>NC_141360.1:10739598-12198765 GCF_057382095.1 Aulonocara sp. 'chitande type north' Nkhata Bay
ATTTCACCCCCATCTCTCCCTCTCTCCTTCTCTTTCTCTTTCTGGGGTAAGTGGGGGTATTTATGAGCTATAGGACCACTTTAAATACCACCTACCCCCATCCAAAGAACATACACACACATACACACAATGCATAGGACATAGGACATATATGCGCAGGCACCAGGAAACACATGTGCAGACAGTTGTAATGGAATAAAGCTTAATCAAGGTCCTCAAGATGAAGAAAAAGCATTTGTAGAGTCTATCTTAGGACAGATTAAGGCAGTCAAAGAATAAGACTGAACTCTCTAATGGAAGAAGAAAGTGCAAAATGTGATGAGAAAGAAGATGTAGCTGTGGGTGGCAGCAACGCACCAAAGCCTGGATGAACTACCGATATTAAAACTAGAAGAGGCTAGAAGATTTATTGGAAAACGCTGCTACTATCAGGATTCATAGCATTTTCCTATTTAACATATTACATTTTCTTTCACACCCAAATATAATTTATATACATATATTTTGTGATTTTAGGGCATCTGCTTTAAAAACAGCTGGAATTTTCATTCAGGTGGTTATGCAAATTTGAAACATGCGTAAAAACAAATGAATGGCAGCGCACTTCCATTTCCAGCCCTCTCAGACATGGAAGCATACACGCGCCCGGCGTGCATGTCACAGCTCTGGCTTTCACACAAAGAGAGGGAAAGAGGAGTGGCGCTGTTTTAGTCATTAACGAAATGAAGCGAGGGGTGAAATCTACTGAGGGAGATAGATTTCTTTGGAGTCATGGTACATGCACTATCACAGCACGATGCGCACATACGTGCACACACCCACACACACTCACAGAACCAAATCAAATCTTTCTGCTCTGCTACTGATCCGCTCTGCACTGTTTGCATGGGAAGAACACTATACTGGGATTCTGTATGCTGCACGCACCGCTATGTTGATCAAAGTGTTTATGGATGTGTGTGAACAGCTCTATTTTAACCTCATAGTGTATAGTTGGAGACAAAATTATTATATCTCTTATTGCAAGTGTCTGAAAAAGAATGTCCTTAAACCTAAAAGAAAACAAAACTCAGTTTGCTTCCATCGTGAAATGTCCTGACATATAATGAAACATGGTCAAATTTTGCTAAAGTTAGTGACACCTGCAATACGACATGACATGACAAAACAGTTTGTTAGGGTGTAGCGTCCAGGCTGCAAAGTGCTGACGATGAATGGGAAGCCTGCAGAAAAACAGCTTCAGGGCTGTGTGTTTAAGGCGACCACCCGGTTAAAAACCTCACAGTATATCTGCACATTTATGGGCGTCAACAACCGCTGAACCGCTTTACACACATATATATCCTCTTTAATGGGAAGATGATATGATGTGTGGGTGGGTGGGGGGAAAGAGAGGGGCAACGGGCAAGGTAAATGGAATAAGAGAACTAGACAAAAAAGGGGGGAATAGGGAGGGTTTAAAAAGAATGAATTGAAAGGGAGCGATAGTAGGAGAGAGAAAAGCAGGGTAGACGCCTATTCCACATCACTGCCTTCAATTTAACACAGGTGGTAAAGTTAGCAGATAACACTGATAGTTTCGCTAAGGCTGCGCATGAGGAATGATACACAACAGACACAGATGCACGCTAACACACACACACACAGATATTCCACCTCCTTGAGTGGGGTGGGGTAGGAGAGGAGACGGAGAGAGAGGGAAATGCGGGAAACCGAGGACAAAAAGAAAAAAGAGGGAAAGAAGAGAAGGAGAAAGAGAAAAAACCATCAGAGCCTGTCTGTTCCTGCGACTCTGTGTGTGTACCTGGGCGTCTGTGCTTGTCAATTACACAGTACTGAGATAGTTTATTAACCTCTCGGGCCCCGAGGTCAGCTCAGTACTACAGGTTAGGACTTGCAGGTAATTGATGAAGTACACTGGGTCACACAGACCACATCTCCACACCACTTTTTTTTCTCCTTTCTTTAAACTGTACCAGTCGATTTAGAAGCCTTGCAGCTGCCTGCAAGGACCTACAGGTTAGCAACATCAAACCAACTTCAGCTCAGAAAATTGGGCCTGTTCTTCAGCAGCATTACACAAAATTATATTTTCAGGAAACTGGTGAAATATTTACCTGCATTGTGTGGATTTCAGGTAGATCACTGACAGGCTACTTTGATACATGGACTTTCCGTGAAATCATTGTTTATAATATGGTAATAAATAGAGGTAATAACTTTAAAGTCTAATTTCAGCAAATGAGCCCACAAACTCATTGGGAGCGTGTTCACAGAGGTTCACTTGACTGTTTTAGCATCAGAAGTCTTTTTGCAAACACTTTCAATTCAAAGTCAATGTACGCTTTAGTGTAATCACTAGAGTAAACACAGTGTACACTCTTCAGTTTAAGGTGCTTCTGCACTGGATTAATTTTACAAACCAGGACGCTACATCCATGTTTTATACCATCTACACATGGAATGTGGATCATGGCCCAGGAAGCAGAGCAGGTAATCTACTAATCAAAAGGTTAGTGGTTAGATCTCTGGCTACTCCAGTGTGCATGCCAGAATATCCTTGGGCAAAATACTGAACCCTGAGGTGCTCCTGATGTTCTTATTGGTGTGTGAAAAAAGTGCTTGTGTGAATGACACATGTTGTTTAAGTGCTATGTAATAACCAATCGATTTACCATGGCAAAGAAAGAGGTCAGAGCAACTTACAGGTATGTTCATTTATTGTTTTTTTGATCTGTAATCATCATCTTTCTGCGGTTTTAAAATCAGCGTGGGAGCATTTTGATTAGAAGCACTTTGACCAATGGGCTAACTTCCTGGAGAGATATAAGTTGTCTGAAAATGATGTCATAGTCAGCAGCCACCAGTTTCTCACACATAGCCCTCAATTTGGAGCCGAATTCATTTCCGTCCTTATGAGAATATTCTGTGTAACAGAGGTGGTAGTGCTGCAGCATTTTTTTTTACAACATGCTAATGTTAAAAAGAAAAAAAAGCAGACATGATAGTGTGTGGCAGGTAAGGCCATCATCCTGCTGCACAATCAATGCTTCCCTCATCCTCATTTGCAATAAATCAAAGACTCCGAAGAGACAAAAGACAAAAACTATGACTGTCACAATATCCACCTTTTGTTTGAAGCACTGCGTCGTTCGTTAAGGTGCGATCAAAGCAGCTTAATGATGAGCAGAGAAAGATAAATGAGGAACGGCACAAACCTTAATGAGTGATGGGAAATGGAGAATAACTACTCTCTTGTGGATATATTCGGTATATTCATACTCGGCGCTGTTGTGGGGCACAAAAGAGTGTGCGAGTGTGTGTGAGTGCGTTTGAGTGTGAATGGAGGTAATGGGCAGTGCAGCTGGCCGGCGCTCAGTTTAAATGGTGCCTGATTGTTTTAGCTCATCCTGGGTTTGATGATGGAGACGGTGTTGTTGTTCAAACAAACGTACAGCGCAGCAAGTGCACATCTGTGGGGCGCTAACAGGTGTGCAGGAGACAAGAGGAGAGCTAGTGTGAGAGAGCGAGAGAGAAAGTGCATTTTGGAAAACATCCCAGCATCAAGTAGAAGCCAAATTAAAGAGAAAATCAAAGCCTTTTTCCTGTCCACTTGAAGATAATAGCACTGTTTGTACAGTATACGAGAGAGCGAGGCGTACTGTGACTCTGCATTATATCAGCTGGGTTTAAATCAGCTAAATATGGGCAGCTTCAGTTTAGATAAGCGACAATATGATAATCACAGGAGTAAGAGCAGATGGTTGAATTTTGCTGTTGACGAAGGTAAGCCACACATGAACAAATGCACATGAACAGCCTAACATTAAGCCCCTGTCTTTGTCGAAAGTCTTATGCCAGGTCCACAGGTAGTAATATGGTGCTATAACAACCGCTGTCCTGCCGGCAGATGTTGTAACCTGGCTGCAGGAATTTGCTTTCATTCGATCGCCAGTTCATTAGGCAAACACTTATGAGGCAAAGAGGACGGATGTACAGTTGTTATTCCAGTTTATTTGGAAGGTGATGGATGTCGTTGCTTCTGTAGGCCAGTTATACTTTTCCAAACATACTTTAGAAACTATATGGAAACTTTGTACAGCTAAATCGTACTGAATACTGAAAAAAATAAAACGTGTGCTGCACAGCTGTTTCCACGCCCTTTCACATGATATATTATATACTCAGTGTGGTCTTGAATTTTTTTCCAGGGTCAACTTTGACCTTTGGTGCTAACAATGAAGGTCAATGTTAACTCCTTAGCCAACCTAGATACTCATGTCCCCCAGGACCTAATATATTGTTGTGAAGTCTGAAGACGATCCATAAAAAATTGTGGGTAATATAAACTTTTTACTGATTTATATATTTGGTGTGAGATTTTTCACCAAAATGAAATCAGCTCGATGCATTATTGTTAATTGCAATCACACAAAATTTGAAAATATCTTAAAAAGTGTGGATGCTAGACTGCTAACAACAAACAGACAAGTAAATAAATGGATGAAAAACAAATATGTTATGTCTCAATATAGTTATAAACTGACCTTCTCTGTGTGTTATAACATTGAATCTGTTGCGTTGCTTTTACAGTGTTATGTTTTGGCTAATTCCAAACCAATCAGCAAAGCTGTTGGCTTGGGGAAAGCTCGGTGTAATCAAAGTTAGGAATGCTTACAGAGAGCAATCTCTCTGGTTAAAGAGGCTCGGGATTCACTGGGCAGTACAAATTCATATTTCAAGGGCTGTTTTCTGATTGCTTCTCTTGTTTGAATACAACCGTCTATCACTAATCTTTCAAATCAACCCAAGTTCTTCTAAGGAAGCATAGCTTGCCATGGTTGCAACCATCACACCAAGCCACTTTTGTAGGACAAGAGTGGCTTTTAGCGCTGGAAAATTACTGGGCTCTAACATTACTGAACTGTCTAATGCTTGTTTACCAGAGGTGAAAATGCCTTCAAAACTCAATGTCAGACCATAAGAAACATCTATCACAGTTTTCTCATTTATAATCCAATCATTTTTTATTGGCAATTTATAAGAAAAGCATGACATTTAAAAAGTTAAAGTATTTTGATATAATAAATATACTGCATATGCATTATGCTAGATAAGATGGACAAAGCAACCAGTAACACCAGTGATACAAAGTAAACAGAAATCATACTTTGCATAAGTCTGTACCAAAATGACCAATACAGTGAACAGAGAACATGATAATCTCACAATAAGGTACAAAAGTTGAAGATCCAGTTACCTTGAAATATCGCTGCACCCCACATCTATTCAAATGTATAGAAATGACACTTTTAAACATGCTGACTGCCCATCCTACTGAAAACCGTATGTATGTGTGTGTCAGTGCTCAGTGACCACACAGCAGCCTTAAACCAGAGATGAAAGTTTAATATCACCCACAAACTCCTTGTTTTCCCCCATCTTCTTCCTCTGCATCCATGCCGCCATCCACGCCCAGCAGGCCTCCCTCCCAGCACAGAGCAGATTATTTGTGCGAGTCTGAGCTGCCACAGCGGACGACGCGCAGGCTTCAGCCACAGCTGTTCAAAAACTAAGACGTTTTAATTTCTTACTTTTTATCGTAGCCACGCAGACCACTTTCAAACTACTTCCCCTTCGCCCAGTTCCACTTCCAAGCCGCCCAAATCTGCGCCTCACCCGCCCAAAAATCTTTACTGCCCACCAGTCCCAGAATGACCTCCCCTCCCTGAAATCTGGCTAGAGCTCCAATCTTGGCTTGATGGGGTGCGTGGAATTAAAAACCAGGCAATTACAGTGAAAAAATTGAAATCTTCTGTTTGTACTGGAGTGGTGTGCTGGGAAGGGGGAGGGGATTAGGCTAAAGCTGGACTGGCGGTTGAATGGTGAATGAACCGAAAGGGTCCCTGAAAGACGCCACTTGTTATTAGAGTGTGTAAACACTGCCAAGCTGCTGAGAAGCTGGTAAAAACACATTGGACATAAAGACGCTGCCTGTGGACACGTCGTATTATCCCTCAGTACATTAACTGGCTGCTAAATACTTGGCTTGAGGATTCCAACTCTCCCCCTTTCTTCATCTCTCTCTCTCTGAAAGTGTCTCCCCCTCTGTAATCTTTTGTAGACAATGAACGAGAGAGAGAAGAGATATACAGCAAGCAAGAGACGGAGCTACAGAGATCTACAGTAGCAAGTCCATTAGGAGTATTGGGTTTATCTCTATCTAACACTGTTTGCTGGAGACTGATCTTAACCCACAAAAGAAAAGAGTTTATTATTGGAAAGCAAATATAGCTTCAACAAGAAAAACCCATAAAGACAGTTTTCTGTATATAGACTATCACTGGAGTAGTTTGTCGGCCAGTACGCTGCTTTGCTTGCTACCTCCATAGCCAATCAAACATTTTGGTGACCATTAAGTTACCTACAGTCAACAGAAACACAAAGAAGACAAACACAAATGGAGAACGTAACATCGTATGCTGAAACTGAATGTGTGTAGCGTCATCACACATACAGCAATTCACATGTTTTTCCTTCCTTCCAGCATGACGCAC
This sequence comes from Aulonocara sp. 'chitande type north' Nkhata Bay, assembly GCF_057382095.1. NCBI lineage: Eukaryota > Metazoa > Chordata > Actinopteri > Cichliformes > Cichlidae > Aulonocara > Aulonocara sp. 'chitande type north' Nkhata Bay. The sequence continues at coordinate 10,746,156 of NC_141360.1, forward strand.
TAGGGCATAAAGACATGGATGAGCGAGTTTGGTGTGGAAGAGTTTGACTGGCCTGCACAGTCCTGTACTCAACACAACAGAACACTTTTGGGATGAATTAGAGTGGAGACTGAAAGCTTTGGCTCTTTGTATAGCTTTGTTACATGTATACATTATTTGGTCAAGTATTTATAAACGAGCCCGTTTTTTGTCATCTCGCAATATACTATAGTGGTGGTATATTGAAAATATTAAGAATAACACGATAAATTAATTATATTGTGCCATATACGGGTAAAGCAAAAAGAAAAAAGAGCTGCATGTCTGGAAAAACCTGATTTTTCTAGTTTCGATTTTAAAAAAAAGTGTGTAACAGTATAACCGCAGTAAAATACGTGATGCAGAAGCTGCAGCCTGCTTCATTTCATTGACAATATAATGGTATTAGGGGAAAACAGGCACTGAATGCCAGATATTCAGCAGAATGTTCCTCTTACACCGTCTCGCATTTCACTGCTGAACTACTCTGTTATTATTTTTATTTTCCAATTTTTCACGATACATTGTTATTTCCCCTTTTTCAGAACACGCCATGTGTCATGGGGTGCTGTTACAAGAGCACAATGTAGACTAAGCTTACATTCAAATATATTGCAACCTATACTCTTTAAGTCAGTCCATTTCTCCCCCACTGCAGTGAATGAAACCATCTGCATAGTAAGATTACACCTGTAATTATAGAGCCAACAAGCACATGCATTGTCTCTATATGTCTTACACACACACACACACACACACACACACACACACACACACACACACACACACACACACACACACACACACACACACACACACACACACACACAGCAAGCAACTGCCCCTGCAAGGCCATTAGAGTAAACCACGTGAGCAGCTCCTATTCACAGCTCTCTATTGTTCACGCCAAGGTAAGTAGGGGAGCCTTCAGACTGTAATCACCTGCACACACGTACACAGAAACACACACAAAAACACACACATTGATGTGGAAATGAGAGGAAGGAGAAAGTGAGAAAATAAATATTAGAATAAAAAACAGCTCCTCGTTGGAGTTCTCTCCACACGTGCGTGAGTGCTCGTGCATTTCTGTAAGAATTAGACGTGCCACCAAAAAACATGAAGTCTAACTCGTTTACCACAAATGGTTGAAATTACAGCCCCAGCCTCTGAAATGATGCATGTGCATAAGCGTGAGTGAGGCTTATATCCTTACATGTCCTTTATAAATGTGATATCTATTATTGTTTAATTATGCGGCTTATTGAGAAAATTAGGTTACATGGATAAGGGCAGAGACTGATGTAAGCATATATTTATGGCTGGTAATACACAGGTTGAGAGGGTATGAATATTTTCAATAGCTGCTTCTGTTTTGCCTCTTTATATAATGGATTAAGGTGACCTTGTGTATAAGGTTATTAATAAAAGTGTTTCTGTTTAGCTCAATAAATCTCTTTGGTACCGTATTTGGTAGAGGTTAAATATTTTTAGTCACTGTTACCTTATAGCTACACGAATAGTAAAACAGAAATATCAGTATCAACTCATGTTCCTTTAATAATTCTTTAATCATCTTTATTAGTGTTTTAATGAGGATTTCTGCCTCCCAGGCAGTTTCCACAGTGAAAATCATTAGAAGGTGGAATATTTGTTCTTTACATCCTGTCAATTCTTTAATCACCAAATTAAAGGGATCCCTACTGAATTTGTTCATCTTTATCAAAACATTAACTTCTGTCAACAAATTAGCAGTTTAATGTAATCGTTTACAACAAATACTAAGCAAATAAGTATAAGAAATGCAGGTAGTTCACTTGTGTGTCAGTGCACACCACACATGTTGACTTCCGCAAATGACCTTTCAATGCTACCTGAAACTGATGTGACATGAAACACCTATAATCGGTCTGCACAAAGCTAATAATTTTTAATGGTTAGAAACATAGATGGCAGATTTTCTTTCAAGGACATGTATTAACAAGGTTTGGTTATTTTTCTCCAGAGGTTTAAAGTATCTGAACAGTACATGTAATCTGTGGATGCTGCTTGACTCTATATGAGCATAAACAAAGCTGGTTATGAAAGTATCTTGCATTGAGAAGAATCACCCAACCAAAACTAATGGGTCAATATTCACAGGGCCCTGAGCCATCTCAACTGTCAACACAGAGAAGTCCGATTTTTCATTTGTGGAGAGAGCAGTTTTATCAGAACAAATACAGAGAGCAGCGGGCAGGGTAAACTCACAGTGTTGGAAGAGTGAGACGAGAGTCTGCTTTCCACGAAGCAAGTCTCTTTATCTGCGCCAGGCTGTTGTCAGGAAATCAAACATCAACACTGCAAAGCATCATGTGATGGGAGGAACAAGATGTAGTTGAGAGACACAGAAGCCTTTGGTGGTTTTGGAAGAGAGTGAAATATAAAGATTTGTTAACAGACTTTTCTTTGTTTTTTTTGTGAAATATGACATAGTTGACATAAAAGCCTGTGAAGATGCTTGATAATGTGAAGCAAATGTACTACCTGTACAGATTCTTTCAGTTTCTAATGTAAATTTATTTTATTTTTACAGATCTAGGTAAAAAAAAAAAAAAGGAATTAAATAGTCCCTAGAGAATTTTTATTGGTTCAAATGAAAATGGGTTTGGTTTCAACTGGAGCCTAACGAATATATAACTTTTAAAGACTGATGCCAATAACAATATTGATTTGTTGATATAAAAATCTGATATATTGGCCAATATATTTTTCTTTCAGACAGGGCAGCACGGTGGCACGGTGGTTAGCATTGTTGCCGCACAGCAAGAAGGTCCTGAGTTCAATTCCACCATCAGGCCGGGGTCTTTCTGTGTGGAGTTTGCATGTTCTCCCCGTGTTTGCGTGGGTTCTCTCCGGGTACTCCGGCTTCCTCCCACCGTCCAAAGACATGCAGCTTGTGGGGATAGGTTAATTGGATAATCCAAATTGCCACTAGGTGTGAATGTGCGAGTGGATGTGAGTGTGAATGGTTGTCTGTCCCTGTGTGTTGGCCCTGAGACAGACTGGCGACCTGTCCAGGGTGTACCCCACCTCTCGCCCTATGACAGCTGGGATAGGCTCCAGCGCCCCCCGCGACCCTGAAAAGGATAAGCGGAAGCGAATGGATGGATGGACACACAAACCATAAATAGACACTGTGTGTAGGAGTTCCTATGAAGATAAAATGACAATGCTGCTTAAAAATATTATTGTTTTACTGACACAAAAAGTTGTTAGATTACTCTTTTACGGACCGCCTGACTCTGCTCAGATCAACTGGTTGTTGTGGTTGTGTTGGCATCAGGGAAGTTGCAGAGTGCCGTCTGGTGGACAAACTATGTGGCTGAAGGGTGTTTCTCCTGTGTCTTCTTTACTTTTTTTATTTTCATTTTTCAGCCATTATAGATGCCAATTCGGATGCATCTTCAAATAGCCAATATTGAACTCTAGTGTCATCCAATCAATGAATTTTATGTATATATTTCGCAGGACATTTTAAGTCCTAAGTTACCCAGGCAAGTTATAATTGGGCAGATACCCTAATCTAAGGGAAAAAATACTGAACAGCCACAACGTTAAAACCACTGACCTAAAGTTTTGTGTTTTTTTCAAGCTGCCAAGGCCTGTCTGACCCTTGAGGAGTATAGGCATCTTTGGCAGTGTCTTTTGTTATTGGCTGGCTCCAGCATTTTGATAGCTGGTTCTTTGGGTGATCTGGGTTATAGTGTGATGTCTTGGTAGATTTGGCTTGTTCCAGTGCATTCCATGGATGTCTGATCAGTTTAGGATCTGGGGAATGCTGGGTCCATGCTTCAGGCTCAATGGAGAAATGTTGCTACGCCAAGTGTTGACTACCATGTGTAGCCTGCTGCCACTGTGTCCTGACTCCAGATGGTTGATTGGACGATGACCTACAGTACAATTTACACCAAATACCAATACCAAACAGCAAGCATGTAATGTTTCCAATTTACAGCAAATTCATGCAGGAGAACAAAATTTGTTCTGTAATCAATATGGCTCTATTGGTTTTTTACATTGTTTTGATCCATGATCACAACCTTGAAAATGTGAAAATACCTCAACTACAATTTAACTGCCTCAGCCATGACCTCATAATCTGTTTAAAACATAAATAATTACATATAAAAGAGAGAGAAAGAGAAAGAAAAGAAATAATAATTAAAATAAAACATTTAATGTGCTGGTCTGCAAGGTACTTTAAATTAAATAAGCAGGACAGCATAGGGAAATTTGCAAAGGTAGTAAATTAATAATGATGTTAAGAAATATTAAAATTAAAATATTAGCCCTTTCAATTTTAACATTTGGTGTCTAATGTATTTAATCCTGCTACGTTTTGATCACAGTTGCCCATGCTCAGTTCCTCATGTATCAATGAGTCATATTTAACCAAACGGCTATCACCTGTTTGAAACACAGCCACTTGTCTGCATTAATTCCACTTTCAGATATTTCCATCCACCCCTTTACTCCAAGCTCTTCTCTCCGCCTCACATGTTTTTATTAGTTCAGCCTGGTGTTCATTAGAACAACATACAGGTAGCATAACCTCCCCGCCCTCTCTCTGTGGCTGTGGAAGGCAACAGAGCGAGGTAGGCTGCTTTTCCTTCTTCTTCTTCTCCTCTCTCTTTTTTTTATACAAGCAGAAAATTGTTTTGTGGTGTTTCACGGCTGACAGGTTATGGTAATCCAGGAGAAGCACCGGTCTGGAAACTAATGAACTCAGAAAGATGAGGTGGCAGTGTATCACAGTATTGGGAGCGGAGTTGTTCTTGTATCATTGATGCTTTATTTTACTCGTTCCCACACATGGAAAGAAGTCGCGTTGTGCTTAATTAAAGTGCATTCATCTCAGGGATGATGTGTTACTCAGTGATCGCTTGGCTGACTGACAGATCATGGGGGCTTGATGTGAAAAAAAAAAACAATGGGAAGAAAGGCTGTTCAGAAACAAGTACAGGCAGAAAACCATTTTAGCCACATATTCTACTCACATATTTCCATACCAGGAGCATCAAATTTAAACGAAGCATCTTTTCCACTTTGCCTGATTCTATTTACACCAAGTCAAATACTCAGATCTGAGGACAAGATAATCAATCAACTCAATAAAATATTTTTTTTGTACTTCATTTTATGTATTTCCTTAAAATGCTAACCCTAACCCTAAAATGTTGATATCTCTTATACATACAATTTTTTATTTTATTTTTTAAAGTATGGCCTGTATACAGTGTGCGTGTAACACATAAAAGTGTGTTAGTCTGACAGACTATTGCACTTATACTCACCACACCCCAGAAACATGAATCCAAATGAACCATTTTTGTTAGATGTACAATTAACTATTAGCTAGGTGATGATATCTCGCTGCAGCTGTTCACAGCTTCTATTACTTTTAAACGGACAGCATGTCGAAGCGATGCCACAATGCACTAAGGTGTAAATATATCAACAGAAAAAAATAACACTAAAATTTAATTAAACTATTTTAAAACAGATTTGATTGGTTGGACGTAACAATATTCCCAGGTGTAGTTGCAAAGTGGAGCGCTCATTGCATGCTTAGAAGGTCGTGTAGGTCTTGTGAGTATGATGTGTGGGTAGGCTGTGTGAAAAAGCAACAAACAAACCGCCCTTTTTTGGGGGGAAATTACGTTGTCTGAATCTGAAAATGTATTTGTGGCGTGGGTGTGGTCCTTGGCCAGCTGCAGAGGAGGCGTGACGCAGTGAGCTCCCGGGGCGGCGCAGGGGCGGGGTGAACAGGTGTGCTGGGATCTGACAGTGATTGTGTCTCTTTATATGTTGGCAGTGACAGACGGAGACGGAGGTGACAGCAGAGAAAGAGAGCGCGGAGTATATGTGTCCACGTACAACCCCGAGTTCAATAAAAAGTTCTGCACTGTCAAAGTCGCTCCGGCTGGTATTTCTTGGGTCCACCGTTACACTGGTGCCGAAACCCACGCGTGATGTCCGGTCCCCTGCCGGCTCCCCCTGCTCCCCCGGCGGCGCCGCCGCCCGCCCCACCGCCCGCCCAGCCGCTGCAGATCTTGGGCCAGATGATGGTGGACATGGCGGCGATGGCGGCTCGTCAGGCGGCCACGCAGGACCAACAGTTGGCGTTGCTTCGCCTGCAATCGGAGCAGCAGACCGCGGCTCTGGGGCAGCTGCTGGGGAATGCGGCCGCGCCGGCTCCCGCCCCTCCGCTGTCGGTGACGTTGCACCGGATGCGGGATGGGGAGGACCCGCTGGTTTTCATCGAGGCTTTCCAGGCCACGGCGGTGGCCTGTCGGTGGCCGGAGGAGGAGTGGGCCGCCCGGCTGCTGCCGCTTCTGTCGGGTGAGGCCCAGACGGCGGCGCTGAGCCTGCCCCCTGGCTCGCGGGGGGTGTTCGAGGACGTGTGCCGGGCGGTGCTGGATCGTTTGGGGCTCTCCCCGGAGGATTACCGCCGTCAGTTCCGGGCCAGCAGGATGTCGGGGGGGGAGCGGCCGTTTGCCTGGGCTCGGCAGCTGGAGGATGCGGCAGCGAGGTGGCTGCGACCGGGCCCCTCGGCTGGGGAGACGCGGATGCTGACCATGGTCGTCCTCGAGCAGTTCGTGGGAGGCCTGCCCGAGGCGACGGCTCGTTGGGTTCGCTGCCACCGCCCGGCGTGAGGAGCCGCGGCGGGGGCGCCCGTGTTCCGCCACCCAGGCCACCGGCGGCGGCGTCGCAGAGGAGAGGTGGCGGCCCTGCGGGAACGGAGCAGGCAGCAGGGTGGAGCCCCAGGAACCCGTTCCGGCCGCTGCTTCCCGCCGGAACCCCGGCGGCCGCCGAGGTTGCCCCGGAGCCACGGGGAGCCGCACAGACGCCGGGGCCGGACTGTTGGAAGTGTGGGCGGCCGGGGCACCTGCGCCGAGACTGTCCGCTCATGGAGGTGGGGCAGGTGTTCCGCGTTGCCGGCGCTCCAGCGCCCGCCCCCGGTCCAGGAGTGACGTACCGCGTGCCGGTAAGGTGTCAAGGGGGTATTCGCCATGCTTTGGTGGACACGGGCTGCACGCAGACTCTGGTCCACCAAAGTTTGGTTCGCCCCGGGGCATTGTTGGAGGCTGACTGGGTGGAGGTTAAATGTGTGCACGGGGATATTCACAAGTACCCAGTAGTGTCACTGTTGCTGAAATTCAGGGGCAAAACGCATAGAGTGAAGGCGGCGGTTAGCCCGCGCCTGTCGCATCCCCTTATTTTGGGTACGAATTGGCCGGGGTTCCACAGCTTACTGGGGCAGTACGCGGGGATGCGATCGCGGTCTGTAAATTCGTGTGACGTTTGCGCGGCGCTTGGCGGTGACGCGGGGTCGACCGACGCTGACTCTGGGGGGGAGGAGGAGGCGGGGACTTCCACGGAAGCCCCGCCGCCTCCCGTTGTGTACCCCACGGAAGATTTTCCACTAGAGCAGTCTCGGGACGACACCCTACGCTCAGCCTATGACCAAGTGATGGATATTGATGGTCGCTCGGTGCGCCCCGACGCTGCGCGAACGTACCCTCATTTCCAATTGCGGAACGATCGGCTTTATAGAGTGAGCCGTGACACTCACACTAATGAAATCCGCACACAGTTATTGGTGCCGCAAAGCCGCCGGGAAATGATTTTCCAGGCGGCTCATTCGAACCCCATGGCAGGGCACTTGGGTGGCGAGAAAACTCTGGAGCGCATAATGGCCCGATTCTATTGGCCGGGCATTTGGGCCGACGTGCGCCGCTGGTGTGCGTCGTGCCCCGAATGCCAGCTGGTTAACCAGCCGGCCGTGCCAAAGGCGCCGTTGCGCCCATTACCGCTGATGGAGATCCCGTTTGAGCGTATTGGCATGGATCTCATCGGGCCATTGCACCGGAGTGCACGCGGCTATCGCTTTGTGCTGGTCCTGGTGGACTACGCAACGCGGTACCCGGAAGCAGTGCCGCTATGCACCATTTCAGCGAAGAGCGTGGCGCAGGCACTGTTTCAGGTCATCTCCCGAGTCGGTATTCCGAAAGAAATACTGACTGACCAGGGCACGTCGTTCATGTCGCGCACATTGGGGGAACTGTACGAATTACTGGGTATTAAATCTATTCGGACCAGCGTCTACCACCCTCAGACTGATGGGTTGGTGGAGAGGCTGAATAAGACTTTAAAATCCATGATTCGTAAGTTCATTCGCGAGGATGAACGCAATTGGGATCGCTGGTTAGACCCTCTGTTGTTTGCAGTGCGGGAGGTGCCCCAGGCCTCCACGGGATTTTCTCCCTTCGAGCTGTTATACGGCAGGAAGCCGCGGGGGGTGCTCGACCTGATTAAGGAAAACTGGGAGGAAGGTCCGAGCCCTGCGAAAAGTGAAATTCAGTACGTGCTGGACCTGCGAGCAAAGCTGCACACACTGGGGAGGCTCTCGCGGGAGAATTTGCTCCAGGCCCAGCAGCGGCAGTGACGCCTGTATGACAGAGGGGCTAGACTCAGGCAATTTTCACCGGGAGATAAGGTGCTTGTGTTACTTCCTTCTTCCAGCTCTAAATTACTCGCCAAGTGGCAAGGACCCTTCGTGGTCACACAGCGAGTGGGGGACGTTGATTATGAAGTGGTACGGTCGGACAGGGGCGGGGCCACGCAGATTTACCACCTCAACCTCCTCAAAGCCTGGAGGGAGGCGGAGACCGCTTCTCTAGTGAGCTTGGTAAGAGGGAGAGATGAGTTGGGGCCGGAGGCGCCAAAGTCTAGCATCCCCGCCTCCCTCCATTGCAGTGACCATCTCACACAGGCCCAGAGGGCGGATGTTGCTGCATTGCAACAGCGCTTTGCCGACGTGTTCTCCCCCTTGCCCGGCCGTACTTCTCTCATAGAGCACCATTTTGAGACGCGGCCTGGCGTGACGGTGCGTTCACGGCCCTACAGGCTGCCGGAACATAGAAGGCAAATTGTTTTCCGGGAATTGAAGGAAATGCTGAGGCTGGGAGTAATAGAAGAATCACACAGTGCTTGGTGTAGCCCCATCGTCCTTGTAGTAAAGAAGGATGGGTCTATACGGTTCTGTGTCGATTATCGCAGAGTGAATGAGGTGTCACGTTTTGATGCTTATCCCATGCCCCGGGTCGACGAGCTCCTGGACCGGTTGGGCACCGCTCGCTTTTTTACGACTCTGGATTTAACCAAGGGCTACTGGCAGATTCCCTTGTCTACAGAGTCCCGGGAAAAGACGGCCTTCTCCACTCCGTATGGGTTGTACCAATTCGTGACGCTTCCGTTCGGCTTGTTCGGCGCCCCTGCCACTTTTCAGCGCCTCATGGACCGGGTGCTGCGGCCCCACGCTGCCTATGCTGCCGCCTACCTAGACGACGTCATCATTTACAGTGACACGTGGGCGGGGCATGTGCGGTGTGTGGCCGCGGTGCTGGAGTCCCTGAGGCAGGCGGGGCTCACGGCCAACCCGAAGAAGTGTGCGGTTGGACGGAGGGAGGTACAGTATTTGGGGTACCACTTGGGGAGCGGGCAGGTGCGACCTCAAGTGGAGAAGACGGCGGCGATTGCATCCTGCCCGCGTCCCAAGACGAAAAAAGAGGTGAGACGGTTTCTGGGGCTGGCCGGCTATTACCGGCGGTTCGTCCCAGGGTTCGCGGACCTGACCAGCCCCCTGACTGATCTCACCCGCAAGGGTGCCCCAGATCTGGTCCAGTGGACGGAGCGGTGCCAGGCGGCGTTTGTGCAGGTGAAACGGGCTCTCTGTGGAGAGCCGCTGCTGTTCACACCTAACTTCTCCCTCCCTTTCTGTCTGCAGACTGACGCCTCGAGCAGAGGGCTGGGGGCCGTTTTGTCCCAGCAGGTGGGGGGAGTTGACCGGCCGGTCGCTTACATCAGCCGGAAGCTCACGGACCGCGAGTCACGGTACAGCACCGTGGAGAAGGAGTGCCTGGCGATCCGGTGGGCGGTCGACTCCCTTCGCTACTACCTCCTGGGCCGCCCGTTCACCCTCTGCTCGGACCACGCCCCGCTGCAGTGGCTCCACCGCATGAAGGATGCCAACGCCCGGATCACTCGGTGGTATCTGGCCATGCAGCCCTTTAAGTTCAAGGTGATCCATAGGCCGGGCGCGCAGATGGTCGTGGCCGATTTCCTCTCTCGCTCGCGGGGGGGGGAGTAGGTTCGGCCGGATGGGCCCCGGCCTCAGTCGGGCGGTGGGGATGTGTGGCGTGGGTGTGGTCCTTGGCCAGCTGCAGAGGAGGCGTGACGCAGTGAGCTCCCGGGGCGGCGCAGGGGCGGGGTGAACAGGTGTGCTGGGATCTGACAGTGATTGTGTCTCTTTATATGTTGGCAGTGACAGACGGAGACGGAGGTGACAGCAGAGAAAGAGAGAGCGGAGTATATGTGTCCACGTACAACCCCGAGTTCAATAAAAAGTTCTGCACTGTCAAAGTCGCTCCGGCTGATATTTCTTGGGTCCACCGTTACAGTATTTCACTAATCTTTACTTCTTTTTCAGTGTTTTCTTTAAATGTTGTAACAGCCTGATAGGTTTGTGCTGTAGCCGGTTGTGTAGTTGTAAAAAGTAAAGTGTCACACATACTTTTTGCTCTTTAGTTCCCATGATCAGGGGTTGATTGTGCAACACCCTCATCCTCTGGGCAACCCATTTTCATTTTCAGTTGCATTTTCAGTTGCAAACCAATTGCACTGATCGCCTGATGAACGGCAACCTGTCTGTAAACTCTCAGACAGATTGACAAAGGTTTGCAAATAACTGAAGTTTAATTTATAAACTCAGGCAGAGTGCCGAACATGTTGCAATTAATCTGAGTCTCTCTGTACCGATGAGAGCAACTCATAGGCAAAACATCTCTTTACAATAGAGGACTTGACTCAGCTCGCTGCCAAATAGTTGAGCATCTGATCAGTGCCATTCTGCAGTTAAATCATTGTCCTGCTTTATCACAATTAATTGGCATAGTATCACGAAGACAATGCAAGTAATGTCCAACTTCACCATATTTAATTAGAGCTTAACCTCATTCAAACACAAACTGACTCCGTCTTATTTGCTGTCGTGACAAACCAAAGTTGCCTTTGGATGGCAACTGAATGCGAGTGGTCAAAAACCTGATCCCCATCACTGAAGCAACAATTTCAAAACAAGATTACAATTTTAATGCACAGGTACACAATATGTTTGTTCTGTCACTATCTGAAACCACTCTTTTCCCTACTGAGACTGTAGGGCTAAGCTAAAGTTCAAACACTGACAGAAACCTTTATCCTATTGAGGACTTTTATTTGACAAAGCTGAAAACTCAAGGAAAACATCACAGAAACTGCCAGAGTGATTCAGAGTGAAACAGGTATAAGGTAGAAATTATTGCTACAAGTATGAATGTGCACCATTTCTGTGACCTGTTGAACATCAGGGATTTAGTTTAGCAATGCACTGTAGAAAAATATATTGACACAGTGGCTGATAAGAGGTGAAACAAAGGAAACAGTGGGGAAATAAATGAGTTCAATGCGATACCACAGCAAACTTCAGATTTCTCAGCAGAACACATTTTAACAATTAGCAGCTCAGGTTGACGTTTCATAATGAAACATACCTTGAGAGGCTTCCATGGAAACTTAAAGTACAACTGTACCTTCAACTGTTTATCAAAGAAGCAAGTGTTTCGTAAGACAGCTGACTTTTAAAGAAGAAATTCCATCATTCTAATGGACTGCCGAGGCTTTTCTAAGTTTCAAGTTTGAATGATTTATCCAGTTGACTGCTAAGAAACTGAATTAAAAACAGACTTCAAGGTGTTAACGTCGTCAGTGGGAAGTCATAAGTAATGAGTTGGTACTTACAGAGCAGCTTTATAGGAGCACAAGTTAAAAAAAGGGAGAAACTGACAAATGACAGGAATAAATCACAAAACACAGAGTAATATGTTAAAGATAAAAGGTTGGAGGGAGTGATAGCTGCATTCAAATGACAGAAGAGAAAATGACTCTTATTTGTGTATGCTGCGTTATTTTTTTTATGCTGCTGAAATGTAATGAGCTACCCCCTCCTCTACTGCCAGTTTCATTCCTCCCCCAATCAGAGAAAACATATTTCCATTTTAAGGCCTTAAATATGATCAAAGAATCGGCTTAATATAATCAGTTCCAAACCCATTTATTACTGTCTCCCTCCCTTCCTCCCCCTTCCTCCCTCCCTCCACTGCTTACTTCCCCAGCCTGCCTTTTCATTCTCCTTCCACCCTTTCCTCACCCCTTTCTTTCCCTTCCTTCGTGCCCTCCCTATTTCTGCAGCTTTTATTCTCTCTGCTCTGTCCATCCTTACCTCCCCCACTGCCTCTCCATTTCATAAGCCTGTGTGTGTGTGTGTGTGTGTGTGTGTGTGTGTGTGTGTGTGTGTGTGTGTGTGTGTGTGTGTGTGTGTGTGTCTGCTCCCAGCTCTATCTAGCCTGAAACAGGTGCTATATAATAGTAAATTAATTAGACGGAGAAGATGCGCTGTGTTCACCGCAAAGCCCCTTGTGGCCTGCCAGGGTCTCACACGCTCACTTCTCGCTGACATGCTAACATACACACAAACACACACACAGACAAATGCTAGAGCACACAGCCACCGGGAAAAAAGCCATCTGGGCAAGGCCAGATCCCACGGGAGTATGTGTAAATATGTCTGTGTAAAGAGAGAGATTTTGAGTGATTGGCCGTGAAGTTGACTGCAGTGATGGTTTTACATGACAATTAACCCTATTAGCCTTGTGTTCACTTGCTCAGTGTATGTGTGTGTTGACTTTCAGTTACCATATACAGGGTGTATCAAAAAGAATCATTTGATTTTAAAAGGCTGTTTGTTTGTTTGTTTGTTTGTTTTACTTGTGGTACATAAAATAAATGGCTGAATAAAAAAGGGTTAAATACAAAAAATGTTCCCAAGTGCTCAATATTTCCCCCACTGGATGCACAGAATGCACAATCACCCCATACTTTGCAAGGATGTTTGGAGTCCCTGCAGCCAATGCCGTGGCTATGCTGTTACACCAGGAACCATGTGAAACTCACAAATACGCTCTTTAGTATTAGTATCCTCACACAGCCAGACATTTCCATGTTTAAGATATCGGTCTTGAAATGACCGCTAAAGATGTCAGACGTCTATATGATAGTCGTTACTATTTTCTAGTAAACAGCTGGATATTTTTTTAAGATTTATTTTTGGGATTCTTTTGCATTTGTTCAACAGTGGAGAGTAAAAGAGGGGAGAAACCAGTATATAGCTGTGAGTTTCTTCTTTTTGGTGAAGATAGTTTGGATTAAAAGTTCTATCATGGATTTGAGGTAAAACAGGTCGAAATGAATAAAAACCTGCATAGAAACTTTATAAACAAAGCAATTATCTCTTTCTAAGTAAATCCCTCAACAGACACCTGAGACGTCTTGGAGCTATCAGGTATACCAATAATAAAAATTGCTTGAAAATAATGAGGATATATGAATTAACAGAAAGGATTTATTCATGCAAACTCAATGTTTTTATTATTTTACTCTGAATCCATGGAAACTGCCGTGATCCAAGGTGAATGCACCAGCAACCGACAGGAAAACGTTCACCATTCAACACTACATGTGCACAGGGTATGTGACTGAAAAGATTTTAAGAGAGTAATGACAGGTGAAGGGACAGTGTGTTTGGGTCTAGTTGTGGTACGGGGGGCACATGTTGATGTCAGAATGAATAAAAGAGTTTTTCATTGCACAGCCTGCTTCAAATGATGTCTTTCTGAGTTAATTTATACATGACAGTGCCAAACCACAATGAGTGAAGTTTTGGGGAGCTTTTGTTAGTGTTAAAGTTTGCACCAACTCAGTAGCTGTCCAGGAATAGAACAAGTCAGAACAGGAGACAAAATAGTTCTGCAGAAAACAGATACATGGTTTTCTGCACAATGGATCGCCTTGTCCACTCTATTTGGAAACCCTCATGTCCCTGCCTAATTTAAATTAGGCAGGTTCTCTTGGATCTGACAGATTCCAAACCAGCTGCTAGTTTTTGACTGTTCCTTGAAAGTCCAGTTAGGTGGTGTCCATACTTACACCATGTTCTTCAAGCTTGCACAAAAAGCACCAACTTCTGCCTGCAAACTGATCAGAATTTCATGTTCACTTGAGAACCTTGTCTCTAACTATGACCTATAACAGTTTTCAGTCAAAGAGGACCCCACTCTTCAAGCCCAATGGCAGTGTGGTGCATGTCCAAAGTGGCTCAGGGGACTAGAGCATCATGCATAATACAGTCCCGAGTCACATGACAACTCTTGAAAGTGACATCAGCTATATTTACAGCAGATCAGGTTTTTGATTTTTAAACGCCCATTCCTGGAACTTTTAGATCATTCATCACCATCACTGACCACATCGCTAAGGAAAAGTCACAAAAAAAGAGATGTGCAACCAGCTGAGGCCACACCAATGCACGCTGCGTGCTGGCAGCGATGACATCAACTTTTGCACACTCCACCATCCAACGACAGTGGCAGGTATTAATTGCTTCTCACAGCCCATAAACTATGAAGACGATGCAAATGCACATATGTGCTCAAAGACAAAACATAGCCGAGTACATACAGAACGACACTGTGCTGTTCTGATAGACCAGCATGAGCTCAGCAGAGACAAAGACACAGACAGACAAACAGACAGGCAGAGATGTGAGAGACAAAGCACAGAAAGTGACAGCTGAGTGTTTGACTGACAGGAACGTCTTTTGACTTTGGTTGTAATTACTGAAGGGGGACTTGGGGGTGAGGGAATACAGGAATACAATAGAGCTCTCGGGGAGGAGGGGGAGGAATCTGGGGTTGAAAAGATGCCGGATTCTAAACGGTGATTCCGACTGCATTGAGTTAAAGCTGGAAAGACTCCAGTCTCAGTATTTACTCTCTTTGAATTAGACCATTTTGGAGATCATTATTATATGGAAAATCTCAAATGTCTAATTAAAAAAACAACAACAAAAAAACCCAAAAGAAAGAGAAAATGTTTCCTTTGTTTTGTTAGCAGGTGAAACTATGGAGCATCTTGCTGCTAAATGGATTTTACCATCAGTCCAAGTTTACAGGTTAAAATGAGAAGTTCTCTCCACACAGAGTTTCCAGTGCTGATCTAAAAAATCTATTTTCACTCATGGAAACTATTCAAATATGTCCTATACAAGGTCAAATAAAATCTGTTGTGAAACTGAAATCCTTACAGAACACAGGCCCAGTCAAGAGATGCATTATTACGGGCTCAACACACAAGAAGTAACCAGCAACGACGTGGCAATAAACTTAATGCAAGCTGTTAAAGCGACAACCGCTGGGAGCAACGGATACGACTGCTATACGAACGGGTGGGAAATGTACCTACTCAACCAAAGCCTAGCGACCAAGTGTCAGCTACAGAGTGAAGGGCAGCGAGGGAATCGCTTTATATGTGGACGGGGCTTTAGAAACATTCCTTTGAAGTTTGAGCATCACTGAACCGGAAGGTCACGAGGTGAACATGGGTGAGAGTGTTTCACCAAGATGTGAGATTATCACTGTCAAGTCCTCTAGTGCCACTGTTACCACGCAAACACAGTGCAACCGCTAACAGCTTGCTAAAGGGATTAGCTGTGCATTTAAAAAAAATTCAGACAGCACATACTTGTGCACACACACACGCAGACACACACAGTTTCCTGGCTGAGTCTCCAAGCCTCGTCCACATGTCACACAGATTTAGAGATTAATCAAACAGAAAAGCGACAGTGGGAGGGAGGGAGAGGAAAGGAGGAAGGGAGCCAGGGCCAAGTGCGAGGCCCTCCAGCCAGGCAGCCCGAGGGGCCTCGGGAGAACACCGACATCGGCTCTCAGGGGCCCTTGAAGAGCCCGCTGGATCATACGCTCAACAAATATTGGGATTGGAACTCTAACAAACCGAAATGCTTGTGTGTTTGCTGTGTGTGTGCGTGCGTCTCTGTGTGTAAGCCCCTGAAGCAGATGGTCAGGGATGTTCGTTTAAGACAGACGATTGATTTCAGGAAACAGATATCCAGCCTTGTTAAGCAGAAAGCACCTCAGGGACCTAGTGAGGATAGGAGGGAGAGAGAGAGAAAGAGAGACAGAGAGAGAGTGTGCTTGTCTAACCTCTGCCACTGCCAACTGTGGAGAGATGGAGGGAGAGAGTAAAAGAGGAAAGAATAAGCGCATGAAAGGGAGGAAAAGTGCACCTATTGCACTTCATTACTGCTGCTGGAAAGAGGGAGGAGAGAGAAAGAGAGCGGGGGGGACAGAGGAGAAGATAATGGGGTTAATGCCGGCAGACAAGCAGCGGCGGTGCTGGGGTTAATAACACACACACACACTCACTCTCTCTGGGGAGAGAAGGAGGTGGGTAGCCTGTATTTGATCTGTGAGTAATACATTAAATGTATGAGCACACACTCATGTTGTCTGCGAGTGTGTGTGAAGAGCATGTGTGTGTGTTTGCAGACGTGTATCGAGGCTGAGCAAGATGTTTTCTTACGTAAGTAAATCACCAAGCAGGTGGAAATCAGAAATCATTTAATGCACTTCACCTAAATATTGTTGAGGCTAATCCAATTACCTAACCCTGACATAACATCATTATTTAATTACTCTCCTGTGTCCACCACAATAATAACCCACTTTTGCTACTTGTAAAAGATGAGGGCGGCACTACTCCACTTATTTATTATCATTATTAATATTATTGCTGAGAAATCCTATAAAAAGACCAAAACTAAAAGTGTTTTCAGCTCCTTTTAAGGTGTTCAGAGAAGGCCAACTGATTTCCTCAAACAGCTGGTACTATAACAAAGTTGGGTCACAACAGAGTAAACAATGAATTTCTGGGGGGACTACTTACTTCCTGAGGACTGAGACACATTTTAAAATGTTTACAGCACAGGACCATATTTTTACGTTCATCTTAGCGAAGCATCGTGTCACTGGGTGCTGCACTGATGTGGAGCTCCTTGGCACAGTGGATTAAACTACTTGTGAGCCAAAGACAATATTCAATATAGGATTAGTTACTTGTGGGTTTTGGGCTTTTCAAAGGCAGACAATGAGAGAAATATGGGATATCCTCGGTCTCGTCATATAAACCACTGAAAACGCTTCAAATTTTGCATTCCGTCATGAAACAAAAAGTGCAGACTACTTGAGAGCTAAAACAAGTGACGTTCACACTTTTTTTTAACATAAATTGTGATGTAAAAGCCAACCTTGAGACGGTGCTCGTGTGCCTCAGCAACAACAAATCTCAGACCTCTCGAGATGGAGGGAGCGACTGACGGATGAAGGGGAAAAAAATAAGCAAAGAAACGCCGAGATGGAGACAAGACGAGCTGAATGAGACAAGGCAGACAAGCGAGGGAGCTTATTATCCGAGGTCTGATGATGAAGACAAAGAGAATGAGAGATGGAGAAAGTGCGGGAATGGAGATTGATTGAAATCCTGCGAAATATTTCACAATAAGAGCCAGACTGAAAGCTATCGAACTCCATCAGAGTGAAGACTCACAAATAAAGAAAGGCTTTAAGCATTTCGTATAGGATCATATCTGTCATGGTATGGTTGATGCGGATGCATTTAAGCCATTGTCTACCAGTAGAGTGTCTTGGTGTTGATGGCTTTCTAACATGCAATTAAGTATTATTAATATACATCTAAAAATACATCGTTTAGTTTGAGTATAAATGGAAGCTATATGTATACATTGGCTCACAGAGCTTATTAGCGTATTACAGCAGGAAACTGCAAGCAATCCTAAGTAAAGCTTTTCAGCATTTAGAGTTGTTTTACTGTAAACTGTTTGACAGGAAAGGACTGCATCAGTTAGCAGTAGCCCAACTAAAGCACTTTTAGTTTTTCTTTTCTTGTTGAAATGATGTTAATGAATCTTCCTAAAATACAACCGGTTACAGTGTTTGTATTTTTCACTCCGCTTCGACCAAAAAGATTGTGACAAAGACACGTAATGCTGACATTTAGCTTTTAGTCTGACATAAATGTGAAGAAAACACGGAGCAAATGTGTTATCAGATGAAAATATCTGCATTCATGCCTCATAGCCGAGGCCGCGCGTTACCCTTGAGCGTTAGGCGTGATGTTAGCAGGACAGCACACGGCCCAGGTGTCCACACTTCCCTCTAAACGGTGTCCTTCCTCTCATCTGCTATTAAATATCATGTCGGATTTTCCTGCATGCTAATCACAGATGTGACATTGCTATGGAAGAAGAAGATTGGTCGATTTTTTTCCTTCATTCCCCTGTATGCAAAGGTGGGACCTTTTAGCGTAAAATTAAGCCTCTCTCCCTCCCTTACATCCCTTTAATTGGCTAAAATGACAGCCTTTCATCAACACCACCTTAAAAACGCTCGGCACCGCCGCTGTTTCTTACACTGCCTGTATTTTTCTTTCGCCTCCCTCCTTTTCACCCTGTCTCCTTCTTCTTCTTCTTCTTTTCCCTCCCCTTTATTCAATCAAATCATGGTCAGTGTGGATCTCCTCTGAGGCCACACTGCAGCCAATTCTTTGTGTTCCAGCATTAAGAAATTAGGATGGAGACTTCAGCCCAGGGAGGCAGAAAGAGAGGTCTCATTAGTCCGCAGATCACAAAGAGGAAGATTATCAGCCTGCACACAACAGTTAGAGATTTAAATGACATTAAAGGACATTAAACGGGAGCGGCTGTCATTTTGAAATGATACCTCTATCTGAGGAAAATGACAAAATCCAGCTGAGGAGCTTTGACCTTTTAAATATTACAGTGCTGTAATGTAAGACCAACACCACAGAAGAAGCAGCTGCCATCAGTATTTAAAGGAAAATATAAAATAAGAGTCTTTTTTTGTTAACTGCTGCAGTGTTAATCAGCCAAATAATAAATATAGCAGAGTCACATCTGTATCTATAAATTCCACATTTATTTTATCTCAAAAAAGAAGACAAAAGAAATTATTTTATCAAACACAATATATTTTTTATACGTTTTAGTCTCTCACAAAGCAACCGACCTCAGAAGATAACTCAAACTCAGTGCTTCTGTACGTCGTGCACCAAAACACAAATTCAAATCGAGACATCGAGCCAGCACTGAAAGCCAACACGGCGCTCCTTACTATCCACGTGCAATTTCTAATGAATACATTTTTTTCCCTCTCCCCATCTACCTCTTTCTTTCTCTCTTTTTCTGTCGCTGCCTGTTTTAGGCCACAATCATTTGTCATTTCAGGCGCCCCCCTCCCTTTTTTTTTTTTTTATACATTTTGCTGTAGAAAAATGCACTATTATCCAAGCTGTCTATCTTTTCTCCTTTCTTAAGTGTCTGCACCAAACAGACCAGCAGGGGATTCCCACACACACACAAAAACACATTAAAGCCAAGCCGAAACACACACATATCTACAGCTGAAAGCCACAACGGCAGATCGGTGGAGGGCTGCACACACCGGCGCCAAACTGACGCTTCTTCAGAAAATATGATTTCGCTTGAGCAGCGAGGTGCTGATGTTGATTTATTGTGCGAGGCCATGAATACCTGTGTTAATTCCTTATAAAACAGTGCATTGTGAGGACAAATGAGGGCGGGATAATAGAGTGCGATTAATCACATTACAGAGACATGGCCTCACACACACACACACACACACACACACAGGTTATAATCCGGAGTCATAACTGTCAACAGCAAAGTGATTCACACTGAGTTACAGGACTGACTGGCTTCAAAAGGCCAAACTGTAATGAAATAAAACCTGAATAAGTGAGGAAATGAAACGTGGCAGGGGTTCTGTTTTCTGACATATCGCTTCACCAGTTTTATTTATTAAAGCCCCATGAAATACATCAATTATCCATATTATATATACTCTTAAATGTATCCATTTTTTTTAGCTGAGGTGAAATAAAAATGGATTTAGCCATCACACATTTGGTATAAATACATGTTTATATTAAATATTTATGTTCTGAGATTACCACGTAATAGGATGCCTAAAAGCACAGCACTATTTTCTTTGTTTTTCCATGCTATAAATAAAAATCTAATACTAATCCGAGTGGGAAAACTACTCAGATATATTTAGCAAAGAAAGCAGAGAAATAAAAATTTTAAAAAATGAATAAAATAATATATTGAGCTTTGTCTCAATTTTGGCTTATACTCTTAATTTTTACTTTTTTTGTCTGATTTTATTTTATGTTTTGTTAATGTGGTCCACATCCCAGCAGGGCTCGCGGCTCACAAGCATCCCACCACAGCACTGCACAGCAGAGCAGAGCAGAGCAGAGCAGAGAGATGGCTCAAGCCTAGTGCTGTGATGCCATCTATTGGAGCCCCAGCTGCCTCTTTAACAGGATTAGGCAGAGAGGAGAGACACTTTAAAGCTAAAACCACACTGCTAGAGACGCACAGGGGGAAAAAAAGCTCCAAAGAATAAAGCTGCTGGGAAGAAAAAGGAGTTATGGACTTTTAATCTGTAAATTTAGGTAAGTAAATATAACTGATGGCATCTTTTGATGGATATTTTAGGTGATCGGGGCTGAGTATGTAAAATCTGTGGCTGACAGTATTTTTACTATTATTCTGCGTACCGTTAGAAAAAAAACATACCGGTGCATTTGTTGAATAAATATCTAAAAATGATGACAGTGGTGGGAGGCTTTAGCTAAAACTTAGAGACAAATAGCAGAAATTTGCACATAATTTTTAGCATATTGTTCACATAGGAATCAAAAGAAATGCACAGCTAGATTCTGGATTACAAATGGCTACAACACCAAGAAAGAAAGCAGCTGCGCATACCCGCGAATACCCGGTACTGATTAAACAACATCACGAGAGGTTAGGATTTACCCACGGTTGAAGGTGTTGAAAATTTTTTGTGCCAAAATGTTTCAAATTGAAAGTAGATTCTGCTCATGGTCTTAATCTGTGGCAAAATATGAGAAATTAAACAATAAAAGGGAAAGAAAGAAAAATAAAAAGATCTTAACTTTCAATTTTGCGGACACTCGCCGCCTTGAAATCTGATAATTTGGTGCCACTGACAACCTTCAGACCTTCATGAGATCCAGTAACTGCCTGCATATAACGGTAAGAGTGAGATTCAAAGCAGCTTTTAAAAAAAGCAGCTGAATTGATGGAGGAACAATTGAACGACACGAGGCCTTCAACACTAAACACTCCTACAAAAACAAAGGATGGAAGTAAATGTATTTTCACATACTGTTCCCTCTGTAGCTCCATTCCTTGTGGAGCCCTGAAATTAAAAAGGACATCATTGCCCAGTACACTCATGGAAGCTCATCTTTTAAAAAATAGGGTGGCAGATTTTAGGCACTGTGTACAATTCCTGCCATTTTATTTACATTACCTGTTCAAATGAAATCTCGGGCATTTGATTTGGGCATTTTTGTGTGACTGCTGCAAATTGCCAGATACCTCTGCTCACAGGATCCCATTTTTGGCTATAAGACCTCTCGGTCGTATGAGTGTGATTAAGTTCCTCTGTGGGCTGGAGATAATGAAAACGATCCTCTTGTTCTCCCTCTCTCCATATCTTTCCTCCGCTGTGTCCCTCTTGTTCCCTCGTCTCTTTATTCCCTTTGGTTTTACTGCAGGGGGCACTGATAGCACACTGCTGACAGACACACAAACAAACTAAATCTGCTTACATTAAATCAGCCCCAAAGAACCAAGCTATAGATGCTAGATGTATCACAGGAGTAAGCACAGGAATACAAAGAAGCGTCTCGCAGATGTGGCCGTGAAAGCTCCACCTGTCTCCATCATCTCTCTATCTACACAGCAGCTGCTCCAGCACCTCCTAATGCAAACACCTCACAGAAAGACAACTGGTCTCTTAATAACTTTGTCTTAATTCATGAATCCTGAAAAGAATGTGCAGTTAACATTGAGAAATAGAAAACTGTTCTTTGAATCTGCTTCTTGTGATTAAAAAGCACAACATGAAAGAAGATCAGTGAAGGTGAAAGACACGTAGAAGGTTTGATGTTGACTTTGCATAAAAAGAGCACTGACGCCATGAAAATGCGAGAAACAAAGCTGTGCCACTGTCTTCCTGATCTCATTAGGCTTTATTTTAAATGGTGTTAACTTGACCTGCATTTCAAAGTAAGCCGCTCATATGATATTGCCTTTTCAGACTGTGTGTCTCTATGAAAGTATGCCAATATGAAGTGCACAGTGCTAGCATCCGCACTCAGTAAAAAAAAAGTGTGTGTGTGTGTGTGTGTGTGTGTGTGTGTGTGTGTGTGTGTGTCTGTCTGTCTGTCTGTTTAACAGGACAGAGACTGCCAATGTTTTCATATCACCTGCAGTATCTTTGGATGAGTAACCCATTAATGACTGGGATGCAAACTTTTGTAAACCAATCTAGAAATCAGTGATGTTCTGGATCCACTCATGTATAGCAACTTTCAGCTGCTCCCTTATTCACAAGGGATGACCAACAGCAGATAGCTTGCCACATTTGCTCTTCCCAACACGACTCGCAGGACTTAACCGGAGATCGTACACCAAATGACTGTTAGGTGACTGCAAACCACTGCACTGATTTCCATTATACACGAGCTTTTGAAATGCTACTAATTTCTGTTTTACTGAGCAGCCTCCAAATCATTCATCCCACATCTGCTGTTGACTCGAACAAAATTCAGCTGCAGACATAAATTTGGGTGAGTTACGTAGCAGCGATGTGTGTTGAACGTGACATGAATATGTATCTTTTTTTAAATAAACATTTAGATGTTAGTAATCGCTGTATGTACGACGATGTTCATGCAAAGTTTCAATCAGACAGGTAGACACCCGTATATGCATACATATATGATATACTACACAAAGAAATATACACCGAAACTTATGAACTTTAACTGTTTCTTGAAATGTACGCCTCAGCGGTCAGCAGATAAACCACCAAGTCAGCAGTCATTTCAGATACAAGTACATGGCTATGGTCTGTGGTTTTAGTTAGTTGCTAGACATTTGCTAGGAAATGTGATGACGTCATAATATAGGATTCAAGGTTTTGTGCATATAAAGGAGATGCTATCATCATAGAATAAAAATCATATTGTGCCTGAGGAGGTGACAAATAAACAAACAAAGATCATGTGTTGCAAAGATCATGCGTAATATTTTGGGTCACACAGGACTCTTCAATTGTATTCTGTATGTTGTTTTTACCTTTGAAGATTTTTCTTTTTATCTATGTGTGCATCCAGTGGTTTCAAACTAAGACTAAGTGATTCAGTATTCCACCTGTCCTGCTTGGTTTAAATTGAACACAACTACCATGATCTCTAGTTGCGAAATTAAAGGCCTCTACAGTACATCTATTTATGTATCTGCTCCAGTGGGAAGTAATCATGTCAATCTGTGTGTGTGTACATGCTTTTGTTTTATTTTGGAGGTTTTTTGTTGTTTTGGTTTGGGGTTTTTTTGCAACACTTGCCTGTGGCATCCAGCTCAAGGCTAAGTACTGAATAGCACACATGAGGCTTCGTCGCCAAACCCCACAGCTAGCCAATAGAAACGCAACTCTGCCGACCTTGTCTGCAAGGCTGCGGCGCTCTGTGAGGCCCCTTCAAAAACTTCCCCATTCCTGGTGAGTGTGCTTCACTGAAAGAACCTGCTACATGGGCAACATCATTTTCAAAGCTCATAAAAAGAGAAATATTGCTTTCTATTTTGTGGTGGATTTAGCAAATGAGTCTCACAGTGGTGAAAAAAAAATACATCATGTTTCTGCAGAGATATCGAACTGAAATTATTTTAAAACATACTGCTAATAGATGCCACAGAGAATGTTCCAAATGATTCAATTCATTTTTTACACGATCAGTGACAGGTTGAGAATAAAAGGTGGTAATTTCTACAAATCCACAACTAAAACGTGGTTTACCTCAAAAGTTGCATTTTATGAGAAGATCCAAAACTCACATACTCACTGTTTTAAACTAATATGTCATCACTGAGCTACAGCACATTTCTAAGGAAGAATAATCAGAAGTTACAAAATTGATTCTATTTATCAGACTAATTGTCTCTAACAAGGCATAGAAAATGGTTTACACCTCATATATATATATATATTGTAGTTAATTTGAATATTTGCCTCTTGTGATGCTAGATGCTGATATACAGTACTGATGATATTACAGTGTGAAATTTTAAAGTGATGCAGTGCTGCTCATTGTCCAGTGGAATTCAATATTCAAGCTTCAGGGAGTATAAGAGAAAGACTGACTGCAGCATCGTTACTGAAAAACAGACAAATTGCGAACTTTATGCTTGTGTGTTCCCGGTGAACATACTGATATTTATAAGCAGAGATGCGCAGTAAAGCGTTACACGTAACGCATTACTGTGATCTGATTGCCTTTTGTAAGTAACGAGTAATGTATGGGATTACTATTGCAAAAAAAAGTAATTAGATAACTGTTACTTTCCTGTAAGCATGTTGCGTTACTGTGTTACTAAACCGTTGTGATTTTGTGTAGATCACCAATGGATAATATGGAGTCTGGGAGAAAGTACTAACATGCAGCATTTAAAGGGTGAAAGTCCTTTCAAGTTTTATTCTGTAAAAAGTGACTAAAACATGCTGTACACTCTGCGTGGGAAGAACACTTCTTTTTACAGCTAAAAATTAAACTTCAAATCCGAGCAACTAGCAAGCCGCCACAAATTCACAGAGAAAACCTTGGATCTAAGTAACTAAGTAACTAATTACTTTTGAAAATAAGTAATCAGTAAAGTAATGGGATTACTTTTTGGAGACATAATGAATAATCTGTAACTAATTACTTTTTTTAAAGTAACTTGACCAACACTGTTTATAAGCCAATTTCTGATTGTAGAAAGCTCTGGAAACAGCTGAGTATGTCACATTTAACCTACCAAAAGTTTGTTTTTTTAAATACATTTCTTTATTTTTGGTTAATCGCTTACATCGCCACACTTTTCAGGTTTTTATGTGAGTGACACTAAAAGATTATGCAATAGCATCACTTAAACTGGACTGCTTCTAGAATTACCAGCTATCTCTGTTTCAACTTTTAGATGTTTTCTCTTGTTTATTTGAATATGTTTAGGTTATCAGTTTTATACTGTGCTTAATCTTGTTGTTTTTTTTTGTTTTTTTTAACGAACAAATATTTTAAATAATCTCTCAAAAATGTGTTTAAAACTGAAAAACTGTTGAACTCACTCATTGGTTTGGCCTCTACCATTCGAGTTACGTATGTTGTTTTATTGCTCACTTGGGTTTACTTAGTATGTCAGTATCATAAAAGTGTAAGAAACACCACAAAGTATAGTATGATACAGATCACAGCTGGAACTGATATTTTTAAGACCTCATTTTCGTTTCCAGTTGTCTAACTCTAGATCCCAAGCCAGTGTTTGAAACGCACTTGTGTACTGTATGAAGGTGACGGCTGTTGGACTGCAAGGCCACTGGGTCTATCTGATAATTGACTGTCAAATAAAGGGCTGTTCCTCTCTGGAGTCCTCTCTGACACCCACATCAATCTGTCTTCACTTAGAGAAGGCCTAGCCCAGCCCTTCACCCCCCATCTGCGCTCCCTTCAAACTACCCCATTCACCACTTCATCCCCTGCACCCCTCCTCCTTCCCTCTACACCCAATTATCTATCCATCTATCCATCTATCTATTGGCCCTGACCATTTATCCTTCAGCTTCTCTCCCTCCTTTGCTCTATCCCATCAACAGCACTTCTCTTGACATGCTAACAGCTGTTTGACAGTAATGGCTCTAAAAGCAGAGCAGGGTGCCAGTCGATGTGTGCACGGCTTGGTCTGCCTTTGTGTGTGTGCATGACATATCTGAGAGGCCTTGAGGCCTCAAGAGGCTTGCGCACACTGCCATCAACAGCAGCGATTGGCATATACGCACATCCAGAAGCCTGTATGCTCACAAATACAGGTTCCAATCAATAATAGGTGTAGAGGTCTATTAAACCTCAGGGCTGACATTCCAAGTACTAGTTCATACCTGAAATGATGAAGTATATAATCTAATATCAAAAGTAGACAAAACTGCACCATCAACATGTTTTGCGAGCGTGTGAGCGTGTGCATGTATGCTAACCTCCAGTCATTTGTCCTCCTGGGTTTCCCCCCTCCCCCTGGGTTTTTTATTGTGATGCTGTCAGCTTGCTGTTTGATGAATGGCAGGCAATTACACAAGGCCACATCTTCTGGCTCATAATCGGCACCATTAGTTATAGATCCACACTCAGACACAAACACCAGCGCACGCTGCTGCTTATCCACCGGGCATCTTTAAAGGCAGCACACACACAGAGCCATGTCTTTGTTGACACCTTCTATTTTCAGCATTCATTCTCACTCTGTGCATGATTTAGTTTGGTGACACCACTTTCCCTCCAAGATGAGAAAAGTATTAAGTACAAATTTTTCTGTTTCTATAGCTGGTGTCCATCAAATATTTGGTGCATTACTTAAAGTAGCCACACAGAGAAAAAATAGTTAAAAAGAAAAAAGAAAATTACATATATAAAGATCTACTTTTGCTCTTTGCGCTACTTTTAATAATATCGAATAAAGTCTATGCCTCCTCTGAGCTGTGTAAAAAATTAGATATGTACGTGTATGTCCATAAAAACTGAATTTTGTATTTCTGATAACATCCCTCTAAGATGATACAGGAAACAAGATTATGATATGAAAAAAGAATCACTAACAGTTGTTTAATACAAGGGAGACAAAACACCAGCATCAGCAAGCTCATATAATCTGAATTTATTCAAACACAGGGATGTGAACATTGGAGAGTCCACTCACGGCAATTTCTCAGAACATTACATCCTGTTTTACAATTTCCTGCTAAAAATAATAATTAAGAAAACAGTCACAAAATTTTAATTAAAAAACTAGCCAAGGATATGTATACATTATTTTTTACAAAAACATATATTTTTCACAGTGTCCACACATTTGGTAAAAAGAAGGAATATTCATTCTTTCTTACTCTTGATTTCTGTTTGAGTTTTTGTGATGTAACTTTGTGCAATAGTAAAATATGATGCTTCACAGCTAAACATATTAACCAAAGTATCCATTGTGTAGCATTAGTTAATCCATTTTTGCAATATTAAAATGCAAAAATTGAGCATAGTGAAATATTTGTTTATTTATTATTTATGTTTATTATTGTGTATTTGTTGAGGTTTTAGCCTCAATTCAATTGTGTCACATACAAGCAACAAAATTACTTAAAGAATTAGCCCATTTTTGTTTTTGTAAAATCTTATGAAATGCATAAGATGAACAGTTTAACGTAATATTTCTATGTAAACTTACCAGCTTCATTATATAAGAATTACTTGTAGAAAGTGTTGGTGTAAAGTCAGTAACAGCTACCAAGCATCTCTGCTCATAATGTTATTCCAGTTAACATTTTCTTTATTATTGATTATTTCTCTATTATTTTAGCCTTTTTTAATTTGAAAAACTCCCTTCATCATCTTTATGGTCTTCACCTGTATCTTGTTTCCAAAACTCGACTTCCCTGATTACCCTTTGTGTTTTCCATACTCCCTGTTCTTTCGAATGTGCTTGAGAAGGTTGTGGCAGCACAGTTAATTGATTACTTAGAGACTAACCAACTGCTTCATCCAATGCAGTTTGGTTTTAGACCAAAATTTTCCACAGAAGTGGCAAATTGCTATTTTGTTGAAAATATTAAGTGTAATTTGGATAATGGTAATGTTGTGGGTGCAGTGTTCCTTGACCTAAAAAAGGCTTTTGACACAGTCAGCCATGACATACTTCTTTCCAAGTTGATAAAATTTGACTTTTCAAAGCAAGCAGTTGATTGGTTTGAGTCCTGTCTTCACAAAAGAGAGCAGTGTGTGAGGGTTGATAAAGAAAAGTGATCCATGTTGGAAAACAGAATCGGTATTCCCCAAGGATCTGTTCTTGGCCCATTGCTGTTTAGTTTGTTTATAGATGATTTGCCTGCCAGTTGTCCAAAAGCTAGCTGCCAGCTTTATGCAGATGATGCAGTTATACACATACCAACTAAGTCACCTGGCGAAGCAGCAGACACCTTAACGGTACATCTAAATGATGTCCAACAATGGCTGAAACATAATCATCTTGTATTGAATTAAAAAAAACAGTTTCTATGTGTTTTTCTATTAGGAAACGAAGTTTATCTGATGGTTTTAAAATCAAGTTAAGGAACAAAGAAATAAAGGAGGTCAAAGATTTTGAGTTTTTTGGAATAATTTTAGATTCACATCTTAAATTTGACAAGCATGTAAAGAAGATTTCTAAGACGGTCAAGGCTAATCTGAATTGTTTTAAGTTAATTCGGCACTATATACCTACTTCAGCAGCTCAGATATTTATGCATTCTATGATATTCTCTCATTTTTCATATTGTATGACAGTTTGGACCCGAGCAGCACCATCAACAATTCAGCCTGTGGTCCTTATATAACCAATCTTTAAAAATAATGGATAAAAAATCTGTTCGGTGGCACCACTGTCACATTTTGAAGAAATATAATCTACTTAGTTTTAAGAGTTTTAATCATTTGTGTTTTCTTAAATTAGTCTTTAAATGTATAAATAGGATGGCCCCAGAGTGTCTCAATAGATACATCCAGAGACAAGATAGTATTCGTATTACTAGGAGCATGGTGAACGGCAACTGCAAGATATTATATCGCAGATCTAAATTTGGTCAGTCAGCTTTTTCCATAAAGGCCATCTGTGGAACACACTTCCAACCGAAATCAAATTGATTACAGACATCAGATCCTGTAGGTTAAAGTTTGGGAAGGGAAATCAGAAATGTAGTCATTTTAACTAATGATTTTTAATTTTATTTTATTGTCTATTAATTGCAGTTGTATTTATGATGTAATTTGGTTTTATGAAAATGTATGTTTTTGTAAAATAATCAAAATAAATCAATGAACAAAATGAATCAAAATAGATACATTTTGTAAAATGTGATTAACAGCAAACTATATGTGAAAGTATGTTAAGTTGTTTGAAAAATATTTTTAAAACAATCCATACAAGCACGTTATTGGCGACTTTCAAGCCTTTGAGTCGCCGAGCAGCTGAATAGGGGAATAATGTTGACGCGCCCGCTGTTTAAAACGTTAGTCAAAGTTCCAAGTTAAAACTCTTTTATTTGTTATCAAATCCTTAAAATCCGTAGAAAAACAGTGATCAAAAACATTCCAAGCTTGAGCGGTCAGCAAAAGTCGACTTCCCCCATCACCCACTCATTCACAAAATTTCCCTCGGGCCGTGAACAGGTGATATAGCAATCACTATTACAGACACCACGTGACCCAAAGCTACGCCTATCCATAACACACGTGTAGAGACAGAAAACAGAAATTACATATGTGAAAAGAAGAAATGTCGATCATAATATTCCCGCTTCTGAGCTCTAATTTTAACCTGTTCCTCTTCTGTCCTCTGCTCCTTATCAGCACAAGACAACACATGGGGCTGAAACCTGCCCTACGGACTCTAACAAGGAGCTTTAACAGCTTGGCTCTCGTTTGTTCCTCTCCGCCCACTAATGCAGCTCTTAACACTCCCATCACCCTTCGCTATAAACCTCATTAGCTTATCAGGACAAGACAAAAGGGAATATTAACACTGCCTACTGTACTCAAGGGCCAAGCTCAGGTGTCACATCTAGATAGCAGGTATTACTATGCAAGTCGCCCCATCCTGGTCCACTGATACAACTCTCTAAGCCTCTCATTGCCTTATCCTCTTAAGACAATACCCCCATGATTCCTTCTCTTCTACCTGACAGCCTGTATTTACTGAGATATTCACTGGTCATCCATTACAAGTGGCACCTGAAACTGAAATACAACCACAAAACTTCACCTTAACCCCTCAGTATCCCTATTACCTTATCTTGGGAAGACAAAGAGGTAGCTTTAGTTAGCTCAAGGTCTGACTGCCTGACTTTGCTAGCTTTTGGATTAGCTATGCGACTAACGCGACTCCCGCAGGCCAAGGTGAGGGCTGTCTTAATGCAGCAGCTTTGGGGCAGAAAGCTGCCTAATTTCTGCTTCTATCACCACTAGCAGGGCTCCAGAAAGCTCCCCGAGAGCCACACGAAGCAGCAGTTAAGACAAAGTAGCACAAGGTTAATCCCAGCGGTGGAGAAGTCAGAAGGTATTAGAAGATATTTAAATGAAGGGAACAGTACACACCTGTACAAAACTTTAGTGAGGGAGGATATGATTTTTTTTCCCTGCAGCAGGTTTTCAAAGTACTATTATGCAAAGACATAAAATTTGGTAAAAGTGCAGCATATTCTTGAAAGTAATTAGACTGTATTTACAGGAATGTGGCAGTGGAGATATGATGCTTTGTATAAAGACAGTAAAGAGAAACAAGGCTAGCAAAAGTTACAAGAAAATCACATTTCGATGATGGCTGTCTTCTCTAGCGTACTTTGGTTCAGATTTTAACCCAACAGAGACACCACATAGTCCACACAGCGACATTTACAGTTTTACACAGATTAGACTCTATACATCTACTCACACTAGTTGTTTGATTTTAAAAAGCAAGCCAAAAGTTTCTCACATTAGGGAACAAGTAGAGTGACTCAAAATACAAGCTATAGAGTCCGAGTCTCAGGTAATCTTTTTACTTCTACCCCTTTCATAGAAGCACTTTACATAATGGCAATAACTGCAAAACGTAACAGTTTATAAGAGAGGATTTAAAACATCACGCCAACTCCATCATTAAAATCATTAAAAATCTAAAGGAATCAGTTCATTGTCTTGCCTTTGATCTTGCGTGTATTCAGGTTTGGTAACACACTTCTAAAAAACACGCTGAAACCACTAATGTTCACAGAATTTTGTTCAACCAAACACATGGCAATGACTGGCACACAGCCAAACACATGTACCCAACATTAAATATGGCTCCTTTGATTGATTATACAACATGCTCTGCACACAGCCCTCCACTGCAACCCCCCCCCCCCCCCCCCCCCCCACACACACACACACACACACACACACACACACACACTCCTCACAAGAAAGGGAATCCGAGTTCATAGGTTAAGTATAGAAGCTGTCCAAATCAGCAGGTCAGCTGACAGACAGAGGAAATGACGGGCTTAATGACTAGCTGCTGCTGCTAATGACTCACAGCTAGCTGGGTGGAAAAAGAGTGTGACTGACAGACACGCATAGACACACATGCATGCAGGTGCAGTCTCACTCACACCCTCAACCTCTCCCGCTCGATCAGCTGTAATTGGCAGTGAGACCTCGCCATCCAGTCGTGAGCGGCGCAGGCCCCGCCCACTACTTTAACAGCCCATTAGCAGTTATTAGAGGGTCCTCAGGGAGCTGTACGGGTCACAACACACTGCCAACCTAAAGGAGATTAATAACCCATGAGATTTAATAGAGGCGATGCTTCTGCGGTCAAATTGAAAATAACAGATGGAAGAGGTGAAAAGATAACAAGGAGCAACTGGAATCACAGATGAAACAATTATTTCATACGATTCATGTTTACAGGCACCATAAAACATTTATGGAGTTATAAAGATTCATAAAAGGTTATAAAAATGATGCTTGGGCTCAAAGACCTGTAAACCCAGTGGACCTCTTAGAGTTATAGGAAGAAGTCAGCTGGTAACGTAATCCAGCAACATGCTGTCAACGTCAAGCATCTTCATAACAGCATTTTATTGATGGCTGCAATCCACTTGGGGAGCACACCGGCTCTCATCATTTACTATGACTTTTAAGGAACTCAGCTACTGTTTACAGATTGTGTTTCAGCTGTTTTGCCTGTCATGATTAGTCCAAATGCTACTACTGTTGTGCTGCTAACAGATGGATGCGAAGTTCTGATCAAGTTAGATTTTCCTCCCTATAATTACCATTTCTACTGAGTTTCTCTGTATTCCTTTTGATATAGGAATTACACACACACACACACACACACATGCACATGCATATATACATACACATATATATTCATTACCTCTTATGCACAAGCTTCAGAGAGGAGACTAATGCACACAATACCCAAAACCCTCTTGCATCTCAACACTAAATCCATCCAGCAAACTAATGTCTCTTTTAAACAACTTAATCCAGAGCTGTGCATCACAAGCAGTGTAGAGGAAATTGCTGTTTTACATAAGGTGCTCATATCAGTTGCAAGATGGATAAAAATAAAAAATCATACAAAATGAAAAAGAAAAATTATCTTTTGAACCTTTTTTGTTGTTTTTCTCTACTGTTTTTGTAAAGTCAAATGTTTTGTTTATTTGTATGAAATCTAAAAAAAACAGTTTGACTGCATGGCGAAAAGGTATGCTTATCTTCCTCTGCACTCACCCACCCCACCAACCCCTCGCCCCCGCATCCTCGCACCTGTGCTGGGGAGCCAGGGGCTCAGAGATGTGTCGGTAACAATCAAAGCGCTGATGCATGCCATGTGACTAAGTGACTGTAACCCTCCAGGCAGTCTGGGACTCTGCCTGTTAGCGTGTGGCAACACCAAGATAGGTCATTACCCATTCTGTTCCAATTGAATTTTAACCAGCGTATTTGTTCCAGTGCAAATTCTGACATTTCAATATGCCAACAGAGAAATCAGCTCATTTGAATGTGGCTCGCTTGTTTATTGTTTCCTGAATAAAAAAACGAGGAGGAGGAGAAATAACAGCATGAAACTTCTGTAACAGGGTGACTGACTCAGGTAAATCAGCATTAACCAAATTAAATTTTAACTATCGCACATATTCTAATTTAACATTCAGAATGGCAAAACTCCTTAGGACAATAAGCCACACACTTAATTATAAATGATTTTACATTTTGTCTGCACTTACAAGCTTTATAAAGCAACAGTAGTTTTGACAATTTGGATCTTTTTTTAGGCGAAAGCACAAAACAAAACTTCTCTTTGCAGTCTTGCAAGCAAAGATTTGATGTTTCACTCAGTTTTACCTTGCAGTTGATTGAATTTCAACTGGCAACACAACACATCTAAAATGCCCTTGCTTTTAAGACACTCAGGTGTTTCTTTACACTACTGTGCTCTCTAGACAGGTCAATGTATTGTTCAGCTGATACAGGAGTGTACAAACAAATGCTTGGGATATTTTAAAAAGGTGTCAACACATAGATTGTCTAGCAAAGCAGCTCTAACATCATTCTTAAAAATACCCTCTGCTCTCTGTGCATCAATACTTACAGTATCAATCAGTCCTGTAAGGTTACGTATGTATGGGTGTATGCACATAGGTGTATACATAATGATACTATTGGCTGATCAGTCTATAATGGCCTCAGATACCCAATATCAGTCGGTCTCACAGTAAGTGGAGTCTGTGTCTGAACCTTGTTGAGTCTTTAAGTTTAAGTTTAATGTTTTCTCTGTGCCTATCAACCATCCAAGGACA
Source organism: Aulonocara sp. 'chitande type north' Nkhata Bay (assembly GCF_057382095.1). Lineage (NCBI taxonomy): Eukaryota > Metazoa > Chordata > Actinopteri > Cichliformes > Cichlidae > Aulonocara > Aulonocara sp. 'chitande type north' Nkhata Bay. The sequence continues at coordinate 10,779,776 of NC_141360.1, forward strand.
TGCGTGTTTTATCTTAACTGCAGATGCTAAGGGTGGTGGTGTGGATTTGACACAGGTAAAGTGCTTCAAGTGCATTTAATAAAGCACTATTTAAATGTAAACCACTTTGCATGATCAGTAACACTGTTAAATGGCATAGATACATTTCAATCCATTTCTTCTAAAACAACAGGAGCACCTGCGAATAACAGTTTAATGGAATATCATTCTGTGCTTTAATACAGATGTGGCAGGAAACTGCTTAATATATTAATAAACTGCTTAACTGCTTAATGTATCGATAGACAATAACAAATGAAGTTGGTTCACATATTTGATAAACATGACAACTAACCTCCAGCCTCCCACTTGCACATTCCACCACTGCTGCTTCGTATATATGGTCATTCTGCATTGCACGGCTTAGCTTTCATTTATAAATCTGAACCTACACTTAGATGAGTAACACACAAACACTTTGTACTCATGACACCAACTAAAGACAAATCCTGGTGCCGATACATATAAAAACAACTAAATAATATTGCAAAATCTTCTACAAAATAAGAGATGTTGGGAGAAGTTTGCAGATCCTAAACGTTTCTTTATCTAACACGTAAATACACACACACTGGACTCACATGTGTGTTCAAACTGCTGGTCAGCTTCTACGAAATAACCAACCAATGGCTTTCAAGTAAAAGGTATATAAAAAAATGTCTCTGAACTACAGTGGAGTACAAGTATGAAATAATGTGAAAAAATAGCATTCGACTTTTAAATAAGGTCAGTGTACCTAAGAGTAAGACAGCAAACACTGTAAATTAGGAGGTGCAAAAATGTATAATTCTCACTCATGTTTTATTTGGGTGTGTCACATTTTATGGTCAGAAGGTCAGCACCTGATGACATCATTCATTCTAGTCTTAATCTTCTAATGTCCGACTTTGTGATTGTTTTGCTAATAATTGTATTCATTTATTTTCACTGTACTGTTCGTTTTTCTTCTATACAAGAGGAAGCAGGGGCAGAGAAAGGTTCTGAGGTAGTTTCACTGACAACAAAAATCCGCTTGTGTTTTCAGCAGTATAAACATGCACTACTTTCTTGACACAAGGAGTGAGTCTGTAATCAAACACAATTTTTGCAATTAAAAATTATGTCATGTGATTTCTAACTTAGACAGGTGGCTCAGATTAGTTTTCCTTCACTTGTGCCGATCTTCTCTGGCTTCACTGACAGTGTGAGAATTCTAGACTTCAATGCAGAGAACAAAATGAGGAGTACGAAGGTCCAAGATGTTCAAAGCCATATCAGAATAACACTTTGACGGTTACTTTAATGTAACACCTCTTCTATCTGAAAACTTTAAAGGCTTTTTAAGCTAATACACACACACACACACACACACACAAAGAGAAGAATCTAATATAGTTCATATGAAATTCATTAATTATCTTCACTATAATTCAGGCACTTCAAATGTAAGATTTGTAAGATGAAGACAAACATGGAGCAAAGAGGCAATGGCTGCTTTAAGCACACGCAGACAAACAGCTGATTAAAAGGTGAGAATAGTGTGTGTGTGTGTGTGTGTAGGAAGCAGGAGAAACCCGTTACATATTTTGTCCTGACTCACCATGAGTTGCACTTCAGGTGGTGTCTTCAGGTATCAGTCCACTCACTGTCAACCAGGATGGAGCCTGTAGGCCACACAAACACCCATCACACATTTAAACATAACCTTACAACAACTTCTTAGGACAAATGTGGTCATTACAACTTTTAGTAACGCTGTTAAGTATATAACGTGTAACAACTTATTATTCCTCTGTAGACATCTGTCGTATCTATGCAGATGAATGGCTTCTAGATATGTTTAATATAGTTAGTTTCCGTTTACTCTCATAACAAGTTTGACTAATTTAGTTTTTGCACAAACAGAAGTTAAATGTTGCAAATGATCTGACCTGTAATAATCCCTGGGAGCGATCTAACCAGGTGTCACTTAGGTAATAACGTAGCAGGTCCACGCAGGTAAAGGCTGACTGTCCCTTCACCAGTCAGGTGCTGAGCTCCCGTGATGTGGAAGCAGAGGAACAGAAGGATGCAACATGATACCAGCGAGCTCAAATCCTCTGCCTGCCCCTCGTAATCCTTCAGCACAATGATCCCTGCAGGATGTTTTCTCTTCTCCTCCTCCTCCTCTTCCTCTTCTTCTTCTCCAGCTCCAGACTCCTCTGCGGAGGTGTTGCCACCTCTGTATGTAGGGCCGGCCAGATGCACCTGCGACAGGACACCAGGTAAGAGGAGATGAAGCACCACCCGTAGCCACTGAAGTCATTCTTTCATTCCTCTTCTCTCCTCAGCATCGACAACTCTGCCTGTTCCTCAGAGTGTCTCTGCCAAGAGTAGTCGGGCACAGCAGTCCTGTTTTGCCGCTCTTTGCCAAACACACAAACACACACGCATGCACAGAGGAGAGTGTTGTAGGGTTTCTTTTTTTTTCTTCCTTTTTTTTTTCCAGCAGCCGAGCTAACCCTGAGCCGGGGCCTGGTCTGCCTTTGAGATGCTCTCTAGCCCACAAACACAAGACGGCTTTCATTATCTTGCCCGTCGCAGCGCAAGGCCTAGCTTCTAAAAGCTACTGATTTCTTTCTTCCCTTAGCCCCCTGCACAAAGGGAGGGCATTTTGTAAATTACTTGCTCGTTTCAGACCAACAAAAGGTACTTTCATTGAACCCTCCTCCCCCCTCCTCCCCCCCACTGCTCTCCCTCTATCCTCCCGCCATTTGATTTTGCTCAAATTTGATTACAAGGCTTGAAAAAGGAGACGAAGAAAAGAGAAGAGGAAATAAGAAAGCCCCACAGATGGCGTGTTCATTCAGTGCTGTGAATGGCTTTATATGGGCTGCCTTTATACATGTGGCAATCCAAAGACGCTTCAGCCGCTCCGCTAAAAAAAGAACTTGACAAAATTATTGGTTTGGTGGCTTTCTTACACGACTGACATGGGGGAACTCTTAGAAAGAAAAGTCTGCCTTCTCTTTCTCTTCTTTTCTTTCGCTCTTCTTGTCTCTGTGCGCTCTGGGTTGTACACCTTGATCAAAACAAACTAAATGATGTCTGATTGTGGAAGTGTTTACTTATACAGACACACACACGCGCATATGTGTGTGTGTGTGTGTGTGTGTGCATGCTGTCATATTAATAACCACATGCCCTGGGCCTGCATTCCAAGACAACAAGGTTTGCATATTCAGCAGAAAAAAACTAATGAGACACACTCACTATTTAAATCATCAACTAACACACACACACACACTCTCTCACACAGAACTCAAATTATTCATCTGCTGTTATTTAACATTATACTTGAAAACACTGCACATTAACACAAAGCAGAGACTGTTCTGTTCTCCCTCACAGGCTATAATCCTGTTTCCACAATGGACCCCTCACTCTGCACTTGTTTTCCTCCAGCGGATAATCATAGCTCTCTAGACACACAAACACACAAACACACAGACACACACACAGCTCTGTAGCTGTTGGATTTTTTTCCCTAACACAAACATACACCTATGCAGCAGAGTGAACTATGACTTGTTTTCCCATTACCAGTCCACCCAGATGAAGACACAGTCTGGGACCTTACATGGCCACTCCGGTCAGAAAGTCTAATGGAGAGAAGCCACTTAATTCTCAGATCCACTGACCAGACATCAATTTCCAGGTCGCAGGCTGCATCATTCCATCAGTGTGATAAAGTAGCAGCCATTACTGAGGTCAGAAAGCCAAAAGTGGCATCTTTTATGGGCATTATTTTAGTCTTTGTCCGTTGTTGTGTTGTACAGCAGAACCTTTTGTTTTTCCTTGTGTCTGATACAAAAGACCGGCTTCACACTGAGCTACTCCACAGCTACTGAACCACTCCATCTCTCAGGAACATACGACTGGAATAAGCCAACAGGTGAATGAACTGTTCTTATCATGGCTACAGCTGACTAGCATCAGGAATCAACCGTCTTTTACAAAAAAGTCTCTAGCTATGCTAAAAACTCAACAAATCTGTGCTTGATGTGCTTTTTTTCTCATGTTAGCACTTAAGCAGTGTGACGTTATGATTTGCTACAGTCGTACAGCTTATTAACAGTAATTCAAGACCAATATGAAAGTAACTGTAGCCAAACCCCACGGAGTTAATGTCTCCATGCTATATAAAACATTTTTTGAATCCAAATCTAGCTAAATAAATCATATAAAAGAGGCTGCCAGACATTTTGTTCACTTCACCTGCCACGTGTCACACACAAAACGTTATACAAGATGCTTTATGCTATAGGTTAAAGATCCTACAGTAATAGAGAGAAACCCCCAATAATCAGACAACCCTCTATGAACAAGTACTTGGCGACAGTGGGAAGAAAAAACTCCCTTTTAACAGGAAGAAACTTCCAGCAGAACCAGGGTCAGGGAGGGGCAGCCGTCTGCCTTGATGGGTTGGAGGCAAGAGCATGGAGAAAGGATAGACTGTGCAAGAGAGACTTGGATCAGACCAAGTTTTACAAATTATTACTGAATACAACTTCTCAGATGGTTCACGTGTTTTGAGCCTATATGTACGGATAGTTATCCAATTTTTTTTCCAGCCAGGTGTACATACAAATAGATGCTCACCTACATCTAACAGCTACACGTATAGCTGTAAGTTATCAGCTATATTCACACCAGGAAGGAAACAGAAAACAATCAAAACACCCCTTAGAAGCAAAGGAGGTAGTAGAAAAGGAGAATTTTCTTCCAGTAGAGAAAATGGTTTCAGTCCAGTAAAAACCCCACTGGCTGCACACACCAAGCTCAGCCCACTGAGCTTTGGCGAGCAGAGATATAAAGCTGTGAAACGCTGACAGGACAGAATAGCAGCTCTCACAGCTTCCATATCTACCACTTTAGAGATATTAGTAGTAGCAGCCAACATCACCAGCTGACCGACTACATTTTCCCCTCAACCTGCCTGATCACCGCAGTGGACCCCCTCCCCAACTCTACACACACACACACACACATGCACACACTTTTTTTTTAATGAGGGCAATTTGATTTTGTTATTACTGATGAAGACAGAGATTCCCTTAGTGGGCAGAGAACCTTCATAATCAGCAGTTAGGTCTCCATCCACAAACCTGAAGTAATTATTGTCTCAAGATAAAAATGGAAGGCAGCGCTGATTTATTTTTTTTTCTAAGGAAAAAAATAAACTAGATATAGAAATGACCTTAATATTATTTCTCTCTCTGGGCATTTCCAATAAAAATATTGCATCGGAAGGTTTGATAAAAGGATTATGTGGCCAGCTTTATGTGGCTGGAGTCAAATCTGGATATGGAAGGAGAGCTTTTTGATTGAATAATTCTTGTTTCCTTTCTGCCAAGCTAGCAGTCCTCTTTGGGGAAAGTAAAAATCAGCATTATGCCAGATTTATACATGTGCTCTGACTCTCTGTAGAAGTAAGTGTGCCAATATTGTATGTCTGACTACCTGCCTACTGTATGTGTTTGAATGTTTCCATGTGTGCTCGGGGATGTAGAGAGATGATGACTGTGTGGTCGACAACATTTCAAGCACAATTTCTAGCATTAATGGTCAAAAATGTGGAAATAAAAGACACTTTAAAAAAAAAGTATATCTATTTCATTTAGTACCATTCAATGACTTTAGAAAACAGTTTTCTACAGTCACTGGTACTGTCTAAGTCCCAGTTTGATTATTCTGTAGAACAATAGCCATGTGTTGTGCATATGAGAAAAGAACTGCACTAAAGTAACTCCTTACTAAGAACCTGCACTGGCACTGGTATAAAATTCAGATTATGTAATAAATCTCACTAACATTATTTTTACTATGTCTCTGATATTTAATCTAATTATAGGATTTTACACAATGTTTAAAGACTATTTGGCCTTGTACAGAAAATGTGTAAACTTGATGAATTTGGTAGATAAAAGTGACCACTTTACAACCAGCCTTGATTCAAATAACTACTCTGGTGTAAAAGAAAGAAAGAAAGAAAGAAAGAAAGAAAGAAAGAAAGAAAGAAAGAAAGAAAGAATTTCCTGTTAAAAAAAGTCTGTAACAAAGAGAAAGAAAAATTAAAAACATGGTGAGGTATTTTGCAGTTTTGTTTTCTGTCTGCAGAGTAACTGGCAACTATTAGAACAAAATTGTATGTTTTTGAAATGTTCTGCTTGATTTGCTGTCTATAACCATACACAAACGTATTTTCTGTGAGCATTCAAAATTCTTCCACTGTAATATTTTCAAATTAAATGCATGATAAAATAAAATAACTTTCCAAAAAAAAGCTTATATTTGGGTCAGTCAGGGTTACCGAGTTGGCGTACTTGAGGCATGACAACTGAGCAAGAAGAAAATTCAATTTATGAATGAATCTTGATTTAATTCTGATTTAAACTGTTCAAATAACAGTGTATTATTCATCTGCTGTTATCGGGGCATCATCAGCAGTCACAACGGGCTGCCGTTAAGGCGTTTGACCCCAGAATTTCGTTATCATAACAGGGCTGTGACCTCCTGACCTGCAGTCATTACTGCTGTCTCCTCCAATCAGCCCTCCAAAGCTCTGAAGATGCCCTCTGGGAACAAACAGGCTGCTGGAATAGAGGTGACATTAGATTTATGCATGTGTGTTAGTACTGCTTGAGCACAGGCACACTGCTGTAAGTGTGTGTGTGTGTTGTGTGCTTCATTACTTATAAGGACCAGGGTGTTCTCACAATCATAGAAAAAAATGATTAAAAAACACCCAAAGATGGGTTTTTTCATGTTGTACACTTCTTGCAGAGCTTAGTTTAGTATTTCTGTTGACTGTTAAGATTAAGATTAAAACAGGGTTGGTAACAGATTTGAATGTGGGGCAGTTCCTGGTAAAGGCTTGCTTGATGTTAGGTAAATGCAAGAGGGTTTAGAAAAGTTTAGAAGAGTACTGTGCAAAGGTTTTGAGATACCCCTCATTTCTTTATATGTCAGGAAAACAGAAAATAGTTGCAACACTTTACTCAAATCTACAAAGATAAATGAAAGCACAGTATGTATTAGCACTGTATTTGATGCTTACCGATATGTACTGATACTTTCATGCTTAAAAATAAAGTTATTGTCAATCAGATGCTCCGCAGATGGCAGTGCAGGGTTGATCAAAACCTGACGGTACGTTTGTGCATTCATAGTTCCATCAGTTATGACAGCATCTTCAAGACCACTAGCAGAAATTAGCCCAAAACCACGACAGAGCCTCCACCGTGTTTTATAGATGGCTGTAGACACTCACAGCTGTACCTCCTTCCTGGTATGTATAGCATGGTAGATAATATTAACAATTAGAACTCAGAATTTCAAAATTGGATTTCACTGCTACATAAGAACTATTGCCAATGATTTTCAGTCCAGTTTTTGTGTAATTTAGTATACCCCGGTCATGTTTCCCTTCTTCCACCCTTCCGCTGAGATAATTTCTGATGAATCATCAGCAAACAGAAGCTGGATCAACTGAAGGGCCAGCTACACTGCTCAGGCCCTTTGTCAGGTCTCTACAGGATTTTTTCCTAATTCTTAAGAACATGACCTTCACATACTGTTTGCCTGACACATTTGTATTTGTCTTTCACTTGTCCAGTTTGCTCAGAAGTTTCAGGAACACACTGCACACCATGCTGAGATATAGCAAGTTGTGGGCTAAGATCCAAGGACTGCACTGAAAACGAGTGAAAAAGCAGCCACTGTTCAAAGAGGGATGGCTCAAGTTGCACAGTACCGTAAACTATAATTCGAGGGAATCAAATATATTTTACTGTGCTTCCTGTGTTTCTTTTAAAAAACATGTTCATTGCACTGAGTTGATCAATGGAGTGAACAGGACAGATCGGAAAAAACAAATATTCAGAAAATATCCTGAATACAGCACAAGGTACAACAGGGGTGGATAGTATGTTTTGTTTTGTTTTTCCAGAAGAACATGCTGATTGTTATTGATGGGCCACACATCAAACAAATAACCTGAAACAAGACACACACATAGATGAATTATGTTAACCTCGATGAATTTGGTAGATACAACTGACTGCTTTACAAACAGCCTGGATCCAAAAACTTTCTGTTAAAAAATGTTGACTTTTCATGTTACCATAAAAATGACTATGTCTTGCTAACTGTCTGATATGCATACCTCAAACTGTATGAAATATAGGAGACTGTTATATTCATCAGAATACAGTATTTACTATCTAACCAAATGTCTGCATCAATGAATATTAATAATAGTTAATATTCTGAGACAGCAAGCCCACATGGACCTTTGCATGTCTATTTAAAGGAGTGAAACTAAAGTGGGACAGTGTTTCTCAGGTTTGATTTGATGCTATTCTAAGAAAAAACCCTTTCAAGCACTGCTGTTGTGTCGGAAATAAAAGATGTAACATCGCGTCAGGTGAGGCGAAGCTTTTGTTCAGTACAGAAACAGGATTTTCTTAGAAATCTATCAGACTCACATTCAAACACAAGGTAATTCATCTCAGGAGGCACACCGTGAGTTCATCAGCTGGGACCAACATGTCACCAGTTAACTCCAGGCTGGCGTTCTGTCAGTATACAATCTGTGAGACACTGTTTGAACGAGGGAGGGCTTCATTTATCATCAACACAGTAGCTGAATAAACATTTGTGAACGTGTTGGTGACTCACACTGTGTTCATCATGGTTATCATTTATCATTCCCAAAAAGACAAGACTCATTAAACCTGTTAATATTTAAAAGACTTCTTTTGTAGTTTTCTATACATTAATTTTTTTAATCTAGTACATAAAAAATGTCTTTCCCCTGAAAGCTCATCTAGTTTGATTTCATTCTAAACTCCTCGTACAAAAAAAGTATATGCGATGGGTACTTCCATGGAGTGACTACTTCTGAATTAAGCTTGGCACAAAAGCAAAAAGTCACAATGTCTTTCTGGGGCATCCTGACTGGAAAAACAAAGGAAGAAAAGCAGCTTTTTACACAAAAGATGAACATTCTCAACTTGCTTGATGCAAAAAGACATATTTCACCTTCATAGAGAACTTAAAGATGAGAGAATTTAAAACAGTGAGGAAGGAGCAGCAACACAGAACGATGACATCATCAAGTCATTTGACTGGCCTAGAGAGCCTGTTGCATCTATTTTCCAGGCAGAGTCAACGCCACGCTCACCACCACAAACTTAACTCACAGTTGTAATTATTACTGAATTGCTCAACTGTGCGTAGGCCATTAAAGCAACTGCCTTCTTTCTTTTTCACTGTGTAAAATGTTGCATGATTTTTGTAGCTGAAAGGCTCTCTAAGGTGTTCCTCCTTGCACTCAGATATATTTCGGCTTTTTTTTTTATCTCCAGCAACAAACCTTCAAAAATACTGCTTTTCATATCTCAGAATTATGTGGCAATGTTTTCACATGAAAGACAATCCACTAGTCATATTCTTTTTGTTTGTTTGTTTTTTAAACAAATTCCTCTAATACATTCCTCTGAGCCCCTTTCTATAGTGACGATAGAATCTATTTTTAGTGGTTCAAAGATCACAGCAGCACTTCATTTCAAAGTAATTTGCTTGTATGAAGACAAACTGCAGAACTTTACACATCAAGCATCAGGTTAAATCGAGGAAACACGTGGCTTTTTTAAAAAAGAAATCAAAATTGTGTCAAAAAGTGTCCCATGTATGACCACATGATGTCAAAAAGCCAAAAGAAGAAGCACCACGCCTACTTACTGAAATGGTGTCGTTCTAATGAAGTCACTCCAGAAAATGATTGGACAGGAAAATAATCTGCTGACAGGAGGTCATAACCTGACTTTAACTAGCACCGGCTCAGCACAAATTGAACCAGCAGAACTACATGCAACTGTGCGATTTAGAGGAAAGCATCTGATCATTTGCACAAACTTCTAATCAGCTAATGACAGAACTTTATCACCGGCTGTATGTTTCCGTAAGGAATAAACACACGGCTTTCCTATCAAAGCATGCAGGTCACCTTGTACACTGCAGCCTACTAAGTGCACAATGCAAATGCCAAGTCCAACTGCAACTCACAAAACACAATCAAATGCAGCACTGCAGGGATACAAAACTTAATATCATCCCTCTTCATCTCCTTCAGACAGCCTCACTGTCTACCTCCAGAGTGCCAAAAAACCCACTCTTTGTCCCTAAAGTATCTTATTGTCATCCTAATCATTCCTCACAATCACAAACAATCTCACAACTTTTTTCCCCCATTCAGCCCTATCTACTTATGCAGTTCCCAGAAGGCATTGCCTTTTAGACCCTTCCTCTCTGGCAGCTAAGATGTCGGGAAAACAAATAACAGCGGAAAACAAAACAAAACAAAGTCTCCTGAAATACCTTGTGGATGCCCAGAGGAAGGCGCTGGACAGACAGATGAGCAGATAGGTTTCCTCTGTCCTCTTCTCTCAGGCTGCCTCTTCTCTCGGCGTGCTGTGGAGAGTGACTGCTCACAGCCCGCCTGGCATATCTAATTAGAGCCAGGCTGTTGCCACTATCGGGCAGAGGATCTACCTCTCCAATCTCTCCTGACTCAATCTTCCCCATCTCTGATTTTCTTTTATATTTATGCTGGAATATTTAATTGTAGACAAAAGGTTACTCTGGGCTCTATTCATCGCACACAGGCAGAATAATCTCCTTTAAAAGGCTTGACATTTCAGGCTTTTCAAAAGGGGCTGAAAAAATTATATCCCCGCTTTTGTTAATCAATGAAGTAGAACTCCCCCGAACAAAAGAATTAAATTGCTTGGTTGGGTTAATAAAACACACAGAAATAGCTGCTTCCTGTGGGCTTTTGTGCCTTCCACTGGCTCCCCCCATATGCAACCAGCACTGTAATTCCATATGATTTGGGGGGCAAAACTCTCATTTCTCCACACAGTTGGCTTTTTAAATCCTATTGAATGAGCAGTCTGTGAGGCTGGCTGATTGGGACCTCTTGCCTGAGCCTGGCTGCCTGGCTAGCAGAAAAGGCTCTCTCCATTTAAATATGACTTCCACTAAGGAAAGACAGCTAGTCCACTACAATTTACAATTTCTATACTGCCCCTGCTTTAGAAAAAACATTGTAATTATGCAAATGATAGGGGCAATAATTAGGCCCTTCACTGTCCCATTGTGTTGCCTGCCGTCATGTTTCAGCCCAATGGTGGGAGAAACGCAGCGGGGCATGTTCGGTTTAAAATTGCTCCTTGCAGACTCTCTGCAGATGTTCACAGTATCTTCTGTGCTACAACTAGCCGTCACCCAAAGCCAGGGTGCCTCTATATACCACAGCATAGCATACAGCTGTAGCCTTTATCCTCCACTGTAGTCTACACAAAATGAGACTATTAGTTTTGTGTTATGTCTGCTCATGCTGTTAGTCTAGCTGTATTGTAACTGTCATAATAAGTTTTATCTGAGCAATGGCATCATTTTTGTAATTTATCCTCTGTACACCACCACTGTCAGTTTTAAATAGTCTTTAAGGTATGATAAAAACTCAGATTTCAGCTTTCATTTAAAGGGTTTAACAAAAGTATTGGACCAGCTGTTTAGTAAATGACAGCCACTTCTATATATGGCTTCCATTTTAAGAGGCTTGAAAAAAAATGCTGCTGCTTGTTTGTGGGTCTCTCTGTGATTGTCTTGTATCCAGTATTGTATTCGGGCTTGTAACTAAAACGCACGCTTTGTTTGGATGAGATCAAGTGACTGATTAGGGCCATCAAAGAATATTCCATTTCTTTACCTTGAGAAACTTTTGGGCTGCTTTTGCAGTATGCTTTGGGTCATGATCCATTTGTGCTACCAACTGCTGTTTGATGGGTTTTGCAGCATTTGGCTGAATCTGAGCAGAAAGTATAGCCCTGTACACTTCACAGTTCATCCTGATACTTCTATCAGCAGTCACATCATCAATAAACACCAATGGTCTGGTACCACTGGCAGCCATACATTGTTAAATCATAAGATTGCCTCCACCATGTTTGACAGATGATATTGTACACTTCAGATCATGAGCTGTTTCTCTTCTTCACCGTGTGCTTCTCTTTCCATCATTCTGGTACAAGCTCATCTTGGTTTCATCTGTCCAAAAATACTTTTTTTCCAGAACCCTCTAGTTGTTCAAAGCCTTGTTGCAAACTTTCCATTCATGAGGACATCTCTTGACTTTGACAGTGATACAGCTCAAGATTGTTCTTGACTTGGTTAGATGCTCTGAAGTTATTTTTCTTAACCATAAAAATAATTCAGCCATCACACACTTTAATTGTCTTCTGGGATCTTTCAGGATGTCTGCTGTTGCAGAGCCAGCCATTGCTTTCCTTCTTTTTAACCCTTTAAAGCCTAGTGTTTAACATTTGATAAATTTGTTTTAGTGAGTTTTTCAGACTTCTTAATCACCAGTGTGGGTTAGGGCTCTGGTCATATTTTGAATCAGTGTCTGGATTTTCTTCCATGTGTGTGTTCTGTGCCGTTGAGTGTCTCTGCAGGTTCTCTTTCTAATTGGAGAGCTGGCAGCCGCTGATTGGTTCCCATCATCAAGTGGCTGTTTTGAAAACCCTATCTCCAGGCAAAGTTCGGTGGGCCCTACTCTGTCCAAGAGAAGTTGAGTGATGCTGATAATGTTTGCAGGTACCCCAGACAATAGGAAAAAACGTTGTGTGTGTCACGTTAACCTGATGAAGCCTTATTTCGTTTGCCATACAAGTGTAAACTCCTCTTCATCCCTGGCTGTGCCATCAGCTATGCCCGTTAGTGATGTGGCAGTTGCGAACGAAATGGCTCTTAGAGCCGGCTCTTTGACGTGAACGATGCGAGCCGGCTCCTTATCGAGAGCCGTGTTTTTTTTTCTTTCTATCACCCTCTCTCTCGCACTTTTTTTCCACTTCACTCCGCATGCGAGCTTGTGCTTTGCACTGGGCAGAGGGGGGAGGGGCGGTAGTTACGCTCGCAGTAGCACAGAAACAGAGCGGGAGGGAGAGACAGAGAAAGAGAGCCAGGGACAACAACGTCACATTAGAAAAGTATAGTAATCACCCACAACTATTTTCAGTTGCGGATGATAAAGGATTCAGAAAGTTTATTCATGCAGGCCTATATGACAGAGAATATGCATCTTCTTTTTGTTTTCATATTATAATTTAGATTTAATTGTGTTGTGATTTGCAGTGTTTTGTGTTGTTTCATTTTAAATTTGTTTAAAAGGAAAAAGCTGAAAATTTAAATAGTTAAAAGTTGAAATGTGACTAGTTGGTTTTTGTATTATATGATTTATTTATTACATTTTATGTGGAGTGAATAAATAAAAGTATATTTAAGGTGGCCCCTACAGACAAAGCACGTACAAACTTCAAACGACCGGATTTGGTGTGTGATAGTAACAGGTAAATGAACTTTTTTTTTAAAATTATTTGAATATATATGAGTGCTTGTGTATAAATACACAAACAATACACATATTTCAATTGTGTAATTTAAGTGATCTAGGTAGCTCTGTTTTGAAGTTCAGTTAATGCTAGAAATGTGTTTTGGAGTTTGTACGTGTTTTGTCTCTAGGGGCCACTGTATATATTTATATATAAACATATATAAATAAAACCACTTTTTTTTTACATTAGTAATTCCTTTTGTACATAATTTTATATTATTGTTAATAATAAATTAATTAAAGCAACAAAACAACCTGAAGACCCGGTTCTCTAAAAACAGCCGAAAGACCCGGCTCTTTTTAGTGAGTCGAGCCGAAAGAGCCGGTTCTCTAAAAACAGCCGGAAATCCCATCACTAATGCCCGTAGTTGTGCCAGCATCAGCGTCTCAGTACAATCCAGAAAGTGATGGTTTACTTTTTGTTTGTGCCGAGGGTTGCTCTCAACTCAGAAGTATTAGACAATTTAAAATTCCACCCAAAACACTTGGATGACTCTGCCAAGAAGAATGTGTGCTGTCTGATTGAAAATCACCTTTCCCTGTTTGCCAACACTCCGTCTCGCGCTACTGTTCTGGAACACGACGTAGATGTAGGTGGCCATCCTCTGATCAACCAGCACGCTTAGCGGCTGAACCCACGCGCACTTTTTTGGCAAGAAGTTTTACTTGCTGGAAAACAGTCTAGCTGTTCCAGTGCATGTAGCTCTTTATCAAAGGGTTAAATTGCTAATTAGCTAAACTACTATTTAGTTTAATTATTTTTTTAGCCCTGGCCTCCCAGTGCACTTTAAATGCTAACATTAGCTGTGTATCACACTTCAAGTGTTCTAGTCACTCCTGAGCTGCGGTGTATCACACTCACCAGCTACCTATAATATGAGTATACATACCAGAAACACGTGTGACAAGAAAAGCATTCAAAAAGCATTCAGTTTAAGCTAGTATTTAACGGGTTGCTAACAATAGCATCTAGTTTGACCACACAGAGACCCACAATTTAAAAATTAAAATGTGCTTTTGAAACTAATAAAATTGAACTCACTGCCAAAAAGGTTCATGTCAGGTTCCAACTTCCAACAGCATTCATGAAAAGGACCAAGAGTAGCATGGGAGGGGAAAGGACACACAGCTAAGACCAACATTAGAGGCAATATTCAAAGGGGAAAATGAAATCATCAGACTGAAGAGATTAAAGAAATTACAAAGGTATGCATCTGTGATCTTTAAGGTTTTGTTGTTGTTGTTGTTTTCTTATGCATGTGTAGCTGAAAGTGTGATTACTACCAGAATTACAGTGGTTATTTATTTACACTGTTCATTACAGCGGGATAAAATTTTTAATGTATATCTCAGGAGTAACCTTTCCTTTACTACAGGGGATTCATAGCACCAGCATCATCGGGAGGGCCCAAAACATAATTAACATCACCTACAGCGTCATCTATTCACACTACAGGAGTCTGAAATTGAGGACTAAACGACTCTCAAACACCTACCCAAAGACCATTAGACACCTGAATAAAATAATCAACACTGCTCTTCTACCACCTCATCACAGCTATTAAGTATAATTGCACTATTTCTTACAGTATTATTAGAAGTATCTGTCACACTAATAAACTACCTTGCATAAGCATTAACACGAGTTTGCACATTCACTACTTGTACTTGTCTCATCCTAGAATCACAACAGAATATTTTCATTGACATAAACTGGGTAAAGTATTATTTTCAATTTTTTTTCCCTTTTAAAAAAATGTTTCCCTTAAAATGTTTAACCTGTGTTTTTTTTTTCTTTTAACTGTATGGTTTTATAAAGTCAAATAACTTTCCCGCAAATTTTTATTTATCCAGGAATAAACACAAACGTTAGAAACCAAGGAAACAGCTGCGAGTTGCGTTTACCCGGCGTTTACGACAGTTCTCTTTCATTTCCGGCATAAACACATGGACGCCTGAGCCACGAAAACATGAGAGGTCAAAAGTTATGGTCGTAATCTTCAGCATAAACGGAACATAACACAGAAACATGGTAAGTTGAAATCGTGATTTACCACATGAAATGTGAAAATGGTTGCATGCTCGAGAGACTACGGAAATAGCGTTTGAAGGCGTTATTTTTAATAGCTAAGCTAGTGTTAGCTTTACTTAAACGTGCATATGACCCAACACGACTGGACCAAGCTAAGCTAAAGTTTGGTGTTCTTCTTATTTTAACCAGCACGTCACTATTAGCCTGATAATTGGACCATTGATAGGTTTAAATCAAATGTAAACACGCCGCTTGGGTTTCGCAGCGAGCTCCAACGCGGTCACTGGTCTGCTGATTTGCTTTGTATCCCCTAATGTCATGAAGCTTTCTGATTTCCACCTTTCTGCCTCCGCAGGCCAGCTCCATGGTGGCAGTGGGACTGGCTCTGGCAGCAGCTGGATTTGCAGGTCCGTGAATGGAAAATTTTGTTGTTAACTTTGTCAGACAGGGTTTCACGAGTGTACAGCACCATGGACATTGAACTTCAGTACAAAGCACTTGAATTGCAAGGAAACTATTAAACAAAATGCATACACATATATGAATGACATAAAAATAGCTCTACGTAGTTCTATTTTTGTAAATTTACATATGTTTTTGACAACTTTTTAATAGTGTTATTTGCACTTTGCACATTTATAGTGTCATTTTGCTTAATATACTATCCCGAGCAGGAATAAGAGGCTTGAACTGTCTTACAAATAATGTAATGAAGAAAATATAACTGTGTGGTTAGACCTCTCAACATCGGCAATCTAGCTAAGTGGTCAGGTTAAGCTAGATATCAACTCAGTAACTCGACCCTGGATTTCCTGGTCTAGCAATGACAGCGCTCGCATAAAAGAGGCGGTTTTGGCAGCGAGTGACTGATCACAAACATATAGAGTAGAGCCGCATATTTAACAAAAGTAAAGCAAATTTTAATGTTTAACATAGAAAAAGGTTAAACACACAATGCAGACTAAATGTAACACATGTTGCAGGCAGCGCAGCAGCAGTGTGACAGAGCTTTCCACACATAGTATGTATAGTAAAAAGCATTGTTAGAAATGTTTGTAGACTGCGAAGCACTTTGTAAATGCATTTAATCTAAAGGGAAGGAAGGATGGTGTGAAACACAGATTTACAGTCTGACTAATAGACTTGCAGTTATAATAGTTGGTGTTTTGCAGCACCATCATCACAAA
This sequence comes from Aulonocara sp. 'chitande type north' Nkhata Bay, assembly GCF_057382095.1. Lineage (NCBI taxonomy): Eukaryota > Metazoa > Chordata > Actinopteri > Cichliformes > Cichlidae > Aulonocara > Aulonocara sp. 'chitande type north' Nkhata Bay. The sequence goes on from NC_141360.1 coordinate 10,796,514, forward strand.
TGATAAATATTATATTTTGGAAGACTGTTGTTCTATCCGTCCCATATCATAACAGATTCTTTTTGACTCAAAACCAAAACCACTGAATGATTTAACTTTCATGTTTATGTTGGTTTTCCGTTTGTCATCTATCAGTAGGTCAAGGGCGAGTCCTGTGTGTGTTGACAGAAACTACATGAAACCTTGTGTTTAAGGTTTAATTTAACAGTATGCGAATGCTCCTCGCCTCCAAAGCAGATATTAAATTATGAAGAACATTTACATTACAGAAACCTGAGAGTGCAAACCTCTGCCAATGTCGTTTAATCTCTGGGCAGTATTTACTTTTAAGGGAGTAGTATTATATAAAGTTTAGGAAGTTTGAAGTGCAGGAAAAAATCAGATAAGGGTGGCATGACATGCTTACTTTGATTCCACAAACATTATTTTGGAGTAGGTCATGGATTATTAGGGGTGGGGGGAATAATCGATACTGTGTAGTATCGTGATATGACTTCAGAGCATGTTGATCCTTTTTCTGAGCAAGAATCCTGACATTCCTTCAATGTCCAAATGTGTTTCACTTTTTTTTTGGCAGCAATAAACATGACAGTTTACTTATTTTAATTTAAGACATGTTTTATTTTAATTAAGTTTAAAACTTTTTTATTTAATGTAAAATTATATTTTGTTTTAATTTACTTTCAAATTCTTCAGTTGCTTAATGAGCTGCATAGTTCATAATAGCTATAATTGTACCAGATGGTTGCATTCAGTTAAGTTGGACTAGACTGTAATACAAACCGTTCAGTTTGTCAACAATAAAACTGACTGAAATGAGAGAAAGACTGAGTGCGAGACTTTGATATTAGATATAATGAATATTGATAAAGTTTACCTTTATGTACAGAATCTGAATATCGCAAAATATTTTTAAAAAATTGCAATAATATCGTATCGTGAGATGTATGGTGATTCCCACCTCTATAGATTATAGGTATTAATTTGTAAATAGGTGGACATGAATAACTGGAGTTTATTGTATAATATTAATAAACTTGAAAGAAAGGCAGGCGTGAAATGTAAAAGTGAGGGGAGAGGTGACATGATATTTGGAGGCAAACTATGATGTGACTTTTAGAATCCCCATATACCAGTATCATGTCCTAAACAAAGGTAGTAGAACTTGAAGTAGTTTTACAGATAAAAGATGAAAGTTTCACATTCTTTGACTTTAAAGAAGAGGTCAGAGGTCAAATGTGATGATATTTTAAATCTTTACACAACGCTCTCTATATGTTTACAGTACACAACACACTTGTAAGAATCATAGTTTCTAAGTTATGTGGCTTTTTATTGATTTTCAACAAATAAATTATTAAGCAGAAACTGAAGATGTAAGACAAATGTTTTTTGGTAGTTCGGTTAAGCTAGGTGAGTCTAGGTGATTTTTTGTTAGTTAATATATTCTCAGATTTTCATATATTACAGGTTGTCTTGTAGTGTCAGTACTGTATCTGTATTGTTGTACTGTGATAGTAGCATTATCGTGAGAAAAGTATTGTTAGTTGCACCGGCGCCCAACCCTAAACCGCATCAGTGTTAACAGTAAAACATTTAAGGGACAAATCCACAGATTGATTTGTCATCTGAGATAAAGTGGATTTGCCCATCACTGTAAATGTCTCATCTTTTTCATGTACCAGGTCGCTATGCCATGCAGGCCATGAAGCAGATGGAACCCCAGATGAAACAGGCCCTTCAGAGCTTCCCTAAAACTGTAAGAAGGAACCCGTGTTTGCTGTGATAACTCTGCCAGTTCGATGTGCAGAAAACACAGACACATGTTGGTCTTTGCATTCAGTCTGCATTTCGTTTTCTCTTTCCTAACTCGTAACCTCGACTGCACACATTGTTTCAGGCATTTGGAGGAGGCTACTATAGAGGTGGATTTGAACCAAAGATGACAAAGAGAGAAGCTGCTCTGGTTTTAGGTGTCAGGTATGTGGATGCTGATCAGCACTCAGCACTGATTCTTAGTCTATCTGTGATGTTACAATACTTCCAGGTTCAGAGAGGTTTGGTCTTGTGCTGCACGGCTACCTTGTTGTGTTGTTTGTAGTCTCTCCACTACAGCAGCACATTTAACAACCACCACTAATCACTCATAATAATTCACTGTTACATACATTTACTGTTGCACCACTATTCTGTCTTCAGTCCCACAGCCAACAAGAATAAGATCAGAGAAGCTCATAGAAAACTGATGATCCTGAACCATCCAGATAGAGGTAAGAGAAAGCTTAGTGCTTATTCAAAGACCGACTATTTTTCTGATGAGTCTGTTATCTAGTGAAAATAAAAAATAAACAAAATACCACTAAAATACTATGAACAAAGTTCAGTATAATCAGAGTATCTTTCCATTATCTGGCTTCACTTGCCTTTGCCTATAACGGTGGTCAACTTTATAAGTCAAGCAGGGACTTCCCAGTGTAGCTGTCAGCAAATTTGGATAAAAATGGCTGCGTTGAAGCACCAGAACAATCAGAGACATGTATACTGAAAGCAGAGCAACAGAATTTTTACAAAAGAATAAGCATAAAAAGTTCATTCAGACATAGTCCTGCCAAATGTACAAATATGATACAAGGTCCACAAAGTCCAGAGAGGTGTTCAGCTTTAGGATTATATATCAAGGTGTATAAAACAATAAAATAGTTTCAAACTTGTTTGCAGTCAACAAAAAAATAAAATCAAGGAATAAAGTTCTTCTCAGACTTTAAAAGCTTTCAACCCTCCTGGTATTTGTGCACACAAGTCTGAGGCATCACTGCAGAAGAACCGACACAGCTCTGTTCTGGAAAACACTGCACTGGCTCGAGAACCTTCATAAAAATCGGTGACCACGTTTCACAATTGCACTTTATTTACAATGAAAAGCTGATCATGCAAAAAAAAATCAAGCAGCTGGAGACTCGCTTATTCAGACTGGCTTTTAACTAGTTTTAGGCTGTATGATGTCATATGTATGCTGTTTTATCGTTTTGTCTTCTGTGTTTTTATATGCCTGTTTTTATTTACCCACTTTGTGGGTTTTGACCTGTGAAAGGTGCTGTATAAATAAAGTTTACATAACATTTAACTTCAGAATGTAGTCCTGAGCTGTTACGCATGAGTGGCAAGTCTGTTAACAGGTCTTAGGTGTATTGTCAACATCCTGCATAGTAAAAGGAACTGTTTTGTTGTTCAACGTGAAGTGTGATTATGTGTGTGTGTGTGTGTGTGTGTGTGTTGCAGGTGGATCTCCCTACTTAGCAGCAAAGATAAACGAAGCAAAGGATCTGATGGACGGGCAGGCCAAGAAATAAAAGTGGAGATGCTTATTCATGCACTGACTGACTTGAAAGTTTTTCTAACTGATTGTTCTAAAAATAAAATCACGCTGTACAAGTGCAGACCAGAATCCTGCCATTATTACTGCTCAGTTTATATTGACTTTGTGAAATTCTATAAAGAGGTTTCCATTTGACAGAACTTCAAATTGTTGTTTTGCGTTTTTTAAGATCACACATGAAGTGTGTTTCTTAGTCCAACCTACAGATGTCTCATAAGCAGTTGCTAAACTTAATGGAGTCATTGAGTATTATGCATTTTGTGAGAGAACAAAGACAGTTTTTCTACTTGTGATTTTACTAGATACATTTGGACATGTGAATATTATGTTGCATGTCTTTTTTTAGCGACAGCACGCTGTTGTTAATGTGGTAAAATGTTAGTTGGTTTGAACACTTTAGCATTAGCAGAAACTTAAAAAATGTTCCTGTGCTTACTGAAATTACACTTACAGTGGGGCAAAAAAGTATTTAGTCAGCCACCGATTGTGCAAGTTCCCCCACTTAAAATGATGACAGAGGTCAGTAATTTGCACCAGAGGTACACTTCAACTGTGAGAGACAGAATGTGAAAAAAAAATCCATGAATTCACATGGTAGGATTTGTAAAGAATTTATTCGTAAATTAGGGTGGAAAATAAGTATTTGGTCACCTCAAACAAGGAAAATCTCTGGCTCTCACAGACCTGTAACGTCTTCTGTAAGAAGCTTTTCTGTCCCCCACTCGTTACCTGTATGAATGGCACCTGTTTGAACTCATCATCTGTATAAAAGACACCTGTCCACAGCCTCAAACAGTCAGACTCCAAACTCCGCCATGGCCAAGACCAAAGAGCTTTCGAAGGACACCAGGAAAAGTATTGTAGACCTGCACCAGACTGGGAAGAGTGAATCTACAATAGGCAAGCAGCTTGGTGTGCAAAAATCAACTGTGGGAGCAATCATCAGAAAATGGAAGACATACAAGACCACTGATAATCTCCCTCGATCTGGGGCTTCACGCAAGATCTCATCCCGTGGGGTCAAAATGATCATGAGAACGGTGAGCAAAGATCCCAGAACCACACGGGGGGACCTGGTGAATGACCTGCAGAGAGCTGGGACCAAAGTAACAAAGGTCACCATCAGTAACACACTACAACGGCAGGGAATCAAATCCCGCAGTGCCAGACGTGTTCCGCTGCTGAAGCCAGTGCATGTCCAGGCCCGTCTGAAGTTTGCCAGAGAGCACATGGATGATACAGCAGAGGATTGGGAGAATGTCATGTGGTCAGATGAAACCAAAGTAGAACTTTTTGGTATAAACTCAACTCGTCGTGTTTGGAGGAAGAAGAATACTGAGTTGCATCCCAAGAACACCATACCTACTGTGAAGCATGGGGGTGGAAACATCATGCTATGGGGCTGTTTTTCTGCCAAGGGGACAGGACGACTGATCCGTGTTAAGGACAGAATGAATGGGGCCATGTATCGTGAGATTTTGAGCCAAAACCTCCTTCCATCAGTGAGAACTTTGAAGATGAAACGAGGCTGGGTCTTCCAACATGACAATGATCCAAAACACACCGCCCGGGCAACAAAGGAGTGGCTCCGTAAGAAGCATTTGAAAGTCCTGGAGTGGCCTAGCCAGTCTCCAGACCTCAACCCCATAGAAAATCTGTGGCGGGAGTTGAAAGTCCGTGTTGCTCAGCGACAGCCCCAAAACATCACTGCTCTCGAGAAGATCTGCATGGAGGAATGGGCCAAAATACCAGCTACTGTGTGTGCAAACCTGGTAAAGACCTATAGTAAACGTTTGACCTCTGTTATTGCCAACAACGGTTATGTTACAAAGTATTGAGTTGTATTTTTGTTATTGACCAAATACTTATTTTCCACCCTGATTTACGAATAAATTCTTTACAAATCCTACCATGTGAATTCATGGATTTTTTTTTTTCACATTCTGTCTCTCACAGTTGAAGTGTACCTCTGGTGCAAATTACTGACCTCTGTCATCATTTTAAGTGGGGGAACTTGCACAATCGGTGGCTGACTAAATACTTTTTTGCCCCACTGTATGTGATGTTCCAATGTAACAGGTTAATTCACTCAAAAGCAGATTTGTGGTTTAAATCAACTTAAGCAGGTGAAACATTTTGCATTTGCATATGGAAATGTTTTGAAGCTTAGCCAGTGAAAAGAAGCCGGTTGTATGCTGAAAAAGAAATTCTGTCTGATGGATACTGAAACATGAGTGGTGACCAAATCAACAGCTTCTAAGTCTGTGAACCTAGCAACATGAAACTGCCTGTGACTCCACAGAAGCCAAGAGGGTGTGTTGGCAGGATCCCATCTGTGGTGAAAACACTTCATTACATTCAGCCAAAGACACAACTTTTCCTATTTCTCATTTCATAAGTTTTTAACTTGTAAAAGAGACACCACAGCTATCATATACAAATCATGGCTAGTAAAGGATGCCTACATTGTATTCATACATTTAATAATCTTTCTGGCTGCAGGATAATACAAAAACTAACAAGACACTTTTCAATAAACTTGGTCAAGAGTTAGATGATGTGGGTCATGTCTCAGTTTTTGAAAAAGACAAACCTTGTTTAATAAACTCGAACTGCACCAGTATACTTTACACATCAGTAAACAGGTTATTGTCACATTCACTATCCAAATCAGAATCTCCACACAATGCAGCGACGCAGCATTCCTGAAAAGTATGTGTACAGCTAACAGTCACAAGCAAGACACAGAGATGGGTTTTAGATCTACACGAAAGATCAAGTTTATTTAAGAACCACCTGCATACAAAACATATTGCACATCAACCAACCAGACGATCCTTAAAAAAACAACAAAAAAAACTTTACTGTAGTTGACCCAACAAAAACACTTGGGATGTCACAACTCTCAGTAGTCCAAATTTGTCCCAAAAGAAAACCTCTAAGCATCGCATGTTAGTGTCAAGAAAACAGAAGAGATTGTTTTTGTTTGTTTTTTTAAATACTGTACATTTTCTTAAAAATAAATAAACCAAATATATCTCCTTCCTTAGTGGAACAGTCATGACCAGTTTCCAGCCAGCCAGTGTGGAAGAACCATGAAAATGACATCGTCACCTGGGCAAGGTTTTCTGGAAACATCTCAACACCGCAGTGGTCGGTTTTTACAGGGCTCTGTTTTCCCCAACAGTGGGCAGATAAAAGTGGACAATACCCTAAAAGAAACTCAAGTGACTTTATTGAATTCCTAGTGAGGGAAAAAAATTAATCAGCATCAAGCATTACTCGGGATGTACGTAATGAAACAATGTTTAGGAATGAGATGTTTCCAGGTGGCCGAGCACTGATGGTACATATCTGTCCAGCACTAAACGGTAACAAGCCAGTTTTCAGACTCAACTACAATCACGTTTTAAACAGAAGAAAGGTTATGTTTCAGTGCAAAGAAAACGACTCTTCTACAGTTTCTTTTCCAGACACGATGTAAAAGCATTTCTTCTGTGACCCAAGTGGTTGCATATTGGAAAAACAGGAAGCAGCTAATGTGAAATTCTTCAACAGATATATTTATTTATATATATATATTTATATATATATAAAGGATAACTGGATTCATCCCCACCCTCCCCACAACGAGAACAGACACTCCTGACTTTAAAAAGATGCCCCTAAAATCTTTTTGGGGTGTTTCAGTGGTTGCCTTCACCTCCCGCAGTACCATAAGAGAACATTTAGCACATGGAGACGCCGTGTCTGGTTCCGCTGTGGCAGATGAAGGCTAACACAGAAACAGGTGAAAGGATTTCAGATGGCATGCAGAGCCAGGCAACGACATGTTGAATCTACTCTCAAGGCACGACAGCTAATCACGTTTATGTCAAACATACTTGGGGTTTCCAACAAGCCAATCTGCACTGTGCTACTGCCCATGCAGATCAGTTAATTTACATCCTGAAATAAGTTTATGGAAGCATTTTTCTGGATCCAACTAGGAAAAGGCTTTTTAAAACCCTGCTGTGATGTTTCTACGAATAGAAAAAGGACTGCTGCATTCATACCACAGTATGGGTTTGACTGGAATCCCTGTCTGATTTAATAAACGCTGTACTCAGTGCAGCCTCTCCCAGAGCTCTCAGTGAAGACAGGACTGAAAAGCAGTTCATGTACACATCTGTAAGTTTATGTGTTTGACTATCTTTGGCAAGCTCATACAGGAAGAACTATTGTAAAAAAAAAAAGAAAAAAAAGGAAAATGAATAGTTGGATAAAACAGGTGTAAAAAGGGAGGTTCAGGTTCTGACCTCTGAAACTTGCACAGCGGAACAGGTCACAAATATTTGGAAAATCTAAAATAAAAAAGAGAGAGAGAAAACAGTGCTTTAAATGTTATGGTTCACTTCTGAAGCTGCTCCAGTCATGGAGATTCAATCAAGTGCAGCTCTAGAAGTTCAAATATTTGAAACCATTTTCCTTGCCCTGACTAGGAGAGTCCATTAACAACAGCTTGTGGGTTAGATTCCTCCTTGTAGGAGACTTTAGTGGACTTCTCAGTGGAAGACCTGGGAGCTCTTGTGCCATTGTTGCCGTCGCCATCGGCTGCACCGTTAGAACCATTAGTGGTTGCCACGGCAGAGTTTGGGCTGTGTTCGGCGATGACATCCACCTGACCCTAAACAGAAAGGTGGGACAAACAGTGTGTGATGGGTGAGAGAGAATGACGAATGAATGACGAACACTAAATCACCAGTGACTGCCAGGCTTTTAAAGCAGCGAGAAGTGAGGATATTGTAAACTAGGTACTGACCACATCCTTGTTTTTCTGGGAGTCCTTCTCGATCATCTGTCTGCTCTGAGACTCAGCCCTGGATATGTAGTCAGCCACAGTAACTAAACAAATACAACAACAGAGAAAATAAACTATGAAAGCACATGAAGACTGACTCCTTCATACCAGAGCAGAGGCACAAATCTGTTTCAGATATTCCAAACTTCATCAGGATTGTATCGTCTTCACAGTTCTTGTAGATTAGTGAAACACACACAACAGCAGCATTTGCAGTGTGAAGTGAATTACTATTAAACCTGTGTACACAGTTAAAGAAAAAGTGCCCTTTCTCACAGTCTGAGAATAACCTTTTTACTAATTATGCATTTTAGATTCAAGATTACACCAAAATATGTTAGAACAATTTACAATGACACACCACACAAACAAGACTATTAATTGCTGTTAATGTCAGCATGACAAAGCAAAAGCAAGTTGTGACAAAGTTATTGGTAAAAAAAGGTTTTCTGCTAAAAAGAGATGCATACTTATATTTCTACGTACCAAACCTTGTTAGAAAATGCTATATTACAGTATTGATCAGCCATATTGAATCAAATAGCAAAAGCCAAGAACACGACTGCTCAGTTTTCCATAGTTTGTGTTTAGCATGGTGTTGGTGGAACACAAACAAACACAAGGTTTTTTTAGTCAAGTCATTCAGAGTGCTCACTGGAGGAGGGCACACTAGGTGATCCAGTTGCCTGGTTACCTGGCTGCCTCTCTTCAGGCAGACGGTTTCTGCGACGTCGGCTACGATTACGACGTTGAGGTTTAGCTTCCTGGTCATCTAAAGGTGTCAGGTCATCACAAACAGAGGGATTGGGGTGGAGGGACTTACATCGCGATCTACAATTGTCATCTACTTTGAGCTGCACTGACGCCCTTTATGTTTCAAAATAGAAATGATGCACTGCTGCACAGTCCTGACAGCTCAGAACAGCAGTCGGTATAACCTGAATACACTGTGTGAGACGACAACAACAACAACAACAACAAACATCTAGTAACGTTCATACCTGTTCCATTTTCACTCATAGAGGCGTTGTCTGACTCGCTCATGCCATCAATCAGAGTGGTATCCTCGTCTGTTCTGCGTCGCCGAGATCTTCTGCGGCGGTTAGCAGGCAAGTTGGAGTCGCTAGCATCTGTATCAGCTGTCTGATCGGTCTCTGTGTTTACCTCCAAGGCTCCATAGTGATGGTTATCCTCATGGTCTCGAGGCCCTGCTGCACATACAGGATCAGATTAATAGGCAAAAACTTTCAAACAGAACTTTAACAGAAGAAAATGATAACTTAGAGTGTCAATATATCTGTGAAGGTTCCCAATCATCCAGGTCGTAGTCTAAGGAACTTGGAAAGAAAAGCTTCTGGCCTTCTTTAAGTTTCCTGAAAGACGTTTCAAGGAAACTTAAAGCTTCAGTCCAGAACTGAAGAAGCTTCTTGGATGAAACGTCTTCAAGGAAACTTAAACAAGTCCAGACGCTTTTCTTTCCAAGCTCCCTAGACAAATTAGAGTGTCCCTACTTTCCTTGAATTATCAATTTTACCAGAGCTGTTGCTGTAACTTCCTCTTCCTCCACGTCCCCTTCCCCTTCCTCGGCCGGGTCCTGGCCTTCTGCGGCCATCTCTCTGTGGCCGTGGGCCTCTCTCCCGCTCCCTGCAAGTCCACCAAACCAAATGAAATTGATTACACAGAACAGCAACCAGCAGTTTAGTCAAAAACTGGTGAGATAATGCAATATATGGATCACAGTAACCTCACCTTTCATGATCTTCTCCAGCCAGAGACCAGTCACTCAGCTCATCTTTGCGCTCAGAATCTGTCTCAGAGGCGTTGGACTGCTCTGAGGTGTTGCCTGAGTGTAACCAAACACGTGTGAGAAGACAAAAAAAAAGAAAGAAAGAAAGAATAACCCACATAAAAAGGATAGAACAAAGAGGGAGAAAGAAGGAGATAGTTATACACCTTGTTACAGGTGCGAACAATCCAAACATTTGACCTCCTGCATGATTTTACTGTATATGTGATTTTTTTGCACATATAGCGTTTGATTTTTAGAGATGCCTACCATATCCAGTGCTGTAGTTGTGGCCCCTGCGTCCACGCCCTCGGCTGTTGTAAGAGCGACTGCCATGCACGGACGTAGAGGAGGCATTGGCATTGTTTTCTGTATTATACCCGCCTCCTCTCTCCCCCCTCTCTCCCCTGTCCCTGTCAACTGGTCGGTGGCCCTGGGTAACCTGACGCAACTGTTCGTCAATCTGCATCCGTTCCAGACGAAGCTGCTCCACCTCCTAGAGCAAAGGAAGACGATAAATAATACAAAAAAAGCAGTATGTTCTAAACTAAATAAATAAAAAATGCAAATCTGAGAGCTTTGTTTTAAAATAGTCATCACGGCACACACATGCATAATGACCATACACACATCTACATCACATCCAATTCGCCTTGTGTTGTTTATTCTTAATCTTGCTAGGCTGCCTCCCTGTGTATAATCCACAATCTGCCTCAGCTCTTCCGCTAGCTGTGCGCCCTCTGCAAGTAGCTCCACCATGTCCTACACACAAACGGTGCAAAACAAAGCACACACGAAGCACCAACGCAGCACAAAACATGCAAACAGCACAGGACCCACACATACACATGGTGTAAAATGGATACACAGCAAAATACAGACTGCAGAAGAGCAAATTTCACATATCTATGAATCCTGCACTACGTTTTTATATAAGATTACTTGCTAAAGATTGAATTGGTGGTAAATTAAAATCCAGCTCAACAATATGGAAACGAAGGCTTCATTGTAACTAAAGTAACGGCCTCCAATATGAAATATTTTGACAATATTGTAATATAATCATTTCAATATTATTTCTATTTACTGCATACAAACATATTTTCCATCCTTCTGCACTTAATATTCAAATCAAATTAAATATAAGAAATTATAATAACACATCTGAGAACACTATCTGCAAAGCACATACAAAAAGCAATCCTGCTTGAGCAATGTTTATTGTGTGCTGTTTCCATGCTAAAAGCCGGGCAGTGTCATTAGTCTTGTGCCAGAGTGGACATTAAAAGCAGCTTGACATAGCTGGGAATTCACATTGCAGCATTTGAAAAAGGTTAGCAAACGCAACACGCAGACACACGCACAAAGGTGCTCGTACATTTAGGTAAGAGATGTGGTACTCCAACAAGACCTGAACGTTGCCAATGCTCTCCTTAGTGCCGACAAATGTGAATGGGACCATTCCCTGTGTCAACAAAACAAAAAAACACAACACAGATGTTAATATGGGACTGTCCAACTAAATGACACTGTTTGTACGCTCTGTACTCCTATAGACTTTTAAACATCTGTCATAGGGATCAGTGCTTTAGCAGTTGGGGGTAAACACATCGCAGTAGCAGGCTTACTTCTTGTCTGGGCTGCTTGGTATCGTTGTCTCCTTCTATCCTGACACGCACCACACCGGACTTGTCCACTATCTCCTGGATGACCTTACCATTTTTACCAATCACTTTGCCTAAAGACAAAGAAAAGAGAAAAGGATCAAAAGGTAGGATGTCGCAGCTTAGGTCAAAAAGATGAGACACTAGTAAACTGAGGATATATAAACACAGTACAGGGAGTGCAGAATTATTAGGCAAGTTGTATTTTTGAGGAATAATGTTATTATTGAACAACAACCATGTTCTCAATGAACCCAAAAAACTCATTAATATCAAAGCTGAATGTTTTTGGAAGTAGTTTTTAGTTTTAGCTATTTTAGGGGGATATCTGTGTGTGCAGGTGACTATTACTGTGCATAATTATTAGGCAACTTAACAAAAAACAAATATATACCCATTTCAATTATTTATTTTTACCAGTGAAACCAATATAACATCTCCACATTCACAAATATACATTTCTGACATTCAAAAACAAAACAAAAACAAATCAGCGACCAATATAGCCACCTTTCTTTGCAAGGACACTCAAAAGCCTGCCATCCATGGATTCTGTCAGTGTTTTGATCTGTTCACCATCAACATTGCGTGCAGCAGCAACCACAGCCTCCCAGACACTGTTCAGAGAGGTGTACTGTTTTCCCTCCTTGTAAATCTCACATTTGATGATGGACCACAGGTTCTCAATGGGGTTCAGATCAGGTGAATAAGGAGGCCATGTCATTAGTTTTTCTTCTTTTATACCCTTCCTTGCCAGCCACGCTGTGGAGTACTTGGACGCGTGTGATGGAGCATTGTCCTGCATGAAAATCTTGTTTTTCTTGAAGGATGCAGACTTCTTCCTGTACCACTGCTTGAAGAAGGTGTCTTCCAGAAACTGGCAGTAGGACTGGGAGTTGAGCTTGACTCCATCCTCAACCCGAAAAGGCCCCACAAGCTCATCTTTGATGATACCAGCCCAAACCAGTACTCCACCTCCACCTTGCTGGCGTCGGACTGGAGCTCTCTGCCTTTACCAATCCAGCCACGGGCCCATCCATCTGGCCCATCAAGACTCACTCTCATTTCATCAGTCCATAAAACCTTAGAAAAACCAGTCTTGAGATATTTCTTGGCCCAGTCTTGACGTTTCAGCTTGTGTGTCTTGTTCAGTGGTGGTTGTCTTTCAGCCTTTCTTACCTTGGCCATGTCTCTGAGTATTGCACACCTTGTGCTTTTGGGCACTCCAGTGATGTTGCAGCTCTGAAATATGGCCAAACTGGTGGCAAGTGGCATCTTGGCAGCTGCACGCTTGACTTTTCTCAGTTCATGGGCAGTTATTTTGCGCCTTGGTTTTTCCACACGCTTCTTGCGACCCTGTTGACTATTTTGAATGAAACGCTTGATTGTTCGATGATCACGCTTCAGAAGCTTTGCAATTTTGAGACTGCTGCATCCCTCTGCAAGATATCTCACTTTTTTTGACTTTTCTGTGCCTGTCAAGTCCTTCTTTTGACCCATTTTGCCAAAGGAAAGGACGTTGCCTAATAATTATGCACACCTGATATAGGGTGTTGATGTCATTAGACCACACCCCTTCTCATTACAGAGATGCACATCACCTAATATGCTTAATTGGTAGTAGGCTTTCGAGCCTATACAGCTTGGAGTAAGACAACATGCATGAAGAGGATGATGTGGACAAAATACTCATTTGCCTAATAATTCTGCACTCCCTGTAGATGAAAGTTTTTGTTTAAATATTGCTGAGAAGTTGAGCAAATAATGTACTGAATGAATGAATGACTTGTTACTAATTACTCATTGCTGTTACTAAATACCAACTTCTTTATCCCCTTCTTAAAATAGTTGAATCTACTTACCAACAAGGTTTCTTGGCACCTGGACCGAATCCTCTACAAATTCCAAGAAGCTTCTGGCTTTCTTTACTGCCTCTGCTGTCTAAAGGAAGACACAGGGTCGCTTGCATATATTACACACTCAGCTAAAACATATACACAACCCAGTTACCACTGTACAACATGTACAGTATATACACAAAGAGCACATCTAAAGAGTCCCACGCTATTTCTCTTATAAATAACATTCTCCATGTGAGACCATTAAAAAAAGAGACTTAGCAAATCCAATTTCATGTCAGCATTTTCATATTACTTCACACATAACCTGCCATACAGGAATAATTATGGATTCTTTAAATGGTGTTCATTTCTTTGTAGGAATCTCGTCAACTAAAAGCAACAATTTCATAAGAAAGATATGTTATTACTTCTTTCTTGTTCACCATTAGAGAAAGCATCTATACTGTTTACCAGTTTAAGTGCACATGTTAAACACCATGTCACCCTCGTCATCACTTCTCTTTCTCACATCCTCACTGGCAGGAGCTAAGACGGGAGTGACAACCATGTTGTTGTATAGAATAATAAAGCCCTGTTGATAATTCAATATATACTGAAAGACAATTTAGCCAATTTAAGCTCGATAAAATACTAAATATTTACTGATTTTGTTGTGGAAATTACTTTTACTTTGCTTTTATATACAGAGGGTAAAGTATGTATTGAACAGGTCACCAATTCTCTAAGCAAGTATGTTTCTAAAGGTGCTTTTGACATGAAATTGTCACCAGACATTGGTAACAACCCATGAAAAATGTGAAAAAGGGCATGGTAACTATCAGTAACTAGAAAGCAATCCTCCCACTTAGTGCAAATTCATTATCAGCTGATTCAGTCCCAAATGATGGCCTATAAAAAGCTGTCCCATTACTAAGATGTCTCACAAGAAACACACAAGACGGGTAAAACCAATGAGCTCTCGCAAGACCTTCACAACCTTATTGCTGCAAATTTTTCAACATAAAACGACCTCCCTATAAGATTTCAGACAGCAGAGTGAAAAGAATTATTAGCAGAGTTGTTCAAGAGCCCAGCAACAGAAAGACCTGGAATCAGCAGGTACAATTGTTTTAGTACAATTGTACTCACCACGCACGACTCCATTGCTGAAGAAAAAGCATGTTGAAGCATGTTTAACAACAACATTTAGACAAGCCTGTGAAATACCCAGAGGAAACAGTCTGGTCAGATACCAAAATGAACCCTTTGGATGCCATAAGGCACTGCACTGCATCACCCCACAAACACCATACCAACGGTGATGTTTGTAGCTGGGAACATCATGGTGTGGGGCTGTTTTTCAGCATACAGCACTGGCACGCTTCATATTATTAAAGTAAGGATGAACGTGGAAAATGTGCCATGACATTCTTGATAAAAATCGGCTGCCGTTCACCAGGATGATGAAGATAAAATGAGGATGAATGTTTCAGCAAGACAGTGATCAAAAACATACAGCCAAGTGAACTCTCAACTGGTTTCAGAGGAAGAAAAAGCTGCTAGAATGGCCCAGCCAATCACCTGACCTGTCTCCTTTATAAAATTTTCAGAGAAAGAACTAAAACTCTTCATAGAAGAACCCTTTAGGATTTAAAGACTATTTATGTGGAAGAATCACATAAATCCCACATTACAACTACTTTTCCATACAGGAGGCGCCTTGAAGCTCTCGTCACCAACAAAGGCTTTTGTACAAAGTACTGAATGAACTTCAACAACTGAGACATTTCTCATTATTACACATAATTTATGGACATCTATGGTTTGATTTCTTTGCATGTATGGATTGGCCGACATCTGGTGAGAATTTATGTCAATAGCATCTTTAAAAAGTGACTTAGATCATTTTTGACATGTTAAATAGTTATTTTACCCGGTGTACAATCCAGTAACCCTACTACCTCCTGTATTACCAACCGACCTCCCCATAAATCCTGAAATTGCCTGACTCCTCATCCAGCTCAATGGCAGTTACACCTGGAACCTTCCGGGCTTGCTGGATGTTGCTACCATGGCTGCCAATGGCCAGGCCCATTAGATCCAGTCTCACTGTAAACTCTTCCTGGAAGGAAGACACCAAGTGCCTGGAGTTCTACGAAAAACACAAGACATAGTCAAAATCAATGAACTCAGTCAGCTCTGTCTGAAGCTTTCATCCTGTACAAAAACTGAACAATAACAAATTTAAGTGTACTGTTAATTTAAACTCAAAAACTAAATGCTCGACCTTACAGAGGTTAAGATTATTGAAATATCTTTGGTAATATGGTTGTGTCCAAGGATGCTGAGCTCATGGACTGACAATGATCAGAGGAACTGCTAGTGGCTTGCCAATCAAGGCATTTTTTTGTCTTGTTTTTCCATGCATTACATTACACTTATCAGATTCATGAGTCATTAACTTTATCAGCTTCACTATATCTTCATTTCAGTATTTCTACATATTACTGACACTTGTGACACAGATGCAACTTCAAACTCTGTAAGGAACGGCTACACTGATCCACCATCACAAAACTAGAGGTCAAAGAAGAAGAGGATTCCTGTCTGTAGATGTAACTTTAAAGTATTTGGAAAGATGCTACTTTGTCTTCTTTCCTTAACTTCTTTAAATTAAAAGATTAATATGTATGAGGAGCACATGATGCAGGGCTGAGCAGAGACAGGTGAGCTACTTCAAAAAGAAAATGAAATTAAAAAAACAACAATCAAAACAGACTGAACAAGTTTGTTGAAAAAAAAGTTTAGTTAAAGAAAAAAGTCTGTCAAATGTTATAACTTTATACAGTTTTTGCTGTTCAGCTATCATCCGCCTACTTACAGTCACCCAATGATAGGCTAAACCATCCATCACTGTATATCAGGGGTGGGGAACTCCAGGCCTGAAATGTCGGTGTCTTGCAGATGTTAGATATCACCTGGGTCAGCACACATTGAATCAGATGATTACTTAATTACCAGCCTCTGGAGAACTTCACGGCATGTTGAGAGGGTAATTTAGCCATTTAAATCAGCTGTGTTGGATCAAGGACCCGCAGGACACCAGCCCTTGAGGTCTGGAGTTCCCCCATCCCTGCTGTATATGAAGGCCACCCTGCTGGAACAGCACACATTAGTTCTTTTTGAACTGGAAGTAGAAAATAAACTTGCCAGTTACTTACCTACTTCTTTCTTTCTTTTTTTCTCTTATTTTTAAGTTTCAGCCACACAGCTTGCATTAAGTGCACCGCACTATGTTAACCCCACTCTCCCACTTCAATTATTGTATTATATTATGGTATTATACAACAATCAGTCTGGAGATCACTGCCCAATACTAAATGGCACAATAAAAAGCTATAAGCAAAACGACAATTGCTCAACTAAAAAGTATAATTTGGCTATTGTTTTAGCTTACTTTAAGCAGTAGGATTGTATTTTACCATTTACCATAATAAATGGCCTGAACTACCAACTGAGATTGTTCCAAGGCAACTACAGTGCATACAGTAACCCCAGAACATCTCAGTAACAGGTCTTTTTCTTGCCATCACCCTACCTCAAGGTGTTTTGTGGCTTCCTGGTTGCGTGACATTAGAAGTAGCTTGGTCCTGAGGCTGCGCAGGTGCATGTCACTCAGCAAAGACACACGCTTCACTGTCGTCTCGTTGGTGGACTAAAACACACACACACAGGAAATAAAAAGACTTATGCAAATATGTGGGGATACTCCTCTGCTCATAATCACTAAAAGAAATGAACAGCTGAGTCATGTATTAGACAAACATGCAGGGCAGGATAAAGGTGTAGCACATCGTGCATTAGCCTTGGTGCTACTGTACATTTCCACATGTCACCACAGAATCACAGAAAGCCAGTTACCACAATCACTAGTTGGCTGGTCTCAGGGCAGTATGAGATGTGAGAGGCTCCCACGGCTTTCTTGAAGTCTTTATGAGCATTTTCATTCTGGCACCTGTCCACAAAAAACAAAAAACATATTACCTTCCAATCCTTAAACAAACAGTTCACATCTACTGAAAAAACGAGACAGACCATATATAACAGGTACAATAAAGGCTCTACTGCATATACACACTCTCACTGCTAATGAACTAAACAAGCCTGTGAATTTAGTTAAAATCTGTCTGTCTCTAATTTTGTTGCTGTAAAGGTGCTGTACATACGCTTCTTGTAGATCCTGAGGAACCGGGACAAAGCACTTGTGAAAGGAGTTCTTGGTGATGGCCTTGTTGGTGTTGACCGGACGCAGACGTTCAAAGGTCACTATTTCGTTGTAAGTCGCGTCACAGGCTGCATACTCAATCACATAGAACTGGAAATATGGAAAGGTTCAACAAAAAAAATGAATAAGTAGAATACTCTTCATAGTGCCTATAGTCACATGTACAAAAAAGGTTTTACTCACATCTCCCTTCATCATGCGGACTTTAGCCAACCACCAACCACACGGCTCAAGTTCAGTGGCTCTAGAAAAGATCTGCCAGGAGACGAAAACATAAGCAGGATAAGGCACATATAGAAACAAGCAGGTGAGGACAAGAGGAAAAGAAAAAAGGAGAGAACTTATATCTGTGTCCTTACCTCCACCTCGTCACCCTCTCCAATCTCCTTCTTGACATCAGCAGGTGGGGGCATCCTGACATCACTGAAGGGCACTTGGCGTTCTGGCTGCCAACTGAGAAAAAAAAGACCCCATTTTTTTCTTTTACCTAAAACATGGTGGTTCTGGATCTATGATAAAATATTAAATTTACATGTTTTATGAAAACTGGTCAAATGCAGAAGAAGTAAAGACTCACTTGTTCTCAAAGGCAATAGTGAGAGAGTCATCGTGGATATCTTTGACAAAGCCCTGCAGGAGGGACAGAAACACAGATCAGCGGTTAAATATAGTTCCTGCTTTAAAAGAAGAGTTTTTTATGTCTAGCAGAAAAAGTGACATTTTGGGTATGGGAACCCATTTTTTTTATTTTGTGCATGCACACAAAGTATATACGCATTGTTGACAAGATGCACACTCCTGCTGATTGTTTGCCACTATCTCATCTGTATACAACTCACAGTAACATGCTAAGATATGCAAAGCACTAGCAAACAATTCTGAAGAAAAGTGCTAGGATGTATACAAGGATGTGCACAATAATGAATTTAAAATACTTAAAAACCCTGCATGAAAAGAAGCAAATTGAACATGTTTGTTAAAACACTAGGATACAGTGTGACAGCACAAAGTGTAAAACTGAATGTGAACATAACTACGTTTCCCACAGATTTAGATTCAATTTGTTGCAGGAGGTGGGCATGTGCACGCAGATAAGTGATCTTGAGCTTTTGTGTATAGAAGGCACACACTGGCTTTCTTAAAAGAACTATTACATAATGTGTTTATATTATCTGATTTTTAAATACTTTTCTCCCCTGCAAATAATTTAATAACCAAGTAGCATAGCCTCCCACAGCTTCACTCCAACTTTCAGGATGTTGGATGTCAATTAGCAGCTGACTGATACTGATGACTGCCACAACACTCAGCAGCAGAGGTCTTAAAACTGGACTAGTAAAATCTGAAAGCCATAAACAAAGACTTCTTTCAGCTGGTCCCTTCAGGGGTTGCCACAGCAGACCATCTGCTTCCATGTCACCCTATCCCTAGCATTCTTCTTTGTCACACCAACAGTCTGCATGTCCTCCATCATTACATCCATAAACCATCTGTGATGTCCTCCTCATTTCTTCCTGCCTGGCAGCTCCATCTTCAACATCCTTTTCATCCATCTCAGCCTTGCATCTCTAACTTTGTCTCCAATATGCTCAACCTGAGCTGTTGCTCTGATGTACTCATTTCTAATCTTGTTCTTACATTACATTTTCTAACTTAATCTAAACATCTTCACTTCTGCCACCTCCAGCTCGGCCTCCTGTCTTTGAATCAAAGCCAAACTTGCAGGCAGTGAAACCAGCAACTTTCCAGAAAACGTACCAGAAAACAAACAAAAGAACAACAAAAACAAAGGACAATGGCAGTGGCAGTGAACTGAAGAAAAGTATTTTAGTGAGACACTGACAGCTTCATGAGCTTCTTCAGGTAATTCGGCAGTTAGATCAATTACTATCAGAGAAAGAGAGCTTTGTTGTCACTGTCTTAGTTTATGTTTTAACATGTTTAACACTGCATTTATTAGCATATTAGAATATTATCTGCAGTAAACAATCATACTTTCTTACACTATGTGAGATAGCATGTTTGAAACCTTAGTACGTAACCAAAACCGATAATAGTCTAGCACTACTATTTAATACTGTGGTATGCTAATACTGTGACAGTGACATCAGCACCACTGATGGTAACAGATAGTGACCAACACAAGATAGTTTAGTGTGTAAAATATCTAAATAAATAAAAAACAAAATGATATATTTGATAAGTATGGACTTGTTTGTTTGCTTGTTTGTTTGAAGGGCCAGAGTCGTCTCTATTTTTTGAGGCGACTGAGGTCCTTCAACATCTGCCAGAAAATGCTGAGGATTTTCTATGAGTCTGTGGTGGCCAGTGCGATCCTCTATGCTGTTGCATGCTGGGGGAGCAGGCTGAGGGTCGCAGATGCCAACAGACTTAATAAACTGATCCGTAAGGCCAGCAATGTTGTGGGGATGGAGCTGGACTCCCTCAAGGTGGTGTCGGAGAGGCGGATGCTGTCCAAGATAAAGACAATGTTGGATAACACCTCCCACCCACTCCATGACATGTTGGTCAGTCACAGGAGCTCGTTCAGTGAGAGACTGAGATTACCGAAAAGCACCACTGAACGACACAGGAAATCATTCCTGCCTGTGGCCATCTCCCTGTACAACGCATCCACTTAACACACTGTTTGCTGCTACAACTACACATGTTTCTTTTCCAACTATTTATTTATGAGTGACTTATGTATGTATGTATGTATATATATGTATATATTGTACTATTCTTAGTTAGCGTATTGTCTGTCTTGTCTTAATGTTGGTTTAAAATGGAGCACTGTAACAAAAAATAATTTCCCCCAGGGATCAATAAAGTATTCTGATTCTGATTCTGATTCTGATTTTGCAAGTTTAAGTTTGAACTGCTTTCCAGCATTTGACAACATTCCTATCACAGGGTGGAAGCTGCAAAATTACTTTTATATATCCTTTATTTATCCAGAAAGTGATATTGACATTACAAAAGCCTTTTTCAAGACAGATCTGGCCAAGAGGGCAGTGGAAAACGCAACAAATATATCATCACAGTTCTTTCATACACAGGCACAATAACAGAGAGACATAAAAACACTGTAAAACTAGTCATTTCCTTACTTAACGTATAACTCCTACATAAATCCTAATGACTACAGTCTATTTAACAACATAAGTAAAGATATCATTAAAAAAAGCCCCAACAAAAAGAAAACACACACGCACACACAGAAACATCAGAAATCAGTTTTGGCAGTGGATCATTTTTTGGCACAACGCCTGTGCTAGAGTCAAACGTGAGGTACCCAACACTACACACCAGACTTGGAAGTACTGAACCCCAGGTTCAATGCGTTCAGACACTTATTTAAGCCATGTGTCTCGCTTGCGTGAAGGACGGTGTTGATTACATTCAAAGAAAGCACACACACGTATGTCTAAAGAGTTTAAGACACAGGGGTGGCAGAGTGGACAGAATCGCCCAGGGGAAAAAAGGGGTGTGTTAAATAAGGAAAAGCAATGAGAACAGTGTGAAAATGCAGTAGTACAAAAGAAGTCATGGGATGTGAAGGTGAGACAAGAAAGAAAAACTTGAAAGTCTGGAGAAAAATGAGAAGAGAGAGGAGACACGGGGAGAAGAGGCGAGGGTGTTGCTGTGGGCAGCACGTCTAGAAATAGCTTTAAAGTCGATGGTATCAGTGACCCACTCGACATGCCAGCTGGTCGGGATTGACAAGGAACAGCTGGCTCACACATACCGAAAAAATAGCTTCGGAATGATGGAGTATCAAATAATAGACAGCGACAGTCAGTCGTGAAGTCTGTGCAGAGAGACTTCAAAATCTCTCACACCACCAACCATGGTGCCTTCACAACACGACACACTTTAGTAAACTGCGTCAAGGTATAATGGGCTGGTCCTCCGTGTTTCTGATATCAGCTCAATAGCCAATGATGACACATGCAGATACTATTTACTTCAGCAACATCTTTCGACGTCAACAGCTAGGCAACTAACAAGTTAGCTAACTTTCAGCTCGAGAAAGCGGCACAAGAAGTCAAATAAAATTAATAACACCTGCTCTGTGTTACGTATTCAAGTTATCGCATGCAAGACTGCGGTTCTTCCAAACTGGCTTTGAAGAAAGGTCCTCAAAAGTGTCAGCTGGCGAGGACATGGGAGTGACGCTAGCTTAGCTTGCTAATTATGGCTAGCATTGCTAGTACAAGCTAATATCGAACTCTCGGGTACGTACAGAGGAAGTCGGATCATGTTGCCACAATCCACGAGACTTAAACTAGAATACTGTACCGTATGAACAACTTTTATGTTTGAAACTGCATTGATAAGCCGGTATTTACCTTGTAATAAGCCCCGTTGGAGCCACGGACCTCCACCGCCAGTTCTTCCATATTGGAAACGCAAAGGATGTTGGGACGACAGGTGCTCCTTCAAGCGTCAGGACTTGACATCTTAGCACCAGTAAAATGTATAACAACAAGTACATGTAAAATTTGCACATTTAAAACTGAATTAAAATGAAAATATAACTTGTTATTCTAATGTAGCTTACCTGACAAACCAAAAGTGAAACTACAAAAGATGAATGCCCTTTTATTTATGTTTTGTAGTTTTAGTCCCGTTTTATTGTGCTGTTGTAATGACCATTAGAAGACACCTACTAAATCACTTTCAGTACATGTTATTCCATTCTTTGCAATAACACAGACAACCAAACTGACCTAGTCAAGATAGCTGATTCAGATGCAATACTTGTAGTAAAAAGTAAATCCCCATTTCAGTTTCCGGAGCAGTGTTTCCTAGCAGAACTACGGTGGAAGGATTGTAACACAAAAAGTTTGGTCTGATTATGTGATATTTAGGAGCAATATTTACTCTGCAAATGTAGTGAAGGACCGAAACCCCCCCAAAAAACCACAAACTTAAAGACAGTCAATTTCTGATGGAATTCAATTAAGGTTCATTTTATTTACATACTGCCAAATCATAGCAAATGTTACCTCACGGCACTTCATCCTGCAAGGTAAAGAGCTTAAAGCATTAGAATGAAAAGCCCAACAATCAAACGTACCCCTATGAGCAGGCACTAGGTGAGGGTGGAACAGAAAAACACCATTTTAACAGGAAGTACCCACCTTAAGGAGGGGCAACTATCTGCTGCTACTTCAGAATTACTTTCCTGGACTCTACTGTCAACAGTTCTAAATTTGTATGAAATTGTAAAAAAAAAAAAAAAAAAAAAGAAAAAAAAGTGCACTATCAGAATATAAATGTAGGTCTCTTTTATTGGGATACAGCTGGAAACGCTGCTCTAATAGTAAACGTCATCAGTAATGAGAGTTGTAGAAAAAGGGTCAAATGCTTTGTTCACCTGTAGTTAGACTATGATAAAAAAAAAAAAAAGACATTTGCTGTGCATATCTCTGTGGTGCGAGATTCAAACTTAAGAGATACATGCTCCAGTTTTTTAATTTCCAGTGTTTAAACCCATTTTAAAAATCCAGCTTTACCTGCCTATGAAACTACATCTTCTCAGGTATAAGAAAATGTAGCAGTGTACTGAGCAGCAGGGAAAAATTAAACAGTATGATGAATAGCTCTGAAAAGGCAAACTTGTGGTGCCTTGGAAGAAGGGAAAAAAAGAAGAATACAGGGACCTCACCTCATTTTTGCAAAGAGTTCTGACTGTTCGCCTCTTTTTTTACAGGTGGGGATTTGTTCCAGTGATTCCCTTTTCAATCCCTGCATTGCCATTGTACGCACAAGTCACTTCAAAGTCATACAGAGTGATGACATTTGTCCTACAGTGAAGCATTTATGGTCCTGATGAAAGTTCATTCTTCCAGAATGATGACAGTAGTTGCTAAAATAATTGGTGCGCTTCCAAAAAAAAAAAAAAAAAAAGACCCCAAATAGATATTCTAGCCACCGGGCACATGCACAGGTTGGTAATGTTAATTATAATATTACCAAAATATTTTGGAAAACACAACAGATGGAGTTTATTTTGCATAGTGTTCCAGAAATCTGTGGTTCAATGCCTTACTGACAAACTTATTTTCAGTGTTTCTGTTATCAGCCAACTGACATACATTGGTGTGTAGTACAACATAATGAGTAATCAGCAAACTGCTGTATTAACAGCAAAAGCTACAGTTCTCTAAAATTCAGAGTTTCTGTATTTTTATCATTTTGTTGTGCTAAAAAGATATGGGAAGAAGAGAACTAGCACATCTCTCCCCTAGTGTGCATTCTGAGGAGTAATGCAGTATTCATTATTCTTTTTTCGATGCAATGGCCTATTTCCTTGTGTTCACATTAGTAAGTTTGGCTCATTTGTATAATGATTTATCACAGGTAGCCAAGTTCACATTACCTTTTAAGAGATCTTCATTTCTCCTGCACAGAGAAAAGTGTATAAAAACCGTGTAATACAAAACAGCTGACCAAAAAATGTTCAAAATTGTCAAAATATCTCAAGTACTGAGAATACCTTCACATCCAGTGCAGGTGACATTTGCTTCCAGCTAATGGTGCTTGAATCCAATATTATTTTATCCCCGTTTTCACAGGAAAAATACGCCTAATTTGAGTGTATCTTTTGATCATTTATTTATCTAGGTATAGTTTTCTAAAAGCTTCCTGGCAGGGTTACTCTGTAGATTTGGTAGAGGAACATGTAGCACATAAGACTCTACACTGAATGTGGCAGACAGACAAACAGAGAGCAGGTGCTGGCTCATCTTTTACAAACAGCCACTGTGACACCTAGTGGCGATTAGTTATTCTCTTGAGGTCTGCTATCACTGTGCAGCAGATGCTGTATTATTTCTGATCAGACCATCAGACTGCACCAGAGATAAACTATAAATCATCCTCAGCAATATAACATCAGTGTGTACACAGTGTGCACTGATATTTGCAAGCTAGTATTTTTGTTCATCGATACACGTCAAGTTGGATGGAGAACAGATTCATTTTGTGTCAGTTTGGAAATGTCACTTGGACATTTGTTTAGTTATTAAAAAACCCCAAAAGGATCACTTGCAACAAATTGGTGGTCATATCTGTTTGCACGGTTGCAAATAAAGAGGAAAGCCCCAACATCAAAATTCAACTAAAATACCTGGAAAGATTTTTTTACTCCCAGATGAACAGAATTTCAGTAACAATTCACAGAATGACACATATGACAATGATCTTTATTTTTTAAGAAGAACGAACTGAAACACATAGAAAGTGAACATTTGTCTTCTTATATCATTGTGTGTAACTGTGTGTGAATTATGTAAAGATATACTGACTGTAGACACAGAAATGTACTCGGAACCATGTAAGTGTTGCTTAACACTTCAACAGGTGCTGACAATGTATATTTTTTAAATCTTAAGGTTAAGTTCAATATTAAAATCACAGTATTTATTTATCAGATAGCAATTATTTCATCATATAATTAAATACCAAAGATTTATTTGAAATGGTCTTTTTTCCAAAATGACCTTTCAAAGGGCTATGTCAACACATGCCTGAAAAACAAAAACAAAACAAAAATAATATAATTGAATTAATTATGACATTTATTTCTTCAAAACGTCCACCGTGTCCAAATACATTTCAATAAAGAATAATGTGAAGTCGTAAAAAAATAAATATACAGTATATGGATTTACCCAGTGGTTTTACGTATAATGTGTTATGTGGAACATAATAATCACAGGCTGAATTTAAATCAATATACCCCATAAGGATTTATAATAATCTGTTTTTTTCTTAATTGCAGTTTTATGTTTTGTTCTAGTGAGCTTTGATCCAAGGATAAATTCTTTCAGAATAAGACAGTACACTTTGCTATTAGGTGAAATGACTAATGATGTACACTGTTTAGCTTTAAATGCATGTATAAAATTTTTTTTAAACCAGGTGCATGAATCTAAATACAAATTATATATTTATTTCTTTTTCTTACATAGCAAAAAAAAAGGTACATCTTTCAGGATGTGCTGAGGTATCTTTCGACGTGTTCTGTCGCTGTGATGAGGCGGAGATGAAAACGCCGTGTTCCTGTAGTATTCGCACTGTGTGTAATTCAGCTCGCGCGCAGCTCTGTGGTGAAAATATTCTGTTTGGTCTGAAGACATTACCACAGACCCTCACAGTCTGCCTGATAGTCTGTCCTCACGTTCTGATTTAAACCAGTTTACCAATTCCATTATGCTAAGCCCGAACACTGGTTGGGAAATGATGAACGATTATGTGAAACACATAATCTCCCTGCTGCACCATCATTGCAATATGACAGCCAAATTTCATTCATCCTATCCAATTTCTTCCTTATTTAAGGAAAGAAAATTACTGGTCCCAGTAATCAGATATGTAGTGAGGCTGTGTGCAGGAGTTAAGCCCACTCCCATTAGGCTTTCTGCCTTCTAGCTCTGGCTGTAGTCAAATACACGAACACACAGACACACACACACACACATACAAAAAGACAGATACACATGTTCCACATGTCTGACCCTCCTCAGTTCTCACATCCCCTTTTCACCCATTTCAAGGACTATTATTTGGCCTTGATATATTCTCTACAACATCATCCGTTAGCGATGCCAGTTTGAAACACAGTGGCCCTTAAGTGGTTTAGAGAGCTGCAGACAGGCAGTTCTCTCACACACACACACACATGCACGCACACACACACACATCTCCTCCTCTCTTTTCTCTCTTCTGAAAGAGGCATGTACAAATGTTCATTTTCCAAACAACATCATCATTTTAGAAATTGGGCTAAATTAGATAAGAATGCAATTTTGTCTCTTTTGCCAATGATTATCCTTTGACAAAAATCTAATGTATTGACAAGATATTATTGGGGACCAATATTTGCTCCCTTCTGTCTATGTTTCTCTTTCTGTATCTGTGGAGCCAAATCACCAACGAGCTGCCACATTAAACACCGTGTCATTTATTGCTAATAGACTCTGGATATCATAAGCCCTCAGTGAGCGACAGTGTCATAAACAGAGGGACGAGTGTTGAGCCTATGGCTGTTTGTTCTCCTCCACACATGTCCAATTTTGCTTTCCAATTGGGAATGCATTATAGGTGTAATTGAAAATTAGCAGTACATCTTTTTTTTTCTTCTTTTTTTGAGGGGTAATTTATCAGGCCTCATTGTTCCTGTGTGACACCTCCAGGGCCTGTTTCTAACAAGGAGCCTGGAGCACCGGGAGGCTTTCTGCTTGCCCGGGCCCCACAGCGCTCTCTGTGCTTTGTCACTAATTGTGGCCTCCTCTCCACTGAATTGTGATTCGGCTAAAAGAGCTTGTTGGCTCGATGCAATGAAGCTGCCGGTGATGCTCTCACCATTATCAAAGATACTCTTGATCTTTTCAAAAGCAGGAAATAGATTTTTTTCACTCCCCCCCCGTTCAATCACACAGAGGGTTGGAAGAGAAGGGGGGAGAAAAAGTAATTTGCAATGCGTCCATTAGTTCTTCATTAAAGCAAGATTAAATTGCACCTCAAATCACATCTGCCTTTTCTAGAGTAAAGGGTGACAGTTTTAGGGCCAAAACTAATTACTAGTGCCAATGAATGAGAGAGGAAAACAGGGCTGTTTTTACATGAGATAGTGTGGCCTGTCATTATATTCAGACTAATTCCACTCTGCCTGCTCTCTTAATGAGACCAGAACGTCCTCACATCCCTCTCTCTCTCCCCCTCGCTCTCTTTCTCTGTATCTGCGCTCGCTCCAAATGTATAATTTTGATAGCACTTGGAGTTTGCATTAATTAATTTTTCTGCGAGACCTGCTACAAGTGCCAAATCTGTGATGCTCTGAATTATCATTTAGAGAGAAATGGAAGACAGACAGATGCGGACGGAGAGACGGGCACAGAAGAAGACAGTTAACTGAAAACAGCGTGGAAGAATCAAAGCGAGACAAATACTAACTTTATTCATCTGCCATTGACGACATGTCAGGCTTGATCAGACAGCTGATGTATGGTTTTGTTTTAAAATGCACACTTTGTGGAGGACAGGGAACCTATAGAGCGAGGAGCAAAATTACAGCTACCTTATGGTTTTGATGATTCACTGTAAAGTCAAACTGCAGCCACAGGAATTCTTCCTGTGCCTTGTTGTAAGATTGCACTTTTTCACTGGTAATTTGTTATAGTTTGATAGCATTGTATGAATAGAAATGCATCGTAGCTTCAGTGATGGGCATACATCGCGTCCAGTTTGACAAATTTACGATTCTGACATTGTAAAACTGGCTGCAGGGTTTTGCTACTTAAATAATATGAATTGCTATGAATTGAAGTCCCTTGTAGTTTTGTGCTAGGCATAATCAGTTTCATTAATAGTCTTTTATGAACAGGAAGTTCATAGGAACTTCCTCTGCACTCTTCATTTCTGCACATCTTAACTGATGGAAGGAACCCCCCCCAAATGTATCCTTTTCCCAACTCCTCAGCACCTTTTTTCCACTCCGGCTTCCCCCCACCTCCGCTCAGATCGACAGACGCTCCTCTCCGGTGTTGGAGGTTGAGGGTGGTTAGATTAGTCTAAGAGCTGAGAGCAGTCAAGTCTCACAAACAGGATTTAGCATGTTGTCTCATAGTGGCAGCTCTGCCACTGGATCACATGGTTCTGATGAGCCCCGGGGCATAACATGCTTATGGCAGATACACTGCGATTTACAGAGACAGGAGAAGTGCAGAGTACACCAACTTAACATGTGTGCATTTGTTAGCGGTGCACAAAGTTGAGATGTTGGCATCTTTAAATGAGTCAACAATGTTGTCAGGCTTTACCCCTGCGCTGTGTATAAATCTCTTAATGCACCTTACAGGCTTTTCAGAGTTGCCAGCTGATTAGCCCTCTCAAGACGATTTTTGCCATCCTTAAATTTTTTTTTTTTTTTACATACAGTGCATTTTTCACCCCTCGCGAGGTATCAAACCTCCTTTCCTTGCAAAAAAAAATATATGCACTAGCACTAATTTTTTTAAGCAGAGGAATCACCCCACTGGTTTCTGCTGAAGCGAGATTTGGCTGCAGAGACCGCGTTGGTTCCAGAAATTCAAACCTCATACCATTCCAGGCTGGGCTTATCCTAAGCTTGTTAGTATGTGCGATGCCGGGACCGATAGGGACCTCTACATTACCATAACGCTGCTGAATTAACTATGATCTTCCACTGCACCGGGAGGAAAACTGGCCTACAGAAGTTTTGCAATATGCTGTGCAGGATATTATGATAACATGCAATAATAAATGTTTATAATCTACTTAGTGGAAGACCAGGGTTCAAATATGTTTCTATATTAAGCTTATTAATGCTCCTCACAGATTTCCTGTTCCACTATCAGAATGGCAGAGTGAAATATGCACAGTTAACCAGAAATGGGAAAATAAAAGGTCCCCCTGAGTGGTGATTAATCAAAGTGGAGGTTGTGCATTAATTTGTCACACGGCCGAGAGAAATGCCATTCTTAAAATGTAGCTTATGGTGCTACATTCGCAAACATTAGGTGTATCTTAAGGGTTGTCTCTGAGAATTTAGGGCCTTGTGGGAGCTAATATTCTCAATTGTTTTGGATGTTATTTGGAGAAATGAAAAATTGCTAAAAAGTTGATGTATATTTGCTAGGAAGGTTATACCTAATGGTTCCTACTCAGCTTTGAACCTATGTGGTCAGATGATTTCCTGTTCTCAGATGTCCTATGTAATCTAAAATAGAAAGCTATGGCGAATCAGGAAATAGTTCATGGTTAGTGACTCTTGTTTAGAATTGATTTAGAAGCGACGTCCAGCTTGGGCCATGCCAGCTTCTTCCCTTTCATTTCTACTTTTTTGGGTTAGCTACGCTAAGCTAAGTTCACATTTCACTGGAAGGTTGGCATCAACTTTCTCATCCAGTTCCCAGTAAGAAAGCAAATAAACACTTAGCATAATGTCTAATTAAAAGTTCTAGGATTAGACGATGTAGCCGTAGCTGCTTTAACAAGACTCTTTACCTCACAAATTAATAATCAATCCCTGCGGCAGCTCATAGCCCTCCCTGACCCTGCTCCTTTAATCTGCTGGTGAATGTTTCTGCAGAAAATACCATAAGGCCCGTACACGTTTGAGACGCATTAGTCGATACACTCCTAAAGTATCCTTATTATACTGCTCGTCTTATTTTGATAAACAGTAATTTGATGTCATGGAGGACAGTAAGGATTGAATGGGACTTGTCTGTCTATTTGCCTCTCTGCCATTCACACCACTTCTCTCATGGGTTAAGACTCCCCTCTCTCCCTCTCGCTCCCTTTCTCTGTGTTGACACATATACATATCACACACCGGGATTAGTATGACGGTGACTGTAACAAACCTCTCTTTTGAAAAAAAAAAAAAGAAAGAAAGAAAGAAAAAAGGGGGAGAAAGCGCCCTATTCTATAGTGGAGGTGCCCAGCCAGAAAATAGCATACTTAGACAACAATGGCGTGGTAAGTACCTTAGCAAGGATCAGCGCTGGCAGAGTGAAACACATTACAAAACAATGGCTGACTGCCTGCCTGCTTGGCTGCTTGGCTGGCTGTCAGGAGGAGCCCTGGAAGCTGCCATGAGCTGCCATGCTGTTATTTGTCAGGGGGGGAAAGAGAAAAGGAGACAGAGACACACATCATCATCTCGCTACTCATCGCCGTAAACACTGGTGTGAATGACTGGTCACAGAGAGTATAATCCCGCCTGCAGACGCGTCTCCCATGATCCCCCTCGGCAAAGTGGGCGCGTGATGTTGTTCCTCTACATGACAACAGCATGGGATGCTGAGGTAACAGGAAGGGTGATTGAAGAGGGCTCAGTTATAAATGCGCTTTGATCTGAAGTTTCATGTTTGTTTTTTTATTTTTTAGATATTGATTTGATTGATTTACAAAGTCTTTGATGGAACATGAAACTGAAACATGAAGTTTGATGCTTAAAATTACAAAATTAAAGCATAGAAAATAATAATAATCAATTGACCGTTTAAGTTGTTTTGATCATCAATCGTCTGTTTCCTGCATCATAAATGTTTGGTAAGCTTAACGATTGGGCAGAATCTGTCAATCTGAACATGTTGACTCATTGACAAAGCCCTCATTGCATCTGAAGGGTAGCACGTTAAATTTAGATAAACTAGAAATAGCTCTGGATGTGGTGCAAAAAAAAACAAAAACAAAGAAAAAGAAGATCAATAATGCAAACAGATGAAGAAAAACCAATGCTAATTTTAAATAAATGACAAATAATCCTGCTGCTAAATTATGCTTAAAGCACCCTGAGAATATACAGCAATTATTAACCTTCATATCATGCGTTCAGAATTACACATTTACATTCCAATATTTTGATAGGATCTAAATCAGGAAGTCAAATATATTCCAGTTTTATTATTGGCTCAATAATGACTTGAGATTGTTTAATGCCAGTTAAAAGTGGAAAAGGGGGCTTCTGTTTAAAAAAAAAAAAGAAGGCAGGGGGGAGGAGCGTTACTAATGATATAAGAGTGAATGTTGGAGCATCTCCTGGAAATCTGGCAGAAATCCTAATGTCACTCCTGTCCCTCTTTTAATGCAAACCAAATGAGCCTGCACTGTAATAAGAAGCTTCCCAGAATTAGTTTCCGTTTGCAGAAAATTGCAAGAAAAAAAAAAGCTCCCTAGTACCTTTATCTATGAATTTCACTCCAGCACAAGCAAAAAAAAAAAAAAAAAGCAAAAAAAAAAAAGGGGGGGGGGGCAGACCCTCCTCTGACATTATTTGGATGACGTGCCATCAGTGGAAGCAGCAAGAAATAACATTGTGCAAATTCTATGCATGTTAATGATAAATAGGAATCCACCTGCTCACAGATAAAATGAGTTTAATTTCCCCCCCTCCTCCCCTCCACGCGTGCCCATGTGCCTGCCTGGCCTCATAGAAATTACTTATGCACAGCTATTATTAAAATAGGGCCAGAGCAAATGAGAAAGAAGCGCTATCTCTGGAGAGCGTGGCTGGGTTTTAGACTGCCGCTGCTGGTAGCTGCTGCCGCCAGGACTCCCTGCTTCACACAGTCAGCGATTCTTCCACACGCACACACATGTGCAAACACAGGAGCCCGAGCAGATGCACCTCACCTCCTCTCAGCTCTTGTGGCAAGCTCTGACCCTGTATTTACTAAATTAACTCAAATCCCTTTTTTATTTTTTTGAGTCTGGAGTTTTTCAGTGTAATGGAATTTTGCAAGCTTTGTGAGAACATCTATTTTCACAAGTGTCTGTCTGCGTGCATGCTAATATGCACTTATATACCGATGGGAGATGTGTGTGTGTGTGTGTTAGAGCGTACATTTGTACTCTTGGGCTTGCACGCCTGTTTTTGTATCTGAATGTAATTTTGTTGTTGGAAGGAAATTTCCTTTGGGTGCACAATGTGCTCGTCCCTGCATCTTCAGAGTAACTGAGGCTATAACAATAGAATGCTGAAGACTTAGAAAATATCAGCCATAAGTGGTGACTCAAATATTTATGTATGCATGGAGGAATGCAGATGGAAAGATGACAATTGGGAAAGGCAAGAGGGAACAGAAGCAAAGTGTAAGAAAAATCTTCTATTAAAAAAAAGGAAAAAAGAGGTCATGACGGAAGTGTTTTTGTTCAAAGGTTGCTGTATGCTCTCTGTCACCTCTGCTCCATTAGCAAATCAACACATTCCTCTCATCTCTCACTTTGGCCTTGAACACTTGCAGAACATTCATTCTTTTCATCCACATGAGTTGAAGGATGTTCTGATGACTGGCTGCACAGCCTCTCTCTACTCTGAACCCTTTGCCTTCTTTGTGGCTGTGATTCAATAATCAGCTAGAGGATGAAAAAAGAAAAGAAAAACAACACACAAACTCATTAGGTGAAAAAAATCCAAATTGGAAGTGAACTGAACATTTGAAGGTTACATCCTAACATTGTTTGACAACAGAGCTGCTAAAACTGGATAACAAGAAGAATGTAATAAGCTTTGTGCATTTTATATTTAAAAAAAAAAAAAGTTTGTACTGTATCTACAGAGCAAAAAATAGTTGAACATTAATATCTCTGCCAAAATGCAAAGGAGGAAATAAAAGAAACAATGTGCCATTAGGGCCAACTTGAAACATACACAGAATAATGATGCGCTAAGATGTTTGCATTTTGTCTTGAGGCTTCCTGCTGTGTGTATGGGCTTTCTAATGACTGCTCGCTGTGAGGGAAAACAGCCCCTTGGGGACGTTAAGAATCTAATAAATGAGGTTCACTCTCCACTTCATGCACTCTCAGGGCAGCAATTATGTCAAAACAGTGTTTATGGTGGTAACAGTAAAGAATTTTTCTGCCCTCTGTAGACGGGCCCTTTGGTTCTTGACAGGATTTCTGAAGTTGAAATTACTGTGTGGTTATGTCACTTTATAATGCGCTAACCTATAGTTTGCAAATGCTATGGTTATTATTGTCAGTGTGAGCACAGAAAGTAAAAGCCTGAATGCACGTGATTGTGTTGACACACTTGAGCATGTGATGTCTGCAACACGTTATTTAAGAATATAAATAATGTTCTTTTAATGTAATTATCGTGCGCAGTGTTGTGCTAAGGGCTGTATTTTGCTCTACAGCAAGCAAAAGCATCACAGCTGGATCAAATTTGTGGAAAGTCTTTCTTTTGACCGCAAACACTAAATATATGTTTTTAAGGAGGGCGAGGGTGGAGAGAGTAGTAGGGTGGGGGAAGGTGAAGGGTCACACCAGCTCTTGGAAATAATATTAAGGGGTTAAAAAATTCAAATTTGGGGTGTACACCAAGATTTTTCCCCTCTTGCATCACACTAAAGTACTGACAGCTAGATTAAGCTGCTTTTTTTTTTACAGCTGTAATCTACTGTAAAAAAAAACAAAGTGTTGCAGTGCTGTAAAGAATACACTACACAATACTATTCTTAGCTCTTGGTTATACTGTTATCTCCAAGAAGAGTTTATTACTCCAAAATATAACTGCATGTCCTTGCTCCTGCTCGCTTTCTTGCATTTCCTCTATTCTTTGAATGACAACTTTTAAAACAAATTCACAGTTTTTTATAAATTCCCCTACAGATGAACAGTGGCTTTGTGCCTCTTAAATACATGGATCACAATGGAAGCCCTTTGCTAGCCAAAACCCTAACACAGTTCTGGATTACACAACCGCTGGAAATATGAAAACAACTTTGCAGTCACAAAAATCACGGTAAAATACCATAAAAACACAAGTGTCTTCTTGTTAATATAAAGTGTTCAAGTGCATTAATGCAAAAATGGTACAAACTGTGCAAAAATTTCCTGCAAGTTGGCAAAATATAACCAAGTGTTCACTTAGTATGACAATACTGTACGGCACATTCTTTTCTTAATCATGTTTTAGTTCCTTGAGATGTGTAGCTCTGTGTGGGAAAGAAAGCTGATTTGAAATTTATATTAACTGAATGTGTTACGTACACTACAAATGAAAAACAATAAGAATGATAAATAGCAAAGAAGCTGGATTCAAGTGGACAAAAAAGGGCACAAAAACAAACCAACAAACAATCAAACATATGTATATTATAGTCTGTAATGGGCCAATGTGTGGCCACTATTTGCCTTATCGCCTGGTTATGATGTGTATGGTATAGAAATAATGTAATATATTCTATATGAAAAGTCATATGGGGAAATTCATTGGATTGGCACATGATTTGAGAAGTGAACTTTAAACTGTTGTACACTTAAAAATAATATACTAACAATTTAGCCAAGCAGAACATACGTCTGTTTTTGCACCAATCCAATCAAAAATAAAGAGGTTTATGCTTTTTCTTCATATTTTTTAAGGATAACTTGAGAGTTTTGTATCTTAATATTTATTTTTTTAATACCTTGGTTACACTTTAACAGACCTGGACTTGATGAAATACTCTTAAACCTCTTCCCTAAAAGAGTTTCCATTTAAATTGCATATATTTCCATATGTAAATGAAAGAAAATATGGTTGGTTTGCTTACTTTCTATTTTCATGCATATCTGTGAAGCACTTTGAATCATAAAGTCATATATTACGTGCCTCTGAAAGACATTTTGTTTGATTTTAGATCACTGATTACTTAAAAGGGGATTATATTTATCATGTCAGCTGGCTATTTTGTCTTAGGTAGCAATAACTCAAGAGATAGACAGTCCCAACTTGATATATTTTGCATAATGTTTTTGGAGAATCCCAAGCAAAGGACCGCCCTCTTTCAGTACTTCTTTGATGGTAAAATACTTCTGTATCTTTTCTCCAAGATTCCACAAGATATTATCACTAACAGGAGAACCAAGTCCTCATCATCAGTCACATTCAAACACTCTTCCATCACGGGGGAGCCGTGAGAAAGATTTTCAGTGGTGGTTTTTGATTTCCATGCAGTCCTTTAATGACCCTTATTTGTAGTTTCTTTAAGGACCCTCCCCGTTAGGAGGCTGCAGGGCACTGGTCTACTCTGCCACTGCGGTTCCTGTAAAAGTCAAAACTGCAGATAAATACAGTGCTTGGAGGACATTAGAAGTGTAGTACAAGGGTCCAATTTTCTTGATTAGCTGATAACCCAAACCCCCTAAAGACCAGTGTTGAATGGCCCCAGAAATTATTTTACAAATGTGTCTTCCAGCAGAAGAAGTTTGAGTCCCTGTGGAGTATTGTGACAGCACTGAGACGAGGGCCAGTGACAGCAGCGGGTGAGAGTGTGATTGAATGGCAGCAGAGGACTATACATCTTTAAATTCCTCATTATCCACTAACACACAGGCACCACGTCTGCTCCTATTCCATTACTTACTCCTCTGTATTGTCATGCTCCAAGAATTCAATGTAGTACCTTTTATTGTAGAAAATGAAAAATGTCATTTTCCTCTTCTCCCTCTCTCTGTCTCCCCCTCTCCTAACACTAATTTAAAATGTCTCATCTCCCTCCGCGTGTTCAACAGTCTGATTGCCTCAGTGCTGAAGAAAGAGGCCTAAGAGGAGGAATCCCCTCTTTGTGAAAAGAAGTCCAGGTGAAAGCAGAGCAGGAGGAAGAGGAGGAGGAGGAGAATGGGGAGTGGGATGATTCATGAAGGCGAGAAATCTGCAGCTTCATCAGAGTCGGTCAAGCAGGACAGCTGCTGCCGTTGACCTCACGAACTAGTGAGAGACCCGCACCTTCAAGGACTAAAGGTCTTCTTTTTCTTTTCCCTCTAGCAGCCTTCCTCCCTCTCCCCCTCCCACTGCTATTCTTTTTCTTTCACACTTTTTCTCTTATTGCAACACTGCAGGATCAGGACATGACCTGGAGAAACAAAGTCCTTCAGGTCTGCAAAGGGGGGGAAAAAAGTACAGTGATGTGGTGTCTCTGGGCCTGAAACACAGCAGACCTCCATGTGTTTGTCTCACAGAATCAGCTGTGAATCTGTTCCCTTTACTGATGGCTGACAGATGATGGAGTCGGATGGATGGAAAGCACATTTCCTAAACAGAGCACCAGATGATACATTATTGAGACATTTTATTGCTAAATACCTGAACTGAGCCATTCTGTGGCTTCACAAACACCAAATTTTCACTATTTTTTAGCCTTAGATAACAATAAAATAAATTTTCTTTTAAACAGAAATCTATGTATTTATCTATTTAATGCGAGTCTTCTTAAAAATGGATTACAATTCATAAAAATCAAATTAAGCAGAGAGGAACAATTTAAATAAATAGAAAACTTCAACTGAAATATGTCTTAAAGACCTAGATATTTTGTGGTTTTCATGAATGTCAATCAAAACATGTTTGTTTGTTTTTTAAAAACAAGTGAAACATTGTTTATAAAGTGCAAATGTTTGTTTCAGGTTTGCTCACATCAATAGACAAAAATCACATTCGTCCTACTTGAAATGCCATTCTTGACTCAAACAAAGTCAGGCATTTCCAGCGGTATGGATGGAGAGCTCAGCGGCCTGCACTTTCCAAATATTCAACCTCTGGTGTGGACAAACGCGGTGTTCCACTGCCCTCCAGTGGAAACATGCAGAACTGCAGTTAAACTGTTTAATGTTTAAAGTATGAATAAAGAACTTTTTTTTTCTATTCAAAATGTAAATCTAATGACTAACCATAAAGACACCTTAGTATATACCATTAACAACATAGGCAGACCATTAAAATAGTTTCTGGGCTTATCTGAGGGTAGCTGCGTAGGCAGAGACCACCCTCACTAACTTCTGATGCACACACAGTCTTTACTCAAAGTAGGCTTTAAGAGTTAAAGAGTAAAAAAAAACAAGTCCCCTTTTAAAAGAGAGACATTCCAGGAGGAATCAGTAGGTCGATGCCTTCTTTAAGTATTTTTATTAAGAACTGAGATTATAATTGAAAGTAATCTCATGTGCATTTTGACTGGTGGATAATTTGCCATCTTAGGATGCATTAACCAGCCGGGAATTGTTGAAATATTATTTAAAGACATGCAATATGTTGTTTACTTATGTTGAAAATAAATAACTGTGCAGAGAGAAAGCTCTACAGAGGGTGGTGAAGGCTGCACAGAGAGTTGTCGGAGGCAGCCTCCCAACCGTCACAGACATATACACCTCCAGATGCAGGAAGAGGGCCACCTGTATCATGAAGGGCCCCACTCACCCAGCACACCCACTCTTTGTCCCGCTCCCCTCAGGCAAGAGGTTGGGGAACATCAAATGCAAAACCACCAGACTGAGAAACAGCTTCATTCCAGAAGCTGTGAGACTTTCGCAATACATAAATGGACAAGAACTGCTATCGTAGCCCCTTAACTGCTGACACTTAATGACACTGTCACTTTATCAGTGCTGGTCATCATGCCCTTTGCTGCTAAAGTATTTACACCTATATTTATACCTACACTCTAAACCCATACTCCATACTGGTACTCAGGTTGTTTCACTCTACTTATAGTATTATTTATTGTATTGTTTTATTACTTGTCATTCCTGTTTGTTAAAAAACAAACAAACAAACAAACAAAAACAACCATTTCTTTATTACTTAAAAAAAAATTCTGTTTCTTCATTATTTAGTTTCTTTTCACTCCGGGACCGTGTGTACATAATTATGTTCCACCTCATGTTAACATGTGATGCGAATGACAATAAAGCTCCTTAAATCTTGAAATAAATAGAATAAATAAATAAAAAAAATGAGAAAAGTAGGGTCACATTCTATCTGGTAGTAAAGACATTTTAATAATATTTTACCATCTGTTTTACTCTTTTTCCATGATGCTGTAAAAAGCAGAGGAAAGACATGTACATAGTGTGTCTTCACTAAAGATAAACAAGGTTTTCTCTTCCCATTTGCTCGTGTTAAATATTCATGTTATTAAGTGAAGGTGTGCAAGATGAAGGAAACGATTGCGGGGATTCATTGGCCAAACAACAAATAAATAAATAATCTAAATGTTTTTGCTGTTCTGAAAAGACATCTGCTCTCCCTCATTCAGTGTTATATTTGAAAGTGAAGAGCATAATCTGCCAGAGAATCCATTTATCACAATTTTTTAGGATGGAATAATCCATGTGTTCAGTGAGGCGTCTTGGCGGAGACCAAAAACTCCTCTCCAGTGGCTCTTTACGGGTCTAATGACCCACCGAGTGAGCACTTAGCGAGATCTCCTGTATTCAGTATTTATAATATTAAGATGTCAGGCATCTGAGGGGAGGAAGGACAGGATCAGGAGTGTGTGGTGAACAGCATTAAATGAAGAGGCTTCTTTTCTGCCTGTATATTAGTGGCTAATCTGCCCTAACAAGATAGACTGGGGTGTACAGCATTCTCCACTGCATCACTGATGATGGGACCAGTAATGATGGAGGAGGGAAGCAGGAGGCTGGCAGCTAAGCCCGAAGTAAGCTACTTTGGCACGGGGTGAAGCACGGCTGGTCCCACAGCCACCAAAGAGTGTGCGTGTGTGTCCAGTTATTAAATCAAATATGTGACACCAAGTAGCTTAAAGCACCAATAAGCCACAAGGCCACTTTGGCTTTAATTTGTTCAAGGATGAAATCTCATGTGAGTTACATGGCATGACTTTTAGGGAAGTGTTGCCTCAATTTAAAGATTGTATGACAAAACCACAGAAGTAATAATGTGTTAAGTAAAAAAAAAAAAACCCCAAACCAAACCTCAATAACTAGAACACATCAGATGTTTTAGTACATGTTAGTCGTTCTCAAGGTGTGGGCTATTGATCCACTCGATGACCAGAGGAAAATTATGGAGCCAAAACCAGCCAAAAAATTTGTTGCTTTACTGTTAATGCTTGATGAAAACTGTAAAATATTACATGGAACATCTTACTGTTTTAAAACCTACAAGTTAAAGTGTTTTAATATTTGAGATCTTGCATGTCTTTATCATGCTTTCAATGGTATTCTAGCTTAGTATGAACTTTGCCCAAATCATTAAAAATGTGATTCCACATAAATCTCCACTCAAGGCCCACTTAATTACTTATTAGGAAGCTTTCCATGACTTTGATCACTTTGGTTTAACGCACAAACTTTAAATGCCGATGAATACAATGTTTTATGACCATGAGGAAGGTCTTTGATATTACTAAGATTGTAAGAATAGAGTCACAGTTTGTACTCTTTGATTTTGGGTGAACAAACCCTCTGACTCTATCCTAAATCAGCTTCTTGTGATGTTGCCATGTGTTCCCAACCTTTGGATTTATCCTGATTCTTTTGAATGAAGTTGAGGTTTCACGAATGTCGATGGAAAGCTACACAGGCCTGCAGTACTGACACTTTCCCAGAACTTCAAACAGGCCCATACAGTAGCCTCCATGCATGTAGAGGATCAATACGTTGGTGGAAAATGAATCCTCTTCCACACATATTATGGAGCCAGGAGAGGTTAGCAATGTGTCTGCAAATACAGTGGTATTTCTCTCTGTGGAAGAGAGAAGTGCAACTCACTTGAAAGAACCCCACAGCTGAATATTTTCACCAAGTTTAAAGGTTTTCTGCACCGCTGCATTTACATCATGAAAATAGGCAGAAAAAGCAAAGCAATAGTAATGTATGTATATACATACCTGGTCAATAAAGCTGATTCAGATTTTAATAAGCTCTTTGATACTCTCAATATATCAACAGTTCTAACATTACAGTGATATGGATACCCTTGACTGTGTGATTATAAAGTGGCTTTTTAAATTTATCCCCAAACACAGCCTCCCCAAGTCTGATTTGACCTCGATTTAAAATCGTTGTATTGAATTGATGAGTTCTCAATGTTTTGGGAGTCCTGTGGAAGACAAAGCCCAGTGGAACATTTTGAAAGTCATTGACTTTTTTTTTTTGTGAGGATGAGACCTTTCAAGGTTTCATCTAACAGTGAGATCAGGTGATGCTTATACATTTACAGTGCTCTGAAAAAGTATTTCCCCCTACAGAATTTCTTACTTTTTTCCTTTGTTTTTCACACTTATTTGTTGATCTGATGTTTCAGATCATGAACGTAAAATATAAGACAAAGATATCCTGAGCAAATGCAAAATTTTTCTTTCCAAATCTATTTGACCTTATGCAAAAAATTAATTCCTCCAAGACCTAATAAACTGGTTGTGCTACCACTGGCAGGAAGAAATGCAATCAAATGTTTGTGATAATTGGAAATTGTTTTAAGCATGCAAGATGGCGCCAGTGTGTAC
Organism: Aulonocara sp. 'chitande type north' Nkhata Bay; assembly: GCF_057382095.1. Taxonomy (NCBI): domain Eukaryota; kingdom Metazoa; phylum Chordata; class Actinopteri; order Cichliformes; family Cichlidae; genus Aulonocara; species Aulonocara sp. 'chitande type north' Nkhata Bay. Next base: position 10,837,090 of record NC_141360.1, read on the forward strand.
GGCAAGCCGTCTCCGCTCCTCCGAGTTCCTTTTGTTGTTAGCTGTTTTATTTTCCTTATGTTTTCTGGATGGAACCACATTAATTGTTTATGACCGTCAAACGCTGCTGGATCTCCGACCTCTGAAACATTTCCGACCTTTGAAACATCAACCAGCATATCCACTTTTGAAATTGGGAAGCGACATTCCGTCTCCCATAGACACGACTACTGGCATTTATTGCCTGCCTTTTTTCCCCCCTGCCAAGAAACGGCCCAGACGACGGGGAAAACGGAGCGGCATCCGGATTCGCATCAAAACTTATTTGAAACTACATGGTGTAACCAACTACTACGCCATTTCGGATATCCTCCAACCCCTATCCTCTCTCCATGACCAGCACACCATCAGATTACTCCGTCATCGATGGATCCGACAACTCGCTAATTCGGAACTACCAATCGTCCACCAACCCACTAGAAGCTGGATACGGGCGCGTGGTGGTGGCGTGAACCACAGCAACCTACGTCCGCTGAGGCGTGCTCCAAATAGCGATGAGATGACTACGATCAAGATGGCTGTGCTGAACATTAGATCGCTGGCGAACAAGTCTTTCGTTCTGAATGATTTTTTTCTCTCCTCCGAGCGAGACTTTCTATTCCTGACAGAAACCTGGATCCGACCTGGTGAGTCTGTCTCCCTATCGGAATTTCTTCCACCAGAATGTACTTTTGTCAGTACTCCTAGGACTTCGGGCAGAGGGGGAGGGCTAGTCACGGCTTTTAAAAACAAATTCCGTGTGCGACAGCTTCCCCCAGCCATATTTTCTAGCTTTGAGGTGCAGTTACTTGAGTTGAACTGCTCCTCCCCGATCCTCTGTGCGGTGGTATATCGCCCACCAAAAGTCAATAAGGATTTTATTCATGAGTTTGCTGACTTTTTAGGAAACCTTTTGGTTAATTATGACTGTACTCTCATTACTGGTGATTTCAATATTCATGTCTGTTGTGAGTTGGACCCACTGGTCAAGGACTTTCTTGCTCTTATAGACTCTTTTAACCTTACTCAGTGGGTCAGTAAACCAACCCATATTAAAGGCCACACGCTTGATTTGGTACTATCCTACGGTTTGGACATTTGCATTACGGACATTTATAATCCTGGGATATCGGACCATTTCCCGGTTTTGTTTAATGTCAATGTGTGCAATATGGAGCTGAAACGTGAGGGACCTGTGCAAAATATACGCATGATTAACTCAGAGACTATTGCTCAGTTTTCTATGGCTCTGACCAACACTGCCTTCTGCGAAATTAACTGGGATACAGCTACACCGGTTAATGATCTCGCTAACTCCTTCATCGCCACCTGTACTTCTATTTTAGACACTGTAGCTCCCTTAAAGACCAAACGCCTTAAACCATTCCGTCAACCGTGGATGAATGACTATACTCGTACCCTCCGACGTGAATGCCGCCAAGCGGAGAGGAGATGGAAGAAAGACAAACTCCAGATCTCCTTTGACATTCTCCACAATTGTCTGAAGAAATATCAGAAGGCTGTTAAAACTGCAAAAGCCTCCTTCCTTTCGGAGATCATTGCGACTAATAGCCATAAGCCGCAGGTCCTTTTTGGCATTTTTAATTCGTTAATAAATCCACTCTCCACTCAGACCGAGACCTCCCAAGCTTTATGTGAAAAATTCCTAAACTATTTTTCAGATAAAACTATAGCACTAAGATCCACATATCTACCCATTGAGGACACATCTTTAACATCCGAACCCTCGTCGGTACTAGAACAGTTTGAATTTGTTTCCTTTCCGACCCTTAAGGAAATAATAGCTCAAACGAAAAATTCCAATTCCCGTCATGATGTGCTCCCTTCTCGCATTATCAAAAACGCCCTGAATATTGTAGGACCCTGGATTTTACTTATAATGAATTCATCACTACTATCAGGCTGTGTCCCTGCTGTGTTCAAACATGCAGTTATCCAACCTGTAATCAAGAAAAGTAATCTTGATCCTAATGTCCTCTCAAACTATAGGCCGGTATCGAAACTCCCTTTTATGGCTAAAGTCTTAGAGAAAATTGTTCTCAAGCAATTGCAATCTTTCTTAGAGGCAAATGGAATCAATGAAAAATTCCAATCTGGTTTTAAACCTCACCACAGTACCGAGACAGCTTTACTGAGAGTTTTTAACGATCTCCTCGTAACTGTTGATACAGGGCGCCCTGTGGTTTTAGTTCTTTTAGACTTGTCCTCTGCTTTTGATACGGTCGACCATGATATTCTCCTTTCAAGACTTGAACATGTAGTTGGCCTTAAAGGCAAAGTACTCTCATGGTTTAAATCATACCTATCCGAGCGGTTTTTCTCTGTCTCTATGGGAAATCACTCCTCTTCCCCTGCACCCCTTCGTTGCGGTGTTCCCCAGGGGTCTGTGTTAAGTCCCACGTTGTTCTCTCTCTATCTGTTACCCCTGGGAAAAATCTTTAGAAATCACAATATCTCTTTTCACTGCTATGCGGATGATATCCAAATCTATTTCCCTTTGGATTTGGATCTTCAATCCCCGCTATTGCCGTTGCTTAATTGTCTGTGTGACGTCAGAGACTGGCTACTGCATAATTCGCTCACCCTCAATGAAAACAAAACAGAAATTATCGTCTTTGGTAGCCACATGCCGTTGAAACAGCTTTCGGAGACTTTAGGTTCCTATGCCAGCCACTTATCGCCCACTGTCAGAAATCTCGGAGTAATGCTGGACAGCTCCCTCAAATTAGATAAGCAAGTGGCTGCAGTGGTAAAAACCAGCTTCTACCAACTACGCCAAATTTCGAAGGCAATGCCTTACCTACGACATAAAGACCTTGAAAGGCTCATTCATGCTTTTATAACCTCTAGACTGGACTACTGTAATTCTCTTTACTTAGGCCTCCAACTCTCTCTTATTCAACGCCTACAATTAGTCCAGAATGCCGCAGCACGCCTTTTAAGCGGCGCTAGAAGACAGGATCATATTACTCCCATTCTAGCTGACCTCCACTGGCTTCCTGTCAAATACCGTATTGTTTTTAAAATTCTTTTATATACTTTTAAAATCTTAAATAACTTGGCACCCAGTTATTTGATTGACCTTCTTAATCTATATATCCCTACAAGGGCACTCAGATCCTCTAATCAGGGGCTTCTAATGCAACCAATGTCTCGATTAAAGACGAAGGGGGATCGGGCCTTTGCTTTCGCTGCACCAAAACTCTGGAACAGCCTACCGGTTGATGTCCGTGTGTCGGAAACTATCCAATCTTTTAAATCTCGGTTAAAAACCCATCTATTTAAGCTCGCTTTTCAAACTACTTAGCTTAATTTTCCCTGATTCATGCCTGTTCTTATATTATTATTTTATAATTTTATTCTTTGTTAACTGTTTTCTCCTGTTGTAAATTGCAAGTATGGTTCGTTTGTGAAGCACTTTGTTGTACTTGTGACTTTTAAATGTGCTATAGAAATAAAATTGAAATTGAAATTAATTCAGCGACACTGGAGGGTTTTCCAGCATGAATGGGCTGTTTAATGTCACAAAGCATATCAATCATACTAAACTTGGACTAAGCCAAAACATTCTTATTTTTTTTAAATTGCTGGACTTGCTGTTGTGTTTCAGATCATTATCCAGCTGCTTAACCCAAGTGAGCCTGAGGCCCAGGGCACATACTCATGGTAGGAGATTCTCCTTCAAGATTTTCTGGTAGAGAGCAGAATTGCAGCAAGTCATCCAGACCCTGAAGAAGCAAAGCAACCCCAGACCATCACACTACCACCAACGTATTTTTCGAGCCAGCTGTAACGGGACTCAGACCTTCTAAAAGGTTCAGCTTTTGTCTCATCAGTCCACAGAATGTTTTCCTATAGGTCTTGATGTCTTCTGGCAAATGTGAGATCAACCTTTGTGTTCTGTTTGTTCAGCAGTGATTTTAGTCTTCGGCTTTTGTCCAGCCTTTTTTTTATAGTTTAATCATGAACTCTGACCTTAATTGAGGCAAGTGACAACTGCATCTCTTTAGATGTTGTTCTGGGTATGCTGTTGATGTTGTAATTTTGGTAAGCTGGCCACTCCTGGAAAGATTCACTACTGTTCACCACTTGAGTAACAAAGTCTTAGCAATGGTCTGTAATCCTTTAAATGTCAGTGACTTTGATTCTTAAATGCTCTTGAATGACTTTAGATAGTGGTGTGATGTGTTGCATTTTCTGAGATTTTTTAAGCATATGTCAGAGGTTCTATTTGAGTGATTTCTTAATTCAATGGGCCTGGGTCATCTTTGTCCAATATTAAAATTTGTTTGGTGATCTGAAACATTACAGTGCAATAAATGTAGAAGGAAAAAAAACCATGAAGGGGGCAAATACTTTTCCACAACACTGCATCTAATTGATTATATCTGCACCTGATCTAATTTCTGTAACACAGTGCTCATCACTGTAGATAACATGCAGACATGTATTGGATTACAACTATAAAAAAAAAGAAGAAGAAGAAGAAGAAAAGGACTTCAACGACTTGCAGGTTTGATATTTGAAATGCTTTACTGACTCAACTGACTTTGTTTTATTACAGGAGACAATTAGTCAGAATACAGCTGGAAGTTCTGCACTAAGTATAGTCTTAAGGATTGTTTGGACAGAGGTTTAACAAGCCACAGAAAGAATGTACAACATGGCACACAGCAGTAAATATAAGGCAGTCAACTTCTTTGACAGCAAAAAGAACGTCACAGAACAGATCATCAAGCTTACAGAGCAAAGTTATGCAACAGCTTGTCAAAATGTTCACTATTCTCTAAAGGCGATGCTTCTGAAGATAATGTAATAATATGGACTGAATCTGATATTCTCATGCTTAGATATGACATGTACTGTTTGCCAGTTTAAAAATATGAATTTACTGTAGCATTATTTTAAAGTGTTAAACCTGTTTGAACCCATCAAGGTGAACATTTCAGGACATTTTGACAAACAGTTACTAGGAAATTATTATAGGACTCCAGTCTGACATAGGGAATAACAACCTTTCAAAGTAAAACGGCTCATTTTCTGCAAAAAGACAAACTTAAAAAAAAAAAAAAAAAAAATAGCTGGTGACATTCAATGAGCAACAGATTTGGCCATAGATCAGGAGTATTGATGCAGTCCAGAGAGTAGTTTCATGGTACTAATATTACTTTCACCTTTTTTCCGAACACCTGTATGGATATCATACCCTCTTGTTATTTTTTTGGTTTCACTCCTTTTTCCTTCTCAAACTGAGCAATCTGGTTAAAAATATCCAACAGGTTTGCAGGGAGGTCCTTTTTGGCCCCCATGCTGCACTGCTCATTTTGATTTCCAGCACTTCCTTTTTTACTGTGTCCTTGATCTGGAATGGTACCTTCTTCCATTCGACTTTCCTTCTCTCTTTTCACCTGATCTGCTCCGTGAACTTCCAGCCTGCCTCTATTCTCTTCAAAGAGGTTCCTGGATGATGAGTCATTCCTGTTCTCTGGGTGTTTGGAAGTGGAATTTCCAGAATGCTCAGGTCGGTAACTAGATTTACGACCCGAATACTCCAACTCTCCTGACGAGCAGGATAATTTCCGCTTGGAATTTTCATCTAAACTACTTCTCCTTTTGGAGTCACTGCTTCTTCTGTCTTTCTTCCTGTCACCATCCCTACTTCTATTCCTCCTTTCTCTACTCCTGCTCCTAATCTTCTCTCTATCTGGGCTTCTGCTCAGGCTGCTCTTTGTTTTCTTCGTCCTGCTCTCCTCCCTGTCCCTTCCCTTTCTTTCTCTCTGTGAGGAGTCAGACTCTTCCTCTTCTGAAGCTGCTGACAGCGAGTACAGCTTGAAACTCTTTCTATCATCTGCATCCTTCCCTTCTACCTGCTCCTCGTCCCTCAATCCAAACCCCAGGCCTCCCACCTGGTTGAGAAAAGTAGCTGAGGTATTGGAAGGTGCGGGATACCACTCCACCTCGTCATCCTCCTCTTTCTCATTCCTATCTTTCTTACCCTCGTTGCTTCTCCTGCTCTCCTTTGAGGAGATCCTGCGATGGCGCTTGCTTCCACGCTCTGATTTCCTCCTTTTCTTTTTCTTCTTTTTAGACTGCCTGCGAGAGGACGATGATGATGTGGAGGAGGAGGATGTCCTTGAAGAAGTGGAGGATGAGGAGGAGGATGATCTCTTCCGTTTTTTCTTCATCCTGAAAAATAGAAGACATGTACTGATAATATTTTTCTGCTAAAACAGACAGGGTATTATGAGGCTGTCCTTAACAGAAGTGGCTTTTCTTTTAGCTTTAAGTAAATAAATCAATCGGTCAGCTTACCTCTTCTCCTCTTTTAAGATCTTACGTAATTTTTCAGCACTGCTCTGGCCACTCTTAGTTTTGACCTGTTCCTTAGCCAGTGCTTCCTCTCGCAGGCGAATCGATTTCTTTAGTCGCCGGGTGAGGCGAGGCAAGACGAGACATGACAATGGCAGGCAGCCAAAAGTCCACAGAAACATATTCAAAGACATACACGCCATGACCCAAAACCACACAAAAATCCCGAAACAACAATCATTCATTCATTCATTTATTCAGCCATTTGCATCAGAGCAAGTATGTATGGAGAGGGAAAGAAAAAAAATCAAGAGGTTTGTAGAGCATACATAACCGTCACAAACCAAACAGATCGCAGGAAGAGAAATGTGTGATGAGTTACAGATTTACCATAGAGAATGATGTGGTATGATCCCAGAGTGGGGGTAGATTTAAATTTTTTTTTTAGATTGATGGAAGGACAGAGGTGCAAGCAGAGATGTGCAAAGAAACGGTATTAGTCCCAGAATTATGTGGAGAAGGTTTCAACATTACCGTATTTGAACCCGGGACACGGAACACAAGTATCCAGGAGAAGAGGAGTCATTGTTGCCATTGTGCAGATTATTCCCCCCCCCACGAGGCAGGTGACAAGACCGCAGCAGTCAGAAGGTCAGAGGGCAGAGGGTCAGAGTCCAAGGGTTGCGAACACACACATACACACCAAAACAGTTCATCAGTATTACAAACCACAGTGCTCGGAGCAAAGTAGAAAAGCATTTTTTCTTTTTTAAATATAGCATTTTTTTGTTTTTTTTTAAAGAAAACATTCCTACATGAATAATATGCACTTTAGAAATGTGCTCAAACTGGTTTCAACGCCATGGACAGCAGCTCATGTCTTTCTTCAGCACCCAGGCGTACCCACACACATTTACTGTTTATTGTTATACTCTTTGCTGTCTCACTCTCTCCTTCTGTGTGCGAATGTGTGTGTGAATGGGTGGATGACTTTGTATAGTGTAAAGTAGGGCTGGGCGATATGGCCTAAAATCCATATCGCGGTATAATTTGAAGCACGTGCGATAACGATATATATCGCGATATATTCTTTTCTTCTGTATACCGTATTTTCCACACTATAAGGCACACATAAAATCCTTTAATTTTCTCAAAAATCGAGAGTGTGCCTTATGTATGACCTACTGACCTCGAACCGATTTTGGCTGCAGAAATCTGTTAAAAAATGTTTTAGTACAACTTTGGTAAGCCGCACTGCTTGATGGATTGTCAAGAGCATTACGGCTACCGTAGTGAGGAGCTTTGCGGAGTAATCTGGGTCCAAAACTCCGTCCGCTTCAGGTCCCAAAGTCAAACGAACACAGAGTTAAAAACAGTCTAAACTCTTTCATCTTTAATAAAATCATCAGCGTTGCTGCTTTACCAGGTGTAACAATTAAGTTTAACATCCAGGCATCCATGAAAACAGAAGTTATTAAATTCAACGGAGTTAGAAGTTAACAGGAAGTTAGCTCGCTAGTTTCCACCTAAACATGACATACCATGTTCTGAAACTAATTCAAACGTACAGCTCTGCTACCACTTCCAACATAAATGAAGAAAGAAAACTAAACAGCAGTGGTGTTTGCAGGGTTACTGAAGTTGGACTACCTGGTATATAATGTTGTGCTACCTGATTGCTAGCGACACAGCTATGTTAGCATAACATTAGCACAGTGAAGCTGGATGATGAACGCCAACTTTTTTTTCCGCTCGATAAAAGTTAACGTGAGGGATTCTGGTGGTCAGGGACGAATGCAATCGCATAGCAGGATGCTATACACGGGCCAAACTTCAGTCAGAACAACTGAGATTATTCATCCACAATACGAGGTTAGTTATTAATATACTGCAACAACATGGGAATAGAACAGCTGCGAGAGAATTCAACATTAATGGATCAATGTTACGGAAGTGGAGGAAGCGCAGTTTTTGGCTTTCCCCATATTTCAAAAGTGCTTCATCTCTTTGCTATGACTGTCGCCGGGTGTAATTTGCAGATGATAATGGTTGTAATGGCTGCAATGCTTTCGACCAAAACAGGCGCAGCTTGATGACGTCATCAACATGCGCTATCGCGATAGAGCGGTACAGTCAAAATCTCTATCGTTGGTCAAATTTATATCGTATTTTCTATCGTATATATCGTTTATATCGCCCACCCCTAGTGTAAAGCGCTTTGGGATCCTTAGGACCAAGTAAAGCGCTATACAAATACAGGCCATTTACCATTCTTTAGTCCCCCCCCCCACCCAAACAAAAAAAAAAACAAAAGTCACACAACATGCCTCACCCTCATTTTTATCCCTAAATTTAAGGTTATTTTTACCTTTACCATCAAAGTTCATTGTCTTGCTATGCAAATTAAATGACTTGCTATGATTGTCAACAACCTGACAAGTTAGTCTTTTATAATGAGCCATTTCACTATTAAACATTTTATAAGGCAATCTATTATAAATCACCTTTATTAATGCATTTCTTACCAAAGACTTACCTTAGCCCTTTCAGTGTTGTGGCATACTACACCTTACATACAAAAGGCTTAAGTTAAAACTGCTGATAATCAAGTTAATAACTAGTAAACCTTTTTAAATTCATGTCCTATATTAAAAGTTACAGAGGTCAACACTGAACGAGTGTCAAAGGCCTGCATGTATAAAATTAACACTGTCGTGGTACAGGAGGTGTTCCTTATTTATTGAGCTGCTAAAGTTGTGCAAATGTTTAGTGTTTAATTAACAAGCCTCAGATTAATCCACTGCTTCATGTAAGACAATCTTATGATAATCTGTCAACAACAGTCTTTTCACAGCAGCCATTCTAACACAAGGACACAGGGGGAGTAACAATGATTAGGGGAAATACCTGCATATAACACAGCCTTCATTAATATTACTACAAACACCCGTTTTTACCAACTACTTCAAATTGACCTGTCAAGTTTCCACTAATGCTGTAATATTCACAGTTCTTTCTTCAGTCTTTGAATGTAATACATTTTCATAAAGTTGATGGGAGTGAAAAGCACAGCCCAACCAATAGAGGATTTTCCAGACTAATATTTGGGGATTTAAAAATCTAATATATTGGACAGTTTTTTTGTTTTTTCAGTTACATAAAACAAACAGATTTCCCTCACATTTTTCTATGTAAAGTTATTTGTGTAAAAACAACCTCAGCAATTCTTTTGCTTCCAGTTTTCACTTCTTCTCTTCCCTTGTCAGTGCGGATATAGAGGTTTTTTCACCTATTGTTCAGGATATCATTTAATACTAGCAGCTACGTGCACTGCCACAGCAAACAGAAAGGGATGTGGCTGTCAGTGGCATTCCCAGCGTAGGACAAAGCAACCAATGCAGCAGGTATACCGAGGGCTTAAAACTGACTCTTTTTTTAACTGAATTCTACTGTGATCATGTGCGTAAACACTCCAAAAGGCCTCTTTTGAGCAAGGAAAAATTCTTACTGCTATCAGAAATATCTGGATCTGTAGCTGCTTAGTCCCCAGTGGTCACCGGTTAGCTGCTAACTTTAGTGTGCCTGTTTTCTCGTGGTCAGTACACAGAGCCACACATATTTGTTAAAAAAAACATGTTAAACATATGTAAGCAGAGCACACATAAATACAGTTCTGGGAACTTGTCAACTAATTTTACAAGAAACTAATCTGTCCTCATACCATCCCTTTCTCTGTGTTGTCAGAGCAACAAGCAGCTGCTCATTTTTTCCACCTTTTTTATTAATTTTTCTGAAGTCACACAGAAATAACACCATTTTAAAATTAAACTTTGATGGGACCATTATTTCTGTATCTGCTTTAATAGTTAAGCCTAAAATACACACACTGCATACCTGACAACTTTTTTGAACCCCTCAGGCACGCGTGCATGTGTGTGTGTGTATGCATGTGTGTGTGTATGTTGTGTCCGCTCACCTGTATAGTGTCTGTGATCTTGTGCAGGGCTTCCTGTGCCTCAGGGTTTGAGCCATCTAAAGCTAGAGCTCTTCTGTACAATCCCTCAGCTGTTACTAGCTTTTCCTGTTCCTCAAGCCTGCAAGCACAAACAAACATCCTTTGAGTAAATGATAATGAGAGATGAGATGAGATGAGATGAGATGAGATAGCCTTGAGATGGTCTTTTGCCCACAACCAAGATGACAGACCTTGCCGACCATACATACAATACAAACATCACATTGGGGAGACAGGTCAGGCCAGGTAGCGAGGAAAAAAAACATTGAAATGTGCAACACAAAAGGATAATACAGGAATGCACAGGTATCAACACACCATAACACAATAAACACAGACAAGCAACATGGGAAAGAGTTCCAGTGTGTACATCTGATCTGGGACCGCTACAATCTTTCGACTGCGCCTCCAGCTGACCTGATGTCCACATCATGGGGGAGGTAAGCGTTGGAGGTGGCGTTGGATCCGGGGTAGGGAGGGTGATGCGTCAGTGAGTGCTTATCAGTATCAGTATATGTATGTGTGCATGTCAATAGTTCAGCTGAGACAGTGTCCTTCGCCCTGCCAGGCTAAGTAAACAGTCTTCCAGCCAACCCAGGTGGCCTTGTAGGGAATGGGAAGGAACAGACTCAACACAGTCGTTATCAGGGAGTTGTGGGGTAGCCGGGTTATGATGGTAATTGAGAATTTCAAGCTGTTTTTTAACACTCCGACACTGGTCTCTCAATCTCCCGTTAATAGCTGCGAGCTTCTCCGTGATGTTATTAGCCGTCAATTCTGTGGTCTTGTCACTCTTTTTGCTCACATAGCAGATTCTGAGACCTCACGAGCGCAGCCAACTGATCCGAGGTGTAATCCAGCTCCGCCCAGAGATGTTGTTCTGAGTTGATTCTTTCCTGATGTAATCCAACATACATACGCTCAAAGGTGTTATTCTGAGCATTCACTGCAGTCGTAAGCGCCTCCAAGCTCTTAACCATGCTGCCTTCAGTGAGCCCTTTCTGAGAAGTCGCACCTGTCGTTCCAATCCCAGCGGGCAGCCTTGTGGAGGTTTGAACAGCCGGTTCCGCTCTCTTAATTCTCCGATAAGCCCGGGCCAAGCCAGCTCCGATCAGCAAGAACCCTGTTATCATGGTTCTGAATAGGTAGATATCTTCAGCGTCCTCGATCGACAGTCCCGCCAGGCACACGATCCTCTGCCACCCGTCCATCGTGTATCCGGCAGGGAAAGTCCCTCCAGGGCACTCGGGTTCTCCCGAGCCTCTCGTTAAAGGGTGTCAATAGCATTCAGAGACCAGTTGATCAAATCCATAATTCTCTTTTAGGTTTTAGACACAGACTGTGAGAGAGTGTTCCAGGGAAAGTAATACAAAAAAGACACGAGACTAGACAAGGACATAAGAACTAGCAGGGAAGATAAGGGAGAGGAGAAAAAGTGCATCCGCCTCCTCCGAGAGCCAAAGAAAAATAATACATGTTATTTACATGTTTCTCCCTTTTTCACGGGAACAAAGCAGCTGAGCTGATGCTCGCTCACCTGTTTCAGAATAGCCTGTGAACCTTTTTCTAACTTCGTCCTTCTATGCAGCTTCTATTCATAAACACTAGCAGTGCACCATAATCAGGCTGTGAAATGGTTAAACAGGGAAAAAGGAGCAGGCCAGAGAAAGCTTCGTTTCCTCCTTGGGAAAAATCAAAGTTGTTCTGTCTGTAGTTACCTTGCACATTGCTCTTCATACCTGGATTTAAAATCAATAGTATTTGCATACTGACATATCAGGCCCATTGTGCACTGTAACAAGAAAAAGGTGGTGGAGCTGGCAGCTTCTCATTAACATTCTTAAACTTCTCTCTGATCTGAGTCTTTCAACTAGTAGATCACGACTGAACTGTAAGCTCTCATTTCACATCTGCCTACTAAGTGAAGCAGTACTTACTGTTTTCCTCTCTCCACTAGTGTCTGACACAGATACTTCTTGGCGTTGCGGTGATCAGGACAGTTCTCCAGAGCTCGTTCAAAATCTGTTATTGCCTTCATGATGCTGCCTTTGTTAGCATACCTGTGTACAAAGTGAAAGAAGCACAAAAAAGACGATAAGATTGATCTCATTTTCAGGACTATGCCAGGTTTCGGTAACAAGTGTCATGTGTGTTTACCAGGTACTAAGCCAAAAGCAACTTTTCATTCCAAAGAGCTACGACAATAGTACAGGACCATGTGTGGTGTCTTAATTACTGTTCCTCATTCCATTCTGGTATGGGAAATGGTATGAGGAAACTTACCAAAGTCGTTTAAAATGTCTTGATGCATCCAATAAATAAACTATTGTAAACACTGTATATATTTATTGTAATTTAAACCAGTTAGGTGTTTACAGGGTCATGAAAGACGAGGGAATATCTCAAACAAGGACAGAATTATACAAACAACAGTTCTCATCATTTGAACTGAAAGCAGACTCACAGAGCTCCACGTGCCACCAGTGCTTCTACATTACTAATGTCTATTTCCAAGGCTTTGTTGTATTCATTCATGGCTTCCACATGGCGACCATGTTTGAAGTGGTCCACCCCTGCACGGACACTTGAAAAACACACAAGCAAATACAAGTCAGGTTTGTATTATTGTGAAGTCTAAGCCAGGGGGAATAAGTGGTCCAAAAACAAAATGATGCAACATCCCATCCATTTTCTGTGGTCAAAGTTGATAGCTAATACATTACCACTTTAAGGCCCAGGATGCAGACTGTTTCTTCCTGATTGCAGAAGCAAAATCCTCTGCTTGGAAAAGTTTACTGTGGAGAAAAGAACCACAGACACCACACTATTTAACAGCCTTGCTAGATGTCCAAACTTCCATTATTGCATGAATCTTCTTGCAAATTTGTATGAAATTAGGGGAATTACTGTGTAATCGCACCAACTAAATGTTTACCTCTGCAGTCCTCGCATCATTGACGGTGGGTGGGTATCACTAATTCCCACCTTTTCCAGCAAGTAGTCCACTACAGAGGGGTTGTGGTATCCATGGCAACCTGTCAGTATACGCTCATATGTCTCACTGGAGTCAGTGGCTGCCTGAACACTACGACTAAGGAGAGAGCAGTCACTGCAACCACACGTTAATGCATTAATACATATTTATATCAGATTAAGCTTTTATATTAAAGCTCAGGCTACATATCAGCCCGCTCATTTGTGTAACAAAATACATCATATTCTTGAAAAAAAGCATGAATATAAAAAAGAAAAATTTAATCCCCAAACTTTACATTTTACATGAGCAGTGACTGCGAATACAGATGGTCTGCTGCAGCTACAATCAACTGAAGCTTGATATGAAACACTAGTTCAAATGCTTGTGTGACATTTCTTAATGCAATGCTATGCAACAGTATTCACTCGAACTAGCTAAGCAGGTTTGTTTTTCTTCTTTCAGCAATCCGTGTTGTGTTTCTTTACCTGTAATGAACAGGCAGCTCCTCCTTGGTAATGACACCAAGTTTGATGTGCTCCAAGCTCGGAGAAAGACAGGCCTGATGGAGCGACACTGTGATTTTCTCCTGGTAGCGATCAATATCTTTCACTCCAGCTACAGAATAAGAAAAGATCAGACCATCATTCTTTACATATCCCATTACAGTACTGCGAAGCAGCACTATGGAGTTCAAAAAGCATTTCTATGATTATAACTGCACTGCAAACCTGAAAATTAAAATAGGATAAAAGACTAAAACTTTAAGATATAGGTTGTGTTGAGACACAAAAAAGCCTCAAATGGAAAAAGATACTATCATAGGCCAATTTTCCGTGGAATGAAGGTATTAGCTAGATTAATATACTTTATGCAGGTTTTGTCTGTCTGATAAATCTATTGTTATAAAATGTTTTAAAGGCTCCTGAAAAGAACTGCAGTATATGATTCTGGACCTCAGTGTTCTGGTTGTGTTAGACACAAACCTCTGATGAAGTCCCCAATCTGGTAGTACGCCAGGGGATCATCATGGCTGCCAGTGGAGGGAATTTCTCTGACATGACACAGAGCCTGAAGGGTGAAGAAAGATGTGCCTTTATGAAACAATAGTAAAATGCAAGGTGGATGGCCGATTTAGTTCAGGTGGACAGAACAGCAAATTTAATTACACAACATTTGCACCATTTACAGTCTGACAACAGAAACTCTCCAAGCAGCTTTCTGTTGAGGAATTTTTTCACTTGTAATACCTCAGTTGAGGTGGCTTGATGACAAATATGCAGGTGGTTTTTTTTTTACAACAGACATGAAGATGAAAAGCAGAACTCTTTTGGAACTGCCACTCCTGTACGTCCCGTAAAGCACAAGACTAAATAACGATTACAGCACAGATATCATCACATGGACTCATAACATGAATTTTAAGCATGACTGTATTCTTATGTAAACTCCACGCAAAGAAAGAACTGGCAGTCACTCGGGTATTCCCAGAGCTACACAGCCGGTTTTTCATCAACAACTAGCCAACAGTCCCAAATTTTCAGCTTCTACAGTGATGATTTATGACATAACTCAATGACATTCAAAAGGAACTGAACTGAACTTGTTGACCTACCGACAACTCTAAGTCCTCAATGTCTCTTTTCAGACCTCCTGCTGTGCAAAACAGAGTGAGAAAGAAGCCGTATTCTCTAATGTTGTTGATCCTCCCCACCACAATGTCTCCTCTTTCCAAATCCCGGTAAATCATGGATCGCCTCTCCTCATACGACACCTCCATGAATACCTCCATCGGTGGCATGACTGCATAGGGCTCTGAAAGAGTGAAGACAGATCTGATGCAGTGTGTCACAAAATACAGACACTTTTCTCAACATCAGATAGGGCCTATGTGCAAGTCATACTCATCTTCATTTACACGCACAAGAATGAACAACACACACCTACAGCCTCCTCCTCCTCGTGCTCCTCTCCTCGAAGACCAGCGGTTCTCCATACTGGACTGAACAGGATGTCAGCCTTCCTGGCAATGAACTGCTCCACAAGTGGGTTGCTCTGCTCTTCACACCTACTGCACAGAACAACAACAAAAGAAAGATCAGTAAGATCAGCTGGACTGAATTCACCTATGACAAACTAATTCTTGTATAATGGTGCAAAGGAAAATGAAGTAATGCAACAGAAAAAGGTTGAATTAATACACACTCCTGCTCTTTGTTCACAGACCTTCATTGAGAGTTATTGTATTACACTACTGATTTTTATTCTACAATGACAGCTGCAGTAGCTAGTCAAAAACCGATGCGTACTTTTTGCACCTCTTTTCATACAATGGTATTTTAGTTTAACTACACCATTCACAAATGATTGGGGGGAAAAACATGTGTGGAAACAACATATGCTTACGTGGACAAAAGTAGTGCGCCACTGACACATTACACCTACAGGTGTTGCTCGGCCATGGAAACCCATGCCATGAAGCTCATGGTGTGCCTTTCATGTACTGATGTTAATGTCAGAGACTTGGAACCCTGCAGTAATCAGGTCAGCAGAGTGTTGGGGATTTTTTTTTTTTGACACAGTGTGCCTCAGCAATTGATGAGCAGCTGATCACAGAATACTCAGGAGCAGTGTGGGGCTCACAGCTCATCCAGTAAAGTCCCTGTGCCCCCTAAGCTGAATTATACTGATATACTTCAACTATAAGTTTTAGTAAGTCATATGATTTGTTATTAACAAACTTCCACAAAGTTCCACATCGCTGGTAAGTGTTACTGCACTGCATGCCCAGTTTAATTAATGGTTTCACATGAATTTAGTTCTTCTGCATCAATCAAATCAAATCAAATCAAATCACTTTTTATTGTCACATCACATGTGCAGGCACACTGGCACAGCACATGCGAGTGAAATTCTTGTGTGCGAGCCCCACAAGCAACAGAGATGTGCAAACACAACAACACAAACGAGCAAAATACAAGAATGGCCAACCTGAAACTAATAAATATATGTACAATATATAATAGTGTATGCATTTCTGGATGTGTATACTAAATATTTTCCTACGTGTGTGTGTGTGTGTGTGTGTGTGTGTGTGTGTGTGTGTGTGTACACATTTTTACAAATTAAATAGTAAAAAAATAAAATAAAATAATAATAATAATTATTATTATTATTATTTTATTTTATTTGCACCCAGCACAACTGCAAACAGAGTGGAGGGGCTGCTGCAGGTCAGACTTTCTTGATTTGAAATGTAAAAGAGGTCATTCATCACTTTGTGCAGCTACATTTATAGCACGTATTTTTGCAATTTTATATCTGTGGCTGCATTTCTTTATTAGTGTACATTGCATGTATAGTTCTAAATATTGATAGTGTGTTTTTTATTGCAATTGCAAAGTGACTTGACTCGATGGCTGCCTGTCAAAGTTTGTTGCCTGTCTAGTTCATATGGTCTGCTTCCTACCTAACCTGGGAGTGAAGACATTTTATAAACTGATTTGCTGCAGGAGTGGCATGGTCTTGCAGTACCCCACATGTGTTCAGTGAGCTCCCTATAATGACTCATTCTTTCACAAATGTCTGTAAAGTCAGACTGCATGTCTAGGTGCTTGATTTTAGACATCTCTGGCAATGGAACTGAAAATACCTAAATTCAAAAGCTGTTAGGTGTGGTGAAGTCCTTTTCTGCATATTTCTTGTGCAATTTAATTATAAGTCATTTTAAATCCAGAGAATTTTCGAGCAAAAGTTGCAAATTCCTCATTAGCGTCACCATTTCTAGGCAGATGTCAGCTTATGAACTGAAAATCTGCTGGACGAGCAATAGGAGATTTAAACAGTAAAATTATACTGGCGATAAGACTGTGATATTCACTCATCTTTGTTTTCAGAGCGTTTAATTCACAACCTATATGCAATATCATCTTTGTCTAACACTTTAAGAGAAAATAATGATGCGCTAGCATTTTGTCTGTACTTATGACTTTTGGCATTCTGCAGCTGCCTGCCGTGGTACTCATAAACTCAGACATACCTCTCATACGTGGCTTTGCAGAGGTCAGACACCACCGCTTGGAAGTCTGGATTTTCCGTTTGTTCACATTTCAGCGTATTGAACAGGGATTGTCCATGATACGTCAGACATTGCCTCAACAAGTCTCTGTCCATTCTCTGCTTTTACGGGACTGAACTCACATTATTGTACGAGTCAAAAAATACCGAAGCGGCCGAGCACTCTTTTAGCGATGCCCATGCCAGCACAATTTAGAGCTTACCTTGAGGTTGAGACAGTACTGCAATTTTTTCCAAGATTAAAAAACGCTTAATTATTTGCAAAAAAGACTGAGAAGTCCACTTTAATGTATGTAAGTTAGATAACAACCAATCTCTGTTGTTTAGCTAGCTAGCAAACCCACCAGCAAAAAGCCGCACTAACACTGTTTCCGCAGTTTGTTTGTCTTCATAAAAAGCCCCAATATTGCGGCACTGCACATACACGGACTAGGTGTTCATGCAACACAAGGAAAATTGTTGTTTTAGCTATTCAAAGTTTAGCTAATGCTGAAAAAAATTCACTAGTAAGCCAGGAGTCATGGACAAATGAGCATGCGCCGTGTGTGTCACACTGAAACAGTCGGGAGAAACAAGAACCACATGGGAACGATGGCGATAACTGCTATTTAGTTCGTGTTTATATTTACCGCTTAACGCAAATTTTATTTTGCCCCTATTTGTAATAGTCTTTGAACATTCAGCTTTCTTTTTTATGGATATTTTGATTTCTTATGCAGAATAATTCATTTGACCCCTGATTTAATGTGAGCCTTGTGTACTTCAAGCAAGAAAAGGTTGATTTTATTGCCCAATCCATTTTTTTTTTAAATTTCACTAACTTCTAAAGAGTTTGGTGTATACAGGGTTTTCAAAATAAATAAAGTAACTATACCCAGCATGGAAAAATTTCTGTGTTCCCCAATGACATATATAGGAACAGAGGTGTCTTAGCTGTGAATTGCTGAACAGAATGTTGGAGAATAAGAGGACCCCTGAGGAATGAAAGACTTTCAGAAATCCCTGTCTGTGAGCACAGTTCCCCATGTCTGTGAATGTATGTTAAATGTCTACCATGTGCAAAACAATAGAACAGGTTAACATTATCCAGAAATGCTGTTGCATTCTATGCATTCTCTGTTGCATTCAAAGGTCATTTAAAATGGACTAATGTAAAATTGAAAACTGACCTGTACTCAGTGACTGGTAAACTGATCCTGGATCCAGTAAAACAGCCACAGACCATCACACTCTCTCCTCTATGTTTGACAGTTGATGCCACACATTGTAGAATCATCCTTTCGCCTGCTTGGCGGAGTACAGAGATCCAGCGCGATGAACCAAAAATTTCAAATTTTGATTCATCAATAATAATACCTTTTTCCAGCCTTCAGTAGTCCAGTGGCGGTGTTTCATGGCCATTGTCTTATTGTGACATCTTAGCAATGGCTTTTTTGCTGCAACTCGCCCTATCAAACCTGCAGCTCAAAGTCTTCACTCTCTTCACAGTTGAAACTGAGACTTGCTTACTACAACCACTATTAAGCTGTGCCTGAAGCTGTTGTCCTGTGAGCAGCCTATCATGCAAGCTGTTACCTCTCAGAAAATTGTCCTCGAATCAGTTGCGGCTTTGGGTCTTCCAGACCTCTTCCTGTCAGAGTTTTCCCCAGTTTCGGAGTGCCTTTTGATGGTGAAGGAAACTGTAGTCACTGACACCCTGAGTTTCTTTGAAATTTCTCTGTAGGAAAGACCTACATTTTTAAGTGTCATGATAGTCTGTCTCTCTTCCATTATTAACTGCCCTTTTCCCACCATTTTTGTAGCGACACACTACTTTGTGCAGTACAGTACTATTCAACCTTCATTGCTGCATAAAACCTTGAAATTGTTAGCCCATTTTGTTTTACCTGTAAAAGGTCTTTTTGTATAATTTTAAAATGTACATTATTTTTCAGTTTTGGGTAACCTAACATTTTTTTAATCTCTGGCAGTTAACTACTTAACCTTGTACCATTTCAAGCTATTCATTGGACTTGGATTACTTAAATTGCAATAAATAACTGGAAAGATTAGGGTGTTCTAAAACTTTTGACCAGTATATATTGTGGCGGACCACCAGGTGACTCCACTCACAGATTTGGGCGCTTTTTGGATGTGGAGTTCTGGTGAATCCAGTAATAAAGTTGGAGTGAGACACTGAGACCTCTCCTGTCGTCTTTACGTGCCTCCACATTGGAAAAGCATACCAGCTCTCATTTTCACACCTTAGTCAGGACATTGAATGGGCATAATGCTTTCCCTAGCCCCTTACAATAACATTAACCATCAGAAATTATTGCCTAACCTTCATACTTACCTTAAACCTATATAACCTTGTAACCCTAAAACAGCCACACACACACACACACACACACACACACACACACACACACACACACACACACACACACACACACACACACACACACACACACACACACACACACACACACAGTAAAAATTATTCTGAGGAGGAAGTCCAACACATAATGAAAAACCTGTTTGCCTACCTCATGAAGTTTTAGTTACTACATGCAATGTAAGTCACTTTATGTACACGAGCTATTTATATTTCTTAAAAGGAAAAAAAACCGTCAGCTAAGTGTATTAAAAAATGTGCAGTGGACAACAAGAACAATTCTAATCTACAGTTAACAATTTATATTTGTTGTTTTGTGTTATTAATTGTCTCTTTATTAAAATCAAATGAAATGCTTTGCTTATGACTCATAAACACTAAGTGATGTACTCCTACAGAGTGCTTCCATTCATAGCCTACAATGAGAATGAGAATTTTACTTAATAAGATCACGAAGACACTACAAATCAGACACTACCAGATACGACAAACTAAGTTAAACTTGTAGAGATTGTAGTGACATTAACTGTTGAAACTGGACTGTCACCCTGTGATGCTGCAAGGCCTATAGTGTAAGTGTGTGATAATATTAATAAATAATTAAAAAGTAAAAATGAATTTGTCCTACATTACACAGATATGTATTTTCCCGTGCACATACCTATTTTTTTCAGTTTCTATGAACGTTGTCTCTGTCACAAATCCTTAAACATTCCTTTGAATAGTGGAGGGAGGAGCATTTCATGATCTAAGTACAATGCACAATCAGACATAAAAACAGTCTGTGCTGAGAGCAGTGAGAAGTAACTACAACCATCATGGAAAGAAAAATTATTTGCTGGATAATACTGCTTGGACATTTTCATGCAGCACAGAGTAAGTAGTTATTACAAGTCATATCTGTATCATTGTTTGTGGGATAGTAAGAACTAAATTATATTTATTTTAAAGTAAATAAATGTTCCAGGATAACTGCATGCTTTCAGTGCATCCTCAAAAAATAATTAATAGGACTGAGATGGCGATTACAAGCAGTGGATCTGAAGCAAAAGGTATTGTTTGGAGGCTGGTTGTTCAGGAGTGGCAGAAGCGGTGGGATTCAGGGAGTAAGGGCAGGCAATTGTATCATCTTAAGAAGGAGGTGGCAGAGAGTAGGTTGTATAGGGGTAGTAGGAGAGATGAGGTGGTCATTACCAGGCTTAGACTGGGACATTGTGCATTAAATAAAACACTACAGATGATAGGAGAACATGAGACGGGGCTTTGTGGAGTGTGCCAGGAGGAGGAGGAGGAGACAGTAGAGCATGTAATACTGCGGTGCAAGGGTTATGATGTGGAGAGGTCAGTTCTGCAGAATAGATTGAAGGAGCGGGGTGTTGGGGTCTTTAATCTGAAGAGTGTGTTGGAGGGTAGTAGGGCACAGGTGAGGGAACTGGTGGGGTTTCTGAAGGCTATAGGTGTTTATGAAAGAGTGTAGGGTTTTTTTTATTTTTTATTTATTTTTTGTTGTTGTTTTGTTTTGTTTTTGATACAGCTTGTAAACTCACTGTCTGACCCATACTGTCACGGTCCTGGGTCAGTGACCCAGTGTTTTGAGTTTCTTGTGCCTCTGAGTTTTCTGTATTATGTTCTTAGTTCTCGTTGTTGTCCTAGCTTGTTCTTTAGTGTAGTGTCTTAGTTTGGTGTTCTTGTATTCTGTTTAGTTCTCTGAGTATTTGGTAGCTGCCCTCTGTGTTTCTTAGTTGCTGTCTCCCCTAGTCTAGTTTGCATCTTTGCTAATTCCTGTTTTACTTTGAAGTTCTGTGTCTCATGTGAGTGTATCCTACTTTGCTCCCTTGTCTCGTCAGTTCTGATTTCTCCCAGCTGTGCTCTCCTTCTGTGTCTCATTCCCCTCGTTACTTCCCATTGTATTTAAACCCTGTGTTTCTCTGAGTCAGTGTCGCGTCGTCCCTCATGCTGTGTGTGATTCTCCCCGTGTCTTCTGGTATGTGTTATAATTAGCGTTTCCCAGTGTAGTTTTGTATTGCTTGTGTTCTATTTTCCAGCAATAAAGCTGTGCTTTTGAGTTCAAGTTCTGTCCCCGTGAGTTTGCGTTTGGGTCCAATCCCTGCCTGCCACACAGCGTTTCATGACACATACTCCGGAACGGTAGGAGGCGGTAATGCTCCTTTACGTTGGTTGCCAACCGCCGTTAAACACAAAGAAGAAGAAGAAGAAGAAGAGACAAAGGAGCGACGCACGAAAGGCGAGCAGGAGAAAAAGAAAGGCGTGCAAGCCCGCACATGTGTTAGAGGAACTGCTGCCTGACTGTGGGGTGCCACAAGCCGTTCGGTGATCCAGTCCTAACGGCAGGAACAGCAACAGTGGGTGGCGATGGCCGCAATTCACAGCAGGGCAGGGGTGCCCCTCTGCCTGCATCTGGCGGTGCTACGAGGGAGGCCGTGTTCAGGTGTGGAGTGAGGCGGGACTATGCGGTGACGCGCTGTCAGGACGAGACAGGTCTGCGACAGGAGCCCCCTCCTTGGTCTTCTGGCCGGTGTGGTTTCCATCCCGGAAGAGAAATTCCTCTCCTGTTTCAGATAAGGAAAATTTGCCCACGTGTGGCTGGACTGTGGGACTATGGGGGGGATTTTAGCATATGGGAGACATTTGTTTAGCTTTGTTTTAATAGTGTATAGCCATTTCTGCCGGCAGGGTTTTTAGCGTATTGAGAACACTCTTTTTATTGTATATACGGGGGATTTTAACTTGTATTTGTGATTCTGGCTGTGGTTGTTTTTTATGGAAATAAATGGTGTGTGTTCAAAGCCAGCTTAGTTTCTTTGCCCTGAGCGCTGACCCACTCACTCCCCTTCCTTCTGTATGTGAACGGACTTGGAGGTGAAGATTTAGGTCCACCAGTCTTAGCGGCTACATAAACAATAAATATAAGAAGAGTAAGAAAATTAGAACACACATGCATCAACACTACAATGAGCGGGTGGAGGGAGGTTTGGAGTCTTCTCTCACCCCCGTTCTCTGCGACCTGCTGGAGCGGGGGGGGCTAGGAGGAGGAGTTGGCCGTCCGACTGTGGTCTGGAGTGTGGGGCCTCCCTGCTGCTGCGGAGTCGGGGCGGTCTGCCTCCCCCCACCGCAGGGAAAAGGGTAACACCACCTGGGTCTGGGTGCAGTTCCCCCCTCCAGGGGCAAGGGTACCTAGACCCGGTTTGTAGAGTACACTTGGGGAGTGTGATCGTGTGTACAGCGTCTCTTTATGCCTGTCTCCACGTTGGTTGAGTGTGGAGTAAGTGCATATGAGAGCATGAGGGTGGGAATGGATGTTTGTGTCTGTGTGTGCCTGTATGTCTGTGTCTATATGTCAGGTTGGGTGTCAGGCGCCACCTCTCTGGGGACATCTCGGGCCCTCCAAGGTTTGGAGGCCTATCTCCCCCTACCACCACTCCCCCTGCCAGTGGCGGACTCCCTCAGACATCGGTGCGTTGGTGGTTCTTTGTGTCCGGGGATGGGCGTCCAGGTACACACCGGCTCACTCCTTGGCGGCCGCTTATCGGGGCCTGGAGCCTGGGGCTCGCTCGGGCCACTTCGGAGGTGGGGTGCCCCCGGCCTCTCGGCCTGGGGCTCGGTCACTCAGGCACGGTTGGCTGCCGGCGGAGCTCACGGGCGCGTCACTGCAACTCCCCCTGGCTTCTGCTCCGCGGCTGCTGAGTGAGCCCTCATCTGGGACTCTCCTCAGCTCTTTCTGGGACAGTGGCACGGCTGCCCCTCTGTTGGTCTTCCTTGGTCTCTTGTGTTCTGGGGGCCTCTGGATGTCTGGAGTTTTGATCTCCTCCATACCTGCTTCATGCCCTGGAGGACGGGGCTGTGGCCCCCCCACACCCTCTAGCAGATCATTACATGAAGGAACCTTTTAAAAAAAAAACAAAAAAAAAAACAAGCGCGTCCATGCTCACAGGTGTACACATGGGTGATCACACCCACAAACTACACCCTTTTTGGCTCCTACCTCAAAGCACACTGTGTTCTGTTGATCTTATGTGCTGCACAATAATGTTTAATATTTAGTATTTACTGTCATATTCCCATATATCATTGTGATGTTGTTTATTCTATTACTCTTGTTCTCTTCTGCTTGTTTTATTTTATTTTTCTCAGCAGGTGATCCAGGTGATTGATATATGCATTTTTTTTTTCTCTGCCCGTTCTGTTGGTTTTTGTTTTTTGCCCTTCTCCCCCGTCCCTCTTCTCAGCTGTTTCTCTTTCCCTCTTTCTTTCTCCCCTTCTTTTCCCCAGTCCAGTCTGTCCCGTATTCAGTAAGTGAAAATAAAATAAACAATAAAAGGTGAATCAAATGGACCATTGCGGCAAGGCTGGGATGGTCAATTTGGTAAAGTAAATCCGTTGGGAATCTTTCTTTGCCTTTAGACAACAATTCTGATGGCAAAAGAGCCAAACGGGACAGGCAAAAAAAAAAAAAAAAAGTAAGAAAATAAATATACACTTTAGGATTAGGGGTAAGGGGATCAATAAAAATTTAAAATGTATAATTTACAGTTTGTTGATTTAAAGTCTCACACACAACCTGTCGACAGAGGAGGGGGGCAGGCTGCTTCCAAATAGAGCACATTTCATTCATAATGTTGTAAATCCAAGCCCATTATGTATTCATGATTTGTTCCTAGGTTGTGCGAAGTCCCAGAAATAAACAAAGCGAATCTGTAAGCTAAGTGTAGGTCTATTAGGTAATGTTGTGGTGAACCCATGTTAGGGGATGGGTGTTCAGGAGTGCAAAATTAAAAACAATGGAAGATGAACAAGAAACGTTCAAAGCCATCAGGTGCTCAGTTTAGAAAAAAGAGAAAAGAAGAGGAGGACAAACGAGCATAAGATACCGGAAAGCAGATGTGTCATTGGATAATGGCCGGTCATGTATCCTGAAACAATCAGAATCATATTTAGAACACTTTATTAATCCCCAAGGAAATTATGTGGGTTACAGTTGGTCCAAGAAAAAAATTTAAAAGTAGTAACAGACTAAACTCCAAACAATACATTGTTACAGATTTTACACATTTAAGAAATAGCATTAATATATACAGATCACTCAATTATAAATATCAAGAATTAACAGAGGTGAAATAAATATAAAGAAAATTGACAAGAATATTACAAAGTAGAGAAGAGCGTGTGTAAAAAGGGTGTAAGTATTGCAGTGTTTACAGTAAATGGCCTGTATTTGTATAGCACTTTATTAGTCCCTAAGGACCCCAAAGCGCTTTACACATTCAGTCATCCACCCATTCACATACACATTCACACACTGGTGATGGCAAGCTACAGTGTAGCCACAGCCACCCTGGGGCGCACTGACAGAGGCGAGGCTGCCAGACACTGGCGCCACCGTGCCCTCTGACCACCACCAGTAGGCAACGGGTGAAGTGTCTTGCCCAAGGACACAACGACCGGGACTGTCCGAGCCGGGGCTCGAACCGGCAACCTTCCAATTACAGTGTATTAGATGGAGGAATTGTACAAGGAGAGGGCCACGGGCAGGAATGATTTCCTCCTGTGTCGTTCCGTGGTGCTTTTTGGTAATCTCAGTCTCTTACTGAACGTACTCCTGTGACTGACCAGCATGTCAAGGAGTGGGTGGGAGGTATTATCCATGATTGTCCTTATCTTGGAGAACATCTGCCTCTCAGACACCACCCTAAAAGAGGCCAGCTCCATCCCCACAACATTACTGGCCTTGTGGATCAGTTTATTTAGTCTGTTGGCATCTGTGACCCTCAACCTGCTGCCCCAACATGTAAGAGCATGGAGGATAGCACTGGCCACAACAGAGATACAACAAGTTAACATTAGTAGGAATATATAAAATGTCCATTTACGTTTGTTAACTACTTGGCTATGATAGGAAACAGACACTGATGTAGCTTACTGTTAGGTTTTGTATTGTTGATTGTCATTTATGCTTAGAAATATTTAACCATATATTCTTAGAGGTGTATAATCAATTGTGTAGTGATAGGTTGTGTGATCTTTAACAGGCTGCAAAGGCTTGGTGTGTATTCCACACTAGAATGCACACCTACATCCTGGGAGCATGGGAAGAGGTCGTACCGTGTCTTATTGTTTTATGGTAGGATTAACGTAGTTGCGTCTGTTCTAGTCTAAGTGCTCTTTGTTTAGATGAACTGCAGGACTTCCTCACCGTGTTATCTAGGGTGAACCATCTAGGGTGAGGGGGAGGCTACCCTCTTCCTGACCAAGGATGTTTGACCCTTTGATCAGCAGTCCACACACACACACACACACACACACACACACACACACACACACACACACACAAGGTACTCTTTGTGTGTATGTAGACGTCATATGTTAATGAACTTATGCATATTCATGTAACCTCAATAAAAGAACAGTGGTACGGGAGAACGGACGAGAGCAACTGGGGTCAGGCGAGGGAACGTCCGGTTCTCTCCCGTGCACGAGAAACATGAAGAACTTTGCCTACTTGTGTCTTGCTTTGCAGTGTAATTATATTGCCTTCAACGTTCCAGCGGATGGGTTCAAGCTAAAAACCTATCACTTACTAAATCTTTTGGACTGTGTATGGCACAATATTAATTAGTCATCGTCAGTTGTTGATTTGTCCTATTCTCATTGTATAATGAATTATGATGGCTGTTTGTTAGCCATTTGCATACTATGCATACTCTCTCTCTCTTTCTTCATTTAGAGAAGAAAGAGAGTATATATATATATATATATATATATATATATATATATATATATATATATATATATATATATATATATATATATATATATATATATATATATATATATATATATATATATGTGTGTGTGTGTGTGTGTGTGTGTGTGTGTATATACATATGTGTGTGTATATACATATGTGTATATATGTTCCACTGCTTTAATCTACTATAATACGCACAGCGCAACATGAAAACTGTAGGAAAAATGAGAGTGATGAAGTAAAAGTTTATGGTAGGGCTGGGAAGTCAAACCAATTTATGGCGCTCTTCAAAACTATTTAAAACATAAGAATGAACTTTTGCATCAACAGTCATGATGACAGCAACCACCGTAATGACACCAACAACAACTGCAGATGGACATCCAACATCCACAACAACACCTCCAACTACGACAACAGAACTACCAACCGCTACAACAGCACCTCCGACCACCACAACCACACCACAAACCACTACAACAACACAAACCACCATTACACCAACAACCGCTACAACAGCACCTCCGACCACAACAACAACACCACCAACCACAACAACGACAACCACCATTACAACAACAGCAACCTCCGCTACAACAGCACCTCCAACCACCACTACAACAACAGCACATACCACTACAACACCACCACCAATTACTACAACAGCACCTCCAACCACCACTACAACAACACCAGCAACCACTACAACACCAACACCAACCACTACAACAGCTCCTTCGACCACAACAACGACAACACTAACCACTACAACAGTACCTCCAACCACAACACCACCACCAACCACTACAACAGCACCTCCAACCACAACTACAACAACACCACCAACCACTACAACACCATCACCAACTACTACAACAGAAACTCCAACCACCACTACAACAACACCACCAACCACTACAACAGCACCTCCAACCACCACTACAACAACACCACCAACAACAACACCACCAACCACTACAACAGAAACTCCAACCACCACTACAACAGCACCTCCAACCACAACACCACCACCAACCACTACAACAGCACCTCCAACCACAACTACAACAACACCACCAACCACTACAACACCATCACCAACTACTACAACAGAAACTCCAACCACCACTACAACAACACCACCAACCACTACAACAGCACCTCCAACCACCACTACAACAACACCACCAACAACAACACCACCAACCACTACAACAGAAACTCCAACCACCACTACAACAGCACCTCCAACCACCACTACAACAACACCAACCACTACAACAGCAACTCCAACCACCACTACAACAACACCACCAACCACTACAACAGCACCTCCAACCACCACTACAACAA
Organism: Aulonocara sp. 'chitande type north' Nkhata Bay; assembly: GCF_057382095.1. Classification (NCBI taxonomy): domain Eukaryota; kingdom Metazoa; phylum Chordata; class Actinopteri; order Cichliformes; family Cichlidae; genus Aulonocara; species Aulonocara sp. 'chitande type north' Nkhata Bay. Next base: position 10,865,000 of record NC_141360.1, read on the forward strand.
CACCACCAACAACAACACCACCAACCACTACAACAGAAACTCCAACCACCACTACAACAGCACCTCCAACCACCACTACAACAACACCAACCACTACAACAGCAACTCCAACCACCACTACAACACCATCAACCACTACAACAGAAACTCCAACCACCACTACAACAACACCACCAACCACTACAACAGCACCTCCAACCACCACTACAACAACACCACCAACCACTACAACAGCACCTCCAACCACCACTACAACAACACCACCAACAACAACACCACCAACCACTACAACAGAAACTCCAACCACCACTACAACAGCACCTCCAACCACCACTACAACAACACCAGCAACCACTACAACACCAACACCAACCACTACAACAGCTCCTTCGACCACAACAACGACAACACTAACCACTACAACAGTACCTCCAACCACAACACCACCACCAACCACTACAACAGCACCTCCAACCACAACACCACCAACCACTACAACACCATCACCAACTACTACAACAGAAACTCCAACCACCACTACAACAACACCACCAACCACTACAACAGCACCTCCAACCACCACTACAACAACACCACCAACAACAACACCACCAACCACTACAACAGAAACTCCAACCACCACTACAACAGCACCTCCAACCACCACTACAACAACTCCAACCACCACTACAACACCATCAACCACTACAACACCATCACCAACTACTACAACAGAAACTCCAACCACCACTACAACAACACCACCCACCACTACAACAACACCACCAACCACTACAACACCATCACCAACTACTACAACAGAAACTCCAACCACCACTACAACAACACCAACCACTACAACAGCAACTCCAACCACCACTACAACACCATCAACCACTACAACAGAAACTCCAACCACAACACCACCAACCACTACAACACCATCACCAACTACTACAACAGAAACTCCAACCACCACTACAACAACACCACCAACCACTACAACAGCACCTCCAACCACCACTACAACAACACCACCAACAACAACACCACCAACCACTACAACAGAAACTCCAACCACCACTACAACAGCACCTCCAACCACCACTACAACAACTCCAACCACCACTACAACACCATCAACCACTACAACAGAAACTCCAACCACCACTACAACAACACCACCAACCACTACAACAGCACCTCCAACCACCACTACAACAACACCACCAACCACTACAACACCATCACCAACTACTACAACAGAAACTCCAACCACCACTACAACAACACCAACAACTACAACAGCAACTCCAACCACCACTACAACACCATCAACCACTACAACAGAAACTCCAACCACCACTACAACAACACCACCAACCACTACAACAGCACCTCCAACCACCACTACAACAACACCACCAACCACTACAACACCATCACCAACTACTACAACAGAAACTCCAACCACCACTACAACAACACCACCAACCACTACAACAGCACCTCCAACCACCACTACAACAACACCACCAACAACAACACCACCAACCACTACAACAGAAACTCCAACCACCACTACAACAGCACCTCCAACCACCACTACAACACCAACCACTACAACAGCAACTCCAACCACCACTACAACACCATCAACCACTACAACAGAAACTCCAACCACCACTACAACAACACCACCAACCACTACAACAGCACCTCCAACCACCACTACAACAACACCACCAACCACTACAACAGCACCTCCAACCACCACTACAACAACACCAACCACTACAACAGCACCTCCAACCACCACTACAACACCATCAACCACTACAACAGAAACTCCAACCACCACTACAACAACACCACCAACCACTACAACAACACCACCAACCACTACAACAACACAAACCACCATTACACCAACAACCGCTACAACAGCACCTCCGACCACAACAACAACACCACCAACCACAACAACGACAACCACCATTACAACAACAGCAACCTCCGCTACAACAGCACCTCCAACCACCACTACAACAACACCACCAACTACTACAACAGCACCTCCAACCACCTCTACAACAACAGCACATACCACTACAACACCACCACCAACCACTACAACAGCACCTCCAACCACCACTACAACAACACCAGCAACCACTACAACACCAACCACTACAACAGCTCCTTCGACCACAACAACGACAACACTAACCACTACAACAGTACCTCCAACCACACCACCACCAACCACTACAACAGCACCTCCAACCACAACTACAACAACACCACCAACCACTACAACACCATCACCAACTACTACAACAGAAACTCCAACCACCACTACAACAACATCACCAACCACTACAACAGCACCTCCAACCACCACTACAATAACACCACCAACAACAACAACAACACCACCAACCACTACAACAGAAACTCCAACCACCACTACAACAGAAACTCCAACCACCACTACAACAGCACCTCCAACCACCACTACAACAACACCAACCACTACAACAGCAACTCCAACCACCACTACAACAACACCACCAACCACTACAACAGAAACTCCAACCACCACTACAACAACACCACCAACCACTACAACAGCACCTCCAACCACTACTACAACACCAGCAAGCACTACAACACCACCACCAACCACTACAACAGCTCCTTCGACGACAACAACGACAACACTAGCCACTACAACAGTACCTCCGACCACCACTACAACACCATCAATAACCACTACAACAGCACCTCCAACCACCACTACAACAACACAACCAACCACTACAACAACACCTCCAACCACCACTACAACAACACCACCAACCACTACAACACCATCACCAACCACTACAACGGCACCTCCAACCACCACCACAACAACATCACCAACCACTACAACACCACCACCAACCACGACAACAGCACCTCCAACCACCACTACAACAACATTACCAATCACTACAACAGCACGTTCGACCACGACATCGACAACACCAACCACTACAACAGCACCTACGACCATGACAATGACAACAACAACCACTACAACAGAACCTCCAACCACCACTACAACAACACCACCAACCACTACAACAGAACCTCCAACCACCAATACAACACCACCAAGCACTACAACAACATCACCAACCACTACAACAGCAACTCCAACCACCACTACAACACCACCACCAACCACTACAACAGCACCTCCAACCACCACTACAACACCACCAACCACTACAACACCACCACCAACCACTACAACACCACCACCAACCACTACAACAGCACCTCCAACCACTACAACAGCACCTCCAACAACCACTACAACAGCACCTCCAACAACCACTACAACAGCACCTCCAACCACCACTACAACAACACCACCAACCACTACAACAACATCAACAACCACTACAACAGCAACTACAACCACCACTACAACACCACCACCAACCACTACAACACCACCACCAACCACTACAACACCACCTCCAACCACTACAACACCACCACCAACCACCACTACAACAGCACCTCCAACCACTACAACAGCACCTCCAACCACTACAACAGCACCTCCAACCACTACAACAGCACCTCCAACCACCACTACAACGCCACCACCAACCACTACAACAGCTCCTTTGACCACAACAACAAAAACACTAACAACTACAACAGCACCTACGAACATGACAATGACAACAACAACCACTACAACAGCACCTCCAACCACTACCACGGCACCTCCAACCACCACTACAACACCACCACCAACCACTACAACAGCAACTCCAACCACCACTACAACAACACCACCAACCACTACAACAACATCACCAACCACTACAACAGCAACTACAACCACCACTACAACACCACCACCAACCACTACAACAGCACCTCCAACCACTACAACAGCACCTCCAACCACTACAACAGCACCTCCAACCACCACTATAACGCCACCACCAACCACTACAACAGCTCCTTTGACCACAACAACAAAAACACTAACAACTACAACAGCACCTACGAACATGACAATGACAACAACAACCACTACAACAGCACCTCCAACCACTACAACGGCACCTCCAACCACCACTACAACAACACAACCAACCACTACAACACCACCACCAACCACTACAACAGCAACTCCAACCACCACTACAACAACACCACCAACCACTACAACAACATCACCAACCACTACAACAGCAACTACAACCACCACTACAACACCACCACCAACCACTACAACAGCACCTCCAACCACCACTACAACACCACCACCAACCACTACAACAACATCACCAACCACTACAACAGCAACTCCAACCACCACTACAACACCACCACCAACCACTACAACATCACCTCCAACCACCACTACAACACCACCAACCACTACAACACCACCACCAACCACTACAACAGCACCTCCAACCACCACTACAACAACACCACCAATCACTACAACACCACCACCAACCAGTACAACAGCAACACCAACTACCACTACAACAACACCACCAACCACTACAACAGCACGTCCGAACACCACTACAACAACATTAACCACTACAACAGCACCTCCAACCACCACTACAACACCACCACCAAGCCCTACAACAGCACCATCAACCATTACAACAGCGAAAGGTGAGTCTAATTCCCTGGAAAATTATATAGCATATGATAATACACCGAGACTTAAACAGATACCATATGGTTGAATAGATCCTATAGTGTGTTAACACCATGCTTGTTAAATAACTGTCTAACATACCACACAGAGTGAATGGGTTAAATGCAGAGAGGAATTTCCCCACGGGGATCAATAAAGTATACATTATTATAATTATTAGAATTTCAATCCATAATTTTTTGGTCAAATTTTGGTCAAATTTTTAATACATTTTACAGAGTTGGTGTGACAAGGGGAGCATCATCACAGATATTTCTTTTTTTAGTAACAGTAGCATTTCTTTTTGATTAGGGTATTTTTTAAGACTTCCGCATTATAGAAAAAAGGCATCTGTCTGAAGCAGACCAGTTTTATAACTTGAAGGCAGACTCTCCCCAATGATTTGAAATGCTAAGGACTTTAAATAACAGTCTCTTGCATGAGAAACCTTGATTTTCGCTATTATCTATTATGAGCTATTATTCACAGCCAACTGTTTTGAAAACAGTCTTTTATTTAATATAAACTGTGAATATCACAGGATGTGCACTAAGTAAAACAATTACTGTAAGCTCATCTGTCGGTTCTGTGTGCACATCTGCCATCTACTTAGTATAACTTGGAGTTTCTTTTTCCTTTGCTGAGGCATGCGCTGTGCAGCAATTTGGAACCTTAACAGTTGCAGTTGCTGTGTTTGTCCACCAGGTGGCTCCAACTATTCACAAAGCACATCAATTTTGAGGAAATTCATTAAGCTATTTTCTAACTCTGTTACACAAAGACTCTGCTTAGTTTCACTTTCTGGCTGCAGGTCCTAGTTTTGCAAAAGCATGTCGTTTCCTGTCAGTACTTTTAACTCAAACTCAAAGCTCTCTTATATATAAAACAATATAATCAGCAGATAAGCTTCAAAATATATATTTCAAATCTCAACACTAACTTTAGTTACCTTGGGAATTCTTTGGTTAACATGTTTGGTAATTCAGCAATAAAGCTGCATTTAAGTTTACTTTTGCCTGTGTGTCTGCATTTTGTGCCCTTACTTTGCCTGCGTCACACAGTACATGACAATGGGATGCGCCTCCCTGGCCAGCCAACAACGTTGTCCTTTTCGGGTATAGTTAGCAATGAAATTAACATACACTATTCTCACTGTGAGAATTTCAGTCAGTGAATATAAATTCAACCTTATCTCACAACATAGCAAATGGAGATTCTCGACTGTGCGTTTGTGGAGATAACATGTCAAGTAGCCTCCCCTACTCACAGAATGGATATTCAGAATAACCAGACTGATATTTTGTGGGCCATCATATCCACTACATCATGTTATGAGGGGAAAAAATGCCCCAAGCCACCAGGGCAGCAAAACAGCTAATCCCAGTTTCTCATGGAAGGACAGTCTTATGGCAGTAGCCAAATACAAGAAGCTTTTTCCCTGGATTTTGAGGGGGACTGAGAAACATGGAGAAGCACTGCTTACTTCACATGTCCAAAGAAAGCTGTTAGTTGCAGCCTACCTCAATCTATAGCTACCACACTCGTGTCAGAGGCAGACCACTTTCAGACTGCCGTAACTGAAAGTCACTATGAAGTGGCAGCTGAAGTGGTAAGGGCATTAATGTGTTTACTTCATGTTCGCTGCTTACCTAGCAGAGCTATCCAAGGACATGGCATCCAAACCTGACTGGAATCTGTAGGAAGAAATCACTGAGTTTACTGATATTTGCCTCCATGCGTAGCACTGTGCTGTCCAAACCATAGGTAAATCTATGGGGATGATGGTGTTGCTATTAAACCCATCAGAGATAGATTATGTGTCTTTTTATGAGCAATATCAGTTTGCTGATCCTGATCCAGTTGCTGTAGAGTCTTCCAGTTTGAGTCTGATGGGCCAGGCTTGCCATCCGATATTGTGTGTGTGAATGTTATCTGCAGCCATCACACATTCAAAAAGAGAAAGGACTGGGGTTAACCCAGGCCTTGTCCGACATGCAGATAGCTCTTTTGATGAAAAAACATGGGCTGCACAACAGAGCATGAAGAAAACAAATCATTTACAGCAAAAGAATTATGACAAAGAAAAATAATAAACAGTTCCTGCCTCTTCAAAGAAAGGAAAACGATGTTCTAGTTGAACTGGTTAATTCATTAACTGGCTTTGCTCATATATTCCAGTCTTCATTTTCCAAATGTATCAATTTCTGTGTGCATATCACATGATTTGACCAGAAGAAAGACGTCACCATCTCCAGTTCATGCATATTCATTCTTGCATAGGTATTGGTATTATATTCAGAAAACATTGCAAATTATATTGATTAGACATATTTTTAATAAAGTTAAAATAGTAAAACAGCCCTCTGGCTGGACTCATACCCGTATTTGTGTGACATAAATAACAAGTGGGCTTTTTTTTCTTCTAACAACACTGAGCAGGTAAAGCTGTAAAGGTTTTCCCGCATACATCTTGGTCACTTTGTCTGTTTAACACCTGCTGCTGATTTAGAAAGCACACCTATATTAACCGGTGATACACTTCTGAGAATGGAGGGGGAAAAAGTATCTTTTTGGGGGTATTTTTTGTGATTTGTGTGTCAACCACAGAGGACATACATAAAAAGATCCTCTCAGGAGGATAGTCACAGTTTAGTTTAGGTAGCTGCCTGCTAATAATTACAAATGATGGTTTCTGTGAAAAACAAATCATTAACTTGATAGCCATCAATTGACATTCATGCCCTTGTGCACTCACTTTGCTAAAACCCTATGTGCCCAAGGTGTTTGCATCATCTGATCTATTACCTTAAAAGCATTCTCCCTGCCCCCTTTTTCTTCTTTTGAAGAAATAAACTGGTGACTATAATGCAGCCGCTGCCCCCCCCTCCTCCCCTCCTCCCCAACCTGGAGCTCCATTTAAAGTCACTGATCATCTCCAAGTGCTCTATGGTAAACAGAAGCAGGTCAGCTGTCTGAGGAAATCATACATATAACTGAGCAGGCAATTAAACTGTGAATATCACCAGGTAACATGGGTGTGTTTTTAAAAATCAGCAGCAGGTGTTAAAAAGTGCCTGTATGCAGATAAAGTTAAACTCCAGTTGCCATTGAGCTGCTCAGTGGTGTTAGAAAGAGAATATTAGCTAGAATTACGTCACAGAGAAACACGGAAAATAGTTCAGCCAGAGGGCTGTTTTTCTATTTTAACTTTACTTAAAATATTTTTAATCACCATAATTTGCATTGTTATGTGAAGATGATATTAACACCAGTGCACATATGCATTTGCATGAACTGGAGATGGCAACCTTCTTTTTCTGCAAGGTCTATTCTTCTGTTGTATTACTGTTATATTGGTAACCAGGCTTACAGTACACAAGCTACTTAAGGTGTGTTGTTCTGCTAAGGTCGTTCCACTCACCAGCTAGTTAGAATTGGTGGAATGAGACAAATGTTTGTGAGGAAAACACAGGGAGGTGCATCCCATAGTGAGACGTCTCACTTATGCTACTCTGACAACTGAGGTTATGCAAGTAACATAAAGTTTTTACCGGTTTCAGCAACAGATTGAATGAGATTTTTAAAATGAAATTGTTACAAAAAAATTCTTTATCTTTACATTGTCCTTTTGCCAATGGCAACACATTTGTTTCTTAAAATACAAAAATATATATGGGTTTCAGCTGTAAATTAAATCAGTACTTTCAGGTTATTAATTAATCATATTGTCCTAAAAGAACCAGAAGTGTGTCACAAAGTGAGACTGAATTGCATTTAAAAAAATGTATATTCTTTATATTATTTTATTATTGACTTCTAAATGCAATGTTTTCAAACTCTAAAGCCCTGCAAGCACTGGCACATATGAAGATGAGGATAACTACCTACGGAGAGGTCAGCAATGCAACCATCATTAAACTTATTGAAGAGGTATGCCTATAAAATTATATTATTATATTCATATAATATATTTAAAATTTGTTTTCTTTGTGGATTATTTAAACTTGCTTTTGAAACTGAAGTAAATATTTAGATGTTTAGTCTTTGTGTTTTCTCTCTTTTTAGTTTTTTAGCAACCAGATCCTGAATGGAACAGCTCACAGTCTCTCTGTGACAAATATTCAACAAGTGAGAGTTGGCCCATAAAAGCTTTGCATGGACAGAAGTCAAAAGTGACTGAATAAAGACAACAATTCAAGGATGTACTTGGTTTAACATAATGTGAAGCAGCAGTATGACTGAACTGTCATACTGCCTCTTCACATGTCTTGAAATAAAGCAAGCCATCAATTTACAATTCAAGAAAAGAATTTCTGAGTAAAAAAGAAGATTAAATTACAACCAGCTTTGTAATTCCACACCTTTGCCTGTATTTTACATAAATATGAGAATTGGAAATGTGCTCTTGGTGTGAGTGTCAACTTGAAAAGTATAATAGAAATCTCAAACCAGGAAATTTGATCTGTCACAGATTTGTAAGAGGCGTTATCAGTTCTTCAGCTCGAGAAGCAGAGGTCACTCTGACAAGCCTGGTAACCAAAAACTGTAAAGCTGGCTTCTTGCTTATATAGACAAAGAAAAGTGAGTGAAGCATACCAAGTGCATGAATACTGTCCCTCAAATCGGAAAAATCAATTGTCTGTCAGATATTACTGGCAGAACTTGTTATTATGAGTGATTCTGTTGTACTCAAGGTCACCTTTCCAGTTTATTGGCAAGACAGAATTTGAAAGCATTCCTTTGTATTTTACTTTAAAGAATAACTAAAATTTGGAGGATGTACAACACACTGTGTGTGCAGAGAAACTCTGAGAAAGTTTCTGTCATGCAAGCTAACATTGTTGAGTGATTGTTTAAATGTCTTATTTGGCAAACTCCCTCTCTTGCCATTCAAATGTCAGGTGCATTTTAATGTTGTGAGAAAATGTTTTGTTTTGTTTTTGTTTTATAGCAATAAATCTATGCAACATATGCATGTTATATTATACTATTATTTTTGCACTAAAATTCTGTAGTGTAATGTAAACTTGTCTTTATAAGTAACCCAAAATTAGCTGTAATGCATTCCTGAGTAATGTGTTACTCTAATCATATTGCACTTTTTAGTCACATGGCAATACAATGTGTTACTGTGCTAAATTAAATAATCACATTACAGCTAATTTTGGGTTATTACTTACTTTGCAAAGGGTTTTTGGTCGTTTGCAGGGACAGATAGATAGAAAGCATCAAATATGTATTTTTCTTCCGGTGCACTGGCACTACCATCAGCTGATGTCAGTTAATGTTTGGCGTTAAATGCTCCAGCTGAGAAGTATAATGTGCAATAACAAATGTGTTACGTCCCCCCCACCATGGTGGAGGCAAAGGTAGGAAGGAGACAGCAACACTGGACAACCACAGTCAATCATAACCTAGTGTGACTAACAGTTTAAAACCTGCAACCAGTGTATAGGGTACCCCAGCTTACCTGTCCAGCCTCCCACCACACACAATACAAAGAAGCCTGTTCGCAAATGTTTGTCATAAAGCAGCAGCCAGCAGCTGGCCAGGGAGCTGCTCATTTGTAGTGATCCTCAGAGAGTGATTGGCCAACTGTGCCCAGACCAGCCAATAGAAACATGCCAATCAACTTTGAACTGGCCAATAGGTGGAGACTTGACACCTTAAAGATAAAAAGAACACCAAAAGTAAAGCCACATCTCTTGGCACGTAACACCCCCACCCTTTAAGAACTAAACTCAGGGTTTGGTGACATCTCTAAACGGCACGGGAGACAGCGTCTGCTACAATGTTTTCTGACCCTTTATTGTGATGGATATTGAGGGGATAATTCTGAATAATCAGTGACCAACGCATAAGCCGCTGGTTGCGATTATACATTCTAGAGAGGAAAACTAAAGGGTTTTGATCTGTGAATACTTGAACTGAACTCTGACATGACTCTATATAAACTTCAAAATGTTGCAAGGCCCACAACAAAGCAAGTGTCTCCTTTTCAATGGTAGAATACCTGAGCTGATGTTTATCAAACTTCCGAGAGAAGTAACTCACAGGATGGTCAATGCCCTGGGTATCCTCCTGGAGAAGCACCGCTCATGCACTAACTGTGCTGGCATCTATTTCCAGTTTGAATGGTAAAGAGAAGTTAGGAGCAGACAAAACGGGGGTGCAACAAAGTAAGCCCTTAAGGCTTTCGAAAGCCTGCTGGCAACTCTCAGGCCAAATAAACGGCTTTGAGGGACTGGTTAAGTCAGTGAGAGGGGCAGAAACAGAAGAGAAATTCTTACAAAATCGTCGGTAATATCCTGTCATCCCAAGGAAACGCCACAGTTCTCTCCTGGTGGTTGGTTGGGGGAACTCCCTAATCGCAGTGACTTTGGCATCTGCAAGGCACACTTTTCCTAGACCAACTTGCTGGCCAAGGTAGAGGACACTGCCTCTAGCAAAATCACATTTGGCAAGGTTCAAAGTGAGAGATGCATTTTCCAGGCTAATAAAGACTTCTTTCAATGTAGCCATGTGGGTTGACCAGTCACTGCTATACACAACGATGTATCCAAGTATGCTCTGCAGTTGGGGATGCTTCCCAACACTTTATTGACCACTCTGTGAAATGTTGCAGGGGCATTGCACATACCAAAAGACATAACTGTGTACTGCAGGAAGTGGTCAGGAGTGACAAAAGCTGAAATGTCAGATGCTTGCTGTGTCAAAGGCACTTGCCAATACCCTTTTAACATATCAAGTTTAGTGATGTATTTTGCAGGCCCAATTTCATCAATGCAGTCATCGATTGAGGTAAGTGATGTGCATCTGGGACAGTGACAGAGTTCACCTTTCAGAAGTCAGTACAGAATCTTGGGTTTCCATCTGACTTCGTGTCTAGGAGACATGGTGAACTCCAAGAGCTGGAGCTTGGAACTGCGAATCCATTCTGAAGAGAGATACTCAACTTCCTGTTTTATGATTTCCCTCTTTGCTGGACTAACCCGATAAGCACAATGTTTGATTGGTGTAGGGTTAGTTAGCACCACATCATGTTTTATGGTCAGAGGGCCCCGGTGGCGCCAGTGTCTGGCAGCCTCGCCTCTGTCAATGCGCCCCAAGGTGGCTGTGGCTACAATGTAGCTTGCCATCACCAGTGTGTGAATGTGTGTGTGAATGGGTGGATGACTGGATATGTAAAGCGCTTTGGGGTCCTTAGGGACTAGTAAAGCGCTATATAAATACAGGCCATTTACTATTTACCATTTATGACAGTGGTTTGGGACGGGATGTCATCAAACAGAGATGGGAATCCCAATATGAGTGTTATGATATCATTGCTCTGTTCAGCAGGAAGGTGGGACAGGTATTGTGATAGTGTTGACAATATCACAGAATTACCTAATCGAGCACTTTGAGGCTCAGCACCCCGTAACACCAACCCATCTTCATCTGAAGTAATCTCCACCTTGGACACAGAAACCATCGGGGATGTAACCACTTGCTCTTGGACCACAGTGCCATCTGTGGAAGGTTCACGAGAGTTGTACAGCTTCATCATGTTGACATGACACACCCGAGTAGGACGTCTGCGATCCGGGTTATGAATAATGTAGTTGGTCTTGCTGAATTTTCTCTCTACAACATAAGGACCAGAGAATTTAACGGAAAGAGAGGAGCCGGGCACCGGAAGGAGAAGGAGCACTCTGTCACCTGGCTGGGATGAACGGTCAACAGCCCGCTGATCAAAGTGTCTCTTCATTTTTGCTTGTGAAGTGGCTAGTACATTCCTTGTTAAGGAATAAGCCCTCTTTAACCTGTCATTTAGTGTTTTGACATACTCTGGAAGGCTTTTGGTGTTATCCACCAGATTAGCCAGCCTCTTTAAAAACCTTTAAAGGACCCCTCATCTCACGCCTAAACACAAGTTCACTGGGACTAAATCCCAGAGATTCTTGGGTTGCTTCACGACAGGCAAATAAAACAAGAGGAACACTTTCATCCCAGTCTCGTTGAGAACTATAACAGTGTTTCCTTAACATGGACTTCAAAGTCTGATGAAACCTCTCTAGCGCCCCCTGACTTTAAGGATGGTAAGAACTCGAGGTTATGTGTTCAATGCCTAATGTTTTCCGGGCTTGGGCAAATACTCTAGACTTAAAGTTAGTGCCTTGGTCTGTTTGCACAACCTTAGGCAGACCAAAGGTTGAAAAGAATCTCAACAGCGCTTTGACAACAATCTGAGCTGTAATCCTCCGTAGTGGGATTGCCTCAGGAAACCTAGTTGAAACGCACATGACCGTCAACAGAAACTGGTTTCCAATTTTAGATTTAGGTAGAGGCCCCACACAGTCAACAATCACTTTTTGAAATGGCTTCTCTACTACTGGGATAGGACAGAGAGGAGCTGGTGGGATTATTTGGTTTGGCTTGCCAGTCATTTGGCATACATGGCAAGTATGGCAGTATTGAACAACATCAGATTTCAGTCCTGGCCAGAAGAAATGTTTCAGAATTCTGCTGTATGTCTTGTTAACCCCCAAATGTCCTGACCATGAATGGCCATGTGCTAAGGACAATACCTGGGTACGATAGGCAGTAGGTACAACCACCTGATAAACTGCAGACCAGTCTGCGTCTTCTGAGACCTCACTCGTAAATCTGCGCATCAGTAGACCTTCATCTGAAAAGTAAGCTTTTTCTTCTTGGCATCCTGTTGACTGAGGATAGAAGAATGACACTTGGACAGGGTTACATCATTTTTCTGTGCAGTAATGAACTCCTCTCAGGAGATTGGCAAATTCAGGATTGGTTGTGTTTTGTCAGCAGGTGGAACTTTGGCCTGAACCTTAGATCCAGAGGTAAATGAGATCACGTCACCAAAGGGATCTGACGTCATAAAGGAATCGGCCAAGTCAGGGCCATACTTTTTTGTCTGGGCCCTCGTAACTATACAAGCTGGAAAAATGGCAGGCTGGTCTTTGGCTGAGTCAGAGTCCAGACTCAGCTCGGGTCTGTCTAACACTTCAGGAACGGAAGTGTTAGACAAGCATCCTAGGTAATGACCTTGCTGGAGGCAAGGTCATTACCTAGGATGAAGTCAATACCTGGGATAGGTAATGCAGAACGAATAGCCACTTTAACAATCCCACTGACTAAGGAAGACTGAATGTGAATAGTGTGCAAAGGGGCAGATACAAATCCAAGTTCTACTCCCTGGACAATGACAGTAGACTGGCTGAGCGCAAGGCTGTGGGCCTATCTGGATGGGAAATAGGGGTAAAAACATTCTTATGTGTTAACACAAACTCATCGGCCAACACGGCTGCTTTTGACATTGATGTCACCTTCTGTTCATTTAAGAACATTATGAGTCTCTCAGGTAATGAATTTTTAAAATCCTCCAGTAGCATTAACTCGCGCAGAGACTCATAATCATCCCCAACTCCGTTAGCAGCACATCATTTATCAAAAAGAGCCCCTTTTTCATGTGCAAACTCCACATATGTTTGACTGCTGGTCTTCTTGTGGTTCCTAAATTTCTGCCTGTAGGCCTCAGGTACCAGTTCATAGGCACGTACAATTGTTTCCTTCAACACTTCATATTTCATGCTCTGCTCTAGCGAAAGTGAAGCTACTACCTCCTGAGCTTTGCCCACTAATTTACACTGAAGTAAAATAGGCCATGTCTCTTGGCCAGTTCAGAGCAGTAGCTACCTTTTCAAAAGCATTGAAATATGAATCTACCTCAGTCTCACGAAAGGTAGGTACCAGAGCAATATTTTTGCTCATATCAAAACTTTCTGGGGACACTTTTGGGATTTCTTTAGTGGCATGTGTTTTCTGCCCTGATGACACCTTCAGTGCTTCTACTTCAAGCTGCTTTAACCTGATTTCTTTTTCAGCTTCTATCTCAAGCCTACGGATCTCCAGCCGGAGATCATAATCTGCTTTACGCACCTTCTACTTCTCCTGTGCCTCCAACTGTAAACATAATAAGCGAACCTTAAGCTTTGCATCCCTGCTAGATGTTTGGGATTCTGGAGTGAAAGGCTTAAAGCGAGGCAGAGTTTGGGGAGCCACATCTGATTTAACTTGGGCAGCCGGAGGTGTAGCAAGTAGAGCTTGCTCTTCAGTTCTCTCTGGAGAAGCTGGATTAGCAGAGGCTTCAGGGGAAGCTAAGGGGTCCTGAGAAGGTACCTCAGTTGTAGCAGGGCTAATTAAGATACAGGACGAGCCCCCACTTGTGTTACGTCCCCCCCACCATGGTGGAGGCAAAGGTAGGAAGGAGACAGCAACACTGGACAACCACAATCAATGAAGGAGGAAGACAACAGAACAGTTAAGAATCAGGCAGGATTTATTGGTTGCTTGCCTTGATAGTCAAACTTAACAAAAGAAAAGAGGTGGTTGATAGTTATTGAGATGACAACCATTGACAATCCCCTCAGAGAGTGTAAGCCGCAGAAGGTCATTGCAGAAAAGCTGCCTGTTTACATAGTGCTGTATCAAAGCATACCAAATAAACTGAAATGGAAAAATATGGTGGGAAAAAGTACACAAGCATCAGGGATCATTGCAGTCTGGAGAGAATGGTCAAGAAAAATCCATCCTTCTTTTGATATAGGATAAATTTGAATAAAAATGAACTAATGCCTATACGTGTGAGTAACTCCTCATGGCTAAAAAACCTCCCGTTTAGTATAAAGAGGTATTCAGGTTACAAAGTGCTATTCCTCTCTATTATTAAATTCTAACTTCTCTCCCTTAATATCTGAGCTTCAGTCAAGTATACAGTTTTGGAACATGCACATCAGGGCCGTGCAGAGAGGTTTAAAGGGGCGGGTGCTCAAAGTTAAAAAGGGGCACATTGAACCAGGTTGAATAACAACAACACACATTCATCAAGAATCTAATATGGGAAGGGCAGGGCTGTGTTGATCTGAGACTGTAGACATTAAAAAGTCCATAGGAGAGATGGTAGCTGATTAAACAAGTGTCATGAGATAATAACAAAATGCAAAGATTGGTGACAGCGCTTGGAACCATAAGGCAACAAAAAACTGTGAGAAATAATTTAGGCTCTGCCTGTGAATCACTCTTTGCTTCTCTTCTTCCTTCCATCCCATCATTTCATATATCACTCTCCACTTGCTGTCTATCTGAGAACAAGGCACAACTTGTTATTGCAATAAACTATAATCTAATTATCCACACCTAACAACTCTTGCACTTAATCTAAAATAAAATGATGACAGAAAAATGTTATAGCACTGCCTTTAGTAGCCTCACACAGCTCCTGCTGTTTCCTCCTCATGTCCTTACCAGGCATGTCTGGACAATGTTATATCATGAGTAATAATTTTTAAAAAATCTATATACATAAAACACACACATGCACGCGCACACAGTGACATTTTAGACCTTCTTCAGAATACTGTATATACTATGGGCATCATGGTGCTGATCCAGAATCCTTACATTATTATTTATTACTAGAGCTACAATAATAAAGCAATGGGGAGGGGGGAGTAATAAATATGAAATAATGTATTTATGATGATTCCATTTGTTTCACTATCCACTCTGTGCAGGGCAAAGCTTATTACATTTTTAAACTGTAGAGATACAATCATTTTACTGCTGTAAAATCCAAATTTTGGCTTATTTAAAATATAAATCTAATATAATCTGCTTCTTAATGTATGTTCTTTAAAATACAGTGTGTGTTTTTTAATATATTATAATTACAATAATGCATAATTATGTGGACATGCATATTAGATCGTTTTTTAGTGAAATATAATCCCTCCAGAAAGGCAGGAAAAGCCCTGTAACTTGCTTTAAAACTAAATATGTTCCCTAAAACGGTGACAGAGCTACAGACCCATGACAGCCTTACACAGGTAGCCAGCAGCTATGACCAGCACTACTTGTGCAGTTAATAAAAGGACAGGTAATGTTTGTCACGCTGTTGCACACACAGCACGCTCGTTTGTTTCAGTTCGTCAGTTGCAACAAGACAACTTACCAACGTGTACGTAATAAGCTGATACTCCTGTGTGCTACACACTACAGTGTACGCTGTACACCTACTTACTGGTTTTGTCGCATCAGTCTGTGTCTCTGAGTTAACTTGTGTTTCTCCTACAGCTCCGGACCGCTAAAAATGCGCGTGCTCTTTGTGAGCTCGTTCTCGTCTCGTAACCAGCGCGTTCTGCCGTCAAGGGCGATCATTGGTTAAATGTGATCATGTGACTGATGCAAGCCAGATCCTTTTATTTAGCAAAACTGTGATTAATAGTTAAATATTATTGTTGAGGGGCACAGACAAGACTCCACACGCACACACACATAAAAAATAATAATAATTTTTTTTTAAAAGTTGCCTTATCAAAAGGGCACTTTGGGCACCCATCAGGGAAGGGGCGGGTGCTCAAGCCCCACCTCTGCACGTGCCTGATGCACATTGGTAGAGTTTATGCTATAAAGATGATAATTTTGCCTAAGTGGTTATATTTATTTCAAAATCTCCCTGTGTTTCTTCCTAAATCATCCATTGCGTGTTTCGGTCTGTGTGTTTCCTGTTTTATTTTGATAGTTCCTTGTCCCATGTTCAGTGTTTTCAGTTTTCCTTCTTCCCTGTCTTGTTATGTGTGATTACTCCCAGCTGTGCTCTCCTCTTGTCTCATTCCCTCGTTCCTCCTCTGTATTTAGGGCCTTTGTTTTTCTCCGTCTGCTGTTGCGTCGTTACCCCACATTGCTTGTTTTTCCTCCGTGCTTCTGGTAATTTCTAGTTCTCTGTTCCTGGCATAGTTTCCTAGTTTGAGTTATGTGTTTCTATTTTTTTTAGTTTTATGTTTAGATATTTTGATACTGCAGTAAGGATGTCTCCCTTGGTTCATTCCTTTGTTTGGGTCCAATCCCTCCTGCCATACCGCGCTACGTGACAAACTGGTTTGAAGGAAATGGTCACCTTGCGATTAAAGGTACACTGAAAAAAAGGGACTGGCCATCTCTTGGATTTATGTAAGCATCTTGCATGTATTTAACACAATTGCCTCATGTTTTAAAGTTAAATGTAACTATATAGTGTAAAAACTACATGATATGCAGAAAGGGTGTATTAAATTGTTCATATCATGTTCAGGTGACGTAAGTCAATAAGATAGCAACGTTAAATCTCGTGAAACCACGCGTGATTTCATCTCGCGGGCTTTGGATCGTGGTTTAAAAAAGGCATCCATCTCAGTCAAGTCGAGTAGCCAACTCTACGTTTTTGGTATGTCTTGATTTTTTTAATTCATTTTTACCATAATTCAGCCAAATGTAGTTAAACGTCTAGAGTGTCACCATGTAACATGCTAAAAAAGAGCCGTTAGCTTATTTGCTGTTTTATCTGTTGTCAAAGAATTGGCGCTTTTTCATTTGAATTTGCCTTTGGCACAAGAGCCGTAATATCACATTAAACCTAATTACGAGGCACTCATAACATAATTTGGTTTTCTGTGTGAATAGATTTGCCAACTGACTCTTCAGTTACATTGTGTATTTACTGCACCGTGGTGTTAGTGAGATTTTGGACATTGAACAGCTTTAGCTAATATCATCAGCGGCATTATGCTAGCTTACATCCCTACCCCTCCTGCCCTCACCTGCTGTCCTTTTGTTTTTGTTTTTGTTTTTGTTGATGCACATTGAGAGACCACATCTATTCTGCATTTCACCAGGAGTCAGCTGATGGATTGTGGGTTCAAGGTGTTATGGTAAGAAAGTATATTCTATTTTCGTTTCTGTAACTTAATTATAATAGGTTTTTTATAATTATTAGGTGCATGCATACTCACCCTATTAATACAACTGAGAGATCCAAAATCTGCCATAGGTTTATCTTATACCTGTATGTATTGCCAGAAAGGTGATTACTGGACTCGCATTAATGCACACTTGAACTGAAATGAGGTTGTAACTTGTGGGTTGTTGGGTTGCAAATCAGAAACAAACATCTTTGGATTTTTTTTAATCCCATAAGATCTGGAAACACAGTTTTTATTCAACAAAACATTACTGATTAACCAAGCACAGTGCCTGCTGTTATTTCAAAATAATTTTATGTCATTTCAGATAAAATGCAGCATTCCAGTGCATCCCAACCATGCATACAGTCAAGGTTTCTGACGGAGCTGAGTTTCTCTCTGACAGTCTGCTGAAAGTGTTTGCAAAGTGATCGGGGGAACAGGGCACAAAGCTAAAGGATGTAGCTGCCATGATGACAGTAAGAACTTTAAAATTCTTTAACTACAAAGTGTATATGTATTGCATTAGGTCAGTAAAAGATTTTTATGCTACATCCATTGAAACAGTCAACTATTACCTGTGAGTAATGATTCCACTAAAAGGATGCCATAATTTTCGTCATGCATTTACTGGCCCACTGAGAAAAAATTATCTTTTTTTAAAAATAAATGTTCTGGAAACTATATATCCATAAAGTTGATGTCAAACAGGAACTTTTGATATTGCTTTGTAGATGCTGGTGTTGCATGTTGACTGGTTTAAAAAGTCAAGAGTTTTTGTCTGGGATCATTTTCTTCTGTGCTACTGAAAAGTTCACAAATCTCTGTTTTCTTTGTTATAATACTTTAGGATGACATTAATGCTCGGAGTCCCTCATCAAAGTGCTCCGCATCTGTGTGAAAGACAATTGCAACATCTTGGTGCAGGAGTTCATGGTGAGTGTTTTATGAGTAGATTGTGGCTTTGCAACATTTAAAAATGCATTTAGTTATCCACTTGATCCTCATTGGACTGGTTAGGACCAGTAGTCCTCTTTAATAATTTGAAGTTCACATGAGGCCTGGTAGTGAACTCGGCCGCCGGCCCTTGAGGCCCCACCCCTGTATTAGGGGTCACATCAGTGTGAAAAAACTTTAAATTTGTCATTCTAGTGAACAAAGGAAAATCCCCCCAATATTTACATTAGCTTTTGTTTGAAAAAATGACCAACTGACCAACAGCTAACCAAATTGTGGGGCTGAAAGTCTAAATTCTAACATCTTCTGAGTGACATAACCTGGATTTCTGATGGGCCGGTGTCTTTCTAACAAAAACTAATGTAAAGCATTTGAAATTATTATGTTTTTCACCCTCTCTTAGAAACTCTGTTAGACCATGAATGGCAGCATGGCAGGCCACTCTTTGGCTATAGCTATTTACTATGTTGCTTGCATTGGTTTAAATTACTCTAACATTAGAACTGGTAGATTCAAAAGAGATGAGTTTAAAAAGGAATCTTAAAGAAATGTTTTGTGTTTAACCAGGACTTGACTGAGGCCACTGCACAGATTGAGAAAACCACAATGAACATCTGTCTCCAGAGGATGCACCAGGCAATGACTTTTCTGATGTTGTTCTTCAAGATCTGGATAACGTGACCTTTGCAGTAGCCATGCTGTTTGGACCTTTTTTATTCCTTCAACATGAGTTACCCATCACAACTCTGCTACACTTTTGAGGTGATTCAAAGGGTGGTAATGGAGTTGGATGCAACTCAGCTCTCAAGAAAAGCTCACAACTAAGACAAAACTGCTCCTGCAACGAAGCTCACTGTTATGCATGTGAGGTGATCAGCTCTAGGTGAGAGGACATTTAAATCTCACACTTGTTCTGCTGCATTTTTGAAGCTCAATTCCAGAAACGGATCGCAGGGTTCATTTTTATATACTCTGCAACTGCCATGAGGACAAGCCGTTTTTTGTTGTTGTTTGTTTTTCCTTTTGCTCTGTACAAGTTCTGTTTGTCTGTTTGGCAGCATTTTTAAATTTCTCTTTGTATTTTTTCTTTCTTTTACTAGTGAAGAGATGTAGCGTGAACAGTTATACAGTCTAAATATCCCATATGGGTCGTGTGAAATGGTATTTTCAGTTTCATTCAGTTGAAGTAAAGAACGTTGAATATTTCTAAGTGTGCTGTTTTGAACCAAGATGTCACAGTATGATCAGTGCTGTATTTTTTGACAGTCACTGTATCAATGTTATTTTTGCGTCTCTTGAATAAAGGTTTTGACCTGCAAGTGCTAATTTCTTTAGTTATTGGGGTAAAATGGGTAATGTTAATAGGAAGGTGTTTGCCAATTCAGTAACCTAATTTAATGTTAATGGAAACTAACATTACCTCAAATTGTTTAGTTATAATTGTTGTTTAACTGAATCTTGATGTCAGAGGCCTTAAATAGAATGTTTTGATTTGTTCTTTCCCAACATTTTTCAAAAGAAAGAGTCTAATTTCTTTACTGTGATTGATTCCAGAGAACACGGAAGAACTGACATTATTTAACTGTTGATTTATGTAGATTCAGTGGAGGAGTAATGTCAGTTTAATTCTTTACCTACTGCAGTGAAATTAGACATTTTGTTTTGAAAGGTTACTGGTGGATGCCAGCAACCATCTTGGAAGAGAACAATACAATCTGTTATAAGGCCTCCATTTGAAAATTGTGTATTTGATACTAGAATATAATAGCAAAATGTAATTTGAAGATAACATGTAGTATTTAAGTGACCAAGTAGTATTGGGTAAAAGTTATTGAATCGTGTTGGGATAACGTGAGAAAATTGTGAAGGATTAAAATATTCCAAGAGCTCAAATTACTTCATCAAAACATGTTTAAGTCACATTTTATCAACACAAATTGCACAAGTTTATTGAACATGAATAAATTGTGTTAATTTAACTCAATTGTTTAAGTTGCTGCCGAAGCAAAACATCTGTGTGCAACAAATGTCCACCATTGAATTAAGTAAATCCAACAACATATTTTTTTCAGTGTAATAACATAACATATAAAAAGACTCGAGTATAATTAAAGGCCCTTCATTCAAAGCATTACTGAAGGTAATATGTATGATTAACATAAGGTAAATGAACAACAAAAAACAGAAATTGCCTTGTTTAAGTATATTTCTGATTCATAGTACATTAATTTACATGTCTTCTAATGTATATACTGCTGAGTTGTTTAATCTATTATTTTGCATCGTAATTGTAATCTATAACATCAATTGTGCATGGTAAATGTAGTGTGGAAAAATATCATTTATGCCACTGAGGTGTGGTGTTGTTGAAGTACATGCACATAATTTTCATCAATCAAATTTGTGTTTAAATAGAGGTCACTATAATTTGCTACTAAATAATGTGAATAAACATGCTGGACTGTAACGCTTTCTGATCTCTTAAGATTCATTTTGATGGCAACTGCAAGTTGATTAGGTGGCGCTTGGACCTGCATTGCTGTGTTGATGGCTTCAGCCAAACTATTATATACTTACTTAAAAGACTAAACTCAGAGTTGTATGAAGACACATAAATATTTTTAACTTTTTGGATTCACTGAATGAGCTACATTATAGATTATACATTATGTTTATTTGACAAGGAACTTGACTGAGGCAGGCGAATTTGGAAATATTAAAACCTTGACAAGTTAATGCGCAATTTCAGGCAGCAATACACAGTAAGGAAAAGTATGGTCATGCATTTTTATTTTTCCAAGCGAGACTAAGACAAAAGAGAAACACGAAAAACTCATACAGCATAATGTGTTCATACTCTGTCAGACCTGGAAGTGTTACGTAATGCAATAATGAAAGGTCACTGGCAACCTAATGCAGTTAACAAACGTGTCGCCAAGAGGGAAACTACTGTAGAAAAGCAGTCATCTCCTCTATGAATAACTCAATGGAGCGTGCTGGGAAAAAGTCAGTAGGTGGCACCATAGTTGCTCTTGTTGCAAAGGCCAATATCTTCCGTAATCTGGAAAGTCCTTCTTATTCTGCAAAACAGAAAATGAAAACAATATGCTTTAAGGTATCTTTATATTATCTCACTTGGCCTAAATAAATTGCCAATGTGTCATGTCTGAGTTGTTTTCCTGAATGGACACAAAATGCAGACACGATGTCTAAGTTCATTGTGTTTATTTATAGTGAATGATTTGCAAATAAAGACAATTGAAACTTCAGAACGTTAGTGGTAGCAGGCAACTCCAAGACGTCTGATCCTCAACCTCCCAGTTACAAAAGATACCCGTCAACACAATTGCTTCTTCCTTTCACTTTAGTAACTCATGCGTTTCATCTTTCAACAGTCTCAAGGAACTATGTAAAAATGTTATTACAACTGAGAGGATACTTAAGGAGCAATGGAAGCTGTGTAGTCACTGTTATACAAGTATGTTATGTAATATAAAAAATTCAGAAATGTGTTTATTGTAAACTAAATTGCCAATTACTTTCTGCATCCTGGAAAAAAAATCTCTCCAGAAGGTAACAACCATCTGCTCAGCAGCTCTTCTGTTGCTAGATGAGATAGATGAAAAGATCATCCACCTAAATCAACATCTTCCTCATTTTTGCCTAATTTACCTGAGAATTGTATACAGATCATCAAGTTGTGATCATAAGATATCCTTTGGAGACATGCAAGGCTTCCTTCTGCACAGCAGCGTGTTTTATATTAAATTTGCACTGCTGTTTTTTTTGCTAATTTTGCTCCAGCAGTATCTGTTGAACTTGCACTTTTTCTGCACTAAAAACTGAAAATAAAACACAAAATTAAATACATCAACCACGTAATCATGTTACAGAATTTGAGAAACCGGTCATGGATAACCAGTTAATGTAATTTATGTGTCATACTCATCACAGAGGTTTAAAGCCAAAGTTTTATGTTGATTTGACATTTCTGGAAAGCTATAATCAAACTCAAATTCTGTGGGTTTGCTGCTCACATGTGACTCTCCAAGCTCACAATAATAGCTTGATTAAAATGCTTATCATCTGAAGAACTGCCAGAAAGAGATGCCATTAGAGTTAAATATGAAGAGTAATCTTCATCATTAACACTCATGGTTAACCCTTTAAGACCTACCATAGAACCAAGTCCGCCAGAGCTTATATTATATTTTTACATGTTGTAGTGCCATTTTTGGGAGCATTTCAAGTTGCTATACATCAATACAACAATTATAGCCCAGATTTTAATAATATGTATTCATTAAGTGCATAGTAATTACATAAATTGCAAAAAAGTGCAATAAACTACAAAAAAACTGAAAATCGTTTTTGCTTTTTTAACATATATTTCTAGTTAGAGAAATTTAAGAGGCTTATCCCTCAAAACTGTAAATACAAGAAAGTTGCACAAAATAGTTTCCTACCACAGGAAATTTATTTTGAGTGTCTTCATAGTTCTATTTTTGAAATATACCAATTTTTATATACTGCAGGAAAAACGAAAATAAATATTATACTGCAAATTTGCAAAAAAAGCAGCATATGCATCAAAATAAACTATTTCTAGCAGTGCAATATGAGTCCTAAGCATCCCAGAAACGACACAGAAAGTCATAAAGTCAAAGGTAACTCTTAAAAAGACCAGTATAGGCCCTCAGGCCCTGATGGTAAAAAGAACTACATTTCCGCGAAAATGACGTCACTTCCGGTTTCGGGCAGGTAATGGCGGACATGCAAAAGTTCGCACTGACGTCTATTCCAACGTAGGAAGTGTTATGAACAGCTGATCGGATCGGCAAAGCGTGTTTCTGGAATATTATGTTTTTGTTGCTGCAAGTGCTTTTTATGCAGTTTTTGCAAAGCTTTAAGTGGAAGGAAACCGTGACCGAGGACAAGCTGATGGCATAAGATGTAAGTACAACTCCTCCGGTTTCATATGCAAAAGAAATTATTGCGCTAGCTTACGTGGTTGCAGAGCTACCGGGATTTAAAAATAGTTACGCAAAACAGAGCGTGCCCGCTCCGACCGGCTCTAAAGGGTTAAAGGGCAGGGATAGCTCAGTAGGTAGAGTGGTGGCCCCATGATCGAAAGGTCAGGGTTTCGACTCCACTGAACGGCTACCCTGAGGTACCCCTGAGCAAGGTACCGTCCCTACACACTGCTCCTCGGGCGCTGCACTGGTGGTTGCCCACTGCTTCACTGGGTGAATGGGTTAAATGCAGAGAAACTATTTCACTATGGGGACTAACACATAACACATACACACATGGTAGGGATGTAATCACTTCTTGCCATGTAGGCTTGATCACAAATGCTGCTCCCATCACTTCCTTGCTTTGCTCTTCACCTTTTACCAACACTCCTGGCAATCCACTTGTTGCCAGTATCATTTTATTCATCACTGCTTGTGCCAGGGTCGTCACCTTTAACGTGACTTCTTCTGTTCAGTGTATCACAGACCTTAAAACGCTACTGGTGTATTTCATGTTTTAAATAATAATGATTTATATCTTTGGCTTCTTCATTTTGTAACACTCATTACACGAATACACACAGTATCAATAAACAATAGTATTTTGCTTGACATCCTCTCAAATGGGTTTAGCAAAGCTATCTTTGATGTGTTTCACGACAGTTTGGTTGTCCCAGGTCTTATGGAATTCAAAAGCACTGAGGATGTGCCCATGTTTGTGTAACCATGATTTTGAACCTTGTTTGCACACTACTTCCCATGATTGATTTGGAAATAGTGTTGTAAGTAAGCATTCTTGTTGAAATGGTCATGCTGCTGTTCCCTAGTTCTGAAATATAACTATTAGATATCATAAACAACACCAAGTGTCAACTAATAATGCTGAAATGCAGACAGCAGAACACTATCCAACCCTCTGCATGCAACACTTCCATAGACCAAATTGTTAGTTAGGTAAACAGAAGGGGTCATTTATGTATATAATTAAAAAAAGATTCCTCCCACAGTCCAAAGACATGCACTTTGTGGGGATAGGTTAATTGAACAATCTAAATTGCCCATAGGTGTGAATGCGGGAGTGAATGTGAGTGCGAATGGTTGTCTGTCTCTGTGTGTTAGCCCTGCGACAGACTGCCGACCTGTCCAGGGTGTACCCCGCCTCTCGCCCTATGACAGCTGAGATAGGCTCCAGCGCCCCCCGCGACCCTGAAAAGGATAAGCGGAAGCAAATGGATGGATGGATGGATGGATGGAAGATATATTCCCCTCTTACCCCTGCGGGCAGTCTATCCTTCAGGCTCAGGTCCTCTATCAGAGGCCTGGGAGCTTGAGCGTCCTGCACACTATCTTTACTGTTCCTAGGACTGCACTTTTCTGGACTGACAGCTCGGATGTTGTTTCCGGGATGTGCTGCAGCTACTTGCCTAGCTTGGGAGTCACTCCACCTAGTGCTCCAATTCATGTAACCTGTTCTGCTGGGGCTACTTGCCTAGTAGCATTCCAACAGCACCCTATTTTCGTCCCTTTGTCACAGCCCGTGGCTCGGCATCCAGGGAGCCGTGGGAGGCTGCGGTGGCCACACCCTTGGGCTGGGCCGCCTCCTAACCACCTGCGTCTCATCTGAGGCAATCACCGGAGGACTACTTCAGCCAGCTCTGACGGCTTCTCCTCGCCAGTCCGTAAGTCTCCTCCGTCACAAACTGTTGGGATGTACACAAACTGTTGGGATTTCTTAAATCTAATCTACAATTCACAATTTATATTCTTTTTTGTGTTACTAATTGTGTCTTTGTTAAATTCAAATACAACCCTTTGCCTATGACTCATAAACACTAAGTGATGTACTCCTACAGAGTGCTTCCATTCATAGCCTACAATAAGAATGAGAATTTTACTTAATAAGATCATGAAGACGCTACAAATCAGACACTACCAGATACGGCAAACTAAGTTAAACTTGTAGAGATTGTAGTGACATTAACTGTTGAAACTGGACTGCCACCCTGTGATGCTGCAAGGCCTATAGTGTAAGTGTGTGATAATATTAATAAATAATTAAAAAGTAAAAATGAATTTGTCCTACATTACACAGATATGTATTTTCCCGTGCACATACCTATTGTTTTCGGTTTCTATGAACGTTGTCTCTGTCACAAATCCTTAAACATTCCTTTGAATAGTGGAGGGAGGAGCATTTCATGATCTAAGTACAATGCACAATCAGACATAAAAACAGTCTGTGCTGAGAGCAGTGAGAAGTAACTACAACCATCATGGAAAGAAAAATTATTTGCTGGATAATACTGCTTGGACATTTTCATGCAGCACAGAGTAAGTAGTTATTACAAGTCATATCTGTATCATTGTTTGTGGGATAGTAAGAACTAAATTATATTTATTTTAAAGTAAATAAATGTTCCAGGATAACTGCATGCTTTCAGTGCATCCTCAAAAAATAATTAATATTCTCATAAAAACAAAATGTCAACTGTCCAGACGACTTCCATATTTATTCCATATTTCCACAAATAAGCTCAAACCTGGACTGAATTGTTGTTTAGCTGTTAGCCATTTCAAAGTACTGAGTAACGACAGGGTAAGTACATGCACTAGAGCTAGAAGAAAGTATCATACCCAATGCACATTTAGGTTACATGTATAAAATAATACAGTACCTTAGTAAATT
Source organism: Aulonocara sp. 'chitande type north' Nkhata Bay (assembly GCF_057382095.1). Lineage (NCBI taxonomy): Eukaryota > Metazoa > Chordata > Actinopteri > Cichliformes > Cichlidae > Aulonocara > Aulonocara sp. 'chitande type north' Nkhata Bay. The sequence continues at coordinate 10,892,177 of NC_141360.1, forward strand.
GGGTCGGAGATGGATGGATCAACAGCTCTAGATTGCATTCTGGATAATACATTTTGGACAATATCCATGGAGACGAAAGGGAAGTGCAAAGAAAACCAAAAGATTCCATATAAATAAAATGGTAAAAAGACTGATCAGCATTGTTTAATATGACTGGTAGACAATTTCTTGTGGCATTTATACATTAAAATAAAATAAAGGAAGTAGTTAAAATTATACATGGAGCAAACATATCAAATTATAATATAGAGGGTATTATTAACCTTTTCACGCATAGTGGTCACTACCGTGAACAGCTATTCAAAGACTGTTTCCTTGTATTTGTGTTAGTGTTGAATGTATACATGCACATAAACTACTACATTGGACACTCATGTGTCACTCTATACCCTGCCACCCACTGGTCTTTCAACGTTATTTTCATTGCAATTATTGTTATTTAACCCTGTCATGGATGAATTATGACAACCTCCAGTAGCGGGTTGGCAGGGGATTTACTGGCTGGCTGGAGCAGCATCTAATAACCAACTCGCAAAATAAAACAAAATAAAAACAAACCAACAAACACGAAAACACCAGACATTATGATACAGACTTATAATTTGCACCGATGTTTTTTCGAAACTCTACAAAGTGAGCGCGAGAGCCCTCGGTGCGCCTGCTTGCTGCTGTGCTGAAGTCAAAGTAAACTTTATTGTCATCTCCGCTATAAACAGTACAGTATAAAGAGAGACAAGACGACGAGGCTCCAGTTACAACAGTGCGAGTAAATGTCACACAGTGGAAATCTGTGTTTTTATGTTTTATCAATCTGTGTACTGGTACATAGTGTTGATTTCATTTGCATGATTTGATTGTGATATTTATATTGCATGGTTTTATCCTCATATTTATATTATGTATTTTAGTGTTGTTGCACAATATTCTTCTAATCCACTGTGGACTAAGCAGACAATTGTAGGCACCTGTGAGGTGGGGGCGTTCCCCGAGGTGGCCTATCAGCCGCCAGGCTTACCTGTTAAAGGGGATAGTGAGTGCAGAGACAAAAGAACGACGCACAAAAGGTGAGCAGGAGAAAAAGAAACGTGTGTAAGCCCACACCTCACAGGTGCCTACAATTGTCTGCTTAGTCCACAGTTGGAGGAACTGCTGCCTGACTGTGGGGTGCAACGAGCCTTCGGTGATCCAGTCCCAGCGGCATACTATGCATACTCTCTCTCTTCATATATATATATATATATATATATATATATATATATATATATATATATATATATATATATATTAGGGGTGCAACGATACACAAAATTCACGCTTCGGTTCGGTTCGATACTTTGGTGTCACGGTTCGATATTTTTTCGATACAAAATAAAATGTTCATGCCTTTTTAATTTGTCATTTATTAAAATTATAAATATATATTTTAACTCAAAAGTACAGTTTTTAAATTTAACCCTAACCCTTGTGCGTGTTTTTTATTTTGACAGCGAATGCGCACCTGCGGACCACTTATGTGCACCCCTGGTTATTTAGCTCATCATATCGCAGCCACAGAAATTCTTTTGTCCATGAAACCATAAAGCTGCACTTTCTTTTTGCCTTATAGTCTGATTTGTCATAACTTTTCCGTTTTGTGGTAAGCTTTTCTTTGGCTGTCACTTCTTCACCCTGACCTGTCTTATTTGGCTCAGCATAACTGAAATATATATCCTGCTGCTTTTACACACGCACTCACATAAGCTCAGCGATTCTCTGCGCGATCAACCTCTCACATGTTTAAGCTTGCTGCGGGAGATTTCACTTGTCATATTTGCATAGTAAGCTAACGATTAATAAGATGATGTCAGAGGAATTGGTGCACAAATTATCATCACTCACCAATCAGTGCTGTCGCTCTCTATACACAGTTCACGCGATTGCAAAGTGAAAGCAAAAAAACAAGCGCAAATTCAAACGCGATTTCTATATGTCACATATTGACAGTGGCTCACCGATGCCAATGACATAGTTACCCAGCTGCATTTCTGAAAGAATGCAAAAGCATTGACATATATTTTTCCTTCCTACAATAGCCCGACGGGCAGGGCAGAGATAGATTTTGGTACCCGACTGGAAAAAATCGCTAGCCCCTGGACGTCGGGCTAGCGATATTGCGAGCCCTGTATCTGATTGAGGAATCACTCATCTTTGGAAAAGAGAGTTTATTACAGAGAAATGGCTCTTTCTAAAATAAAAGCTATACTATCCGCTTCTTCTGGGCTATATTCTCAGCAGCATATTAAACATATCAGGTCCCCATAAGGAGAATCATGTGCTAACGGCTGTCTAAATGACTCGGGTAAAGTTTGTAGCATGCTTGCTTGTTGTTTTTGTCTTTGCACTAGGATGATGTCGGCGTAAATGTGCAGTCATATTCGTTGTGTTCTCACTAGTGCTTTCAGGTTCACCTCGTTAAAATGACCTTAACGCCACAACACGGCAAATCTCCGTTAATGAGCTACCCCTGATAGCCCCGTGCATGGGGCTAGACGGCCAACACGTTAACGAGCTAACTGCGCTAACACACTAGCTCCCACCCATGTAATTGAGCATTGCGTGGCACATCCAACATACTGTTTTACTTTAGTCCATGACGCGCTTACCTTCAGGGTCATACGTCACATGAAAACCAAAATAATTCCAAACGCCAGATCTGAATGAGGGTGGGGGAGGTTCAATTTGCCATGTTGCAAGGAGAGCTTAACTTCTGTCTCGCTAGCTTGCCCTGCGCTCTTCCTTCTGACTATGCTGTCTGTGTGGAGCGCTCAGTGGATCTGCGCTCGACAGTGCAGCCTAGGCGGAGTAGTCGAATGCAGATTCACTGAGCGCTCCACACAGACAGCATCGTCAGAAGGAAAGTTGATAAAATAAATTACAAATGTTGTATTGTTCGAAACATATGCGTACCGAACCGAAAGCACTGTATCGAACGGTTCAATATCGATACGAATATCGTTGCACCCGTAATATATATGTATGTATATATATGTATGTGTGTGTGTGTGTGTGTATTTATGTTTATCTAGTTAAATTCAGTATGGTTCCAACCAAGGTTTTTACAGTAAAATATATTTTATATGTATGTGCAATCCTTAATATACATATATGGAGGTTGTCAGAATTAATGCATGAAAGGGATAATTAGTAAAGCGGTTCCATTGCTTTAGTCTACTATAATACGCACAGTACAACATGAAAACTGTAGTGATGAAGTAAAAGTTTGTGTTAGGGCTGGGAAGTCAAACTAATTTATGGCGCTCTTCAAAACTATTTAAAAAATAAGAATAAACTTTTGCATCAACAGTCATGACGACAGCACAAAGCACAACGCCAGCAACCACCACTACAACAGGAGCAACAAACACCACAACGGCACTACCAACAACTGCAAGTGGACATCCGACATCCACAACAACAACACCTCCAACTATGACAACAGAACTACCAACCACTACAACAGCATCGCCGACCACCACAACAACACCACCAACCACTACAACAGAACCTTCGACGACCACAACCACACCACAAACCACCACAACAGCCCCACAAACCACCACAACAGCACCACTGACCACCACAACAACACCATCAACTACAAACACAGGGCCTCTGACCACAACAACAGCACCACCAACCACCACAAAAGCACCAACAAGCACTACAACAGCATCACCGACCACCACAACGGCAGAACCAACTACAAACACAGAGCCTCTGACCACAACAACAGCACCACCAACCACTACATCAGCACCACCAACCACTACAACCAAAGCACCAACTACCACAACAGGACCTATGACCAGCACAACAACACCACCAACCACTACAACGGCACCTGCGACTACCACAGCGGCACCACAAATAACCATAACAGTACCTCTGACAACCACAATGACTACCCCAACCACTACAACTGTACCTCCAACCACTACAACAGCACCTCTGACCATTACAACAGCACCACAGACAACCACATTCACAACACCAACCACTACAACAACAGCTCCAACCGCCACGACACCACCACCAACTACAACAGCACCTCCGACCACCACAACAGCTCCACCAACCACAACAACAGCACCACTGACAACCACACTCACAACACCAAACACTACAACAGCAGTTCCGGCCACCACAACAGCACCACCAACAAGCACTACAACAGCACCACCGACCACCACAACCACAGCACAAACTACCACAACAGCACCTTTGACCAGCACAACAGCACCAATAACCACTACAACAGCACCTCCGACTACCACAGTGGCACCACAAACCACCACAACAACAACCACAACAACTGTACCTCCAACCACTACTACAGTACCTCCAGCCACTACAACAGCACTACCAACCACTACAACAGCACCACCGACAACGACAACAGCTCCACCAACCACTGCAACAGCATCTCCAACCACCACAACAGCACCTCCGACCACTACAACAGCACCACCAACAACCACACTCACAACACCAACCACTACAACAGCACCTCCAACCACCACAAAAGCACCAACAAGCACTACAACAGCATCACCGACCACCACAACGGCAGAACCAACTACAAACACAGAGCCTCTGACCACAACAACAGCACCACCAACCACTACATCAGCACCACCAACCACTACAACCAAAGCACCAACTACCACAACAGGACCTATGACCAGCACAACAACACCACCAACCACTACAACGGCACCTGCGACTACCACAGCGGCACCACAAATAACCATAACAGTACCTCTGACAACCACAATGACTACCCCAACCACTACAACTGTACCTCCAACCACTACAACAGCACCTCTGACCATTACAACAGCACCACAGACAACCACATTCACAACACCAACCACTACAACAACAGCTCCAACCGCCACGACACCACCACCAACTACAACAGCACCTCCGACCACCACAACAGCTCCACCAACCACAACAACAGCACCACTGACAACCACACTCACAACACCAAACACTACAACAGCAGTTCCGGCCACCACAACAGCACCACCAACAAGCACTACAACAGCACCACCGACCACCACAACCACAGCACAAACTACCACAACAGCACCTTTGACCAGCACAACAGCACCAATAACCACTACAACAGCACCTCCGACTACCACAGTGGCACCACAAACCACCACAACAACAACCACAACAACTGTACCTCCAACCACTACTACAGTACCTCCAGCCACTACAACAGCACTACCAACCACTACAACAGCACCACCGACAACGACAACAGCTCCACCAACCACTGCAACAGCATCTCCAACCACCACAACAGCACCTCCGACCACTACAACAGCACCACCAACAACCACACTCACAACACCAACCACTACAACAGCACCTCCAACCACCACAAAAGCACCAACAAGCACTACAACAGCATCACCGACCACCACAACGGCAGAACCAACTACAAACACAGAGCCTCTGACCACAACAACAGCACCACCAACCACTACATCAGCACCACCAACCACTACAACCAAAGCACCAACTACCACAACAGGACCTATGACCAGCACAACAACACCACCAACCACTACAACGGCACCTGCGACTACCACAGCGGCACCACAAATAACCATAACAGTACCTCTGACAACCACAATGACTACCCCAACCACTACAACTGTACCTCCAACCACTACAACAGCACCTCTGACCATTACAACAGCACCACAGACAACCACATTCACAACACCAACCACTACAACAACAGCTCCAACCGCCACGACACCACCACCAACTACAACAGCACCTCCGACCACCACAACAGCTCCACCAACCACAACAACAGCACCACTGACAACCACACTCACAACACCAAACACTACAACAGCAGTTCCGGCCACCACAACAGCACCACCAACAAGCACTACAACAGCACCACCGACCACCACAACCACAGCACAAACTACCACAACAGCACCTTTGACCAGCACAACAGCACCAATAACCACTACAACAGCACCTCCGACTACCACAGTGGCACCACAAACCACCACAACAACAACCACAACAACTGTACCTCCAACCACTACTACAGTACCTCCAGCCACTACAACAGCACTACCAACCACTACAACAGCACCACCGACAACGACAACAGCTCCACCAACCACTGCAACAGCATCTCCAACCACCACAACAGCACCTCCGACCACTACAACAGCACCACCAACAACCACACTCACAACACCAACCACTACAACAGCACCTTTGACCAGCACAAAAGCACCTCTGACTACCACAGTGGCACCACAAACCACCACAACAACCCCAACCACAACAACTGTACCTTCAACCACTACTACAGTACCTCCGGCCACTACAACAGCACTACCAACCACTACAACAGCACCACCGACAATGACAATAGCTCCACCAACCACTGCAACAGCATCTCCAACCACCACAACAGCACCTCCAACCACTACAACAGCACCACCAACAACCACACTCACAACACCAACCACTACAACAGCACCTCCAACCACCACAAAAGCACCAACAAGCACTACAACAGTGTCACTGAATACAACAACAACACCAGCAACCACTACAACAGCAACTCCACTCATCACTACAAATACACCACTAACCACTACTACAACACCAACCACTACAACATTAACAAACAACACTATAACAACACCACCAACCACTATAACACCACCAACAACCACTACAACCACCACTACAACCACCACTACAACAGCACCTCCAACCACTACAACAGCACCTTTGACCACGACAACGACATCACTAACCATTACAACAGCACCCCCAATCACCACTACAACAGCACCTCCAGCCACAACAACAACACCAACACCAACCACCACTATAACAACACCAACAACCAATAGAACAGCACCTCCAGCCACAACAACACCACCAACCACTACAACAACACCAACCACCATTACAACAACCAAGACAACAGCTCCACCAACCGCTACAACAACACCACCAACTACTACAAAATTACCAACCACCACTATAACAACACCACCAACCACGACAACAGCACCTCCAACCACCATTACAAGAACACCACCAACCACTACAACACCACCAACAACCACTACAACAGCACGTCCAACCACCACTACAACACAACCACCAACCGCTACAACAACACCAACAACCACTACAACAGCACCTCCAACCACCACTACAACAACACCCCCAACCACAACACCTGTACCACCAACCACTACAACAGCTCCTTCGACCACAACAACAACAACACAAACCATTATAACAGTACCTCCAACCACAACAAAACCACCAACCACTACAACACCACCACCAACCACCACTATAACAACACCACCAACCACTACAACACCACCACCAACCACTACAACAACACCAACCACCATTACAACAACTCCAACAACCACTATGACAACATCACCAACCACTACACCAGCACCACCAACCACCACTATAACACCACCACCAACCGCTACAACAGCACCTCCGACCACGACAACAACACCAACCACTACAACAACACCAACCACCAATACAACAACTCCAACAACCGCTACAACAGCACCTCCGACCACGACAACAACAACACCAACCACTACAACAGCACCTCCAACCACCGCTACAACAACACCACCAAGCACTACAACAGCACCATCAACCATTACAACAGCGAAAGGTGAGTCTAATTTCTTGGAAAAATATATAGCATATGATAATACACTGAGACTTAAACAGATACCATATGGCTGATTAGATCCTAATGTGTGTTAACACCATGCTTGTTAAATAAATGTCTAACATACCACACAGAGTGAATGGGTTAAATGCAGAGAGGAATTTCCCCACGGGGATCAATAAAGTATACATTATTATCATTATTAGAATTTCGATCCATAATCAAAGGAGCTTGCAAAGAAAAGCATCTGGACTTCTTTAAGTTACTTGAAGACGTTTCACCTCTTATCCTAGAAGCTTCTTCAGTTCTAAGGTCAAATGGTGGAGAGTCCCAGATATAAACCTAGTGGGAGTATCCCCCCACAGAGGGACAAAAGGACCCCCTGATGATCCTCTAATTGCCTGAGCCAAGGTGTGAAACTGGGTGTGGGTCCCAATCAGCCAGAGTTTCGGGTGAGTTCATTGTGAAACCTGGCCCCACCTTATCATGCGAATTCCTGAGATCAGATGGCCCAGGATGTGAGTGGGCGTTCAGGCGTCTGGGAAGGGAACTCAAAACTGGATTATAGATGGCAGAGAGTTGGTGTCGTAAACCACCGCCTCTGTTCAAAGATGGTCGCTCACAGTGGACATAGATGGCTTCTTTCACTCCTCTTTCAAACCATCTGTCCTCTCTGTCCAAAATGTGAACATTGGCATCCTCGAAAGAGTGTCCTTTATCCTTAAGATGCAGATGGACAGCTGAGTCTTGTCCTGTGGAGGTGGCTCTTCTTCTATGTTGTGCCATGCGCTTGTGAAGTGGCTGTTTGGTCTCTCCAATGTAGAGGTCTGGGCATTCCTCGCTGCACTGTACAGCATACACCACATTGTTAAGTCTGTGTTTTGGCGTTTTGTCTTTTGGGTGAACCAGTTTTTGTCTGAGCGTGTTGCTGGGTCTGAAATGCACAGGGATGTCATGCTTGGAGAAAACCCTCCTGAGTTTTTCTGATACACCGGCTACATAGGGGATGACAATGTTGTTGCGTCTGTCCTTCTTATCCTCCCTCGCTGGTGTCTGATCTTCTTTTCTGTGCCTCTTTGGTGACTTTAAGAACGCCCATTTAGGATAGCCGCAAGTTTTGAGTGCTTCCTTTACATGTGTGTGTTCCTTCTTTTTTTCCTTCAGGCTTAGAGGGAACATGTTCTGCCCGGTGGTGTAGGGTCCTAATTACTCCAAGTTTGTGTTCCAGAGGGTGATGGGAGTCAAACAGGAGGTACTGGTCCGTGTGTGTGGGCTTCCGGTAAACTTCGATGTTGAGGTTGCCATTCTCTTCAATGTGCACGGCGCAGTCCAGGAAAGGCAAACAGTTGTCCTTTGTGTCTTCCCTGGTGAACTTGATGTTTTTATCCACAGCGTTAATGTGCGCAATGAAGGATTCCACTTCTTGTGTCTTGATTTTGACCCAGGTGTCGTCTACATATCTGTACCAGTGGCTGGGTACTCTTCCTTTGAAAGAGCCAAGAGCCTTCCTGTCCACCACCTCCATGTAAAGGTTGGCTACAATAGGTGACACGGGGGAGTCCATGGCACAGCCATGTTTTTGTCTGTAAAAGCCTTCATTGTCTCCCTGGATTTTGAGGGGGACTGAGAAACATGGAGAAGCACTGCTTACTTCACATGTCCAAAGAAAGCTGTTAGTTGCAGCCTACCTCAATCTATAGCTACCACACTCGTGTCAGAGGCAGACCACTTTCAGACTGCCGTAACTGAAAGTCACTATGAAGTGGCAGCTGTAGTGGTAAGGGCATTAATGTGTTTACTTCATGTTCGCTGCTATAAAGTAATCAGTAACTAATTACTGATTACTTATTTTCAAAAGTAATTAATTACTTAGTTAGTTACTTTTTAAAAACACGATTTACAACCTGAAGAGGTGATAAAGTGGTAGATCTTTCAGCCCAATTCTACTTTTTCTGCATAATCCATTATACAAAATGTAACCAAATGGAAAAGTATCTTTTTTTAACTTGTTTTATCAGTTTTAATCTTTTAACTTTATGCATCAAGCAAAAATTAAATTATATGCACCATTCTTTGACTTGAATAAATTAGTTTAACATTTAAACCTATTTTCTGCACATTCCAGCCCATAAAATAAAATATTTTTTGTGTTTACACTCAGTCTTTCAAATAGATGCAAGTATAACACAGCAGAAAATAAATAAAGTCAAAGACTAACGGTCCTTTTGCTCTATTTTCACCTGTAAAGCAGGAGTGGGGTAGGCGGAGGTTTACCCTGGTGCAGGTGTGCTGCAGCGGTCAGTGGAAGAATCCGCGAGTTTCTCTGTGAATTTCCCATTACGGCGTAGCGCACGTGGTGCTTGTTTAGGGTTTTTTTTTTCGCTGTAAAAATAAGTTTTCTTCCCACGCACAACGAACACTAATGTTTTTGTCACTTTTTATGGAATCAAACTCAAAGTAAGGTCAGTACTTCCACACTTTAAACGCTGCACGCTTATACTCTCTCCCGCACTGATATATCCATTGTTGATCTGCACACAGCTGATCAACAATGGATCACGAACGTTGCACTCGCTTACGTCACTGTCATGAGACATTCTCGCAAAAAAATCACGGTTTTAGTAACGCAGTAACGCAGCGTTCCTATGGGAAAGTAACAGTAATCTAATTACCGTTGTTGCAATAGTAATCCCTTACTTTACTCGTTACTTGAAAAAAGTAATCAGATTACAGTAACAAGTAACGCATTACTGCCCATCTCTGGTGACTATAATGCAGCTGCTGGTCTATTTTTCTGTTGTATTACTGTTATATTGGTAACCAGGCTTACAGTACACAAGCTACTTAAGGTGTGTTGTTCTGCTAAGGTCGTTCCACTCACCAGCTAGTTAGAATTGGTGGAATGAGACAAATGTTTGTGAGGAAAACACAGGGAGGTGCATCCCATAGTGAGACGTCTCACTTATGCTACTCTGACAACTGAGGTTATGCAAGTAACATAAAGTTTTTACCAGTTTCAGCAACAGATTGAATGAGATTTTTAAAATGAAATTGTTACAAAAAAATACTTTATCTTTACATTGTCCTTTTGCCAATGGCAACACATTTGTTTCTTAAAATACAAAAATATATATGGGTTTCAGCTGTAAATTAAATCAGTACTTTCAGGTTATTAATTAATCATATTGTCCTAAAAGAACCAGAAGTGTGTCACAAAGTGAGACTGAATTGCATTTTAAAAATGTATATTCTTTATATTATTTTATTATTGACTTCTAAATGCAATGTTTTCAAACTCTAAAGCCCTGCAAGCACTGGCACATATGAAGATGAGGATAACTACCTACGGAGAGGTCAGCAATGCAACCATCATTAAACTTATTGAAGAGGTATGCCTATAAAATTATATTATTATATTCATATAATATATTTAAAATTTGTTTTCTTTGTGGATTATTTAAACTTGCTTTTGAAACTGAAGTAAATATTTAGATGTTTAGTCTTTGTGTTTTCTCTCTTTTTAGTTTTTTAGCAACCAGATCCTGAATGGAACAGCCCACAGTCTCTCTGTGACAAATATTCAACAAGTGAGAGTTGGCCCATAAAAGCTTTGCATGGACAGAAGTCAAAAGTGACTGAATAAAGACAACAATTCAAGGATGTATTTGGTTTAACATAATGTGAAGCAGCAGTATGACTGAACTGTCATACTGCCTCTTCACATGTCTTGAAATAAAGCAAGCCATCAATTTACAATTCAAGAAAAGAATTTCTGAGTAAAAAAGAAGATTAAATTACAACCAGCTTTGTAATTCCACACCTTTGCCTGTATTTTACATAAATATGAGAATTGGAAATGTGCTCTTGGTGTGAGTGTCAACTTGAAAAGTATAATAGAAATCTCAAACCAGGAAATTTGATTTGTCACAGATTTGTAAGAGGCGTTATCAGTTCTTCAGCTCGAGAAGCAGAGGTCACTCTGACAAGCCTGGTAACCAAAAACTGTAAAGCTGGCTTCTTGCTTATATAGACAAAGAAAAGTGAGTGAAGCATACCAAGTGCATGAATACTGTCCCTCAAATCGGGAAAATCAATTGTCTGTCAGATATTACTGGCAGAACTTGTTATTATGAGTGATTCTGTTGTACTCAAGGTCACCTTTCCAGTTCATTGGCAAGACAGAATTTGAAAGCATTCCTTTGTATTTTACTTTAAAGAATAACTAAAATTTGGAGGATGTACAACATACTGTGTGTTCAGAGAAACTCTGAGAAAGTTTCTGTCACAAGCATCAGGGATCACTGCAGTCTGGAGAGAATGGTCAAGAAAAATCCATCCTTCTTTTGATATAGGATAAATTTGAATAAAAATGAACTAATGCCTATACGTGTGAGTAACTCCTCTTAGCTACAAAACCTCACGTTTAGTATAACTTATGAGAGGTTCACTCTGGGTATTCAGGATACAAAGTGCTGGCAACCTAATGCAGTTAACAAACGTGTCGCCAAGAGGGAAACTACTCGCTTGGCGACACAAAGCAGTCATCTCCTCTGTGAATAACTCAATGGAGGGTGCTGGGAAAAAGTCAGTAGGTGGCACCATAGTTGCTCTTGTTGCAAAGGCCAATATCTTCTGTAATTTGGAAAGTCCTTCTTATTCTGCAAAACAGAAAATGAAAACAATATGCTTTAAGGTATCTTTATATTATCTCATTTGGCCTAAATAAATTGCCAATGTGTCATGTCTGAGTTGTTTTCCTGAATGGACACAAAATGCAGACACGATGTCTAAGTTCATTGTGTTTATTTATAGTGAATGATTTGCAAATAAAGACAATTGAAACTTCAGAACGTTAGTGGTAGCAGGCAACTCCAAGCCGTCTGATCCTCAACCTCCCAGTTACAAAAGATACCCGTCAACACAATTGCTTCTTCCTTTCACTTTAGTAACTCATGCGTTTCATCTTTCAACAGTCTCAAGGAACTATGTAAAAATGTTATTACAACTGAGAGGATACTTAAGGAGCAATGGAAGCTGTGTAGTCACCGTTATACAAGTATGTTATGTAATATAAAAATTTCAGAAATGTGTTTATTGTAAACTAAATTGCCAATTACTTTCTGCATCTTGGAAAAAAAATCTCTCCAGAAGGTAACAACCATCTGCTCAGCAGCTCTTCTGTTGCTAGATGAGATAGATGACAAGATCATCCACCTAAATCAACATCTTCCTCATTTTTGCCTATTTTATCTGAGAATCGTATACAGATCTTTAAGTTGTGATCATAAGATATCCTTTGGAGACATGCAAGGCTTCCTTCTGCACAGCAGCGTGTTTTATACAGGGAGTGCAGAATTATTAGGCAAGTTGTATTTTTGAGGAATAATTTTATTATTGAACAACAACCATATTCTCAATGAACCCAAAAAACTCATTAATATCAAAGCTGAATGTTTTTGGAAGTAGTTTTTAGTTTGTTTTTAGTTTTAGCTATTTTAGGGGGATATCTGTGTGTGCAGGTGACTATAACCGTGCATAATTATTAGGCAACTTAACAAAAAACAAATATATACCCATTTCAATTATTTATTTTTACCAGTGACACCAATATAACATCTCCACATTCACAAATATACATTTCTGACATTCAAAAATAAAACAAATCAGCGACCAATATAGCCACCTTTCTTTGCAGGGACACTCAAAAGCCTGCCATCCATGGATTCTGTCAGTGTTTTGATCTGTTCACCATCGTTCCACCACTTGACCTCCGTCAGACTCTCAGCCAGGTTCCCCATAGCACTCCTTTTATTGTGGTTACATGAATATGCATAGGGTCATTAACATATAACATCTTACATAGGTATACATGTGAACAAAGAATACTGTGTGTGTGTGTGTGTGTGGGGGGGGGGGGGGGGGGGGTCAGAGTGTGGCCCCATAAACGACTTCCCTTAACCTGCTGGTCTGGAAAATCCAACAGTTCATCTATATGTAAAAAGGCGCTTAGACTAAAACTGACATAGCTACGTTAATCCTACCGTAAAACAATAAAACAAGGTACGACCTCTTCCCATGCTCCCAGGGTGTAGGTGTGCATTCCAGAGTGGAATGCACACAAAGTTTGCAGACTATTAAGGATCAAACCTCTACCAATCTAAAACTAATTATAAAACTCTAAGCATATATAAGTAGATATTTCTAAGCATAAATGACAATCGACAATACAAAATACAAAATACATTTCATGTTTGGCACTGATCACCACTTGCACTCATGTATATATCTTTCTACGTAGCACTCATAATTCTTATTCTCATGTATATATCTCATGTATATCTCATGCACATATCTTTCTTTCTACATAGCACTTTAATTCTTATTGTCTGCACTGAAGCACCGCAGCAATTTCCTAATGTTCTAAACCTCAACATCTGGCAATAAACCCATTCTGATTCTGATTCTGATTCTGAAAACCTAACAGAAGGTGTCTTCCAGAAACTGGCAGTAGGACTGGGAGTTGAACTTGACTCCATCCTCAACCCGAAAAGGCCCAACAAGCTCATCTTTGATGATACCAGCCCAAACCAGTACTCCACCTCCACCTTGCTGGCGTCTGAGTCGGACTGGGGCTCTCTGCCCTTTACCAATCCAGCCACGGGCCCATCCATCTGGCCCATCAAGACTCACTCTCATTTCATCAGTCCATAAAACCTTAGAAAAACCAGTCTTGAGATATTTCTTGGCCCAGTCTTGACGTTTCAGCTTGTGTGTCTTGTTCAGTGGTGGTCGTCTTTCAGCCTTTCTTACCTTGGCCATGTCTCTGAGTATTGCACACCTTGTGCTTTTGGGCACTCCAGTGATGTTGCAGCTCTGAAATATGGCCAAACTGGTGGCAAGTGGCATCTTGGCAGCTGCACGCTTGACTTTTCTCAGTTCATGGGCAGTTATTTTGCACCTTGGTTTTTCCACACGCTTCCTGCGACCCTGTTGACTATTTTGAATGAAACACTTGATTGTTCGATGATCACGCTTCAGAAGCTTTGCAATTTTGAGACTGCTGCATCCCTCTGCATGATATCTCACTATTTTTGACTTTTCTGAGCCTGTCAAGTCCTTCTTTTGACCCATTTTGCCAAGGGAAAGGAAGTTGCCTAAAAATTATGCACACCTGATATAGGGTGTTGATGTCATTAGACCACACCCCTTCTCATTACAGAGATGCACATCACCTAATATGCTTAATTGGTAGTAGGCTTTCGAGCCTATACAGCTTGGAGTAAGACAACATGCATGAAGAGGATGATGTGGACAAAATACTCATTTGCCTAATAATTCTGCACTTCCTGTATTAAATTTGCACTGCTGTTTTTTTGCTAATTTTGCTCCAGCAGTATCTGTTGAACTTGCACTTTTTCTGCACTAAAACCTGAAAATAAAACACAAAATTAAATACATCAACCACGTAATCATGTTACAGAATTTGAGAAACCGGTCATGGATAACCAGTTAATGCAATTTATGTGTCATACTCATCACAGAGGTTTAAAGCCAAAGTTTTATGTTGATTTGACATTTCTGGAAAGCTATAATCAAACTCAAATTCTGTGGGTTTGCTGCTCACATGTGACTCTCCAAGCTCACAATAATAGCTTGATTAAAATGCTTATCATCTGAATAACTGCCAGAAAGAGATGCCATTAGAGTTAAATATGAAGAGTAATCTTCATCATTAACACACATGGTAGGGATGTAATCACTTCTTGCCATGTAGGCTTGATCACAAATGCTGCTCCCATCACTTCCTTGCTTTGCTCTTCACCTTTTACCAACTATCCTGGCAATCCACTTGGTGCCAGTATCATTTTATTCATCACTGCTTGTGCCAGGGTCGTCACCTTTAATGTGACTTCTTCTGTTCAGTGTATCACAGACCTTAAAACGCTACTGGTGTATTTCATGTTTTAAATAATAATGATTTATATCTTTGGCTTCTTCATTTTGTAACACTCATTACACGAATACACACAGTATCAATAAACAATAGTATTTTGCTTGACATCCTCTGGAATGGGTTCAGCAAAGCTATCCTTGATGTGTTTCACGACAGTTTGATTGTCCCAGGTCTTCTGGAATTCTTCCCCATCTTGTTCCAGTAGTCCACTTCTAATCAGGGTGCCTTGGTTCCTCAACACCTGACGTGGACCTTGTTAATCCAGGTGACGTCCAAGCCAGTATGGCTTCTTATTTATTTTAACATATTTACAATATGATGTAACCATGACATACAGTCTATTACTTGAATTGTTATGGCAAGTGGATCAGACTCAGGCACAGACTAGAATCACAAGTTAAAAGTCCTTTTATTTACACAAAAACACCAGGTGCAGAACATAGGTGGGGGAAAGCCAGGGGTTCCAGTGGTCCACAGGAAAGATTCAAGGAAGAGAAGAGTTCAAGGTTTAAACTCTGTTTTAAATCACGTATGTGGAAAAAAGCTTTCTCTTCCCTTTTGTCTTCTGTGAAATCAGCAGTTCTGAAGCTTGGACTCAAGACATTGAAGGTTCCAGAGACACTAGATGGACTGACCCAGCCTGACCTGTGAACCTGCAAATTGGTTGCATGTTTTTCATTGTCCTCTCTGCTCATTTTTGCCATGTTAGATGGGGTTAACTCAGAAAGATTTACATTGTACTTTCACTGAATGCCCAGGGGATGCTGCTTTCCTGTTCTGTGATTGTAATCAACACAGTACATGGGGATAAGTGCATCTTCTGATCCAGTTGTGGTCATCCTTCCTCCGACCTCTCCTTACCAAAGATGAGAACAAAATCAGCATTAACTCAGAGTAGGTTAGTTAGATAAGTATAATTGAGTTTATTTGATCATTGTTTGTAGTTGAAGAGTCTGGGTGCTAAACTGGTCTGCATGCAGTCTACACCGTTCACCAACTGAACACACTTGGCACATCACGGAATGAATGTAGCTATAAATAAAAGAAAACAGATAGAATTAACAAAGTTGATTGTAACAAACTTTCTATTTGATTAAAAGTCATTATGAAAGGAAAAATCCCAGCACACAATGAAAAACCTGTTTGACTGCCACACGAATAGCTTTAGTTGCTAACTGCAATGGCATTTTAGTTGGCTGACAGCACTAACACATTAACCCAGTTGTGCTTTCAAAATTCTGGGTTTAGGAATTAGCTTTAGCTGCATACTTTCAGTTTCATTTTATACCCACCCACCAGCAGTAAGGTCAAAATAAAACAACTAATTTGACTGCATGTACACAAACTGTTGGGATTTCTTAAATCTAATCTACAATTCACAATTTATATTCTATGTTTTGTGTTACTAATTGTGTCTTTGTTAAATTCAAATACAACCCTTTTCCTATGACTCATAAACACTAAGTGATGTACTCCTACAGAGTGCTTCCATTCATAGCCTGCAATGAGAATAAGAATTTTACTTATTAAGATCACAAAGACATTACAAATCAGACACTACCAGATACGCTAAACTAAGTTAAACTTGTAGAGAGTGTAGTGATATTAACTGTTAAAAGTGAAAGGATGCCAATGTTTCTAAAGTGTGATGCATTTTACTATTAATAACAAAAAACAAAAAATTATTTGTTGTACATTACAAATACATGTATTTTCCCGTGCACATGCTTAGTTGTTTCAATCTAAATGAAACTGGTCTCTGATAATAATTGTTTAACTCTCCCTTTGAATAGTGGAGGGTGGAGCATTTCATGATCTAAGTACAATGCACAGTCACACCTAAAAACAGTCTGCGCTGAGAGTAACTACAACCACCATGGAAAGAAAAATGATTTGCTGGATAATACTGCTTGGACATTTTCATGCAGCACAGAGTAAGTATTTATTACAATGTGGGATTAATAATGAGCAAGAATAAATATTCAAAAGATAAAAAACACAGCTCTTTCAAATTGAACTGCGCTTTAGTTTCCTTTTTAGATACTGCTATCTTTTAAAAGATTATTTTACGTTCCATACAACAGCAGTTCCGACCACCACAAGTGCAATAACTATACCAACCACAATCAACATGACCTTTGCTACAAACATTATAGGAGAAAATATTTAACACTGTTATATACTAACAAAATGCATATTTACAGTACAAGAGAAACTTGTAGGCAAAGTGAGAATGATACAATAAATAATCATGTAAGGGTTGGAAAGTCAAACTGCTTAATAGTTATCTTCAAAACTGTATCAACAGTCATGACAACAGCACAAAGCACAAGTGGAGCATCAACCACCACAACTGCACCTCCAACAACAACTAATGCAGCTGCGACTACCACATCAGCAGCACCAACAATAGCTACAGCAACACCAAATAACGTGACCGCAGCACCAACCACCAAAACTGCAGTACCATTTATTACAACAACACCTCCGTCCATCACAACAGCAGCTCCAACCATCACAACTGCAGCTCCAACCACCACAACTGCTTTTTAACTTTATTGACAAACAACAGTAGCAGCGCAACGGAGGCTAGACCGTCCCATTACACAAGCCTCGCACTTCCGGCCTTAGCGGTCTTTGAGTACGCGGCCCTTGAGGATCGTTGAGGCTGTGTACTTTAAGGCTGCAGACCCTGAATTGGGATACAGCCTCTGTGTTTCATGTAGTCTGTGTTGCGTCGTCTGTGTTCCTACCCTCCATGTCCATCTCCCGGTCAGTCTGTACATCATCGTCATGGTTTTCTGAGTCTCCTTAGTTTATCAGTATCTGTTTCCCAGTTTAGTTTAGGTTCAGTTTAGTCACGGTGTTTCTGCTTTGTGTTGAGACCTGTCATCAGCCACAATAAAGGCTCGCTTTCAGTTTAAGTTTACTCCGGTCTACTCTCTTGTGTTCGCAGCTGGGTCCACCACACACACCCCCACAAGGTCTGTCCCCTCAGATCGTGACACCTCCGACCACCACAACTGCAGCACCAACCAATACAACTGCAATAACACTCATTACAGCATCAACTTCAGTTATCACAACTTCAGCACCACCAACAAAAACAACAGCCACAGAAGGTGATTCCAATATATTTGAAAAAACTATAGAGAGCATATTTATATATTAATATACATATTAATTAGAAAATTACTAGCAGCAGCCAGTAGTACGCCTCAGCCTAGCAGATGCAACTATGACATTAATTTCAAAATCCTACATTTTCTTGTTCTCGCGTTAATGGATTGACAAGGTTTTTAGAAAACTTGACCTCTGAACTCTAACCTTGAGGTTGAGGTAACTGAGATTTATACTCATGAGACTTTTAGTAGACACACCTGTGGCAATTTGCATCTCCTACATCCTACAAAATGGACGGAGGCACATCCCATAGTGAGACATCTCAGGCATGTTACTCTGAGAACTGGGGTTACGTAGGTAACCTAAACTTTGCATTTGTGTTAGCAATTGGTTGAATGAGGATTTTTAAAATGAAATTTTTACAAAAACATTTTTATCTTTAAGTTGTCCTATTGCCACTAGCAACAAGTTTGTTCTTGAAAACCAAAAGAAATATTCATCAGTTTCAGTTGCAAACTGAAAAATAACCATAAGTATGTGACAAAGGGAGACTAAATTGCATTTACAATATATTATATAGATAATTTGGCCACATGTTGTTGTAGTTTTTAAAGTGCAGGGCTCAAATACAAAGGCAAACCTCAAATTGATAGAAGTTTTCACTTGTAGATTTTGTTGTCTTTTCATATGTGAAAAGGGTTAGATATCAATTAAAAGTTCCACAATTATATGTTCTTTTATTCACTCCTAATTGTAGTGTTTTAAATCCTAAAGCCCTGCAAGCACTAGCACATATGAAGATGAGGACAACTTCCTATGGAGAGGTCAGCAATGCAACAATCATTAAACTTCTTGAAAAGGTATAACTATATAGAATTATCTCTTATTTACAAGTGAGTTTGGTTTCTGGATTCTTTAAACTTACTTTTAAGATAAAAATTATTTGTATTTTCTTTCTCTTCAGTTTTTTAGCAACCAGATCCCACAGTCTCTCTGTGACAAACATTCAACAAGTGAGAGTTGGCCCATAAATGCCTTGCATGGATCAAAGTCCATATGAAGACATAACATGTTTAGCTGCATGTTCCATAGCACGTTTAGCTGACCTTTCTTACTAAATTGTTGGCTGTCTGAGTGGAGTCCAAAGAACAATGTGGGCTTTATAGATGCTTGGTAAACTTTCTGGGGGAAAATGGGTCTTGTTAAAAGAGATGGTATCCATCTCACTTTGCATGGAGCAGCTCTCATTTCTATAAATCTGGCAAAATTTAATAAACCCTCAAAACGTGACTATCCAGAGTTGGGACCAGAAAGCAGAGTTGCAGTCTTACACACCTCATTGCAGCTTCTCTCCTCCCATTATTCCCCCAAAACCATAGCCTCTTAGAAACTATGCCAGCTCCCAAATAGACAAAAATAAAGTAAAAATCTGCAAAAAATGACTTAAACATAAAAGAATCACAAAGAAAGAACATCACAGTATCCACATCTGCACCAAATAGTAAAACAGCAAAATGTAGATTATTAAACTTTAGGTCTCTGTCTTATAAGTCCCAGTTAGTACATGAATTAATAATTCAACAAACTGCTTTACTCTACAGGAAACCTACAAATACCTGATAACAGCAGGATAATTATATTAGTTTAAATGAATCAACACCTCAAAATACAAAATCCCCGAAGTACAGGCCGAGGGTGTGTGTGCTAACAATCGTCTCACTAATCTAGAAGATCATCATTTACCTTGGAAAAATAGTTTGCTGCTTTATGAAAATAAGGCCTTTGGTGAAGCTAGAACATCTTACTATTTATTCATGAATTTCTTCACAAATAAAATTTTAACTATTA
Source organism: Aulonocara sp. 'chitande type north' Nkhata Bay (assembly GCF_057382095.1). Lineage (NCBI taxonomy): Eukaryota > Metazoa > Chordata > Actinopteri > Cichliformes > Cichlidae > Aulonocara > Aulonocara sp. 'chitande type north' Nkhata Bay. Next base: position 10,912,861 of record NC_141360.1, read on the forward strand.
GAGCAACAATTACTCATAAACAGGCGTAACATTATGTTCAGCTACTTTCAGTAACATTAATATTCATGTAGAATCTTTTTCTCCAACTGATATTTCTGACTTACTAATTACTTCCTCCAAACCATCAACGTGTCTTTTAGACCCCATTCCTACAAAACTGCACAAAGAAGTCCTGCCATTAATTAATGCTTCAGTTGTAAATGTTATCAACCTATCTCTAATAATCGGCTATGTACCACAGGCCTTCAAGCTGGCTGTAGTTAAACCTTTACTAAAGCCATCTCTACACCCAGTGGTCTTAGCTAATTATAGGCCAGTCTCCAACATTCCTTTCATATCAAAAATGTGGACTCATCTCATCTCTGTGTTTATCCTGCTAGACCTCAGTGCAGCGTTCGATACTGTTGACCATTATATTATACTATTAGAATGATTAGAACATGCTTTAGTTATTACAGGTACTGCACTGCAGTGATTTGAATCGTATCTATCCTAGAGATTCCAATTTGTTCATGTAAATGGAGAGTCCTCTTCACACTCTAAGGCTTATTATGATGTTCCACTGAAAAGCCATCAGCTGATCCAAAATGCTGCAGCTACAGTACTGTCAGAGACTAGAAAGAGAAAGCATATTTCTCCCATACTGGTTTCCCTTCATTAGCTCAATCCAGAATCGCATTTAAAATACTGGTCCTCACATACAAGGTCTTTAATAATCAGGGCCATCTTATCTTAATGTCTTTATAGTAGCTACCGTATCACTCCATTACAATACTCTCAGACTGCTGGCTTAATTATGGTTTGCAGAGTATAAAAGTAGAATGGGAGGCAGAGCCTTCAGTTTGGATTCGGGAGACAGACACCCTCTCTGCTTCTAAGATTAGGCTTAAAACTTTCCTTTTTGAGTAAGCATACAGTTAGGACTCAATCAGGTGACCCTTAGTTATGCTGCAATAGCCCGAGGCTACTTGGGGATTCCCATGATGCATTGAGTGTTTCTTTTTCAGTCACCTTTTCTTTTGTTTCTTTTTTCTTTTTGTTGCGTGTCCCGTTTGGCTCTTTTGCCATCAGAATTATTGTCTAAAGGCGAAGAAAGATGCCCAACGGATTTACTTTACCAAATGGATCATCCCAGCCTTGCCATAATGGTCTATTTGATTCACCTTTTATTTTTTATTGTATTTTATTTTCACTTGCTAAATACGGGACAGACTTGACTGGGGAAAAGAAAGGGGAGAAAGAAAGAGGGAAAGAAAAACAGCGGAGAAGAGGGACAGGGATAAGGGGCAAAAAACAAAAACCAACAAAATAAGCAGACAAAAAATACATATATCAATCACCTGGATCACCTGTTGAGAAAGAAAAAAAGAGAAAACAAGCAGAAGAAAAAGAGAGCAATATAATAAACAACATCACGATGATCTATGGAAATATAACAGTAAATACTAAATATTAAACATTCAGTCACCTTTTCCACTCACATTTTTTGTTTGGTAACATATGTGTTCATACACCTCTCTGCATTTTATTATTAGTTATTACCTTTACCTTACCTAACAATTTAAAACGCTTTGAGACATCTTTTGTTGTGATTTTTTGCTAAATAAATAAAATAAATACATAAATAAAATGTGCTTTTTGGTTTGGTTTTGGATCTAAGACCAGGAAATTAGATCTGTCACAGATTTGTAAAAAGGTGTTTTTGGTTCTTCAGCTCGAGAAAAGCATGCTTCTTGCTCCCTCTTCTTTTTGTATAAACATGGAAATCACAGTGAGTGAAGTGTACCAACTGCATGAATATTGTCCCTCAAATTGGGGAAAACAATTGTCTGTAAGGTATCACTGACAAAACCTGTTATTATGAGTGATTCTGTTGTACTCATTAGCAAGACATTACTTTAAAGTACATGTATAACTAAAATTTGGATGAGGTCCAACACACTGTGTGTGCAGAAGAACTTGGAGGAAGTTTCTGTCATGATTGTTTAAACATCCTTTTTCAAACTTGCCTATCTTGCTATTCAAATATCAATTACATATTTATGTTGGGAAAACAGCTCCCTCTGCAGCTGGATCCTTAGCTTCCTGTCTGACAGACGCCAGGTGGTAAGACTGGGCAGCATCACCTCATCCCCCATCACACTGAACACTGGTGCTCCACAGGGGTGTGTACTGAGCCCTCTCCTGTACTCACTCTACACCAGGGGTGCCCAATCCCGGTCCTCGAGAGCTACTGTCCTGCAGCTTTTAGATGCATCCTTGTTCCCACACACCTGAATCAAATGAATGGCTTGTTATCAGGCCTTTGCCAAACATGATGGCATGCTGAAGAGATCAAACCATTTGATTCAGCTGTGTTGGAGTAGGGATGCATCTAAAAGCTGCAGGATAGTAGCTCTCGAGGACCGGGATTGGGCACCCCTGCTCTACACCTACGACTGCACAGCCACTAACAGCTCCAACATCATTGTGAAGTTTGCGGACGACACTACAGTGGTGGGTCTTATCACCAACGGTGATGAGACGGCTTACAGGGAGGAGGTCAGCACCCTGACCCACTGGTGTCAAGACAACCATCTCACCCTCAACGTCGCAAAGACAAAGGAGTTGATAGTGGACTTCCGGAGGTGCAGAGAAGTACACACCCCCATCACCATCAACGGCGCTGCTGTGGAGAGAGTGAGCAGCTTCCGGTTCCTTGGTGTACATCTGGCTGAGGATCTTACGTGGTCAGTACACACAAACAAAACAGTGAAGAAGGCGCAGCAGCGCCTCTTCTTTCTCAGGAGACTGAAAAGATTCGGCATGAGCCCCCGCATCCTCAGGACCTTCTATCACTGTGCCATTGAGAGCATCCTCACTGGATGCATCACCACGTGGTATGGCAACAGCACCGCCTACAACTGCAAAGCTCTCCAGAGAGTAGTGCGGTGCTCTGAACGGATAATTGGAGGTGAGCTTCCCTCCCTCCAAGACATCTACAGGAAGCGCTGCCTGAGGAAAGCGGGGAGGATCATCAAGGACTTCAGTCACCCCAGCCATAAACTGTTCAGACTGCTTCCATCAGGAAGGAGGTTCTGCAGCATCCGGTCCCGTACCAGCAGACTGAGAGACAGCTTCTTCCACCAGGCCATCAGACTGCTGAACACGTCATAGACACCTCAGCTTCACTACTGGAACTTTAACATTATGCACTCCACACTGTATATAAATGCCACTTGTTTTGCACATATTCAACTCTGTATATTTTATATATTTTATTATTATTATTATTATTATTATTATTATTATTATTTTTATTTTTTTTACTATTTAATTTGTAAAAATGTGTATACACACACACACACACACACACACACACACACACACACACACACACGTAGGAAAATATTTAGTATACACATCCAGAAATGCATACACTATTATATATTGTACATATATTTATTAGTTTCAGGTTGGCCATTCTTGTATTTTGCTCGTTTGTGTTGTTGTGTTTGCACATCTCTGTTGCTTGTGGGGCTCGCACACAAGAATTTCACTCGCATGTGCTGTGCCAGTGTGCCTGCACATGTGATGTGACAATAAAAGTGATTTGATTTGATTTGATTTGTTGTTCTTCTTGTTTTATAGCTATAAGCCTATGCAATGTATATATTTTCTATTTAACCAAATTACTTTTATTCCTAATAATTTATGGAAGAAGATTTTATGGTTTAGTGTAAGTAACCCAAAACTGTCTTTAACATGTTCCCAAGTAATGTTTTACTGTAATCACATTACACTTTTCAGTAACATGGTCATACAATGTGTTACTGTGCTAAATTCAATAATCACAGTTACAATTGTGCCATTATTTGTGCTGCAAAGGTTCTTCCATTGTCTGCTTGAAGGACATATAAATAGAAAGCATCAAACATGGCTTTTTCTTCCCGTGCACTTGCACTGCCGTCACCTGATGTCAGTTAATGTGGCTGAAGGTATAATGAGATGACAGCCACTGACATCTCCTCAAAGAGAGTAAGCCACAGAAGGTCATTTTTAGGAAAGATGCCTGTTCACAGAGTGCTGTATCAAAGAATATGGAACCTTGACATCAACAATGGCTGCAGTCTGGAGAGGATTGTCAAGAAAAATCCATTCAAGAAGTGGATCTGAGGCCCATGTCAGTGCCACTGAACATAGATGCCACCAGGAAAGGACCTACAACTGTCACAATCCTAAGACCAAGCAACTCCTGAACCAGAGACAACACCTCAGCCCACATAAAAAATTAATATTCTGCAGAAAAATGTTCTCTCTAAGTGTTAAATGGATTAAGGTCGAGCTCATTTTAATACTTTCTATTCTGTTTAATTGGAGTAATATCTGTGTCCCTGAAATCACCTCATATCAGTTCAGTTGGCCTAGATTTATTTAGTTAAATTTATAGAGCAGCTGATTTAAAGTTTCAAGTTTTATTGTCATGTACAGATAAACAGTGTAGCCACATTTTAATTCTTTGGCTCGTGCTCCTCAGTTTTACATGAGCATACTGAAAGTGTGAAGATATATTAAGAAGAAAATAGCAGTAATAATAATGATAAAAGAGAAAAATAAATAAATATTTAGAGAATTTAAGACAAGTTGTGCAAGACGTGTGCAATGAGCACTTAAGTGGCATCTGTTGAGTGAGTCCTGTAATTGTAATGAGTGTGTAATAGTGTGTATGGAATGTCAGCAATTCAAAAGCCTGATGGCTTGTGGGTAAAAACTGTCTCTGTGTCTGGTAGTGCAGGGTTTAATGCTCCTGAACTGCCTGCCGGATGGCAGGAGTGTGAAAAGTCTGTGGCTGGGATCAAAGAGGATCCGCTGCGTCTTTCTCACACAGTGCTGTCTGTAGAGATCCTGCATGGCTGGTAGTTCGGTCCTGGTGACACGCTGTTCTGATCTCCCCACCCTCTGAAGAGCTTTGCGGTCCAGAACATTACAGCTGCTGTACCAGGTGGTAATGCAGCCAGTCAGAATACTCTCAATGGTGCATCGATAGAAGTTTCAAAATGGGACTGGAACTCAAAACACAGCTTTATTGCTGGCAAAACTTTTTCACAAAAGCAAAACTCAGAACAGAGGTGCTGGAAGACTGGACATAACAAACACACAGCATGTTGAGGATACAACACAACAGAGGGTAAAGGCAAACACAGGGCTTATATACACAGGGGAGTAATCAGGGAATGGGAAACAGGAGGGAGACACAGCTGGGAGAGATTAGGACTAACGAGACAGGGGCAGGTAAAACTGAATACACTGACATAGGACTAGGACTATCAAAATAAAACAGGAAATAAGAAACAAATCACAAAAATGCAAACTCGACACTGAGAGACAGACAGAAAGAATATAACACATAAAACAGAGAAGACAGTGACTTAACGTAAAGAGAACAAAACCAAGAATAACCCTTAATACAAAATCAAACCAGCACAACTCAAACCCCAAACAAATCATAATTTAGAAAAACACCAAAACAGAAACAGAAAAAGCTGGGTCAAGATGAGCCAGAACCGTGACAGCCAGATGGAAATGAAGGAATATAGTGTATAATCTGAGTTTGTTGTGAACTACATGTTTGAAAAACTGTTTGGCGACTTCACTAAGTGGCTTCCTGTTAAAGGCTTTTTACTAGGTACCATGACTTTTAAGCAGTGTTGGGACTGACGCGTTATTAAGTACAGTAACTACGTTATTATTATGGTAACGATCACGGTAACTAGTTATTATGCGAAAACCAGGAACGCGTTACTCGTTACTGGGATTTACATTGTTATTCGTTACTTTGTGTGGTGGTTATCGTGGAGCTTCCACAGATTCAATAACATTAGCAAGTGGTGGAGGCCAGCAGGTGGATGAGGGAAAGGGGAGGCAGGAGGGGGAGAGACCCGAGGCGGCCGCAGGTCCAAGTGTCAGGTGAACTGAACTTCAGGTAATAAGTTATGACCTGCAGTCTATCTGGGTCAGTTATAAACCAAGTTTAGGTGGAGTTTATTTTCGTTGTTCTGACTTTTTCGTACTGCGTACTAGCTAGCATAACGGAGTTTCTATACAGTTGGGTGGGTGCTATGTTACTGATCTTGAACTTTATTTTGTTCATAAGGTTAATTATTAGTGTTGCCAACCGTCCCGTAAAAAACGGAATCGTCTCGTATTCAAAGAAAATATTTCGCGTTTCGTATTGAGGTGAAAAGGAACACAGTTTGTTCAGCTACAATGAAAAAGACACAAAGCTGTAGTTATTCTGTGTTCACGCTGCACAGCTGCCTCTTCTCCTCTCATTCTCTCCTCCTCTCTCTCCTGTTTCTACTTCAATCATTAAACTGATCAATGATCAGCTGATCGGCTTTTCTCTCTTGTTTGTTTATCGCCCACTTTGCGCCAGAAAGAGGAAACCAGTCGCGCTAAACAACAGCAGCATGTTTAAGCTTGATCAGCTGTTGTTAGAATTTATTTAATATTAATTTCTAGTATCAGCTGATGTTTGCTGGAGCCACAGCTGTAAACCTGCTGGTCTTGATGTCGGTTTGGATATGTGGTGAGAGGGAAACATGAAGATGAAACCAGGAGACGTCCTTACTGAATCATCAGAGCTGAACAGTTGATGGAGAAACAGGTTTACCTTTTAGGTGACATGAATGAGTTGAAGGGAAGTTATGAACTGTTTCTGAGAGACAAATAACACCAGGATCCTTTTCTAAGTAGCTGACAGCTGGTAACTGTGCAGGGGTGGATCTAGGAAAGTTTTGCCAGGGGGGCAGGTAGGGCATTAACAGGGAAAGGTGGGGCACAAAGACATACTTTTCTTTCTTATTCTCATTTAAAATATCTAGCTTTTATTAAATAATTATCTAAATCTTACAACCAAAGTTTTTATCTGACGTAAAATGTATAGAAATCATACATATACCAACAAGACTGTGTACATATGGAAAAGATATATATAAATCTTATAAAGTTTGTATCTGTCTTGTGTGAAACTTGTATGAAAAGCATACAAGAGTAAAAACAGATATAAGATCCCTTGGAAAAATTATATAATGAAACTTGTATGTTTTGGATACTTACTAAAACAATATATCCCCTCGACTACAATTCGGACCTTTCCCAATCAAAAACCTTGGGTTGACTCTACTGTCAGGAGAGCTCTCAAAGCACGGACCACGGCCTACAATATGGGGCTCACATCGGGCGATATGACCAACTATAAAGCAGCTTCTTATGGTTTAAGGAAGACTGTGAAAGCGGCTAAAAGGCGTTACAAGGACAAGGTGGAGTCGCATTTCCAATATGGCGACTCCCGACATATATGGGACGGGCTACGAACAATCACAGATTATAAACCCAGCACTGTGAGATGTACGAAACCGGAATTAGCTGACGAACTCAATGCTTTTTTTGCGCGTTTTGAGGCGCCTCAGTTTCAATCTCAGAGCCCTGCACCCGCCCCCGCTGCTGAACCAGCACCACTGATACTCTCTGAGCATGATGTGAGGAAAGCTCTGAGGGCAACCAACTGCAGGAAGGCAGCGGGACCAGATAGCATACCGGGACGTGTGCTAAGAGTATGTGCAGATCAGCTAACTACAGTTTTCACTAACATCTTCAATGCCTCCCTGGCCCAGCAGGTAGTCCCCACCTGCTTTAAAACATCAGTGATTGTTCCGATCCCTAAGAACACCCGCCCAGCCAGCCTAAATGATTATCGCCCAGTGGCCCTAACATCTGTAGTGATGAAATGTTTTGAGAGGCTCATGAAACCCTTTATTAGTTCTTTCCTCCCTCCCGACTTGGACTCATTGCAGTTTGCATACCGGACAAATAGATCCACTGGAGATGCTGTAGCACAGGTCCTGCACACCACACTGAGCCATCTAGATGAGGGACGTGGGAACTATGTGAGAATGCTATTTATAGACTACAGCTCAGCGTTCAACACCATAGTGCCCCACATCCTTACGGATAAGCTCCGGGATCTGGGATTCAGCACATCCTTGTGCAGGTGGATTCACAGCTTTTTGACTGCGAGACCACAGTCGGTGAGAATAGGGGATGTGTACTCTCATACCCTTTCACTGAACATAGGGGCCCCCCAGGGATGTGTGCTTAGCCCTCTTCTTTATTCCCTCTACACCGCGGACTGCACGGCCAGATACCCCACTAACTCCATTGTGAAGTTCGCTGACGACACAGTGGTGGTAGGACTCATCTCCGGGAATGACGAGAGGGCCTACCGAAGCGAGGTGGACGGATTAGCAAAGTGGTGTGTGGCAAACCACCTCTCCATGAATATCAGCAAAACAAAGGAGATGGTGATTGATTTTAGGAGACAGAGAGGCGAGAAAACTCACACCCCAATTCAGATCAATGGAAACCCTGTGGAGAAAGTCTCTAATTTTAAATACCTCGGTGTTTATATCAACGAGGACCTTATTTGGAACACACATACGGACTTCCTCATCAGCAAAGGCAGACAGCGCCTCTATCATCTGAGGCGTTTAAAGAGGTTTAAGATCTCCAAGAACATCCAGAGGAGATTCTACACCGGGGTCATTGAGAGCATCCTGTGTAATAACATCACGGTGTGGTACGGGAACTGCACAGTACAGCAACAGAAAGCCCTGCAGAGGGTCGTGCGCACAGCTGAACGCACTATGGGAACATCTTTACCAACACTGCAGGACATCTACGCTGAAAGGTGCAGATCCCGGGCCATCAGGATCACTAACGACTCCAGCCATCCCGCTTACAAACTGTTCAGGCCACTGAAGTCAGGGAAACGCCTCTGTAGCCTGAAAACAAGAACTGAAAGGTTCAGGAGGAGTTTTTACCCACAAACAGTGAGACTCCTCAATCAAAACACAAATCGGACAACATGATGGACAATTCCATACACAGTATATAATTTTCCTTTGAGTTTTATCCTTATTTTTATTTGTATTTTATCATATACATCTGTATTTATGTAAATACGTACACTATAGCTCTTAACTATTACAGCGTAATATTTTGCACGATATTATACATTTTTATACTTTTATATAGATATTTTTTATTATAAGTTTAGTAAGATGCACAGTCGGGGGGGGAGTACTTTTTAGCCGGAAAAAACATTTCACTGTGTGTTGTACTAGTTATAACTACATGTGACAAATAAATAAAGAATTGAATTGAATTGAATTGAATATATGAAAGTAATGAGAAAGTGGCCACTTTCATGAGTAAATCATATAAGTTTTTACTATTTCTTTTCCATATGGGCACTGTCACAACAGCATTTGTTTTCATTCAAAGGCTTTATGGCTTTAATACCTGGTGGGCCGGTCTGTAGTCAAAATGCCCGATTTTCTGTCCCAGTCCAGCCCTGCAGGTTAATACTGGCAGTGTCACCATGCCAGCTGACTGTATTTCATCATCAGCCAGTGTTGTTCTTTATCAATATTACCAAAGTTTACCATAAGTCAGCATAGAAAGTATTTACTTGCTTTCAGGTTTTATTCAAATGTTAGTCTTTTCAGTTGTTTCCCCACTTTTTTCCTGTTTTAAAATCAAACACCAGTTTGTGAGAAGATTATCTTCTTTTTTTAACAGGCAGATAAAGTTTTACATTGGAACTGGCTAATTTGTCAATTGTTTGTTACAAATGTTCGTATTTTAATATTCAAAAATGCTTTTGCCCAAAACATATGTGCACTATATGTCAGTAAAAATACTATGCAAATATTGCTGTCCTTGAATGCTGAGAAAACACTGACAAAGCACTGATTGTATCTCTTGTACTTTATCAACGCAGTATCTAAAAACTTTGCACCGTAGTGGTTAAAATCTCATTCTAATAAGAGTTAAAAGCGCATTCGGTTATTAGGTTTATAGGATTATTGAATTATGGTTAACGGTTGGTAGAATTTTTTTTTAAACATTATCTGCCAATTACATCTGCCACCCTTCTCCAAATCTGTGCCCCTACCTGGCCCCCCCAACAAAGATTTTCTAGACACGCCACTGCTGGTGAGAGGGAAACATGAAGATGAAACCAGGAGATGTCCTTACTGAATCATCAGAGCTGAACAGGTGATGGAGAAACAGGTTTACCTTTTAGGTGACATGAATGAGTTGAAGGGAAGTTATGAACTGTTTCTGAGAGACAAATAACCCCAGGATCCTTTTTTAGGTAGCTGACAGCTGGTAACTGTGCAGGGGTGGGTCTAGCAAAGTGTTGCCAGGGGGCAGGTAGGTCATTAACAGGGAAAGGGGGGCACAAAGAAATACTTTTCTTTCTTATTCTCATTTAAAATGTCTAGCTTTTAAAAAATAATTATCTGAATCTTACAACAAACGATTGATAGATTGATGCATATATACCATCAAAACAGTGTACATCACTGTCACAACAGTGTTTATTTTCATTCAAAGGCTTCATGATTTTTCCTATAATGGTGGGCCGGTCTCTAGTCAAAATGCCCAGGACGATTTTTCGTCCCAGTCCAGCCCTGTATGCAGCTCATCTGCAGTCTGGTGTTGCCTACATCTTCCTATTCAAAAGGCAGAATTTCCGAGTTCTGAGTACAATCGAAAACACGACGACTGCAGTTTTTGTGTTGGATGTAAAAGGCACACATGACGCTGTGACGTAGGCTAGAATCATGGCAGCAGTCAATGACGGTCCAGGCATGGGATTTCTCTCGTGAAAATATGCACATTATCTTTTCCTTTCTATTGGTAGGTGGCACAGTGCACTTGTGGCAAGTAAGCAAGCTAGAAGCCTGGCAAAGTTATGGAAGAAACACATTAACAAGAGAATTCTGAGTAAAACCAAAGTTACTTTCCCTAGTAACTAGTTACTTTGAAAGTAACGAGTAACTTGAAGTAACTGAGTTACTTTTGAGAGAAGTAACTAGTAATGTAAATAAGTTACTATTTTAAAGTAACTAACCCAACACTGTTGGTACCATAACGAGCGGCCCAACCTGTTCTATAGCCCCAACTACTGCAGCACCAACCACAACAACTGCAGCACCAACCACAACTACTGCAGCACCAACCACAACTACCGCAGCACCAACCACAACTACCACAGCACCAACCACAACTACTGCAGCACCAACCACAACTACCGCAGCACCAACCACAACAACTGCAGCACCAATCACAATAACTGCAGCACCAACCACAACAACAGCAGTTCCAACCGCTATAACAACAACAACAACCACAGAAGGTGATTACAAATTATTTGAAAAACATATAGCTAATGATTAACTACAGAGACTTAAAAAGATGCCTTAAATCTGAATAGATTCTTCGGTGGGTCAACACAAGTAAATCTAAAATTCACCCGGAGTCAGAAATCTTTTAAATAGTAGAAACTGGTGCTGCAGCTGACTGTGTAAAATAAAAATGAATAAAAGATTCTGTCATGGGTGTTGTTTAATCCAAAATTACACCAATTACTTTGCTTTTTCTTATATTTATCGACCCCCTGTGTATTCCTTAGAAGCAGTTTGCACTACTATGCAGTCATTATTCACACACCTTGTCTCACTTGGGGGCATTTCTCAGCCAGATATGGCTAGCTAGTCCAACTGTCCACTGGCAGGAGTGTTTAGCTAAGCTCTGTTGTCGGACACTACATGCTTTTTCTCATCTGAGCCTGAGTCTTCATCATAGATTGATGCATTGTACCATTAACCCTCCAGTAAGGTTTTTTTATTTGTACAGTTTAGGAGTTTATGTAGCACTTCCCTGTGGTCACTCCGGCAACCAAACTGACCTGTTGGGAACAGTTCTGCCCTCTGTTCCTCTTTCACCTCTTGTCCCAATGTGCTGCTCCAGTAGGGGAGGAGTAAACCAATGATGATCTCAGGCTGTGTTTCTCAGCCTCCCCTGGCACTGTCACCTGAACACAATGCACCACCTCCTCTGTAGCTGACCCACAAACCGCATACTCCTACTGCTTGACTAGCGAAGGCAAAGGGCCATTCCAACCTGATCTGAAAAAAGCAGCAGTGGTCCTCTGGAACAAGCCAAAGTTGGCCCCTCGCTGCCACCAGAAGGCTCAGCGCCTCTCCAAATAGAAGTAGCAGCCGCATATAAAAATATTGGAGAGCTCAAATGCAAACTTCTGTAGTTTTGAAAGACATGTAACACTTTTCACATGGAAGACTAACAACAAAATTCAGTTTTAAAATCTTATGCTCTTTTATTCACTTCTGATTGTAATGTTTTTAAAATCTAAAGCCCTGCAAGCACTAGCCCACATAGAGATGAGGATAACTACCTATGGAGAGGTCATCAATGCAACCATCATCAAAGTTCTTGAAAAGGTATGCCTATATAAAATTATATCTCATTTAAAATAAGTTTGCTTTGTGGATTCTTTAAACTTACTTTGAATAATAAGAAAGTGAGATAAACATTTAGATGTTTAGTCTTTGTGTTTTCTCTCTGTTTAGTTTTTTAGGAACCAGATCATGAATGGAACAGCCCACAGTCTCTCTGTGACAAACATTCAACGAAAGAGAGTTGGCCCATAAAAGCTCCACGTGGACAGAAGTCAAAAGTGTCTGAATGAAGACAACAATTCAAGGATGTCTTTGTTTTAACATAATGTGAAGCAGCAGTATGCCTCAGCTGTTTTATCAAATCTTGAAACAAGACAGTTGTAGACACCGGCTGTTTCCACAAGCCATCAGATTTACAAGTCAAGACAGTAATTTCTGAATGAAAAGAAATAACAAACAGTTTTGTAATTACAGACTTTTGGTTGTATTTTACATAAATGTGAGAACTGGAAATGTGCTTTGATCTGTCAGAGATTTGTAAGAGGCGTTTTTTTTTTTTTCAGTTCTCCAGCTTGAGAAGCAGAGGTCCCTCTGACAACCCTGGTAACCAGAAAACGTTAAAGTTGGCTTCTTGCGTCCTCCTCCTTTCTATATTGAAAATGAGTAAAATTACAGTGAGTGAAGCATGCCAAGTGAACGAATACTGAACCTCAAAATGGGAAAATCAATTGTCTGTTAGGTATTACTGTTATTGTGACTGATTCTGTTATACTCAAGGTCACCTTTCCAGTTCATTGGCAAGAAAGAATTTGAAATCACCCCTTGTTTGCTGAAGGTTGTGTATTTTTACTTTAAAGTATAAATAAAATTTGGAGGAAGTCCAAAACATTGTGTGTGCAGAAGAAGTCTCAGGAAGCGTCTCTTGCTATTGAAATGTCAGGTAGATATTAACTATAAGTCTCATGGGACCACCACTCTACCTACTGAGCTATCCCTGCCCCCAAAACTAAATACCAAACGAAATTTGTTTCTAAATATTTTTGCACTTTGTGGTGTAATATATACTGTATAATATAATGTATAATGCACTTTTGTATAACAATTCTGGGATTATAGTAGCAACATTCACTAAAAATGTCCTCTTCAACATGTCATTTGGGACACTGTGGCCAGCCCACCTGGGCCCGACTGGGCAAGCCTCACATGTGCTTTTATTTGAGCCACCAAGTGGCTACTTTCGGCTACTTTCTTTTTCACATGGGATCACACCACAGTTGATGTGGTGACACCAAATGCCCTTCTTCACACAACCCACGATAGATTTATGTTTTATGGGGCGATCGTGGCTCAAGAGATGGGAGTTTGCCTTGTAATCGGAAGGTTGCCGGTTCGAGCCCCGGCTTGGACAGTCTCGGTCGTTGTGTCCTTGGGCAAGACACTTCACCCGTTGCCTACTGGTGGTGGTCAGAGGGCCCGGTGGCACCAGTGTCCGGCAGCCTCGCCTCTGTCAGTGCGCCCCAGGGTGGCTGTGGCTACAATGTAGCTGCCATCACCAGTGTGTAACTGTGTGTGGAGTCATGTGTGGAGGTATTTCACCTCCACAAACACCCAAGACATGGTTTGCGATACATGTGGCAAGACAGTGAGGTGTTGTGGCAACACCACTAACCTCGTCAAAAACCTCAGAGTAAGTCATATCACAGAATATGACGAGCGTATGTTGAGGCGAACTGAAGAGGAGGAGAGGGACAGGTGCTGCTAGGGGGAGAGAGACGTCTCTTGCAGAGTCCTTCAGTGCGGCAGGCAACATGCTTCAAGGTGAAAAGCAGGATGACCAGAATAAAAGGTGAGCTACATTTTATGAAAAACTGGTTTGCCAACTTCTGTGACGATTTCCAGTAAGTCATACTATGACATGGCTCACATGGCTCACAACTCACATGGCTGAAAGCACTGTACTTCCCTCTTGACCTCGGAAAGTTGCTTTTATATCCACTGTGTTGTTTGTGTGTGCTGTTTTTCTACAATTGTTAAACAATAAAAAGAAAGTGCAAGCTACACCTGTTGAAAACAAATGAATGGCAAGTACTGAGCAAATATATATAAATATCTTTTTGAAAACCCAATGTATTTCAGTTAATTCCACAGGAAGGAAAATAAGTTCATACTGAGCAGTTAACCATCAGGGTGCAATCAAGGATCTGGCTATTTGTTCTATTATGATGATTTGTAGTTCCTTTGAAGCTTTAAAGTGTTAGTCCTTACATACTGCATCAGTATTGTCATAACTCAGTCACTCAGATTTGGAGATTGGCAAAGCTGAAGAGAATTTCACAGCAAATCTATAGTAGAATATTAAAAAAAGAATACTTCAGTTCTCAAGCACTTCCAATATTAACTTGAAGTAAAACTAATTTCATCTATGCTTCCCCTGTTACTACACTTAACATACTTTTAATGAGGAAAAGCTCTCAGTATATGTACCAGTACTCCTATCATGCAATTAAACATTTAGTGACATTTACTCATTTTGAACTTTGTGGAGCATTTTTACTATTTAACTTGACCTGCATTATATAAAGATGTAAGTTTCAGTGCACATACCTTTGGTTTGTGGTTTTTCAGGTCATGTGACACTCTTTAATATTGGAGGGAGGAGCAAATCATGTCATCTAAGTAAAGTGTGCAGACACAGAAAACAAACAGTCAGAGTCTGAGACAATCTGGGAGTAGTGAGTAGTAGCAGAGTTCATCATGGATAAAAGAATACTTTGCTGGATATGTCTGCTGGCATATTTTCAGACATCTTTGGCACAAAGTAAGTGTTTATTGCAAGTTATAGCATTGTTTGTACTTTTTATATTAGACAGCTTTAGAGTGATTCAACAACAACAAATGTAGTACAATACTAAAACAAAATGATAATAGCACAGACTCCACAAAATATTAATAATCAGCTTTTTTTAAACTGTAGTACTGTGAGCAAAATTTTGGTTACCTCCAAGAACATACATCCTGGGATCACCGGAATGCACAAACTCCTGGAGAATGAAGACTTCAGTGATCCCATGTAACAATATGACTAGAGCATCCAAGGTGCTCTAGTCATATTGTTACAATTTAATAAACACAAATAAGTTGGGGAATTTGTGTTTATTAAATTGTAACAATATGACTAGAGCACCTTGGATGAGTAGGTTTAATGACAGTTTATTAAACTGTAACATTGGATTGGGTGTATGATATATGTAATGATATGGCATATAAAACCCATTTTCAGTTCATGTTTTTTATAAATCAAATTTTCTGTCTACAGATGGCTTCTTTGAAACTAAGTGAAGTTGAATATTTTCATGCTCTGCTGACCACACAGCACATATTCAAGATAAAGCTTAACATGTTCAATAAAGCTTACCTTAAGTTAGTGCTTCTAAGCTTATACAGTGGGTCAAAAAAGTATTTAGTCAGCCACCGATTGTGCAAGTTCCCCCACCTAAAATGATGACAGAAGTCAGTAATTTGCACTCTCAACTGTGAGAGACAGAATGTGAAAAAAAAATCCATGAATCCACATGGTAGGATTTGTAAAGAATTTATTGGTAAATCAGGGTGGAAAATAAGTATTTGGTCAATAACAAAAATACAACTCAATACTTTGTAACATAACCTTTGTTGGCAATAACAGAGGTCAAACGTTTACTATAGGTCTTTACCAGGTTTGCACACACAGTAGCTGGTATTTTGGCCCATTCCTCCATGCAGATCTTCTCGAGAGCAGTGATGTTTTGGGGCTGTCGCCGAGCAACACGGACTTTCAACTCCCGCCACAGATTTTCTATGGGGTTGAGGTCTGGAGACTGGCTAGGCCACTCCAGGACTTTCAAATGCTTCTTACGGAGCCACTCCTTTGTTGCCCGGGCGGTGTGTTTTGGATCATTGTCATGTTGGAAGAGGGTGCATGGGAGTTTGCCCAACCAGTCTACATGTGTTTTGTGGACTTGGAGAAGGCATTCGACCGTGTCCCTCGGGGTGTCCTGTGGGAGGTGTTGCGGGAATATGGGGTGTCTGGCCCATTGCTACGGGCCATTCGATCCCTATACAACCGTTGCAAGAGCTTGGTTCGCATTGCCGGCAATAAGTCGGACTCGTTCCCGGTGGGTGATGGGCTTCGCCAGGGCTGCCCTTTGTCTCCGGTTCTGTTCATAATTTTTATGGACAGGATTTCTAGGCGCAGCCAAGTGGCGGAGGGCTTTCGCTTTGGTGGCCTCAGAATCTCATCTCTGATTTTTGCAGATGATGTGGTTCTGTTGGCTTCATCGGGTGAAGGCCTCCAGCTCGCACTGGAACGGTTCGCAGCCGAGTGTGAAGCAGCGGGAATGAGGATCAGCACCTCCAAATCTGAGGCCATGGTTCTCAGCCGGAAAAGGGTGGAGTGCCCACTCTGGGTCGGGGATGAGTTCCTGCCCCAAGTGGAGGAGTTCAAGTATCTCGGGGTCTTGTTCGCGAGTGATGGGAGAAGGGAGCCGGAGATCGACAGACGGATTGGGGCTGCAGCTGCAGTAATGCGGACGCTGCACCGGTCCGTCGTGGTGAAGAGGGAGCTGAGTGTAAAAGCGAAGCTCTCAATTTACCGGTCGATCTACGTCCCTACCCTCACCTATGGCCACGAGCTGTGGGTAGTGACTGAAAGAACGAGATTGCGGATACAAGTGGCAGAAATGAGCTTCCTCCGAAGGGTGGCTGGCCTCTCCCTTAGAGATAGGGTGAGAGGTTCGGCCATCCGGGAGGGGCTCAGAGTAGAGCAGCTGCTGCTCCACATCGAAAGGAGCCAGCTGAGGTGGTTCGGGCATCTGACAAGGATGCCCCCTGGGCGCCTCCTGGGTGAGGTGTTCCAGGCATGTCCCACCGGGAGGAGGCCCCGGGGCAGACCCAGGACACGCTGGAGAGATTATATCTCTCGGCTGGCCTGGGAACGCCTTGGTATTCCCCCGGACAAGATGGAGGAGGTGGCTGGGGAGAGGGAGGTCTGGGCCTCTTTGCTTAGGCTGCTGCCCCCGCGACCCGGCCCCGGACAAAGCGGAAGAAGATGGATGGATGGTCATGTTGGAAGACCCAGCCTCATTTCATCTTCAAAGTTCTCACTGATGGAAGGAGGTTTTGGCTCAAAATCTCACGATACATGGCCCCATTCATTCTGTCCTTAACACGGATCAGTCATCCTGTCCCCTTGGCAGAAAAACAGCCCCATAGCATGATGTTTCCACCCCCATGCTTCACAGTAGGTATGGTGTTCTTGGGATGCAACTCAGTATTCTTCTTCCTCCAAACACGACAAGTTGAGTTTATACCAAAAAGTTCTACTTTGGTTTCATCTGACCACATGACATTCTCCCAATCCTCTGCTGTATCATCCATGTGCTCTCTGGCAAACTTCAGACGGGCCTGGACATGCACTGGATTCAGCAGCGGAACACGTCTGGCACTGCGGGATTTGATTCCCTGCCGTTGTAGTGTGTTACTGATGGTGACCTTTGTTACTTTGGTCCCAGCTCTCTGCAGGTCATTCACCAGGTCCCCCCGTGTGGTTCTGGGATCTTTGCTCACCGTTCTCATGATCATTTTGACCCCACGGGATGAGATCTTGCGTGGAGCCCCAGATCGAGGGAGATTATCAGTGGTCTTGTATGTCTTCCATTTTCTGATGATTGCTCCCACAGTTGATTTTTTCACACCAAGCTGCTTGCCTATTGTAGATTCACTCTTCCCAGTCTGGTGCAGGTCTACAATACTTTTCCTGGTGTCCTTCGAAAGCTCTTTGGTCTTGGCCATGGCGGAGTTTGGAGTCCGACTGTTTGAGGCTGTGGACAGGTGTCTTTTATACAGATGATGAGTTCAAACAGGTGCCATTCATACAGGTAACGAGTGGGGGACAGAAAAGCTTCTTACAGAAGACGTTACAGGTCTGTGAGAGCCAGAGATTTTCCTTGTTTGAGGTGACCAAATACTTATTTTCCACCCTGATTTACGAATAAATTCTTTACAAATCCTACCATGTGGATTCATGGATTTTTTTTTCACATTCTGTCTCTCACAGTTGAAGTGTACCTCTGGTGCAAATTACTGACCTCTGTCATCATTTTAGGTGGGGGAACTTGCACAATCGGTGGCTGACTAAATACTTTTTTGCCCCACTGTACTTGAAACTCCTGTCAATATCAAATGATTGCATGGAATGACTTTGAGTTGCTACTAAGATTAGTAGACAGATTATTTTCTGTCGAGTTATTTGGAGAGGGGCCAGCAGTCTGTGGCTGTTACTGAAATTATGAATGAAAGTTTCATCGTGTTAAGTCATTCTAATCTGCGCTTAACTCACTGTCTTTAAGCAACCACAACTGCAGCACCAACCACAACAACTACAACTGCAGCACCAGCAACCATAACTGCAGCGCCAACCACTACAACTGCACCAACAACCACTACAACTGCAACGCTAACCGCAACTGCAGCACCAACCACACCTGCGTCACCAACAACCACTGCAGCACCAACAACCACTACAACTGCAGCACCAGCAACTATAACTGCAGCGCCAACCACTACAACTGCACCAACAACCACTACAACTGCAACGCTAACCGCAACTGCAGCACCAACCACACCTGCGTCACCAACAACCACTGCAGCACCAACAACCACTACAACTGCAGCACCAGCAACCATAACTGCAGCACCAACCACTACAACTGCACCAACAACCACTACAACTGCAACGCTAACCGCAACTGCAGCACCAACCACACCTGCATCACCAACAACCACTGCAGCACCAACAACCACTACAACTGCAGCACCAGCAACCATAACTGCAGCGCCATTCACTACAACTGCACCACCAACAACAACCACTACAGCTGCAGCACCGGCAACCATAACTGCAACAGTAACCACAACTACTGCACCAACAACCACAACACTAACCACCACTACAACTGCAGCACCAACCACCACTACAACTATAACACCAACCACAACTGCAGCACCGGCAACCACAACTGCAGCACCAACGAATACAACTACAGCAACAACCACAACTGCACTACCAACCACCACTACAACTACAGCACCAACCAACACAACTACAACACCAACCATAACTGCAGCACAAACCACTACAACTACAGCACCAACAACCACAACTGCAGCGCCAACTACTACAACTACAACTAAAACTGCAGCACAAAGCACCACAACCCCTACAGAAGGGTCAACCACCATTCAAAGTATGTGATTTAAATTAAAAGTACTTAATGTGTGCAACAGTTTCTCTTCCTACCTTCTGTTGTCCTTCCAGCATTCACACTCTAATACTAGGGTGGGAAACTCCAGGCCTCAAGGGTTGAAGTCCTGCAGGTTTTAGATCTCACCCTGGGTCAACACACTGGAATCAAATGATTAGTTCATTACCAGGCCACTGCAGAATTTCAAGACATGGTGAGGAGGTAATTTAGCCATTTAAATTAGCTGCGGTGGTTCTAAAACCCGCAGGACACCAGCACTTGAGGCCTGGAGTTCCCCCACCCAGGGTTGGACTGGGACAAAAAAACGGCCTAAGCATTTTGACTAGAGACCAGCCCACAAAGTACTATAGGAAAAGCCATAAAGCCTCAAATGCTGTTGTGACTCCTGGTTTCATCTAAAAATCTAAAAATGTTATAGTGTAATTGTTTCAGTATTGAGGGAAATGTGCCTTATAGCAATAATCAAATGCATTTTATGATGTATAATTACTTTACACTTACCAATTATACTTTTATAATTCTTTTTTTCAGTTCCAACAGGCCCACAAGCACTTGCACATCTAAAGATAAAGATGACTACATACGGGCAGGTTAGCAATGCAACCATCATTGCCCTTCTTGAACAGGTATAGCTATATCTTAAAGTTTGCTTCGTACATTCTTGACTTATCAGTAATTTCACACACACAAATCATGTGTTAAAAATTCAAATGTTTAATCTCTGTGTTTTCTTTCCATTTAGTTTAACACCAAGGTCCTGAATGGAATACCCCACATTCTCTCTGTGACAAACATTAAAAAAGTTGGAGCATAAAAATTGAATGTGGACACAAGTCAAAAATAAAAATATAAAGGCAAGAATTTAACAGTGAGTTAGTAGATTTGTTTCAACATGATCCGGAGCGGCAGTTTGCCTCAGTCGCTTCATCATATCCTGAATGATTAGTACGTTGGTGTGAGAAGGAGACATCAGCTGTGCTGCAGTGGTCGACAGCCAGATGGGCTTGGATTGCTCTGTGAATGTATGAAACCTAAACCTGGGTGAAAGCAGATCATATTTAAATATCAATCCCCTTACATGATCATTTCTGAAATTAAATCAAACTGCAGAAACACAATGCTGTAGTTCCCATGAATTACAAATGCGCTTTTGGTTTATCATCTTGAAAAGTACAATAGGCATCTCAAACCAGGCAGCTGGCTAATAATGTCAATACTTACTCACTCTGACAAAATGGTGACTAGGAAATCAAATAATTTATATGCTTTGAAACAAAAAAAATATTTTATTTATTGGTTACGTGTTTTAGTAATATCACTTTTGAGTCATTTAAAAGTACAGATCCGGAAAAGCATTAATTGTACTGCACACACAGCTAGGCCTCTGAGAAAGTGGGTGACACTCAGTGGGTGAGAATTCCACAGGTGTTAACTTACTGCTCACCGTGTCAATAGATTTTAATTAAATTTCCGTAACAGATTCTTGTTAACTCGGCTTTTCCACATGGAAAACAAGGAAAATTATTACTGTTGGTGCATAAATACTGCACCCTAATGAAGAAAATAAATCAGTTTTCAGATATTACTGACCAACAACACACTTTTTCCCCCTTTGTGGTATTAGAATCAAATCTGTTTTTCAGAATTTGTTTTTGTATGTCTGCTGATTTGTACTGTACTTTAAACTGTGACTAAATTTTACAAACTTGTCACTCCTGCTACTAAAGTCTCATATACACAGAAATGTATCTGATTCTGATTATTCTGAATAAAGAGATATAACCATTTGTAATGGCCATTCTTTGTATCATTTATTCTTTCAGAATTCTTTTTAAATGAAACTTTATTCAACTTGTGAATTTAAAGCAGATTTATACCCATATACAGAATATCAAGAACAACAGCTGTTAGAAAATACAAGAGAAAGTGAAAACATAGATTGCTATTCAATGTTAAATGTGCTCTTCGTAAGTGCCATTTTAATAATTAATGAAAGAAAACACACACCTTATCTGCATCAACAAATAAACTCAACATGGATCCATCAACTCTGACTTGGCCCTGCCAAAAACATCTAAGACCTTGTGTGTTGAGTACCATTCCTTCCCGTTCTTTTAAAATACATGATTCTACTTATCAAAAAATGCGCACAGGTTCTATTATAAACACTACACGGTTTAAAACCATCAGACTGAGGTCTTTACAAAATACAAACACTGGTCTAATCTACAGCATCGTGTCACCAGCACCAAAGTGCACACAGAGCAAATTGCGTCCTTTTAGTCATGTTGTTAACATCACACAGAAACGTTTAATCTCCAGTGAGAGGGAATTCTCTTCATAATCTCATCATCACTTCTCTTCAGTTGTCCTCTCCGTCTCGCAGCACCTTGTGCACAGCTCTGTTTAACAGGGCCAGCAGGTCCACAGCCCCAGCCACTCCCCTTGGCAGGTAGAGCTCCAGAGAAGAGGAGGCGGCATGAGGCAGGCGCAAATCTTGCATGCTGGCATCCTGAGAGGGGGGGAAAAAAAAAAAAAAGGAATAGTGAGGGAAATGTGACAAAGATTCATCTCTTGACAAAGGAAAAGGAGCTATATTTTATCACCTTGGATAGTTGATGCTGGTGGTGATTCTTGTGAATTTGAATCACAATTAAAGGCAGGATTTTAAGGATTTTTATGTTAAACACCAACCTGAGAGTAAAAACACAGAGAAATGAATCTGGGGAAGCCAAGAGGAGGCAAACGGTCAGCTCCTGTGATGAAGGTGAGGAGGTCTTCAAAGGAAAACTCTGCCTTGCCGTCTGATTGTGCAAACAGAGACATATTTTATCTAACCTGAAACACTAGAAGCATCTTTATTCTTTCCACCACACCCTCCAACCTTACCACGCACTAAAGTGAGGATTGTTTCCCAGTGTCCAGCTGTGGCCTCCTCATCTGCCCTCAGTTGGGCATCTGAAGTGCTAAAGCTGATGGTAAAAAGCTGCTTGAACTCTTCCAGACTCAGAGGCTGCTGCGGTGCACTCGTCATAACTGGGGCAAAAATTTCCCAGTGGGACTGAACCATGTCCCACAGCCCACCACAGCTATTTAGCCCCTCAGTAAACTGGGAGATCATTTTAGTCACCCTGAAGGACAACAAGTGGATTAAATTTAACTTTTGTATTTAGAAAGGGCAACATTTGCATGTAGCTCAAGTTGAAACTGTCGACACCATGTGTATGACGTATGCTTCTGTGTGTGCACTACCTGTCATAGATGTAGTGTTTTACCAGGCGACTATAAATGGCTGGCATTTCATCAGAGTTGGCTGAACAGATCTCAGGGATCCCACAGCGTGACACCCAGTCGCACAGACTGGGAGACAGCAGCTTTACATCAGTACAACTATGTAGCTGTGAGAGCAGAGGAACATCATTTGTGTGCGGCACACAGAAGGCAATTATGTACACAGGACTGAGGGTTTAATACAGAGAAGAGTTTAAAGGTGAGGGGGGAAAAACTGCCATACAAACAGTTCATCATTCTACAGCTGAAGGCAGAAACAAGATGATGTTATTCAGCACTGTAATTATGCTACAGTCACATTAGGAAACCACTACAATTGCCATGGTATATGCAGTGATCTCACAATCTCATCGAAATGGTTACTTAAGACAGGGACCAGGTCTGTGACCTGTGTTCAAAGGGACTATCACACATCAGGAGGGTGATTGAATGGCAGTAAGATGCAGTCTGCTATCAGACTGTATTGAATAGGGTCATTTGGCAGTTACAAAGTCTTTTGTCATCCGTTGCTTTCTCTACTACACAGAAACTCACAGTTCCCAGTTATTTTTAGTGTCCAAGCAGAACCTCACAAATATGAAAAAGAAATTCCTTCACAAGTTGTTGCACAACCAACTTCTGGGCAACCAGTGGGTTGGTGCAGCTATGAGGTTACCATCCTATTTTTACTCCAGTGTGACCGATCCATCAATAAAATAACTGGTTTATATTAAGATCATCGTTATCCAAACTAACCATGTATAATAACACAGGTACAGCAGTATATCAAGTTTTTAAATATGTTACAATTAGAGTTGTGAGTTTTCTTCTTGTGTGCTACCTCTTTCAGTTGGATTTGGACTTCGGTATCAATAATGTCCCGCCAGTTGAAGTCTTCTAATGTTATACTGTGGCAACACATCACCTGTGACAGTAAAATAAGCCATACAGACAAAGATTGTGCTGGTAATACCTGACACAGCTACAGGGCATCAGAAAAAGTAATCTAATATCACATTCGCAAAGAATAGGCAATACTGTATGACAAATTCTTGTAGTGCCTACACTAGCACACATTCAGTTAAGGACTCTACCTGATACAATGCAGGGTGAAGGCAACAAAGTCCAGGCCCACCCTGAGCCAGCGACCAGCCAATGAGAACCCCAGCTTCATAGTACTTCCTCTCCTCAAGAGCTGTGAAGTTGCAGGTCATGAACAGACTTCCTGGAAGACCCTCAAACACACAGCTGTGCTGCAGCTCCAGCAGCATCAGCCTGCATGAGAAGAAATGTAGACATGAATTAACAAATGACACCTTTATGCTTTGGTGTTTTGGCAGAAACCTCTTTCAGAAGAACTGAACATTTCTCTCAGAATGGTGGAGCACCAAAACAAAACAAAACGAAAACGAAACCTAGATGCCATTATTATGTCATTCATCAAAGAAAAAAAGAAAAATCAGCTGCTACCTTTCCATTTTGTATTGCTGTAAATACCATCTGTTCACATATTTGGGGTTTTGGACGGTTGATCAAACAACACAATCAGTTTTATTACCACACCGTCTTCTGGGATCCTGAACTATCATGATGAGCATTTGACACAATTTTCACATTGTTTACTGCAGCCCCAAAATGTATAGAATATGATCCTATTATAGACTACATGCTACCATGTGGAAATCTTTTTGTGAGCCAGTTTTCCAATTACAAAAAAAAGTGAATATTAAATCTTGATGAAATTCATACAGTCATGTTGGATCAGAGTTTGAATAAATTAGCTTCAGTATAGAAAACCATACAACTTATTTTATGCCTGAAGCCATCAGCTCCAGCAATAATTTCAGGGAAATGATGAGGACCTGAAAAACTCCCTGACAGGGGCCTCGTGGCTGTCGGGCTCTTCTCCACTGAAGGAGATAACAGGCGTCGCCCTGAAGCAGAAGTCGGGCCTCCTCACCACCTCCAGAGCGCCGTGGAGTAGATCTGTCCGCCTCACCTGGATGTGAGTTTTCAATCCTGGATCTACGTTCTCCTGTCTGAACGCTCTCAGGATGGTGTCCAGGTCAACAGTGGACTGCGCACAAAAGATGCAAGTTTAACAGGAGACAAAGATGATGATGATAATAATAATAATAATAATAATAATAATAATAATAATAATAAAACAAACTGAATTTAGGATTGACTTTTTTTATCTTTTATCCTCCAAACTCACCTTCTTTGTATCCCTGCAGATGCTAGGCTTGATTATTAGCTCACTTTTACCATCTTGGCAGCTGTCTGTGCTGCTCCCCCCCCCCAAAAAAAAAAAACAAAACCACACAAATTCAGATAATGCAGCTATTTAGTTTGTCACTAATCATTTCTAAATGTGTATTCACAGGAAATGTTTTCTTGCCTTTTTACCACAAGTGTCTCACTTGCTGACCCTTCAGATTCTGTCTGTAAGGAGAAGAGAACTTTATAAACTACAGACAAAATGGAGGCAGACTGAGCAAAGCTAAAGCAGATTGGAGAAATAAACGAAATAATTAAAGATCCCGTGTTCCCCGGTTCACAGGAACAAGGCGTCCAGGGGTCCATGAGCCATTTTAAACACTTGCTGTCGTTTCTGTTTTTTCACAGAAGCCAAATTATCTTTAAACTGAATCTTAACACACAAAGTTGTCTTTATGGCTTTTGAAATATAAAAATGTATCAGATCCAAGTCCTACTTTTATAATGATCACATCAGGGTATTAGTAATGAAGCAGCAGTAGTTACCTCTGAGTAGTCGTGGTGGCTCAGGATATATAAAGCACCATGTTCAGAGATCCTGAGGACCTGCTCTCCAGTCCAGCCCTCTGAAGGGGTGTCAGGGACAAACAGCACTCTGGAGCTCTGCACACACTGGAAACAACCACCACATTCAGCAATGTTCTGTGTACTAAAATGAACAGACTTTAAGACACCTCAGGCAGAACACATCTCACACCCACCTGCAGATATGTAAATGAAAACTTTTGTCCTGCCTGTTTTACAAAGTGCCCCTGAAAGAGCATCGCCAGTCGACCCTTCACCTGAGTGGCTGACCAGCTGCGGTCAATGGTGATGCGAGCAGTCATCATCATGGCTTCCAGAGCTGCTTGGTCTTTATTCTTTGGAACTATTTGTCTGGAAGAACAGAAAATAACATTTACTTCACTGAAAAATGTTATGAACAGTAGAGTAGATTCAAACAGAGCTATGTAAACACCTTTTATTGCCACAATCATCACTTTAGAAACAGTGGGAGCTACTCAAACATTCACTGACCTAAAATGGCATTTTGAATAAGATTTTATGGTATTCTTTCCTACATAAACACTCACCTGTCCAGCTGTGACATAGAGTGTCCTCTGGGTAAACAGACCACGTCTTTAACCACCAGGCTTTTCTTCTGAGGAATCAGTCTCTTCCATTTGAGATGACCAGCTTTGTTAGAATATGGCTGAAATACACAGAATAAACCCTCAGTGTTACATGTTGGATTCACGAACAGGAGAATATCCTAAAGTTATAATGGGGCAAAACTGTGCAGGAAATGGGAAATATGGTTTCCATTTTGGCAGAAAATAAAGTTTGAAAAAACTGATTGAACTTTGATTAAAAAGCTTAAATCGTTGATGATAAATAATGTGCTGGAGACTGAAGTCAACATTTTTCTGACACTGTGGAAGAAAGATGAACAGATTCATCAATATTAAGGTCAAGCCTACAATAAAAATATAAAGTAGTAGTAGTAATGTAGAAAGAAAAAGTTAATTCCAGTAGGGGAACTGGACCACTGCACCATATAGTTATATACTGTTTGCACTGCTCTCACTGTTTGTATGCAGCATCCCTGCTCTAGAGTCCAGGCTGCAAATCAAATGCCTGAGTCGGTGATATGTTATGAAGAGTCATGACATATCAGTAATGAATAAAGGATTCCCTGACTTTACCATTGCTGGATGACTCTTTGACTTTCTGATAGAAGGAATCACCTACAGGAAGGAAAAACAAGAAGGGTGAATAAAAACAAGAAATGTGAACTTAAAAAAAGGAATACAAATAAGATGAACATTGTAGAGAAGCAATAAAGTAAAGTAAAAACCCATTCCTGGAGGTCCTGACCAGCTATTTAGCATGGGATGTCTTTTTTTCTACTACAAATTTCTTACTTTCTTACCAAGTGGTTTATAACTTCTGCCTTATTACTAACCTCCAGCTCTATCTCTACTTCTTGTTTGCAGACCACAGCAGAGCAGTGAGGTTCTTCCTGGTCTGGGGAATCTGTTTCAGCCTGGTGTCTGGGTTGAGTTTGGACCTGCTGCTCAGGGGCTTCCTCGGAGTTGGAGAACAGAGGACTCGCCATGTATCGCTGTGTACAAGAGGAGGACAAGGAGCTGGCTTGTTATGTATGAGCACACGAATGATGCAACAAAAGAATATGTGAGTCCGCATCATTAACCATCAGGCAGCAAAACACCATTGTTGTTTTGAATACATGAGTTGTAGTTTCAACATTGTGGATCCACTACAACATCAGAACAATTCTACTCACTGCAATGATGAGAGCTGATTAATCACAGTGTTTTGAAATTATGGCTTTGGCTCTGGTTCAGTTGTCCTTTTGCTTGATTGAACAGTTTCAGTGATGTATCTGAAGCAACACTGATTGTTGGAATAACAACAATCAGTGATATTAGATCATGTTGTGGCTTGTAGTCTAACTTGGTGCTTTTTGCTTGACAGGTTTGACAGCAGATTGTTATTTAGCTGTACCAACAGAATTTCATCAATTTTATATCAGAAATTCTTGAGAGAGTAGTAGTAAAGCTAATCATCTACAGAGAAATGACTTATCTGAAGAGTTTCGGTCAGGTTTCAGAGCTCAGAGTACAGAAACAGCCTAAGCAATGGTTACAAATGGTGGCCTCTGACAGTGGCCTCATCTCTGTGCTTGTCCGGCTAGAACAGATTGATACTGTTGACCATAAGATTTTATTACACCAATGAGAACATGCAGTGGGTATTAAAGGTACTGCACTGCAGTGGAATCATATCTTTCTAACAAACTCAAATTTGTTCATTCCATTTACATTATACATGTTTCCTTTAGGCCAGAGGGCCACTTGCGTCTCACGTCATCCCTATATCGGCGTAAAGAAATATAATGCAGTTTGGCTCTTTAAGTTTTTGTTTTTTTTGTTCAAGAGGATTTCTTTGTTGTTGAATGCAACATTAAAATAAGTTCTTTAAAAAGCAAAGAAATTATTTAATGATGGCAAACGTGTCGAGTGATTGTCTGTGTTAGTTCAGTGAGAGTTATTCGCAAAGAAAACAATTTTCACCTGCAGTCAATAACTAATGTCTGCATTATTATTTTGATAGATTCAAACAAAGTTATAGCAGAAGTGCTGCCATGTGTCTGGCCAGAAAGACAGTACCAATTTGTTTATTTGGCAGTTCAATGAAAGTCTTCAGTTTGTTAAGAGTGAGAAGAAAAAATGTGCGTTTACGTGATTGATGATGATTGTTGTCTTCCCATTCATTTACCATTCATTTTCTCTGTTGTACCATTATAGGGTCTACCTTACAATATAAAAAGTGTCTAGGGGCGACTGTTGTTATGATTTTGCACTGTATAAATAAAATTGAAGATGTCTTGTTGATGCTAGAGGTGAGAAAGCATATGGGCTACAGGAGCAAAAGTCCACACCAGGTGCCACTCTTATCAGCTAAGACCAGGAAACTGAGGCCACAATTTCCATGGTCTCAGAAAGATTCATGAACAGAAGATTGGAAAAATGTATGTATGTATGTATGTATGTATGTATGTATGTATGTATGTATGTA
This sequence comes from Aulonocara sp. 'chitande type north' Nkhata Bay, assembly GCF_057382095.1. NCBI lineage: Eukaryota > Metazoa > Chordata > Actinopteri > Cichliformes > Cichlidae > Aulonocara > Aulonocara sp. 'chitande type north' Nkhata Bay. The sequence continues at coordinate 10,941,605 of NC_141360.1, forward strand.
TGTATGCATGCATGCATGCATGCATGTAGTAGGAGACATCTTCTAACACATTTGGTGCACTTGGTAACAACTGAGAAAATGCCACCAACTGGGATGTGGTAGAACAAGAGAGTGTAGCTGACAAATCTGCAGCAATTATGTTGTTGAAAAATGCCATGAAAGCAGTTCTAAATTGAAAAAGGGTTTCCATCCCAGTACCAGCAAGGTGCAAGTGAAAGTAAAGTCTGAATGGAAACACAGAACAATATCTATACATCTACAGTTCTACATACAAAGTAAAACCAAACAGGTTTGGTGAGTATTTAAAGCAATACCTCTCTGTACTGTCTAGAAGTAGGACATCAACCCTTTAAGGTGTATTTATATGTTAGTTCTGAGGTTAGTCAAAAGATATTGGATCTGATTATGATATACCACCACTCTGCTCATCATGAGCTTCAAAAAGTTTCCTGATGGGGTCAGCACTATTTATAAATCACACATAATGTCTTGCAGTGAAGTATTTAAAAAGACACACCTGGTGAACGCTGTATTCCTCCTCTTCCTCCTGTGTTATCAAGACCTTACAGGGCTCCTTGGAAGAAAACACTTTCATTTCAATGTTTTCTTTAATGACCAGTGACACTGGTTTCTTCCCACACGCCATCCTTCCTAAAATGACACCGTTTACGGTATCTAACCTTTGCTTGTTCTTTATTTTGTCCTTATTCTTATTACCTCTTTTTTGCAGGCTTCTTGTGACTCAAAGCTGATTTCATGCTAATTAAGTGTTCTCTTGCTTAGCTGAGAGGGAACCACCAAACATCTAAACAGGTGAAGTTTCATTACCTCAAGCTGCAACCTATCAGTCTAAAGCTGTAGTTGGCTCACAGTTGTGTTCTCAGGCTGTGATTGGTTGTGTGGATAATCTAGAAGCTGATATTTGTGGGAGTTCTGTTCAAAAACAGCGTGACCTTTGAAAGGACGGTTTGTGTATAGGAAATGAATTACTGCTGTACCACGTGTGAAACAAAATAAAAAATGAAATGAAAAAAAGCTCTGCCTGATTCAAAAGTAGCTTTAGAAGTACAACATGTGGCCCAATCAATGCAACTTTGTCTCTGTAGAGCTTGAAGGAGACTTGTCCTCAAGTTATAGTCACTGTCATGAGAAAAGGTCACTAATCATGCTATCCTAAGAATTTCTTTCATCATAAGGCTGATTATTAAAATACTGCTCTTAAAGCTATCATACCATTATTAACAAAAACATTCATTTACCTTATTAAAATACGGACTGCAAGAAGAAAGTCTGTAACACATTATTTCAGAATCCATATTTATTTCTCCTTCTTTAAAATTTTTATTCAGGCTTAATTTTCATTCACTTCAACTTTCCTGTTAAAAGTACTGCAAAAATTAATTGTTACAACATGTAAGTTTACAAGGAAGACATTTCAGGACCTTTGATTTGAAACAGTGTAAAATAACAGCTAAAAAATGGTAAAGAAATGACTTAGGCTTAAGCGTGAGCTTTGGTAGCAGGTACTAGGAAACAATGATTCCATATCTAATTATGTTTATTCATTTCACTGAGACTGTGGCGAATAATAAAACCCCACACTGAACAGTCTTTAATCAGCAGGATCAAAAACTGAATATTTACCATTTAATATCCTTCATCGGGTTCAAATGGATCCAATGAAATGTCACATGGATAAATCAAGTTAGTATCTTTGTGTATTTCTTGAAACTTAAATCAGGAAATTTGTTTTCACATGGAAAGACCTGGTGTTGGATGCTTTCACCAACACCACCTTCTTTACGCTTTCCCCCTGATTCCTTCAATAATGTTTCACAGGGTCAGAAAGTCATAGCTCAGGGTCCTCTTGGTGGCACCCAAGTGTCCATCAACAGTCTGGTTCCCTACTCCCTGCAGGGTCTTGAACAGGGACCTGTGGCAGCTCAAAAGGAGAATGGACCTTAGCTGTAGAAATATTGGTATGGCATTCATCTCCAGGTTTTTTCCAGCCTTACAAATGCACTTGAAGGGAATCTGTCATTCTTGACTGACCTCAAGCCCTTAAATTCTGCATGGTATGATAAACTAAGTTCTTCTCCAACAAGGAGACCATGTCAGAGGCTCTGGGCTGCATTATCTTTGCAGTACAGAAACTGTGATTTGGATTTGCTATATCCACTCCAGTCATTGCATCTGAAAGTACAAGGGATAAGGCTCTGTTCAGACAGTGACTTTCTCACTGGCTTGGTGACACAATAAAACAAGAGTATGAAGCAGCACGTGTGCCTGCCCCCCAGGGGAAATCTGTGCAGTGGCATCCCAGACAACATTTTACATATTCACTAGGTTCTACTGTCTTAATGTGGCCTTTGGGTCCATGCTGTGATCAAGTGTTCTGCCATTAGCATTTCTTCCTATTGACACTGCTTTGTCCCATCATCACCTTTCAATTCTAAGGTTTTACATATAAAAATATAATAAAAATTGTCTGGTCTTTTTTTTTTTTTTTTTTTAAACAATTGGGTAGATATAACCTCAGGTGAACAACATATGAAATAATGTGCTGTCATTATTTAAGAAAAGCTAAGCCAAATGCAGAAGGTGTAAGTGAATCGCTAAAAACACCTTACTGCTGCCATAGGAATTAAAAAGGAAAGCAGCAGCCAGGTGCTTCTATTCAAATGCTTTTGGTTAACCGACTAATTTTCTAACTATTTAAAGTCCATGCTTGTGTAGTGAGATTCATTAGTGGAAAGACTTGCTAGTCCTCTCTGGAGGAGATCATCATTAGACTCAACCAGCTAAACATGTTAAATGTTTATTTTATTTTGCATTTTTGTTAAATAAACAATTAAACAGTGGAATCTGTTGTGTGCAATTTTACACCTGAGGTTATATTTAAATAATTTTAGAAGCTGCTAAAGACCAGATTATTTTTAAAAACCATGTTCTGATATTAAAAGAAAAAAAAACATCTGACAGAGGGGGTTTTCTTTTAACTATGACTGCAAGCTATCCACTTTGTTTACTGCCACTTGCAATCAGGAGAGAAGGGAAGAGAAATTATGATGGTGGTCCTGTGTTTCCTGATAATGGTGATTCGCGGCAGTCACTCCAAATGTCTTGGACAAGATTCTGAGAAGCCGGGTGTGAGCTACGACTTGGTATTTCTAATGTTACCTTTGTTTATCACATTATCTAACTTCCAAGAAGTCTTGTGCATTTCCTTTTCACTGTCATGGAATGCATACTGCTCCATGCACCATCGTTTTCCCTGAGATGACTGGAGGCTGATGTGTGTCACAAGTTTGTCCCAAAAAATTGATTCTGTTCATCTGGACGTAGCATTTTCAGTCGGAGAAACGTTTCGTAACTTTTCCAAGTTCTTCAGTCTCAGTTAACTGCAGGTTTTTCTTATAAACAGTACATTTGCATAATGACTGAAACTAGCACCACTGAATGAACTCACAGCTGTGAGGTCAGTTCCCTTGATGCAAATTGTCATGACCATTGAGCAACAACTACTGATCAATGGCCATGAGTACAATTCACAGAGAGTTGGGGAATGGCTGCAATCACAGCCTTGTAAGATGGCAAAAGATGGACCCTTTGGCCCCCTCCTCGATTGCCAGAGATGGTCTTTCCCTTTTCACATAAATGGCCTCCTTGACTCCCCATTCAAACCAGCGTTCCTCCCTGTCCAGGATGTGTACATCCTCATCATGGAAAGAGTGTCCACTGGCCTGTAGGTGTAAATAGATTGCAGAGTCCTGGCCTGACGAGGTAGCTCTTCTGTGTTGTGCCATCCGCTTCGCCAGAGGTTGTTTGGTTTCCCTGATGTATAAATCCTGGCAAAGACACGGTGTTTAGAAAAAATGTGTCTCAACTGCTCTGATACTCCTGATACATACAGGATCACTACAGGTCTTCGCTTAGTCAGCGGTTGTCCTTCTCTCCTGGATCGGCTGGAGCTTTCTTTAGGTGCCTTTCCAGCTTTGACAAATGTCCAGATGGGATAACCACATTTACTCAGGACTTTCTTGATGCGATGTTCTTCTGCCTCCCGAACCGTTGTGTCCGATCTGTATGCGTAGGTTTACAGTACACGTCAGCTTTTAGATGTCCCCCATTACTGATGGAAATCTCACAGTCTAAGAAGGCTAACCTGCCACTTTTCATATCCTCCCTGGTGAATTTGATGTGTTGGTCCACCGAGTTAATGTGATCCGTGAAATGTGGTACGTCCTGAGATTTGACTTTCACACAGGTGTCATCCACATACCTGAACCAATGGCTTGGTGGTGTTCCAGGGTAGGATAGCAAGCCCTCTTTTCCACTTCTTCCATGTACAAATTGGACACGGTGGGTGAAACTGGGGAGCCCATGGCACACCCATGTTTCTGCCTGTAGAAATGACCCTTGAATGTGAAGTAGGTGGAATGAAGACACAGTTCCAAAAGCAAACACACTTGGTCGATGCTGAGAGTGGTCTTGTTGCTGAGGTTGGGGTCATCCTGTAATCTCTTAAGGACTACCTCCAACGCTTCTGTGACTGGGATGCAAGTGAAGAGAGATGTAACATCGTACAAGACCACGGTTTCATCTGCCTCCATAATGACATCTCTCACTTTCTCAACAAAATCCAGGGTGTTCTGGATGCAGTGTTCAGAGCTGCCTACCGAGGGGTTGAGGATCGAAGACCTCCTATCCCAGTGTTCCCTCAGTGGTGCTGGTTTCAGCCATTCTGCAAAAGTACTGTTTATAAGATTGGGGAAACCTGCAGTCAGCTGAGACTGAAGAAATCACTTGGATGAGTGACGAAATGTTTCTCCCACTGAAAACACTACATCCAGATGAACAGAATCAACTTTTTGGGGGATTTACTTACCAGGGTTATGATAATAATAATAATGGATTGCTTTTCGGGGCCCTCAAAGCGCTTTACAATTCCACTAGTCATTCATTCTCACATTCACACACTGGTGGAGGCAAGCTACAGTTGTAGCCACAGCTGCCCTGGGGCAGAAGCGAGGCTGCCATATCGCGCCATCGGCCCCTCTGGCCATCAGGTGAAGGCCAGTAGGTGAAGTGTCTTGCCCAAGGACACAACGACCGAGACTGTTCGAGCCGGGGCTCGAACCGGCAACCTTCCGGACACAAGACGAACTGTAACCGATAACGATCGCCCCGGGTTATGAGGAATCAGCTGTGTGAAGACAGATTCCTCATAACCCTCACTTGACTGCATTCCTCTGCTCAACATTTCCTCTTCCTTAACCTCCTAGGACCTGGTGTCCACATATGTGGACATCACATTTTGGGACGTCTAGACCAAAATACTTAATTTTTAAAAAAAAAAATTCTACAAGGGCCTGATATTCACTTACGAGGACATTATACTGCCACTGTTCTATCAAAATTTGATACAAATGTCCTCATATGTGGATCTCATTTTTCTCAAAAACAAAAATTAGGTGTAAAAAAAAAAAAAAAAATCTGGTAATTCTTTGTTTTTACATTCTTTAGGTCCCAATCAACCCAAATAGCAAAGAAAAATTAAAAATGCATGCAATGAAGGAGTTCGGGTCTTAGTTGTTGATTTACACGATGAAATATTCAAATAAGTTTTAAAAGGCGTTCAATGGAGAAGATGTAATTGATTATGATAAATGATTTTGTTCACAAAACCAATATTTGTTCTACTGTGCTTATTGTTTACCTGAATCCTAAAGTGTTTGCAGAACCCAACTACTTCACAAACACTTTCTGGCCGCTTCAGCTGTTCATGGAAAGTTAGCTGCTGCAATGGTAGACTGGTTGGCAGCTGCTTGGATACAGTATCTCTATATCTGCTGCATACTCAGATGATATGTAACACTTGTTTGTGACAAACAGGTTTAAACTTTCTGTGGCCAAAACTAAACTTTCACACTCTGTGACAATCCGATTGTTCAGTCTGACGTCACTAGCCTGTCTGGGTCTAAACTCCGCTGCAGGTCCATATATCAAACGATCACTGTGGCATTACTGAGAGTTGAAAAACTGTCTAAAGTCTTTCATCTTTAATAAAATGATCAGCGTTCTGCTCTACCAGGTGTAACAATTGAGTTTAACATCCAGGCATCCATGAAAACGGAATTTATGACATTTAACGGAGTTAGAAGTTAGCAGGAAGTTAGCTCGCTAGCTTCTATCTAAATACAATATAACATGTCCTGACTGCGGGGTTTTGGAAACAAATTAAAACGTACAGCTCTGCTATCACTTCCAGCATAAATGAAGACAGAAAACTAAACAGCAGTGACGTTTGTAGGGTTACTGAAGTTGGGCTAGCTGGTATATAATGATGTGCTACGTGACCGCTAGCGACACAGCTATGTTAGCATAATATAAACAAGCTAACTTTTTTTCCACTCGATAAAAGTTAACGTGAGTGTTCTCGGTGGTCAGGAACAAATGTAATCGCATGGCAAGATGCTGTAAAAGGACCAAACTTCAGCCAGGAGAACATTCATATACTGCTGCATGGGCTGGGCTGTAGTTACATCCTAAGGTTTTAAAAACTGAGCTTAAATAAATGATTAGCGGTAATAAAAGCCGAGGGAGGTCAACAGTGATCACTGACTGTTTTAGGAGCTTTTTGAGATTAAATAGAAGAAAATACATAACATTAAACATGTTAACAACACAAAAGAAGAAGAACACTTCTCCAACTCCAACCCCCGACGCATGTGGCAAGGACTCCAGACCATCACAGACTACAGGACCACCAAACCCTCCCCCGCATCCTCTGATGTCTCCTTCCTCAACGAGCTCAACAACTTTTATGCTCGTTTTGAGCGAGGGAACCCCACAACCACAACCAAAGCAGACATGACGCCAGACCACCAACCTATGACTCTCTCCCCCACCGATGTAGGAGCGGTGCTGAGCAGGATCAATGTCCACAAGGCTGCAGGCCCTGATGGCATCCCCGGGCGTGTTCTCAGAGCGTGTTCTGGGGAGCTTGCAGGAGTGCTCACAGACATATTCAATCTGTCCTTGGCCCACGCTGTGGTACCGGCCTGCTTCAAATCCACCTCCATCGTCCCGATACCCAAAAACTCCAACCCATCTTGCCTCAATGATTACCGCCCAGTAGCACTCACCCCCATCATCACTAAGTGCTTAGAGCGACTGGTCCTAGCACACTTCAAATCCTGTCTCCCCCCCACCCTGGACCCCCACCAATTCGCATACCGCCGGAACAGGAGCACAGAGGATGCAGTCTCCATCGCAATGCACTCTGTCCTCTCACACCTGGACAACAACAACACCTACGCCAGAATGCTGTTTATAGACTTCAGTTCAGCATTCAATACAATCCACCCCTCACAACTCATCAGGAAACTGACAGACCTGGGTATCAGTTCCCTCATCTGCAAATGGTTACTGGACTTCCTGACCAACCGCCCCCAACATGTCCGGCTGGATAACCGCTGCTCATCTACCATCACAATGAACACCGGTGTACCACAAGGCTGTGTGATGAGCCCTTTCCTCTACTCCCTCTTCACCCACGACTGCAGACCTGCTGATGGTTCCAACACCATCATTAAGTTTGCAGATGACACCACGGTGATTGGCCTCATCAGTGACAACGATGAGGCCGCCTACAGGGAGGAGGTGGATCGTCTGGCTGAGTGGTGCGACAGAAACAACCTGCTGCTTAACACCGAGAAGACCAAGGAGCTCATCGTGGACTACAGGAGGAATGCTGACCCACATCCACCCATCCACATTAAGGGGACGGCTGTGGAGCGTGTGAGCAGCTTCAAGTTCCTGGGAGTCCACATCTCCGAGGATCTCACCTGGACGACCAACTGCTCCAAGCTGGTCAAGAAGGCTCACCAGCGCCTCTTCTTCTTGAGGACTCTGAGGAAGAACCACCTGTCCTCAGACATCCTGGTGAACTTCTATCGCTGCACCATCGAGAGCATCCTGACCAACTGTATAACAGTCTGGTACGGGAACTGCTCTGCCTCGGACCGGAAGGCGTTGCAGAGGGTCGTGAAAACTGCCCAGCGCATCGCCGGAGCACCACTTCCTGCCATAAAAGACATCTACAGGAAGCGGTGTCTGAAAAGGGCTGGGAAAATCATCAAAGACCCCAGTCACCCATCACATGGACTCTTCACCCTCCTGCCCTCTGGGAGGCGCCACAGGAGCCTCCGGACTAAGACCACCAGGTACCGGAACAGCTTCTTCCCCACAGCTGTCAGACTCCTGAACTCTGCCTCCTGACATCTGACCCACGTTAAACTCATGGACTGAACATACACACACCCACAATGGACAACTGTACCCTCAAACACAATAATAACATGGACTGAACCACCACTCACAACCACTAGCACTTTATATAGCCTCTGTAGGAATTATATCTCACTTATCTTAACTGCACTACTGTATAGCTCTGTGTAAATAATCATTCTGTACATTCGATAATCTTTAATCCTACAACTGTTTACAACTTGCATAGTTCCCATTTCTGTATAGCTGTATATCCCAGATTCTGTAAAGTTATTTATTTCATATTCTGTATAGTTTTTCATATTTATATCCTGTTCATATCCTGTACATAGCTTGTACTCACTACAGCCTGTACATACTTATAGTTATAGAATATTCACAACATACTTCATACCGTGTACATTATAACATACCATAATAGACCCATTTCTGTAATATACTCACATATCTATATTATTGCTAATATATATTGTAATATATCTATATCACTAAAGCACTTCTGGATGGATGCAAACTGCATTTCGTTGCCCTGTACCTGTGCATGTGCAATGACAATAAAGTTGAATTCTATTCTATTCTATTCTAAAAGCCATATTAAACGCAGACTACTTTAGACCCGGAAGTAGGATTCGTCGCGTCATCACTGAACAACCAGATACACAGTAAATACAGCAGGAAGAAGACGCCGGTATGTGTTGAGGTATGTATTTACCGTTTATCTGAACAGCATTATCACTTAACAGACATCCATGCAATTGTTTAAAAAAAAATAAAAATCAGTGGACAAATCAGTTCTCAAAGGTCACTCACTTCTAAATCTCCACACTTAAGAACTTTAGTTTAAAAAAAATAAATAAATTGAATGTTCCTCTGCAGTTCTAACAGTATTTTAAAGTGTTTCATAAACACATAGACTCAACAGCCACTTTGTTAGGTACACCTGTTCAATGCTAAGTACACTCTGATGAGAGAAGTAGCTCCAACTCAGTACTAGCAAGGTGTACCTAACAACGTGGCCAGTGATAGTAGATTATGAACGGGAAAACAAAACGATATCTACATATCGACAGTTCTGCAAACAACCCCACCCCGACTCCATAAAACCAGATAAACAGGCTTCAGCCCTGAGGAGGGACATTGCTAAAAGCTCTCCATGACCTAAAGGGGATACTATGAAGCAACTTCAGTGTAGGAAGGCTTTCTTTGCGTCGCTCAGACATATGAGATTGTTGATAACCTCTGTTACTAACAGAGCTTGATGTAGAAAACCTAGTGCAGCTTCACTAGTAATCTGGGCTTTCCACTTCAGGGTTGAGAAACTTTAATAACATACAAGAAAATATCATGCCAAAAAGCAAAATGAGTGAGGTGGAACAAATCCAGCAAAAGAGAAACCGTGCAGGAAAGTGTCTTAATGCCTGCTCAATCATCCAGGTAGGTAAATCTCCAAAAGTTGATTCTGTTCATCTGGACGTAGCATTTTCAGTGGGAGAAACGTTTCGCCACTCATACCAGGACTGTGCAGTCTTTTTATACCTACAGGCCAGTGGATACTCTTTCCATGATGAGGATGTACACATCCTGATGAGGAAGGGATGCTGGTTTGAACGGGGAGTCAAGGAGGCCATTTACGTGAAAAGGGAAAGACCATCTCTGAATCGAGGAAGGGTACATCTTACAAATGCTGTGATTGCACCCATTCCCCAAATCTGAATTGTACTCATGGCCTTTGATCAGTGGTTGTTGAAGAAGCCTGACGAAACGTTTCTCCCACTGAAAACGAACAGAATCAACTTTTGCAGAGTGCAGAAAAGTGTTCTTTTCTTGTGAATTTATAACTGATTATCGGCAATTAAAAAAAACAACTGGTAAGTGACCAAACATAAAAGAATACCGTATGTGAACATTTGCTGCATCAGTAACCAAACACCTGTAAATTCCAGTGACAATGTGAGAGAGAAAGCATGAGTAACCTAACTGCATGGTTTAGGTTAAGTGGCGTTACTAACGTACCAACCAACAGGTCTGCATATATAAAGTTCTCTTGGGTAGTGATCTAACCATGGTGCGTGCTTTCATTAACAGAATTTATGATAATGGAACTGGTTTTAAACCTAAACTCTAAACACACCTCACTAAGCCATTAATCTCACATAGTACACCCCCGGCAGGCCTGTTCCTGTATTTGTTCAATCACATCAAATAGGAGATATGTCCACCATAGTACTCTAAAGCCTTTGAGTTTAGTTGCACAGTGCTTATAATACATGATTGCTTGATATCAAACAAATAGTTTAAATACTGCAAGTTGAGTCATCCACAGTGGCTGGCCAAAAAACACAACTCTGAGGACTCTTCTGAAATGTTTTCTCAGTATTCAGTGTGTGTGTGTATGCACACTTCAGGCCAGCACTTGTCTCTGGCTGCACGTCAACAGGTGTGGCAAGAAGTATGATGCTGTGCCATCATCAGGGATGAGCTCCAGGAATTCTGCGGGGCTCATCTCCATAGCAACTACGACAAGCGTCTCTGTTGACAAAAAACAAGTCTCATTAAACTCAAGTACACACACACAGGAGATGTTACTTCCTCATACTTCTAGTTTCTTTGCCAGTATCAGTAAGTAATTTCCTGATATTTCTTTAATTCCCATCATAATATATCCACTTACAGAAGTGGCTTGGGGTGTGCCCAGTCTACCCAACCCTGCTACACCCTCAGAGTTCACTTTGTTTAATCATATTGTAATGAATTGCTATTCATTCCCCAGCACAGATATCCAACACTTTCCCAATGACAGCAATTTAGTTGCTGAAGTTACAATTTACTGATGTTCCCTGAACACATTTCATGCAGGCAGTCAATTTTGCTTTTGAAAAGAGGACGATTGACGGTGTCTGTTCAAAACATGACTACACAGAACAGACAGACAGGGGGTTTGGGCTTTCTTGAGAACCACTTTTTCAACCAAGATGAATGACTGAATGAAGTCGCTTGGCACACAAAAACAAAGACCAAATGGTAAAATAAAATTACATCCAGCTATTTTTTTAAGAACCAGTTTAAGTTTTAGACCATTAAACTGATTAAACTGTTGAAACTGTTTGAAGATCTGGACTAAGATGACTTCATTGCTTGTCATTTTAATATTGTATTCTACAGTTTAAATGATTCAAATCTGTTCCCTGAGCACGGAATCCATTATTAATTACAGGGTTCTGAATAGCTGAGGATGTGACTTAAAGTAGGGATTTAATGTGAATTCATTTCATGTCAAAAAATTTTTCAAACCTGCCAGACGGCTTTGCCGCGTAATAAAATTATAAGTCTGAACAATACAAGGTCATTAGTGAGTCATGACTGACGAAAGCACAGCAAATCCTAATTGTTTTAAATGAAAGTGAAAGCTCTTTGGAAAAATACCTCTACCTTTGAGAGCAGCCAGGAGGATGCTGTTGTCTGAGGCTGCTCTTGTGCGATCACAAAGCTCTGGGAGGAGCTTTTGCCACCAAAGTGCCTGCGGAGATTAGACATGTGATTGAGACGGGAGTTGAATTAGGTGCAAAATTAAAAATAAACTAAAAAGTGTAGCTACAGACTTCAAATGTAAGCCCCGTGATCAGTACAGACCATGTTTTTCTCCTGTAACTGGTGATTGGCGTAGGGTATGATCGCTTGAGGACATCTGTCCAGCAACTTCTCAATGCTCCTATCATACTGCCCCCTTCTGGTAGCGCAAAGGAGGTGCAGGCTGAAGCCCCATAAGGTTTCGTCTGACAGGCGCTCCAACAAAGGCACGACGGAGCCCACAGACAGAGATGGACCACACAGCAGAGACTGCACACACAAACAGGAACACTTAAAAATACAATTACAGAATAACAGCAGCTAGATTTTAAATTAAAGTCCACGAGAAGAAAAAGAAACATAAATAAACTGCTATATGTCACCAAGTCCACTACTGATAGCACAGATAAAATGTTTTCTCTTCAAATGTCACTGACCTACATATTTATTGCAACAAGTTCACAAGCCATGGAATGCATGATGGCCCCGTATTACTATAAGTTCCAGTAATGACCGTGAATAGGGCATCACCCTACGTGGAATGCAGCCATCAATTGTACACCTGTGCTTTGCCAGCTGAGACAAGTCAAACGTTTGTCACAAACAAAATGTATTTGTCACTGTGGCGGGGTGTTGTCTGCAGTGCCTCTGCAGGTGAGATGGACACACCTACGTGGCATTGGCAATCATGCCTCGCCGGCATAAAAGCAGTTCCTGACTGTCTTGTTGTAGTCGGTATGTAGTTGGCTGGTGGCTGAAAAGCTGCAGCTGTGTGTGTTTCAGAACAGCAACCGTGTGTGTTAGTAATAAAGATACTGAAAACCATTAAACTGTCAAAATTGTCACACACTGAAAGTCCCCGGGGGCTGAAAAGCGCAGTTACTTCAATGGCCAGTTGAAGATGGCTCCAAAAAACAGCTCCCAAATTTATAGCAGAAGGAAACATTTACAGCAACAAACAAAATAGATTTCCCTCTTCATAATGAATGCACTGGGGGATATTTGTTTTGTTTTATAAAAAGGCATAAACCACAACTATCAGCACTTTCTCAACAGGAGTTTCATTTACTGCTGTAGGAGTACTGAGGGTTTTATTGTAAAAGCATTTAAGGGTTTTATTGTGAACAGGAAAAAAAGGGGTCTCTTCACAACCGAGTAGAAGAAATTGTGTTTCCTGCACAGGTTGGGCAGCAATTCAGTGATGTCTCAGTGGCTGCATTAGTCTGTTATACACTAAGGTCCAACTATATTTGGACAATGACAAAGTGTTTTTTCTTATTTTACCTGTTTACTGAAATATCTTCCAATTATAGTTATATAATGGAGATCAATGGATTGCATTTGAGGATATCCACATTAAGATTGGATGAAGGGTTGAGGAGTTTTAGCTTGTTAACATGTTCCACCCTCTTTTTAAAGTAACCGGACAGTTAACTCAAATGCCATTTCATGGGCAGGTGTGGGCATTTTCTTTGTTATGTCATTATCAATTAAGCAGATCAAAGGCCTGGAGTTGATAGACCTGTTTTTTTTGCTGTAAACCGACAACATGCAGTCAAAGGAGCTCTCTGTGCAGGTGAAACAAACCATCCTTAAGCTGCGTAAACAGAAAAAACCCATCTGAGAAAGTGGTACTATAGTAGTGATGGTGTGATGAAGCCCCGTGAATGTGTCAAATCTTTCCGGCCAATCGGTTCACCAAAAGGCAGATCACACAAAGCAACGTTTAACAGCTCATTTGGATGTGCTGACATCTGCTGGTCATTCCATGTACAGCAGCCCTACTGTGATAATGCAAGGGGCTGACATAACAGTCGATATATAAATGTAAAGATGTATCAATTGGAGAATACCGATATGAGGTCCTGTATAATATACACACACACACACACACACACACACACCTACCTCTTACTAACCATCCTCTCTGAGACTGATTTAAGACTTATTATTGGGCTATAGCATGTCAAAATGCCCCCTAACTGCTAATATTATTCGACCTTTTCGGTTGCTCCATAATTCGCTAACAATCTCCATGCGCTCTCGTGATGATCCTCGGAATCACCTCAGATCCAGTTCATGCAAAAAACTAATTTTCACATCTTTTCAGCAGCTCCAATCACATAACCGGACACATCATTTCAGAGAGTCATTGGTCATTCGTCACGTGATATTCTGAAGAACCATACAGGCCTTGACATGGGCTTCATTTGGACACGTCCCCTTTACTCGGCAGTGCCGAGTGAGCTGTCAATGGCCATGAGTACCATTCACAGAGAGTTGGGGAATGGCTGCAATCATAGCATTGTAAGATGGTGAAAGATGGTGAATGGTACTCATGGCCATTGGTGGTCTTTGATCAGCGGGCCTTGATCAGTAGTTGTTGATCAATGATCATGAGAATTTGCATAATTATGATGAAGGAACTGACCTCACAGCCCATTGTTCCTACAGTGGTGCTAGTTTCAGTCATTATGCAAACGTACTATTTATAAGATTGGGGAAACCTGCAGTTAACTGAGACTGAAGAAGTCACTTGGATGAGTGACGAAATGTTCCTCCCACTGAAAACGCTACATCCAGATGAACAGAATCAACTTTTGGAGAAAGAAAGCACTGCTGAACTCAGCAACGCTAAAAGACCTGAACACCCACAGGAGACAACAGTAGTGGATGATCACAGAATCATTTCCATGGTGATGAGAAAACCCTTTCACAACAGCCAACCAAGTGAACAACACTCTCCAGGAGGTCGGCGTATCGATGTCCAAGTCTACAGTAAAGAGAAGACTGCATGAAAGTAAATACAGAGGATTCACTGCGAGGTGCAAGCCACTCATAATCCTCAAAAATAGAAAGGCTACATTGGACTTTGATTTAAAAAAAAAAAAAAACATCTAGAAAAGCCAGCCCAGTTCAGGAAAAACACTGTTTGGAAAACTGAAACCAAGATTAACCTCTACCAAAATGATGGAAAGAAAAATGTATGGAGAAGGTGTGAAACAGCTCATCATCCGAGGTAGTGTGATGGCTTGGACATGCATGGGTGTTAATGGGACAGTGACACTGGTGTTTATTGATGATGTGGCAAAGGACAGAAACAGCCAAATGAATTCTGAGGTATTCAGATACACACTGTCTGCTCCAATCCAAAAAAAAAAAATACAGCCAAAGCAACCCAGGAGTTCATTAAAGCAAAGAAGTGGAATATTCTTGAATGGAAAAGTCAGTTACTTAACCCAAGTGATCATGCATTTTACTTCTTGAAGACTAAACTTGGGACAGAAATCCCACAAACAAACAGCAGCTGCAGGGAAGGCCTGGAAGAGCATTAAAAAGGAGGAAACCCAGCATCTGGTGAAGTCCATGAATTCAAGACTGTCATTGACAGCAAAGGGTTTTCAAAAGGTTTTCAACCAAGTATTAGAAATTAACATTTTATTTTCAGTAACCTTTGAGCACCTGAAATGAAGGGATTGTGTTAAAAAACACTTTAGTTCCTCACATTTTTATACAATCTTTTTGTTCAACCCACTGAATTAAAGCTGAGAGTCTGCACTCCAGCTGCATCTGAGTTGTTTCATTTAAAATATATTGTTGTAACATAGAAGCAAAATTAGAAAAAAAGTTGCCTCTGTCTAAAAATTTATGGACTTAACTGTATTGAATCCATGCAGTCAAAGCAGACTTTAGAAAATACCTGCAGTTTGTGCAGCGCCTCCAAGTGTTGGGAACTGGTAATGTCTGTTGGACTTAGAAGAATGAGCCATGGATACAAAGCACCGTAATGAGAGCACGAGTTGACCTGGAACAGACACAAACATGGGAGCAGCTGATTGCATGAAACTCGTGTCTTTATAATCTGGTTATTGAACAAATTAAAAGAATTGGGGGGGGTTACTAAACAGAGACCACCAAGTAGCCGTACCAGGTCATCAGCACTTTTCAGTGACTTGCGCTTTGGAGCTGTGTGCTTTTCTGACTTTGTATTTGTTAGACGGTCGATGTAGACAGAAGCCAGCCGAAACAGAAGCTCCTGAATGACAGCGTCATTTGATGATGCCATGAGCATCGCCTCCCAGAAGTCGACCTGCAGGCTGTTTTCACAACGCAGCTCCTAAAAGCGTAGAAAGCATCAGATTCTGCAAAACTGAAATTAATTCTACATCCAAGTGTAGAAAGGCAGTAATACAAATCAGCGGGTTGATATACTATCCTCCAGGCACTGCACTTCCAGGTGCCAATAGTACCTTGAATATGTGATCAGCCTCTTCCAGCTTAACTTTGCTGTTCTCATGTAAAGCCACCATGGCAGCCACCAGCAGTCCAGGCTGAGAGTCGGCCATCTGGCGGGTTAAAGCTGTGGGATAAACACGTCTATGCTGGTTTGCACATCCACCATAGAGCAGCAGCCTCGGCTCCTCGATAAACCCGTACACTAGCAGCATCTACGCACAGAATGGAAAGGGACCAACTTTCTTTATTTTGGTCCATTTTGTGTGGAAAAGTATATAATATAAAAAAAAAATATGGACATACAATTTAAAAAAAAAAAGAAGCAATATCATGTAGCAAACTTTGACCTTGCACTGCACCTTGAGCAGTTAGTACACCAAAGAAAACAAGTGAAATCCTGACCTCAGCGTGTCTCTCCATCAGCTGTGTGTACTGCTGCAGGTCACCCAAACGCAGCATCATGGTAGCCATGGTGATTGTCAGTGAAACCGACACGCCCACCGAGTCCTCCAGATTTTGTAAAATTTGCAGCGTCCGAGCAGGACTGACATTTATCATGCAGGGGCTGGTGCACATGCTTATGAGCATTACAGGCTCTGATTGGCTGAAAATGTCAATGACCTGATCAGCTGCTTCCTGCAGGGAAAGAAAGATTAAAAAGGTTCCCCGTCTCTTTTGATTCAATATTTTGTATTTTTTTGTTCCCTTACTAATTTCTTAAGGTTTGTTGTGCATATTTGTCATGTTTAAAACAAATTTTAATATTTGACAAAGACATTCTAAGTAATTACAAAATGGTTTAAAATCATTATTTAAATTATTAAGGGAAAAAAGCTGACCAGCTGTGTGAAAAA
The DNA here is from genome assembly GCF_057382095.1 of Aulonocara sp. 'chitande type north' Nkhata Bay. Taxonomy (NCBI): domain Eukaryota; kingdom Metazoa; phylum Chordata; class Actinopteri; order Cichliformes; family Cichlidae; genus Aulonocara; species Aulonocara sp. 'chitande type north' Nkhata Bay. Next base: position 10,958,554 of record NC_141360.1, read on the forward strand.
GTAATCCCCTCAACTCGTTAAATCATGCTCATTTAGATCTTGTGTACCTGACTGAGGGTCTGCTCTGAGTCTTCTAACAGGAAATGTTTCAGGTAAAACAGGAAGCCAGGGCCATAGGAGGAAGGGCTGCCCGGAAATGGCCGATTCCTGGACATGACCTCTGTGAGTGACAGACCAGACATCCTGTAGTACGGCAGAGCAAGGTGACACTCCCTCTGACCGCCCCTTAGAGAAAAGAAGAGATTAAAAGTTTTGCTGAAACAAATTTTAATAAAATAGCCAGAAAATACAAAAACTGAAGGTAAAGGTGTCCAACAGAGTAAAATCTCATTGACTGAACACATTTAAAAACCCATAAAATGTTATTATCAATACAGAATGTTGGTTGTGTGTTACCTGCTGAAACTGTCTCCCAGCTGGGCACAGTTCTCCCTCAGCGCCTCCTCCAGCACTTGTCGATCTGTCCTGTGATCTGCTGGGCCACCTGGGCCCGTCTGTTGCTCGTCTGATGCGTGTAGTAGAGCAGCACGCAGGAGGAGGTGAGCTTCGCTGAGGAGGTGTCGCAGACTCTGGGCCTGTGGGTTGGTCTCTGCATAACGCTGACTGTACTCAACCTGAAAAACACACAAATCACAAGTGATTGCACAGCAGATCTGTATTTGTTTACTTTTTCATATTCATCATCAACAGTTGCGCAACACACAATTTGGGCAAATGAGAGTTACCATCTCCTGGTAGAGAGTAAAGGGGGGGACGGTGTCCACAACATAGAGGTTCCATCCATGTCCCGCTGCACTGCTTTCTTTGGTAGAAGACACTGTCCACCTCCTGCTCCTGAGATCAAACATTACACAGCAACATATAGAAAAATTAGCAAAGATTTTGACCATTGAGTCACAACATACACAGGAAGAATCCTGTACTTATACCCACCTTTGTTGTGATCTGTTGTAGATATTTTAACTATTAAAAAAAAAATTGCCTTTACAGGACATCAACAAGACAGTACAGACACAATTTTACAAATTCAAACAAACTGTTAAACTGGGCACACACTAAACAACTGTCAGAATGATCATGAGGACATAATCTAGCCTATAAGATCTGCTTCATTTGCTCTCAGTTTTTAGAACCAATTATTGCCTGTTCATCTTTAAACAGGTTTATCATTTGACACCAACGAGTACAATGGTAGCCTGTGAGACTGTAAGTGCCCCTGGCTCCTCGCTTAGTAACACTGCAGTAGGTCTAGATTGATACACCACTTTCCATTTAATTATTAGTTATTAATGATGTTTTTGTCCTGTCTTCCTCCCCTGCCATCTGGTAAACTGCAGATTATACCTAATTTTTTGGCACATTTAGATCACGTGAAGCTACAGATAGACAACTATGATCGTTTAGCTCTCTACATGCGCTGTGCTACATCAGTGGCTAACACTTCACAGCATAATTCAGCTGTTTGTTAAGTGTCTGCCCAGCTTTAACAAACAGTTAGTGAACAGGGTAACAGGAGCTTCATACCAAGGGTATGTTGAGGTGTTTGTTACACGGTGAGGGGCTTGTGTGTGTGCATCCGTGTCAGTCAAAGAGAAAGAGTTACAGGAATCCAGGAACCTCAGTGATAAAATTGTCTTTTTAGGTCAATTCTAACACGATTAGTTTGTGAGAAAAAAAAGACACAAACACACACCGAGGGCAGTTAGGCAGGTTACCATGGCTAGGTTTAGAAACTAAAACAGGAAGTGCTGTCTCTTTTAGACCAAGCTGCAAAACTCACACAAACACTTTAATCATTTGGTTTTTTGGGGCGATCGTGGCTCAAGAGTTGGGCGTTCGTCTTGTAATCGGAAGGTTGCCGGTTCGAGCCCCAGCTCCGACAGTCTCGGTCGTTGTGTCCTTGGGCGAGACATTTCACCCGTTGCCTACTGGTGGTGGTCAGAGGGCCCGGTGGCGTCAGTGTCCGGCAGCCTCGCCTCTGTCAGTGCGCCCCAGGGCGGATGTGGCTACAATGTAGTTTGCCATCACCAGTGTGTGAATGGGTGGATGATTGTGTATAGTGTAAAGCGCTTTGGGGTCCTTAGGACCAAGTAAAGCGCTATACAAATACAGACCATTTACCATTTTTTAAACAGAAATGACTGACTGCATACTGTCACAGGGTTTCTGAACTTCTTCACAAAACATGCAACTTACTTGCTTAAGACCTTTTCTGCTAGTTCTTTATTTCTTATGAATCCAAAAAAAAGCGATTTTAAATTTTTATATAATTTTATATTTGCCTTTCTTTATTTTCTATATCAAACGGCATGATCACTAAGTTCTTATCAATGAAATAATATGTTGTTTGTGATTTTAGGTTATGCTTTTGGTATATTTGCATTTCTTTCTGTCTGTCAACACGATAGCTGGACAAGTTTTGAATGGATGCTGATAAAAGTTAGTAGAGTCGGGTCATGTTAACAATACGTTCAAATTCTGCCTTACATCCACCAAGGTCCTTAAAATCAACACCATGATTTATTGGTTGACAAAAAGCTTATAACTAAGAAACTATGATTCTTACAAGTGTGGTGTGTATTGTCAACATAAAGAAAGTACCGTATAAGTATTTAAAATATGTAAAATTTGACCTCTGACCTCTCTTCAATCAATAGATTGATCTGAAGGTTGCACGGCTTTAAAAAACTATGTTTCTTAAATAAACTTGTGATCAAAAATTAATTTTACTAAAAAATGAATTGAATCCCACACATGTCCTATATTAACATAAAAAAATAGGTTTCAGCAGGGCATATAACAAACACCTTCACGCTTTGCTTATTTTTGCTGCACTGCAAACTCCTTAAAGTACGTTTAAAAAGAACAGAGATATACAAATGTACCCAAAATACAACACTATTACCTTAAAGAGTAAATACTGCTTAGAAAGTGACCTCCCTTGGTGGAGGTTTGTGTTCTTGGAGTCCTTTTAGTTTTTTAAAATGTTTTTAATGGAGTTCCTCTAACCTCTACACAGAAGCAAAGAAGAATCATTTAGTCTTGTAACATAAGATTAACAAGGGTTACAGAAGGGGACTTTATAAAGATTTCATTTGAGAACGAGAGTGTTTTGAGGGTCTCATCATTGCAGCTTGGCCTGAAAGTGACAACAAGGACGGGGGTTGGATGGGTTTTGGGTTTGTCTTACAGTAAGGGGCGTGATAGAAGGCTCTCCAGAGCTGGCGTGGTTGCGGGATCAATTCCCACCGCCAGGAAAATACCAGTCAGCATGTTGTGTTCTTTCAACTCGCTATAATAACAACAACACACACGTACACACATACAGTAAACAGGCTCATAAATGTTCAAATGTTTGTGCGTACATGCATGCACATGCAAGTAACTGCAGGGAAGTATCTGAGGTCAAACCTGAAAAAGCCTTTAAAAATCAAAAGGTGTACAAATCAACATGGCGGCGTGTTTGTGCGTACAACTTACAGGCCCCTGCGCTGTGTGCCGCGTTCGGTCCCCTCCGGTGTCTCTGCGTCGGCGGCAGAGAGCAGGATGACATGGCGCCCGTACACGCACATCGACCGCAGGCCGATGAAGAGCTGCATCCTGAGCGCACAGACCTCCAGGCTGCAGGGTGGGCAGGCCTTACACACACACACACACACACACACACACACACACACACACACACACACGCACACACACACACACACACACACACACACACACGTAAATGTGTTCTCATTTACAGACATGTAATAACAATCCATACAGATATTAGCGCCACCAACTGGATCTCTGCAGTGAGGGGAGCACTGAGGCTGAACTTTCTTTTAAATTAGCTTCGTTTATTGTAAATGCCAGGCTCATACCTTCATGGTCGTATCGATGTAGGGGTCTTCAATCCTGGCTGCTAGAGCTGCACATCGTACTGTAAAACACTGCAATGCACTCCTACCAGCCACACAGAGAAATGTACTTGTAATCCACAAAGAAAGTAAGAACCACAGATTAAAAAATACACACCAACTTTTCTATATTTGGGTATAATTGGAATATCATGGAAATAAGGCTTGATGGGTTTGATGAAAAAGGTAATCTATCTGATGTTTGGTGAACTGTTGAATTTAGAGCCCTATTTTTTTTAAACCCGTGTAAAATGTAAATACACACAGAATGCAGGCTCCTTCAAGGCTGCAGACATACTTTGTTATAACGTGCAACAGGTGGTCTGTTAGCGCCGCCTCCAGGACCTTCTCTGGATACTGATATGCTGACAGGAGCTCAACTCCACCCTTCAGACTGTACAGGTAGCCCGTGGTGGGGAGGGAGAAGAAGCAGAACACACATGTCGCTTCATCGGGAGACACTGACTGGTTACCTGGGGAGAGAGTAACAATCCCTCAAAAACAATGATTGGGCAAAAACGCACACAAGGACAAAAAGAAAAAGGATTATTTTTTACAACATGAGCAAACTGCACCGAAATGTGAAGGTGCTGTAGAAATACCACAGAGATATCTCTATAGCAATGAAGCTTTACATGCACTCATCACGGGCATGAATGTCATGGTATGACACTTCACTGAAATGCAATGTTTTTTTAAAGTCATTAAGGATGCGTGCTGTGCAATCATTTCACACTAGAGCAAAACAAAGAGTTCAAAACATCATTAAAAGTCCAAAATTACCATGAAATTCATGCCTGTGATGACTGAATGTAAACTCCTGAACATACTACAAAGTCTCAGAAAAAAAAATTCCATTTCTCCTCATTTCAAAACAGATCATCTTCCACTGTTAACTCGACACTGATGTTGTACTCACCAGTGAACAATGGGTAAAGCTGCAGGGAGTGAAGCTGCATCTCATCCATGCTGCATCCTTGGAAGAACTCTGGAGAAAAGTGCCTGCAGGACCGGAGGGAGTTCAGTCAAACCTCAGCTGGGAGAAATATTCTTAAGGAACAAACTCAGAAGTGCAGACACACCTGAAAAGAACGTAAGAAAGTGCATACTGCCTTCCTTCTTCCAGCCCGGTTTTTTCAATGCTAACTGGGATGTCGCAGTCTTTAGCTCGATCGCCAAGTAACTCCTGGTGTCTCGGAACAACCAGAAAGTCAGCCTGGTCTTCCAGATATTCTGCTGTGCATGCAGAAAGATCACAGATTGCATATCACAGGTCACTCCTACATTTGATAAAATGTCTCATGCTCTGCTGCATGTGGACAATTTCAAAGTATGAGCTTGAATGCATTTTTTATGTTGTTTTCTTAGTATTAAATCTGTAGAATAAAACCAAAAAGAATGCTTGAGAACTCTGTAAAAATGTCTAATTGACAGCTTCAGTAATGTAAGTCATATTCATAAAGGTCTCTGTACTCATCCCTTTCTAGTTAAATAGAAAAAAAAAATCACCCCAAAGCCACGACTTAAAACACATTATAGAGCATTTACATGTGTGCCGTTACCGTTATTTGTGTCCAGTGGTTCCTCCAGGGTTTGGGGTTCAGAGGTTTCATCCAGTTTTAATATCAAGACTTCCAGCTCTCCTTGCACAGCCACATATGTGTCGCACAGTGCCACCTAGCGGTCAAAATATTTAGGAAAAAAAAAAAAAACAAGGAAAAATGCTTAAGTTAGAAATTTCCCAGTACGACAGAAATTGTTCTCTTTCTCTCATTATGTAAATGCAAGCTATCCACTCAGAAAAGGCTTACATTTTTAAATATAAATAGGTGCAGTGAACATGGTTGATATAACAGTTTGACACAGTCACAGATAAAAATAAGTGAAGAAAAGCACCTGCTTAGGTGTGATTTTTGGAAGGTGCAGGATGACGGAGCGTTCAAAATCCAGGACGGAAAGATTCTGGCTGGAACTTGAAGACTGAGCTGTTGGTAGAAAACAGGCCTATTGAACAGAAGCTTTTTAGTCCTAATTCACATCTAATGTAAACTCTTTGCCATATGAAATAAAATACACACGGCTCATTGTAAGACATCCTTCTCTGATCAATGATCAGATGATGATTTGTAGATAGTTGTGATACAAAATGAGTGTTTGACTGAAAATATCTTAATAAATTAATAAATGTGTGTTTTTTTAGTTACCTTGACTCTGACCGCAGCGCTGCCGAGTGTTTGGCCAGCTGCTCTGAAGACTCTGATTCTCCTGATTTTCCTCCCAAAGAAACAAACATTATTCCAGTGTAACATAGTGTGTAGGTTATCAGTGAGTCTGCTCATTTTCGATGAGAGACGTTACCACAACATTGGATCTTTTTACAGCCAGCTATTAAAATAAATGGTGTTAAGCTGCCACCTTAACAAAACCTTGTAAAGGTACTCATCATATTTGGAAAATACTTTAAAATCTTCTAAAAAAAGAGTGCAAGTTATCAACAGTATGTGCGGAAAAAAAATCTTTATGTCCAAGACGTCATATTATATTGAAGAGATATTATTTAAAGCAGGGATGTTAAACATAAGGCGTGGGGGCCTGAATTGGCCCATTAAAGACTCCCATCTGGCACACAAAGCACCATATCACAAATCAGTACCACAAAATGGTGTATTGAATAAATGCAGCATCCATTCTGTCCTGAGTCCAGCATGAGAGGAAGACCAAAGCCCAACGGAGATGCTTAAGAAGCACTGAAATTACTGTGGAAGGCATTGTGGAGCAGCAGACAAAGGTTGAAGCACCTTGAAATCGACCCTTATCAGAGAGAAGCTACACCGGTTTGCACAAAAAAGTAACAAAAACTTAAATAAACAGTCTTTAACAAATTAAAGACATTATTGAATTGTAAATTTAAATGCAGATAAACTCCATAACGTCAATAAAGCAGGTAAACTTTGATTAAGAATTGAGTTCTTACCAGGTTCTGCTGGTTGTGTTGTCTCAACGTAAAGAGAACCAGAGTGTTCTCAGAGCCAACCAGCAGGTCTCCTCTAACCGGGCAGCAAGACACGGCAATGGGCCGCTCTGACAGAGGGATCTCAATAATCTCCATCTGCACTCCACCCCACACAGATGCTCCACCCAGCAAGTGGCCCAACAAACGAACCCCAACGCGGGCTTTCTCCTCTGCCTGAACAGAGGGCAAATAAGGCATTAACATATTTCCCAGTGTGTAATTAGAAAACAGCAATATACATGACAGCTGCAGACTGCCTTTGGTGGAATATAATTTGCTTATTTCTTCTTGCTCTCAGCATAATTTATCCATAACTATGCACATGTTTAAACGCCCTTTATACCATTTGCTTTGACAGTCTGTCTCTAACATAGGTAAGCTTGGACATATGACCATTGAGACTAATTGAGGGTGCTCGTGACCTCAATTTGAAGGTTTGGTATAGTATACCGTGATATGAAGATAACAGGATGTACAGTTCAAATTAAGACAGCTAGCTAGAGAGCTAGAACAATCTGACAACAACATCTGACTACCAGTTTCAAAAAATTCACAGTTTAAATCTGAGAGATAGTTTTTTCTTACAAAAGCTTATTATATTCCTTAGTTTAATCACATTAAAGCAACATAAGATTTATGCATAGAACCATAATTAAACTAATTCACAATGAGCCGAGTCAAGTTTGCCATTCCAATGAAACACATTGGAGATGATCTGCATCCATTAGAGCAGACTGATAGACTGACTGACTGATTATGTGTTAGCATCTATCTGCATTCGTAATCTAGATGCTAGTTATTTACAAACCTTTGTGAGCTACGCTTTGTGAGACTGACCGCAGTCATTTCTAGGTGGACTGCAACTGCTTGGAGACAGGTTGCATACCACCAGAGTGAGGTAATCCTAGTTAAAGGTGGTGTGCATTCAACCTCTGGCCAACCAGTTGGTCACTGCAACTACTTGCAATCTGCCGCCGAATGAAAAATCACCTCGCAACCACTTTTTCCCCTAACCACAAGGAGGTTTCTGTCCTATTTTTACTCTTGGGTGATTTGGACTCGAGATGGTTCTTGTGTACCTGGTAACGCCAGTTGGTGTAGGCTCTCAGGTAGGTGGCATTGTTCTTTTCCTCAATGGTCACCAGGTAGTCTCCTAGAAGTGAGTGAGCACAGAGGAGGCAGTGATAAAACCCAAGATTTTTCAGTGTCTAGAGTCTTTGTTTTTGATGCCTTTCCAGTTTACACTGTCATCACTTGAAGCCATTTTGCTCACATATGGGAGACAGACAGCAAAAAAGTGAATGTCAGTACAGAGGGTAGAGGAAGACAGGAAATGTCTTTACCTATCTTGCTATGCTGGATGCTCCTCACAGCGCCCATGGTGGAAAAGCGGCAGATGAGGGGGCAGCCCTCCACCTCCACATTGTACGCCTCCACCTGGATTCAGTTCAGCACAACAGTGTCAGGCTACTACAAAGGGTTAGTTACTAAATGCTTAAGTAAGATGAGGAAGACAAAGCATCAATAATAACCTTTGAGCATGATGTAATTCAAGTGGTCTGGAGCGAAATTAACTCGTCCCAGTGGAGTTAACGGGACTGATATGCCCTCAAATACCTTTGCACATCTGGTGGGAGAGGCTTAACACAAAACTGACTATTTTATCTTATTTTGCCTCGCTACCACCAAAGTCATTACTAAAATAAATACATTTTTAAAAAGGTCACAAACTGTAAACATAAGCACATTAAAGCAACCTTGCATCCTCCAGTCGCCACCACAAAAATAGCTCCACCTCCACAGCAGACCAGTCCGGGTTCCTTCTCCACCTGAGCCACAGAGTGGGAAAGCAGTGAAGACGAGAGCATAGGTAATAAAACACGGCTGACACGGGATCAGCGTCAGTCAGGTTTCACTTTACCTGCACAATCTGCTGAGCGGAGAAAGGATGGCAGTTGTAGACGTGCACCATGTTTGGTCTTCTTCTGGCAAGAGGACTCTGTACAAGGTGGAAATTTAAAACAAGAAAAAAAAAACCCAAAACATTAGTTAAGGTGCTTCATTCTTACTTTATCTGTGTTTCTCGGAGGCTTCATCCATCAGGGTAAACAGGACTACTACAAGAAAAGGGATGCACTTAGTCTCAGGCGCTGGATTGTTTATCGATGAGGACTGATGCCATCTGGAAAGTTTTCCTTTATTTGACACATTGGGCTAATTTGCATACTTGCACATATAATTCTCGTGCAGTTTTTTTTTTTTTTTACTTTTTACACATAAACATCATATCACACACACATGAATTTCACACGAAAGTGTACTTCCTCCATTTCTTTGGTAGATATTTTTTGGCGTTTACTAGGAAAAGTTGTTGTTTTTTTACTGATCTGCAGGTCTGCGTCACAATTCAACTTACTTTTGACCAGTGAATTGGGCTAAAAACTCTTTCTGCAGACTTTCTCTCAAACTTTAACATCAGTCAGGGGGGGAAAGGCGAAACTATCGCAATTAAATCTCAGAGAACTGCGGGAACAACACGGTTGTAATAAAGGTAAAAAGAAAAAGAAAAAACACACTACAAACCTCTGCATTCAAGCCTGAATTTCTAGCCGTCCATGTGGGCCCGAAGCAGGGCTGTGGTCATCCCTGTGACTTATTTCTGTAATCGATATCACATGCAGCAGTCTTGTGAGCAGCAGCAGCCCCCGATTGTCTCACTTCACATCACATGAGCTCTTCGACCGACTATTTTCGTTCTTCTTACTTTTTTGACTTTCTACATAAAACATGCGACAGACGTTTTCCTTCGTGAAGTCGCTTTTCTCGCGGATTCTCCTCTCTTCCTACTTGAGCTTCGCTGCTGCAGTTTATTGATTTCACGTCGCAAAGAAAGAGGAAGTAAAACGTCAACCACAACAATCCAGCGCCCGCCCTTTTCTGGTTTTGATTGGCTTACGAGCCTGCTTGTATTGCGTTCAACTTTTTTATTGGTTATCGAGCTGTCATAAAGTAAAGGGCTGGTTCTGTTTTGTCTTTTGTCTTAAATATTTGTTGACATTTTTCATATACTTTCGTGACTTCTTGTAACCCATTACCATTTTGCAGATAGTATGATATATCATAGTATCGCAGAGCAGTTTGCCTCCTCCATCCAGCTTACAGTATGAGTCCTGAGAGACAGGGCACCACTAAGGAGGGCCAGGGGGGGCCACTGGCCACCCCTCAAAATTTGAAGGTCGCCCCGGTAAGATTGTCTTATGTTGGTAATAATTTTAATAAACGTGAGCACAAGAGAGAGGAAGGCACCCTGCAATGAGTTGAAACATTAACTTGTTATTTATTCCTGATTATACAATTTTTGTCATTCGGATTGTGTCACTTTGCATGTTCCTCACAATTTCCCGGCGTCACCCCCTCCCCTCTGCTGCACCCCTGCACTCTTCTGTTTTTGGTGTGCCAACCCAATATTTTTAGTGACCCCCCATATGGCCACCCCATTAAAAAAAAAAATCTGGAGGCTGCCCTGCTGAGAGAGACATCTTACTTCAATAAAAGTAACAACTAAACTATTAAAGTAAAATAACAAATTAAAAATTAAAATTAAACTTTAACACTGCAGATTAGTCTTCACAAGTGATCCCTACTATTTTAACGTATCAAATACAGCACCTTCACCAAAGCTGGAATGTCGCTGTCTAAAGTGAGTCTAATTATACTGTGAATGTCACATCAGCACCAATTCACCCATCAGTCAAATGTGAAGCAACACTGGGGCTTTTCAACTCAACATGTACTTCTATTTTGGACCTCATCGCTCCCCTAAAAACACTCCGTCCCAAAGCTCACGCTGAACCCTGGATTACAGACTCTGTTCGTGCTCTCAGGCGCACCTGCAGGTGTGCTGAGAGAAAATGGAAAAAGGACAAGCTGCACATTTCTTTTAATATCCTCAGAGACTCTCTTTCAACCTATCAGAAAGCCGTCAAAGAGGCCAAGTCCTCCTACATATCAAACCTGGTTAGCAGTAGTGTCCATAAACCTCAGACTCTGTTTCGTGTTTTAAATTCCATTGTAAATCCTTACACATCCACCAGCCTCACACCTTCTGCCACCCTCTGTAATGACTTTCTAAAGTTCTTTGTAAACAAGATTTCCTCCCTGCAGTCTGTCATTCCATCTTCACCTTCCAATCCCTGTGTTTTGTCTTTGTGCCATTCTGCCTTTAATCAGTTCGAACCAATCTCTCTCTCTCAGCTGCATGAAATAGTCTGCAAGGTTAAGACTACCAACTGTTCCACCGATGCTATCCCCTCTCGGCTTCTGAAGCAGGTTCTGGACTCAGTCGGACCTTTCCTTCTGGTCCTGATCAATGCCTGCCTCAGTTCTGGTTGTTTTCCAACACCCTTCAAGCACGCTGTTGTTCAACCTCTCCTTAAAAAGCCTAATCTAGATCCATCCCTACTCTCTAACTATAGGCCCATTTCCAACCTCCCTTTTCTGTCTAAAGTACTGGAACGAGCCGCCCTCACGCAGCTCCAGCTATTTCTTGACAATAACAATCTCTATGAGAAGTTCCAGTCTGGTTTTAGAGCTCGGCATAGCACAGAAACCGCCCTTCTGAGAGTTTTTAATGATTTGCTTTTAACTGTTGACTCTGGTTGTGCTGCTGTCTTAGTAACCCTGGACCTGACAGCAGCCTTCGACACTGTTGATCACAACATACTGCTATGCCGCCTTCAACATTGTGTTAAAGGGCACTGTCTTAAAGTTTTTCCAGTCCTATTTGAATAATAGGGGTTTTTCTGTTCACCTTGGTGAACTGTCATCTCCCAGAGCTCCTTTAACCTGTGGCGTACCTCAGGGGTCCATACTAGGCCCCCTGTTGTTTATTCTGTACTTGCTCCCTCTGGGCGATGTGCTCCGTAAACATAATGTGTCCTTCCACATCTTTGCCGATGATATTCAGATCTACCTCCCTCTGAGGTTGAACTGCAATGTTTCTTTGCAGCCGCTACTCTCCTGCTTGTCTGACATTAAGACTTGGATGACTCTTAACTTCTTACACCTTAATGAAAGCAAAACTGAAGTCATTGTGTTTGGGCTTCCTAAAGATCCCAACTTCTCTCTTGACTTTTTGGGACCCCTAACCTCCGATTGCACTTCTTCCATTAAGAGTCTTGGTGTTATTTTTGACAATGCTTTTAAACTTGATAAACAAATCAGCTCTGTAGTTAAGGGATCTTTTTATCATTTGCGGATTTTAGCCAAAGTCAAGTCTTACCTTTGCAGGAACGATCTAGAAAGAGTGGTCCATGCTTTTATTACTTCACGGCTAGACTACTGCAATTCCCTCTATGCTGGCCTAGATCGTTCCTGTCTACATCGCCTTCAACTGGTGCAGAACGCTGCCGCTCGCCTGTTGACCGGTTCAAAAAAAAGAGACCACATCACTCCGGTTCTCTGCTCTCTCCACTGGCTCCCAGTTGCCTTTAGGATTGATTTTAAAATCTTATTGCTGGCTTTTAAGGTTTTAAATGGCACTGCACCTTCTTACCTGTCAGAACTCCTTAGAACTTATCGCCCCAGGAGATCTTTGAGGTCAGCCGACCTGATGCTTTTAGATGTTCCCAGGTATAAATTAAAGACAAAGGGAGAGAGGGCGTTTGCTGTGGCTGCACCCAGACTGTGGAACAGTTTACCTCCTCACGTCAGACTCTCCAAAAGCCTAGAAACTTTTAAAACCGCTCTTAAAACTCACCTCTTTTCATTGGCTTTTAGAAAGGTTTAATTTATTTGTTTTATATATTTTTATTTTATTTTTATCAGCGAGGTGTTATTACGAAATTGTGTTCTATTGTATTTTTATCTGTATTTACTGTACAGCACTTTGGTCAGCCTTGGTTGTTTTTAAATGTGCTCTATAAATAAACTTGACTTGATTTGACTTGACTTGATTTATGTGAAGTTGTAACTCAGACCACTGGTTGAAAGAACATTACAAATGACACACTTTGTAATTATCACGGATTTATTTTTACATTGGTGACAGAATTATTTTATTATGTATTTATTTTGTAACTAGGCAGATCAGATCAGTTTTATGTTGCCGTTTTAGGTGAATGGAAAGAAAACAGGTGATGTTATATTTTATAGAATCAATAATCAACTTCCAAAGGATGAAAATTAAATAAAAGAAAACATTTAAAAGATTTGAACATGACAGCAGATATCCAAAGGGGGGCTACCATCATATCTGCCCTCTAACCTCTGTATCTGTAGATAACCTACAAAGGGGCACCAGATATAGTGAATCAGTGATTGATTACCTCTGTGAAATAGTGACTGTATCTCTAAAGGGACAGCTGAAAATATTTCAGAAGTCTTTTGGCACCATTTTACCTGGTAATACATACATTTTTCTATTTCCTCTCTGCCTACTCTTGGGAACTACTCGTGGCACACTATTAACTATTTATTCAAATTTCATCAGTTCAAAAGACTCAGAACAAAATAATTTCCACATATTTGGAAAAGCAGTTTTCCAGATGAAATACATAACATACAGTGCAGATTAGCACTGTATACCAATAATGTTTCTATAGCCATTTAAATATATGACTTTCAAAGCTCAACGTTAGTGGAGTAAAGGTAGTGCTACTTTGGAAGGAACCATTTCTTTGTGGCTTTTCATTTTCCTCCACAAGATGGCATCGTCCCTTCTTAAATACGACACGATTATTCCCAGTTGCTGCCCAGTAATACCAGTAGTTAGATATTGTGATAATGCAAAGAGCCGTATGCGTTTTGGGATCAGCCCTTCTTGAGGGATTGTTGCTGATTCGCTTACGTTTCTTGATGAATTGATTTGCTATATTTTGTAACTTAAAAACCGTCAGATTTAGTTTCAAAGTGTAAAGTGAGGTGACAAATACAACAAACAAACAACAACGCAGAACAAAAACTCACGTATAAAGTTAAGTGGTTTTAGGTTTTAGTTCAGTCTTTATTTTGAAAGGAAGACGATTTCGCCTGAAAGTAGCAGACGAAACATGAAAGTTAGGGAGACCAGGTGGAAACGTACATTTAATTAAGTTATTAATTCTATTTTTCTAAAAAATAAAGTCTACAATGTGAACAAGATATATACAACTTTAGAGTTGGCTAATGACTATTTGTGGGTTGATTTTGTTTCACCTCTTTTGTCCAGGTTTAAACCAATGACTATAGAAAACAGTTTTCTACAGTCATTGGTTTAAACTTAATTTGAAAAGGCGCCCTATTGATTAGCATGTAAATTATCAGGATGTCTAAGCCGGAATGCTAACTAGCTACTGCGTTCGAAAGTTTCGTATTCGTTTAAATATTTTACTTTTAATTTTGCTTACCTTTGCTCTTGAAAATAAATCGCAAATGGTGCTAACTGTACCACCTGCAAGTGACTCAGTAATCAAGTCTGTAACCCAATGGCCATAATTAGATTTAACTTACACTCAAAAACCCGAAAAGTCTCGTGTAACCTAAACGTTTGATGATATTTTAATCGGGGTTTTATTTAGATCATAATTTAAAAGAAATGACGGTGCAGAGAAACAGAAACGCCTCTAGCCTTCACAGCGGATAACACGCAGACTCAGCACACGGGTTCCTTTTCTGACAGAGCAGGACACCCTTTAAGTCCTGCTCCTCCACCCTCCAAAGACAGTGCTGCCGGAGGGCTTTTCCAGCCAATTAGCACCACCTTGATTTGCATTTGCCCCGCCTGGTCCTGCCACAGCATCAGAAGGTAACTTTAAGGTAGCCAACGAAGCGCCCCTTTTACATGCCTTTTAATTGGCACTAGAGAAATAAAACGAAGACACGTACTGTAGTTCAATTTTTCGTTGTCTGCTGCAGTCCTGACAGGTACTCCGGGGTCGGGGCTTTTCTCTGACTGTAGTAACTGAAATGGATGATACCATCTGCCCGCTAAGACTACACAGTCCCAAAACCAGGGTGCTGTAATCAGTACTCTGGCAGTGGGGGTCTCCTATCAGCTTTGCATTACATCCCCAGCAGATGTGCAGGCTGCAGGCAGCAGCCCGTCTGTGTCGCTCTGCAACTCTCTCAAGGTAAGACTGGTGTATGGGCACTTTTACCTTTAGGATTATTTGTTGCAAAAAAGCGAGAGAAATACAGTAAAGCTCCGGAGAGTCTTAACCATTTAAATCCCTTCTAATCGCTGCACTGAACTAGTGTGCATGTTTGAACTGCTAGGAGTTAAGACTTTGTGTGCTTGGAGGTGAAAGTGAAGCAGAACTGTTTCGCACTCACTTCTTTAACTTCTTTTACTGTTTTTCTAAATTGGCTTTTTAATGTAACTATTAAGTTACAATTATTGCAGGACACATTCAAGTTACATGGCATAAAAACTTCCTCACAAATATCCCTCAGACACTGGATGGTTTTGTTTTTTTAATAACATGCTGAGGACATTTTGCTGCATTTAGCAAGAAAGATGAAACTGCAGAACTGCTAAATTCCACACAAGTAATAACTAGCTGTAAATTATCCTGGGTACATATCTGCAGTCATGTTTTATAGGCTAGAAATCTGTTGGCTCAGAGCTCATGAAAGCATTTCAGAGATTCAACCAGGGGTGCTCCTCCTTGAATCGCTACCTTATCGTGGTGGAGGGGTTTTTGTGTCCCAGGGATCCCGGGGGCTATGTTGTCTGGGGGCTTTTGCCCCCTGGTAGGGTCTCCCATGGCAAATTGGTCCTGGGTGATGGACCAGACAAAAAGCGATTCAGAAGACCCTTATGAAAAGGACATCGAGGGAACAGTTTACCCTGCCCGGGATAGGGTTACCGGGGCCCCGCCCTGGAGCCAGGCCCGGGGAGGGTGCTCGAGGGCGAGCGCCTGGTGGCCGGGCCTTAGTCCATGGGGCCCGGCCGGGCACAGCCCGAAGAGGAGACATGGGCCCATCATCCCGCAGGCCCACCACCCGCAGGAGGCGCCATAGGGGTCGGGTGCATTGTGTGTCGGGTGGCGGCCAGGAGCGGAGGCCCTGGCGGACTGACCCCCGGCTGCCAAGACTGGCAATAGGGACATGGAATGGTTAGTGCGTGAGGTTGAGAGGTACCGGCTAGATATAGTTGGGCTCACCTCTACGCATGGCTTGGGCTCTGGAACCAGTCTCCTGGAGAGGGGCTGGACTCTGTCTCAGTCTGGAGTTGCCCCTGGTGAGAGGCGGCGGGCTGGGGTGGGTATTCTAATATCCCCTCGGCTTGCTGCCGGTACGTTGGGGTTTTTCCCGGTGGACGAGAGGGTTTGTTCCCTGCGCCTTAGGGTCGGGGAACGGGTCCTGACTGTCATCTGCGCTTATGCGCCGAGTGGCAGTTCAGAGTACCCAGCCTTCTTAGAGTCCCTGGGGGGGGGGGGGGGGGGGGGGGTGCTGGAAGGTGCTCCACCTGGAGACTCTGTTGTCCTGCTGGGAGACTTCAGTGCTCACGTGGGTAACGACAGCGAGACCTGGAGGGGCGTGATTGGGAGGAACGTTCTCCCTGATCTGAACCCGAGCGGTGCTTTGTTATTGGACTTCTGTGCTAATCACAGTTTGTCCATAACAAACACCCTGTTCGAACATAAGAGTTTCCATAAGTGCACGTGGCACCAGGACGCTCTAGGCCGTAGGTCGATGATCGATTTTGTAATCGTATCACCAGACCTGTGACCATATGTTCTGGACACTCGGGTAAAGAGAGGGGCTGAGCTGTCAACTGATCACCACCTGGTGGTGAGTTGGATCAGGTGGCGGGGGAGGACACTGGACAGACCTGGTACACCTAAACGCGTAGTGAGGGTGTGCTGGGAACGTCTAGCAGAGGCCCCAGTCTGTGAGATCTTCAACGCACACCTCCGGCAGAGCTTCAACAGCATTCCGAGGGAGACTGGGGACATTGAGTCCGAATGGACCATGTTCAGCGTCTCCATTGCCGAAGCTGCTGCATTGAGCTGCGGCCACAGGGTGGTTGGTGCTTGCCGTGGTGGTAATCCCTGAACCAAATGGTGGACACCAGAGGTGAAGGGAGCCACCAGGCTGAAGAAGGAGTCCTATCGGGCTTGGTTAGCCTGTGGGACTCCGGAGGCAGCTGACGGGTATCGACAGGCCAAGCGGAATGCGGCTCGGGCAGTGGCTGAAGCAAAAACTCGGGTGTGGGAGGAGTTCGGAGAGGCCATGGAAAAAGACTTTCGGACTGCCTCGAAGAGATTCTGGCAAACCGTCAGGCGTCTCAGGAGGGGAAAGCGGTGCTCTACCTGCACTGTGTATAGTGCTGGTGGAGCGCTGTTGACGTCGACTGAGAAAATTGTCAGGTGGTGGAAGGAATACTTCGAGGACCTCCTTAATCCCACTGACACGTCTTCCGAGGAGGAAGCAGAGTCTGGGGATGAGGGGAATGACCCGCCAATTTCCGGGGGCGAGGTCACTGAGGCAGTTCGTCCGCTAGTCGAACCTCGGATACAGGAGGAACAATGCGGTTTTCGTCCTGGTTGCGGAACACTGGACCAGCTCTTTATCCTCTCGAGGGTACTTGAGGGAGCATGGGAGTTTGCCCAACCAGTCTACATGTGTTTTGTGGACTTGGAGAAGGCATTCGACCGTGTCCCTCGGGGTGTCCTGTGGGAGGTGCTGCGGGAGTATGGGGTGTCTGGCCCATTGCTACGGGCCATTCAATCCCTATACAACCGTTGCAGGAGCTTGGTTCGCATTGCCGGCAATAAGTCGGACTCGTTCCCGGTGGGTGATGGGCTCCGCCAGGGCTGCCCTTTGTCTCCGGTTCTGTTCATAATTTTTATGGACAGGATTTCTAGGCGCAGCCAAGTGGCGGAGGGCTTTCGCTTTGGTGGCCTCAGAATCTCATCTCTGATTTTTGCGGATGATGTGGTTCTGTTGGCTTCATCAGGTGGGGGCCTCCAGCTCGCACTGGAACGGTTCGCAGCCGAGTGTGAAGCAGCGGGAATGAGGATCAGCACCTCCAAATCTGAGGCCATGGTTCTCAGCCGGAAAAGGGTGGAGTGCCCTCTCCGGGTCGGGGATGAGTTCCTGCCCCAAGTGGAGGAGTTCAAGTATCTCGGGGTCTTGTTCACAAGTGATGGGAGAAGGGAGCCGGAGATTGACAGACGGATTGGGGCTGCAGCTGCTGTAATGCGGACGCTGCACCGGTCCGTCGTGGTGAAGAGGGAGCTGAGTGTAAAAGCGAAGCTCTCAATTTACCGGTCGATCTACGTCCCTACCCTCACCTATGGCCACGAGCTGTGGGTAGTGACCGAAAGAACGAGATCGCGGATACAAGCGGCGGAAATGAGCTTCCTCCGAAGGGTGGCTGGCCTCTCCCTTAGAGATAGGGTGAGAAGTTCGGCCATCCGGGAGGGGCTCAGAGTAGAGCCGCTGCTGCTCCACATCGAAAGGAGTCAGCTGAGGTGGTTCGGGCATCTGACAAGGATGCCCCCTGGGCGCCTCCTGGGTGAGGTGTTCCAGGCATGTCCCACCGGGAGGAGGCCCCGGGGAAGACCCAGGACACGCTGGAGAGATTATATCTCTCGGCTGGCCTGGGAACGCCTTGGTATTCCCCCGGATAAGCTGGAGGAGGTGGCTGGGGAGAGGGAGGTCTGGGCCTCTTTGCTTAGGCTGCTGCCCCCGCGACCCGGCCTCGGATAAGCGGTTGAAGATGGATGGATGGATGGAACCAGGGGTGTAAAATTAAACCCAACACACACCTTTAAGCGTGAAACAACTCTTTATGATATTAATTTAAATCACTGGCATATCAATTGTTGTCAGTCAAGCTGTTATAAGTATTGTCTTTGAGGGAAAGAGTGCAGTGTAGGTGATCCTTGACTGGAAATTGTGTACTTTTATGGGCTTAAATTACACTGTAAGTATTTTCCTCTTTCCCTTTGGGGTTGTAAAAGGAAAAACAAAGATGCTTGTATTTAAATACTCTAATAAATCAGGGTAAATTTGCATCCCATAAAACACTGTAATCATCTTGGGAGAAGAGAATGAAAACTTTGAATGAAATGTAACTTTTGGAGGCAAAAATCCAAACCAAATGAAAGTTGCTGGTATTGTGGTGCAGTGTGATAGTAACTTCTCTCTTTGGACCAGGAGGACGGTGAAAGTCTTTCAGCGTTTCGTACGAACAAGATGTTTGCTGTTGTGTGGCTACTTAGCTGCAAGCCTGGCCTTGCTCGATATGCAGGTGTGTGTGATAACTTGATGACGTTGTCAAATTCACATATCCCCTTGGGCAGTGGTTTAGCGTCGGCACACATATACACATTCACAAAATCCTGGCAGCTGCCAAGCAGATTTAATTCTATTTCTTTGAGACGGGACTGTAGAGCAAATGGATAGAAATGCATAGATGATGGTAGGGAGGACAGCTGGAAATGAAAAGGATGCACAAACATGAAGTGAGGAGGATGAGGAAAACACAGATGATGAAAGAAAATGAAGAGAGGGGAAGTAGATGGAAAACAAGAAGTTTTTCAAAAAGAAAATAAAGTGAAAGGGGAGAGACTCAAAAGTATTTTTGCAGACTAAGAGGAGAACAAGCAACAAGAAAGCTTTTTTGATTTTGTCCTACTATGGTAACTCATTGACTTCTCCTCATCTGTTATATTTCTTCTGCTTCTATAGTTACTGTAACCTACAGATAAACATGTTTTGAAGGCGGCTTCAGACTTGTTCTTAAGGCGAGCACCCGACCACAGGGAGAAAATGATATTCCACATCATTCACATATTTATTTTCACACCTCTGAAGAGGTCGGGGAGTTTTTTGACTAACTATAATGTTGCCTGCATTTCAGTGCACAGTTCAAGTTTCAGTGAACACATTCAAAGCGAGTAAATTGGTGATTATGGTGCTCACATTATAGATGTATGGTTTTTCTACTTGGTTTTTGATGTGCTGCAGACATTTATGCCAGGTAAGCCCTGCAAAGCCCAAGTATTGCAAATGTACCCTGCATTGAGCTGCAGTGATGCAAAGCAATGCTGGCAAGCAGCTGAGATCAGTAATGAAAAGATGCATGCGTGGTGTGTAATTTGAAATGGGGGAATCAGTTCTGTTAGATGGCTGGATCTGCCATCTGTGATAATTTCCAGTTGCAAATGACTGCATGTTTGAGTTTACAATAAATACTGAAAGATGGGAGCTGCCTGGGTCCAACTGTTTGTCTTCCAGTAACGCATTACCATAACTAAGGGTAGGTGTTTTACAAATAGCACACCATATAGAAACAATAGAAAAAATAAGGTTTTCTTTTCCTTTTTATAATAGCAAAAGTTTGTTTTAATACCTCATTATTATGATTATGTCTCTTGCTATGTATTGCTTCTATAAGTGGCCCCACCCTTTTTAAAAAAAACTAAAATTCCCCCAGTTGTTTTTGCATTTTTCCAGCTAATAGCACAGTAGCATAAAGAGTATGACATTTGAAAAATGTGCAAAGCTGAAATTGGTGGATGCATTTCAGCAGACAAACGTGAAGAAACCTTACCTGCCACCTGGAATGTTGGCCTTTTGTTCTATGTGAGGGGAAAGCATCTTCTCTCTGCCCAGTGCCCTTCATTTAAAATAATCAAACACTTTGCTGCGATGCTGAGTAACAGGAGCTGGAATTGCATTGGTGGTGATGCTGATGTTATTTTTGCAGCTTAATTCAATTGGTTGGATTGTGTCAGTCTAATGTGATTGGCAAAATGGATGCCCTTGGAGTATAAAAGGCAGCCAATACAGGCTTTAGACAGTGGCTGGGGGGGAAAGGGAAATTGTCCTCTAATGCTGTCTTGGCTTCTCTGGCCTTTGAATTTGTTGTTTGCCATAGCTGCTTTGGTATTCGGTAAGTATCTATCAAATAGCCTGGCCTCTTTAGATCATACAGCAAGGGAGACTATTTATATGCTATAGTAAAAATGCATGCTGTGACAGCGCCCCAGAGAAATGTGGTCATGGGAAACAGCTGAGGTCAAACCAACAGGAAGTGGAGAGGAGAGGACGAAGAACTCTCAAGGGACAGAGTGTAGTTTTCTTGATGGTGAACTTGTTGACTGGTTCTACTGGAAATTCCAGTATGATTCTTTACTGCTCACTTTATTTGTACTCATGTGCTGGTTTCTTCTGAGCTTTTATGTTCTGGCAGCTCTATTGGGAATATGCTAGCAGATCCCATTCTTTGTATATTAAAGAAAAATGTAGAAAAGACATCCCAGAAATTTCTGATGAGACCTTTCTCTTTGCCCAGTTGTTGTCATCTCTATCGAACTGCCTTATGAAGGCAAGAAGGGCATGCAATATATGACTTTTTCCCCAACTTATCCAACTCCCTTAAACCTCCACCACAGTTTTCAGATTTGTTCCTAGATTTTGGGATCATCTGGAAAGACTCTGTTATCTTCCAGCAGCCATGTGGAGCCTTGTAAAATCTTTATGAGATAAACCACTCGCAATATCTGGGAGAAGCCTCAACACTTTAAAATGATATACAGCTGTTCAATAGTCTACGCTACTCAGTTGTTACACGAAGCATCTGGCTGAAAGATGCAGTGAAAAGGTCTTGATATCAGTAGTAGACAGGGTGTGGCCAACACTGGTTCACTAGCATCCTTGTACTGCACAAGCTCAGTTAACCCAGTCATTAAATTTCCAAGACTGGATGGCACATTTTTATAGTAACCACGTAACTTCGACCTTTCTCGATCTGTTAACAAGCGAAAGTGAAATGGACAGTTTGTGAACCTCACTTAGATCAATTTCTGTTTGTTCTTGCGAGTTGCTTCACATAAGGCATGCTAGAAGAGTAGATTAAAATTGAGAACAAATTTAAAAAGCTTATGCTAGTGATCTCATAATGCGGTTTTAGAAAAAAAAACTCTCAACGAGTTTTAAGCCTCTGGATTGTCTGCTAATGTATCATAAACTGGATGACTGGACCAGTTACCTGTGACCAAAGTGTAATAAGGTGTGTGAGTCAGAATATGTGTGTATTTATGTATTTAGTGTTTAAAACGTGGCGTCCCAGTACTCATTACTCATTTTTGTTAAACCTTAGAAAATGTCAGTTTTACCATAAAACCTTACAAAAACATTACATTAACTACACATCTGTGTAAAGGACGACCAAAACAACAGCACTGTGGCCAGTATTAGTGGCTTTCATTAGAATAAACAAGCGTACTATAGAAGGTTGGGTTATGGTTCAAAGATTTGGTAGGTCTCTACTTCAAAGGTCATGTAAGTTAATAACACAGCGAGTGTGGAAGTGTGGCAGGGTGTGTGTTAAGACAGTGTAATGACAGCAGCAGGATGAGAGGTGGAGATGACACATTGGAAGATAAGAGGTCACTTGTGGTCTCAGCCTTTTTATTATGCACTGCTTTCTGAAAATCTTGTGAATGCCATAACTCAAGATGGAAGTCATCTAGGATCTTCAAATACAGGGAGTTCAGAATTATTAGGCAAATGAGTATTTTGTCCACATCATCCTCTTCATGCATGTTGTCTTACTCCAAGCTGTATAGGCTCGAAAGCCTACTACCAATTAACACATACTGTGTGAAAAAGGTGACTGAAAAGGAAAAACTTAATGCATCATGGGAGTCCCCCAGCAGCCTATGCCTATTGCAGCATAACTAAGGGAGGATTCAGGGTCACCTGGTCCAGCCCTAACTATGTGCTTTACCAAAAAGGAAAGTTTTAAATCTAATCTTAAAAGTAGAGATAGTGTCTGTCTCCTGAATCCAAACTGGAAGCTGGTTCCAGAGAAGAGGTGCCTGAAAACTGAAGGCTCTCCCTCCCATTCTACTTTTTCATAGCAATGGCTATGAAAACAGGAATTGCAATGAGCAATGTGTGAGCTAGCATCGCAGTTTTGGTATAAACTTTAATGCACCATTTATTAAAGTTTACAGTGCCTCTAAGCATCACAAGTATATGCATCAATACGTGTAATGTTATCATAGACCAACACAGAGGTCACAGGGAGTCCTAAAATAAATAATATACAGGACTAATAGCAGGTTGTATGTGACAAGCCTGGTTTGATGCAGATGTAGAGGATTGTATGAAAACATCATCCTAAAATGAAAAAAATTATAATGGAATGAGTTTGATTTAGAGTGTTTATAAAATGAAGGGGAGGAGCAGGAACAATCCAGCATCAGAATAAAGATTACACCACCATGGATGGAAGATGTTTCTATGAACAGCTTTGCACATCACTGTCTACACGTTTACCTCCATAAGGTGTTGTGTTACTGGTGTTAGAATAGAATTAGAATTCAACTTTATTGTCATTGCACATGCACAGGTACAGGGCAACGAAATGCAGTTTGCATCCATCCAGAAGTGCTTTAGTGATATAGATATATTACAATATATATTAGCAATAATATAGATATGTAAGTATATTACAGAAATGGGTCTATTATGGTATGTTATAATGTACATGGTATGAAGTATGTTGTGAATATTCTAACTATAGGTATGTACAGGCTGTAGTGAGTACAAGCTATGTACAGGCTATGAACAGGATATAAATATGAAAAACTATACAGAATATGAAATAACTTTACAGAAATCTGAGATATACAGCTAAACAGAAATGGGAACTATGCAAGTTGTAAACAGTTGTAGGGTTAAAAATTATCGTATGTACAGAATGATTATTTACACAGAGCTATACAGTAGTGCAGTTAAGATAAGTGAGGGTGTGGATAATTTCTACAGAGGCTATATAAAGTGCTAGTGGTTGTGAGTGGTGGTTCAGTCCATGTTATTATTGTGTGTTTGAGGGTACAGTTGTCCATTGTGTGTGTGTGTGTGTGTGTGTGTGTGTGTGTGTGTGTGTGTGTGTGTGTGTGTGTGTGTGTGTGTGTGTGTGTGTGTTCAGTCCATGAGTTAACGTGGGTCAGATGTCAGGAGGCAGAGTTCAGGAGTCTGACAGCTGTGGGGAAGAAGCTGTTCCGGTACCTGGTGGTCTTAGTCCGGAGGCTCCTGTAGCGCCTCCCAGAGGGCAGGAGGGTGAAGAGTCCATGTAATGGGTGACTGGGGTCTCTGATGATTTTCCCAGCCCTTTTCAGACACCGCTTCCTGTAGATGTCTTTTATGGCAGGAAGTGGTGCTCTGGCGATGCGCTGGGCAGTTTTCACGACCCTCTGTAACGCCTTCCGGTCCGAGGCAGAGCAGTTCCCGTACCAGACTGTTATACAGTTGGTCAGGATGCTCTCGATGGTGCAACAATAGAAGTTCACCAGGATGTCTGAGGACAGGTGGTTCTTCCTCAGAGTCCTCAAGAAGAAGAGGCGCTGGTGAGCCTTCTTGACCAGCTTGGAGCAGTTGGTCGTCCAGGTGAGATCCTCGGAGATGTGGACTCCCAGGAACTTGAAGCTGCTCACACGCTCCACAGCCGTCCCCTTAATGTGGATGGGTGGATGTGGGTCAGCATTCCTCCTGTAGTCCACGATGAGCTCCTTGGTCTTCTCGATGTTAAGCAGCAGGTTGTTTGTGTCGCACCACTCAGCCAGACGATCCACCTCCTCCCTGTAGGCGGCCTCATCGTTGTCACTGATGAGGCCAATCACCGTGGTGTCATCTGCAAACTTAATGATGGTGTTGGAACCATCAGCAGGTCTGCAGTCGTGGGTGAAGAGGGAGTAGAGGAAAGGGCTCATCACACAGCCTTGTGGTACACCGGTGTTGCTTCATACTTCATGTTGTGCAGGTTGGGGGATCAGATGTCCCTCTATAAGGGGGACTGCACAGCATTTTTATGCTTTCCCCCCTCTCCCACATCTTGAACCAATGTCCCACATTTTACAGGCTCTGCAGGACATCCACCTTTCTAAACACTGGATTTTCCTCAGTACATATAAAGTTGGTGCTTTTATCATGAACAAATATATCATTCTACGCAATATAGTGGAAAATACCACAAAGCAGATAACAGATATACTGAGAAATAGAGTTATTTTTCAGTTTCACATAAGAGAAAAAATGGTGTGAAGCGACACAGTATATTTGTGTGATATTTGGCTAAAGATTCATAAATTGTCAGCTAGTGCTCCAAAAAGACCTATGGATACATCCTTACTCAAACCTATAGACTGTTACCAGACAGAACCGCAGCTGAAATAACAAGGGGGAGTGAAAACTTCCCTTTATTCTTATTGTGTTTACCTAGCAAGAGTTGAAAAGTCCGACATGCGGCTTATTGTGATCTAGTCACCCTGTGTGCATGTCTGGTGTGGCTACTCAGCAGCCATACATTACAGGGAATGAAAAAATCTTTTCAATTTGTTATTGTTGCAATTGCATTCTCTTAATAAAACCCAGTATCTACAGTGCAGACTCTCCTACTGAAAGTTTTTGAGATACCTACAAAAAATGTCCAGTTCACCAGCAGTTTAATGCTCTAAAGATTTATTTCAGTCCTTCATGTTGGAGTCTCAGATGTTAACACATGGCAGCACTGCACTTTAAAGATGTTACGTGGAGTCTGCTGACTCCATTGCTTCTTCTGGCACATTTGCAAGTGGCAGGACGTCACGAGGAAAGGTGTACTCAGTCATGTTGCAAAGTCCGGACACCACACAGCAGCTCAAGGCGCTGCGGAAAATCTCCATGTTGCACGCCTCATACCACTCATTGGTTAAAGCGTCGTAGTACTCAACATTCGAAGTGGTGGTGAAGCCGTTGAAACCCCCGACGACAAAGAGGCGATCGTCAATTACCTCAATGCCAAAGTTGCTGCGGGGGGTCAGCATAGAGGACACGAGGTTCCACGTATTGGAATGTGGGTTGTAAGCCTCAGCGGTGTGCAGACAGTTGTTTCCATCGAAGCCACCAACCTAAAAGTAAATACGTGGGTCAAATGATTGAATGTAAGTGTAACCAGCTTCACCGTACCCCTGTAAGAAAATGTACCTGCTATATGTCTTTAGCTGTTTTTGCACAGATACTCCAGAAAATGACTGAAGAATTAAGTTGCAATACTGTCCAAAGTTAATATGTAGCAGATACAAGGAGATTGTTTACCTTAGGTGTGATCTGACTACTGGAAATACTCTGATTGGTTTAGGGTTTTACCTGGATAAAGCGAACAGCTACCTGACATATTCTCATGCTGTTATATGGAGTTTACACATAAAAGTTGTTTAAAAAAGGCCCATTAACGTCCCAGTATTTGCATCCTCACAGGCCCACATTTGTTGGGAATGTCTAGAAAAGATCAGGGTGCAGTGGTGTGTGAAAATGACTTCTGAATTAAAAGGAGAAAGTAAAATAAAGTAGAAGCCAGCTGTTGTGGAAGTCTGTATGAGACCTTTTTTCACTCAAGCCTCAACTACAGCTATTAAAGCACTGTTGTCTATCACACCACGCTATTATCAACAAAGATGAATAGCCCTCGACAAAAAGTATTTGTGTTTTCAGTATAAATGTCTTCACAGCTCTTTTGCCTTTAGTCCAAAAAGGAACATTGAGTTCCAGTCCTTTCTTCCTATAACAGATTAAAGTAGCCCTGACAGGCCTTGGGGCCTAAAAGCCTGATCAAAGACCCTGAGGTCAGCACCAGGGTAAGGTCACTGCATTCTGCTGATAATAACTTTTCCTTTATTTGAATAGAGACTTAGTCTGAATAGAAAATAAATACTAAACGGTAGCTAGCTAAATAAAGAAAGAAGTGTGTCTCAGAAGGTGAGACTAAAATCTTTGCTTTTTACCAAAGGGTGCAGCTGCAAAACAACTAAATAAGTGGTTTTAAGGCAAATAGCAAGATAAAATTTACAGCTAAAATGCCTACCGTCCCCAGAGGATGAGTTCTAATCACTTGGCTTATTCCCTCATTTTTCTAAAGGTGTTGCAGGATGAGTTTGAAATTGTCTCTAACATATGTCCTCTATGGAACGATGAGGATGACAATGTTGGTTTTGAACAAGTATTTCTGTTGTACTGAGTGAAATGTGAAATCATGAGTGAAATCATTAAAGACACAACATTTTGGTAATGGGGAACATGAAAAGAAAAATGAGGCAGAAACATCATTAATCGGTTAAATTAATACATAGAATGAGTAAGAATGCCTTCTCTGAACCTGTGGTCAGGATAGGAATCTGATCATTGATAAATACAAAACAAAGTTAGCAAAATTCTGTGTCAGCCAAATCTGTGTTAAGCCTTGCTGATCAAAGAACATTACAGATTTGATTTGTATGTTACGTGAGTGTCAGCACTACTTTGTGGTCTTACTGCAAAGACATGATCCGCATATGCAATGACACCTATCCCGCTGCGGCGGCTGTTCATGGGACTGATCATCGTCCACTGGTTGCTCTCTGGGTTGTAATATTCAGCTGTCTGCAGAAACTTGTTGCCATTGAATCCACCACAAATGTAAATCTGAAAACAAAAAAGGGACATTAAATATCTTTACATTTCTTAGATTTCAGTTGGAAACAATGTTACCTGTAAGTGAAATGTTTCCACATCATTTGTGAAGTAAGACCGATACTCAGTACCCAAGTGTCCAACTGAACAAAACAAATGTGTAATAACAAATGTGTGTGTTTTACAATTACCTGTCATAAAAACATGTTTATGCACCCAACTTTTACCTGAGTATGTGGGACTTCTTTCAGTCAGAAAGCCAGAAATGAATCAAACATAACATTCAATCAATAAGGCTAATTTTTCTGTTCAGGAATGCAGATAAATAATTGTAATCTGGGATCTTAATATAATAAAATAATGATGTGTTTTACTATTTTTGTAATATCTGTTATATTTTAGTTGACAAGTCAACTCAACTAAAGTACTGTACATAAATGCAAAGATGCACTTGTGATCAGTTAGAAACAAAATAGATATATATTAGTATATTTTTCAACTTTTTAAACTATACTTTTAAATTTGAAAACATGAACACAGAAACCAGTTTGTGACCTATCTTGCGCCTCGCTTCACTGTAAAAATGTGTATTCCCTGACTGGTTGGCAAGTGGTTGCTGGAGGTTGATGGCTGTCACTACCGTGAAATTGTAACCAGGAAGGTGTTGCACCACAAGCCTCCTTGTGTTTCCTTTGGTCGTAAGCAGACTGTTGAGGTTTGCATGGAGTACTCTGACTTGTCTGCAAATACTCACAAACTATTTGCTGTAGAAATCTGTAGAGTCTTTCATACAATCACTGCCTAACCAGCTGAGGAGTACACATTTTTCCCTAGCAACTGGTTGTTACCAAAGGTTGCTGACAGGTCTCTAGGCCTGTGTGCCTGAGACCCTACTCTATTTCTCTGCTACTCTTTTACTTCACCCACCCGGTTGTTAAGTGTTGTGCAGCTGGCGTCGCTCCTCTGTTCGTGCATCGGTGCAATAAGACTCCACTGGTTGATTTCAGGTTGATAGCGCTCTGCACTGCTGAGTTGTACATGCCCGTCGAAGCCTCCCAGGGCATAGATGAACCCATTCAACACAGTCACACTCACATAGCAGCGGCAGGAGTGCATGGGCCCCACCTCCTTACAGGAGCGAGTGGTCAGGTCAAACCTACAGACGCTGGTGAAATGCTCCACCCTGTCAAAGCCACCAATGAAGTAGACGTACCCGTTGAGGAAGGCGGCTCCATGATAAGCACGAGGAAACTCGAGGTTGTTCGTTACGTTGACCCAGCGGTTAGCCCTGCAATCGTAGGCCTCGATGCCGTTAGTTGGATTACCACCACTCCACCCCCCAATGGCCAGCAGGATGGAATGAGGCAGGCGGGGACGAACAAGAGGGTGACACAAGCCAGACATGAAGGGTCTGCTTCCTAGACCATGTATGTCTAAGATGGCATTACTTATCATGGACAGGCACTCAGAATTGGCCCCCACCAGCTCACTAGACAGCACATTGTCCTTTAGGTAGTCTGACGTCATCAATCCCAGTCGGACCTACAGAGAGATGACAGAAGAGAATATGACTTAGAGCAGGGGTGCTCAATACGTCGATCGCGATCGACCAGTCGATCGCAAAGGTAGTATTGGTAGATCGCATGGCATTAAAAAAATAGATGCCAGCCTATCATCCATCCCGTCACTTGATTGATACAGGGAAGCCAGTCAGATGACATCAGATTTTTTCTGACGCTTAGGTCGCTGCGCATGCGCAAACAGTGGCGCGAAGTGTAGTAAAACTGACAAGCTAGTCAGCGAGTTAACTCCAATTTTTAGCTCTCGGTTTTTTCTCTTAAACCTGGCCGTCAGCAGCTACTGTCCGGACTATGCATCCCAGGCTGATTCAATTCAGTGCAAGTCATCAGAGTAAACTCAGGTAATGACAAAAGATTTACATAGTTAATTGTGTTGTGAAATATTGGATATTGCGGTTATGCATGTATATACATTGTAGATATAAAGAATCCTCAATATATTTATAAATAAGTATATGTTTTGGATTTTTGTAGTGGGTAGATCATTTTGACTTGGTCATTTTATAAGTAGCTCACATGCGGAAAAAGTGTGAGCACCCCTGACTTAGAGAATAGAAAAAACACTGAATTTCAACTACATCAGTTTTAGTAAACTCAAGCTTCTTTAGGATAATGCTCCTAATGTTGTTTAATTTTCTTATTGATAGCAAGAGAGCGACCAAAGTCAGACACCATTAGCCTTTTCGTCAGCAGGGACAGTTTTTAGTCATAGCCCTAGCAACTATACTTAATAAATATAATTTATTCTATAGTATGTGTGTAGAGATCTGATACGGTTTTAATGCTCTTGAAGAGAATTTCTTAAATGTGGTTTGGCTACAGCTGAAAAGAGCAACATCTTGAGATATTAAAGCATCCTTACACCCAGATGGAACGACTCAATCTATGACTTAAATGCTGAAGATTTAAGTCCAAACTAAATGTAGTAATGAAAGTTTATAGACCTTGGGCAACAGAGCGGTGAGGTGTTGTTTCCGTTCTGCAGGTACATGGCTAATCCACTTTGTAAGCGCTTCATACACAGTGGTCTCCAACTGCACATTGAGGTCGTCTCTATCAAGGATGTCAGCAAGTTCCTCCACAGTTAGCTGCAGGAACTCCTCCTCAAGAACAACCTGCTTAAAGTTATTGATGATGTAGTGGTAGGCCTTGGCGCGTAGTTCGGGTGATAAGCATACTTTTGTGAACTGCCAAATGCCAACGCAGTTCTCTGGGCACAGTTGCTCCCCGAGGAAGTCAGAGCAGAGTTTCACAATGTCCATTGCATTGAGTTGATCAGCTGCCATGAGAAGTTCCACTACATTTTCCTCCGTTATGGAAACTGAGCCGGTGTATGCAAAGTTAATGATGAGTTCCATCATCTCAGGAGACAAGCCAGGTATGTTGAAGACCTGTTTGTCTGGGTTGCTCCAGCGGATGAAAAGAGCCCTGAGGGTAGAGATGGAGACAGAGTAGAGAATATTAAACGGTGTGGAGGCAACAAGATAATAAACTATGTCATGCACAAGTAAGATAAATATATAAAATCTGTTGACAGGAATGGAAATGATTTCCTAATTACATGTGTTACTATGTGATTACTGTGATAGTCTTGTAATGTCTAGTCCATATTGCCATAGAGTATATAACTCCAAAACAGAGTTTGTACATGTTTAGTGCGCTTGATTGTTGGGTTTTCAATGTCTTTATTACATTGGCACCATGTTTATGAAGCTTTTGCCAAACACAATGCAGTCCCACACCACGACAGAGCCTCCACCGTGTTTTAAAGTTAACTCTAGACACTCACTGTTGTACCTCTGTGACAAATATTGAAATCAACTCCATAAGGCCAGTTTGCCCTGATCTTTAGTCTAGTTATTGCATAATTTGGCATACCTCAGTCTGTTTCCTTTCCTTATGGAAGTTCCAGTGCATGTTGCTTAATTACAGTCTCTGTTTCCCTTCCACAACCATTTCTTTTCTTTTTTTTCCTTAACATTTATTTATTGGTTTTAACAGGTTTTACATGAACCATGAAACCATTTCTGATGAGGTTTCATGATAAGTAGATGGATTAAATGGTCTTGTGTCATGAATTTGCTGCATTCTTTCTTTTTTCTTAAGGACATGACTTTCAGATACTGTTCATTTGCTGTAGAACATTACTTTTTTTTAATACGTGCTACTCCTTGTTTTGCCTCTGTCAGTGTGCCCCGGGCAGCTGTGGCTACAACGTAGCTTGCCATTGCCAGTGTGTGAATGTGTGTGTGAATAGGTGAATGACTGAATGTAGTGTAAAGCGCTTTGGGGTCCTTAGGGACTGAGTAAAGCGCTATACAAATGCAGACCATTTACCATTTGTCTTTAAAATTGATTCTTCACCCTAAGTATGCGTTATGTGTAGAAACAATAATGGTTCATCCTTTGAGTTTTAGTGTCCTTTTTATGCTTGAATGATTCATATATCAGCGTTAAATGGCTTAACAAACAAATAAACAAATGAACAAAAACAAAACCATTCCTCGGGTACAAGCACTGGACTAAAAAGGGTGAAAAATGTCCAAACGAAACCTTTACAAGTCTTCAAAAAAACACGTTGAGAACTATTGCTCAAGTGGACTTTTAAAAAATCATCTGTTTCAAAGCAAAATATAAAAAAATGAGAGGCAACTCAAAACTTTTGCTCAGTGTATAACTGTATAACAAAATTCAACATTTTTAGTATCAGGAAGTCTGGTGTGTCTTACTGTATCAAACAGTGGGGAAGATATTAATATAACTTAATAAAACACTTCAATTAGACTTCACACAATCACCAAGTGATTCACAGTGCTTTTTAAATGGCACATTTACTGAAGTGGAATCTGGAGCTCTGTGAAGGTAAAGATGAAATCTGCAAATGTTTGCATTATGTTTTGGGTGTATCTGTCAGTTGACCGTGACAAAGTCTTTCTATCACAAAAGTTTTATGATTCAACCCGTTCCTTTTTGTTGGCACTGTTTCACAGACTAAGTACATGAATTACATTTTTCACAGGTATAAACCAGTCAACTGTCCTTCACATTATCAGGTAAGCAACTCACCTGAAGTACGGCGTACGGTTACACAGGATGACCCTGTGGACCGGAAATTCAACATCCTCCACTTTGATGATTGCATCACAAAATTGCCCCTCCGAACGGAGTTCATTATACACTGAGCTCGACTTGTATGGCGGCTGGACTTCTTCACTCATCTTGAGTTTTGTGACTGTTTTTCTTAGTTTTTTGTCTGAAGTTTGTCTTGAAGTGTTCAGATCACAAAATCAAACCTAACTGTGGAATTTGGGGAACGGAGCCTATGACATCATCATGACTTGGCAACAGTTGCCCCATAGAATTGTTTTGAAATGTATATTTACATTGTTTTAATGAACCTTTTCATTGCATAAAAGCTTTGTTTTGATTTGATTTGGATTTAAGAAATTGCATATGAGCCTCACAGATAGCATTTGTATGTTTGCCTCACAGAGTTCAAATAGTAAAATAAGCACTTCAAAACACTCTTACGAATGGACTACAATATCATATTTAGCTCATATTCAACGTTAACCTCTCCATGAGGAACAGCGGAGGTCGAAGGCTCTCCTCCTTTGTCACCAAAGGCTACAGGAGACAAGCTATGCAGACAAACTAGTACAAAGATACCGGGTGAAGTATTTTGGTTTTTGATTGAATCACAGGTCTCCGGACCGTGCTCTCTCGGGCTCCGTGCTTATGTGTTTAAAAATCTCTTAAACCATATTAAAATTGTTTAGTTAAACTTGTGCTTTTGTAACGTTCAGTATGGCCGGAAATACAGGCTGCATGCCTTGGGGCAAAACTTTATTTCGATTTATATGCATTTGTAGATTTAGAATAAAACTCATACTCAGAAAAAAACTCTCGCGATCCCCGCAGCCCCCTTAACCTAATCCTTAGAAACATAAGCAGGGAAAACTCCTTAAAAACTCCTCCGCGATTTCCCCAAAAACCCTAGAATAACTTGTTAGCTACCCTCTATTCCCAAAAGCCTTATAATCCAAAACAGGGGGAAAACTCCTTAGTCTTTTTTCTTCAAAAACTTCCCTCTTACTAGCAACCTCTAAAATTCAACGCACAGTCTAAGTTCTACCTCGCTCTTAATCGCCGACCCTTCCAGAGCAGAGCACAATTTTTTCCTCCTTGTTCGTTCCCCGCTCTGCTCCTAAATGCGCTGCTTACATCGTTTGAAAATTTTCCGCCAGAGACCAACTCCCCCTCACTTCGCCCCCTGCCAATCACATAACAAATCGCACAGCTCCCTTCGCACCCCGGTTAGCCAATCGGCTCCAGGTCTGATTTTATGATCTCCCGCTGAGGTTAAGACTGCCGTCGAGCTCCCAGAAGACCTCTGACTTCAGACATATCAACAACTGGCGCCGCTCAGACTGCTTGCGAGCTCGCAACAGCCACGAAACCAGGGATCAACAACAACTGCCTTCGCGTGCCCTATGTGCATATCACTCGGTAAGTGTTAATCTTCCCCCTCTAACTACATTTTCGCATTTTCCTTTTTACCATTCTCTCAAAAGCTTTTTCATCTTCAAAAGCCATGCAAAATAGCTTCTGTAACACTTGGAATACCATCCATCCATCCATCTTCATCCGCTTATCCGAGGTCGGGTCGCGGGGGTAGCAGCCTAAGCAAAGAGGTCCAGACCTCCCTCTCCCCAGCCACCTCCTCCAGCTTGTCCGGGGGAATACCAAGGCGTTCCCAGGCCAGCCGAGAGATATAATCTCTCCAGCGTGTCCTGGGTCTGCCCCGGGGCCTCCTCCCGGTGGGACATGCCTGGAACACCTCGCCCAGGAGGCGCCCAGGGGGCATCCTTGCCAGATGCCCGAACCACCTCAGCTGGCTCCTTTCGATGTGGAGCAGCAGCTGCTCTACTCTAAGCCCCTCCCGGATGGCCGAACTTCTCACCCTATCTCTAAGGGAGAGGCCAGCCACCCTTCGGAGGAAGCTCATTTCCGCCGCTTGTATCCGCGATCTCGTTCTTTCGGTCACTACCCACAGCTCGTGGCCATAGGTGAGGGTAGGGACGTAGATCGACCGGTAAATTGAGAGCTTCGCTTTTACACTCAGCTCCCTCTTCACCACGACTGACCGGTGCAGTGTCCGCATTACTGCAGCCGCAGCCCCAATCCGTCTGTCGATCTCCAGCTCCCTTCTCCCATCACTCGCGAACAAGACCCCGAGATACTTGAACTCCTCCACTTGGGGCAGGAACTCATCCCCGACCCGGAGTGGGCACTCCACCCTTTTCCGGCTGAGAACCATGGCCTCAGATTTGGAGGTGCTGATCCTCATTCCCGCTGCGTTACACTCGGCTGCGAACCGCTCCAGTGCGAGCTGGAGGCCCTCACCCGATGAAGCCAACAGAACCACATCATCCGCAAAAATCAGAGATGAGATTCTGAGGCCACCAAAGCGAAAGCCCTCCGCCACTTGGCTGCGCCTAGAAATCCTGTCCATAAAAATTATGAACAGAACCGGAGACAAAGGGCAGCCCTGGCGGAGCCCATCACCCACCGGGAACGAGTCCGACTTATTGCCGGCAATGCGAACCAAGCTCTTGCAACGGTTGTATAGGGATTGAATGGCCCGTAGCAATGGACCAGACACCCCATACTCGCGCAACACCTCCCACAGGACGCCCCGAGGGACACGGTCGAATGCCTTCTCCAGGTCCACAAAACACATGTAGACTGGTTGGGCAAACTCCCATGCACCCTCAAGTATCCTCGAGAGGACAAAGAGCTGGTCCAGTGTTCCGCGACCAGGACGAAAACCGCATTGTTCCTCCTGTATCCGAGGTTCGACTAGCGGACGAACCCTCCTCTCCAGCACCCTGGCATAGACTTTCCCGGGGAGGCTGAGGAGTGTGATCCCCCTGTAGTTGGAACACACCCTCCGGTCCCCCTTCTTGAAGATGGGGACCACCACCCCGGTCTGCCAGTCCACAGGTACTGCCCCTGATCTCCACGCAACATTGCAGAGACGTGTCAACCAAGACAGCCCTACAACGTCCAGAGCCTTCAGGAACTCGGGGCGGACCTCATCGACACCAGGGGCTCTGCCACCAAGGAGTTGTTTAACTGCCTCAGTGACCTCGCCCCCGGAAATTGGTGGGTCACACCCCTCATCCCCAGACTCTGCTTCCTCCCCGGAAGACGTGTCAGTGGGATTAAGGAGGTCCTCGAAGTATTCCTTCCACCGCCCGACAATTTTCTCAGTCGACGTCAACAGCGCTCCGCCAGCACTATACACAGTGCAGGTAGAGCACCGCTTTCCCCTCCTGAGACGCCTGACGGTTTGCCAGAATCTCTTCGAGGCAGTCCGAAAGTCTTTTTCCATGGCCTCTCCGAACTCCTCCCACACCCGAGTTTTTGCTTCAGCCACTGCCCGAGCCGCATTCCGCTTGGCCTGTCGATACCTGTCGGCTGCCTCCGGAGTCCCACAGGCTAACCAAGCCCGATAGGCCTCCTTCTTCAGCCTGGTGGCTCCCTTCACCTCTGGTGTCCACCATTTGGTTCGGGGATTACCACCACGGCAGGCACCGACCTCCTTGCGGCCGCAGCTCAATGCAGCAGCTTCGGCAATGGAGACGCTGAACATGGTCCATTCGGACTCAATGTCCCCAGTCTCCCTCGGAATGCTGTTGAAGCTCTGCCGGAGGTGTGCGTTGAAGATCTCGCGGACTGGGGCCTCTGCTAGACGTTCCCAGCACACCCTCACTACGCGTTTAGGTGCACCAGGTCTGTCCAGCGTCCTCCCCCGCCACCTGATCCAACTCACCACCAGGTGGTGATCAGTTGACAGCTCAGCCCCTCTCTTCACCCGAGTGTCCAGAACATATGGTCGCAGGTCTGGTGATACGATTACAAAATCGATCATCGACCTACGGCCTAGAGCATCCTGGTGCCACGTGCACTTATGGACACTCTTATGTTCGAACAGGGTGTTCGTTATGGCCAAACTGTGATTAGCACAGAAGTCCAATAACAAAGCACCGCTCGGGTTCAGATCAGGGAGGCCGTTCCTCCCAATCACGCCCCTCCAGGTCTCGCTGTCGTTACCCACGTGAGCATTGAAGTCTCCCAGCAGGACAACAGAGTCTCCAGGTGGAGCACCTTCCAGCACCCCCCCCAGGGACTCTAAGAAGGCTGGGTACTCCGAACTGCCACTCGGCGCATAAGCGCAGATGACAGTCAGGACCCGTTCCCCGACCCTAAGGCGCAGGGAACAAACCCTCTCGTCCACCGGGAAAAACCCCAACGTACCGGCAGCAAGCCGAGGGGATATAAGAATACCCACCCCAGCCCGCCGCCTCTCACCAGGGGCAACTCCAGACTGAGACAGAGTCCAGCCCCTCTCCAGGAGACTGGTTCCAGAGCCCAGACAATGCGTAGAGGTGAGCCCAACTATATCTAGCCGGTACCTCTCAACCTCACGCACCAACTCAGGCTCCTTCCCCACCAGAGAGGTGACATTCCATGTCCCTATTGCCAGTCTTGGCAGCCGGGGGTCGGTCCGCCAGGGCCTCCGCTCCTGGCCGCCACCCGGCTCACAATGCACCCGACCCCTATGGCGCCTCCTGCGGGTGGTGGGCCTGCGGGAGGATGGGCCCATGTCTCCTCTTCGGGCTGTGCCCGGCCGGGCCCCATGGACTAAGGCCCGGCCACCAGACGCTCGCCCTCGGGCACCCTCCCCGGGCCTGGCTCCAGGGCGGGGCCCCGGTAACCCTATCCCGGGCAGGGTAAACTGTTCCCTCGATATTCTTTTCATGGGGGTCTTCTGAATCGCTCTTTGTCTGGTCCCTCACCCAGGACCAGTTTGCCATGGGAGACCCTACCAGGGGGCAAAAGCCCCCAGACAACATAGCCCCTGGGATCCCTGGGACACACAAACCCCTCCACCACGATAAGGTAGCGATTCAAGGAGGAGCTTGGAATACACTTTTTAAAAATATAAATAAGCTCGCCTCTAACACTCAGAGCTAAAAAGTGCGTTTGTACACTAAACTTTAGCAGCGATCATGTCCTCATCAGGTACCTCATTTTTCTCACTCTTGTTCATATAATGTTTATATTTTACTGTTTTTCCCCGTTTGTAAATACTCGTTGTTATTTCTTTTCAGACTCTGAGATAAGCGAGCTCAACTCCTCTCTTTTTGGTTCTCTCGATCGAGTTGGTAGGTTTGGTTTGGTTCATTCTTGTTCTCCCTCTTAACAGCTAATTGTACAAGAAAAACAAAACATTTACCCTCTTTTTCATTTTTATCAAACTTTCTAGATATCTCAGACTTGGACAGCTTTATTTTTTTCGAGTTCGCCGAATTCTTCTCCACCAGTGCTTGAGCGATCCACAGGCAAGAACATCCGTCTCTCCACACACGACAGACAGCATCTGCTCTCTATGCTAGATCGCCCCGCTTCATCCGGCCCCAGTTCCATCCCCGTTGGAACTTGTTCTCTCCCGCGACCCTCTGGGAAAAACTTGCGCCTGTCCGCCGGGGCCAGGCAAGACTCGCTCTCCGATCTCACTCCGGATGCTCCGGCCAATCGGAGCCCCAGAAACGCTTCTTCTTCTCCGCCATCAGACACACGAAATGCACCGCGCCTGCCTTTGAGACCCAATCACGGTCAGTCTCTCTAGGGTCTCGCTTTTTCTCATTTTATAAAAACTATCCCTTTTCTATTTAACTTTACTAACTGTTTGTATCTTACCCTCAAATTCTCAGGGCATCTCAGAAGGAGGAATAGCAGGACCGGTAGGATCGCAAGGACAACGAGGACAACGAGGACAAGGCGAACACGCACACGAAGGCAGCTCGCTTCAATCGCTCTTCGCGCGGTATCTCTGTTCGCTGAATTAGTTCAGCTCATCTTATAAAAAGTTTGTGTTTTTTTTTTCATTTTGTTTTTTCAAACAAACTGTCTTTTGTGGTTTTTTGTTCTTTTAATATATTCCTGTTAAGCAATAATAATAAAAAATGGATAACCAGGAACAAGATATTACAGACCCATTTCTTGCTTTAGAAACAGCGTTAGCTAGGTTAAATGAAAATACACAGCTCAGGAGGGCGAAGCTGGAGCTGCCCGCACCAGGTACTTCTGCACCAAACAATCCATTTTCTATAAATTATCAAAAAGTCTGCTCTTCTCAAGTAAATCAATCTCCAGTTGGTTTTAACCCTTGTATGGTGTTCGGGTCTGTGAGACCCGTTTTCAGTTTTTTTTTGAAAAGAAAAATTAAACAATTTATTTTTTCAACCTGAAATTCATTGGCTTTGGCTTATTTTCTGTGAAGAACATAAACTAATTTTCAATGACCTCATACTGTACCTCCCCCCACACATTTACATTACATACAAGGTGTTCGGGTCCACTGGACCCAGGTCTAATAAAAGTGTTGAAAGTGTAGGTCCTGTGTTCCCACACTCTGTCCTTCTCCTTTCTGGTGCTGCTGATAGTGTTTTCTTCCCCTCCTGCTCCCGCACAAAGTTGCAACATTGTTGAAAATTCAACTATCAACACGTCTGCTCTTACATTCCCACACATTTTACCCTCTTTCTTGAGGGATCCAAATTTTATTTTCTCATACCCTGTCCCACCTGCAAATTAGGGGCATAATACTATAAATAAGACGTTGCCAGTGTGGTTCCTTATCACAACTGATCAAGATGGCAAAAGATTATCTGCTGCGAGGGCCATCCAATTGATTTTGGAAGAGAGAGGGGCTTCGGATGATGATGTTGACAAAGAGGTTTCAGAATATTTCACATTTCTGAAAATTCAGAGTCTGACAGTGACTTTGAAGAAGAGGATGAGGTTGAGCACCATTTAGTAACAAAACGAAGACGAGTACTCCATCTGCAGCCAGCTCTAGGACCAGAACAAGCCCACCAGACAGCAAGTGAAGAAATATGGATGTCAATAACTGGTGAAATTGAATGGTCTTCTTGCCCAAGAAATGAGCCACCCTGCAGAGCTGTTACTGTGATAAGCCAGGGCCAACGGCTGACAGTTACTCATGTGCAGGACATCAAGTCTTCATTTGAGCTTTTCATCCCAGATTCCATCCAGAAAATTATTCTGGATTGCAGTAATCTAGAAGGAAAGTGTGTTTTTGGAGAGAGGTGGAAGGAGATGGACCAAATTCCTCCAAGAACCCCAAAGGCCTACTTTGGGGTTCTTATCCTTGCAGGAGTTTTCAGGTCCGAAGGGGAATCCACAGAATCCCTGTGGGATGCAGAAACCAGCAAGAACCTTTCCGTGCATCAATGTCTCTGGAAAACTTCCACAAAATTTCCAGGATTATCCGTTTTGATAACCGAGATGACAGACCAGCTCGACGGCAGAGAGACAAGCTAGCTGCCATCAGGACAGTGTGGGATAAGTGTGTGCACCACCTCCCCCTGTTTTACAACCCTGGGCCTAATGTCACCATTGATGAGCAGCTGATCCCATTTAGTTGTGAAACATATTGCTTCACGTGTAAATGTGTTGTGTCTTTCCACTCACTCCACTTGATTATAACTGATTTATTTTTTAATAACATTTTATAAAAACAAACAAACAAACGAGAAGCACATTAATTCATAAATGTGATCTAACAAAGGGAAAGGGAAAAAATTAACCATCTTTGCTGTTCATATGGCTTGTAATTGGGATGAAGTAAACATCTGTTGAGTAATTTAACATAAAATTGTTTGATAGTGTTAATTTGGAAAGCCAAAACTCTAGCGGGTCCACCAGACCCATGAACACTGGCTGAGTAACAAAAATATGAACACCACACAAGGGTTAAATCTGTTGGACCCATAAACAATATTCAAAAATTGTCTTTCCATTAAATGCAAATTCTTTTTCTTTCAACAGCTTGAACTATGTTATTTTAAAATTGACAGTAGAGCAGAAGTCACTGCATCATTTCATCATCAACACGAACCTGAAAAAAGCTGTCTGATATATAGATAAAATAATAACAAACAAACAAACATACAGATATCACTAAACAAAACACCTTATCTTGGTTTTCTAGGTGTTGCTGATGGTGACACAGGAAACTTCAGGATCCACCTAAACAATGAAGAGAAAAATGGTAAAAATGGTAAATGGCCTGCATTTGTATAGCGCTTTTCTAGTCCATAGGACCCCAAAGCGCTTTACACTACATTCAGTCATTCACCCATTCACACACACATTCACACACTGGCGATAGCAAGCTACATTGTAGCCACAGCTGCCCTGGGGCGCACTGACAGAGGCGCGCCCCATGCTGACTCCTCAGTAATATCCATCCACTTATCCTTTTCAGTGTCGCGGGGGGTGCTGGAGCCTATCCCAGCTGTCATAAGGCGAGAGGCGGGGTACCGCTGTGTCGTTGTCAAAGAATGACAAAGAAAGAATCTAGTTGTCGTCCTGCAGAGGCAGCCCTCTCCGCCCATCCCAACCTTGCAGAAAAAGCTGGCAAATCTTGCGCCATCTAGGCCCTCCTCTGTTTTTAGCCAGCGCTCGTCTAGAACTCTGAGTAACTCACTGCAAATTTTTTCACATTTTGCCCTGTATGACAACTCTATAAATAAAAAAAAATTGCATTCACAGAATTGCTCAGTGTCAGCACCAAACCACCCACCACCCAATGAAATTCCCAGCCAGCAGGGTTAGATTTGTGCAAATTATAAACCTTTATTTTCCCGATCCCTGCCCCGCCTTCAGTCCCCTGTTGTGCTTCAGATGATCAACAGGAAGTGTTCAGAGTGCTGTCAGCCTTACGTTGGTGTCTGAGGAAAGAGCGGTGACAACTGGAGGTTCAGATGGGTTGCACAGATTCACACGAGACCCACTACAATCTGGTAAACAGGTATTGCAGTCAGGCACCACTGAACAGCAGGGTAATGTGTGCAGGCATAAGATGCCAGAACAACAGGGATTTCTATCTTTTGTGCCAGGCTTAGAATCAGTCATTTAGAGATGCTGCTGTGTTGAATTTAACCCAGTTAACCCCCAGATGTGGTGAGGCAAAGACACTGAAAGAAATCTCCATCCCGGATCATCCGTGGATCGGGTTTCCTCCTGAGGCGTGAGCACCGATAAGCAGAGTTTTGTATCAGATTCAAAATTATTCAAAGTAACAATCAGGTATGCCGTTCAGCTGGGTTAGTTACGACGTCGGGAGCAGCTGGGAGAACAAAACGACACAGAGACTGCACGGGTTGCTTTCCCAAAATCAACTCAAAGTTTATTCTTTTATGCAGGGTTTTTATAGGCAGAAGGGTTCGTGTGTTTTCAAGTTACAACCATATAAGGAAGTTCCCCCTAGCTCTGAAAGGGGCCTTCTATAATCTCAATATATCTTTGACAGGTCCATTAAACACTAGACAGTTAGAATCCTTTAGGGATATAAGTTTACACATGGTAGAATACTGCATGTAGTCATTTACACTAGGAAATGTTTAACCATATATACCTAAAGGCACATAATCAATTGTATGTGAGCTTTAGCAGGCTGTAAGCCTGAGGTGCACTGAGGAATGCACTTTGTCCTATTATACCACGGCAGGATCAACGCAGCCATGTCTGTTCCAGTTTAAGTGCCTTCTTTACATATAGATGAACTGTTGGGTTTTCCAAACCAGCAGGCCAAAGGAAGTGCCCGTGGGGTCACAGAAAGAGGAAATGAAGTTTAAACAAAAGGCATTGCAGAAACAGGGTCCTTTGTATAATATCATCAAAAACAATATCCTGTAAATGCTAACCGTAGTGCTAAAATTCACAACAGTTACGATACTAACTCTGGGCTGTTAACGCGTGATCTTAATTTGATATTCGTAGTGAAGAATGTTTTCAGTACAATGTTTTACAAGACATTTATTCATCTGTGCTTGTATTCAAGTTTACAGCAAATCATCTGAGAAATGCCTTTGAACTGGTGCCTGTTTCTGGGCTTTTCTTTTGACACAAACTGCTCACAAAGAAGGACGAATGCTTTAGGGAACAAAAGCTTTGGAATGTATTCTGCAAGTACAGGTCAAACGTAATAGCCTCATTGTTTTATAGCAATGCTGAATTAACTTATGTCACTGCAGGACAGTGCAGCCAGTGGGGCTAATTG
The DNA here is from genome assembly GCF_057382095.1 of Aulonocara sp. 'chitande type north' Nkhata Bay. Taxonomy (NCBI): domain Eukaryota; kingdom Metazoa; phylum Chordata; class Actinopteri; order Cichliformes; family Cichlidae; genus Aulonocara; species Aulonocara sp. 'chitande type north' Nkhata Bay. The sequence continues at coordinate 11,000,638 of NC_141360.1, forward strand.
TTATAGTCACTGTGCACGACAAGAAAGCATTTGACATGGTGAACTGCTGCCACGGTTTTAGAGAGACGTCTGTTTGTAATTAGAAGTAGTTGTTCTGTTTAATTTGGGGTTTTTCTCCTTTGCTTCTGCGTAGAAGACGACCAATCTGCACATCGAGAAGCTGTCCTGTCTTCAGCTAGGAGTCCTTCTCCAGCTGCTGCACATGCTAACAGGCAAAACATCAGGGAGTAATACAAGCTTTTAATGCTTATGTGAACCACAGGCGTGCTTATAATGTGTCAACCTGCAGTGAGACTGTAAAAGCAAAATCTTTCTTGATTTAATTTTCATTGCACAAATAATAACAGATTCAGGAATGTATTCAAGGAAGAGACTGGCAAAGAAAGAGTGGGATAGTCAGGGAGCTGAAGGAAGGAGTACTAAAAGGCTAGGTGCACAGCAAAGAGAGAGGTGTCACTGGCACAGGAAAAGGCTTGTAGTGAGTTGTATGTGAGGCTGGACACTAAGGAGAAAATGATTTTTAATGAATGGCAAGGCACATAAATTGTCCTGGAAGTATAGAGATGGAAATGTGCTAATGTGAAGAATGTGTGTTGAGAAGAGAGAAGGAGTACTTTGGATGAAAATTGAATTAGAGAAGGAAGTGAGGCAACTCTGAAGAGGATGGAGACGGGAGGCATAGAGAGGGTAGGAGTGAAGGCTATGATAAGGTGCGAAGAGAGTAACTGTGGTGCTGGATTTGTGGATGTAGTGAAGGTGGACATGCAGGGGGTTGGTGTGACTGAGGAGGATGCTAGAAATAGAGAGATGGAGGCGGATGATCCACTGTAGCGACCTCTAAAGGGAGCAGCCGAAAGAAGAAGAAGCACAAATAATTCTAATCATGCTTTTCTTTTATTCTCAGTACTAAGCTATGTAAAGGAAGTCAAGGTTGTTTCCTCCTACAATCACTTTGTAGATGGTTTAGACTTGTTTAGATTGGTGCTCTGTCTCCCTTTATCCAAACTAAAACTGTGATGGGGTTTTTTTATCTTCACTAAACACTTTTTTGCTTTGTGTTTATTATTGTGCTACTGCAAGTATTTCATATATTAGTCAGTTGATTGTTACTGTAGGGCAGCTCTAGGACAATCCCTGATGTGATGTAGCTTGCTTTTATCCAGCAGATACGACATCTCATGAGGAGGTTCGAACCCTGTACCCTGACCTTCCCACTGACGCACAAAGTCTGCACATCCAGAAGCAGGCCCTTCTAGGTGAACAACAGCACAACAGTTTCTATTTCTTTTAATATTAGAAGTCAGTTATTCATTAATGAATACAAATGGTGACTGAAGTTATTTAGACAGGACATTAAACAATAAACTTCCAATAAATTATGAACAATGTGTGACTGAATGTGTTCAGTGAAAGACTTTGAAAATATCGCAGCATAAAACCAGTGTAAAAGTACTCAGACTACTTTTGGGGGGATTTATTTGATGATGCAACCAGAAAATGTGCAGGTTGTGAGTTTAACATTTTCAACACTGGAGAAGAAGTACATGTACACAGACTAGCTAATGACAAACATTTTTTTTAACCTTTATTTAAACAGGTTTTTCATTTTTCTGAGCTTATCTGGTATCTAGTTTCGGTGGCAGAAGCATAAGCAGAGAAGACCCAGACCTTACTCTCCCGAGCCAGCTCCTCCATTATTTGGGGGACACTGAGGCATTCTCTGCTGAGTGCTGTGATCTCCCCAACATGTCCTGGGTGTGTCCTGTCTGTCCTGGTGGGACATGCCTGGAACATCTCACCCAGGAGGCGCTCAAGAGGCACCCTTGTCAGATGCCTGAACCTCCTCAACTGGCTCGTTTAGATGTAGAGGAGTAGCAGTTAACTCGGAATGAGACAGACAGCACCTACTGCTGGGGTGGGCCTACAGGAGGGAGAGCTCATGTCGTCTCTTCAGGACACATCACTGGACCCCAAGAAGCTCTCCCCTGAGCTCCCTTTGGCTGCTGGGGTCGGCATACGTTCAACTTTAAAATCACTCTTGGTTCTTGGCTAGCTTTGTGTTAGCATCCTTTGTGTACTGATGCTTGCAAGAAGCTAAAGTTGCTTTGGCAGAATTTTCTTTCTCATATATGCACACATAAGGAGAGAGATGTTTTATAAGCTTTAGTCATCACCGTGCACTTTTCCTGATTCACACAAAATACAGCAATCTGGCACCTTCCCACAGGGTCTTGCACGAGTATTAAACATGTTCGTTTGTGCTTTGGACTGTCACCAGATTTCTTCTAGAAGTTTCTTGCCAGTCAGCAACTATCTTGGCAACACCACTTGAGTTTGTGTGTTGCATGCTAACATCATTATCATATGTGTAATAATACTAAAGCTTCATCTTATGCACACACAAAAAACAAATATGGCTCCTTCGTGCAGGGTTTTCTGGTATGTTCATTTATGCTTCCCAATTTAAAAAAAAGAAAAAAAAAGAAAAAGCAAACTTCTTGCTTCTCAGCCACTGCGGCCACATCCTCACTGTTTTTTTAGACAGTTATATAAACATACTGTGAGTGAGTCATAAGCTTAAATACAATAGTTGAAGGAACAAAAACTTAATGTTTAAAAATACCAGTCAAATCTGATTAAAGTAAATAAATAATAAGTATACAATGTAGTTTTAAGACTTATCTCAATGTTTCGTAACATTAATGTTCTATGAACTCGTGAGTCCAGAAATCTGAATGTCATGAAAAGTATTTATTATTCGTGTATTATTATTTTACAATACAAGGTTGTTTTTCTCCTGATACTTCATGCAAACCACATTTCTCCAGGCCGGTCCTAATCAGCTTACTCAGTATCACTAGATCCAATGCTGCTCCTCCAGCACAGCACACAAAAGTAGGAGAGACCGGAGATGCCATGGCTTAGTTAGGAGACTGTTTGCTTCAAGGCCACTAGAAGGTGCTGCCATAAAACTACAATAAATGAATTGACCTTTTGACCTGCTCACACTCTTTTATGCAAAACCCTGCTGATGTTACACACACACACACATAAAGAGATTCTAGGTCTGACCAACCGTCTCCGCCGTGGGCAAAAAGATGACAGTCAATAAAATTCTAAAATTTTATTTATAAACACAATGAATAATAGTTAAAAGTCCAGTGTCCCATTTAGGTACAAAGTAAAAACACACAGTCCAAGGCCAGAGCCAGCTATGCCACAAAGCCAGTTGCACTCCACACGTTGTTCACTTCAACAGGGGTAGCAATTGTCCTCTGAGACCCACCACCCTGTAAGTAGAAAGCCAGTGATCACTCCATCCTCTGCAACTCAGCTGCCTTCAGGCTACAGCATATAATAGGCCCTAGCCTGCACAGAGCGACAAAATAAGACAATTCACTATATAATTCACAGCCCATCCATCCCAAACATATCAGATCATTAGAGGTTTTGTCACATTACATACCTGCACTGAGAGACAAAATAAGACTAATGACGCTAAATTTAATTACGGGTCATGGACAGCCTTCATAAATGCTCATATTACTCACCCGCACTGAATTCCAGCACAGGTTCATCTGGGTCCTGACTATTTCCTGCAAAATAACACAAACGTCATCAGAACATTAAGTCAGAGAAACAACATTTGGAGCTTTTGTACATGATAAATTATACTGCAGTAGTAAAACAAAGTCAAGCAGCAGTACATTTATTAAAATCACCTTCAGCTGTAATATTTAAACTGATTTAGTGTCAATTTAGATTATGTTTAGATTAAAATGAAACTAGTACCCTTGTAATGTCTTTTTAAATTAGAGGTAAATATTTGTATATTTTTTTACATAATATAATTATATTTACTGGATTTTCTCTCTATTGTAGTTTAATATTATAGTTATTACTTGTTTTTTATTGACTTGTCTTGTTTTTACAATGATTTGCTTTGACTGCAGCCTTTAAAGAAAAGACTATCTGTTCAGTAACTATCCATCAGACTGGGTCCATGTTACCAGCCAAATGGGTAATAATTAAAGTAAGTTTTGAATTACGTATATTTGGGTGTTTAGGTGACACTTTTGCAAAAAAAATTATATAATTAGGTTTAAAAAAACTAAACATGTATGTATTTAAAAACAATAAGTGTGTTTGAATTACTACAGAAACAGGTTGTAGCTCACTGTACTGTTTTGGAGCACAACTTTGGTGCTTTTGCCTCATTTTTAAATCAGTGATCCCAGTAGCACAGTCTAAGCAGAGACCTCAGTGCTTGGCAAACAATCAATAGAATCAATATAATTATTAAAAAGAAACAAAATAAATGCCAACCATATAAAAAACATAAACTTAAAGAAAAAACTAAACTTGATTTTATGTCTTTAGGCTATTGTTAACAGCAAGCATGAGGTTAGTGCATATGTATTATTATTGGAAAGATTACTGCAAAGAAAAAAAAAGTTGAACCAGGAGGGGGCGATATTGCTCTTCTTACAATGAGTTACATGCAGGCTATTACTTACCGTGTCACTCACATTTATTTCACAAATTAGCTGAACCCACTTAATTCGATTTAATTGTATTTATGCAGAGCTGAATCACAACAACATTCTCCTCGAGGTGGTATAGATTGTAAGGTAGAAAGTCTACAATTAAAAAGAAAAAACCTCAATACAGTGGGAAGGAACAACTCACTTTTAACAGGAAGCACCCTCTGGCAGAACCACGGTCAGGGAGCAAACTATCAAACTACGAGGTCTTTAAAATAAGATGATTATTCAAGACCTCATGTGTGATGGGAAGGATTCTGAATTTGATGCTGGACCCACAAATCATAAAAGAGAAACACTAACTCACACACACCAGAAAGTGCCAAGAATTATAATTATATGTAATTTAGTTTTGCGTTCCTTTATAATGCTTTCAACTATACAAATAAGACACTTGGGGGCGCCTGAGCCTTGTAGACACAACAAATATTGAACAAACCTCATGCGCCCTGTTGTTGACAAAACGATAAAAATGAATGTGTATTTCTGTCTTATTTAGGTCATTTTTGTAGTTACAGAAAATCATTTGAATTCATTTTTCCTTAAATTATTTTAACCCTTATTTGATGCTATTGAAATTGGTCTGTTGCCTCAGGGCAACAACGGCAATAAGGGTTCCACAGTGTCACAGTTTTCTGCATATAGTCGATTAATAAATGTTGAGAAAACAACTAATCGATTCAAATTTTTTATTTGAACAAGTATCAAATTGATTTTCACAGAAGCGTTCAATGGAACAAATACATAAATGGTAAGCTGACTGCTTTTTATATAGGGTTTTTGTATTTTGCTCGTGCATTAAAAAGCGCTTTATACAACATGCCTCATTCACCTATTCACCCAAACATTATTACAAGCACCTTTTCTACAATTAAGCTAAACATGCATAAAATGTTAGCAGTGGAGATTTGGCACCTGAAAGGACCCCCTTTGATCCACTCCTAGTTTGAGTCTATTTACATTTAAATACTGATACTTCAATTTTGCCTTGGTTTGAGCTCCATAAAGCAGGCAAACCAGAATTAATCACAGAAGGCAAAAACACTGAAACTACGTTTTAAGCTGCGAGCCAAACAAACCAAAGGTAACCGTGTTTTGAAAAGAGCTATGAAGAGAAACAGACAGACTACTGTAATTTCTCAATAAAATGTCGCTTATTATCGCTCACTCTCAAGAACAAAAACGTGAGTAATTTTCCAGTAGCTCACCATATTTGGGATCTTCTAACATCCACACTTCATGTTTAAACGGTGGTGCGGAGGCGGTGTACCGTCGCAGGACGGATGTAGCATTCAGCGCGGTGTGCCTTTTTTTCAGTTGCTAAGCAACAGATTTGTCCCGCCCCCTTTCGTTATGACGAGCCGGGCCAGTCCTTTGACTGGTGACGTTACAATGAAACCGACCTTATATATAGACCTGGCTGTTCAGTTGAAACGCATTCATACAGCGGGACAGCAGCGCTTTAAACGTTCAAACACGGAGTTTAACACAAAACAACATTTTAGACATAAAAAACAAAAAAGTGAAATGGCAAGCTCAAACAACACAATGACAAATGATGAAACAGTTCAGACCAATCGGGATAATTCTACAGTACATGCTTTGGTATCCCTCTTGAATAACTTGGTCAGTAGTTTTTCGAACAAGCAGTGGGAAGAGCTTACCTCAGGCTATCCGGATTGCTTCACCGCTAAGCGGCTTGCAGGTTTTGTAGAGGACGTAATGGACCTGTGTGAACAGTCAGGAGCAGTATCACCACTGAGGTCTTCCCAGAACTCCCCTGTACATCAAAACTGTTCTGTCCACACCACCACTGGCAAAACGTTTTTGTCACCTGTGAAATTTTTGGACGATTCTGCTGAGCAGGAGTTTGATACAGCACAGAATATAGATGCTAACAGCCAAGAAACAGCAAACACAGAAGAACGCTGTCAAAATGCTGACCAACACAGTGCTGCAAAAGCAGAAAACAATCCAATTCCAGATCCCCAGCAGCAGAAATCCTGTGTTGAACATGAAGCCAGCATCCTACCGTTAACAAACATACCGGTAAGTCAAACGGAGTCATATAAAAAGATACAGAATCACAGATCTTCTGTAGACTGTGAGCCACCTGAAAACACCTTAGACTTTGAAAGATGGTTAGAGACATTAATTCAGGCTGTGCTTTCAAAGCTTGGTAAACTTTTAAAGTGCCCTCATTCTCACCAAAAACGTTTGTTGGATCTACTCTTGGACAAATTCAAGTGGATGGATTTGCATTTAGACCAAAAAGTGCAGAATTATTTTGACTGCATTGCTAATGCCATTTTCACTGATATTTGTGACCAATTATATAATTGGTCACTAATATCATTGGAAATGGGGAGGAGTGGGGAGGAGGATCCAATGAATTTAATGGGACAACCAATATTTAATTTCATAACTACTTCAGTATTCCAAGAACACCTGTTGGCAGTAACAGTTACTGATAGACTGGAATCATATGAAAAGAAAGAAAGATGCAGACTTTCAGTGGAAATCTTTGTGGAAGGACTGATTTCCCAGGCTGCAAAAAAATCAGACACAGTCTTCAGCATTGAAAATGCTGAAGCTATCTCCAAACGGCTTACCATGAAAATCTGGACTGAAATCAGGGCCGAATACGACAAAATCCCCCCAGAGAAGTTCAAGAAACTCAGCGAGAGGGTTTTCAAATCCCTCTGTAAAAGATGGAAGCATGCAGCGGTTATTGTGACATTCTGGCAATTAAACGTCCAAGATCTTGATGAAGATATTGTTAAAACTTTCAAACGAAAGATATTCCCAGAACCAAGTCGCATATCTAAGTGCTTCTCATCGGTGCGGGCATTTTTTGGGAGGTTTAAGGGAGGAAACAAAGTTTCCCCTTTATAGTGACATCGTGATATCAACAGCAAGATATTTTCTAAAACTCACTGGACACTTTAAATTAGCTAGTTTTACATTTAGATCAGATCAAGTCATTTTTGAAATCCCCAGGAATGGTCGCGGCAGATGGCCACCCCGCCCTGAGCCTGGTTCTGTCGAAGGTTTCTTCCTCTTAAAAGGGAGTTTTTCCTTCCCACTGTCGCCTCGTGCTTGCTCAGAGGGGTTTGTTCTTTTGGGGTTTTCTTTTTAATACTGTAAGTTGTTACCTTACAGTGTGAAGCACCTTGAAAACACCATTGTTTCCTTTGGTGCTATACAGATTGAAGTGACTTGCACTGACAACATAACTAAGCTGGGACTTTAATTTAACATCAATAAAATTATAAAAATATTACATCTTGATTTCTGCTTGTTTTCATTGTCTGTGACTTAATGAATACAAATGTGTAATTTAACAGATTTTTTCTTTATGTTAGTCTGACCGGTGATTCCACGTTGGCCTTAGGTGTTGGCGCGGATACGCTGCAGCCCCTGAGCCATTAATGGCCCAGCACACTACAGTAAAAACAAAACAACAGCCATCTCTCCAACTAGGAAAGGAAAATAATAAACGGCCTCCTTGGAGGCAACCTGACTCAAAACAGTTGCAGTCCAACTCAGACCGACTGCAATCACTCTCAGGCAGATTGATGAAGATCTGCAAATAACTGTTGTCTAATTTATAAACGCAGACAGATTCCCAACACGTCTGTTTACAATAGAGGACTGTACTTACATGGTTGCAAACTGGTTGTTGTCTTGCTTATATGAAAACATTGCTTTGGAGCAATGAAACTCAAACACATTCATTTTTAAAATGCCTCAAAATGAAATTTTCAAATATTTGGCTTTATGCTTTGAAAGTGCCGTTGTGAGTGGGAGTGTGAAATCCTTACTTGATGTGTTCCCTTTGCCTTTACTGTTTTCAGTTTTATTTGTCATATGCAAGTTAGCACAGGGTCAACATTGCAATGAAATGTGTTTGACGAGCAGCAGTCACTCAGCAGCATGGTACAGTAGAAATATAATAAAATATAATAAAATAAAAAATAGAAAAATAGTAAAGAGCAAAATATTAGAGAGACGTGGTAAAAGAGAAAAGATGACTAAATATATATGTATCTATAAATATAAATATATGTACACTAGTGATTAAATAAGAAAATCTTGAAAAGAAATATGACGGGAGGCCAAATGGGATGTTGCACAGGAATGAGCAGCAGAAAATTACAGTATTACTCAGACTTTTAATAGTCATATTGTCAGTTTTGGCCGACGGTCATGGGTCACTTCCACTAAAATAGCACGAGACTGGAGTAAAATGTACTTTATTAATGAGAACACATGGTGATACAGCAAAGAATCCAACCCTTCTGAAAAGCAAATGGCTTCCTGTTATACTCTACCTGATTCAGGTGAGCATCTGGAATAGACCAAGTCTGGGGGTCAGCAAACCAAAGGAAAACAAAACCCTCCCCATAAGAAAACCACTACAATATAACCAACACATCATAGACATATGAAGATTTGGAACAAGTCCTATAAATAATTCCATAACATATAAACTTCAGTCTCTTCTATATACATTAAAACAGCGGTCCCCAACCTTTTTTGCGCCACGGACCGGTTTATGCCCGACAATATTTTCACGGACCGGCCTTTAAGGTGTCACAGATAAATACAACAAAATAAAACTAGTACCGGTACCGGAAAAAAAGAAGATTTATTCATAACACACGTGAAAGACCCAGGAAAACAGAGTTAACGATAAAAACGATAACAAAATAACGATAAAAAAACGATAAAAACTCTGAAAACCATACATTTCACACCCGAGCCTCATCTCTCGACCAAACGACGGTCCGTGGCCCGGCGGTTGGGGGCCGCTGCATTAAAACACCTTAACCACACAGTTAGGTTTCAGCCCTCGCTGACTCAGAACAAAGTGAAGCTGCATCTCATCCATGCTGCATCCTTGGAAGAACTCTGGAGAAAAGTGCCTGCAGGACCGGAGGGAGTTCAGTCAAACCACAGCTGGGAGAAGTATTCTTAAGGAACAAACTCAGAAGTGCAGACACACCTGAAAAGAACGTAAGAAAGTGCATACTGCCTTCCTTCTTCCAGCCCGGTTTTTTCAATGCTAACTGGGATGTCGCAGTCTTTAGCTCGATCGCCAAGTAACTCCTGGTGTCTCGGAACAACCAGAAAGTCAGCCTGGTCTTCCAGATATTCTGCTGTGCATGCAGAAAGATCACAGATTGCATATCACAGGTCACTCCTACATTTGATAAAATGTCTCATGCTCTGCTTCATGTGGACAATGTAAAAGTATGAGCTTGAATGCATTTTTTATGTTGTTTTCTTAGTATTAAATCTGTAGAATAAAACCAAAAAGAATGTTTGAGAACTCTGTAAAAATGTCTAATTGTCAGCTTTAGTAATGTAATTCATATTCATAAAGGTCTCTGTACTCATCCCTTTCTAGTTAAAAAGAAAAAAAATCACCCTAAAGCCATAACTTAAAACACATTATAGAGCATTTACATGTGTGCCGTTACCGTTATTTGTGTCCAGTGGTTCCTCCAGGATTTGGGGTTCAGAGGTTTCATCCAGTTTTAATATCAAGACTTCCAGCTCTCCTTGCACAGCCACATATGTGTCGCACAGTGCCACCTAGCGGTCAAAATATTTAGGAAAAAAACAAAAACGAGGAAAAATGCTTAAGTTAGAAATTTCCCAGTACGACAGAAATTGTTCTCTTTCTCTCATTATGTAAATGCAAGCTATCCACTCAGAAAAGGCTTACATTTTTAAATATAAATAGGTGCAGTGAACATGGTTGATATAACAGTTTGACACAGTCACAGATAAAAATAAGTGAAGAAAAGCACCTGCTTAGGTGTGATTTTTGGAAGGTGCAGGATGACGGAGCGTTCAAAATCCAGGACGGAAAGATTCTGGCTGGAACTTGAAGACTGAGCTGTTGGTAGAAAACAGGCCTATTGAACAGAAGCTTTTTAGTCCTAATTCACATCTAATGTAAACTCTTTGCCATATGAAATAAAATACACACGGCTCATTGTAAGACATCCTTCTCTGATCAATGATCAGATGATGATTTGTAGATAGTTGTGATACAAAATGAGTGTTTGACTGAAAATATCTTAATAAATTAATAAATGTGTGTTTTTTTTAGTTACCTTGACTCTGACCGCAGCGCTGCCGAGTGTTTGGCCAGCTGCTCTGAAGACTCTGATTCTCCTGAGTTTCCTCCCAAAGAAACAAACATTATTCCAGTGTAACATAGTGTGTAGGTTATCAGTGAGTCTGCTCATTTTCGATGAAAGACGTTACCACAACATTTGATCTTTTTACAGCCATGTGATGGCCAAACCCGTGGCCACACTCTAAAAGTCGGTAACTTTTGTATTTTCATTCTTCATTTTGAACATAGTAATACATTTTAGTTTCCAATAACTTTATTGATTGGTTTGGATACATTTGTTCTATTTGTAAGCGCGCACATTTAGTTTACTTATGTATTCATACTACTTCATTTCTTTGCTTTCTGACTAACCTTTGTCCTTTTATTTCTTACCTGCTATCATCCCTGGGAGTTGCCGGACAAAAGATGGTAGCCAGGGGTTGAAACCATTAAATACAAGGGAAGATAATTGGACCACACCACTACTTCCTGCTGAAGGGGGGAATGTGTGTTTTCTTTACTTTAAAAACAAAGTATTTGTATTTAATTAAATATTTGAGTTTAGGGTTTAATGGGGTTTTTGGTTTCTTCTTTGGTGTTTAGTTTACTAACAAACTAGATTGTACTGCATCGTTTGTGATTTATGATTGTGTTTGTTTGTTACCCCTCATGTGTCACAATGGTTTGATCAGCCATTATATATACCCTTGTATGTCATTTCATGTTTAGGTCAATTATGTATGTTTGGGCAGTCATTTGGTTTGTTAAGGTTGCAGTCTTTGCCTGGGTTCAGTTTTGTTCCTTTGACCTCTTTTATGAGCTCAACATTTATTGCTTTTGTAAATATAATTTTTTGGGGTTAAATAAATGAAAACTATATTTTTCTAATAATTCCTGGGACTCCTCCTGTTTTTCAACTCGGTCCATCACAAGCCAGCTATTAAAATAAATGGTGTTAAGCTGCCACCTTAACAAAACCTTGTAAACGTACTCATCATATTTGGAAAATACTTTAAAATCTTCTAAAAAAAGAGTGCAAGTTATCAACAGTATGTGCGGAAAAAAAATCTTTATGTCCAAGACGTCATATTATATTGAAGAGATATTATTTAAAGCAGGGATGTTAAACATAAGGCGTGGGGGCCTGAATTGGCCCATTAAAGACTCCCATCTGGCACACAAAGCACCATATCACAAATCAGTACCACAAAATGGTGTATTGAATAAATGCAGCATCCATTCTGTCCTGAGTCCAGCATGAGAGGAAGACCAAAGCCCAACGGAGATGCTTAAGAAGCACTGAAATTACTGTGGAAGGCATTGTGGAGCAGCAGACAAAGGTTGAAGCACCTTGAAATCGACCCTTATCACAAAAAAAGTAACAAAAACTTAAATAAACAGTCTTTAACAAATTAAAGACATTATTGAATTGTAAATTTAAATGCAGATAAACTCCATAACGTCAATAAAGCAGGTAAACTTTGATTAAGAATTGAGTTCTTACCAGGTTCTGCTGGTTGTGTTGTCTCAACGTAAAGAGAACCAGAGTGTTCTCAGAGCCAACCAGCAGGTCTCCTCTAACCGGGCAGCAAGACACGGCAATGGACCGCTCTGACAGAGGGATCTCAATAATCTCCATCTGCACTCCACCCCACACAGATGCTCCACCCAGCAAGTGGCCCAACAAACGAACCCCAACGCGGGCTTTCTCCTCTGCCTGAACAGAGGGCAAATAAGGCATTAACATATTTCCCAGTGTGTAATTAGAAAACAGCAATATACATGACAGCTGCAGACTGCCTTTGGTGGAATATAATTTGCTTATTTCTTCTTGCTCTCAGCATAATTTATCCATAACTATGCACATGTTTAAACGCCCTTTATACCATTTGCTTTGACAGTCTGTCTCTAACATAGGTAAGCTTGGACATATGACCATTGAGACTGATTGAGGGTGCTCGTGACCTCAATTTGAAGGTTTTGTATAGTGTACTGCAATATGAAGATAACAGGATGTACAGTTCAAATGAAGACAGCTAGCTAGAGAGCTAGAACAATCTGACAACAACATCTGACTACCAGTTTCAAAAAATTCACAGTTTAAATCTGAGAGATAGTTTTTTCTTACAAAAGCTTATTATATTCCTTAGTTTAATCACATTAAAGCAACATAAGATTTATGTATGGAACCATAATTAAACTAATTCACAATGAGCCGAGTCAAGTTTGCCATTCCAAAGAAACGCATTGGAGATGATCTGCATCCATTAGAGCAGACTGATAGACTGACTGACTGATTATGTGTTAGCATCTATCTGCATTCGTAATCTAGATGCTAGTTATTTACAAACCTTTGCTACGCTTTGTGAGACTGACCGCAGTCACTGCTTGGAGACAGGTTGCATACCACCAGAGCGAGGTAATCCTAGTTAAAGGTGGTGTGCATTCAACCTCTGGGTAACCAATTGGTCACTGCAACTACTTGCCATCAACCACTTTTTCCCCTAACCACAAGGAGGTTTCTGTCCTATTTTTACTCTTGGGTGATTTGGACTCGAGATGGTTCTTGTGTACCTGGTAACGCCAGTTGGTGTATGCTCTCAGGTAGGTGGCATTGTTCTTTTCCTCAATGGTCACCAGGTAGTCTCCTAGAAGTGAGTGAGCACAGAGGAGGCAGTGATAAAACCCAAGATTTTTCAGTGTCTAGTGTCTTTGTTTTTGATGCCTTTCCAGTTTACACTGTCATCACTTGAAGCCATTTTGCTCACATATGGGAGACAGACAGCAAAAAAGTGAATGTCAGTACTAGAGATGGCACGATACCACTTTTTTATGTCCGATACCGATATCATAAATTTGGATATCTGCCGATACCGATATGAATCCGATATAGTGTTTTTTAATCAACAAAACTGTTTTTTAAAATATCTTGCTGCATTTTGCAAGTCTGCAAGTTCATACTCAAGTTTAAAACAACAACTACACTAAAGCTATTCTGTTATACCTGTATACAAAAAAAATATTTCATAGTTCAGCAATACTGATCAATCTAATAAACTTAGACCTACACCATTCTCCCTATTCTGGTATTTTAAAGAGTACTTAGCGTAAATATTAAGCAACCTAACTAATAGGGTTCCAACTCCCAGCAACAACAAAAATAAATAAATAAAAAATAGGGAACCACCCCTCACGCTCCACCTCATGATGCTTAATCGACGTAATCAACCTTAATTTGATGCAGTGTGAAAAAAAATGCACAGAAATATTAAATAGATTCAACATCTTTCTTCAACAAAATTGCAGACTGCACAGATGGTACCTTCCCAAAGGAAAAAGTACTATAGCTTATGTAGAATAAGGAGGGGATGTTTTTCTCATTATCATTTAATATTTTAATATGTCATTATTAGTTCCTTAGAAGTATATAACCAGCTTTGCATTAAGCATAAATTGAAGTTTTTGATCTTATATTATTCTTTGCATTACAGTGATGGTGATAACTTTAATTTGATCTTTCTTACAGGTACCAGAATAATAACATGATTTTCCATTGCAGATGTAACCATGATCATTCCATACACATTGCAGTTTGTTGCTCATTTTAGAGTTGTGCTCAAGGTAATTAAAGGTTAAAAGCTACAGCCAGCGCGAGTCTGGCTGATCTATGGAGGGCAAAGGCTTTGAGCTTGGAAGGCCGCACGCGCTTACACAGCACTTATAAGATGTCATTCTTGGTGATTTTGTGCTTAGTCATGTTTTAATATGTTTTAAGTAGAAGTAGCTGATCCAGCAATATTCATTTAATATTATATACTTGATTTAGAGCAATACACACTGATGGTCTTAATAAATGAAAGAGTCCTTGTAGTTGCCATGTTGTGTCTCAGCAGGGTACAGACGGTTCCAGGAGAAGGGGGGCAGTTAGCGTCTGCCCTCGGGAAGGAGACAATGTTATTCTTTGTGTTAAATAAAATAAAAAGTACTATAGGGTATATATATTAGACTTAATAGTCACTATATACAGTAATTGACTTCTATTCGTTTTACATCAAATTAAAACTTTGGGTGTCAGATAATTATTTATTAAAAGCTAGACATTTTAAATGAGAATAAGAAAGAAAAGTATGTCTTTGTGCCCCCTTTTCCCAGTTAATGCCCTATCGGCCCCCCTGGCTAAACTTTGCTAGATCCGCCCCTGCACAGTTACCAGCGTCAGCTACGTAGAAAAGATCCTGGTGTAGAAAGTAATATTAAATAAATTCTAACAACAGCTTATCAAGCTTAAATGTGCTGCTGTTGTTCAGCCGCTGGTTTCCTCTTTCTGGTGCAAAGTGGGCCAAAAACAAACAAGAAAGACGGACTCGCTACAGAAAAGCCGATCAGCTGATCATTTAAGCAGTTTCACGATTGAAGTAGCAGCCGGAGAGCAAGAGGCAGTCGCTCGTTAAGCTTAACGTGGGAATGCTTTACAAACATTCAGAGATGGACTTACACACTTGCTTTACTTCTCTCGGGGATAACTTTGTCGGAGATGAAATGCCAGGTTGCTAGCGAAGCTCCAAATGCTATCCAGACCACCGACAGGTCCCGCATGCCACAGCCGCTCTATCACGTGATGCATACTGCTCCGACGTGCTAACGTTCTGAGGTGAGTTACGGCGTGTTGCAAGTTTTGTGAGGTGCTTTCGTGATATTTAATGGATCGGATTACATTTTTTATTTTTCTCCGATATCCGATCCAGTAATTTAGGTCAGTATCGGACCGATACCGATACGTAATATCGGATCGGTCCATCTCTAGTCAGTACAGAGGGCAGAGAAGGACAGGAAATGTCTTTACCTATCTTGCTATGCTGGATGCTCCTCACAGCGCCCATGGTGGAAAAGCGGCAGATGAGGGGGCAGCCCTCCACCTCCACATTGTACGCCTCCACCTGGATTCAGTTCAGCACAACAGTGTCAGGCTACTACAAAGGGTTAGTTACTAAATGCTTAAGTAAGATGAGGAAGACAAAGCATCAATAATAACCTTTGAGCATGATGTAATTCAAGTGGTCTGGAGCGAAATTAACTCGTCCCAGTGGAGTTAACGGGACTGATATGCCCTCAAATACCTTTGCACATCTGGTGGGAGAGGCTTAACACAAAACTGACTATTTTATCTTATTTTGCCTCGCTACCACCAAAGTCATTACTAAAATAAATACATTTTTAAAAAGGTCACAAACTGTAAACATAAGCACATTAAAGCAACCTTGCATCCTCCAGTCGCCACCACAAAAATAGCTCCACCTCCACAGCAGACCAGTCCGGGTTCCTTCTCCACCTGAGCCACAGAGTGGGAAAGCAGTGAAGACGAGAGCATAGGTAATAAAACACGGCTGACATGGGATCAGCGTAGACTTGTAGTCAAGACCGCCTAATCCGAGACCAAGACAAGACCAAGACCAGAGGGTATCGAGACCAAGACAAGACCAAGACCAAGACCAAGTTGAGACGAGACCAAGACCGAGACCGAGTCGAGACGAGACCAAGACCAATACCGAGACAAAAAAAGTCTTTAAACTGCAGCCAGATGCTATTCTATATACATATGCAGCAAGGCAGAACAAAGTCGGGCCTGTATCAAGACACAGGGACTAAACCCCAATTCAACCAGACCCAGAACTGATCCAGAATTAAAACAGGACTACAACAGTTACCAAGACAGAACCAGAATCAGAACTAGATGATAGTAGCACTAAAAATCATCATAGACCTGCACTACACTTATTTTTTAATTCTACCAAAGTACAATATTTAGATTGAGAAAAGTTTATATAATTATTTAGCCTCGTTGTGCAAACAAGCCTGCAAAACTTAATAAATATAGAATTTGAAAAGTAACAAATGGTATCTAAAAACAAACACTAGGTACTAGATACATGTTCTGATGAGTTTTGGCAAACAACCATTTGACTAACATGTGTGTCTCACCTGCTCTTGTTCCATCTCTGTTCTGTCGTCATTCTCTCTCCCTCTCTGCTCCTCTCTCTCACTCTTTGTGCTGACAATCAAGCCAAACACCAACATCATCAAATATACAGTTGAAACCAGATATTTACATACTCTTCAGATAAAAACACAAACACTTTTTTAATTGTAACATCAAATCAGACTAAATGTTTATTTTTTTAGATTGATAGATATAAAAAACATATTTGTTAACTTTAAGAGTAAAGAGAGAAACTATCTGTATTTCTTAATTGCAAATGGCACCAAATTGTATTCAAATTGAGCCACACTTATGGAGGTCTAATTCTTTTCCTGGTGTTTTGGTTGACATCTCTTGATTTTCCCATGTCAAAGAAACAGGCTCTGTGTTTTGCCTTATATGCATCCACAGCTGTGCCACCAGTTTACTCACATGGACTCTACTAACCTATCAGAAGCTTCTTCAGCTCAGAATGGAATTGTCTGGAGTTTTCTTATTAATTAACAATAAACTTAGTGTATATGTACTCCTAAATTTGATGAAAGTGATTAAAATAGACAGCTCCCTCTTTTTATTCTGACATTTAACTAATTCAAAAGATATTTCAACATGTATTTATCTAAAACAAAAGTTTACTCTAAATTGATGTTTAACAGTAAAAAAAAGTTTTTATGTTTTCTCCATAAAGTGTATGTAAATATCTGGTTTCAACTGTGAATATCCTGCTGTGTATTGAAATTCCTCTTGTTTTGCATAGATATACTGAACAACATCCAAAGTATAATATATAAAATAACATCTACCTGAGTTTTTTCTTTGAAAGAAGCTCCTTATGTCCATTGTTGTGTTCATCAGTACACAACTGAAACCGATTTAGAGAGTTTGTTTAGCCGTGGAGGGAAACAACTGAAAATATGAAATGTAAGCTAAGACTCTAAAAAATCAGCATTGCTGTTCGGCTTTTTATTTATCCATTTGTTGATTCACTCGAAGAGCAAGTAACGCAACCAAGTGATCAGTTTGATATCAATCTTTTGTGATACACCGTCATATTTACATTATTAGTTAAGTACGAATGATTTGCTTTGGTACCTGGTCAAACTTAAGCTCTCCTCTGTCTGCAGCAAATTCGCAGGCAGCAGCTTCTCCCCCCTCGCTCACATGGGTGCTGTGCTCAGTCGCCTAGTGCCTGAGCTCGGATCATACCAAAATTAGGGGGAATTTACGACGGTGTGCTCTGTGCTTCGTGTGTTGTTTTTGGGCTTAAGCCCAGTAAGCCCCCCCCCCCCGCTCCGCTGATGGTTGACTCCAAATCTCCCGAACACTATGTCGATTTGAGAACGCAAGACCGAAACAGCGAGACCAAGACCGAGACCAAGACAAAAGTCCGTCGAGACCAAGACGAGACCAAGACCACGTAAAAGTGGTCTCGAGACCGGTCTCGAGACATCCAACTCTAGATCAGCGTCAGTCAGGTTTCACTTTACCTGCACAATCTGCTGAGAGGAGAAAGGATGGCAGTTGTAGACGTGCACCATGTTTGGTCTTCTGGCAAGAGGACTCTGTACAAGGTGGAAATTTAAAACAAGAAAAAAAACCCCAAAACATTAGTTAAGGTGCTTCATTCTTACTTTATCTGTGTTTCTCAGAGGCTTCATCCATCAGGGTAAACAGGACTACTACAAGAAAAGGGATGCACTTAGTCTCAGGCGCTGGATTGTTTATCGATGAGGACTGATGCCATCTGGAAAGTTTTTCCTTTATTTGACACATTGGGCTAATTTGCATACTTGCACATATAATTCTCGTGCAGTTTTTTTTTTTTACTTTTTACACATAAACATCATATCACACACACATGAATTTCACACGAAAGTGTACTTCCTCCATTTCTTTGGTAGATATTTTTTGGCGTTTACTAGGAAAAGTTGTTCTTTTTTTACTGATCTGCAGGTCTGCGTCACAATTCAACTTACTTTTGACCAGTGAATTAGGCTAAAAAAACTTTCTGCAGACTTTCTCTCAAACTTTAACATCAGTCAGGGGGGGAAAGGCGAAACTATCGCAATTAAATCTCAGAGACCTGCGGGAACAACACGGTTGTAATAAAGGTAAAAAGAAAAAGAAAAAACACACTACAAACCTCTGTATTCTTTTTCTTTTTTTGCCTGTCCCATTTGGTTCTTTAGCCATCAGAATTGTTGTCTGAAGACCAACAAGGATACCCAATGGATTTACTTTGCCAAATGGATCATCGTGGCATTGCCGTATTGGTCCATTTGGTCGATCTTTGTTTTTATTATTTATTATATTTTATTTTCAGATGTTACAGACGGGACAGACATGAGTGAGGGATAGGAAAGGGAGAAAGAAAGAGGAAGGAAAGGAAAAACAGAAGGGGAGAGGGACAGTGAGAAAGGGGGGGGAGAAAAAAAATCATACCCCTACTCCAAGGCCCTGCATGTGTGGGTGGTTGTGGTGGAGCGGGAAGAGGGAGGCAGCTGGAGATGGGGAGGGAAGGAAGGGAGGGGCAGGTAACCCCTCCCTGGGGCCAGCTCCCCCGCTGACCCCAGTAGGCACTCCCACACTCCGCGACCCGCCAGGGAAAGGGGGCCCAGGCCCATCCAGACCAGGGCCCAGTGCAGCAGCGCCCCCCGCGACCCTGAAAAGGATAAGCGGTAGCGAATGGATGGATGGACACTTTGTAATTATCACGGATTTATTTTTACATTGGTGACAGAATTATTTTATTATGTATTTATTTTGTAACTTGTCAGATCAGATCAGTTTTATGTTGCCGTTTTAGGTGAATGGAAAGAATAAGGTGATGTTATATTTTATAGAATCAATAATCAACTTCCAAAGGATGAAAATTAAATAAAAGAAAACATTTAACAGATTTGAACATGACAGCAGATATCCAAAGGGGGGCTACCATCATATCTGCCCTCTAACCTCTGTATCTGTAGATAACCTACAAAGGGGCACCAGATATAGTGAATCAGTGATTGATTACCTCTGTGAAATAGTGACTGTATCTCTAAAGGGACAGCTGAAAATATTTCAGAAGTCTTTTGGCACCATTTTACCTGATAATACATACATTTTTCTATTTCCTCTCTGCCTACTCTTGAGAACTACTCGTGGTACACTATTAACTATTTATTCAAATTTCATCAGTTCAAAAGACTCAGAACAAAATAATTTCCACATATTTGGAAAAGCAGTTTTCCAGATGAAATACATAACATACAGTGCAGATTAGGACTGTATACCAATAATGTTTCTATAGCCATTTAAATATATGACTTTCAAAGCTCAACGTTAGTGGAGTAAAGGTAGTGCTACTTTGGAAAGAACCATTTCAATTTGTGGCTTTCCATTTTCCTCCACAAGATGGCATCGTCCCTTCTTAAATACTACACGATTATTCCCAGTTGTTGCCCAGTAATACCAGTACTTAGATATTGTGATGCAAAGAGCCGTATGCGTTTTGGGATCAGCCCCTCTTGAGGGATTGTTGCTGATTCGCTTACGTTTCTTGATGAATTGATTTGCTATATTTTGTAACTTAAAAACCGTCAGATTTAGTTTCAATCAAAAAGTGTAACGTGAGGTGACAAATACAACAAACAAACAACAACGCAGAACAAAAACTCACGTATAAAGTTAAGTGGTTTTAGTTCAGTCTTTATTTTGAAGACGGAAGTCTTTTATTTTGAAAGGAAGACGATTTCGCCAGAAAGTAGCAGACGAAACATGAAAGTTAGGGAGACCAGGTGGAAACGTACATTTAATTAAGTTATTAATTCTATTTTTCTTAAAAAAAATAAAATAAAGTCTACAATGTGAACAAGGTATATACAACTTTAGAGTTGGCTAATGACTATTTGTGGGTTGATTTTGTTTCACCTTTTATGTCCAGGTTTAAACCAATGACTATAGAAAACAGTTTTCTACAGTCATTGGTTTAAACTTAATTTGAAAAGGCGCCCGGTTGATTAGCATGTAAATTATCAGGATGTCTAAGCCGGAATGCTAACTAGCTACTGCGTTCGAAAGTTTTGTATCCGTTTAAATATTTTACTTTTAATTTTGCTTACCTTTGCTCTTGAAAATAAATACATCGCAAATGGTGCTAACTGTACCACCTGCAAGTGACTCAGTAATCAAGTCTGCAACCCAATGGCCATAATTAGATTTAACTTACACTCAAAACCCCGAAAAGTCTCGTGTAACCTAAACGTTTGATGATATTTTAATCGGGGGTTTATTTAGATCATAATTTAAAAGAAATGACGGTGCAGAGAAACAGAAACGCCTCTAGCCTTCACAGCGGATAACACGCACACGGGTTCCTTTTCTGACAGAGCAGGACACCCTTTAAGTCCTGCTCCTCCACCCTCCAAAGACAGTGCTGCCGGAGGGCTTTTCCAGCCAATTAGCACCACCTTGATTTGCATTTGCCCCGCCTGGTCCTGCCACAGCATCAGAAGGTAACTGTAAGGTAGCCAACGAAGCGCCACTTTTACATGCCTTTTAATTGGCACTAGAGAAATAAAACGAAGACGCGTACTGTAGTTCAATTTTTCGTTGTCTGCTGCGGTCCTGACAGATACTCCGGGGTCGGGGCTTTTCTCTGACTGTAGTAACTGAAATGGATGATACCATCTGCCCGCTAAGACTACACCGTCCCAAAACCAGGGTGCTGTAATCAGTACTCTGGCAGTGGGGGTCTCCTATCAGCTTTGCATTACATCCCCAGCAGATGTGCAGGCTGCAGGCAGCAGCCCGTCTGTGTCGCTCTGCAACTCTCTCAAGGTAAGACTGGTGTATGGGCACTTTTACCTTTAGGATTATTTGTTGCAAAAAAGCGAGAGAAATACGGTAAAGCTCCGGAGAGTCTTAACCATTTAAATCCCTTCTAATCGCTGCACTGAACTAGTGTGCATGTTTGAACTGCTAGGAGTTAAGACTTTGTGTGCTTGGAGGTGAAAGTGAAGCAGAACTGTTTTGCACTCACTTCTTTAACTTCTTTTACTGTTTTTCTAAATTGGCTTTTTAATGTAACTATTAAGTTACAATTATTGCAGGACACATTCAAGTTACATGGCATAAAAACTTCCTCACAAATATCCCTCAAACACTGGATGGTTTTGTTTTTTTAATAACATGCTGAGGACATTTTGCTGTATTTAGCAAGAAAGATGAAACTGCAGAACTGCTAAATTCCACACAAGTAATAACTAGCTGTAAATTATCCTGGGTACATATCTGCAGTCATGTTTTATAGGCTAGAAATCTGTTGGCTCAGAGCTCATGAAAGCATTTCAGAGATTCAACCAGGGGTGTAAAATTAAACCCAACACACACCTTTAAGCGTGAAACAACTCTTTATGATATTAATTTAAATCACATATCAATTGTTGTCAGTCAAGCTGTTATAAGTATTGTCTTTGAGGGAAAGAGTGCAGTGTAGGTGATCCTTTACTGGAAATTGTGTACTTTTATGGGCTTAAATTACACTAAGTATTTTCCTCTTTCCCTTGAGGGTTGTAAAGATGCTTGTATTTAAATACTCTAATAAATCAGTGTAAATTTGCATCCCATAAAACGCTGAAATCATCTTGGGAGAAGAGAATGAAAACTTTGAATGAAATGTAACTTTTGGAGGCAAAAATCCAAACCAAATGAAAGTTGCTGGTATTGTGGTGCAGTGTGATAGTAACTTTTCTCTTTGGACCAGGAGGACAGTGAAAGTCTTTCAGCGTTTCGTACAAATAAGATGTTTGCTGTTGTGTGGCTACTTAGCTGCAAGCCTGGCCTTGCTCGATATGCAGGTGTGTGTGATAACTTGATGACGTTGTTAAATTCACATATCCCCTTGGGCAGTGGTTTAGCGTCGGCACACATATACGCGTTCACAAAATCCTGGCAGCTGCCAAGCAGATTTAATTCTGTTTCTTTGAGACGGGACTGTAGAGCAAATGGATAGAAATGCATAGATGATGGTAGGGAGGACAGCTGGAAATGAAAAGGATGCACAAACATGACGTGAGGAGGATGAGGAAAACACAGATGATGAAAGAAAATGAAGAGAGGGGAAGTAGATGGAAAACAAGAAGTTTTTCTAAAAGAAAATAAAGTGAAAGGGGAGAGACTCAAAAGTATTTTTGCAGACTAAGAGGAGAACAAGCAACAAGAAAGCTTTTTTGATTTTGTCCTACTATGGTAACTCATTGACTTCTCCTCATCTGTTATATTTCTTCTGCTTCTATAGTTACTGTAACCTACAGATAAACATGTTTTGAAGGCGGCTTCAGACTTGTTCTTAAGGCGAGCACCCGACCACAGGGAGAAAATGATATTCCACATCATTCACATATTTATTTTCACACCTCTGAAGAGGTCGGGGAGTTTTTTGACTAACTATAATGTTGCCTGCATTTCAGTGCACAGTTCAAGTTTCAGTGAACACATTCAAAGCGAGTAAATTGGTGTTTATGGTGCTCACATTATAGATGTATGGTTTTTCTACTTGGTTTTTGATGTGCTGCAGACATTTATGCCAGGTAAGCCCTGCAAAGCCCAAGTATTGCAAATGTACCCTGCATTGAGCTGCAGTGATGCAAAGCAATGCTGGCAAGCAGCTGAGATCAGTAATGAAAAGATGCATGCGTGGTGTGTAATTTGAAATGGGGGAATCAGTTCTGTTAGATGGCTGGATCTGCCATCTGTGATAATTTCCAGTTGCAAATGACTGCATGTTTGAGTTTACAATAAATACTGAAAGATGGGAGCTGCCTGGGTCCAACTGTTTGTCTTCCAGTAACGCATTACCATAACTAAGGGTAGGTGTTTTACAAATAGCACACCATATAGAAACAATAGAAAAAATAAGGTTTTCTTTTCCTTTTTATAATAGCAAAAGTTTGTTTTAATACCTCATTATTATGATTATGTCTCTTGCTATGTATTGCTTCTATAAGTGGCCCCACCCTTTTTAAAAAAAACTAAAATTCCCCCAGTTGTTTTTGCATTTTTCCAGCTAATAGCATAGTAGCATAAAGAGTATGACATTTGAAAAATGTGCAAAGTGAGCTGAAATTGGTGGATGCGTTTCAGCAGACAAACGTGAAGAAACCTTACCTGCCACCTGGAATGTTGGCCTTTTGTTCTATGTGAGGGGAAAGCATCTTCTCTCTGCCCAGTGCCCTTCATTTAAAATAATCAAACACTTTGCTGCGATGCTGAGTAACAGGAGCTGGAATTGCCTTGGTGATGATGCTGATGTTATTTTTGCAGCTTAATTCAATTGGTTGGATTGTGTCAGTCTAATGTGATTGGCAAAATGGATGCCCTTGGAGTATAAAAGGCAGCCAATACAGGCTTTAGACAGTGGCTGGGGGGGAAAGGGAAATTGTCCTCTAATGCTGTCTTGGCTTCTCTGGCCTTTGAATTTGTTGTTTGCCATAGCTGCTTTGGTATTCGGTAAGTATCTATCAAATAGCCTGGCCTCTTTAGATCATACAGCAAGGGAGACTATTTATATGCTATAGTAAAAATGCATGCTGTGACAGCGCCCCAGAGAAATGTGGTCATGGGAAACAGCTGAGGTCAAACCAACAGGAAGTGGAGAGGAGAGGAAGAAGAACTCTCAAGGGACAGAGTGTAGTTTTCTTGATGGTGAACTTGTTGCCTGGTTCTACTGGAAATTCCAGTATGATTCTTTACTGCTCACTTTATTTGTACTCATGTGCTGGTTTCTTCTGAGCTTTTATGTTCTGGCAGCTCTATTGGGAATATGCTAGCAGATCCCATTCTTTGTATATTAAAGAAAAATGTAGAAAAGACATCCCAGAAATTTCTGATGAGACCTTTCTCTTTGCCCAGTTGTTGTCATCTCTATCGAACTGCCTTATGAAGGCAAGAAGGGCATGCAATATATGACGTTTTTCCCCAACTTATCCAACTCCCTTAAACCTCCACCACAGTTTTCAGATTTGTTCCTAGATTTTGGGATCATCTGGAAAGACTCTGTTATCTTCCAGCAGCCATGTGGAGCCTTGTAAAATCTTTATGAGATAAACCACTCGCAATATCTGGGAGAAGCCTCAACACTTTAAAATGATATACAGCTGTTCAATAGTCTACGCTACTCAGTTGTTACACGAAGCATCTGGCTGAAAGATGCAGTGAAAAGGTCTTGATATCAGTAGTAGACGGGGTGTGGCCAACACTGGTTCACTAGCATCCTTGTACTGCACAAGCTCAGTTAACCCAGTCATTAAATTTCCAAGACTGGATGGCAAATTTTTATAGTAACCACGTTACGTCGACCTTTCTCGATCTGTTAACAAGCGAAAGTGAAATGGACAGTTTGTGAACCTCACTTAGATCAATTTCTGTTTGTTCTTGCGAGTTGCTTCACATAAAGCATGCTAGAAAAGTAGATTAAAATTGGGAACAAATTTAAAAAGCTTATGCTAGTGATCTCATAATGTGGTTTTAGAAAAAAACCTCTCAACGAGTTTTAAGCCTCTGGATTGTCTGCTAATGTATCATAAACTGGATGACTGGACAGTAGTAATATACCTATAGCTTTTTTGCCCCCACCCCCGCGGGCATTTCCCCCCCTCCCCTATCCCCCGCCGCGTCCATGTGCGTGTGCACGTGCGCGAGAACGGACTTTTTGCACGTGCATGTGGGTCCAGGGGTCATATGAGTTCACATGTGTTTAATAGCGTATTATTTAATGAAACCATTATGTGTTTTAATTAAACTCTTTTTAAAGGATTGTATAGGTCTCAGAGTTCTGTTATTTAGACATAGATGATTTAATTGAACTACTTTAGGGGTATTTTAACTAGTTAGGAGCCTTTTGCATTTTCTTCAGTGCTATTTAGGAGCAAATAGTTTTCAAACAGAGGGCCGCAAATAACAGGTATCCCTTTAGAAATAAACAGTGATACTTCTAAAAACCGGGTATTCCCACACAGCATTTAATTTAGCTAGTTTAGGAAGATTTCACTTTTCTAATAGTTTCACAGGCTAGTAGTTTTTAAATAGAGCACCACAAACAACATGTATCCCTTTAGAAATAAACTGTGATACTTCTAAAAGTACATATTCACACTAGCGCTGTATCAACCTCAATGTGGCTTTAATGCAACTAGTCTTATAATTATCTACTAGTCTGCAACAGTTGGACTCGATGATTACACATAGATGATTTAACTACTTTAGAGGCATTTCACTTTTCTAAAAGTTTCACAGGCCAATAGTTTTAAATAGAGCACCGCAAACAACATGTATTCTTTTAGAAATAAACTGTGATACTTCTAAAAACACATATTCACACCTAGGCGCACTCTGTAACAGTTAGACAGAGGGGGTACAGTTAGGCTCCCAACAGTCTGTAAAAAGGGATGAAGCAACAAAAGAGGAGCCCTTATCAAGAGTATCCCAGCCCAAAGGTGTTTCTTCACAAACAGTTAATGGCTTTAATGCAACTAGTCTTATAATTATCTACTAGTCTGCAACAGTTAGACTCGATGATTACACATAGCTAATCAGAGGGGGTGCAGTTAGGTGCCCAACAGTCTACAAAGCAACAAAAGATGCTCCTTATCAAGAGCATCTCAGCCCAAAGATGTTTCTTCACAAACAGTTAATGGCTTTAATGCAACTAGTCTTATCATGTCAGAGGCCAACAGAAACCATGTCCAACAGAGTCTCCAAAGGCCTGCCACCTTTCTTCCTTACATCATGCTCTTTTATCTCTACATCTCAGAGGTCAACTGAAAGTAGCCCCACCTATATAAAAACACCCCATCAGACACACAGTATCTTCCACACTACTTCACAACTGCCGCAAGGTATATCATTTTAACTTTTTATTTTTTCACTTGAACGTGCGTTGGAGCCGACTTTGCTAACCACACAGAGCGTTTCTGGCAGTCGGGCGTTGCTTATACAATAGAGAAAAGCAACAATACAGAGTGTTTCTCTGCTCCAAGAAATCCGAGGGCCTTTCACAAGGTAAGCATGTCTGTTATACCCAGGACATAAATGTCTGTATGTCAGTGCTAATTATTCAAAACCTGTTTTAAAACGTGACACATATGTTGTCCGAAAACATTTCCTCCAAATTTGCAAAGTTACTGATTTAAAAAAATATATATTTTCGAATTTTTAGTTCCATGTCAAACATATGATAGACTCTTGAGCATATTCGTATAGCTAAATTCACAATGGTATAACCGTGCTAAATAAAAGAGGCCCAAGCACCAATGCACTCTAATCCACTCCGCTAAACTGTATGTTGATAAGTACATGAAGCGTACCTCTACCTCTACAGCTGAAAACAGTTTGTATCCGCACTCTGAGGGTCTGCTGAATTGTTTTTAATACGAACAGCAGATGATGAAATCCTGTTTATTGTAGAAACTGTCCCTAAGCTATTGTTGCTCATACTTACTGAGGTCCCTAGCTACTTCCTTACTATGTCAGTAAACTTCTTTGAAAAGGAAGCTGTTGTAGATTTAAAGAAACATCTTAATTGAAGCAAAGGCAAAAAAAAAAACTGGAATGAATTTTATGTGACTGTTCATATTAAAGCCAACAACAAGTGAAAATCCCCCCCCCCCCTCTCTCTCTCTGTCTCTCTCTCTCTCTCTCTGTCTCTCTCTCTGTCTCTCTCTGTCTCTCTCTCTCTCTCTCTCTGTCTCTCTCTCTCTCTCTCTGTCTCTCTCTCTCTCTCTGTCTCTCTCTCTGTCTCTCTGTCTCTCTCTCTCTCTCTCTCTCTCTCTGTCTCTCTCTCTCTCTGTCTCTCTCTCTCTCTGTGTGTGTGAGTGTGAGTGAGTGTGTGCCCTCACAGAAGGAAGGTCACAGCAGGAGCTTTTCTCTAACGCATTACCAATCAGTTTTTCACAAGAAGTGTAGCTCATACAATGGTATAAGTGTATTCTTTGCGATACTTTATAAATATGAAACTAAAGATTTTGAGTTCGTGCACATTGTGAAGCAAGAATCTAAATATCTGTGTCACAATGATTTCTATAAAAGCGTGTTGTTTATGGGGATAATGCAACAAATCTTTTGTGCGTCCTATTAATGATCAATGGTAATTGAAGAGGAACCCTGACTCAGGACATTTTCATGACAAGTGACAGCGCAGACAACTACTAATGAGAGAACATGTTTTATCATCATAAACACGATCATATGAAGCATCGTTAAAGTGTCACTTCAGTAATGTTGACTCATGCTTTTAATAATGACTTTAAAACACTAAACTCTAATTTCTGTGGTTTATTTTAAGTTTACAGAATATAACATGTGGTAAGACGACGAGTTTTACTTCTCACTGTCCGTGTTATGTGTATCTATTTATCATGTGTGCTACTTTGCTCTGTGGACTGTAAAATGTTTCATTGTGTTCATGAAATAAACCAGACTTTCACCGTCTGCATCTTTTACTGTTTTTCTGCTTTTGTTCACTCCAAGTTTGACAAAACCTACAGATATCCAGAGTTAACCCACTAACAATGTGGAGCAGTCACATTTAGCTGCTTTTTCCCTGAACACAACCAACTGAGAGAAACGCCTGTAGGCCTCACTTTGGTCATTTGAACGCTGAAGGAGATTTGTTCCATAGACACATACTAGTGTTTCCTGCACTACTATGTTCTATTTAAATCCAGATTCCTTTTATAGTTTGCAGTGAAATTTGTTAAACCATTGCTTAATGGGACAGAAGTACAAGTCACTCTTTACTAACACATTTGTAGATACGTTTATTGCTGAACAACGCAGCTAGCAGTCTCACACACTCTTTAGGTTTTTCAAGTTATGTGTGTAAGGGTTTAGTCTATCAAACATTACCCTTTTTCCCCAGTATCACAACAGTATGACTCCCAAAGTACGGCTCAGTAAACAACCAATGATTCTAAAGCCAGAACAGAAAGATACAGTTGGAAGATGAATGATTGCGTTTTTATGATGCATTGTAAAACGACCCCCTCTTCTTCTTCTCCGTGTTGTTGTTGTTCGTGTGTGTGTGTGTGTGTGTGTGTGTGTGTGTGTGTGTGTGTGTGTGTGTGTGTGTGTGTGTGTGGGCCTTAGAAGTCAAATAATACATTAGCCATACTTAAAAAAAACATCTGAATTTCATTTAGAACTGAGATTGTAAGTTGTAAGCAGAAATCTTATGCACAGCCAGAAACATGTTTCCCCACTTTCACAATGCTGAGGTGTCAAATCCACAACCCCCAACAAATGGTTTGTTACACGCGGGTGTGAAGGGCAAGCTTTACTTACACAGCCTCACACACAGTAGATTTTTAAAGTTTTTGGGTACAGGGGTTTAGCCACAGATGCAACATCCACTTTTGATAAAGATCACTCCACCTGTTTATTTCTTAAGAAATTAAGCATCTTTATTAAGCTCTTATTTATAAATGTCTACACAATAATAGACACCGTGTGCTCTGTGACATTATAGTCTTCTACTTCTGCTTCCATCGGTTTGCATTTTAAACTCCCAGCCTTTCAGTTTGTTATGAACGACTTATATTTCTAACATTTTGTGATATAAAAGTGAACCATGCGACTTTTGTTATTTGGCATGACTTAAGACACGAGTTATTTAAACAATTCTAAATGACAGTGTGGTGGCCATAGTACTTTATGTGGGCCAAATGTGTTAAGGATAATGTTTATCAATGTAAAATTGCAAAGAATTTGTGGATAGAATATAACATTTTGTAAACAGTTACCTCAGAAGCTGTACTGGTAGATCTATGTATGTAAGGTAACACTATCCACAGTACTTCCACTTAAGTAACTAAACACATAAAGTCACCCTTACCAGTAATCCGCTGCTCCTTGAAAAAAGTAGCACAAACAGACAACTGACTGAGCAATGATAAGTAGAACTACCCGAGGCCGATACTCAAGCAGAAGAAAATTAAAAGTTGTTGTTTTTGTGGCTCGAAAAATTAAAGAAAGTATGTTTAATAATTCAACAAGACCCGCACCTTCAACACATGTACATTCAAATTCTGGAACAGGCTCATCATTGCTGTTGTTCAATAGTTTTTATCCGTTCGAAAAAGTCATTTTACGGCTTTAATATTTCCAGCTGATAAGGAGAATGAGTGCATTTCAAATGAGCGTCCAAAGGCTTTAAACATCCGCTTTGTCTGTAACGCCAGTATCAAACTACAGAGCATTGTTTTTACTAAAATTCAACATTTTCAGATGAAAATTTGGCTGCTTTTTGTTTTTTCACTGTAACACCCACCTCAACGCCGTTTTTAGGATATTCTTGGTGATCCCACCTTTTTCATATTTATGCTTTTGGCACTGAGGGTATCTAATACGCATGTTGTCACTGTGTTTTTGTACTACCAGCTGCGAGGGCTCTGCTTTGAGCAGTCTGTTTTTATTTTGTCTCGTGACTGTGTGGTTTTTTTTCAAACGAGATCCTCCTCAGTTTGATTTTGTTACCACAAACTTTGTGTGAAGTTCACAACAGAGGTAAAGAGATTTAAACACCCCAGTTTAAGGAGGCAGGCAGGGGTTGGACCACCTGCACAGGACAGGTGAAGCAGAGAGTGTCCGGGGAGATGTGCAACAGAAGCAGAGGGAACATTTTACAAGATGAGAAATGGCACATTTAGGTGATTAAGGACTGTTGACAAGATTAAAAGACACGTCCGTCAGAGTTCAACAACATTACAGTTTGATTAAATAAAAAGTTTTTAAACTACACAAGGGTCATTTTCTCCTCTGATAGTAAGCATATTAAACATCAAGAAAGAAAGAGTATAAAGAAAAATAGTAAATGTGTGTCTAATTAAACTCTTCCTATGAACCTTATATCATCCTTTAATATGTTTGGTGTTACAAACTTGAAGAAGCACAGAAAAGATCATCAGACATTAATCTAATCAGTTTTCAGCCTTCATTCATATTGAAATGTTGAAATCTTCCCTGCTAGACCCAAGTGCAGCGTTTAACACCGTTGGCCATAACATGTTATTACAGCTATTATTAAATGGAGAGTCCTCTTCACACACTGAGGTTAATTATGAAGCTCCACAGGCTTCTGTGCAAAGACCAGTTTTGTTTACATTATACGTGCTTTAGAAGGCATAGCATAGCATACATTTTCACTGCTATGCATATGATACCCGCTTTTATTGGTTAAACCGCCGGGATGTCTTAGACACATAATGAGCTTTAATTTTCTGCTTCTAAGTTCAGATAGAACTGAGGTTATTGTAACGGGGCGTAAAAATCTTAGAAACACTGTGGCTAACAAGATCCTTACTCTGGATGGCATCGTCTTGAGCCGCCTGTTGTAGTGATTTGGTACATTATAAGTAAAATTGAAACATACAATCCCATAGCACAACATCAACATTTATTTATATACAAAAATAAAAATGCTTTTTCAGAAAAGAATTGTAACTTCACAATTCATCACCGGTTACGTGGGTACATTTTCTTTTTAAATGCACTAAATGTAGAATACATGGTTTGGTAAAATGTTGGTTACACGTTCTAAGAATGAAAAAATCAGTCTTTCAGA
This sequence comes from Aulonocara sp. 'chitande type north' Nkhata Bay, assembly GCF_057382095.1. Lineage (NCBI taxonomy): Eukaryota > Metazoa > Chordata > Actinopteri > Cichliformes > Cichlidae > Aulonocara > Aulonocara sp. 'chitande type north' Nkhata Bay. Next base: position 11,031,891 of record NC_141360.1, read on the forward strand.
GAAAAAATTAGCAGCCACCTTTGTAACACTCTGCGACCAACCGTAGCTGTCTGATTTTCACCATGTCCAACCCTACCAGTTTGGTGTATGCCTCGGCGATGGCGTCAAAGACTTTCCTTTCCGATTTCAGTTCGTGCAAGAGAGTTTCCGCCACCATGCAGACTTTGACGTCGTCAATTTTGATGTTGCGAGCAATCAGCAGCCGTTGAATGGATGGAATGAAACGAGGGGTGAGGAGTCTTTTTCTGATGCTGTAATAATTTTCAGCGTAAAAGTCATCCTCCAACACTCGCGTACACTCGTGCTGTTTCTGGCGGGGTTGATCGGACATACAACCGTTGCATTCGTCAGTGAGGTACTTGTTGATTACTAGGTTGACAAGATGATACACCGCGGTTTTCACGGTATCGATGAACAAAGAAGATGCCCAACCGTCAAGCTCGTCCGCTTGCTGCGGCTTTTCCAAGGGGCGATAGGAACCGCGCGTGTCAGGTAATATTGTGCCCTCGTCCGCAGAACTTTCCTCCTCCTCCGCAGGGTGGCGCAGGGCTGTAGAGGCCATACTTCTCTCTGTTGTTGAGCTAAAAAAAAAAAGGTTTGAAGGAATGAGACGGCGGTCTTCTTTTTAAAATAACAGAAGGGGGGCGTGATCTGGAAGTGGGTTGATCTTAAAGGGTGCGGGTAGGTGTGGCAGCAATTTTCAAAAACCGTAGAGTGGGCCACTGTGTCTCTAGCAGCTGCAACTTTGGAAAAGAACGGTAATTCCCATCTGTTGGGCTTGAAATTCTCCATGAAAATGGCATCTTCCAGCCCTTCTGCTCAATCAACCATCAGAGTGACAGAACTTGGTACATATTTGGTACTTGGTACCAGGGATACTGAGCAATCTTTAGTCTCTGAAGATCCAGCCACGAACCCTACATTTGAAGATTGGAGTGAAGACGCACCGTATTCACCAGTGTCAGAGTGGAGCACACCCCCCCCTCACCACCACAACTGTGGACTATGGACACTGACAACGAGGAAGCTCTGCCATTTAGATAATTTGTTTGCTGTGTCTGTAGATGCTATAGGGCTACTTTGTGATACAAGTCCTTTACTGACTTTAATCATCATTAGTGTCTTGTTGCATTGTGTGGCACAGTTGTACTCATAAAATTGACTTGGAGTAATGTTTAGGAAAACAATACAGCTTGATGGATCAACTCACAAATAATGTACGGAGATTAGTTATATTAGTGTGTGTGTTTGCAGCGGCAGTATAATACCATAATGAAATTGGACAGTAAAGTGAATGACTGTGCATTTGTGTATGTATGTGCACTCACACACAGAGAGAGAATAGGTGAGCTTGCACAGAAATGCTTTCACTGTAAGTTAATGGCCATATAGAGAATTTTATATCCGGATCAAATAAGTATTGGCTAGTTTTATTGACAGCATTTTTTTTATATGATGTTTGCACAAATGAAAAAATATACTCAGTGTTAACGTTTGCTGACGTATCCAAAAAGCCTTAAACGTACAATCAGTTGTTTTTGGAGTTTATTACCGTATTTTTGGACCATAAGGCGCATTAAGCGAATTAAAACAGTCAGATAAGTCAAACTTAAGTCAAACAGATAAGTCACATTCAAATAAACATAAATATTCTTGATATTGTTACTTACAGTTAATTACTGGTTGTCAGCAGATTAGAAATGCAACCCTCCTGTCTCCAGATAGCTGAATGAAGGTGAGGCAAATGTTTCTGAGCGTTAAATGTAGTGTTTATTTTTTTCTATCCCTTCAGTAGTTAACTTCCTTCAGTATCCAGATTAAGGAGGAGTGAATATTTTTTCTGATGCCTATAATATACACTGTGTAGAGTATGTACTGTATATATGCTGGTGAGTAATATACAGAGATTACTCTCTCAAATGACCTCTATTGGGCTGAACTGGAAATGGTGTTAGACACTGAATGGAGTCCCTATACTGCGTGACTGACTCTTATTCTCTAATCTATATAATGGCACACACAGGTTAGATTAATATGGATGATGGATCCCAGCATTGGTTGATGTTGGTAGGTTCTGACAACCTTTGGGGATGTCACTGATAAAATGTAAATCCTCATAACGTCACTTAATGTGATTGGTTGGGGTGGGTGGGGGTCGCTGCGTGTGCTCAGTCACTCCGTCGTTGCTTGACAAGCTGTTAGATGTTCTGTCTTTATATGTGACATGCCACCACTCACACACACAGACATGCATGAAACACAATACCACCCCATATGTACTCTGCCACCTACATGACACAATATATAAATAATATGATCACACAGATGATACACAATGATACTAGCTTTCAAAAAGAAAAAGCGTAATGATGTGCAGCAAAGAGAGCGATTACAGATTTGTTCATCAGTCAAATGTTTCCTATTGAGCTCTTGAGTTATTCTGAATTGAGTGATTCTGAACACAGGTTACCAAAAATGCTCCAAAATAAGAAAATGTGAAATCCAAGGGAAGCGAATACTTTCTGAATGCATTTTATTATGTTTGACTATATGTTTGACTTGTGCTCATGTGTGAATGTTAGCTTGGGCTTCCAGATAAAATGATGTGTGGTGGTAATCGGTAAGGGCGTTTTGGTTATATCAGCGTTATTCCCCAGTATCATGTTCATTTTTAAAAATGATTTCAGGGTGTATCTTGGCCCTGGCAGCACAGGCACAGACAGTTTGATTTGCATTATCAGTATCAGTTAAGATTGAGACATCATCGCTCTGGGGTGTCCTGTAGCGATACTGCTAACAGCTCATTAGACCGATAAAGAGTAAGACTGAAGAAAAGTTGTCAGTTTAATATCATACAGATACAGACAGATATTATCCAGGCACACACAGAAATTAGTTTGGGAAATATTTATCATAGTTTGCGAGTCTTTTGCACCATTCAGTCCAGCTCATAATTAACTGGCAAATTCCAGAGCCATTAGTTACACAAGGTCACTAAGCAGAGAAACACTGATTAATCTTAGTGTATGTGTGAGAAACTGCATACAGCACCAAATCCGACACTGAAATAGGCAACTTGTAGTGTTAAAATTTGCAACTTAATTGTATTATTGTATTATATGTTTAACTGCTCATTAAACACATATTCTCTCTCTCTCTCTCTCCCTCTCTCTCGATCTTTTTAAAAAAAATTGTGTTTCAGTCTCCGAAAGAGTCAACTCTGCCTGCATCTGTGTGGTTGATCTGTCACCATGAAGCATCAGTCTATTTCCCGATGGTTGAGTCAGCTGGGACTGCCACAGTACTGCACAGCACTGGAGCAGGAATATGATGGCGTAGAGGTAATACAAGTACATGTGCGCACACAGCAGCACAACCCACATGTTTTTTAGCATCCGAGTTTTTAAATGACTCGTGAAGCTGTTGTAAATTATATAAAACAACAAGCTTAGAGGAAAACCTCTTGAGGAAAATGATGTTTACTGGAAAGTAAACATCATTTTCTAGCGCTCAAGAAAAGGTTTTCTGTGGGTAGTTAACCTGCCAACGCTTTAGAAGTGTTTTAGTGTTGATTGTTAATCATTTTAACTATGGTATTCAGACATGGTATAAAAATGCCAAAAATGACTGAAATTGCTACCAATGAGAGCGCGGGATACCGCTGATTAGAGATCCGAATCGGTTACCTAGGCAACCAAATGGCAATCGGCTTCAAAGTAATGTGTGACAAGTGAATCCATTTCAGTATGAGCCAGCTTAAAGGACATATAATACTTTTATCATTTTTACGTATATATTTTTAGTTTTGGTAGGTCTTGTCCTAAGTTGGGTGAAAAAACAAACAAACAAATCAAATACAAGAAGAACCACAAAAGGACACCACTGATGATTTGGATAAACATTTTGAACTACAGAGGACATTTAAAAAAAAATTAAAAACAGTTGTTTGAGCAGATAATGAGATTTGCATGATCATATATCAGATGTTGAGTTAATTTAAGTTGGAAGATCTATACAGACCTATACAGAGGGCACAACATCTTTGTTTCTCTAGAGAAAGTGACATGATTGATAGTAATAATATAAAAGGTGTTTTATTGTCCCCGTGAGCTGTAAGTGATAAATACATTGTAATTTGAATGAACTGACCTTTTTAAGTAGTCACACAATGTTTGCATTCCAACAACTGAAATAGTGGTTGTTATTAAGGCAGTTTCCCACGACTGACTACTAAAGCAGCCTTATAAAACTTCATCACCGGCCTGAATGGACAGCGATGTGGAGGCTGTTCAGCCATTACCCAACTTCATGCTGAATGGTACACAGCCTTTGGCTAGGGGACAAGATTCATGAGCCAATAAGACATGAATTATTGCGTTACCTCTAGCTAATGTTTACCCAGAATGCATCTGTGCACAGTGAAGGCATAATAGAGAAAATACAAGAAAGCTTGCGCAAGAAAAGGCTATTCTAGTCACGTTTAAATGAAACAGTGTAGATATAAGTTGTTATGTGAAATATTTTCTCAATATTAAATGGATGAAATTCTGAGCGTAGATCTACATGTAGCTAATGCTTTAGGATGTACACTGTGTATTTTTTTTTCAGTGTAAAGGAAAGTCTCTGTAAGGTCTGACATATATACTTAAGGTGATGGTGAGGAGTTGTTTGCACTTCTTGTTACACTGTAATTGCTGTTATGGGAGGATAAAACTAAGAACTATCCCCTACCTCTTTCTTGACCATCCTCCATTCATAATGAAGTCAGTGCAGTGTTGCTAACCTTCCTATTCATATTAGAACAACAACATGAGGTTCAGTGCCTCTGAGCCATCCATGCTTGTGAAAACAAACCTAACTAAACTAACATCATTAACACAGCCTTTGCCAGTGTTGGGGTCATTATTCCAAAAAAGTAATGTATTACATGCTACTTCTTACTGTTCTTGCAGTATGTTACTTAAAGAGAAAGTAATTTGTTACACTACTAGTTACATTACTTTCTCGTTACTCCGTGAATTGACCTAAAATGCATCGTCATGTAATTACCAGCTAATAACATAAAGGTTGGGTTACAGTTCCACACACCAACACAAATCTCTCTGCTAATGTAGACGCACATAGAGCTTTCTTTTAGGGTTTACATAAGAAGAAAGCTGACAACACAACATGAAAACATCCCTAATAGACTTTAAAGCCATTGTGATTCTACTTTAGAAACATGCACAGGTAGAAATGGAGAATGGAAGTCTGGCTGTATGTCAATGCCTTTGTTGAAGTTCAGCGTCTGGGTGCTGGACTGCGATTAGCATGAACTCAGCTTTATCGTCTTTCTGGGTTCTTTGCTATCTTTGTGTTAGCAATATAATGTGGTTGTTTCTGTACTTGATGCTGTTAGCACTTAACCGTCACACTCTTATCCTTTCTAAGTATGTACTTTGATTATAGTAACACGTTAAACCCAAAACTTCTTGCTGCAGTAATGTTTTTTTTAATATCTGCCTGGATGTTGGATGTTTGCTTGGGTTCTCACAGTCCAAAGACATGCAGTTAGTGGGGTTAGATTAACAGGTCATTCTAAATTGTCCATAGGTGTGAATGTGAGTGTGGATGGTTGTCTGTCTCTGTGTTGAGAGGATAAGAGGAAGAGAATGGATGCATGTATTATAGATTTTGAGGTGATGATGATTCTTGATTTCTCTTGATTATCCACAAAACTACAGTTAACAGTTAACGTACAGCATTTAGTTAGAGAACATGGATGTTGTCTTTCTCAGCCCCACCTTATAATTTAACCTGTCTCCCCACTGGAGATAGAAGTGCTGCTTTTTTAAAATTTTCTGCCACGTGATTCAAATGTCAAAGAGTTTGACATTTAAATTCAACAGGCCATTTTATTACCAAAAATATCGATTCATGCAGTATTTAAAAAAATTCCAGATCACTGCGCCACAGTGAGATGTTTAATGTCCGGAAACATCCCCACGTCTCTGCTTGCCTTTTCATTTACTTGCACCTTCATTGTTGAAATAACATTTACGCTGGCAAAACCAACATCCACAAGTGCTATGTCAACTCTCCACAGGACTGGTATGGGAGTTCATATTGTTGTTCAGCTCTGCGTGATGTGGACAACAGAGAAAAAAGAAAACATGTCAACTTGCTGTTCCATGCAGACTGAGATGAGAAAGACAGGAGAGGGAGGGAGAGATTCTGAGATAGAGAGAGACAGACAGAAAGACTTATCTCTCTCTCTCGCTCCCCCTCATGCACACACCTTGAACTGTGTGTGTGTGTGATGAGCTGAACAAATGTAGTATCTTTCTTGACTTGCCAACATGTTATTATTGAGCTGTTTAGGCATGTTGAGCCCAGTGACCATCTGTCACATGTGTTGTACGCACCTTGATAAACTCAGGTTCATCTCTTGTAATTTTCTTTTTTTCCCTTTTGTTTTTCGTGTGTGTGTGTGTGTGTGTGTGTGTGTGTGTGTGTGTGTGTGTGTGTGTGTGTGTGTTTCCGTTTCCCATTCAGGGTTATTTTTTTTAAACCGTTTCCTCCTTTGTGTGCACTTTTGTGCACGGATGAGTTTGTTTGTGTGCATGTATTTGGCTACTTGTGGATGCAGGTGAGCAGTTTCTTACTTGCAGTGTGCTTGTGCGCCCTTTCACTGTGATTTTAATTTGTCTGTGTGTGTTTACATTCATGGGTGCCCACTGCATGCTCAGAGTCTAAATAGAGCAGTGTTTGTCATGAGCCATGAGAATAGTCATATTGTTGAGCAGTCAGAACAAAAAGCCCTTGGTCTGAGCTCAGAGCAGCATGTGATGACACACTGTGTCACATGTACATGTCTGTGTGTGTTGTGGGGGTTTTTTGGGTGGGTTTCTTTTTTCCGTTTGGTTACAAGCGTACTATAGAAGGTTGGGTTATGGTTCAAAGATTTGGTAGGTCTCTACTTCAAAGGTCATGTAAGTTAATAACACAGCGAGTGTGGAAGTGTGGCAGGGTGTGTGTTAAGACAGTGTAATGACAGCAGCAGGATGAGAGGTGGAGATGACACTTTGGAAGATAAGAGGTCACTTGTGGTCTCAGCCTTTTTATTATGCACTGCTTTCTGAAAATCTTGTGAATGCCATAACTCAAGATGGAAGTCATCTAGGATCTTCAAATATATATCATACGTGCATCTATTAGTAGGCTGAGGGGCAGCACTGGTGTCTGCCAGTATTTTTGTATTTATTGCTCTTGATGTGTTTTATTCTTGTTGTTGGGCTTAACAAGCACCTGAGTGCAAAATACAATTTCACCTCATGCGAATATTTGCTGGAATGACAATAAGAGCCTTTAAATAAGTATTGGAATAGTTAAAATCCAGTTAAAAGTGGCAGAAATGGTTTTGCTTTTTGACTTTTCTCTAACAGACAAAAGGATCAAAATATTACAGACTGTAAAAATACTGCTGCTCAGTACCCCAGCACCACCCACTATGACCTCAGTAAAACCACAAGTAGAATTGTTGCGGCAGGGAAGGCAGACGCACCTGCACGGCATCACAGTCACGCCTCGCCAGCTTGGTGTAGGGTCCTGTCATGTTGTCTTTGTGGGTATGTGTGGCTGGCAGCTAGGGAGCTGCAGCCGTGGAAGTGTGTTAGAACGCAACCGTAAAAAAAATATGTTGGAGAATGCAGAGTTGTGGTCACGCCATGCCTCATTCCTGCCACAGTTGCCTTTTTCACAATGTTGACCAAAAAAATGACAATGTAGGAGATTCATTTCAGAATTGACAGCAGGTCTGTTAGATTGGTTTGGATGCATTAACTGGGAATTATATTTTTGCATTAACGGTATTCTGCAGGTATGTTGTAGCCCAACCCAGCAAAAACCATGTTTGTCTTCTATCTGAAAATGAAACTCTGTTCAAACTGAGATGAAATTTTAGTTGTGTGAGGGTCCAATGAGTCCTCTAGACTCAGTTTATGCAAAACCTGTGTTTTAAAAAGTGTAAATATCAGTAAAACCATAAGTCAATGCTTTACTGTAGGCTGGGACACAGCTTATTTGAACCCAATATGTAACTGATACGATACAGGGACAACATAGTATATTTTTAAACTGTTATTTTTATTTGAAAAAATGAATTCACATCTATGATCCAGACATCATCTCACAGTAAAACATGCAGACTATTTAACTTCACGATGGTTAAATGCAGCTTTGTTTGTTTTGTACACCTTGAATTAAAGGATGCAGTTTCTAGGGTTAATTTGCCCCAACAACAAACTGAAACGCTGAGCAGAAAGTTGCTGAAAGCTGTCGACTGCTCCACAGAACTTCGTAGCCTGTGGTAGTTTGAAACATTTCAGCGGTTTAGTATTTATTTTTAAGATACAGTATCCAACACTATTTCTAGAGCAGGTTGATTTTACATGCACGTTTTTGTTTGCTTATATTTTCCAGGATCTGCTTCACCTCACAGAGTATGACCTCTTGGTGCTTGGAGTCCACAATCACCTCCACCGCCTGCACCTTCTTACTTCTCTACGCCTCCTTCAAGAGCGAGAGAGGAGGAGAGGTACTCTTGCACTCCAACACGCTGCCGGATGCCTAAACACTTTTTATCTTACCTGATCTTTTCCATCAAGTTGTTGATTCTGGATCTGTGTTTGATTTGATTCCTGGTGTGCCCAGCGACTAGACAGAGACAGAAGCATTAGTGTCATGTAAAGACTTGCTTGTGCCTGGGGGTCGCTGGTGGAGGGGGTTATTTTACTCAGGATAATGCTGTCTCTCTCTCTCGCGCGCACACACACACACACACACACACACACACACACACACACACACACACACACACACACACACACACAAAGCATGTGAACCAAAGCTGTCAGCAACTAGGGAGAAGAGTGCTGAGGCCTGCACTCCTGCTGGGTTTAATCACTTTTGGAGGTGTGCATGTATGCATGCGTGGATGTGCTTTTTAGTGTGTTCGTGACAGACTGCTTTGTTTGCTCTGGTTCCCATGCATTATAAAGTGAAATCTAGCTGTTGTCTTGGTGACTGCTGTATAAGTAAAGTCACTAAATAATTGTAGTGGATCTTGTTGGCTGTTGCTACATGTTATCATACATCCACAACAGCAGGCATAATCAGAAGATGCAAACTTGGGGCAAAATAGCCACTTTGTGATCAAAACACTGCGCCCGCTGCATCACTTACAAAAAAAAACAACCCACAGTGTCTTTCTTGGCTGAACTTCTGAACATTTTTCAGGAGCCAGACTTTCTGAAGTTGTTAAGAGGAAGCAGGGACTATAAAGAGTCTCCTCCTGTCTCATAGTAAACCTAGCAATTTGCAAACCCATCTGGTATGAAGTGTCTAAAAAACAAAACACGCAAACAAAGAGACCTCAAGTTACAGTAAGTATAAAAACATTTGACTTTCTGCATCTGGTTTGGCATAATTTAGGTTTTGTGGAAGTTTGGTTTTACTGCTGGTCATTTAGCAGTAAGGTATTTCTTTTTCCTTTTTCAGTATGTTTTACTATGCATATCTGTTGTGTTGCCTGGGTTTATTTTGAAAATGTGCATGAATGAGGATGGATGACCTACTAACTGCAGACCAAATCTACAAATGGGTACAAAGAAAGTAACTTGAAACTGGACTCTGTACAGTCCTGTGAAATGTGCTTCCACAGGAATTAAGAGGGAATCTAGCAGCCAGGTGCCTTATGAAGACAGAGGCTTTGGTAGTTTGCTGGTCTGGACCATATAACTGTGTGTTAACACAATGTTCAGGTCAAAACATGAAATGCTCAGAGAAATTGCAAAAAACCCAAGAGCAACATTTCAGACTGTGAGGCCTCAGTTAACATGTTAAAGTTCATGATGGCACAGTTGGAAAAAGACTGAAAAAGTCTGGCTTGTTTGAAAGTGTGTCCATCAGAAAACCTCTTCTTTCTAAAAGAAACATGGCAGCATCGTATAGGTTTTCAAAATGAACCACAAGACTGAAACAATGGGCCTCATTTACTAACAGCGCGTGGGCACAAATCTGTGTATAATTCATGCCTATGAAAAATTAATGTACAAATCAGTGATTTACCAAAACATCTGTACCTGAATTTATGTGTACTTACAAACAAACATGACAAACAATATGACTAATAAACAACAACAAAACAGTACCTCTCACCATGTGCATGAATAGTAATAACACCAATAATAAGGATATTTCCTTTTTGTCATCATTCGTTTTCCCAAAAATATTATAAGCCACAAAATGCTCAGGATCACTGAATTACAAATAAATACATTTTTAAAAGTTAAATTGCAACGAAAGAAAACGAAATACTGATGGAAAAGCTGTGGACTTTAATGTTTTAATTTAAACATATTCCAGTATTCCTTACCTCATTATATGAATTATAACTATCATTGCTAGATTTCATGACTTATATTTACAAATAGTGGAAACTCTTTTTTTTATTATCATTATTATTATTATTTTATTTTATTCATTGACAAGTTGTCATTACCTGTGAGTGAAACTGGAGCACTGATGCCAGATATGTAGACGAGGCATATAATGAGCAGTTTACCTATCATTACAGCTCACCCCTTATAAAAACATTTATTTTCACATTCCTGGGATCACTGCGTGACCACTGTTGGAGACCTGGCCTACAGGCTGACGACTGCTGCTGAGATGAAATGGCCTCTGGTGGAAATCACTCAGTCACCAACTACTGTGGTATTATCTGTCTGCCTGGCAGGCTGCCAAGCTTATCATTATCACAGAGCCCAGTTTTGTTCAGCTAATAGCATCTCTCTTACACACACAGACACACACACACTGCGTTTTCATATCTTAGTGGGACATCTAATTGACATAGTGCCTTCCTTAGCCGCTTACTCTAACCCTTAGGTTACGGTCAGGTTTAGCCTAACTGTAACCTTGACACTAAAACTACATTTTGGGTCTCAAAAATGCCTTTAAATTCGTGGGCACGAGCATTTTGTCCTCATAAGGGCTGTTAGTTGGTATAGCAACATTCCAATTTTTGGTCCCAACAGAGATACGTAATTTTTTTTTCTTAAGAATATAACGTGAACTCACAGACTGCATTCAGGCATATATTAATTTCATCATATTACTTTTTTTATTGGTGTGTGTGTGTGTGTGTGTGTGTGTGTGTGTGTGTGTGTGTGTGTGTGTGTGTGTGTGTGTGTGTGTGTGTGTGTGTGTGTGTGTGTGTGTGTGTGTACCCACCCACAGGCATGTGTGCAGCAGGTACTTTCCTTAACAGCAGGTATTAAAAAGCAGTGGAGAAGAAGAGATGTTCTAATTAGAGCATTTAGAGGGTGAAATAGGAGGCATCAGTAAAACCCCCACATGCATGCTCATGCCTCACATATTTGAGGCATTTTATTTTGAGGCACTGTTTTGTTACAGCTGTTTGTGTCATTGAGGCTATTCTGTGTATGCTGTGTTAAAATTCCATGTTTAAATACCTGAGCTCGGTAGTTGTTTGAGAGGTTTTTTGGGGTTTTGTTTTTTTCTTTGCATATAGGTTTAATTTCAGTTTATAACCACATTCATTAGCATTATGTGATAATACCGTGGCATCAGCATGGGAAGCATCAAGGTGTACATAAGCACATATTAATGAATACTTTTATATTCCTTTCAGGACTGTGGTTTACAGCACTGAGGTTTATCGAATCAGCGCTGTACTCTGAAAGTAACAGGACTGTGTGTGCTCTTTTCATCTTTCAAGTTCAAATTCCAGTCATGTGCTAAATATTTTCAAGGTGATGCACTTGAACACGCTCAATGTGTACCTAGCTGCATGGATGGTTTTACATAATGAGTCGCCATCTTTGAGCTTCCTCGCTCTACCTGGTCACTACTTGCCAAATAAGCAGCAACAAAAGTAGAGGCTGTACTGTAAACACTACAACCAAATATTTGAAATGTGACTGTTGATGCAGCAGTGTCTGACAGTAGATCTATTACGTCCTCTGAATCAGGCTGTTTTTTCGTGTGCCTCACCTCGCTGTTCACTCCTGTCAGGACTACCTGTCTTGGACTATTTGTCATGTTCCTCTGTGCATTTATAAGCAGCTTTAGTTGTGTTGCAGACACTGTCTTGTTTTGGGAGGCTGCTGAAGGGAGCATTGATGCTTCAGGGGTTAGTTTGGACAGCAACGTATGCAGCTGGTGTGCATCAAAGTAACATCCTCATGGTAAGAGACATAGTTCTAGACGGACATGTAATGTTAGCGTAAATGAGATTTCACTTTGTTTGCTGCTGCTTTTTGTATTTGATCACAATGAGAGAGAGGAAGGGACAGCATGAATGTGACTTAATGAGACTTGACCTCGATTTACAATTTGGAAGAAACTGTGACTTTGTTATGAACAGCAGGGAGTAGAACAAGAACCAAATCAAGTCTTTTTAAACAGAATCTGGCGCAGTTCGCAGTGGAGACCTGCAGATTCTCAGTGCACATCACATACAGTTTATGTAAAAACACAAGATGCGTGCACTGAGTTTACCTCACAGACATTCTTCGTACTAAATATTAGATAATTCTCGGTGCCGGGCTTCAGGCTGGTTAATCTCCCTTGTGAAGGTGATAGACTCATCAACATGACCTTCAGTTAATACTAAGTGTACTATAAACATCTTCCTGTTTCTGTCTGCATGTGTCAGTAACACAAACTCAGCTGTCAACAATTCTGCTCTTATCTCACAAATGTCAAAACAGGGAATATCTAGCTCCCAGATTTATCCAAATGGTCGAATTCTTGGAGAAAAAGTAAACTTTAAAATGTTCCTTATGTACTTCTGGAATCTGTCCAACACTGCTGCTATATGCTTCCATGTCAGTGTCACGTTGTGAAAACCGCTCGAGGTCCTGTGAAATTAAACATTCACTATTTTAACCATCTTAACAAATGACCATGTTTGTCCTTTTCTGAAAAACAAAGCCACTCTTCATTTCTTTATATTTTGCGAGGAGAACTAGGATTTATTCTGCAAACTTTTTTGGAATTGCACTATATAAAGGAAAAAATGGCGTTTGTACAGCTAGATCAGTGTTTGGTATGAACATCTTTATTCAACTCTGCCCGAACTTTCTTAGGCAAGCTTTCTCCTAATTTCTGTATTTACTCTTCAGGAATAGTTCTCCAGGCTTCTTGAAGGGCATTTCAAAGTTCCTCTTTGGGTGTTGGCTCCCTCCTCTGTGTATGTTCGTGACGATTTGAACTAAACATTTTAAATGTGGATCCATCACTACATAAGGGCTGTTGAAACTGAGTTTCAGTCCAGTTCTTGTGTAATTTGGCATACCTCAGCCTTTTCTCTCCATTTCCCTTCCTCAGTAATGGCTTCTTGACAGCCACCCTTCCACTGAGACTGTTTCTGATGAGGTGAGTAGCAGGGGAATGGAAAGAGCACATGCATCGCTCAGGTCCTGTGTCAGGTCTTTGCTGGATTCTTTCCTGTTTTTTAAGGACATGATGTTCAGATACTGTTCATTTCATGTAGATAGTTTTTAGGTCTGTCACTTCTCCTTTTGCCATTTTTGTAGCTTCAACTAAAGGATTTGTTTTATTTATTTGTTTGTTTGTTTTTTCTTTTGTGATAGCCTGCTCGTAACACAGTACACAAAGATGGCCCTATATACAATTTAACATAAGTTCTTTAAGTTGTCTGTTATGTATAGACGGCACTGGTTTATTCTTTGAGTTAGGTGTGTTTTATTATGATTGAATGAATCATAGATCAATGTCATTGTAACTATGACAGTGTGAATAACACTGTATTTGGTCCTTTTTTATGAACACATTCAATAAATGACTAAAGATTGCACGTAGCAATCTTTATGGAACACATTATACATAAATGTGTTTGCAGATGACACCACCGTCATTGGCCACATTCAGGATGGTGATGAGTCCACATACCAGCAGGAAGTTGAGCGGCTGGTACTCTGGTGCAGTCAGCACAATCTGAAGCTGAACACTCTTAAGACTGTAGAGATGACAGTGGACTTCAGGAGACATCCCTCAACTCTGCGCCCCCTCACCATATCAGACAGCCCTGTGTCGACTGTGAAGATCTTCAAGTTCCTGGGTACAACCATCTCCCAGGACCTGAAGTGGGAGACCAACATCAACGCCATCCTCAGAAAGACCCAGAAGAGGATTTACTTCCTGAGACAACCCCTAACCCTACAGTCTTCCAAAGGAGCTGCTAATCCAGTTCTACACTGTGGTCATTGAGTCTGTCCTGTGCTCCTCCATCACAGTCTGGTATGGAGCAGCCACTAAACAGGACAGGAGCAGACTGCAGCGGACTGTACGGGCAGCAGAAAGGATCATCAGCGCCCCCCTGCCCTCCGTCCAGGATCTGTACCTCTCAAGAACCAGGAAACGGGCAGGGAAAATCATCACAGACCCCTCACACCCTGGACAGAGACTTTTTGATCTGCTGCCCTCTGGCAGACGGTATAGAAGACTGCAGTCCAGGACCACCCAACAGTTTCTTTCCCCTCGCCATCTCCCTCCTAAACAGTTGACCTGTCACACTGCTCCCACTGCCAGACTACAACTGCACCTTATGTACATTCTGTAGTATTCATTCCACCTCATTTCATTTCTGTCATCCTGTATTCTATGTATATAAGTTTAGATTGGTTATTTATGGTTGGTTTACACAGTTTTTGTGTGTGTGTGTGTGTGTGTGTGTGTGTGTGTGTGTGTGTGTGTGTGTGTGTGTGTGCGTAATTTACATTGCTGTGCTTGAGAGTCACCATCTACCGGAACCAAATTCCTTGTATGTGTCTGCACATATACATGGCCAATAAACACGATTCTGATTCTGATAAGCTGCTGTAATTGACATATTGACTGACGTAGCTGTTCCACAGAAACCATGACTGCATAAGTCAGAAACCAGCAGATTTAATTCTACCTGAACTGATTCTTCAGCCAAAGACCTGCCTTTTCTTTTTTCCTTCTTTTTTTTTTTTTTTTTTAAGACCCTGAGGCTGCAACGGAGGAATGAGGAGTGGCATTAACAGAGAAATGTTTACTGATCAGAAATACACACATGGAAAGACAAGCATCTGTAAACAGAGCTATAAGAAAAATAAAGGAGCAGCAAGGAATAAGGAGCTGATGGAGAGAAAAGTAAAAATGGAACAAAGGTTGAAATCTATGCTTGATTTTTCTTTACTTCAGAGCTTCCTATTGAGAAGCAAGAGGAATACCACAGAATGAGGGAAGTGACTGTAATAAACTTGTAATAGCAGATCCTGTTCTTTGCAGGAAGCAGCTTCAGTTGGGAGTGACGCCAAGCCCATCTACTTAATGGTTTACTTGCACCCTGGTGTGTATGGGTGGAAAAACGGTGCCAACCTCAAAGTGCCAGCAAGGCTTTGTTCCAGTGTGCTACCTTAGTGTCCATGTGTCAAAGGAGGGTTTGGGCTAAGGACTAACACCAACAGGAAGTGCAGGAAATGGCTGTTATGGTGTGGTAATCTCCAAACATTTTTTAAAAAAAATCTAGTTATGTAAACAGTTTGTTTCTCCACTTTTCTAAAAGATAAAGCTTTGATGTTGCACGCTTCCTAATATTTAAGCAATCAAAAACAAGAAGAAACAGCAAATTCAATCAAACTTCAAACAGCAGGAAATCACTGGTGCTTTGTAGACATTGTAGTGCTAATTTAATCTGTTTTGCTTTAGAGTGACATTTCAGCCCCAAACTCCAAGTATGTCGTGGTGTTTCAAATTGGTAAAACAACTTTACCTCATCAAAGTTTACAAGACTTGTGACTCTTTTTTTTCCATTGCATTATTGCCACATACTCATTTACCGTAAACTATAGATGCACCTCTGTGTGGGCTTAGATGAAAGGGTGGTTGCGTTTTCATCACAAAGACATGTGCCACTCAGTTTGGAAGGATAATGCTTCTGCTCCTCACTCCAGGCCCTCACATTTTGGGAAGCTCAGGTGATTCAGGAGATGATGACAGATTATACTTCTGACTCACCGTGCTGCTTTCTGGAAATACCACCCTTGCGTACAACATGCCAAGAATTTTTACATGCCTTTGTGAAAAGGCACTTTAAAACAAAATCTGCTTCAGATACATTTAGCTTTTACTTCCAAATAGCACTCCACGCAGGCAGGAGTCCAGGAGCAGCTTCTAGGCTTTGGCCTCTAACATTCACAGTGTGCTCTCTGTTCATCGTCAAGAAGAGGCCAAGAAGTAAGTTTCGTTTCTTTTTTTTAATTTAAGGAGATAATTTGTTAGTGACCAGATTTACTCAATATTTGTGGTGTTTTTTTTAAGAAATGCAAATCTTTAACTAGTTGTGCTGCCTCACTGCAAATACTGCTAACAGGCAAAATCAAAATAGAGGATAAAATGCAAATGTAATTTGGCTTGGTCTTTCAGTTTCTCTATAGCTCCTTCCCCAGGTTATAGAAATCACTTGATCCCTTTATAGTAAAGGAGTCACAGAGCTAAATGTAAAAATGTTCATTGTTTTGTTTATCATTCTTATGGTTTATGACCAGATTTTACTAGAAGGCATGATCAGACACAGACAGGAACAAATTATTTAAATCACTTAGAAATCAAACCAGAAGATTTGGTACCTGAAATTTTTGTGTGTGTCCTCGTTTTTATTTCAAACCTGAAAAGTCAGGCGCAACTTCTTATAAAAGTACAAACTGAAAGTTAGTGCCTTTCTTCCTGCTGGGCGATAATGTCGTGTCCCCAAATGTTGGAACATTAAAGAATACCTAAAACCTCTGAACTGCAGGTAAAAGAGAAATTAAAAACAATATTCAGGTTCCTCAGTTTTGACAAATGTAGTGTGAACAACTTGAGATCAAAACACATGCATGTATGTAGCATTTTTGTGTGTGTGTCTAATGTGGGTCATCTGATCATCCTGGCTTTCACCGCAGCAGGATGGGCTTATTGTATTGTCTGACAGGAAACGCACACACTCACACATAAACATGCATGTGTGCACGTGTCTGTGTGTTATCACCTCTAGACAATACAGAGGAACAGGAGCACAAAGACAGGAGAGTGTTGTCCTGAGGGCTGGCGAGCAGAGCCGCACACACATTCAAACAACACGGGCTAAAAATGAGCTCATACCTGATGTAATGACACAAGGAGAGCTCTTCTTCTTGCTTCTTCTCTTTCACAGATGAAATTTAATCATTCTTGCCAGCATTCCTGTTAAAAGAATGCACCAAAGTAGACTCTAAACTCGACTCAGTGTCAGCTGAAACATAAATCAGTAAAGTGCTTAAAGTCCATGAGGCTTGAGAGCGCCTTAGGTTGCTCAAACGTGCAACATTCATGCCAAGACCACATTTTTCAGCCTCTCTGCAAATAGCAACATTAGGTCACCTCTAAATCTTCTTTAAGTACCAGACTAGTTGGTGGTGTTGGTGTCAGAGGTACCAAAGAAAAAGGTTGAGAGCATGAAATATGAGGCTGTGAAGGCAATACGGAGGAGGGGGAGATGGAGGAGAGGAGGGTATGTGGGAGTTTTCTTCTGTGCTGGGGGGTAGAAGACAACTCTGCTAAAAGAGAAAGAAAACTCCTCCCAAACACAGAAGTGCATGAAAGGCGGGGCTGAGAGCTCACAAATCACTCCCCAAAGAGAGGAGGAGGAGGGCAGAGTTTGTGACAATGCTGCGCTACTTGTTGTTGCCCATCCAAAGGAGCCGGTCAGCAATTTTTAGCTAGTCAGTCATTCAAATTATGAAAGTCAATAAGTTTGTGAAGTGAGAGAAAAGAGCAGCGATCACACACTGAGGAGGAGCTCACACTTGCAGGTAGGAATGAGAAGTTTGTAGGAGCACACTTGTATGCAGTGGGGTGTAGGAATGTGTATGTGGGGAAGTTGACAGCAGAGGAGACGGAGCTGAGGCAGCTATCTTTATGATCGTCTTCTGAATGCAATTTTTTTCCCCCGTTTGTCTGTTTTTCTACTTGTTACTTTCTTTCTCTGGCTGCTGTTTATCTCCCTACGCCGCTGTGCTTTCCCTTCATCTCACAGCTGTCTGTCCGTCCATCCCTCTTGGTTTCCTTGTTTACAGCTCCCAGTGAGTAAAATTTACTCTGGGATTTTTTTTTTTGAGCAATAAGTTGCCATCCCAAGGCGCTGGGTGTAACTGCGGTTGCTGGGATTGGTGGTGTTAGCTGTGGAAAACCCAGCAGGAAATAATTACACGAAATATGAAAGATAAGACCAACGGCATTTCTTTCATCATTTTCTTTTTCTTGTTAGGCTCGCTCACTTAAGCATTTGCTTATCCTGACTCGATGTGATAAATGACTCAAAAATCTGGCTGCTTGTCAGAGATGGCGTTGCTTAACACTTTACAACACCTAAAATTAGTCGTTGCTAAATACGAAGATGATGAATATGTGTTTGTGACATATGACTTAAAAGATTTGTGAGTTTAAAACAAAACTGTAAATTAAAAGCTCTTATCAGACAGCGCTTTGCTGTTTTGCTCACGATCACTTTGACAGGTCGAGGCTGAAACTCTGACCTCTCAGTTATGAGATCACATCTTTAAACAGCAAGCCACCAACTAAATGATGACAGAGTCAGGCATGTGTGTCTGTGTGGTGTTGATGTTGGGGGGGGGAACACATGTATGCAGCAGGTTGCTTCAGACATTAGTCAGTGTCATGTCTGAACTTCTCAGTGGAGTTGGAGTAAACCAATGAGATTCAGCCTTTAATGCTAAAATGTGTCTGTGTCAGATGCAAGGAGCACAGATTTGTGACGGTTGTGTGTTTCCAGGGTCAGTATTGTATGTGTAGTGTTGTGTTACTTGGATTCCTTGTGGTGTCAGTTGTTTGGTATTCCAGTAAGCCATCAGCACTATACAACCTACTAATCTTTGCAAAGACAGAGACCCTGCATAGCTGGAAAAGGGGGAAAAACAGATATTTATGGTCTTTATTTAAGTACATTGCTGCATTACTTGGTCATCACCAATATGTGGTACTTTAAATCTGAAGAAAATATTGTACATTTTCCTCTAATGCTTGCATCCGATGCCCAGAAGACTTTAGAGAGACACAAACATGTGACAAATACAGAGAGTACGATCCAGATTTATCCATCCAGCAGTATACTAAATAATATAGTTGGGAACTTTGAAGCATCTGGGCTAGACACAGCATCTTCAACATCAGTGATGTGGATTGTGTCAAAGAGGCTAAGTATTTTTGAATTAAACTTAGAACCTGCAATTTTTCTTTATTAAAGCAGTAAGACAGATGACGTGGAAATATGGACAAAAACAGCACAATGGTACCTTTCTACTATGCACATTACATGATGTTTAATGACATTTTAAAAAAGCTTTACAAGATTTGAAATGGTGTTACAGGTACCCCTCGTCCTTATGCTAAGCTCACATCATTATCCTCTAGCTCTAACCTTTCCTTATTGTTGTACAGACAAGTATGAAAAGGCTTGAAGTGGGATCAGTCTTGCCATCGAACTGTCAGAGAGAAGGCAAATGGGTCTGTTACCCAAAATGTCAAACACTGATTTAGTCATTTATGTGAAGAAGTGTTGGGTGGCTGCGCTTCAGGAGGTAGAGGAGATCATCTACTAATCAGAAGCTTGGTGGTTTGATCACTGGCTTTTTGGCAAGAGACTGAACGTCGAGTTGCTCCGATACAACCATTGGAGTGTGAATGCTAGGTGTGAAACACTTGGACACAGAAATAAGCCCTTGTATGAATGTGCGTGTAAATGGGTAATTGGGGCTTGTTGTAAGAAGCGGTTGGGGTGATCAAATTAAGTATGTAAGTACCAATCAATTTACATTTAGAGTAACATATTTAGCAGGGTTTTTTTTTTTTTTTTGCCTGCTTCATATCGATCCATTTGGGATCCTTTTGAGTCCACATGTAGTTAATGTAGTGGGTATGTGCTACCTTACCTTACTTAACCTGTTTCCTGTTTTTGTTCTGCCTGTTTTCTCAACAAAAGCTTGAGTAAATGAAACCAATCACTGTCCTGGTGATTTTCCTTTTGGAGATAAGCCAGAATTTGTTATACAGCCTGGCTTGCACTATCCGTGCTTCCTTGTAAGTAGCATAGCTTTAGTTGTGAAATAACAATAAGATGACAGTGATAACACTAACCAATGCTTCAGGCATATATAGCCTTTAATTTGATCAATTTAACAAATAATTAAATATATCAGCTTTTTAATTCAATTGTTTACACATGAGAAGATGTCAGAAGTGCATCCCACAATGCAGTGCAATCTTTGTAGTTCAAACATCATTTGAAACTTGGTTTCAGATTTAAGGTTGCAGGTTCTTCCTGACAGTTCACTCTGCATCTTTTACTGAAGTGAAAATCTACAAGCTCCATTCATCACCTACTCAGCTGCCACTTCGTGCAACTGTCTGACAGTGTGGTGTACAGTGACTGTACAGTTAAGACTGATGCGTAAATGTACAAAATGAGTGCACATGCTGAGGGGAAGTTAGGTGTGACTGTCTGACAGAGTGAGAGATGTGCACAAAGGTTTAGAAGTATGAAATGGCAGCTACTGCTGTGGGATTTAATAAGAGCCTCATTAATATGTTAAACACATCTCTCACACACACACACACACACACTCTTTCACACACACACACACACACACACACTGGTGAGCCCACGCACTGAAGAGCGCAGTAGGACACCTCTCCCTCTCTCTAACAAAGACTGGCTCTACACAGTGGTCATGTGACAGTTGTTCCCATTGTTCACTTCTGGCCAGGGGTGGTTTTCCTAATGTGTGTGTGTGTGCATGCGCATGAGTATTTGCGTGCATGTTAAAGCAGGAAGACACTTTAAGCCAGCCAGAGGAAATCCCTCATTCCCAAGCATGTTGATGTTTGCGCTCGTCCTCCCGGTTGTGTGTATGCTCGTGTGTAATGACAGACCACCTCTGCAGCATCTGAAGCTTAATGTTAAAACCCTACTTTATTTTTGAAGCATTTTATCGAGTGTGTTTTTTAATCTAGACGCTCGGTTTGTGTTTTGTAAACCATCTGTCCATGGTACCAAAGGACTAAAAGAGATTCGCGGAACTCTCTTAAAGACTCCTGATGTTCCCCAAAAAGGCCAATATTTTAAAACCACTACTTGAGTGGATTAGCCAAAGAGCTCTCTGCCTCCTGGCTGATGTGTTGGGTTGGCTGGAGAGATGCTGAGAGAGCTCACCATCAAAACATTTGACTAAATTGAATTGAACCGATTGCAAAAGTAGTGTCCTTCAGATGGAAATGGCTCAAGAGATACTCTGTGAAAAGGAGGAAGGCATATTTGTTTTATTGATAGTAATTCTTTATAATGAACTGCTGTCCTCTAAATGTTTATACTGCCATTTCCTCTTCCCGTTAACCTACACGTCCCCCCCCTCCAAGGTCTTGTGCACAAATGTTATTGTTCCAAACCCAAGGCCTTCACTAGTGTTGGTGACAAACCAAATCTCACTTGAGGATGTTTTGTCTGTTACATGGCTAAAGAATAAAACTTTTTATTGGCTGGCAGACCTTTATGAACATGTGAAACTGTGTGAATTTCCCTTTTAACCATTTATTTTGGAATTGTCTAGCTACCCAATCTTACTGGGTTGAGGTAATAACAAAAATTTTACTTGTACTCAGCTTTGGGCTACCATATGTTTAGGTAAGATAGCATAAATACCTTCTTAAAATATTCCTCATAACCAGTTTAAATACAATAACAATGTGACAGTTGAATAAGGATCCACCAATTGCAGGGGAATGATTGGGCATTTTGAAGGATATTTATTAAATGAACCTGAGGAATAAAAACTGAAACTTTATGACTGTTTTTCCTCTTTGTAACCGTCTACATTGCACTGTTAGTATATGAACATGAGTACGTTTGTAAACATGAAATATGTAAACATAGTTATTTCTTGTTGTTTCTGAAGGTAAGACTGCATCAAGTTTCTGATATGTTGATTTTTCTTACTGCTGTTTCATTTTAGTTTAGTTTTGATTTAAAAAATAATAATAAATTTATAAGCAACAACTTTTTTTTTCCTCCAGCTCTTAGAATGAATAATTTATCATTATCTTGAAATGTTCATTCCTGTGCGTTTGTATGAAAGCACATTATTTAAAACAAACAGTTTTTCTGTAAAACAACAAGCGAAAATTGATACCAGTTGAAATGTGGGTCAAAATTGTAGAAATAATGACTCAGCATTCTTGATATTTTTTTTGTTGATACCCCTATCTTTTCTGCCGTATACTGATTATATTGTCACTTGTGCTTCTGAGGGATTATGTTATGAGCGCTAGTATTAACCGTTACGATACTGATTTTAAGAAGTTTTTACGTTACTTAACGTGCACACACCTTGTACATGAAAAAAAGGCACTAGCAAGTGTCACTCAAACCTAATGTGAAGTTAAAACTTGCTGGTATAAAACACAAATTCTTTGGCATGGATGTCTTTTCAAATCTGTCTGACCCACTATAGCGTATACTGTCCATACATAGGAAATAATAGACTTGGTATAGGAAGCACTTGCACTCATTTGCAGAGTTATAACTACTGGTTGAACAGCTGTGGAGAAGAGAGGGTGAACCAGGGACAAAGATAAAAGTGGTGGGGAACTAGACGAGTCCATTATTATAAGAGGTAAAAGGATAAAGAAAAGGGAGAAGGACAAGTCTGGGAGCTGCCATGATGGACAGGCAGGGAGGAAGGGAGGGAGGGCATGTCTGTGTGGAGGAGGGTGTGAGACTACAAGAGAAAGGGGGAAGATGGATGAGTAGGGACCAGTGAGAGAAGAGTGAAATAATGCAGAAAAAAATAAATGGTTGGAAAAGAATAGGCAAATGTACAGGACAAGAGTGTAGCTGTAGCTCTCAGAATCAATTGTTTATGTATTAGTTAAACGGACCCAGTATACGGGAGTAAGTGCTAAATGTTTGTGTTTTCAATCAGTGAGAGTCAGTCAATTCTCTTCTGCAGGAGAGTGTGTGTCTGTGTCTGGCAGATGGTCAGGGCCACACACACACAAATACACATACAGCTGACCGTCCCCAAGGGTCGTATAATAGCTTCTCCTGTTGTAGTCGTTCTACCCTTCAGAGGAATCCACTCTCTCTGACCCGGCATGCCTTAGAAGGACTTTTACTGTGTACACTGAAGAGTCCTGAACCAGCCAGCTGTTCCTTTCTCTAAACCATTATTTGCATTTTTATTGATATTCATGATTACAAGCTGGTGGCTCAGTGACCCCCTGCTGGAGTTAAGTTTTAGCATTTAGTTCCAGTTTAAGGCGGTCCTGGTTTATTTATAGGAGTGACCAAACTCCAAGAACCTACTGAAAGGTTGTGTCCTCTCGTTTGTAGCCTTCTCCTTTGAGCTGGTGTTAACTCTAGCGTTTGCCATTTAACGTGACAGCAAACAACAGCCGTAGATGAGAAACTATGCGAGTATTTTTGCCAAAAGACCAAAAAAGTGCTACTAAACACAAATCTTGGAGACATCACACAGGGTATCAATCATCTCAGTCATTGAGCATACTTTAGCACAGCCCTGGAAGCGGGGAAATTGACTTCTGTGGCTGTAATGCTGCTCCAACAAGTGCTCCAATTTATGCTTTCACATATTTTTAAGCGCTAGTTCTGTTCGCATTGGCAGAAGTCTAAACAAAAATGCTACAAAGACATTTTATCATTTCGGCTTGCTATCAAAGTATTAAATGTAAGACAGTTTGCTGCTAGGAGGCACGTTTCTGTACTGTACACATGGTCTGAAATGATGTCCGTCTGAGCTGTTAGTTTTTGTTGTTTGTTGCGGATCATCTTTTTTGTTATTATCATGCACATGTAAAAGTGGTCCAACAGCATTTTTCTGCAGTTACTGCAGGTCAGTTGAACACCGGTCAGTTTGATTATGTTCCTTCAGCTTGTGTTCTCTGATCATAATCAGGCTGTTTAACAATAGCAAACACGGGCTCAGTTGTTCAGATCAGATTCTTAGGTTTGAGATTAGAGAGCGGGTCAGTTGAATCCAGTCTGCTACCGTGTTATTTTAGTTTGTACAGTATGACTAACTGCTGTGCTGTGAGTGATTCAGAGCGGATAAAGCTGTGCTGTTCACTCATCGTCACACAGCAGGGGAATTTCTCTGTCCTGTGTTTTAGTTCCCTGTCATCCTATCGGTCATGTTCATCATGCTGTATTTATAACTGTGTCTGTCTGTTCATTACACAAGATCTAGCTAATGGGCAAAAATAAAGTTGGGTGCAGTGCTGCTCTCTTTTCTTTTTTTCTGTTTTCCCTTTTTTTAAGTATCTGGTGTATGAATCAGTTTTTAAGGAGATTACTGGAATACAAAGTATTTTGAAAATGTCCTAGTGTTATACTGATACTGATACTCAGAGGTTGTTGCTAAAAATATCACATAACACTGAGGCACACAGGGTCAGACCTCTATTCTGTTCTCATATCCACTAACAGAGGGCTGAAGTCAGCCTTCAGTCTGGTGTGGGAGAAAAGAAAACGTGGCTCCGATCCAACTATTGTATAAAAATTGGCTCAGGCGAAATTCTCAAACACATCTACTTTACTTTAATCTTCCCCTCTTCAGTGGAAATATTAAATTGTTATCCATTTGCTAACTTATGTGGATTTTATTGGCTTCGTTTTCAGACACAGTGTAGCTACAGATTTTGTTTCAGAGTGTGCACATGAAATTTTTTGTTTTTTTAAAAAAAAGGGGGGGGGGGAATCCATTAAATAGAGATGGGGTGTTATTCAGAGGTCAGATTAACTTGCTGCATCTACTAAACATTAGCGAAAAGTGCTAGTAAGTATTTCTGTATGTATGAACACTTGAAAGAGAGTGAGAATGATGGCTTTGTGTCTCCATTAAAGAGAGACAACTACTGTATACTGGCTGTGTGCGCCATTTCATCTCAGTCAGTGCTTCATGTCAGCCATTGTTACACAAATGTATAGCTGAGATTACTGTTCGTTATAACACACCTGAAGACAGCTAATTTGTTTGATTCATTCACTTAGTTTCCTTTATATTTGCAGGAACTCAGTAAAGTTCTTAATCTTTATTAAGTAATCCAAAGTCATGGTGTATGTCATTACTGTTTAACAGTAAATGTCTGTATGTGTTTTGTTTCCAGAGTTGAGGATGATGGCAGAGGGGCGTTTTGCTAGTCTGCCCAGGTCTCTTCAAGCACACCACACCCTGGGAGGAGGCACAGGCCACTCTGGAGTACCCAGCAGCCCTCTTGGTGCCCCAAGCAATAATACCTGCTCCTCCAGGAGGCACCAGGCCTCTCTCACATCCTCCATGGATCTTCTCAGCTCCAGACCTGGGTAAGCTGTGTAACCATCATAAGCTCACTGCTGTTGAGTCATTTATTAGAAATCAGCAATAGTAACATTTCCCAGTGTGAGTAACTGTTTGCTTTTTGTCCTGCAGTCTCCATCCAGGCCAGTGTGGCAGCCTATCAGAAAAGCCAGCTGCCACCTACCAGCCAATCTCTATTCATGGGACTCTGCCTCGGCGCAAAAGAGGAGGGGTCAACCTCACACATGGAAACTACACCTGGGACCCCAAAGCCAATCACACAGAGCCTTTAATTTATGAGAATGCATTACTGACTGCTGAGTACCCTCATCAGTCCATGACCTCTTCACTGGTCCAAAATATCGCTGATGACTTCCATGGTTACAGGTAAACATGTTCACAAACACAGACAAACATGGATAATGCTTCTGGATGTTTATAGTTTCATTTTCATTCTGCGGTTTGTTCTTGCACATTCTGGGCAAATGACAGTCTTCATCACAAGTACGACTGTTGCTTATCTTTATATCTGTCAGATGTTTGTGTAGGGAAACCATCTTTCAGAAGAAGCACCTTTTGTTCAGTACTATCATGATAAAAGGTGATTGTTGCAGGGGTGTCTTGTCATTCTGAAGGCTGGCAATGTTTGATGATCAGAGACTGTTAGTGCTCTCGAGAAAACACTGCTCCTCTTCAGACTGGAGAGTGAGACAGTGTGGAGTTGGATGGAGAAAAGTGAGGTTGTATAGAGACCCCTGAGGGGGTGTAGTGATTAGCTCAACTTCAGAGGGAGCACACACACACACACACACACAAACCCACACACATCTCATCCCTCATCATGTCCTCCACCTTTCTATCTCTAGTGTAGAGTTACAACAGACTGTATCTGATGTAGCCAGCTTTGTGTGTGCATGTGATGTGCGTCTGTGGGCGCATTCGTGTAGCCCCCAGCAGTTGGGTTACCTTTGTTGGTCAGGGTGTGGCGTGGCAGATCAGAGACTACTGTGAAGTCTTTGTCTCTACTTTTTATCTGTCTGCCTCCATGCCGGATAGATTTCATAGACCGCTGACATACAGTGGGACAATTTGTCCAGGTCAAATTCAGCCTGTACAGGTGGCAAAATAATGAGTAGCATATTGTTCTTTTTTTGTGTGTTCTTTCACAACGTTAGTACAACTTCATGGGTATTTTCTTGTTCTTTTAAACAGCTAGCACAGAAAGTGCCAGTTTTTACACCTTTCATGCATAAATGAGCCTTTTGACTGATTAAAGTTCATGAAAATTCAGCCATTACCTGATGATAAAGTTCATCAAGAAAGCATATTTCTAAAGTTTTGGCATGTCGGTTCTCATCCACCCAGGGGCGTAATTTCCAGGGGGGTTAAGGGGGTTATGACCCCCCCCCCCCTCAATAATCAGACCCAGCCAATATAACCCCCCCAGTAAAATTATGAATTATCTTGCATAAATAGGCTGCTAATTGTCTTTACTCATTTTGAATGTGAAATAGTTGCATGTTTAATCATCTGGGAATTTACCCAGATTTATTTATTTATTTAGACAGAGATCTTGACACCCCCCCCCACCCCCCACCCCCCCACCCCCAGCTTTACTTCAAGTTAAGACTGTGAGAATCAGGCAAAAGTTGCTTTTGATTATTCCTTCAGATTACCTGTGCAGGTTTGAACCATTCAGATGTTGAGTCCAAATATCGAGACTACAGATAATTAAACATATCTTTTTAAAATATCTACATACTCAGGAAACAAATACGATTATTAGGTTACTGGGTAAAGAGGGAACGGAAGGAAAGTGAGCATGCTGTTGTGTAGAAAAACACGAAAACACAGTCTTATCTTTTGCTCAGCATGAAACTGGAGATAAACAAACCACCAGGGACCTGCTGTGATAGCTTGATAACCTGGTCGTTTCAGTGATGAATCAGCGCAGTTGAGTTTTTAAACTTATCCATCTACTGACTCAAATCCAGAGTATTTCCAAATAAGGCTCAGTTAGTATATTTGTCTCTCTCGTGTTGTGAACTCTCTGTCGTCATTACCACTCAGTTGTTGAATTATTCCAGGCCAAAACTCACAGCCCCACTGGGGCGAGGCACCTTGAGGAGACTGTTGTTGTGATTTGGCGTTATACAAATAAAATTGAGCTGAATAACTTCAGGTGATATAACACAGTTTTGCATTCTGAGCTACTTTTCATTTTTTAAAAACGTGTCTAATTTGATTTAGATGGTTTGCCATTAACTCCACTTTTATGGAACGCCAGGACTGCCATAATGAATTAATTAAATACACCATTAAATAATTAATTAAATGTGGCAATAATTAATTAAAATTGGAATTAATTAATTAAATAAATAGTTATGACACATGTAATTAATTAATTATTGACACATTTAATTAATTATTTATGTATTTCACATTTTAATTAATTATTGACACATTTAATTAATTATTGACACATTTAATTAATTATTTAATGATATATTTATTTATTTCATTTTGGCAGTCCTGGCGCCTGGCTCTCATCATGAAATAATTTTATCTGTCAGCCTCACCCATCAAACTCAGGGGGCGGGGTTAACGCTGATCGAGTCAAAACCATTGCTTTGGCCTGGTGGCCATTGTTTCTAGCACACAACAACCGGCATGTGGAAGCTAACAGAACTGAGCTTTGAAAAACCCTGTTTGTGTGTTACCAAATACCGTTTTAATATTTTTTTAGCCGAGAATGTAGTGGTTTAATCTTCATGTGTCTGGTCGGTTTGTCAAGATACAGCCTCTTTGCAAAAGTGCTTCGATGATTTCGGAGATGTCTGCCCAGTCTCACGGCAAAGCGTGGGATAGACCCGCTCGCCTCGCAAGCAATCCCACCGACAAAGCGCAGGCCCCGGTACACAGCTGTAGTAACCCCCGCTGACTTCTTTTACTGAGGTTATATTTATCGGTGTTTTATTTCCTGATGTTCTTATGTGTCCTACGTGTTTCAGTCGCCAATTCTGAATTATAACTAACATTAAAAACATGTTTAAGGAGGAGAGAGAGCAAATAAATCTGTTTAACATCTGATCTTTGGGGTTTTTTTTCAGCAATCAGCGTGACCTGTGTATAAACACATAAAAGAGATAACGTTGGTGTTTCCGTCATGTAGTAACTGCTGGCTTTAACTGTACAAAGGTTGTTCGACACTATGAAACACATACAGACTTCATGATGTTCGGCTAATATTTTTATTGTGAATATTAATCATGAGGGTAAACGGCCCTGTACACCACGGAGCGAGATCAGCATATCCACGATATCCACGATATCCTCAGCTCCATGAGTTAACACAAAGTTTCCCAGCTGACTATCTAACTTCCAACTATTCCAGAGACGTGAAAATATACAGCATAAAGAAAAGTGCAAGAGACTCAGCAGCAGATTAGAATAACAGTTATAGATTTGATAAATGAATCCAAGAAACGAGCAAACCTGTTCCGACAATTTGAGTTTGTATTCCCTCAGCTGCAGACTCGCTGCTGTTTAAATGTTTGAAAAGGAAGATTAGATATAAACAAACGTCAAACATAGACTCAGTCTGCCTTCACATTTGATATGAGGCCAGCACGTATAGTGGCCTCAGCAGGCTATTACTGAAATACACGTGCTATATCATAAACTATGATATAAATAGGGAGGTCCTATTAACATGTTTAGTTTTAAAGGACACCTTCCTGCCTTTAGTCTCATTCATGAGCAGTATTAGTTTTCTTCTAACATCCAGAAGTCTGCACAATGTGTTTCATAGTTTGTAACAAGCCTTTGACAGGTAAACATAACATGACCGAAAAAGCAAAAAAAAAAAAAAAAAAAAGAGAGAGAGTGTTGACATAAGAAGAGAAAATGCTCTCAATTATGGAGACAGGCAAATGGTTCATTTATGTTTGATGTGTGTTTATTCCTCCCTAAATATCGTCGGTGAAGTTCGCCATGCACGTCAGATTTTCCTGCGCATTTTTATACCTCTGCCAACAGAGAGAGAGAAAAAAATCACATTCTAACAGACAGCTGGTGCTTAGAATACAGTTGAATAACTATTAAAAAACAGATGATATTTAGATGATAGTTCAGTCTAACACATGTGCCAGTGAACCATTAAACGTCTGTGAAACTATGCAGTTATGAAACGTAACTTTAACCTCAGCCAAACCGATTTGCTCAGTTGTAAATAAAACAGCGAAGTAAACGTGATCCGACAGACAGAACCTGAGTGAATGAAGTCCAGCGTTTAACCACTGAGAGCTAAAATTCAGCTGAGGTTTCAAAGCTGTGTGCCGGTGATTGGACATCAGCCGCTGATGAAGCTGTTGGCCTATAAAGTGCTCTGTAAGGAAACGAGCTCCAGCAGCTCTGCGCTCGGGGAAAACACTATATTTACTTATCTTGTGCAGAAAAATGCGCTGACATTGCGTTATATCGAGCACCGGCTGCCCAGTTAAACTGTGACTATCACCAGGTAACTAGGCGTGTTTCTTGAATTAGCAGCAGGTGTTAAACAGCTGACAGATGAGGAGGAGGATGCATGCAGGTAAACTGAGGGTCTGCTGAGCTGATCGCTGGTTTCGTGAGAAAAATGTCAGCTCGTTCTTTATGTTACAGAAGCACAGAGACACAAGACCAGGCGGAAAGAGACGATCGTTCGGTGAAAATGAGAATCTGCGAATGCAACATGTGGAACACGGAGAGTGGAATATGTAAACAAACCGGTTAACGTAACCCCCTGGGTGCACTCTGCATGCTAACTGTTAGCAGAGCTAGTGAAATCTCTGAAAACATCTGAGCACTTTTGCAAACATGTTCTATGTTGACAACCTGATCAGACATACGGCGCGACATTCACGGCTAAAACACTGTTAAAAGTGTAGCTGGTGACAGAAAAACGGGGTATTTTAAAACTACACCACCACCATTGCTGCCTGTGATTTGATCTGCATTCTGGGATACCTGGCTGCCCCAAGTCTACACAAGCAATCGATTTTCTAGGATCGACCTGTTTTGACTTACTTTGCACGGCAACCAATCAAATGTTAGAGAAGCTGCATGGGCAGCGTTAACCCCGCCCCCTGAGTTTGATGGGTGAGGCTGACAGATAAAATTATTTCATGATGAGAGCCAGGCGCCAGGACTGCCAAAATGAAATAAATAAATATATCATTAAATAATTAATTAAATGTGTCAATAATTAATGAAATGTGTCAATAATTAATTAAAATGTGAAATACATAAATAATTAATTAAATGTGTCAATAATGAATTAATTACATGTGTCAGTAATTAATTAAAATGTGAAATACATAAATAATTAATTAAATGTGTCAATAATGAATTAATTACATGTGTCAGTAATTAATTAAAATGTGAAATACATAAATAATTAATTAAATGTGTCAATAATTAATTAATTACATGTGTCATAGCTATTTATTTAATTAATTAATTCCAATTTTAATTAATTATTGCCACATTTAATTAATTATTTAATGGTGTATTTAATTAATTCATTATGGCAGTCCTGGCGTTCCATACACTTTAGGCTGACAGCAAAGAATGTCAATAGTGTTCCCTTTAAGCAGTCAGAGCAGATCCAAAATTATTGCAACTTTAAGTAATAAACTTTGGATCTCGATGCCTTTGAAATGGTTGCTTCAAAGACGAGGACCAGGTTTGCACCCACTCAGTCAATTGCTGTCGTCAGATTGATTACAGTGTGTTGGCAAGCTGCAAGTCTGCATTTATGAATTAGACTGCAATAATTTGCTTGCGCACTCCAATCTGTCGCAGTGTGGTCGCAGTCAAGCCAAGTTGGGCCACAGTTTTTGTAGCCATGTGCTTTCTGCACCCAGGCAAACCTTGTGATTGAAAGTGATCACCCTGAGGTTGAGGACATGTGCAACCATGACAACCACCTAGTCACACGCTCTTCTATTTTGACTCTAGGGTGACTGAGCCATAATGTAAGGATGGCAGCTAATGACCTGACAGAAAGGAAAGTATCTTATTCAAGTCCACATCCTCAAATTTAAAGTTTCCTGTTCAATTATGCTGGTTCTTCTTAGTTTTTATGAGTTGACACAAATTCTTTTTCCTATTCAAACTAAAACATTCAAACTTTTTATTTTTCTAGTGCACATATAGATTGCTTGCTTACTGTGATCTTAACACTCCCAGAAATTTTCCAAATTCCAGAGTTTCCTCCCACCTCTGGTCATTTGGTTTCAAACTACAAACAATTCACAGCAGAGATTTCTATAAAATGATGAGTATGTCTTTATGGAATGTAACCACTGACTGTCCATTGCTGGCCTATGACCCCTAACCTTATGTCACACTATCTTCCCATTGGTCCATGTGTCTTTGTGTTGACCTTTGAGGGCAGCTCTAGGACCACCAAGAAAGGAGGGGGAGGAGGAAACTGAGCAGACAGAGTTCAGAGTTGGAGGGAGTATAGATGGACAATAACAGACTGGTGATATCTGAAACTTTTCTTTTTATTTGTATAGTGTAAATGAAATTCTGAATTCCCCACCCGCTAACAATAACTCACTAACAAGTACTTTATGTAAGGTTTGTTCATATAGTGCTTTTTAAGAGCCAGAAAGTGCTTTACTGTATAAAATAAGATGCAACAAATTGTATAAATGGATAAAACGAAGCAAACGCAATCGTGCACGGATCTCAAGTCCAAGGAAAGCAAATTCTACACAAACAGATATCAAACATTTCTTTAGAACAATAGTTCAGTGTTTAATTTTAAACATTATGCTACCTTGGATACCTTGGATGCACTATAAAATGCATACCAGTAAACAGATCATCATTGATCATCAAGAACAAAATGGACTTCCTTTTTCCAAATGCACTCAATATTATTGTTTTTTTTTTTTTTGTAGTTTTGTGAAAGCTGAATCATTACAAAAGGTTCACTAAAAATGTCCTTTTGTAGGCTAAACTCAACAGATTGTCCTGGAAAGGGGATGATTCAGAGTAAATCTGCTATCTACAGCAGTGCAAATGACATTTAGCCTTGTATTTTACCTGTTTGTACTGAAAAGATGTTGTATCTGAAAAGATGCCAGGTGTCAGAGCCGTTCTTATTCTAATTTATTCTAATTTATCAGTTTATTTAGTTTTTGTTACTCCGTTTCATTTCTGCTTTGCATTGTAGGACAACTATCTGCCAACAGAGCCAGTGTGTTTTGCAGCATATTGTACGAAACTAAGATCAAATGCCTTTTGGGAATTAATTAATGCCATTTATTTTAGAATAACTGTTCAGCCTGTGGTATTAAAACTAGAATGCATAGAAATCAGCTAAGATAAACACAAACTGACAGTAAATTGAGACTTTTCACTTTCTAATGGAAGCACACTGACCTCTGTAGGCTGCCTTCAGACTCTGCATGCTGCCATCAACTTTTTCCATTTCTCCCTATCCTTGTCTGTCTCTCTCTCTCTGTCTTAGCCTCCCTTCAACACACTCTCTCTCCCACACACACAAATATAGTGTAGTTCCTAACTTAAGCCAGTTGTGGTCTTGCTGAGTATTGTGCGGTGAAGCGCAAAGAACAACAGTAGCCAGAAAAAGATTGTGGCGAGTGCTGCCTCGCAGTGGTCAGCTCGTGTCCCCTGGAATGCTTCGCTATCGCACATCCATCATGCTCTGTTTAAATTCTTTTAACGCTGTAGCCAGGATGAGTAAACATTGCTAACCTAGCACACAAGGAGTGACACCGAATCTCTGTTTGCTCCGGGGCTATCACTCTGTTTGTGAGCCTGACCTTTGACCTGCCTGAGGGGAATTTTCAAAAAAGGGAATTTCCCTCCCTCAATTTTGGCACTTTTAACCCAGGAGGATGTAGATGGGTGTTGTCTGTCTGCATTGAACCCACCTAATCCTGGAGATCCAGGCTGAGGTTACAAGGGGCAAGTGGTTGGAGTGGTAAAAAACTTTGGTCCCATCAAAGGTCCAGCAAACCACTGACCTCAGAGAAGCAACACACATGGATACAGAAAATGTTCAGTGAGTTTCTGATTTTAGTTCAGATTTCAAACCACAGAAATTCCTCTACTGCTTCTATGTCCTTTATCTTCAGCGTTGAATATCAAGCACTAATCAGTGTATGCCAAACATAATGCATTACCTGCAGCAGGTGCTTTTATAACATAGGACAGAGGCTCTGCAGCCACTCACAGCTCTTTTCCCATTGGTAGAAGCTTCCCATTGCTTTGATATAGAGTATCACCAGCAGTTCACATTTTAAATTTTGTCAGCATGTCAGCAGTGCAGTGGTTAGCACTGTCATCTCACGGCAAGAAGGTCTCTGGCTATTTATAGCTTCCTCCCACAATCCAAAGACATGTGTTAGATTAACTGGTGACTTTTAAAATTGAATTTAGGTACAAATGTAAGCATAAATGTTTGTGTCTCTATTACCCTGCAGTAGACTGGTGACCTGTCCAGGGTGTACACAACCTATCAGACAGCTGGGATAGGCGCCATCCCCACTGTGACCCCTATATTGGATAAGTGAAAGAGGATGGATGGAGTAAAAGAAAGCTATATCTATCGCTTGGTGCTTCATCCTGTAATTTTGGAATAGCGGGGGAGAGCATGGATGCATACACATACCCATCTAGTTTTTTTATTCCTCATAGTTGTATATTTTACTTTTTTTTTTTTTAAAAAGCAAAGGAAAATTGAGAATTTAACAGCAGGCAAACAGATTCGTTTGCTGTCTCTGCTAATACCTGAAACTTGTCTTGTCTTACTTCTGTAAATGGTCTACAGTGAAAAAAAATAACCCCAAAAATGTGAAAAGACGTTTCAGGAATGAGCACACGGCATCTGTATGGGAATGAATGAAAGGGAGCAATTTCGGAAATGCTGTGGAAAGTAGAGTAGATCGAAAGCACTTGATCACATCTTCAAACTCGATGCTGCTGCTAGTTTTGTGGCAGTTTAGGAGGTGAGGCAAGGGGGCGGTTCAGAGCGTGAATTCCTGAAAGAGCGCCCCATTCTTAGGCTTCAAAAAACTTTCACAACATTACATTCGATACTGTTGACCATAATATCCTATTAGAGCGATTAGAACATGCTGTAGGTATTACAGGTACTGCACTGCAGTGGTTTGTATCATATCTATCTAATAGACTCCAGTTTGTTCATGTAAATGGAGAGTCCTCTTCACACACTGAGGTTAATTATGGAGTTCCACAGGGTTCAGTGCTAGGACCAATTCTGTTTACATTATACATGCTTCC
Source organism: Aulonocara sp. 'chitande type north' Nkhata Bay (assembly GCF_057382095.1). Taxonomy (NCBI): domain Eukaryota; kingdom Metazoa; phylum Chordata; class Actinopteri; order Cichliformes; family Cichlidae; genus Aulonocara; species Aulonocara sp. 'chitande type north' Nkhata Bay. Next base: position 11,066,657 of record NC_141360.1, read on the forward strand.
CTTGGGCAGCATCATTAGAAGACATAGCATACATTTTCACTGCTATGCAGATGACACCCAGCTCTCTGTCCATGAAGCCAGATAACACACACCAATTAGTTAAACTGCAGGAATGTCTTAAAGACATAAAGACCTGGATGGCCGCTAACTTTCTGCTTCTTAATTCAGATAAAACTGAGGTTATTGTACTCGGCCCTGAAAAGCCTAGAAATATGGTATCTAACCAGATTCTTACTCTGGATGGCATTACCTTGGCCTCCAGTAACGCTGTGAGAAACCTTGGAGTCATTTTTGACCAGGACATGTCCTTCAATGCACATATTAAACAAATATGTAAGACTGCGTTCTTCCATTTGCGCAACATCTCTAAAATTAGAAATATCCTGTCTCAGAGTGACGCTGAAAAACTAGTTCATGCATTTATTACTTCCAGGCTGGACTACTGTAATTCATTATTATCAGGATGTCCAAAAAACTCACTGAAAAGCCTTCAGCTAATCCAAAATGCTGCAGCAAGAGTCCTGACAGGGACTAGAAAGAGAGAGCATATTTCTCCTGTTTTCAGGCCCCTCTTCTGTGGAACCAGCTTCCAGTTTGGATTCAGGAGACAGACACTATCTCTACTTTCAAGATTAGGCTTAAAACTTTCCTTTTTGCTAAAGCATATAGTTAGGGCTGGACCAGGTGATCCTGAATCCTCCCTTAGTTATGCTGCAATAGACATAGGCTGCCGGGGGATTCCCATGATGGTAATGGCCTGCATTTGTATAGCGCTTTTCTAGTCCATAGGACCCCAAAGCGCTTTACACTACATTCAGTCATTCACCCATTCACACACACATTCACACACTGGCGATAGCAAGCTACATTGTAGCCACAGCTGCCCTGGGGCACACTGACAGAGGCGAGGCTGCCGGACACTGGCGCCACCGGGCCCTCTGACCACCACCAGTAGGCAAACACGGGGTTAGTATCTTGCCCAAGGATATTTGGCATGCAGCCAGGATGCAGCCTGGGATCGACCCACCGACCTTCTGATTAGTGGCTGACCTGCTCTGCCACCTGAGCTACAGCCACCCCTTTGAGTTTTTCCTTTCCAGTCACCTTTCTCGCTCACTATGTATTAACAGACCTCTCTGCATTGAATCATATCTGTTATTAATCTCTGTCTCTCTTCCACAGCATGTCTTTTATCCTGTCTTCCTTCTCTCACCCCAACCGGTCGCAGCAGATGGCCGCCCCTCCCTGAGCCTGGTTCTGCCGGAGGTTTCTTCCTGTTAAAAGGGAGTTTTTCCTTCCCACTGTTGCCAAAGTGCTTGCTCATAGGGGGTCATATGATTGTTGGGTTTTTCTCTGTATCTATGAAGCGCCTTGAGGCGACTTATGTTGTGATTTGGCGCTATATAAATAAAATTGAATTGAATTGAATTTATGGCACTTTTTCCAAATACAGTGATGGACTGAGTCATACAATCGTCAAATAAACCTCACAAAGAAATTAGTTCAGCTCCAGTATAGTCAAGTGCTTTAAGTTTTACTTTATAATACATTTAATTTGATTTATTTTGTACTCAGGTATGCATGCATACATTTATAGATCTGTTTCTAAATAGGACTACACATGCTAATGGATGTTGTTTTCATCTGTTTGGCAATTTTGAAGTTTTGTTGGTAATCATTCTGTCATAATGTCATAAATGCAACACACACATATACGGTATTATTGCAATGGCTGAATGTTTAGTGTATAGTATAGGGGTTTACACTGGTGAAGGATGCCCAGTTTGATTTTAGGTGACAATACAAAACAAAACAAAAAATCAACCTGGCGGAGCGACCTACTGTAGCGACTCCTTGTGGTGCAGCTGAAAGTGCTTTCTCTCAGCACCTTCAGGAAGTTCCTGATTGTGTCAGACACAGCCACTGAGAGGAAACCTCGGTGCAGATTTCATCTGTAAGCCCTGACAACCTGCCAGATGACTGATCTGTGCACCTAAAATAGAATCAGGTTTAATATGCTGCATTTCATCGGTTCTGCAAACTCATTAAGGGTAAGAGTGATCTGAACACCTTCCATGAATGATGACTATACATTGTTGTGAATGGGGGCTTCTGTTCAGTTACATAACTAAATCCCACTCATTATTTGGGGCCATGTTTAAACTGCGAGGGCTTAGAGCTGCACATATTTGGTTTGGTAAGTAATGGACTGTGCTAATATTCCCGTGGGAAAACCAATGCAGGCCTAAGGGATTTAAACTACCAACCTTGGTAATGTAGCCACGGATTTGAGCTAATTACCCCTTTCACTGAGCCCCTGGTTGTAAGCCTCCTGTCGAGACTGAGCTGCAACTCGAGTACCAATGTTCAACGCAGAGATGGAGAGCACAGAAAGAGTTTTGTTAAGGGATAAAATGTGACAAGCTAACATTGGCGGAAAAAACAAACGGAGAACAAAAATACGAAGACTGAAAATGAGTAATCTGATCTTTAAACAATTGATAAACAAAAGTGATTAAAAAAGCAGATAAAACTGCAGCGCGTGTAAGCTGAGATTAGGAAGATGGACAAAAGCATTTTTTTGTGAATAAGAGAATTACAGAAAAATGCAAAAAGAGGAAATTAGAAAAGTGTGTGTTTGTGTGTGTGCTCTAACCTCTCTGTGAAATTGTCAGTGGACTCTGAATGGCAGGCGTGTGGCTGTGATGTGTTATGATGGGGGAGGAGAGAGAGAGAGAGAGAGAAAGAGAGAGAGAGGCCAAGTCAGACAGGCAGTAAGGGAACATGTTTACCACTAAAAGAAAGGGAGTGAAAGTCAGGCAGCGAAACCGGGAAAACAGGAGACTTAAGGCAGTGTAGTGCAAACTTTGGTTCCACTTGATTCTTTTTTCTTTTCTTTGAGAAACCCACTCCCAAGTGGGACCTACAGTAGTAGATGTGGATTAACTCTGCGTTGCCACAAGAATCAGCCCTCTGCTTTAGAGCGCAGGTTTGGCTTCTTATCATACAGGCACTTGTTTGGATCACCCTGTTAGACCTTTAAAGAAAAAGTGCCACACCTCCACACCTATAATTCATCTCCTACGGAGTGACGAGGGCTGAATACCCATCTTCAGCACTAGTCAGCGAGCGGCCTTGACTGTGCAGTTTATTTGTAATAGGAGCTATAAGGAGGACCTAAAGGTCCCATCTGGGTCCTTTTGGCAGGATGTGTTCTCTAAATCGGACCTTGTCTCTGTCTGTGTTCCCCAGGGAGCCTGCAGCCGGGCCCGACGCCACAGTGGACTACGTTAAGGTAGGAAAAGCAGTGGTGCTATATTGTTTGTCTGCTGTTGCTGAAAATAAGCGGTTCCATGATAATCAATGTAAATATTTTGCTTACTGAAAATATGGCTGCTTATTACTGCCTATAACGCATAAAACAGTATTTAAAAAGACTGATTGTAAAATGGTAAAACACACAGAAGTAAAATAAGATGTACGACCCCGCCAGGCTTAATTTAGTTTAGCAGACTAAAGTGGAAGCTTGTTGTGTGTATTATAGTAGGAAGGAAAAAGTTATACTAGCAGTTATGTAAAACCTCAGACCTCCCACCCTGCTGTGAAAATACTGCAGTACTAAAGTAAAGACATTTTGCAAGGGGGAATAAAAGTAAAACATTTAGTAAAGCCCACCAATAAAGGATTACATCTAACGGGACACATCTGCCACTGGATATGAAACACCAGCTGTTTCTGCAGACTGAGGTGTAAACATCACTCTTAGGTGAGGTTAATCTAATTGCACCTCGACTACTTGGATAATGTGCCTTTAAATCATACGCTCAGTTTTGTTGCTGTCACACAGCATTAAATCATTTTCGTACCACCTGCACCGCAGTTTTCAGTCAAAGACAGATGACGACCGAGATGCGATGGCTCTGTTAACACAGTTCTTTGCCTTTCTTATTTTTGGCTCCTGTCTGCTCGGTTGTTAAGAAATTTGTATTATTAAGACCATCAAACAAAATACAAACCTTCTGTACTGCACATTTAGTGGAGAAAAGGCAGGGTATCTAATCTAAATACATTTTGAGCAGCAACCAAATTGAGTGCTGAAGCTGGTTTACCTAATCTTTGGTCAGACATTGCCTTATTTAAATCATAATTATGCCTGTATTTTTGCAGGTTTCTTAGAACAACAGTGTTAAACAGACACTGACATGATTGCATTACTGGGAAAGAGTCTGTATTTTTATGTTTTGTTTTGGTTTTAAATCAATGAATGAAATTAAACAGGAACGATTTTCCGATTCCCACGCTTGCAACTGTGTGGCTAGAGAAGAGACAAGTAAACAAATAAACCAGCAAAAATCAAATTGTATTATGAGGCAAAGGCGTGGGAGGAAAAAGCGCAGCAGATAATCAGGCTTGTAGTCACAGACAGCTGTTCATATATCAGCACAGCTCATCGTAGACGGCTCGTCTGTACCTTCTGTTCATAAAGAAATGCGCAGGTTTGTGGACGATTTACACTCAACTTCATTATTTATCAAAATAAATAATTCTGTCATTTTCCTAAATGATATTTGTTTGTGTGAAAATGGTAAACTTTCTTTCCTTGAATGGGGGAAAAAACTGTTTTTATACCTCACAATAAAAAACAAACAAATTACTCAATCCCTGCATCTCTGTCATAGATTGTAGACGTAGGCAAGAAACAGTGGAAATCAGAGAGAGGAGGGTGGCATGCAAATATGTCCTGAGCTGGAGTCATGCATGAAGTTTGCATTATGTGGTGTCCACACCGACGCTTTGGCCCTCATGACACTGACCTATGTGATCTAATTTTGTCCTGTGAACAGCGACATCATTAGTTTCTTTCAGATCTTTGCAGATGTCATAACATTTACTGCAAACTACTAGATTTTACTGTAAATAAAGCCTGTCATTACATACAAACCCGCAGTGGTTTCTCCACTTTTCTTTTTCCCAACATTTTCTTTCAAATCAGTTCTTTTTCTCTGCGTACGACCACGTCCCAACTACTCCTCTCTCCTCCATCTGTTGGCTCATATGTTTGGATGCTAACACCCCATTGTAAAAAGCAAACTCTGTCCTTCCCATGCGAGCGGGTCACACATGTGGGAGCTAACCTCACAGAACACTTATGGGCTCAAAATGTGGTCATAAATATTTTGTACTTGTAAATCAGGATTTGTATGTGTAAACAGAATTTGTGTGTGTGTAAAAAAAGATTTGTGTGTGTAAAAGAAGATTTGTGTGTGGACTTAGCCAAAAAAAACCCTGCAAGTTACAAGTACAAATTTTGACCCTATTTTTCTTCCTTTCATCTGATTGGCCAATGTCATGTCAATCACAAATGTAACTATCCAATCAGAGAACAGATGGGTTTGGCTGTCGGAGGGGTGCTTTTTTGGACTGCAGGTCCTTGAAGGGTAATACAGTTTGAAGCTGGAGGATCTCTATATAAATATCTGATAGCAGTTAGGTGCCCTAACTTTCAGCAGCTGTTGAAAGGATAAAGTTGTGGTATATCAGTGGTTAGAAATACCATTATTACTTTAGGATTAGTTTAACGCAAAGTCAGGGCTGACCCGGGACCATGGCTGTGAGTCACAGTGCGCAGCATAAAGGTCCTTTCACATCGGATGCAGGGGAAAGCGCATCAAATCCGACTTCTTTGACCCTCTGCGACTCATCTATCCGATCATGGTGTGACGGTGTGAACGACACAAATTCAATATTTTCAAATCCGATCTGGGTCACTTTCGTATGTGGTGCTGAATCCGATACATATCTGATTTTTTAGAAAGCGACTGCTGTTTGATGGTCATGTTGCATTAAATCCGTCTTCTACGTCACTGACACAAGACAGATGCCAACTATCAGCGCCCGACATGGTGAACGCTCCTATCCAGTGAAACTGTTGGGAAGACAACGTTGGAGAAACGTGAACATTTTATTTGTACTGTATAATCTGCAGATTCTGACAGAAATCTGCAGCTAGAAGCAGCGCTCCTCTAAAACAGCAGTAAGGATCATTATTAGGCCAAATGTAAATAACAAAACTTTATAACTTAAAGCAAAACTGGGAAACGTAAAGTCTGAAGTCTTTACATTAAGGGCCATCAGTCACACAATACTGTTTGCTCTGGGTCTAAACAGAGCTCGTCGTGTGTGACGTCTTCTTTTGCGCATGCGGCCGCTCTGAGCGTTCACACTAGAGCGCGTTTGCTGTCGCATTTTAATTGTAGTGTGAACAAGCAGACAAAAAAATCAGATTTGATCAAAAAATCGGAATTGAGCATCAAGACCTGCAGAGTGAACGTAGCCTAAGACTGTTTTTTGATTTTTACAGTTAGGAATATGGCTCTCTGTCTACAATGTGCCGTCTCTCAAGAGAGTCAAAACCCTTTAACTGGAACTTGATCAGTCAGGCTAAAATCAAAAGTACTGATATCATCAGGACATTTTCACACTGAGCCAACACCTCTCTGTTACAGAGCTGAGGATGCCTTTGTGCCAAATATCTAGAATAAATATCTACATTTAACCTACAATGACAAAACCAACTCAAAGTGCTCTGACTAAATAGTTTGTGCGATTGTCTCTACATTGTGATTGATGAGACTACAAACCATTATACACATTTAACAATTAAATGTTCTGACAAACACATTTGTTTCGTTTTCTGCTCATTTTATTTCCAAATTAAGAAGCAAATTATGTGAGTGATTTAGAGTGTCCGATCAAAGTGCATGTCTGCACTGTGAGAGGCCCCACAGAGCCGCTGCTCAATGGCGTGTCCAGCGGGGTGGCCTGGGGGGGCACAGGCCACCCCCCAAACCAGACTGGCCACCCCAGGTGCCACCCCAAAGGCAAAACAATAAAATTCAATCAAATATCAAATGTCCGATTATGTTTTCACGGTGACGCTCAGATATCCGAGTGTAAGTGAATGCAGCATCGCTTCTGCGCTATGCGCACCACGTTAGCAAAGGTAGGAGAGCCAAGCGCGAAAGACGGCACTGCAGGAAACAATTTTTCGGTGAAAGAAAATGAGGACAGAATAAATGTCCCGGTAAGTAATATCAAGTTTGTTGAGTTTAGTAAACTTCGGTGAAATTAGAATACCAAGGAAAAAAATAACACTTAAAGAATTATTGCAGCTGTGGAATATTTCAGACAGTATGCTACTGAGGGCAGCTAACATAAGAGTTATGAGTTATAAGATATAATCTAAGTCGTAACATTGCTGTATGGAGCTGCAGATTTGGTTGCAGGTTAACATAGCTGGACTGGCCATCGGGCTTATTTGACTTATTTTTTATTTATTTTTGTAAGGGCATGAACAATGAGAGGTGGTGGATTGGCCAGATGCAGGTCGATGTGTAGAAATAACTCCGTTGTTTGGTGGTGGCTATGGCGGGGCTTCCACAGAGGCAACAGGTGGATGAGGGAAGGGGAGGCAGGAGGAGAGCCCCGAAGCAGCCGCCAGTCCGAGTGTCAGGTGAACTGAACTTCAGGTAAGAAGTTATGACCTGCAGTCTATCTGGGTCAGATATAAACCAAGTTTAGGTGGAGTTTATTTTCATGTTGCTGACTTTTTACTGTCAGTTGCAATAACTCATACTGCGTTCTAGCCAGTTTGACGGAGTTTTTATACAGCTGGGTGGGTGCTATGATGTTACTGATAGTGAACTTTATTTTATTCATAAGGTTAGTAGAGTTGCCAACGGCTCCTTAAAAAATGGAATGGTCCCTCATTCAGAGAAAATATTACACGTTTCGTATTGAGCTGAGAAGAGACACAGTTTGTCCCGGACTTTAGCTAGAATGGAAAAAAGACACAAAGCTGGAGTTATTCTGTCGTTATGCTGCACAGCTGCCTCTTCTTCTCTCATTCTCTCCCCCTCCCTCTCCTGTTGCTACTTCAATCATGAAACTGATCAATGATCAGCTGATCGGCTTTTCTCTCTTGTTTGTTTATCGCCCACTTTGCGCCAGAAAGAGGAAACCAGCGGATATTGCGCTAAACAACAGCAGCACGTTTAAGCTTGATCAGCTGTTGTTAGAATGTATTTAATATTAATTTCTAGTATCAGCTGATGTTTGCTGGAGCCACAGCTGTAAAGCTGCTGGTCATGATGTCTGTTTGTATATGTGGTGAGAGGGAAACATGAAGATGAAACCAGGAGATGTCCTTACTGGATCATCAGAGCTGAACAGGTGATGGAGAAACAGGTTTACCTTTTAGGTGACATGAATGAGTTGAAGTTATCAACTGTTTCTGAGAGATAAATAACACCAGGATCCTTTTTTATGTAGCTGACAGCTGGTAACTGTGCAGGGGCGGGTCTAGCAAAGTTTTGCCAGGGGGCAGGTAGGGTATTAACAGGGAAAGGTGGGCACAAAGAAATACTTTTCTTTCTTATTCTCATTTAAAATACCTAGTTTTTATTAAATAATTATCTAAATCTTACAACCAAAGTTTTTATCTGACGTAAAATGTATAGAAATCATACATATACCAACAAGACTGTACATCACTGTCACAACAGCATTTGTTTTCATTCAAAGGCTTTATGGCTTTAATACCTGGTGGGCCGGTCTGTAGTCAAAATGCCCGATTTTCTGTCCCAGTCCAGCCCTGCAGGTTAATACTGGCAGTGTCACCATGCCAGCTGACTGTATTTTATCATCAGCCAGTGTTGTTCTTTATCAATATTACCAAAGTTTACCATAAGGCAGCAGAGAAAGTATTTACTTGCTTTCAGGTTTTATTCAAATGTTAGTCTTTTCAGTTGTTTCTCCACTTTTTTCCTGTTTCAAAATCAAACACCAGTTTGTGAGAAGATTATCTTCTTTTTTTAACAGGCAGATAAAGTTTTGCATTGGCATTGGCTAATTTGTCAATTGTTTGTTACAAATGTTCGTATTTTAATTTTCAAAAATGTTTTTGCCCAAAACATATGTGCACTATATGTCAGTAAAAATACTATGCAAATATTGATGTCCTTGAATGCTGAGTAAGCACTGACAAAGCACTGATTGTATCTCTTGTACTTTATCAACGCAGTATCTAAAAACTTTGCACCGTAGTGGTTAAAATCTCATTCTAATAAGAGTTAAAAGTGCATTTGGTTATTAGGTTTATAGGATTATTGAATTATGGTTAAGGGTTGGTAGAATTTTTTTTTTAAACATTATCTGCCAATTAAATCTGCCACCCTTCTCCAAATCTGTGCCCCTACCTGGCCCCCCCAACAAAAATTTTCTAGACACGCCACTGCGCTGCTGCTCACTCTGTCACTCTGTTTCTGACTCGCTGCTCATGCAGCAACTGAACAGCCTCCTCAAAGATCTACAAAAAGAAGCGAGGGCCCTAACGATACAGTTTCTCGGCCTGTCTTTCTGGGAACCTGTGGATCCATATTGTACCTTGTCCTCACTAGCAGATTGTTGCGTTTTGTTCTCACTGGCTGGAGAAATGCTTTTGTCACTTTCTAAACGTCTCGGCGCGTGACTGGAGCCACTCGATGCTTTTAGCTCCGCTTTTAATAGCTCCACAACGGCTGCTACAAAAGTCGCGTGACCCTTTTCCATCACAAACTGAAGCACGTATTTGGATCCAAATTTGCGACACAGGTCTTTGTACATTATGATGTACAAGTTTTTTACAGTTTTTAGAGGAGTCAAGTCTCCCCCAATCTTCTCTCTTATATCAGTCACTATCTGCTGAAAATTCAGCTTTACAGCAGTTGTTTGTGTTTTCTCAGAAACGTGAGCGACTAAATTTGCAAGACACAAAGTGAGAAAGGTATCGGTCTCTGCAGGCGTAGGAAGCGTCCCAGACGAACACTGCGGGGCGTCGCTACATTTTTCTTCACTCTCTGAACTCTCAAGATTTTGGACATCGGTGATTTGAAATATATCACTGTTGACCTCGCTACCCAAATCTCCCTCACCTACACAAGCTTGAGTCTGTGTGCCAAGCCCGGATAAAGGTGCAGGGTTGGAATTGTGACATTAAAAAAAATTGCTAAAAATTTAATTTGTAGTTCTAAATAAATTCTAAATGCATTTAGGAAATTTTTTACTCACTTTATGTCTCTTCCACGGTTTTATTTCTCTCTCCAACAACGTAGGTTACAATTACATTAGCATGACCAATTATGCAAATTAGGCGATGACATCATTTGGCGACTTCTAGCGACTTTTAGGACAACCAATAGCGATTTTCCTTACTGAGGAGTTGGCAACACTGCATGGAGGCAGCATATGCCGCTAATGCTAACTGCTAGCTAAAGGCCAAGGATCCAGAATTTGTTGCGCTGGCTGCTGAGCTCTGTGGGGTTTTGCGGCAGCTCTACCTGTACTAGATTCACCTGCTCCTTGTAGTTTCTATCTCTGACTTTATGTCCTCTACAAGAGTTTCTGTTTTTTTATCTTCAAATGTTCAATAAAAACGTATTGCTAATTCAAAATGAAGAAGGCTTTGTAACTATCCCCACTAGTGAAGACTGTGCCATTTCCACAACACTGCCCCCTCTCCCGAGGTCCGCAGCGCTGTTGAAAAGGCTCTGGAGGTCCCTGTATTAAGCACGTAAACCTGTGACACAAAAATCACCAAACTCGGGCCACCACAGACTGTTTTCCTTCGTGGTGATGAAGGAAAACGCTGGGTTGGCATGTAAAAGGGCATTTATTCCCTTCAAAGACCTGCAGTTCAACAAAGCGCCCCTCCGACAGCCAAACCCATCTGTTCTCTGATTGGATTGTTACATTTGTGATTGACATGACATTGACCAATCAGATGAAAGGAAGAAAAATAGGGTCAGAATTCGTACTTGTAACTTGCAGGTTTTTTTTGGCTAAGTCCACACACAAATCTTTTTACACATACAAATCCTGATTTACAAGTACAAAATATTTATGACCACATTTTGAGCCCATAAACACTCTCAAACCTGTGAGCCCACATGCACAAATAGTACTTTGTGTGCATTTCTTTGGTCACACACATGGTGTATCAACAGAGTGCGTAGCCTATTTTGTGTGTGTCTGCGTGCTGACCGCATATGTGGCCTACTGTATTCCAGGTATTATATAATATGTGTGAAAGCCTAGCTGTCAGCTCTGCTTCTGTGCTGCTCCAGGTGTGTTTGCATTTCCACTGTGGATGAAAACACACACATAGACCGTACAGGTACAGTACAGGTGTTGTGTGGCATATGCTTTGGAAACTGTTTTTTTACAAACAGTTGTCAGTACAGTGAGTGTTGCATTGTTCTCTGTGATTATGTCAAGTAGATGTGAGCAGAATGGGTGTTTGTTGGGAAGGAAGTCTCTGTGGAAAACAATAGTTTTAATATATTCTCAACTTCACCACCTTATGGCCAGTTTCTCTTCTCGTTGACAGCCTCTGTTTGATGTTCGTCACTAAGAATCCAATCAGCTTGTTTCCTTCTCTAGAAATAGACATAACATGAAGAAGAAGTCTAGTACCCTGTCTTCCAAATTTAAAGACAATGGAACCTGATTTTGCTAAATGTACTAGGTTCTTCCTTTAATCATGCTCCACCTATTGACCAGATTAAAAGAAAACCAACAAGGTGTTGTTTAGTAATCGTGCTGACAAAGAGGCAAAAGCACTGGTGAAGGAATGAAGTCAAATTGAAGTGTCTCTTTCTCACAGAAAGTAAAATTTACTGAGGATTATAAAGTAGGTATCAAGATAAGTACTGTATAACTTTACTGAGTAGAAAGTAATAGGAGCAGATTGTTGATTTTACTATGACTTGGCCAGACTTAATAGTATAATACAGCACGATCTCTGTATTATTTGATGACAAATTAAATGATAGAGAGGAAAAGAAAGACCCTCAGTGATTCAGTGTGAACACAACTCTTCTTCTACTAAGCCTTTGCTAAAAGACTCTTTTGCACTCTTTTATTCCCACACAATGAGTTGAAAGTTGCTGTAAACCCTCATGAGAGAGCTTTAGGAAACAATAATGCTCTGTGTGTGTGTGCGTGCGTGTGCGTGCGTGTGTGTGTGTGTGTGTGTGGTCTTGGGTTGCAGTAGCTATTAACTCTGTGTGGATGACACTTGTATAGAGCACACACACATACTGAAGGCACCAGTTTAAAACTGTGCTTTGCTAATAATAAAGATAAAAGAGCAGTAACTGTTTGAATTCGCTTACAAACAGCTATTCATGCATTTGTTGAGTTTTAGAGGAGTGCACCATCTGCTGGCCAAACTGAGGAAAGGGACTGTCAGACTCGAAAGTAGAAATGTCGCTGTAGATGGATGTTGTTGTGAATGTTTGTTAATTAGAAGTCCAAACAATAGTGTGACTTTCATACCAGTCTGTCAGTGAGCCAGCATGACTTCAACAGCAAGCAGCCAGCCACGCTCGGCACCCCACCAACCAGCTTGGTTTGTCTCTCTGCTCGTCCATGAACTGGACACCCAGTCAGTTATTCAGTTTGTCAGCCTATAAGTGGAACAGGCAGCTGGCCAGTAACCCCCACAGCTTGCTACAGAATATCATCAGTAATAATTTTCCTGTTAATTCATCAGTGGCTGTTCAGTCTCCAGATTTTCTCAGTGATGATTTTGAGCAAGTGTGGTCAGGTTACAGAAATCGTGATCATACGCTCTATGCTCAAGGGAAAAAGCAAGTAACATCAAGGTTTGTCTTTGTCATCTTATATTCAGATTTACCTAAAAAAACATTAAAACTTTTGGGTAACAATCTAGACACGGATATTTTTTTTCTCCTTTATTGAAGCTATCGCCCGTTTTTAAACAGTTGTAGCTCAAGCTGAGTAATTGTCTGTTTTTAGATTTGGGTCAAACCATATGAGCCAGTTTCTCAGACATGGATTTAATCTAAATCTGGGCTAAAGAGAGAGTCACAGAAGAATCGTACTGAAGAAAATAGTCTATAACCAGTCTTCGTGTCATGAAAATGGAAGTCACGTTGCTCATATGTATGGATGTATTAATGTTAAAATACTTGTCTTTCATGTTATATTAAATTGTCTGCACTGTAAATAAAAGATGAAAAATTTTCCAGTGTTCAAACCAAATATCAGATGCTTCTTGCATTAACTGTGAAGCTGATCTTCTCTTTGTAAAATTGTTATGTTTGTATTCTTGTTTTTCAAGTATACAATAAAGTAAATAAGTATGAGTAGTAGTTTGTATTTTTAATTGTAGTTTATGGAACTTTGGTGCTCCAGTGTACTTTACAAAAGCAAATACACCAACAAATTAGTTTCTCTTTTGACCCACATAAGATGTATTGTAGCCTCTTACTGCATGCGCTTTCACTGACTATATAAGGATCACGTTGAACCAATCAGTACGGCTCGACACCAGTCTATTATATTATTGATCACTCAGTCACCAACACCTCATATACACACACAGTCTGCACATGTGTGCATGTGACAGACTCACCCAGAGGGTGAATAGAAGTGTCACTGATTTTATTGATGCATTAGGGGATGAGGAAGCGTGATGAATGCTGCCTAACTGGTACAGAAGGACAGTGAAGCTTCGATTGTGGTGTGATATCATACTGCACCGTAGAATCCAATTTCTGCCAACCAAGCTTGCAGCCACTGTCAGGAAATGTAAAACCTGTACCTACTGCATGTCTCCTTTACTGTATTTATCATTGAGACTGTTGGGAATCGTGACCTTGTAAATGGATGTGTAGTACATTTGGACATGAATTCTTTATTAGGTTTACTACCTAATGCAATTTGATGCAGATTGTATGAGATGTGTTTATAGAACAAATGCAAACTGAAAGATGAATCACTTGTATTTGTTCGTTCTCGTAGAAAGCACTTCTCATCTTTATATTTTGCTACTGTTCTGATCAGTTTTGTATATTGGTGGCATTTCAGGCTTACATTAGCATCCCATTGTCCTATTGTACTTTGGCCAGTTAAGCTGCATTATGGGAAATTTAGGGGCCTTGTATGTCTTTAGGTACTTCAATTCAGGCTTTGGCAAAAGAAGTTAAAATAAATCCTAGGATGAGTGGAATATTCTGTTAACACATCATGAAAAGAGAAAAGATCCTTTACTTTCAACATCATTGACTGCATATAGTTTCTCTCAGTCCCCCCGGACAGTAAAATATACATCCTGAAATAAAACTACATATTTAAGCCAATTTTTACATAGAAAATAGCCCTCTTTCATCCCCAATTTTCCATTTTATTATATTTCATGTAATTAGCTTAGGTTGCTGAAACAGCACAGTCTCTCGTATTTGACAGAACCAACAAACAGATAGAAATAGAAAACATAGAACCTCAGCGCCCCAATTTCTGTCCTTCACTGTTTTTCCAAAGCATTCCTGGAGCGACGGATGTGTGTATTTTAAGGTGGACGTTTAGCCTAGCTGGTGATTTGGGGCTTCTGTGGTCGCCAGTCGTGTGTGTGTGTGTGTGTGTGTGGGAGTGTGTGCGCCTCTATGTGGTGCCTTAGGGAATGTTCTACATGTATTTCCTTCATGGGTCCTCATGAGAGTTCACACTGTAATTAGTGGCTCAGTTTCCTGCGACCGAATATTCCCTTCAACTTGTTGCTGCTGGCGTGTCACCCTCAGTGTGTGTCTAGTCTTTGTGTGCATGTGGCTGTTCTTATGGTAAATGGCCTGTATTTGTATAGCGCTTTTCTAGTCCCTAAGGACCCCAAAGCGCTTTACACAACCAGTCATCCACCCATTCGCACACACATTCACACAATGGTGATGGCAAGCTACATTGTAGATGGTAGTGTTTGTGCTGTATACTCATGGTTATTTCTTTATTTTCTGTCTTTGTACGCTGCCATGTACACTCTGGATCTAGTTACGTTTGTCCAACCGTTTTCCTCACTTTCTTCCCTGAAGAAGTTGATAAGTTTTACTGGCCTGAAACATGCCAATATACTTTTTTCACTTTCCTGCTTTGGGGCCAGTTTCCTTATGTCAGATGTCAGTATGGGTCTGTGTGTGAACTGGTGTGAAAGCTAAGAGTTTCACCAGTGTGTGGGCGTAATTGCTCAACAAGCATTAAGTAACACAAGTGGCCAGCATCAGTCCACAGCACACATGCGCACTCACTCTTAGCAGACCCTTCCCTTTGTCTCCAAGTGGATTATTTAGTACACAACACTGGTTGAACAGCAGCTATTTCCTATTGAAACTTTCTTTGTGACTCATAGCTGTTTTCTTAAAATACTTACTGCCAACTGTGGAAGTGATATACTTTTAGTTTTTTTTTTTTTTTCTTCTGTGATGTGTTTTCTGTTCTCAAACTGCTGGTTTGAGCAGTTGGAAGAGCCACAATTCCAACCATGGCTTTACACCAAAAAAGAGCATCTCTTATGGAAACGTTAACATCGTCTATATGAGACTGAAAGACAGTCGCACAAGGGCTGGACATTGTTTTTGATAGGCAGATAAACCTAAAGTAGTAATGCAGAAACTCCACAGCTGTGAGTACTCAGAAAGAAAAGGCATACATAATTATTTGGCCAGTATTTTGGTCAAACTGTCACTTTAGAGACTAAATTGAGTAACAAACCAATCAGCACAATCAGTGCAAATTCTGAAAAAATGATTTTGAGTCAGAGGGAAACAATAGCAACAGTTTAGGTTTGAAGTGTCATACTGAATGCATGCAGAGGATGCAAAGCCGATGTACACAGCTTTCTTTCCATTGCCCATGTGTTTGCAGTGAGAGCAGGCGGGAGACTCTGCCTTTGGGTCACTCCTAGTTTATCAACACTTGATTGGTGCAAACCACCTCACATGGGTCTTTCTCGCTCCCATATATGGAGCTTAGGGGGGCAGGGCAAAAGGGAAATTTAAAGAAAAAATGTGTGAGAAAGTGGAGGGCTCACTCTGCGGGGACTGTGGAGGAGAGAGGCAGAGACGACAGAATGTTAGTAACAGTTATCCCAGGGGAGATGTTCACTCCTTAGTCTGAGAGACTGGAAAAATTCTGACTTGTGATATTGATCCAGCTGCAGAGTTAGTACTCGACCATCTGTGTAACTCTTAATGAAGGTTTTACTGGAAGAGGCAAATGGGAATCATTGGGAACTTGTCGTTCAAGTTGTTCTTCAGTCACCTTGACCGCAGATCTAACTGAGCTGGCCGAAGGCAGCATTTGTTACCCCGTTAGTGTCGGCAGATAGAGTCGATAATGTCGGAGAGATGCAACCTCAAAGCCCTGACAGCAGCTCTGTGTTGCTTCTACCACAAGAATTCTGTCATCGGCGCAAAGGTGAGGAAACACAGGAGAGTGTGTGTGAGAATGTGTCCATGTTACCTATTTTATCATTGAATTCATCTTCATGTTTTGTACTTTTGCTTTGTGTAAAATTCATCATACAAGGTGTAACTGTAAGTGCCCATGTGCAGGTGTTTTGTGAATGCTTGCATGCTACAGACTTTATGCTGGTGTTGTCCATCATGAGATGATCTTAGTCCAGGGGTAGATTAAAAAGTAAGAGGTTTGTTTGCCTTTAAAATATTAATAGCATGCAACTTCAGAAACATTCTTTAATGCAAGCGTGCTTTTCAAGGCTCGTTTCATCCTGTTGTTTCAAGGAGATGGTGGAAAGAAAACAACATATTGCCCTGCAGAAAACAGTCTGAAAAGTGCGTGGTAACACTTCCAGCCTGAGCAAAATCTAATCAGCCTAAATAGTCCTTCTCTTTCCCATCGCTCTCACTGTGAACACTGGGCTTTTATTAGTCAGACCAGACACTCTCATAAATGGCCAACTGTGCGACTGTCTGTCTGAGGGTGTGATTGTGAGATATATGCTGGCTTCATCCATAACTAGTGCTGGCAGACAGATAAGGCTGTGTGTGAAGGAAGTGGTGAGATGGTTAGACAGTTAACAGGACAGGGGTAGTAGTCCTCATGTGAATGATAAATTACCAGCTTGTGCTAGTTTGTCTTCTTTATGACATCAGTAAATTGTATGAATGTCATTACTTGATTGGATGCAGCGAGCAGCAGTGGGGCAGGAGGCTGAGGTGGGGTGGTGTGGATCAGCCTGTACATTTCCATCTGCTGCTAAAATGCACTTTGTGCCTGGATAAAGTCTGTTTACAGGTCTTTATATGTATCTTCTAAGAGCACACACTGATCTCACCACAAAGTATGCCAAGAAGTTGTTCTGAAGTTTTCAGCATATTGCATCTTCATCAGACTATATTTTTGTGTGCATTTTCTCCGGTCAACTCTCAACCTTGCCGTGCTGATGTTGCAGCGTGCTGTCATCAGCACGCTGCAACACTTAAAATCCATTTCTCTTCAAATGGAAAGCTGTCAAAGAGGGGGAAAAGTATTACTCTGTGCTCTCAAACCAATCCAAACCATCCAGGAAAACTTGGATTCCTACTTAATGCATATGGCAGTTCATCAGCACTTCCTCTCACTAAGAGTTGCCTCTAATGGCTGTTGTTGTTGTGTGCAGTCTATCCAGACCTTCTGTTTCAGAGAGAAAATAAATGACCAATAGTTACATTACTGCTCATTTAGAAATTGAATGAATAAAACCTGAGATGTTCTGTCTGTCACTCTCTTGGTTATTTTAAGAATCCTCCAGTCTGTTCATTTAAATGATGCTTCGATGCAATGTGAACTTGTTATCCTTATTTGATATCTTTGTTGTTTTCTCAAGAACCAGAACTGCACAGCACCGCTCCCATCCATCTCATGCTCTTCTGTCTCTTTTGTGAGTTTTCCCCCAGCTCATCCTCATCCTCTTCATTAGTGCTTTTCTATTTTCTCTCTGTCTCTCTGTGTCTTTACTTTTGACTCCATATTGCCTGGGGTTTTGTTCCATTCCCCTTTTCATTCTCCCCTCCATCTGTTTCTCTGGGAGGTCGCCATTTATCCACAGAGGCCCTGCTTCCTGTTTCTGTGCCTGCTGAGATTCAGGCTTACTTGTGCTGGTATCCTTAGCTATTAGATCACATCATTGACACTTTTTCGTTTTTTTTTTTGTTTGCATTAGCTGCCATGATCCAACATAGCTGGGTTGTATGCATAGTTAGATTGCTTCTGTGCGTACATTTGCTGTAAAATGATGCATTAAAAAGTTCTTTTTATCTTAATCCCGTTGCATGATAAGGTTCTTTCTCTATCGTTGTATAGCAGAAACCATTATTCATCTTTAGCTCTTAAAACATGATGCTCTAAAACTTAAAAACCCTCAGTTGCTATTTCAGGCTTAGCTCATTGGTGGAGATCAATCCTTTCTACTGTTTCTAAAAAATCTTTTTACATCACTAAGCATGAATCTCATCTGTATCTTTGAGGCAGTCGACCTCAGTTATCGCTGTAGGATTTGAATCTGGAAGCAATCCTCTTTTGACTTTCACAGTATATGACGAACAGGCTATAGCCATTCAGTCGTTGTTCATACAGGTTCAGGAACCTAGCTGCAGAGATTTGTTCCCACTCTTCCACAAGAGCATTAGTGAGGCACCGATGCTGGTGCTGAGATTGTGGCTTACAGAACAAATTAAGATGGCACTGACGATGAACCCTCTTTGGCTGCCCCAGGCTGACCAATCAGATGCTCTCTGGCCTAAACACAGGAAGATGTTTGTATTTAGTTGTGTGTAAACAGGAAAGGAAGGGACCTTTTTGATGACGAAGACAACACGCAGAGATAGAAAATCAAAACATCAACAGCTATTAGGTTTTATCAACTGTCCTCAGCGGTAATGATGCCCATTTAATTCAATGTTAGAGTCAAACACAGTGTTGTTGTCAGGCCCTAAAAAGCTAAACTGAAGCTCTGAGGAAAAGCATTTGGATGCTGCATGACTGTTCAGCAGGAATATTCTCATTAAGCCCACCTCAATTCTACATGTATTCTTGACACAACCTGCACTGCTGTTTGCATTCATGTATTCACTTTTTAAAGCTTTGTGACTTGATTGGGGATGCATACTATGCAGTATGTAGACACAGTGGGAAATGGTAGCATGAAGAGAGGGAGGAGGAAAAAACTGAAATTGTTAAGAGAGATGAAAAGAAAAGGAAATGCCAGAAATACAGCAGACCAAAGAGTTGTTATTTTAATGATGATTGCCCCAGTGAAACCCATTTGATGGGTATCCCAACTCTCATTTAAGCATTTTGTTTGTTGAACTTTCAAAACTTTTGCCTTTAGCAACTCAAGACTTTCATAATACTAATTGGTTGCATTCTAAAAATAGAAATAAAGAAGATGAAAAGCTGCATAGCCTGACTTCACCTCTAAAATGATCTCAGACGTCACCATAATTGTAATGATGTGTCTGTTATGGTGCTGCGTTGCTTGTATACTGTTGCAGTGGTCATAATCCCACTGTACAGTGTAGCATCACAGATAAAGATTATTTTGAGACCCAACCAGAGACCAGGGCAATAGTTTTTATTGTTTCTTCTTGAAAGAAATGTGTTGCAACTGAGGCAGCAGAAGAGTTTCCTCTATGGTCTTCTACGGTGTTTTAGTTGGTGTTTGAAGAATTGTTAATATACTGACTCCGCTGCATATTTGAACATGATTCAAATGGAGCTGCTTCTTCTAGTCAGTCTTCAGGGTTTTTTGTTATCTGCAATCCTGCAGGCTGGCGGTATCAACTAAGAATCTCAGGTTCACTGCTTTATTTCAGCTCATAAGCCGCATAAGTTGAGGTAAGGTGAGGATTATAACGTCATCTAATGTATTTGTAACTTTACATGTGTGTAAGGTGATGAGGGATCAGAGTTATGATGTTAAAAGGTTGTTTGCCTTTTGTGTTCAGTGAAGTGAGGACAAGCAGCTTACCCAGGTGGTCGCTGCTTCTGAATGGTTGCCACACACGACTGGATTATTACAGAAATGTATCATCGTCACCATATATAGAGAAACCTTTAAAGGGTTAAAAGTACCTTCAATCTTCAAATCCATGAAATCAGAAGAAAATCCAATCACTGCAGAGATCCTTTTTAACAGTACCTTTGTTTTTAGTTGGAGATTATTTTCTGTGGCATGTCAGATTTTATTTTTTTTTTTTTAAGCTGCTTAACACTGAGCTATGAAATCACAAAACATAACCAACTCGAGGGATGAATCACTGTTGTCTACACATAACAGATGACAAAGAATCAATTTTTAGGTGCCTTGTTACAAGCAGTCTGTTGTAAAAACACATCATTTGTTCATCTTGATGCATGCTCATCCAGGTAAGTAAATCCCAAAAGTTGATTCTGTTCATCTGGATGCAGCGTTTTCAGTGGGAGAAACATTTCTTCACTCATCCAAGTGACTTCTTCAGTCTCTGGGGAAACCTGCAGTCAGCAATCTTATAAACAGTACATTTGCACAATGACTGAAACCAGGCCACTTAATAAACAATGGGCTTTGAGGTCAGATCCCTTGATCATTAATATGCAAATTGTCATGACCATTGATCAACAACCACTGATCAAAGACCATTGATCCATGGCCATGAGTACCATTCACAGAGAGTTGGGGAATGGTTGCAATCACAGCATTGTAAGATGGCAAAGATGTACCCTTAGGCCCCCTTTAAAAGTTGATGTGTACTGTAAACCTACGCATATGGATCAGTATTAAGGGACTGATCCAGTCAGGTTTGACTCTCATCATCCACTGGATCACAAATTGTGTGTCATCAGCACGCTGCAACACAGAGCGAACACCATCCCCACAGACACAACGGCCAGGGAAGCAGAAGAACATCACGTCAAGAAGGCCCTGAGTAAATGTGGTTATCCAGGCTGGACATTCGTCAAAGCTGGGAAGGCGCCAAAAGAAAGCTCCAGCCGATCCAGGAGAGAAGGACAACCGATACCTAAGCGAAAACCCTTAGTGATCCTGTATGTGTCAGGAGTATCAGAACAGCTGAGATGCATTTTTTCTAAACACCGTGTCTCTGTGGCTTTTAAACCCCAAAACACGCTGTGCTGTTGTTTATCAATGGTCACCTCACCTCACAGCCCATTGTTCATTCAGTGGGCTAGTTTCAGTCATTGTGCAAATGTACAGTTTGTTACCGTTTGCTGCAGGGTCTACCTTACCATATAAAGCACCTTGAGGCAACTTTTGCTGTCATTTGGCGCTGTATAAATAAAACTGAACTGACTAAGGTTGTGGAAACCTGCAGTCGGCTGAGACTAAAGAAGTCACTTGGATGAGTGACGAAACGTTTCTCCCACTGAAAACATTACGTCCAGATGAACAGAATCATCCTTGTGGGACATCATTTATTCCCATTTCTTTAGTTTAAGCTATGAAAAATACCAAAGATAACAGTTGAACAGGCATAAAATAGGATTTTTCCAACAACAAGGAGGCTCCCAAAATGCTGTTAGCTGAAAACTTGGTGCATGGTGTGCAGTGTATCCTCATTAGAAACAGTCTCAGTGGCTGTTACGAAATCATTCTTAATGAAAGGACTGAGAAAAGGCTGAATTACACAAGAACTGGACCGAAATTCACTGAATCCAAAATTTAATGATTTGATACAAATTATCATTAATTTGTATGGGGAATGTCAGGAGGTTTTGCTAATTTAAGAAGAACGTTTACCTTAATGCATGGGTTTTATTTTGATTTCAATGTGTGTTTCAACGGTAAGCATCACCATGGGATAACGCTGAGCAAGTTTTGCAGTTCATATGAAATGAAGCTTGGCGTCAGTGTATTGTTTATCCCATATTTTGTCACAACTGAAGTCATTCACGCTAGAAGGAAAGGCTGTAGGCCATGAAGCAGGCCAGTCCAGTTCACTGTACTTCACTGCTGTGTTGTGGTCCACACACAGGCTGGTACGGTATAAATGTAGCCACTCTCTGAGGATGACATCATATTGCAGGATCTTATTAAAGGCCAGGCTATTAAACAAAACCTCACATCCAATATATCCATCTCCTCCCTCCTATTTCCTTCTCTGCTTCCTTCCTCTTATTCCTTCAGTTTCTCTTCAATTTTTCTTTCTGTGCTCTTTCACTCTTCTGTTAATTTGCATTAACCATGTATCCCCATCTCCATTAATCACTGTTCAACTTTATATGTACATGTCATCCTTGCCGCTGCCGTGCATCCCTCTTCTCACCAGCTCTCCCGCGCTTTCATTCATCAGTCTGTTGGCACTGAGACTGCAGACGTAAAAGCAACGTATTGTGTCTTTTGAAATAAATGTGAGAATCACAAATGCGAGTGGAGTCGGTAACAAATCCAGATAAGCTGGGAATAATACAAACCAGCAGCCGTCGTGTTTTCAGTTATTACAGTTGATCATGTGCATTTTAAAATTGTTGCGCAATGCCCGTACAACCGGAAAAACATGCTGCAAGCCGTGCGTTATGGGTGTAGTGTATCCTGTTTTAACACATCACAGCACCTAAGGAAAGAAAATGATTAAAAGCAAAACAAAAAGTGAAACAAAAGAAAGGTGCATGAATTTGGAGTTGTAGTTTGGTCCCAGCCTATCTCTGTCCACGTGTTGTCCCTGTCGGAGACATATCCAAATAGCTATGGATGATCTATAAGTAAATATAACAACAAAAAGTGCATCTATGAGCAAATGTTTGTCTGTCAGTCAGATGTTAGAAAGACAGATGTTAGATAGACCATTAGCTTACTCCAATGGCACCAACTGTTAATGTTGATTGATAAGAGAAAGCTCCAATAAAATGATCGTGTAATTCAGACTGTCTGTTATCATTTACTTACTCATTGAATCTTTTGTTTAAAAAATGGCAGGAAAAAAACACGAGCCCAGGAGACTTAGTGACAGCACAATTACACCGCCCCAAGTATTTTCCACTGCTACACACACACATACACAGTGTTTCTGGTTCAAACTGGAAATAAAGTAAATTGTTGGATGTGCACCATGGTGCCAAGCCAGTGATCAGTTTAATATTTGCTGTAATGTGACACTTTGATTTTCTGTCATGTATGGAGACTCGGGGCAGGGGGTCTATTCTAATGACTTTAGAGAGGAAGAGAGCTAGTGTAGCCGCAGAGAGATAAAAATGGCACAGATATGATATTCCAAGTTTCCTGCATGGACATGGATTAGTAATTCCTGTTTGTGTGAGCGTGTTTGCTTTTTTCCTCAGTGTTCTACCTCAAACCTCTTCTTCTTCTTCTTCTTGGATCAAAGCCTTCTTCTGAGAGCTTGTCCATGACGACCTTCAGTCTTCAGACTTTTAGCTGAAGACTGTCAGTTGAAACTTTACCTGTAACTGTACCTGAACCTGAGCCAGTACTGTTACCCCAGAGGCTGTGAGACATGTAAATATGTATTTATCATCATCATAACAGTTGCCTAACTTCGGTCATCATCATCATCATCATTACATTGGCAGTGTTTGTCATGCTAAAAAATCTGATGATTCTTTTCTACATTTATTCAATTGTAACAATATCCCCAGCACCACAAACGCATCCCAAACCCTGACAGATCCTCCATCGTGTTTTAAAGATGGAGGTAGACGCTCCTTGTGGTACCTCTCTCCTTTTTTCGGACCACGTTGACAGCAATTTTAACTAAAAGTTGCCAATTTGGATCCATCGCTCTACAAGTCTTGTTGCCACAGACTTTCAGTCCAGTTCTTGTGTAATTTGGCAAAACCTCAGCCCTATTCTCCCTGTTTCCCTCAGTTAATAAGGACTTTCTGACAGCCACAGAGACCATTTCTGATGAGGCTTCGGTGAACAGTAGATCAACTTAAAGGGCCAGTTGCTTCTCTTAGGGGCTTTGCTGTTTCCCCCTACTTCTTAAGTAGAATAGAATAGAATAGAATGCCTTTATTGTCAATATACAGTTGTACAATGAGATACAGAGCATCTCCTACTCAGTGCAAACATGAAGGGGGGGGCTGTGTTATCGGTGCATGTGTGAGTTCAGGGTGGTTATGGCTTTGGGGAGGGAACTGTTTTTGAGTCTGTGGGTTTTTGTGTTGATGCACCTGTAGCGCTTCTCTGAGGGAAGCAGGCTGAACATGTTGAAACCAGGGTGGGAGCTGTCCTTGATGATGTTTGCTGCTCTGCTGAGACAGCGGGAGGAATAAATGTCCATCAGGGAGGGGAGAGGGCAGCCGATGATCTTCTGTGCTGTCTTGACCACACTCTGAAGCCTCACTCTATCCGCCTTGGTGCAGCTGCCGTACCATACCGTGATGCAGTAGGTTAGCAGGCTCTCAATGGATGAGCAGTATAAGGTCAGCAGCAGGTTGGAGTTCAGCTTGTACTTCCTGAGGACTCTCAGGGAGTGCAGCCACTGTTGGGCCTTCTTGATGACCGCTGAGATGTTGTCTGTCCAGGAGATGTCAGCAGAGATGAGGACACCAAGGAACTGGAAGGTGTGGACCCTCTCCACACATCCACACACTCCCCGTTGATGTAAACGGGGGCCAAGTCAGTGCTGTGTCTCCTGAAGTCAACAATGAGCTCTTTGGTTTTCTTAGTGTTCAGTGCCAGGTTGTTTTCTGAACACCAGGCTGCCAACTTCAGGACTTCCTCTCTGTACTCTGCCTCGTCTGCCTTTGAGATGAGTCCGACTACCGTGGTGTCATCAGCAAACTTGATGATGAGATTGTTGTTGTGGGTCGGACTGCAGTCGTGGGTGTAGAGAGAATACAGGAGGGGGCTCAGCACACAGCCCTGTGGGGAGCTGGTGCTCAGTGTGCGAGTGGAGGAGAGATGAGGGCCAGGTCTTACAGTTTGGGGCCGGTTTGTGAGAAAGTCCTTTATCCAGGCACATGTGAGAGGAGGGAGGGCAAGAGTGACCAGTTTGGTGATGAGGATGTCCGGGATGATTGTATTAAAGGCTGAGCTGTAGTCCACGAAGAGCATTCGGACGTAGCTCTGCCGCTGCTCTAGGTGACTCAGCACAGCGTGGAGGGCTGTGGCGATGGCGTCTTCTGTGGATCTGTATGCAAACTGGTGGGGGTCGAATTCTGGGGGGAGGTAATCCTTGATGTGCTGAAGGACTAGTCTCTCAAAGCATTTCATGATTCCCGGTGTGAGGGCCACAGGGCGGTAATCATTCAGGCTGGAGATGGGAGACGTCTTTGGCACTGGGATGATTGTGGCTGATTTTAGACAGGATGGGATGGCTGCCTGATCCAGTGAGAGGTTGAAGAGTCTGGTGAAGATGAGGGTGAGCTGGTGGGCACATGCTCTTAGTACCTTGCCAGGTACTCCGTCTGGACCGGCCACAAGTAGTACTTTACTTGCGGCCGTACAAGTAGCACCGCAAGTCATGTACTTTCAGTATCTGAAAGTACATGACTTTCAGATACTGTTCATGCTGTAGGGAATTTTTAGGCTTTACACTTTTTTATGTTCCATTTTTCCTAACATTTTTTTTTTCATGGACATGCTGCACAACATGCCAAGACATTCCATGTTTTCAGCGTATAACCCTTTGGGAATCACCTGTTGGTATGAAAATACAATTTTAATACTAACCTGTGTTAGAAGCAGTTTGACAAACATACAACCAGCATAAAACCAGTGTTATGTCTACACAGCCAGTGTTGTTTAGACACAACACTGGTTTGTCCATACAGTTAGGTGTTTTATGCTCAAATGATACAGGTCAGTGAGGTCAGTGACGGATACAACGACTAGAGCAGCGGTCCCCAACCCCCGGGCCTGGGACCAGTACCGGTCCGTGAGTCGTTTGGTACCGGGCCGCGAGAGTTGAGGCTCAGGTGTGAAATGTATAGTTTTCAGGGTTTTTATCGGTTTTCAGCTTTATTTTGTTATCATTTTTATCGTTAACTCGGTTTTCCTTGGTCTTTTCACGTGTGTTATGAATAAATCTTCTTTTTTTTCGGTACCGGTACTAGTTTTATTTTGTTGTATTTATCCGCGACACCTTAAAGGCCGGTCCGTGAAAATATTGTCGGGCATAAACCGGTCGGTGGCGCAAAAAAGGTTGGAGACCGCTGGACTAGAGTGCAAATGAGTGGAAAAAGCAGCCAATGTCCAAAGAACCATTTGGAAATCCCTTCAGAACGTCTGGAGGAATATTGCTCTGGGCCATTTGAAAAAAATTATAATAAAGTCCTGCTGCTTGGATAAATAAATAGCTCAAGACATTTGTACTGACATTTAAATGATTGAAATGCAAAAGTATAGAATAAACTGACTGAGTGTAGCAGTAATGGGTTAAAAAGAAAAAAGGTTTAGTTTAGATAAGTTTATGCGTCACTCAGAGGTGTGTGTGTCTGTGGGTGCGTGTGCGTGCGTGTACTTGTCTACGTTAGGTGAAGGTGTGCATAGAGGCCGGTCTGGGTAGCTGGGCGGTGTCAGGATGATGACATTTCTTTGAATGACTCTGGACGAAGGCAAGAAAGGAAGTGATAAAGGAGAAAATCACAGAGGAGGCAGACGCAGACAGAGGCTGTGTGCGGGCTTGTTGTTTGAGCAAACAGAAGAGACTTAACTATAGTGTGCGTGAGTTTTAATGTGTCTGCTATGAAGTTTGTTATTGAAGATCAGAGAAAGGTGGCAGGATGGAGAGACCAAGCAGCTGTCATGTAAGTGTGTGTGTGTGTGTGGTGTTTGGGGGGTGTGTGTTGTGGTTCAGGTGGTTGTGTTGACTCGACATCCCGTCAGGGTTAACAGAGCTGTCTGTCCTTTACTTTCCATTTAGGCAACCTTTTTGGGCTTTGCTGGGATTAAAGTGGCTGATCAATAGTTTCAGTAATCTCACTGGAATTAGATTACAGTCCTGGTTTCTACCTATCCCGGCTCTGCGGTGTTTTATTTGGTGTTGTTTTACTGTAGAACAGCAGAGGCGACTTTAAACAAATCAGTCAAAAGTTTCCTATTTTTTCCTGCTTCCTTTTTTACTTTGTTGAAATAAATAAATAAATTAAATATGTGGATGTTGAATTTCTGTCATCTGTCTTTGGGTTTCTCAGCTATGCAGGATAAAGTTACAAAATCAGCTTTTTCTGCTTTTATTCCAGTTCTCCAGAGATCAGTTCATCCTGGACTGTCCTTCAGAGAAACTTCGCAAGGAGCTCGAGGAAGAACTGAAGATGGACTGCGAGGAGCCGAGAAGTCACGCGTGGTACCACGGATCGATTCCCAGACAGGTAACACTGCTCGCACACAAATCTGAGTCACAAGTCCCTCCTTTTAAAAGCCAGGTTAGAAACTTGTTGAACCAGATTACCTATTATTAGTCTTCCATGCTACACACATGGTGCTTACAGGAAGACTGTTGCGTAAAGAGTGGCCCCTGCAGCAGCGCTGACAGAAAGAAAGGCTTCATTCTGTATGGTGTGTTTATGTGTGTTGTGTGTGCGCGCATATGTGAGAGAGAGATCTTGTGTGTTCCCCTGAAAACCAGCACTGAGATGTAATCTTTTTTAATAAGCTGCTTCCCTTGGCTAAACTAAACCACCGTTCTAACTTATACAAACATTTGCTTAATTAAAGTCTGAAACTGTGGATGACAGAGAGTGTATGTGTTCGAGAAGAGCGAGCGAGAACCAATAAATGTAACAAGGCAGGGAAATAAAGAGCACTGCATGTGTAAACGGTCAAAGAAATATCGGGGGTTTTTTTAATCATATAATAAATGAAAGTCAAATTTATTTTTAAAGTGCATTTAACAGTGCTTTATAATACTTTATAACACATCCAACAGTTGACACTGGCCAAGGTGCTCTTTAAAAGACAGAATGGATAAAAATAAGTAAAATACATGCTAGTAGGTGGTAAATATAAACAGTCATGGCTTACATAGGCACATATAATGACCATAAGAATCAAAAGCCAATAAATAAATATATGTGTTCAGTCTAGTTTTATCAGTCATTTGAAGGAAATGCTGTTCCACAGTTCAGGGGCAAACACAGAGAGTAGACTGAGCTGGAAGGAGCTAAAACAGGTGAAATATGATCTCTTTTTTTCTTCTTCTTCTTCTTCGGGTGCCTGTGAGGAGCCTACAACTGACTGAGACCCGTGTAAAGTGATTTGCAGTAGTCCAGGAGGAGGAGATTAGGTCATGAATGACAATCTTGAGATCTCTTATGGAAAGAAAAGGCTTAATTTTCTTTCCATAAGAGAAGGCTAATTTTTAACCACCGAGTTACTTTGATAATAGGTCTCATTTTTTCTGTGGTAAATGATAAACGGGGATCAAGCTTGTCAAAAATGTTGTCATTTGACTTGTGCATTGATAGATGCACAAAAACACTGAAAAGTTTTCTGGATTAAAGCTTTATTATTTTGATTTCCCATATAAAGGTTTTAGCGTGAAATGAATGTGATTCTACATGAAACTGTCCCTTAAGCATCTAGGTCACTAACTGGATAAATTGGAATGGTCCTCGTGTCTTACATAACCATCACTAAGCTCGCAAAGCTGGTACTAGCCTACCATTAAACGTTTGTATTGTAAACAATCACTGTGGGCCACTGTAGGTGTTCGTGTGTGTGTGGGCCGGTTATTATGGGCTCCTAAATCTGTTTGAACAGTCACGTGATGCAGGCTGGGCTTTCTCAGGGGCCAACATCATCTATGAATTTTCAGGTTAGGACATGTCTTGAGGTTAAGGTAAGGGTAACGGTTAGGCATGTAGTTGTTATCGTTAACGGTAAGTCACCAGGAAGTGAGTGAGACAACGTAAAGTCCTCTAATGTCATGGCTGCGTAAAGTTGAGTGTGCCCGTGTGTCACTTATTTCTTTTTGCAGGTTGCAGAAAACCTGGTGCAGCGAGATGGAGACTTCCTGATCCGTGATTCGCTGTCTTTACCAGGAAGTTACGTTCTCACATGCCAATGGCGAAACACTGCTCAGCACTTTAAAATTAACAAGAAGGTACATATGAGCTTCCAGCTACACTGAGGTGAATATTTGACTAGAGTATATAAAAGGTACAATAGCTAGGTCTGTTATTTTGCCTGTCGCCTTCAGGTCGTGATGCTGAATGAAGCTTACTCCAGAGTTGAGTACCGCCTAGACAGAGAAGGGTTCGACAGCATCCCTGCACTCATCAGATACTATGTTGGCAACAGAAAACCTGTCTCACAGGTGGGTTTAGTCACTATTTTTCTTTTAATTAATCTTGCTTCAAAGTTTATTTTATACTGTTATTGTTCTGGTTGGTGGTTTTCCTCATTATAGCACATAAAAGAAAAACTTTTGGTAGTTAATAGTAAGTTGTGTTTAAGTGCTAAGAGTTTCAAGCTTGTGAGATAAATATAGTCGCAGATAAATAAAATATGTTGAGGTTTCTTTAGGTCACCTTATCTGTTCTTCCGCCCACACATTGAAGGTGGTAGGGGCCATCATCTTCCAGCCAATCAACCGGGGGCTGCCGCTGCGCTGCTTAGAGGAAAAGCACGGACTGTCGAGCAGTCACCGGGAGAGGCTGATGTCGCAGGAGAGGCGGAACCAGAAACGCCTCAGCCTCAATATTACCAACGGACACACATACGACAACACACAGGCCATGCACGACAGCACACACTGCCAGGACAATGGCATTGCCCGAGGCAGCCAGCTCAGGTTTGCACTCTAGAAACACACGCAAACACACTAATTAACACCTGAACACTGTAATTCCTCGCTGGCTCTCATAACGTGGTTGTTGTTCCACTGAGCATGTGAGATTTCTTGGATTTGATTAATATAAGCCTATTACTGCAAGTGGATAGTGGGCTACAGACCAAATGCCAATCTGTCTGCTGTGTTTGAATAGTAGAGACCCACCTTTGCACAGTCTCCACCTCCACACATCGTTCTGCTTTTAAGGTTTTACTCTTTGCACTGAGCTGTTTACATTCAATCGTTCTGACTGAAGTTCGCACATACACATGTCCCATACACATCATACGTCCTCTGTAAATGAAGAGCTGTTGTCTGTGTGCAATTTCAATGCACACAGACATTAAACAGGGTTCTGTATCTATCTGAGAGAGGTCAGACCAGCTGTGAGGGGATAATAAATACAGAGCTGAGAGTAAAACAGAACACAGAGATGAACAAGAGGATATATGGACAGAGAAAAGGCTTTTTAAAAAGTCAAAGAAGGGATGAAAGGATTAGTGTTTATAACGTGATTTACTTTTTTTTTAATACTAATGGTACCTTTTTATTATTATATTGGAAATATTTGTAAGAGGTTTATCCGATGCCCATGTGTGAGTGGGATGTTTTTATCGCCCTTCCTCCTCTTTCAGGTTGAAGGATCGCTGCGGCAGCCAACCAGCAAGTCTCAATCAAGTCCAGGAGCGGCGACACCCACTCAAGGCGCACCAATCAGAAAGCTTCCTTCCTCTTGGTAAGTAAAAGCTAGGAGGTTCTGAAAAGCTGTGTGACCTTTGAGGAGAGGCTGAAAGTTTTTATTATAATTACACATCTGTATAATAAACACTCAGAGAGAGCTGAGTGTAAAAGCGAAGCTGTCGATTTACCACTCGACCCAAACTCCTCAGCTCTGGTAGAGACCGAAAGAATGAGGTCATGGACACGAGCAGCAGAAAGGAACTTTCTCCAAAGGGCAGCCGTGCTCTCTGTAAGTCAGAGGTCAGCAACCTGCAGCTCACGAGCCACGGATTAGGATTACATCTCTCCAATTAACTCTAAAAAGTTTAATACATAAACTATATGTACTAATTTATGCTCTTCCAATTACATCTGTTATACACTCGCATCCACAGTCACACGTGTCTGCCGGTTGTTTTGGGGGGTTTTTCTCGCCACCGCTCCTCCACATCAAAAGGAGCCCATTGAGGTGGTTTGAGTGTCTGACAAGGATGCCTCCTAAGTGAGGTGTTTGGGGCATGTTCTGCTGGGAGGATGTCTCAGGGCAGGACGTCCAGACATGCTGCAGAGATGATAAGCTAGAGGGGGTCTGGGGAGAGAGCGGTCTGGGTTTCTCTGCTTAGGCTGCTGCCTCCATGAATCGGTTAAGTGGAAGAAAATGAGATTAATAGATCTTAGTGGCTTGAAGTATTTTGAATCCTTTATTTTTCTCTGTATCTGTTGTATCTAATTTTTACAAACTGATCTAATGTATATGAGACCTCAAAAACAAAAGTGGGAATTCTAATCAACTCAGTGCCTTTTTTTAAAAATTATTTCCTTTCCTCCCCACCTCCACCTCATCTTTTCCTTTTTTTTTGTAACCTTTTTTTTAAATTTATTTCTATTTACCCACTGTCTCATTATCTTCTCTTTCATCTCTTTAACTCCATCTTCTGTAATTTTGTTCCGTCTTCAGGATCCAAACCGCAGCCCCTGCAGACACCTGACTCGCTCCTTCCCAGCCCAAACTCCAAGTCGCCGGTGTTTCGGACAGGCAGCGAGCCACTGCTGAGCCCCTCTTTCCCACGGAAATCAGCAGAGCCTCTAGCAGGTATACAAATATTTTGGTGGAGAAGAACCAGCAGTATACAGATGAGTTTCTTCAGCGATCATTGCGTTTATACAGACGAATCCCTGAAGACTTTTACGTATAGTGGTTCATATAATAGAAAATGGTAAATGGCCTGTATTTGTACAGTGCTTTACTAGTCCCTAAGGACCCCAAAGCGCTTTACACATTCAGTCATTCGCCCATTCACACACATTCACACACTGGTGATGGCAAGCTACATTGTAGCCACAGCCACCCTGGGGCGCACTGACAGAGGCGAGGCTGCCGGACACTGGCGCCACCGGGCCCTCTGACCACCACCAGTAAGCAACGGGTGAAGTGTCTTGCCCAAGGACACAACGACCGAGACTGTCGAAGCCGGGGCTCGAACCAGCAACCTTCCGATTACAAGACGAACTGACAATTCTTGAGCCACGATCGCCCCTAATAGAGTCTATTAAGCCTAACAATTGCAAGACATGTGATACAAATAGGTGTTTGGCTTTATTTGTAGTATTACTGTCCTCTTTATCAGTATTAACTTTTAATGTTAACTGTAAAATAGATTAAAATAGATTTGCTTGGTCATAGTGCATAAAATGTACAGTATAGAGCAGCACTCATGCTAGACACAGAGCTACAAACAGAACAATTGAGAAAAAACTGCAATTAACAAAAGCAGCCTGAGCGCCCACAGCTCTGCCAAGACTAAAAGTTCCCTATACAGGTTGTATAAATCAAGTCCCAAAGGACAAGGATGGCCTGATCCAGGGATTGAGTTTGATATTTTGTTGAGAACATCATGATGATGTCTCCAATTTTTGTTTTGGTATGAATTTATAAAGATTAGATGCAAGATGACAAGTTTGCCCTGCGTCATAATGACGGTTTATGGACAAATCCAAAATGTACTGACTTCTAAATGTTGGTACTTTTCACCTCTTTCTTTATTTTTAATCCTGCAAACAAAACCACTTTATCACTTTGATGGAGGAAAAAATGACAAGAATAGCAATCGAGGATGAAATAAAGTAGCCTTGGTCCAGGCATCTGAACGGTATAGAAATAATGAAGCTAAACAAAGTGGCAGTTTGGACTGATTATCAGGCTAAAAATAACTGTGTGGTGCTTGCTAGGAGCCAATAAAAGCCCACGTGGGGGTTTTAAAATTAATCAGCCGTTGTGCCTTCCTAAGTATGTGGGTGTAATATAATACACTCTCCCTGGCTGCTCCTGCCATTGCTTGAATGTTAGACAATGAATTTTCCTCCTGTTCTGCTGGGGCTCTGTGCTCTAATTCACAATCTGATAATATAGCTGAAATCTGAGTGTGATGCATGCTTTTCATTGTATTTGAATTTAAATAATAATATCTTTAACATGTTAAAAAGTCAGAGGGGTTGTAATATTAGATACTTAAAAATGTTCCAAGTCTTTATATGTATAAAAGCCAAAACAGCTTTTGTGTAACTTTTACGGCACTCGTGTTCCTCCAGGCCAAGCGATCCGGGGCTCTGACAGCCAGCTGTGTCCTAAACCGCCTCCCAAACCCAGCAAGGTTCCTCTGGCTAGGCTGGCTCACTCCTCTTGTCCTCAGGCTAGAGTTCCCTCCTCCAGCTCCTCAAACCTCACAGACACCTCCTGTGTCTCTCCCAGACTGGCTGCACCTCCACAGGAGCCCAGACGTGTAGAAACCCCTGATTCTTCCTGGGCGGGTGGAGGTATCCTTTTATTTTATATATCTTTTTTAAATATATTTATGCAAAGTTATTTGATTATTATTGGATGGTAAACATCTGTTTACATCAATATTGACTTTTATTTTCAAATGCAACATTATAGATGGATGTGTTTGTTATTCCACAGCCACTGCAGGCCCTCCTGTTCCTCCAGTGAAGCCCCTGAAATTGCAACATCTACGGCTGCCTGCAGACTCCTGCTGCTCCTCTGGGTCTCTAGTTTCACCTGCTGATGCTGCTAAGTGTCCCGATTCAGAGACAATAACAGGACAGGGTGAAAGACTGCAGCCCAGCCCTGCAGACCTGAGGTCCTGCAGCCCTCTGGAGTGGGAATCGTCAAACTCTGCTAACCCCATCACAGAGCACAGCCGTGAAGCTCAGCTAACACTCTGCAGCTATGTGGAGAGACTGAAGAGAGAAGGGGAGATGGGGAAAGAGGAGGAGGAGGTGTCAGGAGACAGAAGCTCCTACCATCATGCTATCGCAGCCTTGGAAAACACCAGTGAAGAAGAGGATGAAGATGCAGGGAAAGACGAGGAGAAGGATAAGAGGAGGAAAAAAGAGAGGAGTAGTTTTCAGCGGCCTGTCATAGAGACGGAGTCCATGTTCAGGCCAGCAGAGTTCGACTCGCGACTTCTGCCTCTAGAAAACAAACCACTGGAGATGGCGGTTCTGAAGAGAGCAAAGGAGCTGGTGCTCAGCCACAATCACCACAGCCTAGCCAGACACCTGCTGATGGCTGACTGCCAGGTATACATACACTCTCTCTAAACCTAAATATAACAACCGTAATTTATTTTTCACATGGTTATATCCTCCTCTGCAAAGTCATTATCTTTCGTCTTCCTGATTTTTTTTCTTTTTATAGACTGATTTTCTGGATGCTTTAGAGCTTTTCTTTTTTTAATTAGTTAGTTGGTCGTGACTACTACATATATATATATATATATATATATATATATATATATATATATATATATATAAAAACAAAAACAAAGGAAGCTTGTTATGAAACAACTACTTAAGTAGAAAGTGAGCAGTGAAGAAGAAGGAAAATAAAAGAATATTTCTATTTTCTGTTGCCTGCGTTGTTGACTGTGAGTAGGGAAGAGGTTAAAGTGGGATTGAGCGTGTGGTGAAACTCTAACATCAGCTGTCGTCGCTCAGCGTGGAGAAAAGAATCACAATTTCTATTGAGGGCTGCAGTGAGTTTCTTTGTGTACAGGCTGTGATCAGCTGATCTGGGCTACTGCTCTGAGGTTTACTGCCCTTTGTGGATTTACACACCTCAATTTAAGATGTAAGCAGATGTTTTATGAGTTGTCCTGTTCCATCCTCTACACTGTTTGTACTGTCTTTATATTAGACAGTATAAAGTTGGTGAAGGTGGAATTTGATGAATGAATCTCAGCATCATTAGCTTAACTTCAAATTCATCTGTGCTGTACCTGATATAATCTAACTCTGACCATGAAACACAGCCACTGTGCACCAGTCACACACTGCTCTTTACTTTTAATCCATCACAGTACAGCAAACTAACCTGTTTTTATCTTCACTACCTGCAGAGGATCTTCATCCAATTCTTAAAAAACAGTCTGCCTCAGTTTGATTAGCAGTAGTTTCGCATTATGATAAAGCGTAATGTGACATGTGCACACATAATATTTGGGTTAAAACATGAGGATTTATATTAAAGCTTTTCCAGTATATCAAATCCCACTGAGCATGCTTACCTTTACATCTAACCTGTTCTTCCTCTCCTGTCCTGTCTTTCTTATCTTTCTCCATCTCTGGGTGAGCTCTTTCTTTTCTCTCCTTGTGAAATACAGCAGCTGGACCTTTAGCTAGCAACACACTGTGCAACAAACTGCACACAAGCAGTTTGTGTGCTTGCTGATGTTTGTTAAGCTGATAGAATTATTTAAAAAAGATACTCGTTTTGCTCCTCTCACTCTTCGTTCTTCCTTTGTAGCACTTGTGCACACCTGCAGTCGTTCTGGTGTCGTGCCCAAAAAGCACAAAACAAAAAAACTCACCCCAAAACACCAGCCCACTTTAATTCCCGACTATGGTACATGATTTTACCTCTTTCGTCTTTTTATACAACCTCGTGATTAATACACAAACAGAATTGTCTTTCACGTGTTACTGTTTAGGCTCAAATTGGTTTGATGGAGTGACGTAAAAAAAGGTTTGCCTCACACCTCAAAATGCATCAAACCAATAGTAACGAGCCTGTTTTGAAAATGTAAGGAGAAGAAAGTACAGATTTTTATTTAAGAGAGTAAAAATAAAAAGTTGTCAGAAAGATAAATAGTCAAGATACCTGAAAATTCTACTGAAGTACAGAAACTAAGTATTTGTACTTCATTACTTCCCACCTCTGGCAGTAACTGATGATAGTAAATGTACTAGTGCTGCAAAGACCCGGTATGATTCATTGTTAATAATAACATATCAGAAAGTGCTGCAAACAGCATCACCGTGCTGGGAAAATGAAAACTGACACTGACGCGTGCATTTAATCTGCAGGTAAACATGTTTACTGCTGCTGTGACACACAGATCCTCTCTGTGTGTGTGTGTGTGTGTGTGTGTGTGTGTGTGTGTGTGTGTGTGTGTGTGTGTGTGTGTGTGTGTGTGTGTGTTTGTGCACTATAGAGAATTAGATTTCCACCCTGCACCTGATGCTGCTGCTGCAGAACAAAAATGATCTTCATGATGCAGAGACACAACCAAATAAAATGTTTTGCCTCATCCAAACACATGCGCTAGGCACATCCAATGAAGCAGGGTGACAAACTATAACAGAAAACTGTTCTAACAGCTACTTGTAAAATTTCTTTTCTTCCCACCAGGTTGCCAGGATACTGGGAGTGACTCCAGAGCTTAAAGGTCAAATGGGCGTGTCCTCCGGTCTGGAGCTGGTGACATTGCCGCACGGTCGTCAGCTGAGGCTGGACCTGATGGAAAGGTAAATACACTGTATTGGTTAGCTCTTTTGGGGTAGTAGCAGACACAATTCAATTCTCTTCTGTTTTGATTGTATAGAACCAAATCACAACAGCAGCCGCCTCAAGGGGCTCTATACTTTAAGATAAAGATCCTACAATAAAACAGTCAAATGACCCAGTACGAGCAAACACTTGGCGACACTGGCAAGCAAAAAGTCCCTTTTAACAGGAAGAAACCTCCAGCAGACTCAAGGAGGACAGCCATGACCAGTTCTGGGTGAGGGGAGGAAGACAGGACAAAGACGAGATGTGGGCGAGAGCCAGAGATTAATAACAACTAATGATTAATTGCAGAGAGGTGTATAAAGACATGGAGAGTGATGAACAAAGCTCAGTGCATCATGAGAAGCCCGCAGCATGACTAAGGGACTAGTTGTTAGAAGTTTGAACTGAAGCTGATATACCACCATTAAACATGGTGGTATATCAGTATATCGTACAGGGGAACCCATCGTGGAACTCGCCCCTCCAGGCAGTGAGGTCTGTAGTTAGACTACTGCACCGCTGGACGATCAGATAAGGAACAAAAGACATTGCTGTTGGGGGCTGTTTGTAATCCACCCATCTCCTCCATCTGTCTCCTAGGCACCACACCATGGCAATAGCTGTTGCTGTGGATATTCTGGGATGTACGGGTAGCGTGGAGGAGCGGGCTTCCACTTTAAATCGCCTCATTCTGGTTGCTATAGAGCTGAAGGACACGGTTGGGGACCTGTTTGCTTTCACAGCCCTGATGAAAGCTCTGGACCTGCCTCAGGTAATGAATGCCTAGCCCTAAACCCTAAGCATAACCCAATCGTAACAATGACACTAAAGCCACATTTTGAGTCTCAAAAATGCCTTCAAACTTGCGGGAACTGGATTTTGGTCCCCATAAATTTAGTAAACTTCCAATTTATGGTCCCCACAATGATATGAATAGACACACACACGAATATGACAACTAAAATCTCTCTATCATGTAAAAAAACAAAAAGGAGAGATTTAATTGTAGTTTGAAACTCTTAAAGTTGATGTTTGTTGTTGATGTAGATCAGTCGTTTGGAGGAAACATGGACGACTCTACGAAGGAATTTCACACAGACCGCTATCAGCTACGAGAAAACACTCAAGCCTTTCTACAAGAATCTGTACGAAGGCACCGGTAAGAGGACAAACACAGCCTATAGCCACTGATAACAGCTTAAATATATAATATGTATTATTTCCCAAAAAGAGAAAAGAAATTACATCAAATCATCATTTAGACTTACAGGAAGTGTGAGGCTGTGTTTTTGGGACTCTCTGAAAATGTAGCATCCAGGTTACATGGTCTCCATCTCTGTGTTAGTCAGGGCTGTATTAAGGGTATCGAGGATGTGCATGTCACTTAGAATCCAGACACCACACGACTGACTTCATAGTTTTCATCAACAACCTTTGTTTTTCCTGGTGAAAGTAAGATGATGAGCAGGTCTGGACTGGGACAAAAGATTGCCACGGCATTTTTGCTCCAGGCAGCCCACCTCACTCTCCGCTAGCAACAGCAGCCTCCTGTGACTGTGAGGGTTGTTGTTGATGCTACTGTTAACGGTACAGCAGCAGCAGCCCGATAACTAAGGTGTCAGCTAATTTGACACATTTTGGTGCATATGTTTTTGCTTTATTTTTATTTTTCTCTCTTAGTTTTGCCCCTAAATCTTTTCACTTTTCTTTGGCCAGCAACCAATTCTTCCACACTTAACTTTAATCTGCATGAACACACAGGGAAGGTAGGGGAAGGGCCGGTTGCCAAGTTGATCGTAGCCTGTATGACTATATCGAAAAGAACAAAATGTATATATTATAACAACAAACATGTCGTGTTCGAAGTCACTTAAATAACCTCGCTTCCCCATTTTAAAGTTCAAATTAAACTTCAGCAGGTCGCCTTGACCACGTCTACATGACTAAATGCATCAAGTTGCTGCCATGTGATTGGCTGATTAGACATTTGTGTAAAGGAGCAGTTGAACAGGTGTGCCTGATACAGTTGCTGGTGAATGTGAGAATTTGGATGATAGCATTACTGTAATTTAAAATATATATATCCTATTGTTCATAAATGAAACATCATCAAATAAATTGAGTATATTTTGTTTCGTCTTTTTAATAAAATACATGGGGTAAGTAGATCCTAAGCATTGTCTTATAAAAGGGTTACTGTTGCTATAAAAAACCCTTTTGTTCAAATTCAGCCAGTAAGGATGAACATTGCATTATTTTTTTTTCTATATTTACAGTTTAAAAAAAGCAAAAGTCAGTGTTTATGTTTTTTATGGCGCTCATAAACTCTACTAACCTCACTCTGCTGCAGCCTCCTCTCCTCCGGTGGTCTGTGTGCCCCTCCTCCTGCCATTCCTCACGCTGATGGAGCGTCCTTCAATTGCACCTGACGGGGTGGAGCTCTGGGAGACCAGCGACCAGGGCTGTGACATCATGCTGCGCCACCTGGAGGCTGCACGCAACGTTGCACGCAATGCGCACGGCTACACTGCCAATGCACAGAAGATCTTACAAGGTAAACACCAGAAGAGTCCACCAAATTCTACCAAAAACGGGCGTTACGTGTTCCTTTAAAAACAAATGAATAAATAAAATCCACCTGTGTGTTTGTTCTTTAGGGTTTCAGTGTGACGACGATCTGCTCGAAGTTTTTAAGACAGACTTTCAGCTGCGACTGCTCTGGGGAAGTCGCGGAGCTACGGTCAACCAATCAGATCGCTACCACAAATTCAACCTCATCCTCACTGCGTTGTCACGGAAACTGGAGCCTCCATCTACAACACCAACCATAATCTGACTTCTTCTACGCGAACACAGCAGAACAGAAAAGACAGGAAGTGATTAGTGAGCCAATCAGGATCATCAGGAGGATCACTGTTCTCTGAAGGCGCTCAGCAGCACAGCAGGCGGGAACGTTCACCTTCAGGTCAATGTGCTCTGATGGAATGTGAACCAAAGCCGGGCTCATTTCATTCATGAAAAGCTTCAGAACATCTGTGAAAACTGAACTCCTTTTTTTCAGTCCAGATGTTCACTGTCCCGTCAGGTCAGCTTTAATTATGTAGCCCAATATTACACATCCCAGGTTTGCCTGATGGCTTTTTAGAGTGAAACAGCTTCTGATTCCCTTTGTCTGAGAAAAGGATTAAGGGGAATAAATACAAATTTTAGGAAGGAGAAAGAATGAATTTACAGTACGGACAATCACCAGAAAAAAACCTTTACAGCTAAGTAGTTTCAGTCAAATAAAACACTGGAAAGCTCAAAAAATATTACCGCTGTCATGACACACTAGACTGAAAAGTGATGTCTGCACCCAAACCCCTCAGACACATCTCGCTTTTAACTTTTTTAATCAGACTGATGCAGTGGAAGCTATTTCAGGAAGTGATGTGAACACTGATCCACTTTTAAATTGATAAGTTAATATCACATGGTTGTGTTTAACTTTGCAACAGTGGATTTGAGACTAACTTAGGTAAACTGATTCATACTCATTCATGTTCATTCATTTTCAGTGGAACAGCTGTCCATCGTTTCCAGCTGTTTTAGTCGGTCTATATCACTGTTTTGAAAATCAGGGTGTAGAGGGGGTAACAAGAAAAGGGTCTGTGTACTGTCTGTACACAAATCACTTGTGCGTCTAATTAGAATGACTGATGAGCAGCAGCACGGTGGTGCGGGTGTCATCTCACAGCAGGTGGGCCTTTGCGTGTGGAGTTTGCATGATCTCCCTGTGCTTGCATGGGTTTCCTTGCACAGTCCCAAGACATGCACTTCAGGTGAAATGGTCTTTCTACACTGACTGTAGGTGTGGTTGTCTCTCTGTGTTCAGGGTTTAAATGGCCTGGTAAAAAAATAAATAACGCCACATTGTCGTTCTCATACTGTACATTGCTCCAGCAGCTGTTTTTAGCCTTTGTCTGCAGTGCTCTCTTTAAGATGACTAACGTGTGTGTGTGTGTGTGGTCATTTCTGTCAGATGATGTTGCTCGATGTCGTCAGTGTACATTAGCAGGTTGAAAAATGTCACACCTGCGGCACCTGAACAAGTGATAGAGAAAAAGGACGGACGATTTCCAACAGTGTCAGAATTGTATTTTTGTTCTGTTTTCTGTTAGCCTCATTAGCTTTGCACTATTATGCTGGTATGTTACATAACAAATATATATAATAATCAGGGCACTTTAAATCTATGTGGCCATTTGCTACAAACACCGCTCACCCAGCAATAAAAGAGGTAAATATCTGAGATGATGAATTCTTCCACTCAGCAGGCGACAGAAGGAATCAGCAGGTAATCATTTTTTGCGAGCAGAAAGTCATGATCTGTGTGCCTGAGTAATGTGTTTGTACAGACACACACGCAGAAATAATGGAAATATGTTAATAAGCAAGACATTAAAGCTGTACATATTTAAAGCATGTTAATAATAGACTGTAAATACTTTCTGTAGATGACTGTTTAAGAAAAAAAAAACGTGCTGATAAATTTTAATGTTTATATTATTATGAACTACTGTGGTAAGATTAAATGCCATAAGCACGATCTGGAGAAGTTGAGCGTGTTACCATTGAATGTTTGCACTGTCATTGTTCTAAAATCTTCCACAAACTTCCACTGAAACAACTCCACTTCTTTTCAATGCTGCTTATTTTATTAGAACAATATTCTGAGAGAAGAAAAAAAGCATTTTGTTCACAAAGTGTCCAAAGACATTCAAAGTAAAAAGATGTGCACAACAATACGAAAAGAGAAGTACTGCAATTGGTTACAACATGGTAGAAACACAGATTTACATGTTAACATCCTGCTAAAGCACCTTGTACCTGCTGTTCTTGTATTTCTTTCTGATTTTAAATAAAAAGTTTAAACAGCTGGAAAGTATCTTTACATGGTTGCTGGATACAAAGTTTCCACAGGACAAAAACAGGAATGTGGAGAACATGTGGTTTTTGCTGGGTAGTGAACAGCACCACGCTCACAGTGTTATTAAAAAACAAACCGTTTGTACATAAAACTTACTGCAGATTTAGTATAGCGTCAAAGCTCAATTGTTATTTAGTACTTTTGCATTATATTCAGAGTTACAGCACAGTGTCCATTAGAATACACAGTTTTATGCATATATTTGGAGTCTGGTGTGTTTTCTCACTTGCAAACTGCTGCATCACTCAGCAGCTCTATAGGGACGGCACGCTCCAAACGGGCCTTGAGCCAAACCAAAGTGTAGCAGTCGCATATAAAGCATCACATCTAGTTAAGGGTTTGCATGAAATGCTCACCATTCTAAATGCTCTGCAACATAAATGTCAGCAAAATTTTAATCGTATTCCTGTTGGAAGTTTATCACACTCACAACATGATTTCGATGTCTGACAATAATGGCCTGAAGGTTATGGTGGGGTAAGTTTGAATGCTGAAACAATCAGTGGAACATTCAAGCTTCTCATATGTGAAGCTAACTGGAAGTCATATCTTGCAGTTTGTTGCAACTCGTTCATAATTGTTACACTTGACTGTCCGGCGATTAAAAACTATTTGCTGTGGTCTTCACTGCTTTAAAGCAGAAACTGGATGACCTGATATGACTGCATTAACACTGGAACAAAAAGTCATATGTACACATAAGAAAAATCACTGATGAAGCTTGGTGACGTCTTTGCAAATCAAATCAAATGTACACTGAACAAGTCCTGGAAGTATCAGTTGTAGTCCTAGATGAAGAGGGCGGGGCGAAAAGTTCAAGTAACAACATCTACAGCATTGTTCTGCACGGTTCACAGCTTCATCAAAGAAACATAGATTACAACGAAAGCATGGCCACCTGCTGTTTACACTTACGTCACGTGAGATGAATCGTTGGCGGCTTTTTACGTTAAGTAGTAGGTGTATAATTTTGTTAGTCTAACAGAAGATCAAGTGGGCCATTAAAAAAAAAAACTAACTGGTGAATGAATTCAAAGACTACAAAATCATGCACAAAAAAAAAAGCCTCTTTGCTCAAAATGAGATACAAAAAGAGTATAAAACAGTCAAGAGAAATTACTCACGCTTATTTGTTTGGTTTCTCACGTCTGCACAGGGGTCAGTTCACGTGTCTCTCACCTTCATTCATTCATTCATCTAGTCACTGTTTGTCAGATTTAAATGCTGTAGTACTTTCGGACAAAGTGCATCGGTTCAATTCAAAACATGTCTCTCATAAAAATGGCCGATAAACCTAAAAACAATCACCACGGAAACACATTCAACATGACAGATGTTAATATGTACAAATCATTCAATGGTTAAAAACTAACAAAAACGCACATGTGCACAAATTAACATGTTCACATGTATGGAAAGCCTATTAAGCCGGGGGGCAGGGAGGGGACAAAAAACTCATTGGTATGTGTAAATGTTTGGCCTTCCGTACACGAGTACATGTCGCTGATGCATGCGTGCTTGTCATCACATTCACATGTACAACCTATTAAATGGGAAACCTCTTCAGTCGCCCGATAGAGGTCAGGTCAGCCCAGTTGGCCGATGGGAGATGTAGTCAGGCGGAAAAGCAGACGCATCGTTTTATGCTTGTGAGAAAAATCCATCCACAGGAAAACAAGGTGAAGTTTTAAGGCAGTCTTAATTGCAAAGACACCGGAGCTCCTCCTCCTCTTTCTTAGTTTGGTGTTCAGGCACAGTCCGGAGCGAGCAGAGCTGTGGTTTGGTGAGGGAAGGCCGCCATCTGCTGGTCAACTGGTGGAATCGCAACCCAACGAGGAAAAGGAGAAGAAAGAAAAACGGAAAGAGGGGAGAGAGGGCCTGTATTTCCCCGATAGTCCTGCTATCTGTCTAATGAGCCGCACGGAGACATTAAACCGAACAAAATCCCATTCATGCTGGAACATCATGGCATTCGACACACACAGAGCTGGAGTCACATATGCACAGTCACAGGTGGAAGGAAAGAAAGAAAACTCGCACAGGATCATAGCTGAGACACATTTATGACACATTTTTTTTTTTTTAAAAAACAAACAAAAACCCCACATGTGACTGTAAGAGAGTGAAGGCAGGCAACGAGGAGCAGAGTGGCTCAGGCAGGCAGACACCAACACAGCACAGATAAGGATGAGGAGTGAGCAGGAGCAGGACAGGACTGACTGTTGTTAGTGGCAGCAAATGCTGGATGAGCACCTGACCCTGAAAGATAAGAAAACCCTGGCGTGGACTCTGACGTCTGCTGTTATTTTTAATTTATTTATTTAAATCTTGCCACAAGCTGGACGCAAAGTCTGGGAGAAAGTGTGTGTATGTGTGTGTGTGTGAGAGAGATACACTTTAAAAAATATGGTGAGAAATTTTTAAATAAATAAACCAGCAAGGTGGGAACAAGTTGTACTTGTGGGGCACTTATAAAAAACAACTTTGTTATTATAGGAGAAAAATTTTAAGACTTGCCCCCAAACAGTGTGTCCAGCAGATACAGAGAGTAATGTAATTTATAGAAGGGATAAGCTGATATTTAACACTAAAAGATAAATTCAAGAAATGTAAAACTAATCAGTTTATTAGGTTCACCAAGCAGAAGTGGTCCTAACCTACCTTTAAAATCCATTTCTTATATTTAGTCACATTTGTACGTGATACAGGTGACCCATCGATACAAGGTCAGAACCGGGCAGCTCGACATAAAGGCCCACAAAGTGAGCAGCGTGGCACAGAAATAAAAGATCGATGCTCAGATTTTACTGAAGCTGCTTATGATGGTTTAACAGGAAGTAGTTGGTAAAATCCGGAGCTTTCTGTAGTTTCAACATAAAGTCTTTACAATTCTCACTTAATGTCAGGACTGCATGCAGCTGAGCTTGGTGTAGCTAATAAACTGCTGTGGTTGCTACTTCCTACCCTGAAAGACAAAAATGGTCCACAGCTCAGAGGTCAGTTTGGATCTCATGTGAAGATATTAAATCCTTTATTGCTTGTTCGTGGCTTTGGCATCATCTCTTCTACCTCCCTCCTCTGAAAGCCCAGAATGCTTTGCTGCTTATGGACACGTGAGCATGCAGACATGCAAACCTCCCCGGCAGCTCGCCTAATCTCCGACCTCCTCCACCTCCCTCTCTCCCTTTTCCGCTCTCTCTCTTTCTTAGTCACCCTCCCCAGCACCAATAATCAGCAATCAGC
The DNA here is from genome assembly GCF_057382095.1 of Aulonocara sp. 'chitande type north' Nkhata Bay. Lineage (NCBI taxonomy): Eukaryota > Metazoa > Chordata > Actinopteri > Cichliformes > Cichlidae > Aulonocara > Aulonocara sp. 'chitande type north' Nkhata Bay. The sequence continues at coordinate 11,111,046 of NC_141360.1, forward strand.
ACGAGCCCTCCACCAGCCAATCAAACCGCCCGGCCACTCTGCGGCCCCTCAGGAACCTGCAGTCACATAGAGGAGAAGAGACCGTTAACAGAAAAGCACACACGAGCTGAACCTGCTCACACTCAGCTCAAGTTGAGGATGCTCGCGTTTCGGACACAGTAGAAAAGTTCAAATGGCGAATGGAAATGAAGGATGATGTGGCGCCCTTTGCTGCGATAAACACTCTTCAGACACGACTTGCTTCAGCTTGCACAGACGCCGTTAATACCTGCGCTGCTTGGTTTTTATCCTCATGGATAGCGGTGGAAACACTGAGGGTCAGGCCAGGTTTCAATCAGTGACTCAAACAACAAACCAGGTCTACACATCTTAGTCTCCTGGGCCTAAAAAAGCTCTATAACCGGTTTAAAAACAATTAGGCTCACTAACTGCAACTCTTAATTTGTGTTGATCCTACATAAGACCCTCTGATAGAATTATAGCACATAAAAGCGCTATCCTGATTCAAAAAGGACAAAACAGTGACTAATAATTTTAATTTACTGCTTTGCTTTGCTACAAACTACAGCCTTTAATTTAAAAAAAAGATACATTATTCATTGTGGTCTGTTGTCTCAGTTAGTCCTAATCTAAAAGGCTGGACTGGACTGAAAGTTTACAGAATGTGGGTGTTCAAGCATCCTTCAATAACCTGAGAATTTGACCCACATGAGGAACAAGAATTCCTGCCTCGTCTGATGAACATGCACCAGAGCAGGCGACTCCTGTAACAACATGCACTGCCCACTCTGCAAAACTAATAGGTAGAGATTTTATCCAGATCCTTTACAGAGATAACTGATAAATCGGCATTACAATGGCACAAAAATGCGCGCACACGCGCGCACGCGCGCACACACACACACACACACACACACACACACACACACACACACACACACACACACACACACACACACACACACACAAATCAGACAGAAAGGCAAAGTAAATGCAGCATATTTCATTTCAATAAACACAGACATGTCAAGAGCTTAAAATCAAGAATTTGATCATCTCCAGTTAAAAATAACATAGACAGTAAAATAATTAGAATACATGTTAAAATAAAAATAAAGTCTTTCTAACGTATAATATAAAACAATCTTAATTCATTTGATCTAGGAGAAGAGGTGTAGCTTACATACAGCGGTGGATGCGCACACGAATGCCTCATATATTACACACAAATCGCTCAGACACCGCACGATGCGTCCTTCCTGTTTGTGCTTAGAAACATCGCAGGTATGAGAGGAAGACGAGTGATTATGGGGTTAAAAGAATGAGCGGGCGTGCAGGATGAAGGGATGGGATGGAAACGAGGCAAACAAGACGACAGGAGTCCATGCAGATGTTTCACAGTGATGTCTCTTTTCCTTTTAGTGGTGTTACACTGAGAAGCAGGCAGACATGGAGAGCATGACAGACAGAGGACAGCGGAGCCTCAGATGTAGGTGACGGCACCTTTGCTGTTTTTCTCCAGCGTGATTTCTACGTAGGAAGTGGGAACGTAGCCCTCCTCCCCGCTCTGCTTCCTCGCCCGCGTCCACCCGTCACCTTTGTCCTCCTCGATGATGTACAACACCTGCGGGCAGGCAGACAGTCAGGACGTCACGCTCTCCCACGACTCACCGGAGACGAGTTTTCAAATTGCACCATTCAAATCAAACTCAAGAGTCTCACCTCGTCTTCTGCCATCACTAGCGTGCCCTCGTTCTGACCTGAGAGTCAAACAAAAACAGGACACTTAGACCACATCAGGCTTGATACTCTGTAACCAGCTCAGTTCAGACTGCATGTGCTTACCGTCAAACGAGTAGAGCGCTTTGCAGTGTCCGATGACAGGCAGAGGGTCGTCGTCGTCGAACTCGTCGTCGAACTCGTGTGGGTCGGGGTTGGGATGTCGAGGCTGCGCTGGACCGGGCCGGTGATGAGGCGTTTGATGCTCCTGGCTGGTGTCGTCTGTGTAACTGCCCTCAGGGCTGACAGGAAACAGGCGTGAGCTTAGTGTGCACGGGACTGGTCACACTTATATTTGATTTAGAAGATAAACAAGAACCAGCGAGAGTACACATGGAAAAATGGTGACCAAAAAAGGGAAAAGGCTTTACTTTGGCCCATGAAACATTTGTACTGCTTTGAGGCAACTGTTGTTGTGATTTGGAGCTATATAAAGAAAACTGAATAAAGTTGTAGAAAATATGCTGGACAGAAAAATGAAAGGACGTGGGGGCGAGACCAGCCGCTGAATACCAATTTAAGCTGCCGCAATTAAATTCAGCAAAGTGGACAAGCTTGCTGCATCAGTTTTCTTTGATTTGATTTTTGGGCTATCTCTGAAATCTGCCCTTTCATTTCCATCCAAAGATGTGGCATCTTTTCATCCTTTAAGTCCTAACTCTGGTGCATGATTGAGATCTGATGTGTTTTCAATCTGTTTCTTTAACTTTTCTGAACAGTGAAAAACAAAGGTCCATTTTCAGTGAGGAACATAAGTCCTCCAAAGAAAAGACGGGAACATTTGATACCTCTCTCTGCCTTGAGGACCATGGTGATGGTTATCAGCGCTGTGCCTTCTGTCTCCTCTGGAGCTTTGCTTTCCCTCCACCTCAGACAACCACGTCTGTCAGTGACACGGTTCATTAGTATACATTTCAACAGGTGGCCAGAAGCTGCATGTAGATAATGACTGAGACCTTGTTGTCCCGTCTTTACCTCATTTTTGTGGATTTCGGAGCGCAGTTTCTCCATGTTACAAATGGTCTCTGATATTTTGGGCTGCAGGCTGTTGGGGTCTCCCATCTGAGGATTCTTCTCATACACGTCCTTCATCTTGTTCAGAGCATCTCTGACAGAAACACACAAGCAAACAAGCGAAGCTTATAGAGCAGACTGATGGCGATAAACAGTTCGAGGGCCATAAAAGCGAAACTGGATCCTGGATGGAAATATCTGACAGTGACATCATTTAACAGTTGTAAGATCCAGAGCAGGTTTCCTACAATCTTGCTGGTTTGGATGGCTTGGCCAGTGTCTTACCTCTGATCCATCTCTTTCTGGAGCTCTCTGTTGAGTTCATCAATCCTCTGCTGCAGTCGCTTCCTCCTCTGCTCAGGAGGTAAGTGGCTGAAATCCTCCAGAGACGGTGCCTGGGGCAGGAAAAAACAAAACAAAAACAGGATTAGACTCTGTCGCGGAATTGATTAACTTTAGATGAGTGATGCCAGAGAATGATCCCCAGAAAGCACAACAAAAGCAACAAAGCTTATTGCATTTGCTTTTTTGTTAAGATGCAATTACACCAGCGACTCATTTCCATTAGGAGCCCAGATGATGCAGCGTGAGCTGGTTTGTTGTGGAAATAAGCGGCTCAAATGTTAGAGGTGAAAGAAACAGCAGCTTTTCTAGAGCCTCTGATCCAGAAACTGTCAAAAGAGCTTCATCAGCAATTCATTTGTTCGGTTGTCATGGAAATGTTCACATTGCTGTTTTCCCTTTCTCTGAATTTTAAAGAAGACCACCAAATCAAACCTTTGATCTTCAGTAGTAAATATCCATCTAGAGTGCTTTGATGCGAGTCGCCTCATTCTTGAGACATCAGCTGGAGAGATGTGTGCTTTAATTTGAAAAAAGGGGAACTAATCAACGTGACTTTTCCACAACGCTCAAAAAAAATATACATTAAAGAAAAAAAAAAACATTTTCTTCCACAAAGCATGACCTAGCTAGTGAAAATAACAACACAAACAAACCTTCCTATCCATGCACCACCAGCCTTATCAGTGTGCCTCCGCCTGTGACGCGGGCTCGTGACGGTATGCAAATACTGAACTGTAACGCTAGCTAGCTGCATGCTTCACTTGCTTAGCTGGGCGACTCACACCAAAATAATCTGCAGGGATAAACAGCAGCACAGTGTAGAGGGAAAACATGAAGACTGGATTAATGTGAGCTCAACGGGACAGCTCACACACTGTGCTGGCCTTAAAGTCCACTCATGGTGTGATGAGTCTGCTTCATCAATTCCATAGCAGAAAATATATAAAGCATGATAATAATATAAATAATTTATATATAGCCTAATAAACAGCTCTGAATGCAGCTGACAGGAACAACAGCTGTTCCTCTAAAACTGAGGAAGTCTGTATTCGTGAGGATCCACATGTACTGTTTGTACTGACAGAAAACAGGAAATCTATTCTACCTGGAGAGGAAGTGGCCAGCTAACACTACTGGGCTGTGCACTGTGTGTTGGACACTATGGGAGTCCTACATGGTGAGGTTAGATGCACTGGCACCTACATGGCCGAGTCTTCTCAACAGCACTAGTCTACACACTCACGCAGACTCACTTACCATCTTCACTGACCACTGAGCCGTCACACATTAACAAAAAAAGAAAGAACAACAGTGGATGCTGTTAGTTGTCAGAAGAGTGTTCACACTCGTTACTGGATGTGTTTACTGTGTGCGTTCTCAGTGTGGTCCAGCACCTCGTGTTTACTAAACACAGCAGCAGCTACCCAATGTGTGGGCAGTGACAGCCTGCAGAGCGTTTGAGTCACAGTTCACATTTAAAGGAATGTCTTGTAAAGTACTGCATCCTGCTGCTGGCTTTGTGCTACTCTGCTCTTTGACAGCAGGTGGCAGCACAACAGTCACTGATGCACAGTTCATTCTCCACATAAAGCCGGGCTTGCTGCTGCTGCTGCTGCCATCTTGCTCAGGGAGGTCTGACTACAGGCTCTGACCCAGTCCTATAAAATGTCATATGCTGTGCTGCTAAATGGCTCATCGGCAGCTTCCTAACCAAGTCAAGCTCTCTTCCACAATGTGTCTTCAGTCTTGTCTCCCATCCCTCACCCCCAATCGGTCGCTGCATATGGCTGCCTCTCCCTGAGCCTGGTTCTGCTGGAGGTTTTCTTCCTGTTAAAAAAACATTTTCCTTCCCACTGTCGCCAAGAGGTTGCTCAATAAATAAAAATTAATCGTATTGACTTGATCCTGTCCTGTTTTACATTTCACGGCAGAGCCTCACAATAAAAGCAGCTGCAGAATAATATGGACCTTGCACAATATTTTATAAAACTCATACTAGGTCTACAAAAACAAGCATTTTCTAACTGAAATTTTTCATTTTAAAATGTCCTCACATCATCTGTAAAAGTAGAATGAACACCGTGCTCCAAATTCAGCAGCATAAGATTTTTTTCTTTCTTTTTTTTTAAATCCTCTGTCCTCGTTCATACATGGCCCAGGCATGGCTGCACCTGAGCAATAACACAGGAGCGCAGATGCATTTTTTCAAAGATCAGCAGCGAGCAGTGTGTGTTATATTCACAGGCACAGTACCTGTGAGTGAAGATGGCAGATTCATGCTGGCAGACATGGAGGTAAACAAAGTACGATCCAATAACAGGGCTTCAAATTGCAAGATATTATCACGTTCCATACTGGTACTTCAACTATCCATATATCCATGAATCTACTGTTAACAGTATACTGCTTTGTTTTTACCCTGTCCAAGAAGAATAAAGCGGCTCAAAGAGATGCACTCAAAATGAATCCATTATCATAAACACTTGCTAAAATATGCCACCTTGCACATTTGTTTAAACTCTCAGATTGCATCAAATTTAGTAGACCAAACAAAAAGCCGCCAATCACAGATGAAGCTGACAGACCTGAAAGGAATAAAAGCCAATTAAAGCTGAGGACTGAAACGGAGTCTGAATGTTATTCACATGTTTGTGTTAAAACTGTGAGAGAGCAAAAAGCTCTGTTTGACAGCTGAATGAAGCCATTAGCAGAGCGACACACACACACACACACACACACACTACAACTACAGCCTCAGACCAACATCTGCACAACACGTCTGATGTTGGCATCTCTGTTTTTATTTTGTATGCCTCCCACAAACACAACACTGCAGCCACAATGCCAAAAATACCCTCTGAATCCCTCGCACACCGACACACCGTCAATCACCAAGGATCCTCCGTCTTGGGATTAGAGCAAAATTCCATCTTATACATGAAGGAAGCAAAATAATCACACCAAGAGAAAAAAGAACGAGAGATAAAAAGAAAAGCAGAGGGTGGAGGATATGAGAGGAAGGGAAAACAGGAAAAAAAGGAGAAATGAGAAGAAGAAATTATATTTTAGGGTGTCTGCAAGTTTCTCAAGTCAAATGACAATGTATGGGCTCGATGTATTCATCAATCAAGGACAAAAGTAGTTAAACGATCCAGGTCAAAACTGAAAGTGTGCTTTTTGTGCTCATTGTGTAAGTCAAGATTGTTATCGTCCACAGAGGGCCTGCAGACAGCCTGTAGAAGAATCGAAAACCAAAAAACACATCAACCTGTCTCACTCGAACACACTACAGGCACTACTGTTTGTCTCACCCCTCTCCTCAGGCTCCGCAAATTTCGCGGGATTCTGGGAACTGTAGTCTTTATCTCAGATAGGTAGTGGCTGACGAGGTCAGAACTAAACCGGCGTGCAAGGAATAACTGGGAGGTGGACCAGGGACGAGAGGAGGAAGGTGGTGGAGGAGGGGAACAGGCGGGGGACTGGGTGGGGGGCAGGAAGAGAGGACAGAGCCAGAGGTCAGGATGACTTATTGGATTCACGGTGCAGTGTTTCTCCTGACAGCAGGTCATTTTAGATCAGGATGAAATTCTGGGTTTTAACGATCGCTGGAACTTCTACATTTAATTCGCCGAGCCCTTTAAACCTAATAAACTTTGAAAATAAAACAGGAAGTAAGTTTATGACGCTGATTTGTTCAAAAAAAGTGACACATACACAAATACATATTCAGTTTATCTGATGGGAATGCAAACAATCCAGATGAAAAGGGTGCTTTCCCCACTCTGCTGGTACGAGCTCTGCATGCGAGTCCTTTAGTGGTTCAGCCATCATAATCCATCCACAGTCGAATCCTCTAACTCAGCACATTTTTGTTGTAGAGATCTACCAAAAACCTCCACATGCAACTCATCAAATCTCCTGAAAAATCTATCTCAATCAGCTTCTTCACATGATCGCTGGAGCCCGGCGTGGACACTGTTTATTCCAAACTGAGATCAGTTTCACTTTAACATTTTTCTGTCAACGTAGATCTGTGGAGCTCTCTGTTGAAAAGAAGTGATGTCAAATCTAAGCCACACAGTCTTTAAAAAGAAATGATGACGCTCAGATGAACCAACAGCAGGCAGTTAATGATTGATCAATACGGTCTTTATGGAGAGGGGCAAGGTCCAAGGAGTGTGTTGGAGGAAGCATTTGAGGGTGTTGTTATTGGAAAGGTGACAAAAAAAAAAGCTGCAGCTCAACGCGAGCTGAGAATACAAGCTTGATCCAGAGGACGTGATTAAATATGGGGGAATAACATTAATAATATCTGAAAATATGCAAAAAAAAAATGACTCTGTAAGAGAAAAATGTATGATGGAAAAGGGCAGGGACGGTTAAAATCAAATGAGCTCCTAATAAAGCTGTCTGACTGTATGTATGAAGTCTGTTAAAGAACACGCTCTAGTGCAATGTAGGTATGTAGGTCACTATGGAGAGCCCTTATAAAGATCCTACTGAGTGATAAACATCTAAGGATTATGGGTAAATAACTGCAAATTCACCTGCAAACAGAAATTTTCAGATCTTTTCTGGATGTTTTACGTTATGACACTATTATTTTTTTAGGTCTATATTTTGATTAGGGGCGATCGTGGCTCAAGAGTTGGGCGTTCGTCTTGTAATCGGAAGGTTGCCGGTTCAAGCCCCGGCTGTGACAGTCTCGGTCGTTGTGTCCTTGGGCAAGACACTTCACCCGTTGCCTACTGGTGGTGGTCAGAGGGCCCGGTGGCGCCAGTGTCCGGCAGCCTCGCCTCTGTCAGTGCGCCCCAGGGTGGCTGTGGCTACAATGTAGCTTGCCATCACCAGTGTGTGAATGTGTGTGTGAATGGGTGGATGACTGTGTATAGTGTAAAGCGCTATACAAATACAGACCATTTGATAGACTAACATGAACAGGTCCACAAGGGTGAATTATTCAACAACAAGAAGCATTCATCACTTCCTGTACCTTTGGTTTCTTCCCAAACAGCCAGAGCTTGTTCTTGGTTCTGCTCATGGGGTGTTTCGGATCAGATCGTGGCCCCGGTGCCCCGTCTCGCTCTCTGTCTCTGTCTCCTTTGGGCGTGTTGCTGATGGTACCATCTGAGCCCGTTCTGCTCAAATTCTGACTGAAGTCCTCGAAGGGGAAGTCAGCAGGAGGTTCAAAGCCAGATTTGAATGACTCCACAACTATTGCTGAATCCTGGGAAGTGAGGAGGAAAATAAGTTTTCCTATCTTTATCCAAACACCAACCCCACGTCTAGACAGACAGATTTCTGAAGATGCTAGCAATAACCGCTCTTTTTCCTTTCTTCCTACACTTACCCTTCGCTCGTCTACAGCCTTGGCAGCTGAAACCATTCCCTCTAGACATTTGGAGATGATGGGAATAACTCTCCGCTCTGCCTCAGCAAAGCTTCGATATGTCTCTCCAAGCTTTACCGTCCGACGTTCATCCATGTTCTGCAGATTCTGTTACACAGAGCACAGGAAATGGAATCAACACTAGGAAGTAGCCAAGTACTACACACACATAGACACACACACACACAGACACACGTGCAAACCCCTGCAAGCAGATCCTTTTAATGACAAACACTGATACCTGGTTAGAAGATCAGTTAAAGCCATGTGTTAAACATTTAATGGGTCACTAACACAGAGCACTATGCTTTCACTGAAATGGAAACCTTTATACAAAGTCATTGAAAAACAATGAAAAAGAATCAGTGAGATTGTGTCCGTAAATAACAACGTGGACTTGAAGGTACAATTCCCTTCAAATCGTTTCAGTTTTATTTATATTGAGCCAAATAACAACAACAACCTCTTCAAGGTCCTTTATATTGTAAGGTAAAGACCCCTCAATAAAATCAAATGACCCCCCAACACCCAACCCAACCCACCCCCTTCCTCCATGAGCACGCACTTGGCGACAGTGGGATGGAAAATCTCCCTTTTAACAGGAAGAAACCTCCAGGTTCATGGAGGAGGGACTATGTGTTGTGACAGGTTCTGTGTGAGGGGAGGAAGGTGTGCTGTAGAGAGAGAGCCAGAGCTACAGTTCAACATGTCTGAGTTACCTTAAAGATCTGTGGTATGGCACTGTGGAAATGTTTCCACTGCTCTGCATTGAAGCTCTGGAGCTGAGCGGCGTACTCGTTCTTGCTCTCATCAGCCGCGTGAGTGCGCATGTAGAACTGGGCTTTGGCCTGAACAGATCATACACACCAACACAACATCAACAGTCACTGATGTCCCACCAACCTCCAGTCTGTCCACATTATAAATCACATGCATCACGGTGCTACGACTAATTCTGAAGCCATAACAAATTCAAATACTGTGTTTTCCAATTTTCAAAAGGAGGGAAAAGTCACGTCATTGCATAGATCCCACAGTGCAAACAAGCCGAGGAGACTGCTACCACAGCATCTTACAGTTTAAGGCACATAACGGTGTTATTACAGGTGGGGGCTTCCTACCTTCTCCACCTCTGATTTGGTGGCGTTGATGTCATTATCTAGCCGCTCGTAGGTGATCTGGGACTTCTCTGCTTCTTTGCACTCTCTTTCAAATTTCTTTTTACTCTGAAAGGGAGAAAATAAATGCACAATTTTAAATAAATTGAGTAATCAAAAGATTATATAACATTTTCGCAGCCTCTCCATTTCATGTCTCAATAAAAAAAAATGTAAAAATAAAAAAATATGTGAATGAGAGGGAGATGAATCAGAGAGGAGGATAGTTTATTTCCTGCCAAGCCATCTGGGTTACATTACCAGTGAAGGAAACGCAGCGAATAGCTGAGACATTACAGTTCAGTCACCAGGTAGTCACCATTAAAGTCACGCAGCCCACACACTGAAACACTCGAATGGTTGTGCAGCACTGAACTCAACTAATGGGCCTCGGGCCAGGAAATGTGAAAAGATAAGAATTATTAACTTTTTTATTTACGTTTATTTTGGAGTTGTTGTGATTACAGAGAGGTCTTGTAATGAGCACTGGTGTAAAATAACTCAGCTCACGCAAGTGAATGATCTCAGATGAACAAATGCAGTCTCTCGCTCCTTCTTTCTCTCTCTTGAGCCCGTAAAGAGCCAAAAAGCAAGCCTGTCAGGGGCCAAATGCGGCACATGGGCCTTGCCTTGCTGTGGGAGGGGTTGGTCTGCACCGAGGTCTCTGTGTATGTGTGTTTTTTCAGTGTGTTTCCTGGTCTTGGCCCCTGTCTTCAGTCCCTGCAGACTGGGAAGTTTGCCAGGAAGAAGAAAGGAACCCAGCTGTCTTTTCACACTCAGAAACATGTGCTTTAATATTACAATATTACATATACATACATACATATATATGTGTTTATATATATAAATTAGCACAGATAGTGAAATGCTAAAATCAAATGCAAGTACCCTGAAATTGCATATTTCATTCTTGTATAAATAATGTAACGTGTGAAAGTGGGGGATAAAGTGGATCCTATTTGTCCTTCTGTTACCTTTGTTAACATATCTTACATTCCTCATGCAAACAAGTATGAGATGAATAAAGCCGGCTGTCCTGAGCAGATGATATTTACACTAAACAGTACATTTTTCTACTCAAACCTCCTCCTTCTCGCCTCACTTACATTGTCCATCTGTTTCCAGCAGTGATCCAAATGCTGCTGGGCCTTTCTGCCCTCCTGTAGATGCTGCTCATTTATGCACACACACAAACACACACAACGAGACACATTTACACAGAAGCAGAAAATACATATAAATATGTGCACAAATACAAAATTACTGGACTCTGTGTCACAGTCACATATATAACAACAATTACTTGAAGGAAGAGTTCAGTTCAGTTACTAAAGCAGTAAATGTCCTCAGCTGTACCAGACGCCTTAGTTTGTGCGATTGTCATGGAAATGAATCTGTTGACATGCATATTGAGAACTATGTGATGCACTTAAAAGTTTATAAGACTAATACTGCAGTGGCTGTTCAGCTGGGATTGTTGCCACACTGATATTAGTATATTTGTGATAATATATTATAAACGAAAGAATGGACAGCACTTCTCTGCCAGCATTAGAATCTATGCCAACCTTTCATGCTTTTCAATCCTAAATGTACAGTTACTCTGTTCAAAGATTATATTATAGATGGGAAAGACTTGAGCTGCTACGAAGGATATCACGAAGTCTCTCTAGCTGCAGCCCCACCCACCTGCTATTAAAACGTCCTGATCCTAAACCTATATGTAGTCTTTAAACATCTAAATACAAACAAAAACCACTATCATGTTGGTGTAATCCTAAGATACTACTGTCCCTACAAGAATGAGTGTTGGATTGCTATAGAGCACAAAACCAGCAGAGGGCGCTGTTTTCCCCCAAACACATGGCTTTTAGCCTTTCACTTTTTGCCATCAGCAGATGGTGGAAAAGACAGATGGTTAACATTACATCCAACATATTTATCCTCTTAAGTAAAGCCAAGCAGAACACAAATTCATATGAAGGCGACACAGCGGATGTTAAGGGCAACAGCAACATCCGTTTTATGACGGGAAGCAACAGTTTCTTTGACAAATGTGATCTAACAGCGAATGAGCTGAAAACAGACAGAAAAGAAAGCACATGTTTGGCTTTTGTTCAGTGGCACGCAGCGGGAGCAGTGAAGTATGAACATGTTAATGTACTCACATGCTTCCTCTCAGCTTTCAGGTCCTGGCTGTACCTCATCAGCTCGCCATAAACCCTGTGAGCCATCTCCTCCGCCACCACCTCCCTCTGACCGGCATAGTCATTAAGCTCATTGAGTATGGAGTAGAAAGACAGACATGACGTGAACCTGCAGGAGAGACACATAATTAACACGTGATTAAGACATAACATGTCCCGTGTCTTCTAGTGTACTACACGCATATGCACAAAAACATAAACTCTAAGCCAGGGACATCAAACTCATTTTACATCATGGGTGCATCTCCCTTTGATCTTAAGTGGGCCGGATCAGTGAAACTCCCTTTGTTTTTTTATAGTGTAAAGAAGTTTATCTACACATTTAGTCCTGAAATATCTTAATATAAGAAAAAGAAGTGAAACTGCAACAGCATGTCTCAGTTTTGAAAAACAAAAAAATATACGGCAGTAGTAAATGAAAGAAATGGGCCAGCACTGCTCTTTAGGCTTAAATTGTAAGAAATAAATGTGTAAAATTACAGGAAAGGATCTGGTAGCTCAATGGACATATTTAGATAGTGAAATACAGGAACCTTTCAGTCATTCCATTGTTTAATCTATTACTTAATTACATTGGTGTATTATTAATGGCCATGTGGAAGGTCTTTACCGCCTAAATGTATGAAAATGCAGTTACAACTCCAAAATTTATGCTCTTCTTTACATTTTCCATAGCTGTCCAGTGGGCCCGACTGGAGTCTTTGCTAGGCTGATTCTGATCCCTGGGCTTCAAGTTTGACACCCCTGCTCCAAACAAACTACTAGAGATGGCACGATACCACTTTTTTATGTCCGATACCGATATCATAAATTTGGATATCTGCCGATAACGATATGAATCCGATATAGTGTTTTTTAATCAACAAAACTGTTTTTTTTAAATATCTTGCTGCATTTTGTATAAGTTCATACTCAAGTTTAAAACAACAACTACACTAAAGCTATTCTGTTATACCTGTATGCAAAAAAAAATATTTCATAGTTCAGCAATACTGATCAATCTAATAAACTTAAACCTACACCATCCTCCCTATTCTGGTATTTTAAAGAGTACTTAGCATAAATATTAAGCAGCCTAACTAATAGGGTTCCAACTCCCAGCAACAACAAAAATAAATAAATAAAAAATAGGGAACCACCCCTCACGCTCCACCTCATGATGCTTAATCGACGTAATCAACCTTAATTTGATGCAGTGTGAAAAAAAAATGCACAGAAATCAATTATTTTTCAAGAAATATTAAATAGATTCAACATCTTTCTTCAACAAAATTGCAGACTGCACAGATGGTACCTTCCCAAAGGAAAAAGTACTATAGCTTACTAGGATATATTAGACTTAATAGTCACTATATACAGTAATGGACTTCTATTTATTTTGCATCAAATTAAAACTTTGGGTGTCAGATAATTATTTATTAAAAGCTAGACATTTTAAATGAGAATAAGAAAGAAAAGTATGTCTTTGTGCCCCCTTTTCCCTGTTAATGCCCTATCGGCCCCCCTGGCTAAACTTTGCTAGATCCGCCCCTGCACAGTTACCAGCGTCAGCTAGTAGAAAAAGATCCTCGAGTAGAAAGTAATATTAAATAAATTCTAACAACAGCTGATCAAGCTTAAACGTGCTGCTGTTGTTCAGCCCCTGGTTTCCTCTTTCTGGTGCAAAGTGGGCCAAAAGCAAACTAGAGACACGGACTCGCGACAGAAAAGCCGATCAGCTGATCGTTAAGCAGTTTCATGATTGAAGTAGCAGCAAGAAGAGGCAGTCGCTCCATATATCGTTTGTTAAGCTTAATGCAGGAATGCTTTACAAACATTCAGAGATGGACTTACACACTTGCTTTACTTCTCTCGGGATAACTTTGTCGGAGATGAAATGCCGGGTTGCTAGCGAAGCTCCACATGCTATCCAGACCACCGACAGGTCCCGCATGCCACAGCCGCTCTATCACGTGATGCATACTGCTCCGACGTGCTAACGTTCTGAGGTGAGTTACGGCGTGTTGCAAGTTTTGTGAGGTGCTTTCGTGATATTTAATGGATCGGATTACATTTTTTATTTTTCTCCGATATCCGATCCAGTAATTTAGGTCAGTATCGGACCGATACCGATACGTAATATCGGATCGGTCCATCTCTACAAACTACATCCAAACATTCTGCACTGCTTTATTTAGTTTTTTTTATTTGTGTCATATTCTTTAGTTACATATAAATGACACTCAAACTGGTGTGGAACTCATTTTAACGTATCCCGCTGCAGTTAGAAGCTTACATACATTCATCATGGAGGTGAATGTTTTGTTAATATTAGCCTTTCAATTATTTCTGTGAACTGTTGTTGTTTTAAGGCTGAATGATTACACTGCAAACATCATTTAAATCACAGCTTTAATTTTTGCAGAAATAAATACAGGGTATACATACTTTACATGCAGCGCACCTGATTTAAAAAAAACAAAGTGACTCTCAGGAAGCTGCACCTTTACCAGGTGCTTCTGGTGTCAACAAGTTTCTGGCACAATTTCTGGTTGTTCTTCTAGGAAGGATTAGTGGAGTTAAATTGAAATGGTTGTTTTCCTGGCAACTGACTTTTAGTTGTTTTATATATTTCAGAGGCAGCCTTAATGTGTGACTGAGGTCACTGCCCAGCTGAGTCCAAGCTTCAAATGGCAGTTTGAGGTTATGCTGAGGCAGTCTACCTTCTTCATTATCATGGGTACAGTGCTCTCGTTCCTCACTTTTACACCTACAAAACAAAGTTGCATCTAAAGGTGTGACTCATCTGACCATTTAATTTCCAGAAGCTCTCAGTACTAGAGAACATGCATCTTTCTTGGACAACAGCCTATCAGTCCATGGCGATGTGAAGCTTCTTGACAGCAGACTGTGACATTGATGTTTCACTGATGTCTTGGAGGATTTTTTTTTTCTTCTGACCATCTGAACCAACTCATCTCAGGGTGACAGCCAGCCTCTCTTTCAGACCTAAGCTAAATGGATATCCTCCCTAGCAACTTGTACTTTTCACCTGATGTTCTGCAAACATTAAACTCTGGAGCTCTCAGGCACATGGGCCCAGAAACCAGTTGGCAACCCGCTGGTCACGTCATGTCCCAAGGGAAAAATGTGTCGTTTCTGAAGGCTGTAAGCTGGGTGAAATTAGAGAGTCGCAGAGAAGCTGGTTTCTTCTACACAAACTACGGACAGCTGTGGCAATCTGCTCTTGCTAGGAGGTTTTCACTGCAGCATGATATACCTCTAAGACCAATTTCACCAACAACCTTCCACAACCGTTCACCAACCATTCAGGGAATGCACATTGTTCCCCAGTGTCCTGTGGCTACCAGGCAGTCACTGACCAGTCTCTTGGCCTGCATAACTGGAGCTTTAACAAGAGATTTCCCGACAACTGCCAGGAACCATCAACAGCCACTCACAACTGGTCAAATTATACTCATTCTTCCACAGTGCCCAGTGGTTGCCAGGCAGTTGCCAACTGGTCTCTAGGTCTGTGTGACTGGGGCCTTAGAAATGGCTCCAAGAAACATTATAGACGCGTGTGAATCTACAGTTCTCCTCTTCAGATCTGAACTGAGCACCCTGAACTTTTTTACTGTTCTTGGTCAGAACGACGAGTGCTGTGAAAAGAAAATCTATAAGAAAAGAAGCTGCAGCATTCTCCACTGCAACCACTGAACATCCAAGGTATGGACATTGAGGCTGTGGACAGCTACAGGTACCTTGGTGTTCATCTGAACAATAGACTGGACTGGACTCATAACTCAGACGCCCTCTACAGGAAAGGGCAGAGCAGGCTGTACCTGCTGCGGAGACTCAGGTCGTTTGGAGTGGAGGGCCCACTCCTGAAGACCTTCTATGACTCTGTTGTGGCTTCTGCTATCTTTTATGGCGTGGTCTGCTGGGGCGGCAGCATCTCTGCTGGGGACAGGAAGAGACTGAACAGGGTGATCCGAAGGGCCAGCTCTGTTCTAGGATGCCCTCTGGACCCAGTGGAGGTGGTGAGTGACAGGAGAACGGCGGCTAAGCTGTCATCCCTGATGGACAACATCTCCCACCCCATGCAGCAGACTGTGACAGCACTGAGCAGCTCCTTCAGTGGGAGACTGCGGCACCCACGGTGTGGGACGGAGAGATTTCGCAGGTCTTTCCTCCCCACTGCTGTCAGACTCCATAATAAAGACTTTAACTGATCAAGCACACACATCCATACATATGCAATAATACTAAGTGCAATAATCCTTTCTGTCATCGTTGTATTTTTACTCAGTTGTATATAGTATTTGTATTCTATTTTTATCTTATTGTATATTTATTTTATTTTATTCTACTGTATATAGTATTTTATTTTATTCTATTCTGTACAGTTGTGTACTGTATTTATTCTTATTGTATTCTAATTTTTGCCTCATAACTTTTGCACTGTCCACTTCCTGCTGTGACAAAACAAATTTCCCACATGTGGGACTAATAAAGGTTATCTTATCTTATCTTATCAGCTGTGATCAGTCAGGATCACTCACAGGAATTGTGAATGCCTTGTCAACACATTTTGAAACTTTTAGTACCTCTGAAAGACAGTGCAAGTATATTGTTGGCTATGTATATTAAATTTCAACTTAAAACATATTTTAGGAAACACATAATAAATTCCTGAGTCATTTGCATGTTATGCATCTAGTCCAGCATTAAAAAACAAAAAAAAAAGCAGTTCACAGAATTTACTGAAACCCAAGATAGCGAAAATATTTACATCCATGATGAGTGTGTGCTAACTTTCTAAAGAAACTGTGTCTCCAAACCTTCAAACAAAGAAACAAAGAATCCACATTCTCAGACTTTTGTTTGTAAGACATCAGCCTTCACAAACTCGCAGCTTAATGGTGTATTATCCTTTTCTACTTAATGAAAATCAAAAATCAGTCATGTGATTCGGCTGTGGCTTTTGCTTACAATTAAAGAACAGAAAAACAAAGACTGAACAGTTTTGACATTTTTAGTAATTTTTTTTATTTTTTATTTTTTTAGCACACATATGCCATGGCATCAAAGCCAGCGTCTGGGTCCTTCCAACGGACAAACAGTATTTATAAAGTGTCCCACAGGCCTTTTCCGCTCTTACCGTCTGCAGACATCCGACAAGTAAACAAAAGCAGAAACACAGACACTTAAGGTTACTCACCTCGGCTCCTCATCTTTGGAGCGCTTTGGACAATATTTCTTCACCAAGTTCCTGACAGACAAAAGACACAGAGAAGCAGACTTGTGTAAGACATTTTAACTGTGGTAGAGAGACACACACATGTATACACACACACACATATAGAAAATAGGCATCATAGTTTATTATTAGAGATGAATAACACATTTAAACATCAAAGTCTCTGCTTGTCCATTCCCTCAGGCTCTGCTAGCACAAACTACAGTTACAGTGTGATTTAATTATTTAGCTAGAGTGCAGAGGAATGTGTGTGTGCAACAAACTATGTGTGTGTGTGTGCGCACGCACACACGCAGGCATGCGAGTTGTCTTGCTATCAGTGACAAAATAAGGAGTTTCTGCCTGATTTCCTGGAAACATGTTTCATGCAGACCTTTGATCACTCTTCACAAATCCTCAGCGGTGTGCGTCTTTTTTTTCATCTATTCACAAGAGATATCCCCCCCTTTGAAATCCCAAATGCGCCGCCAGTGGGACTCTACTGGTTTTTAAATGTGAGTTACTAGGTCCGTGCCCGGTGAGTTTTGAAAAAGGTTGAATCAACAGACACAGTGAATAAACACACGAGGCACTGTGCTGATGCTGTTATAGCTCAGACTTTGAGCATGCTGGAGACAAAGACAGGCTGCTGTTAAATACATATATTTACCCTTCTTTTAGTTTTACATCATTTCATCTCATGTCTTCATTCCTATTGCATTGCTTTAGACTGTTTTTTAAGTGTGCTACATGTAACTATGGCAAAAAAAAGCAAAAAACAAAACAAGCAGCGCTTCATCTCTGACCTTCTTCATCTTCCATACATTACTAGAATAAAACTTTTATACTACTCTCAGTATATTGCATTTTTTGTCTTGAAGAAAGGCTTTTTGCTGTTGGTGTGTTACTGCTCTTAATGAACCCAACAGTGCACACGCAGCTGTATTATACCAAAGGATATAAATATTCATTTGGGATTCAGTCATCAAAGGATTACCCAGTATGTATATGAAGGAAAAGACAACACCATCACACTTAATCTGTGTCTCATAAAGCTGCATTTTATGCTTTTTTTTGTCTTAAAGTATATCAATATAACTTTCTGTATTTGACATTTTGAATGTGTGTGTGTGTGTGTGTGTGTGTGTGTGTGTGTGTGTGTACCGTAGCTGCTTGGCATAGTTTTGCTCTATCTCCAGTCTCTCCTTGACAAACTTTGCATAGCGCTCAAGAAAGTCAATCCCCCATTGAGTGTGTTTGTCCAGATTCTCGAACTGGTCCTAAAGACAAAAACACAGTAAGACAGAAAAAGACACATTTAATAAGGACTTTCAGGACACGGTGAACAAAGGGTTCAAATTCAAAGATTAGTCAGCAGTCCATGTGGAATGACTCTGAACATACAAATGAGATACACATTTCCTTCTGCTGGCTCAGCTCTAAAAAGTATTAGTGAGCTGTGTACATCTCATGCATCCCTGATTTAAACCACCACATGTGGACAAATCACAATAAATCAGCTGCAGACTCGACATCAGAAGCAGCAAAATTAAGATCAGCATGAGGACGGAATAATGATTGATTCGTACAAATTACATATGACATACTGTTTCAGACTTGAGTATTATTGGTGGTTTGATGAGGAACCCAAAGGCCAGTGAAATCAGTGTCTGTGGCCACATGCCCACATTCGATCCATTCTCATTGAAATCCATCCAGCTGAAGGTTTTCGGGCCAACTGTTTACATTTATTGTGAGTGAACAAGGCATTTTCATGTCCAGATGAGTTGAATCAGCATGATGCATGCAACAACTGTCAAATATGTCCTGCATCATTCTTTTTCATGGGCTACCAATCATCTGTTCACTGCAGTAGTTGCAGTTATTGTCCTGCTCCTGCAGTCAAAGGTTTCTGACTCTCCAGAGGGGATCAGTTCAGCTTGGAAGAGGAGATGTTAACATCTCCATGCGCTTACACAGACGGAGGATACGCATGCAAAGAATGGAGACAGAAAGCAGCCAGGGCGAACATTTACATCCCAGAAATGCTCTTTATAGTCCATCCCTCTCAAACTGATGGAAGCTTCATTGGGTTTGGGTTCTGGTTGCTTTGCTTGAGGTGTTTTTTGAAAAGGAAACCAAGACTTCACTGTCAACTGGTGGTGCAACAATTTTAAACTTTATAATTTAATATATTAGCTTTTTTTGTTTTGTTTTTTGTTGCATTGTAGATTATTCTTTTTCTATCCACAGTGCACTGCCTCATGGCGGTAAACGATCAAGCATCCTGCTCCACAATCACCCTCATCAAACACAATCAACCCTGGACCCTGCCCAGGACAAACACTCTTATCTATAGCCCACATTGGTGGTTGCTGGTCACTTAATTGTTTTGCGTAAGGCCACCACAATGGCTGTAGATTTGCTAATGGCTGTAGCAATTCTTCAGCTGGAACCAGCTTGCACTGTTACTGCTTTTATAGTGGATCTTACTCTGCCTTTTTCACTCAAATACTGAACATCCTTGTCACTTCTGTCAACTCAGATGAACACCATGACTTTTTCAAAGTACTGAAAGCTCTCCATTAAGACAAAATCAAACCAAAAAGGTGGAAATATGTCAACTACTGTGGACACTGACATCAAAATACCCATCAAGTGAGCCACATGAGCTACTGCTCTGTGTGCTTTAGGCTGCATGTGGGTGTGTGAGCGTGTGTGTGTCAACATGAAGCTTGAACTGGAGAAAAAGAAGGTCACAGAGGCAAACATGAAACAGCCAACCCTTGCTTGTCCAGTTATTACTTTCTTCAAACACAAAGAGAACAAAAGGAAGCCGAAACAATACTGCAATTTACCTTGCTGTGTACATAGAACAGCAGTGTCAGCAGCAACTGATACCCATACTTAAATGCCAAGTATGGTCTTAAAATCATTAGCAATATGTTCAGAAGTTAACTGCCAGAGTTCTCACCCACCCTAAGCCTTGGCAGCACATCACCCCCACCCTTATGCATCTTCACTGGCTCCTGGTTAAGTTCTGTATCTCCTACAAAATCCCCCTCCTCACCAACAGATCCCTACACAGCACTCTAGGACGTCCTCCTTCCCTTCACATCATCCTGGAATCGGATTTCCACCAACAGGGATCTACTGTTCACCCCACACACCAGCCTGCCATCCTAAATTTGGCAATGCCCCTCTCTGGCAATTTCAAAAAGCAATTATTATAATAATTATTATTATTATAACCTCAGTTCACACACAGAAACAGCTTCTCTAAATCATATTTCTCTAACCAATGTGGAAAAAACTGCATGTTACTAAAAATGACAGGCATTTTTCCCTCCTGCTATACTTGAATTCAATGTATCACTCTACTATTCTGCCACGTTTTCCTCCCCACTGTCCACTGAGGTCCATAATAAGTGCTTCACTAAAGCTTGTAACATCGTGTTTCCACTGTGAAGTGTGGAAGAAATTCTGTCTGGTTCAAGACAAAAACTGCAAACAAGAGGGGGGGCTGCAGTCCAAAAGCAGCCATCAGTCAAAGAATATGCTCACTAATTACAACCAGTGAGATAAACAAAGCGACCCCAGCATGTTCACACAAGCAGCAGGATGAAACACAGAGTTCCCATTGGTCTCTATGGAGCGTGCTGGCAGTTTCCTCTAAGTGAGAAATAAACTGCAAAAGGGCACATTTTCTTATTCAAGCATAAAGATTTCACCCAAAACCGAGCAGCCAAAGACAAAAACAAGAAGCCGAGCAGCAGGGTGAAAAAACAAAAATCAAAGAACGGCAATCTGCATGTTTTGGTGGAGCTTTTGGATCAATATTTTCTGCATCCTGTCTGTCTGGCTGCATCTGGTTAATGCGTACCGGCCCTGTTTCTTGCCAGCCTGTCTGGCTCGTTTTAGCAGCATGTCTGGCTGTGGTTGCGTCAGCCTCTGTGACGGTGCCTATGAATAAGTAATACGAGTATGAGCTCATCCTGTAGTTTGTGGCAAGCTGAGCACAGGCTGCCTCACTGGGGAAATGACAGCATCTTCCCGGTCTTCTCTGGGATGAAAATAACGCTGGCTGAAGAGTTGCAGCCTAAATCTGGGATTTGCAATGTGGCTTGGTCTCAGTAAAGGCACCTGCACCACTCACACTTTCTCTGCAGGGAGTCAAATATCAGTTTTTGGACATCTAGTATTCCTCATAACTACGGTAAGTACTAAGTAACAAGACCAGCAATAGTTTTTTTAACCTGTGTATCCAGTCCCGTGTTAAGCCAGTCAGCCGTTATCAGAGTTAGACTGCAGTCTAAGAAGAGAAACTC
This sequence comes from Aulonocara sp. 'chitande type north' Nkhata Bay, assembly GCF_057382095.1. NCBI lineage: Eukaryota > Metazoa > Chordata > Actinopteri > Cichliformes > Cichlidae > Aulonocara > Aulonocara sp. 'chitande type north' Nkhata Bay. The sequence goes on from NC_141360.1 coordinate 11,132,486, forward strand.
AGGCATCCCCAGCAACCTCTTCCAACTAGTTCAGGGGAACACCAAGGGTTCCAAAGCCAGCTGAGAGATCTCATTTCTCCGGAGTTTGTCCCAGGTTCTCTTCCCTCACAGAGGAGACATCCAGGAGGCAACCAGTCTCCAAACAGCTGCAGTCTGACTGCAATCACTCTCAGACAGATTGGTGAAGGTTTGCAAATAACTGCCGTCCAATTTGTAGATGGAGACAGACTGCCTACACAATTAATTAGAGTCAGTCTGCACCAGTGATCATCATTTTGCAGCTGAGGACGTGCAGGTCTGCAGACTGAGTAGTGGAGACAGTGGATGAGAGGTTGGGTTTTTGCTTTTTTACAATAATTTATTAAAACGTCTTTCTCATTTTGATGTAGACAGCCATGTGGTCAGATTTAAAATGCAAGCAGTGAGTGGTTCAGTGTTTCGCAGCGTATACACAGTGTATTTTAGCCCAACTCGATCCAAAATTCATTGTGAACTTTTCAATGATGATATTCTACAATGAATTACTGAGATGTGTTATGTGTGTTACTTGTTATACTCTTTGCTCTTTAATACATTTTACCCATTATGACCTGTAATTAATTATCAGAATTTTATTTTTTATTTTTTTGTTAAACAAATACAACCACTAAAATTGAATCTTAAATGCTTATTTTGTTCATTCTAACTTGTATTTGGAAAAATTTGCTGGAAATTCACAACTTAACTTTTTTCAGGAAATGACTTCTTTATCACTAATGCTGTTGTTCCAGGACGGGGTCAAACTTTTCCCTGCAGTATCGAAAATGGTATTGAGTAGCAAGTATTTTCCTCAGTATCGAGTTTGAAATTCTAGTATATTGACAACTCTAGTATTAACACGAGCAGAGGGAGCTCATTTCTGTCGTTTGTATCCGTGATCTCTTCTTTTTTCCACTGCCCAAAGCCTGCAGACACAGGTGAGGACAGGCAGGTAGACTGACCAGTAAATCAATAGCTTCAGTTTCACACTCAGTTTTCTCTTCACTGCAACATCTACCAATCTCTCCATTTCTTGTGAACAAGACCCCAGGGTACTTAAACTCCTCTACTTGAGGCAGTAACGGTGGTGCCAATTATCATCTCCGCAACTTCACACTGGGCTTCAAACCTCCCCAGTATGAGCTGGAGGTCACCATCTAATGAGCCAAAAGAACTACATCATCCACGGAAAACAGAGTGCTGCTTGGCTGTGCCTATCAACTAATCAACTAAGTTTAATATTTAAACTGCTGGTACATTGATCCAAAACAATGTTCATATGTACAAATGAAATATTAAAATGATAAACATACACCTTGGGATTTGATTTCACTGTTTCTGTTTGTATACTATGTGATATTTAAAAAGACTAGCTCACAAAATAACACACATCATACGAGCTGAACCCTCAAAGCAGCAGAAAGGTGAACTAACAGCAATATTATCATCAGCAGGAACACAACATCCTGTCACACAATCCCCACATAATCACAGGAAGAGGTGCCTCCACAAACACAGCAGTAACACTAGACCCCTCCATCACAATGCATTTGGACTGTTGTACAGTGTGTGCTGGGGATAAAAATACTTGCACTGAAAGCGATATCATTTAGCCAGAGCGAAAAATACTTTAACTGAAAATCTTTTAACAAAATAAATAAACCATGCTATTTTTTTGGTTTTAAAGTCTAAACTTTAAAAAAAAAAAAACAGAAAAATTAGAGGAAATATTTTTTTAAGTCTCTCCACCCAAACTAGCATAGATAGCATATCAAAAATAAATTAATGTTGACCTTTGGCTTCATGCACAATCCCAGCTCAGGTAAATGTCCTCTGCTTAACTCATTATGCCCATTAGCCCATTATAACAAAATTCCGGACCAGAGAAGGTGTAACAGTGTAAGTTCCCTATCAGTTAATTACAATATGATGAAAGATTATTACAGATTTTTTTTTCTGTCTAGTCAAATCATAACACACTCCACTTTTATGACTCACTAGTGGAAAAAAAGATTGTCATTATCTTTATATAACCCAGACTGAGAATCATAGATGACATCAATGCTGCAGTAATGCTTTTGAACATTAACACACATGAACATTTCACTATCAGGAAACTAGGGAGCAAAAAATAAAAATAATGACAATCAATTCCAGTTAGCCTTTATTTCTGCTGGGAGATACAGATACAGGTCCTAGTGAACAGTCTGAACACAGCTGGTCGATTGGTAAATTCATAACATCAGTAAATGTGAAGCTTCATGCTGTCCTTACACTGTACTTTTAAGATAGCTCCAAGGTGGACAAGCTTATATAGCCAAGGCTTGTTTGCTGATTGAAAATGTTCATAAAGTCGTTGCAATCTTAAAAAAATCTTAAAAAAACAAAACAAAACAAAACCAAGTACACCCTCGCTGTTCCATAGGAACTGAGCGGTAGTCAGGTTATGAACACTTGAATAATTGATCATAAGCAACTGTGAGAACTTCTATAAAAGCAGATGCAGCGATCTTAAAGAAGCAATTTTTGTTGGCCATCAAGCTAGGAAGCTTGTTTTAAGTCCACTTCCAAACAATTTTCCAATCTTTCCACAGTTAAAAACAGAATTCACAAATGGAAAACATGGAAGATAGTCTTTCCAGGAGTGGATGTCCCAGCAAATTCACCACAAGATCAGATAGTCAGACTTTACAGGCCTCCGTTTGCATGTTAAATGTTCATGATGGATTCATGATAATGCACTTAGAAAAAGACCGAACAAGTATGGCTTAGTTGGATGGGTTGCCTTGCTTCTTCTCTCTTAAAACATCGCAGCACAGCTTTCGGTTTGCATGAAAAATATACTAAACTTCTGGGACAAAGTCATTTGTACAGCCGAGGCCAATGTGAAGCTGTCTGGCTATAATGCACAGCACCACAAAAACCCCAAACACAGCATATCAGCACAAATAGAGCAGTGCGATATGACCAAAAATATTTATCACGATATACATTTGAAAATTTGCGATAACGATATAACTGACAATATAATTGCCACTAGACAAAATACTTTACAACTCCACAACTAGTGCAAAAAAAAAAAAAAAACAAACCCATCAATGTATTTTCACTTAAACAAGCAGCTGTTTTTTTATGTGCATTAAAGTCATAAAAATTTAACAGTGCAAATGCAAATTCCTTGCTGACAGTTGAACCAAAAGGCATTTCCAGTGGAAATTGGCCGACATATCCTCAGCATAACCATGTATAATATCCACAAAATTAAAAAGAGGTTATACACACACAATACGGTAGAAGCACAGTATGTATCACTCCGCGAGGCTCCTGCCTACGATAGCCGCAATGCTCCGACAATCCACGAAGCGGTGCGGCTTTGTAGCTTAGCAAAGTCGTACTGAAACATTTGACAGATTTTCAAGCGCCGTGTACGACATAAAATCGTTTCGAGGTCAGTAAACACAACCTGAATTCATACATAAGGCCCGCGGGATTATAAGGGGCACTGTCGATTTTCAGAAAAATCAAAGGATGGATTTTAAGTGTGCTGTACTTTCCAAAAAACACGGTAATAACGACGGCCCGCTAGCACGCTCTACCAAAAATAGTACTTTGTTGTATATCTGACGGACGAAAGCTAACCCAGTTCCACACCACTGAAGTTGCAGCATTTTTACAAACCAGTTCTGGTTCATCCGTTTCATTTAACGACCCGCTTTCGCCCTTCTCATTCTCCGTCATGTGCGTATGAAAACAACGGCACTGCGCATGCGCGTTTTACCCATATTCTATCGCGATATTTCATTTTCTTATCCTTGCCCAAAATTATACCGGTATTGCTGTGAACGGTATCATATGGCCCAGCCCTACTCACAAACACTTCATACAAACTGCACGGTGGTGGAGGGGTGATGATTTGGGTTTGTGTTGCAGTCACAGGACTTGGGCAAAGTATTTTAGAGTCAAATGTGATTCCATACAAAGAAAAATGTCAGCCAATATATCAGAGTCAGTGTTCAGGTGAGGCCATTAAAACTAGTGTTTAACTTTTAGGCTGACACATGACTAATTGGACACATGACACTGTAGCTGGTATATGGTGAAATCTCTAAAAAAAAAAAAATGGCTCACAGCATGATAAAAATGGGTCACAAATCTACTTTGGCTGAGATTCTCTCTAACAAAGCACTGCTCTGCTTTAATGAACTTAAATCTCAGGGTGAGAGAATAAATTAGTCATTTAGCTCCCAGTTGCGAGGGGCTAAAGATTCTTTGTGTGCAGATTATATAGCAAATACACCTCCTGCTAACCAATCAGACGGCCACACGGCACTTCCAAAGCCAATCAGATACTCAGCCAGCCTGGGAGCATTCAACGGGATAACGCGAGGTTAATTAGCATAGAGAATACTACTAAGACAATAGACTAATTACACACTGTTTCCTTCAAGAGCGTGGTGCGCACACGCACAAACACACAGACACACTGGTGTGCACAAGGCAGACACTGGGTGGGAAATGTCAACTTATCTGAAATACTGGCATCACACTGAAGACCCTCAGGCTATGTCTGCACTGTGTGTATGTGTGTGTGTTTACTGTGTCTATCGGCGCTCACGCTACCCAAAAACCAAAAAAAGAAAAAAGAAATTTCTACCAGGAATGTGGTGGGGAGATGAGACAGAAATGTGTGTGTTGGAGGCTGAAGAGGGAGCGTGAGGGAGGAGAGGCCTGGAGAGAGAGAGGAGGTAAGAAAAACAAGTGGATAACAGGAGGAAGATTGGTGCATGAGCCCTGTTTGAGATAATTATTTTGTCTAAGTCTGCATACAGGGACGCAGACGGTGAGCCATGACACAACCACAGCCCAGCAAAAGAAGCCTGAGCCATAAGCAGATTTTAGATTTATTGAGGATACTGATCAAGTCAAATACTTAAAAAACAAAAAAAACAAAAACAAAAAAAAACAGGACAGCAAAATGTTTTTTTGTCTTTTATATTGTTTTTATCTCCATCAAAAATAAAAGTGGGTTCATTTTGAGCGTAAAACTCCTGGCTACCTTCAGCCCTGTTAGAGAGCAAGAGGTAAAAACACATAGTGTGTGTGTACCTGAATGTTACACAAACACACACACATTGCTTTTTCCCTTGATGTGAGCATGTGGATTTGAATAGACTTGGGTTTGTTGCTGTAAGGTTGTTGGGTTGAACAGCATCCAATTGCCATCTAAGGGCAAAGCAGAAGGGGGCTCTGGCATGCCGTCGACTTTACCTCCTTAACTGTGCTGCAGACAGCAGGAACAGCCAGCTTCTTGAACCCATTTCACTCTCTGCTACAGGTGTTATTCAGTTTTTCGAACTGACTCCCCAGAGAGCGCTCAGAGAGCTCTTCTATCCCATTAGTATGATTCTGTGGTGGAGGGTTTACTAAATGCTTAAGTACTCCACACAGCACTGCACGTTCTTTCACCTGTTCTCGTACGCAGCTTCTAGCTTTCAAACCAGCAACAAAAATACAGTACGGGGGGTTAAGGTATTTAACCTTAGATTTGTGTTGTTTGGATAGATCTCAGTGTGCCAGGTTGAAAAGTTAATTGAGATAGTTAATTGAGCGTTTTCACACACTGTAAACACATGCGCAAAAACACACACCTATACATCTACTACTATTTGTTTTGCCTTGCAGGCCTCATTCTTTGCCCAGCAGAAATAGAAACCAGTGCATGCATCACTGTGACCCTGCACAAACAAACCTGCCTATCCACACAAACCTTAAAGGAACTCTGTGATTCACAGGTGTCCAAATTATAGACCATTTTGGTGGATTAAAACAAATCGGTGAGTCTTGTGGATTACACTCTGCTCTGAGTCAGTGAGCTGCTTCAGGCCTGCAGACACACACTGAGACTGTTTTCCCATGTAAACCCGCTAAGCTCTTGTCCAGTCAGGGTGTGTGTTTTTGTTTACCACTGCAAATGGTTCGGTTGAGGTGAGCACACGGGTGTTTCCTCTCATGTGATAGTCAGAGCATTTGTTTTTCAGTCTGCGTGTTTACTGTCAGATTTGAGGATTATCTCCAAGAGTTCACAGATGTGTGCAGTTATTACAGAGGAAACTATTAATTGATTTCACATGACTGCAACCATGACTTGGCATCTGCGGAGGTTCAAAGCAAAGAAATTGGATTGTAACTGAGAATATTATTAACCATTGTCAACAGATACTTCTCTAGCATAGGTCATACATTTTTGGCCCATCATTGGTCCTGGACCCCCTTTAATAGAAACCAGCATTTGCTGTGTTCCAGCAACTGTGACTTTGAGGAAAACACCTAGAAAGAAAAAAAGCTTTACAGATGCTTAAAAAGAAAAACTCACTATAAACACAGATGTTTTAACACAAACTGAAAAATGGAAAGTTGGAACAGATGCTGGTTGAAAACACTGTACTTTTACAAGTAAAAATGCAACAGTGCAACAGTGGATGTTCACCTGTTTCCAAGCACGTTAAGAGGTCATCAAATACAAGATCAACGTCCATTAACCCATAATATATAAATTAGGGGTGCAACAATACTCGTATCGATATTGAACCGTTCGATACAGTGCTTTCGGTTCGGTGCGCATATGTATCGAACAATACAAAATTTTTAATTTATTTTATCAACTTTCTTTCTGACGATGCTGTCTGTGTTAAGCCCTCAGTGGATCTGCGCTCGACAGTGCTGCCTAGGTGGAGCAGTCGAACGCAGATTCACTGAGCGCAGGGTAAGCTAGCGAGACAGAAGTTAAGCTCTCCTTGCAACATGGCAAATTGAACCTCCCCCACCCTCATTCAGATGTGGCGTTTGGAATTATTTTGGTTTTCATGTGAAGTATGACCTTGAAGGTAAGCACGTCATGGACTAAAGTAAAACAGTATGTTGGATGTGCCACGCAATGCTCAATTACATTGGTGGGAACTAGTGCGTTAGCGCAGTTTGCTTGTTAACGTGTTGGCCATCCAGCCCCACCCACGTCGCGATCCGCGGTAGCTCGTTAACGGAGATTTGCCGTGTTGTGGCGTTAACGTCATTTCAACGAGATTAACGCTGACAGCACTAGTGGGAACACAACGAATATGACTGCACATTTACTCCGACATCATCCTAGTGCAAAGACAAGTGGAAGCAGACAAAAACAACAAGCAGGCATGCTACAAACTTTACCCGAGTCATTTAGACAGCCGTTAGCACATGAGTGTCCTTATGGGGACCCGATATGTTTAATATGCTGCTGAGAATATAGCCCAGAAGAAGTGTATAGTATAGCTTTTATTTTGGAAAGAGCCATTTCTCTGTAATAAACTCTCTTTTCCAAAGATGAGTGATTTCTCGATCAGATAGATTTATTTTTTTTATTACTTTGTTGTTTCAGCAACATTAAATTTAAAAACTGTACTTTTGAGTTAAAATATATATTTATAATTTTAATAAATGACATATTAAAAAAGGCATGAACATTTTTTTGTATCGAAAAAATATCGAACCGTGACACTAAAGTCTCGAACCAAACTGAACCGTGAATTTTGTGTATCGTTGCACCCCTAATATAAATATATCAAGAGGTTACCTTACACGTGTAGGAACACCTTTACCGTATTTTTGGGACCATAAGACGCAAAGGATTATAAGGCGCACTGCCGATGTACGAGTCTGTTTTCATACATAAGGCGCACCGGATTATAAGGGGCAAAGCAAAACAGTCAGATAAGTCAAAATTTACTCAACTCATTCTTCTTGCTTCCTCCACTTCTGTACCATTAATGCTGAAATCTCTCGCAGCTGCTCTATTCCATGTTGTTGCAGTATATTAATGACTAACCTCGTATTGTGAATGGATTATCTCAGTTGTTCTCCTGACTGAAGTTTGGTCCGTTTACAGCATCCTGCCATGGGATTGCATTTGTCCCTGACCATTGGGAACCCTTGCCTTAACTTTTACCGAGTGGAAAACAGTTGGCGTTCATCCTCCAGCTTCACTGTGTTTATGTTATGCTAACATAGCTGTGTCGCTAGCAATCACGTAGCACATCATTATATACCAGCTAGCCAAACTTCAGTAACCCTAAAAACATCACTGCTGTTTAGTTTTCTGTCTTCATTTATGGTATAAGTGATAGCAGAGCTAACTTCCTTCTAACTTCTAACTCTGTTAAATTTCATAAAGTCTGTTTTCATGGATGCCTGGATGTTAAACTTAACTGTTACACCCTGTAAAGCAGCAATGCTGATCATTTTATTAAAGATGAAAAAATTTAGACAGTTTTTAACTCTCAGTGATGCCGCAGTGTTCGTTTGACTTTGGGAGCTGAAGGGGACGGAGTTTTGAACCCACATTACTCCGCGAGGCTCCCGACTACAGTAGACGTAATGCTCCGACAATCCATCAAGCATTGCGACTTCATAGCTTACCAAAGTCGTACTAATACATTTTTTGACAGATATTTTAGTGCCGTGTACCACATAAGGTTCAAGGTCTGTAGGAACAACCAGAATTCATACATAAGGTGCACTGTCGAATTTTGAGAAAATTTAGGATTTTAAGTGCACCTTATAGTGTGGATAATACGGTAGTCAAACACAGTGGCTAACTGTGTAACTTATGCAACTGAAATTGTGCTGAGATCAGTCTGCTGAAGGTGGAAGTAACAAATCTGTTTCAGCACTTGAAACAAAAACACACCATCAAGTACTACCAGGCTATGGAGGAGAAAATGCTAGCAGGTGCTCCACTGAGCACAAGCTAGTTACACTCCAAAAACTAATGCAGGACTTTAACCCTTGTGTGGTGTTCATATTTTTGTTACTCAGCCAGTGTTCATGGGTCTGGTGGACCCACTAGAGTTTTGGCTTTCCAAATGAACACTATCAAACAATTTTATGTTAAATTACTCAACAGATGTTTACTTCATCCCAATTACAAGCCATATGAACAGCAAACATGGTTAATTTTTTTCCCTTTACCTTTGTTAGATCACATTTAGGAATTAATGTGCTTCTCGTTTTTTTTTTTTTTTTTTTTTATAAAATGTTATAAAAAAATTAATCAGTTATAATCAAGCGGAGTGAGTGGAAAGACACAACACATTTACACGTGAAGCAATATGTTTCACAACTAAATGGGATCAGCTGCTCATCAATGGTGACATTAGGCCCAGGGTTGTAAAACAGGGGGAGGTGGTGCACACACTTATCCCACACTGTCCTGATGGCAGCTAGCTTGTCTCTCTGCCGTCGAGCTGGTCTGTTGTCTTGGTTATCAAAACTGATAATCCTGGAAATTTTGTGGAAGTTTTCCAGAGACACTGATGCACGGAAAGCTTCTTGCCGGTTTCTGCATCCCACAGGGATTCTGTGGATTCCCCTTTGAACCTGAAAACTCCTGCAAGGATAAGAACCCCATAGTAGGCCTTTGGGGTTCTTAGATGAATTTGGTCCATCTCCTTCCACCTCTCTCCAAAAACACACCTTCCTTCTAGATTACTGCAATCCAGAATAATTTTCTGGATGGAATCTGGGATGAAAAGCTCAAATGAAGACTTGATGTCCTGCACATGAGTAACTGTCAGCCGTTGGCCCTGGCTTATCACAGTAACAGCTCTGCAGGGTGGCTCATTTCTTGGGCAAGAAGACCATTCAATTTCACCAGTTATTGACATCCATATTTCTTCACTTGCTGTCTGGTGGGCTTGTTCTGGTCCTAGAGCTGGCTGCAGATGGAGTACTCGTCTTCGTTTTGTTACTAAATGGTGCTCAACCTCATCCTCTTCTTCAAAGTCACTGTCAGACTCTGAATTTTCAGAAATGTGAAATATTCTGAAACTTCTTTGTCAACATCATCATCCGAAGCCCCTCTCTCTTCCAAAATCAATTGGATGGCCCTCGCAGCAGATAATCTTTTGCCATCTTGATCAGTTGTGATAAAGAACCACACTGGCAAATTCTTATTTATAGTATTATGCCCCTAATTTGCAGGTGGGACAGGGTATGAGAAAATAAAATTTGGATCCCTCAAGAAAGAGGGTAAAATGTGTGGGAATGTAAGAGCAGACGGTGTTGATAGTTGAATTTTCAACAATGTTGCAACTTTGTGCGGGAGCAGGAGGGGAAGAAAACACTATCAGCAGCACCAGAAAGGAGAAGGACAGAGTGTGGGAACACAGGACCTACACTTTCAACACTTTTATTAGACCTGGGTCCAGTGGACCCGAACACCTTGTATGTAATGTAAATGCGTGGGGGGAGGTACAGTATGAGGTCATTGAAAATTAGTTCGGATTTATGTTCTTCACAGAAAATAAGCCAAAGCCAATGAATTTCAGGTTGAAAAAAGAATTAATTGTTTAATTTTTCTTTTGAGAAAAACTGAAAACGGGTCTCACAGACCCGAACACCATACAAGGGTTAAGTACATTGCTAAAAAGCTTGAACTAAGATAAAACCCAATTTTAAAACTACAGCTTTGAGACTAGCTAGCCTAGAACCTTGTAATTTCCACTCAAACTATGACCACAGCAATGTGCTAGTGAAATCACAAAAAGGGTTTTGCCAACTAGTTAAAGGAATACACATTTTTCCCATAGCGACAAGTGCTCGCCAAGGTGTCACTGACCAGTCTGTAGGCCTGTATGACTGGGGGCTTAGCAGTCATTTTCTCAACAAAAGCCATCAACTTCCAACTGATCGAGTAATACTTGTTTATTACTTCATGACTGATGCTTGCCAGATAGTTGCAGAGGACTCCAGCCTCTGTGACTGGGTTCTTAAACAGTCCAAAGAAATAATGAAGAATAAAAACGACTGCACACCAGCTACACTTGAGCTAGTGAGCCATTTCAGATAGAACATTGAGATGTGTTTAAACATTAACCAAATGCTTCCCTGCCACAGAAGAACACCCCGGCGTGTATTACCCCTGCATCAGTAATTTAGCCACTGTTAACTCCAGCAAATAATGACTTAAAAAACACCTAAAAACAAACAAAACTACGTATTTAGTGTCTTTTTATAAACTCATGTAGTGCACTTTTTCTAATTTTTCTTGTTCTTGATTCTTAAATCCACATGTTTTCTGCTCATGTCAAAGAAAAGCTGCCTCCCCCTCTGCCATTACAATCCAACCATAAATCACTAACAGTTACACTTTAACCACATCAGACTTACTCAGTGCATAACAAGCTTTTGTTGCTGACAGATGAAAAAATATTAAACTAGTTTAAGCAGAGTGCACGTGTGTGTCATATGCTGATCATAAACATGGATGGATGATGCTAATCATCTGATCACATTTACCACGATACACACTCACACACTGTTTTCCTGTGTTCTTTCCATATCAGCAGAACAATATATGAATATCTTTGTGCCAATGTGCCCCATGAAAAAACAACAATCCCTGTAACTTATTTTCTTTTAACTAAAATAAAATAATAATAAAAAATAAAATAATGTCTCTTCTTTAAATTTTCATTTATAGGCCATTGTTAAAGCTAAAACTGATAGATAGCCTAGTCTAGTAGACTGTGTGACTTGTAAAAAAATGTTGCTTAAATTCAAAGATATATAAAGTAACATTTTCATAGTTGCATATTTTTACTATGAAATTACACATTCATCGTCTGTAGCTACACACAAAAATGCTAACAAACAAAATAAACCTCGCATTTTGTTGCAACAAAAAAAGAATGAACACACGAGGCAACATTTAACAATACCAAATAAGTTATGGCCTTTGGTCAATGTTGAATGAAACTATTTACAGCTGGTATAGATAACTGATAACGCAACCACCCACTCATTTTAATTCCAAACACTGTGGTTTTGCTCTTACACGTCATTCATGTTATATTTAATACCTGTACGAGCAAAACAAACTTATACCTGGGCACTCCTGCATGGGCCTATCTAGTCTGGTTTCATTGCAACCTGATCCCTACCATTGTCTAGCTACCCTGCTGCCACGCATACACACCCTGATAGACTAGTTAGACCAGAGAGAGTGAGAGAGTGAGAGAGAGAGATGTGATAGATAGACATGAATCTAATGATATGATTGTGTTCTAGCAAGTTCTGGTTATAGCACATTTTTAAAAATTTAACCATGTTACCAATACAAGTAACATAGTCCATGGCTATTCTAACCAGTCTTTCAATGTCAACTGAAAACATGCAGATATGATGATGCTGTGACAGATCGTAGTAGTGTTTCACAGGAGACGACAGAAACTTTATCCCTTTTTTTTGGGAGGGGAAAGGACCGCTGTTTAATTTTGAACATCTTGTTGGTCAACTTCAGGTAATTTGCTTTAAAAAAAAAAAAAAACTAAATAATTAAGTGCTTTCAGTTTGTTTTCAAGACTGAAAGGGAACAAAATTTTCCAGTTAGTCACACTTGTCCTGCGATATTTAATGAAGACAAAATGTGAACAGAGAAAAAGATGCTTGGGGAAAACGGGCGACCCTTTGACACTGAAGGGTGATGCTGGGTCACCATCTGACTCTGAAAAGGAGCACCAGGGGAAACCCTTTGGACAGATGTGTGAGGGCCCTTTTATTCTGAGCCTTTAAAAGGCCAGATGTGTTAGAGGATGACATCAGTTCACAGAGCAAGCAGATGTGCAAAAAGACATTTTTTTGCACGTGATAGGATGGACTGAATATTTTTACAATTTGAAGCCACCAACAGTTACACAGTCTTTCTATACATGTTCTCCCTCAGCCCACAAAAATATTATAGTGGTTTTCTTGTGTGGTTTAACTCTTTCCCACAAAAAAGACAACATTTGATGAGCTCCCCTGTACCCTTAATGATGACTTTTGAGACTTCCTTACATCAGTTAAAATGTTGATATACGTTGCGTCGTTGATGACCATTAGAACAGGTTCTGAGTTTTTCCAAGGTTTCCTCTGGTAAGCTGATCATCCTCATTAATTTCTGATCCATCCTCAATTTGTCAATGAAATATGACAGAAACCATTCAGTTCAGAAAAGAAAAACAAGGGTTACCCTTAATTCAAGGTTTTCAGTGTTGCACATACATGTATGTATGTGGGTACTCAAATCCTGGGTTGATTTCAATCTGATGAAACATGACTATTACAAAGCTTGAACAGTTATTGGGCTCATTACGTTGTCTTTTTAAGGCTTCTGTAATTTGTTATATTGAATATGAACAAATATAACCCACACAGAACAAAAAACTTTAAGCAAGTGCTTATTTTACATGAGCATGCATCTCAGACTTAAGTCTCACATCATTACTCATGATTTGCTCATCGAAACAGCTCCTTTTCCATTTTTCCAGTTCAGCATAATTTAAATAATTCTGTATGAATCAAGTAAATGTAATGTTACATTAAAAAAAAGGCAAAGGGCCAACTTCCATGAGTAAATCATGAGACATACAAGTCTTAAGAGACGGTTATGACTTATACCGCATGAACATGGACTCCAGAAGCTCTCCCAATATATACATCCCGGTGAGCTGAAATTCAGACTGAATTGGGGAAGAAAGGTGATTTAAGTGACACAATTGTTGATACCAGAATGGCTGTTTTGAGTATTTCATGAAGTTCGAGTAGATCAGAAGTCACCACCCAGTAGGGAGGGTAATGGTTTTGGCAAAAAAACATTTTTCTTAAAATGGTCCAAAGACAAATTTTAAAAAGCATTCACTGGAGATCTACTGCTAAAGACCACTGTAAAACAGCAGTCCCCAACCTTTTTTGTGCTGCGGACCGGCCTTTAACCCTCTCGAGGCAGGCATTGCCGATTTGCAACAGTTAAAAACTAACAACCTGATTACCCCACATACATATTTTATGAGTTTTATTTACTCAGAAGTACCACTGCAGGACTTGGTTGTGCATTAGCAACAAAAAGTTTAATTTGAGCTTGAGAGGGTTAAGGTGTCGCGGATGAATACAACAAAATGAAACCAGTACGAGTGAGTTAACGATTAAAAAAAACAAAAAAAACAATTGCGATAAAAAATGATAAAACCCCTGAAAACCATAAATTTTTCACCCTAGCCTCAACTCTCACGGCCCAGCACCAAACGACTCAAAGACCGGTACCGGACTTTTGTTCAGTACTGAAGCTTCAGGTTAGCTCAGAACAGCTGAAAGCATTGTGTTTATCGTTTTCTGCACTACTGAGACGGTAAAAGTTTACAACTTGGAATATATTAAGCATATCAGTCCATCTGTTTTGCTAAATTTGTTGTCAGCATCTTTAACTAGTGCCACAGCACATTAGTGGTATCTCTATTACAAAGAGTAAAAATACAGATTTTTGACAGCTCTTTTAATACCAACACGCCTTCTCTCAACTGAAACTACTACCAATCCCTTTAGGTGATGACTATTCTATATCCAAGTTGTAGCCTCCTAGTATATATTAGTCATATCAGATAGAGTTAATGGTTAAACCACATGATCCACATTCAGTGGGCTGGCCTACACAAGTTGTCCTTTCAACATGTAAACACCAAAGGGAAAAAAAACCTGTTCACAGTCACATGATGAGTGCAATCATGCTCAGACACTCCCTAAAGAAGGGCATTTCTGCATGCTTATGCATACCAGGGTAAAGAGTTATCTGAGGAGATGTTTCCACTGAAGGCATGCACTTTCTGAGTTAAAAAGCTATTTAAGGAAATTTTCCACTGGCTATACGGGAACACTGTGGTATCATTGTAAGGAATATTCCAATGATACTGCTATGTGAGGCGCTCTTCATTTGCGAGGCACACACAGATTTAAACATTTGTTAAAGTCTTGTCTGAGACTTTGAACTGTTTTGCTGAAAGGAATGGGTCATAATTTTGTCTAGCATTTTTTTAAGACAAGAGCTGCATAAATAATCGACCCAATCCTTGATAGTAACTCTGTTATTCACATTTCAACAGAGGTAAAAAAACACAAGCATTTTCCCATATCAATAAAAATAATTGTTTTTTTTAGATTTGAGTCGATTTAAACCGATGTGATGTGTTTGTTGTCTAAAGAAAAAACATGCCCGCTCTCAGCACCCAAAACAAGCGTCATAACCTGCAGTCATCCACATTAACCAGTATGTATCCTGTGTTGGGTAGGTGTCATGATCATTACACACATTCTACCACACACACGCACACAGCTGGACCCTCATGTTGAACCCTGACTGTGATATTAAGGCACTTTGCAGTTAGCGGTTGGATAAATTGAGCATGCTTGAGCTTTTTTTTCCAGAGATGAATGAGCTGTTTGTTTGTGATTGTACACACAGGCCTGATGACACAACTCAGTGGACTGCTGAACAGATTTAGTAATTATCACATCCTGCACTTTCATATTGTGGACACACACACACACACACACACACACACACACACACACACACACACACACACACACACGATGTGTGGTGGTTAATGTGAATAACCACTGAAACTCACTGTGCGGAAGTCGTGCGCGCCTGTGTGTGTATATAGATACTCAGATTTGCTTTTACTTTTTTTACTCTTTATCAAGTACTTAGGCTATAGATAAAAGACTTTAGGCTGTTCTGTGGTTGGTGGGCAGTACCTGTTCTCAGTCACATACTCTTTATGATGCAAGGAAAACCCCACTATGTAACACAGACAAGTAAATTGTTGACTTCTCTTTAGAGAAATGGTTGCATCACTTTTTTTTTTAGGAGAATTTCCCGTGAGTAAATTGACTGACATATCAGCTCAATGACTGTTTTATTGAGCTCTTTTCAAGAAATCACTCCAGGAATTTTGGTCTGGCAACAAAAGCATTTGTGCAGTGCTTTCTGATGACGTATCTATCCGGCCTGTACTACACCTTTTTGCCAATAGCCAGCTAAGACATGCTCCAAATCCTCTGTCCAAACCCTCTACAGAATAAGGGTATGGCATGCGCTTTAATGGCCAACTAAATGTCAGTAACTGAACCACTTTTTTAGTTGACCAAGCTAAATGGTCAGTTGAACATGAGTCAATCAGAAGATTAGGCTGGAAAATTTCAGTGTGTGAGCCTGTGGTGGTGACATGAAGCGTCTGCAGGCAGATTTCAATTTAAAAACATGAACAGTCTGGATTTAGCCACAGTCTTATTATTACAGTTGAAAATTTCACTCAATTGTAGGACGGCGTTAAAAATGTAACTTGGAACACTTTTTATCCGACCTTTATCCAGACTAGTGACTAGGAAACCATTTCATTTTTGCTAGCGAGTAACAATATAGTACATGTTCATATTAAGTGCTTGCATTATAAATAAAAGGTAATGTTAAAACATTTCATTGATACTTTTGGTATCATACAATGAATTTTAATAGCACTGGTAGCAACAAAGAATGGTTCGGATGCCTTCCTAGTTAGTACTAAGACCATTACTAGCTTTACTGCATCTCTTTTTTTTTAACCTTTTTAACATTGTTTGTCTGGCCAAGAGGGTTTAAATGAACAATGGAGAGTCTAGACTAAATCAGAATAAAGTAGTGTTTGTTGAAGACTGCCTTGAGACAATACAGGGTCACAAATGGCTTTAAATTGGTTCACAAATGGCTTCAGTAATATGAATCCTGTTTGGAGGCTATTGTTGCCATCTACCTAGACTGGGTTTCACACAATATCAAGTACTGGATAGAAAAAGGCTGTCAGGAAAAAAAAAGAGCTACAGTAAGTATATTTCCCACTTTTCAAAGAAAGAATAACAGGTCTTTTACATGCTCTCATATCATGTTTCCTGAATTTGGAGGTAGGCTGCTACTCTCAGCAGTCTGACTACCTGATATATTATGGTCTGGGGTGCCTGCTGTAACCAGGAGGTACTTGGTAGACAGGTTACCAAGGTAACCAGCAACCCTCCATGCTGAGCAGCTAGTGCGAGTATGTGCAAATGAGCAGCTCACAGTGTAGCAACACAGCATTTTTATGGGCCTCTGAAACTTCATTGGCCAAATAAAAAGCCTGGGAAAACTCTTGCTGCTAGAATGAGCATTGTTTCCTCATATGCAAGCAGGCTGTATGTTGGGCACGGGAGGGGGGGTGAAAGAAAAGAAAGACAGGAAAGGGGAGAGGGGCCTGTCCTAGTTTCACTCGAGCCATGTATATGCATTCTCTCAATATGTCACTATATTTAGGGTATGCAAAATATGGCAAACCTCTGACAAAGGCCAGTGATTCCCATACATGCTACGTCACAACAAGAAATACCCCACAAATACGTCCACTGTATTTTTCCCATGCAATGTGAGCAGCAAGCTAAACAATCAGGATTCATAGAAATCACTGAGAGGTTTCTTGTAAACCACAGCTGATATCAGACCTGTGGGACTGACATCCAGTTGATGACTTTGCTCAACATATCAAAATTTCAGGCATTTCTCACAATTTCCTGACTTTACACATGGACCAGTAAAACCAAATAAGCAGCATTTTGTTGTCTCTTTCGCATACTTTACTCACACCAGGATTTCATCCAGTTTAACTCAAACAGACAGAAAGAAAAACATCTTCCCACATGCAGCCCATGGGAGAAAACTTCTTTGAAAAGCGTTTCACCATCACTAAAGTCTATTTGAGGCTCTGTGACATTAAACCATTTTGAAAGACTTCCTATTTTATCTTGGCCCGTGGGAAACCCCTTACCAAAAGTATCTGTGCTGGAATTGTCCAAACATGATCCCGGGACAGAAGAGGATGGGTTGGATTAAGTTCTTTAGCATAAGAATGGAGAAGAATGGAGTCATTACAATTACAGTACAAACCAATCAGCCATGAGATGACAACATTCTGTCTCCAAATTTTACCATTTAATCCACACCTTCGATGCCATAACTTGACTGTGAAGTTGGAATTTCCATAACAGTTCATCTTTTTATCTTCTTAGAGCACCAGAAACCCCTCCCCATTTGTTGCTTTGCTTGCCGTAGCAACATCATCACACAGTTGTGTCTATTTATGCCAGCCGTTAAGGCATCATAAGCTTGCTGCGGTATTCTCCTGAACAATATTTGTCACCACTCAGACAATACTGCCACATACGTGTTGATGTAGGAAGAAAATATCTCAACAATGGAAGCAAAGACTTTGCCAAGTGTTTCCTCCTTACATGGTCTCAAGTTTTCAAACTGTTGCAACCTCTCCCTCTGTATATAGAGGTAAAAAACCAGCATGATCCTGCACCTGTGTCTTTAACCCAGCTGCAGCGGCAGGTTGCAAAAATCGAGAGGCCCACGACCGACCGAAGTACAACAAAGATTATGCCACACAGCACATGCTGTAACGTCAAACTCAGCAAGCGCCATGCTTGCATGACAACCATAAAAACACCATTAGAAGTTCCTCCTTCTGTAATCAGGGATTACAGTTATGGATTGGTGAATAGTAAGTTTCCCACATTCATCACTTGATTGCTAAATCAAGTCTCAGCCTGCCATAAATCACTCAAGGTGAAGACGCCTTTAGGGAAAACACTGAGAAAGATCACTAAACTTGAAACTGAGGACAATGAGCGCCTCGATGTTGTTCTTGTGAAACACTGCAAGTCCCGGTGTTTTGTTTTTAAGTCTGTAGCGATTTGGTATCATGTCCAGCCGCACAGCAGATATCATCAGTCCAGCAGGTGAGCAAGTTTAGCCGGCACCTGACATGTTTAGTACACAACAAGCAAAGGACATCAGCTGGAGGGCATTTATCATCTATGAAGCGCTCTTGCATGGTCTATCAGGCTCACCAAAGACTCCACAGCCTAATAAAACCTTGCTTGGATCTATTTTAATCGAATTTATCAAAGCATGCTGCTTCTATGTAAAGGCAATAATATAATTATATAAAATACTATATTAAATGAAATAGTAGTAGTGGCTTCTGTGTAATCCATAGAGTGGTATACTGAAAAATAAAAACCATGTCATCACAGTGATGTAAACAGGATGTTGATAAAAAGGACTCTGCTCACTAACTTGCAACTGAGCTGTTTCCCTAACAGGTAGATGATCTGCTAATTATTTTGTTGATTTAATATTTAATAACAATAAGAAAGAAAGAAACCCAGAAACACCACACAAGCAAATATATTTTGAAAATTAATAAATAAAAAATAAATAAAACCCTGATTTACAAAGATAAAAAAAACACGTTATAATATGACTAATTGCAGGGGGCTTATTCCATTAAAGAGAATTTCAGCTTGAAGGTTGGTACACTAAAATAAGGAGGTAACAAGTCAAGTTTTTACAGCACACAAAAAAAATGTATACTGTAAGTAAAAGAAAAGAAGCAGTACCCAACTTCGTGTATTTTACAGGAAATAAGAACTAATTAGAAGGTAAGTAACTTTAAGTAGTGAATGAGTCATTGTAAGTTGAGTAAGTAGTATTTTAGAGAAAAGGAGAAAATACAAGAAGCAAGTAGTTTTAAATACTGTGTAATCTCATGGTAACTAATAATATTTTCCCATCACACACTGTATTTTTGGGGTCCAGGCTGTATTATGAAGTGGCTTAACCTTGCCTAACTTCCAGGTATTTTGCAGGACATGGGACCCTCCCTTCCTGTACACCAAGTTATGTTTGGACAGTGATGGTGAAAGAAAAAAAAAGGTTAGACTGCATCTTCATAAAGTTGCACAGGCCTGCAAATGTTGATGCCATTTATTTTTTCTTATAAGTTGGTAAGGGAGAACAGTCCTCATTAAATTCATATTAGTAGACTGTAAGGACAGTTGAATCACAGAACATTTCATACTTGCAGTATAATCATTTCTTTGCTTCCTTTAAAAACTGGATTTTTCGCTCCCTTATTCTAGAACATTGAAATTCTGTTGAATGACAGGGGAATTATGCCCTTGGTTGGGGACAGTATTATAAAGTGTGACCTAAAATGCTTATATTTAATAAGTAAATCGATTATTTGACCTAATTTTACACACAGCTATAAATAATGTAGCATACACTAATAAGCGGGCACAGTTATAGGATTTGCTCTGAAAAGGTAATACAATATTAATTATTAACAAGTAATGGGTTCCTTATTCCTTTTTTAAACTTTATTTATTAAAATTATTCACATTTTTTAATATACATTTTTTTTTTTTTTTTAAAGGAATAGGCCATAGCATGCTCAATACCATACTTCAACCAGGCAGGCTTCAAATACACTGATGGAAACCCTGCATGTCATGGCCATAGACCCCCACCGACTTTAGACTCTCCATGTTAAAGATTCAACATGTTGCACTGTGTTTTGTTTTTTATCAAACAAAGTTACAAAATTCAGTAAAGAAAACAGCAGCTGTTGCACACTGTAAACTGTGTTTTGTCACATAAGACCACTTAAATTCTCCAAAAGGTGATGCTGTAAGGCTTGGCATTTTAATCCGAGTCCGTGGGGTTTAACTTGCTTTTAAAGTCAGCCTCAGGTGGCTTTGTGAAGAAACTGCAGTTTTCAAATCTTCTATGCTGTCTTCATTTTTCAGCCCCTGTGGGTTCCACTTGGTTGTAAGTGCCAAATTCTAAGATGTTATATTGATAATTTCAGCAAGCTTAATTCCTTTAAATTGATGGACTGTTTAAGATAAAGTCAAAATATTGCAAACAAAGACCTAATCAAACCAAATATGCACATATATTAAAGAGATACATGGATATAATAGTATTTGAAGCTGTATTTTCTTAAAGACTAGTTGTGATAATTAATTAAAAGAGAATTAATATAAAATTTACCATTGTCTGTTTTCATGTTACACAAGCAGAGATTGACAGCAGCCAGACATTCAGCAGAGGTTTAGTGTAATGACTGGTTTGGAGTTCTAGGGAAAATTCACCAGAAAAATTCCCAACAGCTTCCAATTTTCCACATGTCCTAAAGCAGCATTTTTATCCACTGGCTAATAAAGTAACTGACTAATAAACAGTTGACAGACTGACTGACTCCTGGAAGACAGCGCAACACTGAACCCAGCTGCAGCTCTGACAAGTCGTGACTCTAAGCTCCAAGGTCTAAAACTGGTTCTGTCTGTGGTGAATCACTTTATACTTCCTGAAAATAAATCAGAATAAATGATGAAACATCAAAATGTATAAATAGTAAGATGTTATGTTTATGATTAGTATGAGGAAACACAGCTAATGAGTTAAAGTCAAAAATCTAAAATGCATCTAAAAATAGGCCAAACGTCACTCGCCAAATTCCCAAATAGGAACCAGTACGGAAATTCCAGGAGACTTGTAACCACAATTAGTCCCCTGGCTAAAGAACAAACAGTAATAACAATCCCAAAGTTTAAAAAAGAACAACTTTAATGTCAAATAAAGGTACTGTTTACAGCAACAATAATTTCTGACACAGCTAGGTCATGTAGCACACATTGACCCATGTAGACAGATGGGACAAGGGTTCATCCTGGGTCACAGTGCTGGTATGAAAGGGGCACAGGTGTCCTGTGGTCTGAACTCAAGAGGAGCTTGACTGCTAAACAGCTGGGAGGATGGATGCAGCTGTGATCGAATCCAGAGGGAGGCAATAGGAGGATAAGAGGAAGGAAGAGAAGAAGGGACGAGTGGAACAGTGGAGATAAATTCTGTAAAAATGCCAAGAGGAAGGAGGCTCTGTGTTTGTGTGTGTGTGTGTGTGTACTAGCCTGCAGGAATGAAATTAGGTGGGATGGTGATTCTGTAATTCATTTTCTTCTTTTTGTAGCCAACTGTTTCATTTCACCGTCTCCCTTTCCTTGTCTACGGCATCCCTGACATTGCTGGCACAATTCAAACGCACAGATTTAGATTAAATCTCACCATTACGTCGGGGATAGGGTGTGCTAAAATCACTTTCCAGAGAGACTAGTTGATTACTAATTGAAACATTGTCTTTCTGAGCTCTTCAAAGCTCTGTACACCCGACAGGTGTTTTCAATGAGTCTGCTTATATGCTGTGTTTTGGAATTTCAGGAAATCTGTCAGCAACGTAGACAGATGCATGTGAGAGACACATTAGTAAATTGAAGCCTTCAGCTGAGCATTTAGGTCACTGTACTGATGGATGTGGACTCCAAATCGGACATTATTACAACAGCATGACTTGAAACTATCAACCAAGGTTAAAAACTTCTCAGGAAATTTTCTTCTGAGGTCACATAGTGAGCGAGCTAATGCCAATTTTCTCAAAGACTTAACACATGCAGAATTATTTTTGCAACCAAATTCATCACTCCCTGGTGGCCAACAGAACATATGCATGTTTAAGGTAAGTATTTTCAACCCTGCAAGCTGCATCAATTTTGTGTAGGTGTGCCTCAGAGGAGGCAGAGCAGGTTGTGTGTGTGTGTGTGTGTGTGTGTGTGTGTGTGTGTGTGTGTGTGTGTGTGTGTGTGTGTACGCTAGAAAGCAGAAAAAGTTGCTTGTACGAATCAAAATTTAGTCCATTATTATCCTTTATGTCCAGCATGTGATGAGGTAACCAAATTTAAAGACCTGGAATAAGGCCTTGATTACAACTTCCACTTCCATGAGTCTCAACAAAATTTTGGCATTGGACATTGAGCGTAAGGGTCTCTATGGCTGTTTCTTACCACCATGCAAATCATTCACACTAGCTGTGTGTATGTCCCAGGTGGCAAACGCAAATACGTTTAATGGAAATGACTACCTGGTTGTTTCTCCAGCTCTCTGTGTTCACAGTGGAGACCTTTAAATATGGTCTAAAATGTCCAGTTTAAGTAAGAGCTCTCAAATCATGCACAAAACAACTCTTCTGGGCGCTTTGAGTGCTCGGAAGAGTAGAAAAGCGCTATATAAGAACCAGTCCATGTATATACGTGATGAGAGAAGTTGTAAAATTTCAGCAGGAAGTATTTTATCATTACAAGGTAGGTTTGTGATTTCTGGGACTATCACAGTTCATAATACCCATCATAGTCCTCCATGCTCAGTGGCTGACAATCACAAGTAATTTCTGCTTTCTCTACCAACCAAAAGACAGCGAGCAAAGTGGCTACATTCATATTTCAGACCGTATAAGCTCTGATATAACTAATGTAATCCATAAACTAATGAATAACCTAAATCGCAGCACCAAAAAACAGACACAAGTAACAGCAACACTCTTAACAGCGCCCACTTCTGACTGACATCTACTGAGCCATGCTGGCATCTCTTCATTAGAAAATTAGATGTTCCAGTCATTGAATCCAAATATTTCGATAGACACAAACGTGAGACTAAAATTTTCACCCGGACGTTTGAGAGAAAAACAAAGAGAAAAAGACAGCTTTGTAGGGTAATTTCCACTGCCATTCAGCAAAATTGATTAATGTTTGGATCCGTTTATCTAAACTCATTATGCTCTGCTTTGACCCACTACATCCTATTCATACTTGATGTACCCTGTCTCTAATGATTTTCCCACTAGGATGATTAGAGTTGCATCTCACCCATTAAGTCTTTAAAATCTACTTGCTACGCAATCCATCCGCCTTCATCTATTCACCTCCTACCACCCAAAACCTCCCTCTTCTCTCATCATTAACCTCCTCCCTCTGCAGCGTTTCTTCTCTCACACTTCCTTCATTCCTGTCCACCTTCATCATCATCCCTGTCTTTAGTAAATGTGTGTTGGCACAGCTTCAGTTAATTAAGAAAGACATCCACCCTAACAAGCAGGACGTCCACGAAGCAATGTGGGCGTCAAGCATCAGTCGCGTCACACATCCAGAGCTGAAAACAACGTGCCTCTCACTAGCACCTACAAAAACACCCCCTCCACATTCATGCAATGTGTTGACAAGCTTGGCCAGGCCTGACTGTAACAGCTTGTCATGTCCAGGCCACTGCCCTTGGCTTCAACATGACATCATTCGCACCCGCTGTGACCTGCAACGAACCGGACCACTGCCCGGTTAAACAGTAGGAACCTTCTTAAAAGACCTTCCGCTATCAAAGTGGAAGACAAAGAGAAGACACTGCCCATAAAAGCCTGAGATTTGTTCTCTGTTTATGCTACACAGACAGTCACACAGAGCTGTCAAAATATTTTACACATTCAGAAACTAAAGCTAAGAACTCCCCATAAAATTTGAATAATTACTCTGCATGCTGCAAACCAGATGTACTCTTAAGTTATCAGTTTTATATCATCATAAGAATAACAGACCCTGGGCTACAGTCAACGGAAACTGGAAGCAGACATTATCAGAAGTCTGTGGACATCAGACTAAAACCAGGCACAGCCTCAATGGGAGAAGGAGTGAGGAGAACTCTGGAAAATGATCAAGGGACTTGTTGTTTTTTAAAGATTCAGACTGAAATGGCCCAATAATACCACTGCAACAAAGTCAGAAAACAATAGAGGACAAAATGTAGCATACGTACACAATACAGCACATCCTCAGAGCTGCACATTGATAACACATCACAACTGCCAACTACACAAGTGTAAATCCTGACTAAAAATTGAGTGACATCAATTGTACAAAAGAAAATGGTGAAAAAACCTCCAACGGTTCAGAAAAACATGCCTGGTAAGGGGGGGGGGGGGGGGGGGGGGGGGTAATACTCTGGAAAGAAGAGGAATGAAAGTCACTAGAAGAAAGACAAAAAACATGTGTGCAACTGACACTTAGACAGGTGGAAAGGTAAACAGAGATAGTGAAGATAGGAGCAGCGATACTGAGGGTCGATACATGGGTTTAAACATCCAAAGCAACAGACAATGTACAGGAGTGGATAAGAAGAGAGCGCACACAGGGTGGAGCAGCTGGAGATGAGTGTCAGAGGGATTTGTTAGAGAAGCATAGCAACAAGATTGAAAGGAAAGTTTTATAAGATGGTAGTGAGTCCTGCTGGTTTGGTTTGGAGATGGTGGCACTGACAAAAAGACAGGAGGCCAAGCTAGAGATGTTAAGATTTTCACTAGTCGTGACCAAAGTGGACAAGATTAGAAATTAGCACATCAGAGGGACAGCTCAGGCTGATTGATTTGGAGACAAATTCATAGAAAAAAGGCTGGACATGTTCTGGGGAGGAATAGTGGATATATTGGAGCTGCCAGGCAGGAGGAAAGGGGGGAAGACCACAGAGAAGATTCATGTAGTGAAGGAAAATGCAGAGGGTTGGTGTGACAGAGGAGGGACAGGGTGAGATGCTGAAAGAAGAAAAAGATGATGATGAAACAAAAAAAAAAAGAACAAATAAAAGCTGCAAATGTGAGGTGTTTGGTGGCAAATCGATAGCTGAATGGCTGCAAAAGACAACAAACAGGAGCAGCTTCCAGCTGTCAGCACCGAGTCTCAGGTTTAATTCCAGCCTGGGTAAAATGTATAGCCCTGTTCAATTTCCCAATGATTTTTGTCTTTCTCTAATAATGGCACAATGCCATATAGTAAGTATACTTTTTACTACTACTGTATACAACATTATTCAAAAGTATCTAATCTTTTGCATAAAAGACACAAAAAGACCTGAAAGCAGCAAGAATAGTGCCATAAAAATAGATGACGCTAGACTCTGACATACTGCAGGCCAGTCTATAAATATCACCAACACGAGCAATGATAACAAACACCCTTGTATGAGTCTGAAGGCCACCTGATGCCAAGAACGCAAACAATCCTCTTGCTAAATGCATGAAATCATTTACACGTAACCCCCACTACCCTGCACAGCACCTCCCGTGTGACATGTGAAGAATCAAAATAGCGAGTCTTTTCTGACAATGTGCACGACAGATGAAGGAAAGAGCACCAAAGTCCTGTGAGCCTTTGTGCATGAAGCTAAAACCAGGTCGCTGTTCTGAATCTGAGCCTCGACAATCAGTCTCCTTTCCATCGGACAGCCTTTTAAGTGAAATCATGTCCAGCCTGTCCTTTCTCCAACTACCCCACACCTTCCCATTCTCGATCCCCTTATCCTAGTCTTTCGGTTTGGCCGATCAGCAGAGACGACCGCCCGTCAGCCTCTTGTCCTTCAGTCAGACTTGGCTGCTCCACTGTGCTGGCCTCCAACTCACCTCGTCCAGAGAGACCAAAGCACAGCATGGCAGCATCCTGGCACTAACGCACACACTCATACAACACACAGAAGAGCTTTAATTCAGACAAACGCTTCCTACTTCACGAGTGTGTGTCGGACGGCAGGAAGCCAGCGAGGTAATAGGATGTTCCTTGCTCGCTTTGTAGCGTCTCAAAGAGCTGGGCTAAAGCCAAAGAGTGGAGTAAAAGCACAAAGCCGCACTGAAAACGACGCTGGCTTCCCTTCTTCCCGTTTCATTTAGGGACGACACCTAAGAAGGTGATACAGGGTGAAATACAAACAAACAAACTGCGATTGGGGTGACTTAGTGTTAAATTCTGCCGCCCAAATGTGAGAATTTCATTTTTTTTTATCTGATTGAGTTTTGAACTGCTCACATTAGAATATAGCAAAATGTAGCCAGTATCTTAATAGGTGAAGCAGCCACTTACCCAACTGTACATAGAATAACAGTTTAAGCCAACTGTAATCTTTTAGTTGGACACAGTTTTATTGTTATTGTTATTCTCAGACTTTTATTTGAAATCAGAGACTTCAATTTTAGAATAAAACAAAAACAGAAAATAAAAGCACACTTCCTGACATTAGAGGGGCAGTCATCTGTAAAGCACAACAGCCAATCAACAGTTTTATGTGGTGTCTTGTGGAGGATAAGCCCTAATCTGACATCAGACAGCCAACACATTAATCCCATCAGCGGACTCGGGGATTATGACGGTGTGTGTCAGCCAGCGTCTACAGTCAGCATATCGGAAGCGCTTCACTGATGGTATACAGACTGGAGCATGTGACAGCGTATCTCATCATTCATAATTTTCTGTTACTCATATACAGTACACTGCTTGGGCTGTGGTAAACACAAGACACAGAGCATTTCATGTAAAACCCCCACACAGACTTATGCTTTCCTTTGTTTATATCAATGCATTTCTGCAGCTCACAAACTCATCACAACCACAACATTAGCACAGTGGATCACCATTCATTCACATCTCTTTGTGATTTTGATCCACAGAAGAAAAACTGAATGGGAAACTCTCAAAGCAGACGCGAGGCCAACAAACCCCTGACAAATCATATGTGAGTCCATGTGTGCTTTATTTCCCAAGTTCCCCCCCCCCCTTTTTTTCTTTTGCATCTCAGGCAACCAAACAGATCTCTCTTTGTGGGTAGCAGATGATCGGGTTACATGTGAGGGCTGAGCAAGAAAAAAGAAAAGGAAAAAAATATGAATTTATTTTAAAATGCAGATAATAATCACTGAGGTCAGCCGGAGGAGTATCATCTTGGGGAGATGAAGTGCTCCCTCCTCCTGCACACACACATATACAGAGAGAGAGGGGGGGGGGGGAGTGCTTCTGGTAGCCTTTCTGGTTACACAGCTCGTAATGGCCAACACCCAAAAAAAAATACAGGATGGAGCCCCACCGCAAGATTAATTTAAGCTAAAATCTGCATACACTGCAACTAAGAAACACTATTTTGAGAAAGGGATGGTAAAAAAAAATCATCTTCTAATATCGGCTGCAGCTCGTGTTTGACACACTTGTAACATTTAAATGTTACTCACATTTTAGCCATGATTTCACTATAAAGGTAGGACACACACGGCGTGAGGTCCACATGTAACGCCGTATGTGTGTCTATAATAACCATGTGTTCCTTCCAGTAACATGGAAGTTGGGACAAAAGGCTGGAGAGCTGGCAACAAAGGGAAGCGTTATGCCAATTAGTAAGTGAATCAAACGGCTGTGAAGTTGCGATTCGTTTAAAAGGAGACCGAGCAGGACAGTGGGCTCTCTCCCCTCCACCCTCCAGCCGGGAGTCCCTGCCAGAAACTGGGTGTAACACATGTAAGAAAACCGTCAACATCCAACTTAGTAAGTTGCCAGACAAACAAACAATTTTTTAAAATCAATTTACCACCACAGATATTATTAAAGCTGGCAAATAGCCGGGTGGTGGAGGCAGCGTGACCCGCACCCCGGCTCGCTGTCGTGGCCGTGTGTCTGCAGCCGTGCCTGCCTATTGTTTCCTCCGCTGTCACAGCCGTTAAGGTGCGCCTCGGATTAGCTTTAGCTTTAGCCTCGCCGGCTACAGCACCGCAGCCGACCAGGCTAGCACCAGCGCCTAGCCGCTCTCCGCGACACAAAGCTAAAAAGGTAACACGGCACCTTTCTTCCGCTCTATTGCCCCAAAGTCGCGGCGGTGTCCGGGCCGAAACACAAAGAAAACAAGCCCAGCACTTTCTCACAAGCACACTTAAAAAGAGTTGAAACGTACCCAGAGCTCCGTTCCCCAACTCATTGCGAAATCCTCTTTCTGAGTTCTCCAGTACTGGAAGCAGTTTTCCCCCCGCTCAGACTCTCCAAACGGCCGCCGGGATTCGGTCCTTCCGACTGTCTGCCGACTGAACTCACACTCCACCTCCTTCACCTCCTTCACCTCCTCCTCCTGAATCAGCAGGGACGCCCTTCCAGGGGCCCTGGACCACAGACAATCTACAACGAGAAAAACGGATTTATGTTCAGTGAACATTTTTAATCAGGTCTTTCATATTAAGTGTATTTACCTGTAACCAACAATAAAGAAAGAACAGAGTAAAGCAAAAATACAAATAAAAAAAGACACATTTTCAGCAGCTCAGTTTAATTCAAACACTGATTAAATGTATGAACTGGATACAAACTCGAGTATAGAAATGGAATGAATTATTTAGTCGGCATAATACGAAATGCTGCAGGAAAAAATTACAAAAACAGATTTTATGGTATGACAATGTAATACATTTTAATTTCAGTCATTTTCATATTTCACGAAGCTCTCTTTTGGCGCATTTGTTGACTGGTTATTTAAAATTAATTAAAATAAGAAGTAATTTACATTGTCCCATTTTACTGGCCAATAAAACAAATATTTAGATAAATATTTTAATTTCGTTTGTCTTTGGTGTATTTTAATTATTATTTTTTTATTTGTCCTGATCTCTTACCATATTTCCATCATTACACATCATTTCTATAAAGCCGGTTGTTATTGGTGTTAATAATAAATTAATTTATAATTCATTATAGTTCCTTTTATTTCAAAAAGTCATGTTTAAAGCTACGTGTTTGGATAGCTTTATTTTTGTTTTGTTTTGCTATTTTGACATCAGCGCGTATATTAAAAGTTCGTACGAGGCAAAATATTTATTTGAAAAGTGTTGAAAAGTATCAGAAAAGTATTTCTGATGACCTAGAGCATTAAAAACGCTTTAAATATAATCCGTTTACAGTTTCTTTAATAATGATTTAGTGGTTCCCTCTAGCGGCCAAGATGAATGATTACAGATCTTGATTTATATATAATTAATAAATAAATATTGTAAATTTTTGCAAGTTGAACCTGGAAATAATCCAAAAGGTTGAAGAATTTAAATACTACGTTTAAAATTAAAAATAAATGTTTTTAATTCTGCTCCATTCCTGTCTACATAGTTGCAAATTCTGCTGCATTAGACTGGCTCTTCACAGGTTTGTTGCCATAAATCAGCTTGATTTATCATATTTATTTGCTGTTAAATTTGATAGTAACTCACGTTTCCACCTGAAAACTTTGTATTATGTAGGCATTAAGTTTAAACTGCTGGCTTGAATCTTTCTGTAGAAGATTAATACCGCAGCAGGACAAACTGCACCACAGAGCTTGGCAAGAACTAAAGGCCAGTGAAAACTAAAAATTACTGACCTCAGCATGAGGCCTCCTTATAATTATATTGCTTACACGGATACAGTGGATATAAAAAAAAAGTCTACACAACCCTGTTTAAATGCATCATTTTTGCGATGTTAAAAAATGTGATCACAATGATTCAAAAGTTTTCCCACTTTAATGTGACCTGTAATAATTCAACTGATGAACAAATGTGTTAGGAGAAAATAATAATTTTAATAACAAAAAATGTTTTTTAAGGTGTATTTTTGTCAGAAAACACTTCTGTCCTGCAACCCTATCACATAATTTCGACATATGGAAATACATGACATTGTTGCCACGTGTAATACACATCTAGTGCATGGCGAGTCCCCTGGCAGCCTCACTGACCAGTATTCATCTTGGCTTTTAATCAGTTTTGGGGGGCATCCAGGTTTTTCGTCCCATGTTTTCTCCACTGGGTTCCACAGTATATCCAATGCTGTGGAAATTTTTTGTACCCTTCTCTTGCCTGATACATTTAAACAATGAGATCCTTTGATGCTTTTTAAATCCCTGCTTGCCCTGCAGGGGGTCTTTGTTTATCCTTCAAGCTCCCAGTTTGGGGGTCCCTCCTGAGTGCTCCATTTACCACGGGGATCACTATTGCCTTCACCCTCCACATCTTCTCTAAGTCCTGTGTGTTTCTCAAGCTTCTTGCGTGAGTTCTCTCCAGGTACATAGGCCCATAGGAGTGAATGTGAGCATGAATGGTTGTCTGTTTCTATGCTAGCCCTGTAACAGCCTGGGGACTTGTCGTACTCTGCTTCTCAGCTTTGGAAGCTGAGATAGGCTCCACTGCGTCCCTGTTTCTTTGCTCAAATACTGCAGTAATTTAAGACCAGCAAAAGCAACAAATGATCAAATATGAAATGTTTTATTGACACTGCACAATACATGAAACATTGCTAAGGCAAGAGGCAAAACAAATTTCCCATGTCTAGTCATAAACCTAATTCAGTAGCATAAAGGCACAAATTACACTTATAGTAAAAGTAGTAATTATGGGAGCTGCTGGGTGAGTTTTTAATAATACCGCATGATATTTTTTACACCTGCAAAATAATAAGAAACTAAAGCTTTGAAATGAACGGAAGAGAGTAGAGTAGGTAGATTTTATTTGCCTCCAAATTATTTTGGAGTGAAAGTAGCAGCATTACCGTCTAATCCAAACTCCGTAGCGGTTGGTGGCGGAATTGCGCCACCCTACAGTATACCGCGAGGAAGAAGAAGAAGAAGAAGAAGAAGAAGCAGCAGCATCTGGAGGGGGATTGAGTTTCTGTTTGGTTCTGATTGGCAATGCACTTACGAACAATTAAATAATCTGGAATTTATTTGTATGACAGATATGCACCGCTACACTGCAAGGTAAGAGGTGTTTATATGTCCCCCAACTGTCATTTATCAGCAGACTGACCTTTGGCACACTTTGCAACTGCTGAGCTCTGGTGGTGCGTTAATTTCTGATAAAAAACAAAACAAAAACACAACTGTTGGCACATAGAGGTTAACGCTTCAGCAACACTTTGCCGTTTAATCAAATTTGTTCAAGCTCATAAATATTACAGACTTATTTTATTTCTTTTTTTGCATTGGGGGGTAAAAGTTCCAAAGCAGCCAATCATATACATGCTAACGCATGGGCCAATCATCGTCCCTGGCAAAGGATTCAATAGAAAACCTGGCTGATGTCAGGTTTCAGTGTAAATTAGGGGGCTCAAATTTGCGGCCCGTATGTTGACGTGAAGAAATATGCAATTTGGCCCTTGAAGTTACTTTTTGTTTTGTTGTTGACTGAAATGTTAAAATAAGTTCTTTAAAAAGCAACAAATTATTAATGAGCAGGAAGTACAAACATGTTGAGGGATTGGCTGTGTTAGTTCAGTGAGAGTTATTTGTAAAGAAAACAATTTAAGTAGCAGTTAAAAACTAATGTGCACACTTATGTCTGCATTTTTATTTTGTTAAATACAAAGAAAGTTATAGCAGAAGTGCTGCCACATGTGTGGCCAGGAAGAGAGCACTAATTTGTTTATTTGGTAGTTCAATGAAAGGCTTCAGTTAGTTAAGAGCAAGAAGAACAATAATTGACAACAACAAGAACTAGAATCAGCAAATCTAAGCTGATGTGACCAAATGAGGGAGAACCCAGTCTATGTACCATTACAGCTTTGCCCCCTCCAGGAGCAAAAAAACCCCCAAACACTACTGCAAGGGTGTCCAACTCCAGGCCTCGAGAGCCAGTGTCCTGCAGGTTTTAGATGTCCTTGATCCATCACAGCTGATTTAAATGGCTAAATTACCTCCTAAACATTTCTTGAGGTTTTCCGGGGGCCTGGTAATGATCTAATCATTTGATTCAGGCGTGCTGACCCAGGGTGATATCTAAAACCTGCAGGACTTCAACCCTTGAGGCCTGGAGTTGGCACTACTGCATACAAAATCCTGGAATTAAAACAGTAATTTGAACTCTTCAGTGTACTGTTGGACAATAATTTACTCTCCAGATTTTCATAATCTTTTTTTGCAGTTCTCTCTTCTTTTGTTGTCATGTTGCAAATAAGTCTTTAAATGTTTTTTCCCTGATTCTTGTTTAGCAGGTTTGTTGAGCGGTACTGGCAGCGTTCAGTCTGCGGTATGAGCTCTGTTGGAGGGAGGAGGAGAGCCCTGCCGAGTGCCTTCCCTGTGCTGGACCTGCCCCTTCTGCCCATCCACAAACACATTTATGAAGCAAACCTCAGAAATAGCAACGCCTGGTGTAAGAAGTAGGTTTTGCTCACACATTTGCTCTCACATTTCCTAGTGTATTAGTATGTGCTTTGTTGCAATTTGGTGTTTCTAATCAACTATTTTAGATTTATTAAGTGGATTTTTGTTTGTTTGTTTTTTTTAATCTCAAAATAAATTCCCTGCTTGTTTGTGTGTGACAGTGTGTTGCCAGATCTGCACTTGTTGTCATTCATTATCCCTGGTTATCTCCATTTATTAGGTACACAGAGTTTAGTGAGAAGGTGATGGAAGGGGGAGGGGAGAGGGCCATAGCCAGACACACTCAGAGAAACAGGAAGTTGCTGGTCAGAGACAGGCTTCGCCTCCTATTGGATGACGAGGACTTTCTGGAGCTGTCACTATTTGCTGGTTTGGGTCTTCCGTACGGGGACATACCTTCAGCCGGCAGTATGACTGGTCAGAAACGACTACAGATTAGTGTGACCGCAGCTAAATACCCTCATTTAATTTCTTTATTTCAGATTGTCTTCTGTTTACTCCACATCTTCTGGGATCCGAGTGTGACACTTTATGCATTTTTTTTATTCGTCTGTACAAACATCATTCAGGCATCGGCAGGATCAACGGTCTGTGGTGTGTGTTTGTTGCCAGCGACGCTACGGTGAAAGGAGGCACATCGTATCCTATCACGGTAAAGAAGAATCTCCGAGCGCAGGAAATAGCAATCAAAAATCGTTTGCCTTGCGTGTACCTGGTCGACTCCGGTGGAGCGTTCCTGCCGCTGCAGGTTAGCGCACGCACACATAAGCACATCTCCGATTTAATATGCGTAAGGGTTCTACCTTTAGAGTAAGTGAATGCTAGTGGAATTTATACTGACTGCTGTTTCCTCGTCTGTGTATAAATGTCCAGTCAGAGATTTTTCCTGATAAGAATCACGGAGGAAGGACGTTTTACAATGAAGCCATCATGTCTGCCATGAAGATCCCCCAGGTAAGGATGAGCTAGAAGGCTTTGGTCTTTACATAGATTATCATTCCTGTTTATAAGCTACACTTTGCCTTTAAAATGTTTCATATGCACACACTTGTTTTCTAAAACATTCTCATAATTTGTGAACTGTTGTGCCCCTCCAGGGAGACCATAATCTGAAGACCGTGACTCTATTTAAAATTTTGGCATAATTAATCTCCACAGGCAGAGAATTTTTAAGTCTAAAAATGAAGAGAGAACAAGTTACCATTGTTAAGTTCTCATTGTTTTCTTTGTTTTTGCTTTTGGTTTTTTCACTATTTCAAATTGCAGTTCTGATATGAAAATTGATCATCCTAAAGGTAGCTGTTGTGTGCGGGTCATGCACGGCGGGTGGAGCTTACATGCCCACTATGGCGGAGGAAGCTGTAATGGTGCACAGAATAGGAACCATATTCCTGGGCGGACCGCCACTTGTGAAAGCTGCCACTGGAGAGGAGGTGACGCCAGAGGACCTGGGAGGGGCCAGGCTTCATGCTGAGTATGTGTGTAAATCTAATCAGTCCTGAATAGTATCAGAAGAATTAGTTCATATCATCATGTATCAAGTTACCATCTTGTTCCAGAGTGAGTGGCTGCGTGGATCACTTTGCCTGGGAGGAGAAGGAGGCTTTTGATTACACTAGAAACATTATATCAACCCTCAACTTCCTGCTGCCTGAGGAAGAGGAGGAGACAAAGAAGAGGAACGCAGAGGAGGAGCCACTGCACAGTCTGGAAGAGCTTTTAGGACTCGCCCCTAAGAGTTACAACTACAGCCTGGATGTTAAGATGGTACAATGTGACGGACACAAATGCACAAAGTGCTCTAGTCGGATGAGTTTGTTACTCTTATGCTGAGTTGCGGCTCTGTGACCTTTAGTTGGTTGTTTCTGTTGTTCTGCCCAGGTAGTCAGTCGACTGGTAGATGGGAGCCGCTTTCTGGAATTTAAAGCTCGCTATGGAACCTCACTCGTCACTGGCTTTGCAAAGATACATGGGTAAAAGATATAAACACAACCAATACGCTCACTGAAGTCTTCTTGTAGCACATAAACTCTGATTGTTGACATTGTGTTCCTAATGTTTTTTGTAATACTGAGGACACAATTTACATTTACTGCAGTCCTGCTTTTTATTCTTGGACTCAACTAGAGTAGCTCTGCATGATTATCTAAAATAATCCTTATTTATCCCATACGGGCCATGATGGAGCTTCTCATTTCACCCACTGCCTGAAACAAGCACTTGCCGTTCCTTTCTCTTCCCTTTAAACCAGCTTTCCTCTGATTGGCTGCCCCTTGTGTGCAGTAGGTGGATTGATCTGTTGTGTATGTTATAGCCAGAGTTGTGCGCTTGAGAGGGCCAGATTAGGGAAATTGGCTCACACTGACATCAAACTGAAACAGTAGCAACATTTTCTTTTAAAAGCGTTTACAGTAGCCTGAAACCCGAGCTTTCATCTAGTAGCTTTGCTAATATAATTTTGGTTTCACTTTAAAATATGATGTTACACCTGTTACATGTGGCTGATAATGAATACCTTAAGTAATACTTCACCTAAACTTAAGGTAATTCTTTCTTTGTGTTCACTGCGTCAGTCACCTAGTTGGAATTTTAGCGAATGATGGACAGCTGTCATATGAGGCCACACTGAAAGGAAGCCATTTTGTCCAGTTGTGCAACCAGAGAGACGTCCCACTCCTCTTCCTCCAGAACACGGCACCCACTGCAGCACTGACACTGTCCACAAAACAGGTATTCACTCTCACTTCATTCTCACTAAAAACAAATGCACAGGGACTCAAGTTTGGGAGAGTTTAGAATCACTTTGAGTCCCCAGTAAGTGTAAAAAACCATCCCAAGTACCATTTATTCATGTGTGTCTCCCAGGCAGAGATGAACAGTAACCATCTAAAAGCTCAGGGTTCAATGATGTCAGCAGTAGCATCCGCCTCTGTCCCCAAGATCACTGTGGTGATTGGTGGTTGCCATGGTGCAGACAGCTATGCTATGGTGAGCGAATCAATTTATTTTTCAGTCTAAAGTTTGTACATGACCATTTTCAGATCATTTTTCTGTTTGTTAAACCATGTAACACTGATCGATGAATCAAACGTGATATAAAAGGCACCTAAATTAAGGGATGAACCAGTGTTGTTCCCATATAACAGACAACCTGGCAAAGAGTCCATTTTTAATGTGCCAGTGGGTTTCTGGTCGCCTCTGCAAAAACAAGTGACGCAGTTTCACAGGCATAAAATAGTATTTTTACAGGAAGAAGGTGCTTCCTAAAGAACTTTTAAACAAAAACTTGGAATATCTAAGCTTGGCGTGAGGTGTGTTCTTAAAAAAAATCTGAAGTGAAGGACAAAATAAGTGACATGCCTGGAAAAAAACTAGAAGATAAACAAATGTCATAGTTTGAGAATACATATCCGGAAGTGATGTTAGGGATAACAATGATCCCAAACATGCTGCCATTACAGTAAAAGCATTTCTGGATAGGAAAGCAAGCAATGAAACTCTATCAGTCATGTCATGGACTGACCTGCCAGGAGCTCTGACCGCAACATGACTAAAGCCGTGCAGGATCATCTTGACAGTGAACAGAATAAAAGGCAGCCAACTTCCAAAAAGATTTGAATGTCCTTCAACTATTCCTTAAGACTGCTTAAAGACACAAGACAGCCTCAAGTCTCTACCGCAGAGAGTTTAGAGAAGATATTAGTGGTGCAACGGATCACAGTTGATCCGTAATCCGAACCGATCCCACTCCACGGTTTGGCACGCACGTGATTCGAAAAAGAAGAAAAAAAGTACGTGTATAAAAGCTATTGGGGTGTTTAGCTGCAGACGGGAGGCCGTTTTCCGTTGTGCAAAACAAGGGTTTTAAACTAGTCAACGCGTTAGTTGCCGCATTGACGCCGTGCAGCCCCACGCACGGGGCGATAACTAGTTAACAGAGATTTGCCGCATTAATGCAGTTATGGCATTAACATCATTTTAACGAGATTTACTCTGACAGCACTAGTTTAAACTATGATGAATGTGCTTGAGCCACGCTATGATATCCCGTCGCGCGTCCACTTCAGTGACAAGATCGCTCCAAGCATGTATGAGCAGGAAAAGTTTAAAGTTATAACTGAACTGTCCCAGGCATCTTCTGTTACAAACGGGTGGACCTCCAGGGCAATGGAAAGCTACGTGACCGCTCATTATATCACAGCGGAGTGGGAGATAGAAAGCCCTGTACTGCCCTATATTGCATCTTAATTTGTTTTTATATAATTGCGTGGAATGAGTCTTGAGTGGAATGCTTTTTAATAGGCAAAAAATACTTAAATAAGTAAATGGCGAGTTAAATTTTTGTCTTCTTCTTTTTTTCTGCTGATCCGAAAATTGATCCAATCCGTGACGAAAAAAAACGTGATCCGAACCGTGAGACTTTTGATCCGTTGCACCACTAGAAGATATGCAAAAAAAACCCAGAAATTGCACATAATGATAATTCTTACCGATTCATTGTAATCTTGTAGAATGTGGCTTACAGTAATAATTCCTTCTTCGTTCCTCACCAGTGTGGCCGAGCATTTGATCCTAATTTCTTGTTCCTGTGGCCCAATGCCAAAGTTTCTATTGCCCCTCCGGGTCACATTGGCTCTCTGCTTCCCCTTGATGGTGAGCAAGAAGGAGAGCAGAAGAAGCAGGAAGAGGAACTAAACAGGATGTTGGTGGAAGAGAGTTCAGCTTTCTTCTCCTCCAGCAGGATGTGGGATGATGGAGTCATTCTGCCGCAGAACACCCGGAAGGTAAAAATGACCCATTTTTAAGGGATTATCTGTGTCTTTGGGAACATTCGAGAGCACATTTAAGAACGCTTCTTTTTTGTTGTTGTTGTATTTATTGCTTTTTGGTTTCAGGTTCTTAGAGACGTTTTGGACATCATCAAACAGCAGCGGTATCAGCTGTCTACAGAGACTCTGCAATCGATACCTCTGCGTATGTAGAGGCTTCTGTCCCCATCAGATTTAACTGCTCCTGTTGGACTCACAACAATCCCGTTTTCACTTGTAATGGAAGAAGCTTCTCTGTAAATTTGTTGAGGTCACCACAACAAATATGTAATCAATCCTGTGTACTGTAAATGTAGGCGCTAGGTCAAACCACTCTGGAGAGAGGGATTTAAATCCTGCACAGTTCCTCATCAGGTTTTGATTGTCAGCACTTTCAGACCAAGTTGCAGAACAAAATATTTCTCTGGGATGTTTACACACAGCAGCCTAGTGGTGGATCATTCCTCACACAGAATGCCTGACAGCGAGTTGATCTATAAGCGATTCAATCAGTTCAGTTGTTTGTTCTTTACAACACAAAGCATGAACAGCAGTGCATTGGCTCCTTTTACCTGTAGCCTTACACGTAAAAGAATGATTTCCAGTTTCTTTCTCACAGTGAGGATTAATGCTTATTAATATAACATGAGCATCACTTTGGTACTTAAGCTACGTATCTGCATTGGATCAGAACTGGAAAAGTTGGATCAGTGCAGCCTGCATTTTGGTTTAAAATTAGTTTCTTCCTAAAAAAAAAAAACAGTTGCCTAGAAACGTGCACTCTATTTCTGTCAGTTTGTTCCAAAAGAAACCCAGTTTAGAAAAAAAATTATAATGTAACTATTGTAGTACAGTTTTTAGTTTAATTATCATGGATTTTAACATTTTGTGTAGTCATTTGTTTGTAATGTTTTGAGGAAGAACACAGAACACAAGTTTTGTTTTTTGTTTTTTTTATTAACCAAAAAGTGAAATTACACATTCACATAAAATTTAAAAAACTCATCTTATATCAATTAAAAAACTACATGTAATATGAGACGAGAAGACACGTACATGTCGTTGGTCAGTGGGAGTGCTGATGCCAGGGTGGTATGCTGCTGAATAAACAGAGATCTGCTTTAGTTTAATAACCCAACATTTGACCTGCTTGTGCAAGCTGTGGACCTGCAGCCAGCTTTATTTCCAATCGTAGAAAAATAGCACTGCTTTTATTTGCATCTACATTTTTTTCTTCTAAATTCAACAATATAATTGGCTTATAAACAGTGCTGCATATACATGAAGGTCAACGATAAACAGCTAGCTTTCACAAAGCACTGTGGAAGTTTGATTATACTCCATATTTACTGTATTTGGTGCCAAACTAAGTTGTAACAACCACAGTGTGTACACAGAAACAAGTTTAGGAACATATATGTATAAAGTACAGTTAATCCACAACTATTCATCTGGTATTATAACATGCTGTTGATTTTCTAAAAAGATGTTGAAATCTGAAGTTTGAATGCAATGAAGAGTCAAATTTAAAGTGATATCAAAAGTCCATACGCAACAAGCAATGTTGCTTAATCCAAATGACATGGATGCACCAATATATAACTCTTTTCTAATATCATGTTAATCTCAGTTTTGGATTTTTAGTACGTGGTCAGACCCATATCCTGCTCATCATATAATTTTACTGGATTGGTAGGATTACATGTTTTTATAGCTCACATTTCCAAATGTTGCCTCAATTTTGTGATGAGTGATGAATGTATGCACAGATTTATTTTTACAACATGTGTTGTCAAAACAAATACACATTAACAGTTTTTGTATTTGACCAAAATTGTTTCAAATACCTGTAGCAAAAATACCGTCTGTGTACATTTGTGGATTTACAACAACAATTACATAAACATAAACTGATTATGCAGTAAATGTGGTTGATGTAATGCTTCGCTGGGCTTCTTCTCACCACCAGCTACAGCTACAGGAAAAATAGAACCAACATGCATTGTGTGGCCAGGTAACATATGACAGAGACTGCTGAAGATTTTTTTTTTTTTTTAGCAGCATTGTAAAGCAATGATGGGGTTTCATTTCCATAAGAAAACTCGTCTATGGTGGGAGAAAAGAGCCAGACTGGTGTATTTCATGAAGCACCTGTTTGGAAGAAACGCAGCTTCATGGCTTGTAAGTCCCATGCAGGGTGATGGGGATGATAGTGTTGACCTCTGCCCTGGCGAGCTCTGTCAGGTTTCTGGCATCCAGCACCAGGAGGGAACCTGGTCTCTGCGCACCTGGCTTTACCACAATGCTCAGCAACACACCTGTAAAACCCAGACACGGGAGGCAACTGCTTGCGTGTTCTACAGCAAACGTTCATAAGGAAAAACGCAAAAAAGTTGTTTCAAATGAGCGTAATGTGTCTACAGTTAGAGTTTGGGTGTGTAAAGATGATAAAATATGTATATTTGATGCTGAATGAATGAAAGAAAGGATACGTTTGCATCCCATATTTAGGTTGTGTCATCTGTGCTAGGCAGAGATTTATGTAGCGCTAATAAAAACTTTGGTTTGAAACATACATTACACAAAATCGACTTGTATATCAAACACTTGCCAATGTGTGAATGACTGCAGTGTAGCTTAAAATGTAGCTTTACTCATCTAATTTTCCATGAAAACTTAAAGCATTTACAGGAGTTCCACTTACTGGACATAGAAAATAATGCGCCTTTGGATGATAAACTGTATATAAAAACATGGAGGCGGTCACTTTACCCATTGAGCATATTCTAGATGATCCTTGTTCGTTTGTTTTTTTTTTACTTAATATAATGACAACAACAAAAATGATAAGCATCTAATAAAGAAGACAATAATTTAATAAATTAATTTCATGCTTGATTCAATATGATCTGAAAGCCACAAACACCCTGAAGACCAGTGTTAGTGTGTAATTCTGTGGGCTAAGATGTGAGAATGTGTCCTACCATCATCCTCCTCTGTAGCTCCGGGTGACGGCACAAACAGTGGCTCTGATGGGTAACTGTCCTCCTCCTGCCACACCCAGGTCTCTTTGGTCTGCACATTCAGCTTGACGATCTAAAGCAGCAACCAGTTGCTTTTAATGTCTTGTGGAGTTAGCTAACGTCACGGGCCCTGCAACTGTCCTCGTCTCCTGATGTGTTCAATGAAAACCCTTCTTACCCTGTCAGGAATGAAGTGGTTGAGTCCCAGGCCATAGGCGAAGGAGTACTTCTTCCCACAGCACTTTGAATAGTTGATCTGTGGAAACTCGAAAGCTGAGAGAGTGACACAGAGAAAAGAAATGAATATGGGCACATATTTAATATGTTATAACAATCAGTGTATTATGTACCCTTCAGGATACACATATTGGAATATACAGAGAACATGTAAACTATAGTGTATATGTGATACCCTGTCTTGGTCCAGAAAACAGCACTTCAGGTTCGAGCCAGATAGTACCGTCGCTGTGAAGAACGGCGGTCGCTGTAGTGTACGACAGAGATACCAGATTCTTCCCCCGATCCTCCTGAAAACACACACAAAGTTGTGTACAGAATACCGTGGAGCTTAAAGATAAAGAGATATCATTCCTAGGTTACAGTAAATGTTTTGGCTTCATGCAGGGGTTTTTTTTAGGGTTGAATAAATATGGAACGACAGAACATTTTGTTGTCACAAATTAAAATTATTTGTGATGCTGCACAATTTTCTCAGATCTCAGATCTTGTATGTCATATTACAACTAGATTTTTATTTGGGCTATTTTGTTACTTCCTGATATGACAAACAAGCTAACTAATTGATCAGTCCAATGTTGTAAATCCAGCTCTATGGGAACCATTACAGTAAGGATCTAATAAAAGCAATACAAAGTAAAAATACAATTTTATTTATATAGCACTTTTAAAGGTAAATATCTCAAACTGCCACACAACAAAATGCTGAAAATACAAAGATAAAATTTGCCCCAAAGCAAGTTTTAGCCTTTCAAAACAGATCCCATTATTTCATTATTTTCTGATTCATGAATGTCTAATACCGCTCTCACAGTTTTGATGAAGAGTTTAACGGGTGAAACAAAAGGTATTTAAATACATTATTAAGTTTTTAAGTACATTTTCGGTTACACAGAGAGGCTAATGATTGTTATTCCCAATTATACTATGATATAATATAATAATAATAATATAATATTGCATCTAATATAAGTAGATTTAATTTAACTTGACCTATATTCAGATAAACAGGTACACATAAATAACAGTGACAACACCTTTTCCACTTATACTGTAGTAGCAAAAATTAGCTTTAGAGGCTGTGAGCTGACCAATTAAAACTGATATGAAGAAACGATTCCATGAGTCCATTAATCACTATTTGTCATTTACAATGTTTCTGATCAATCCTATGACATATTAGATTAAAAAACTGGTAACACTTTATAATACGACCTGTGTATTAGGTGTAAGTACCCTGTAATTATATGCAATTTGCAGGCCAGCGTTTGGAGGAAACAATGACACTGTAAGACCCACGACAAAGGTGCAAGTGTCCTGTACTTATGTGGAATTTGCAAGCAACAAGTCAGGTTTTTGCAGGACAAGCCAGGACCCTTACTGGATACTCGGTGGGAATTGAGCTTGCAACTCTCGCTCTAAAGGTTTGTAGTCTTACCACTACACCATCTAGCTGCTACAATACCTAATACTGTGTTGTTATAAAGAATTTTCTTCTGCATTTTAAAAAATGTGGCCTGCCTAATCAGTATGATGGATCCTGTTACAGTGCTAAATAATCACTATTGATGATCAAACATATAACTGATGACATAAATAACTTGCACTATCTCTGTGTGTAGACTCACTCTGTGAATATCCAGTGGAAGGACATATCGTCTGACCTCAGGCTGTGGAGCTCGTGCAGCTGCTTTCTTCACCTCCTCCCACTCCTCTTTCACATTAGCCAGGTACAGGTAGTTATACACAAATTCATGACTGTAAAGAAACACAGAGAGAGTGAGAGAGAGAGAGATGTCACATAATTGCATGTAAGACACTTGCACATACACACAGCTTTACACTTACCCTTTCCACGCGCAGAGATCGACAACGATGAATCCTTCGTCTTCATAGGCGTTAATATGGTGAAAGAGGTTGAATGCTGATGTTCTGAACTTGTGACTACTCAGATAACCCGCTGGCTCTTTACTGGCCAAGTGGAACCATGTCTGCAGCACACAAACACACATACTCACTGACCAGATGATACCAAGCAGACACACATGACCAATCAATTAACTTTTTCCCAGGAGAAGGCTCAGAAACTTGGAGCAAGCAGGTGACTTTAGTAAATAGCACAGCTGTGTGGCTTTTAGTGAAATTAATGCAAAAGAGTCCAAAAGATCTAATATAAATTATATTCAGATATTGCAGGTGTTTGTAACTCCAGCATTCAAGAACAGACTGGATTCCAGGGGCCTTCTTTAATGCCTGTGCCCTGCCTACCCCCATGCTGGCGTTGGGCTCAAAGCAGTCCATGTATGTGGCTCCTCTGAAGCTCCAAGCTGACAAGAACTTGAGCAGGTTGATCTTCACCGGCTGCTCCACGAATACAAAATAGTTGTCTGTCATACCGAAGCTGGAGACAGATAAGCAAAACAGTGAAAGACACTCAGAGGCAAA
The DNA here is from genome assembly GCF_057382095.1 of Aulonocara sp. 'chitande type north' Nkhata Bay. Classification (NCBI taxonomy): domain Eukaryota; kingdom Metazoa; phylum Chordata; class Actinopteri; order Cichliformes; family Cichlidae; genus Aulonocara; species Aulonocara sp. 'chitande type north' Nkhata Bay. Next base: position 11,175,577 of record NC_141360.1, read on the forward strand.
GCACAGTTCATCTTAATGGTAAAACGTCAAATACAAAGAGAAAGGAACAAAAACCAGGCTTTGTGTACATGTATGAGATAACTCTGTACCTGTGTACGTAGGAGGGTTTAAGCCTCTCACTGCTTGGCAGCTGGACCAACACTTGGGACTTCTCTATGGGGTCTGATTTATCTGGAATCACAGAGATACAAACATATACATTGTTCCTGACAATTTTATTTGAATTCTCTGCATTCTGCTTGCTTCAACTTTTCTTTTAAACCTTTTTCTTTTTTTAAATCTTTGTCTCATTTTCTTTTCTTCTTTTTTCTGTTATCCACCGTTTTCTTCTATCCTGTTCGCTCCCTTTTTATCTATCATATTCTTCTTTTTTCTTGACAGTCTATCGTCGCGGTAACAAACAGTCAGTGCTTAAAAGCTTATCTGGAAAACTCAGGCATGATACTCCTTTCAAACCCAAATCTCTATAAGATAAAAATTTACAATATAATTTAAAGGTCAATAAACATCAATAAACATAATAATAATAATAATAAAATAATAAAATAATAATCAATTAAAACATATCCATTGATAGTCATTGAGAGTATTGTGTATAATGAACTCACCTTTCGGAACAGGTGGGATCTTAACAATGTTATAAGCCAGACTCATGTTCTTGCCAAAGCAGTTGCCAATGTTGTAGAGCGTGCCATCTCGTTCAGTGTGGGGGTGGGCGGTCACCCCATTCACTGAGAGGTACTTACAAAGATCCACCTATTGCAAATTGGAAGACATTCAAGTTGAAAGCTAAATATGTAAAATCACAACCGGAAACAGTCATAGATGCTGCAAGGAAAGAATAATAAAGCAACTGAAAATGCAGCAATGTTGAAAACTAGAACTCTTCCTTCTGGCATATTTGGGGAGGGTATAGGTTTAATAACGCTACCAGAAAATGACGATGGCTCTAGCTTACTGTAAATTTAAACCAATCAGCTCCCACCTTTTTTAATGTCTCCAGTGAATCAGGGTCAACTTTGGTAATGTAGTTGGTCTCAGTGACTGCGTAGAAGTCTTCACCAATCGGGTAGACGTTCACTAAACAGTTATCAGTCACTTCAATGCCTCTGAAGTAAGTAAAGAACCTGAAATTACAAGCACGAGGAAAACTTTATATTAAACCAACCGTTTCCCTAAACCCATAGTAATAATACAACAACACAGGCACAACATGATAAGATCAGTGTATGTGAACCAAAAGCTCAAGTTTGACACTGTTTTACTCCTGGGATTTGTAAAGCATCAAAGAGGGAGGATACCTTAATATGGTCATCTCAGGAACCCCAACCCACCTACTGGTAAAACTACCTGTTTCTGATGAAGGTTGAGTTACAAGGAGGGAGCTAAATGGATTGTTTACAGTGTATGAGCTGAGAGGATGCACCAAGGCTCATTATAATATAACATGGATATTTATTAGAATATTGATAGTTATTCATAACTATGACTCATGAAAACTACTATATGAAGTTCCAGAATAAAAATATAGCACTGGGAATGAGCACGGTTCATTTAAGAACACTGAAAGGGGATATGTGGAACATAAATGACAAACACTAAGGATTTTTTTTTAAATCTATAAATAGATCTTGAAAAAAAAAACCCCAACAGGTTTCTCCATTTGAACGCTTTCAACATCGTGCACTTCACAACCACAGGAATGTTGGACGCTTCCAGTCTAACTGTTCAGTACAGTCTCCTGGCCTCAGCTTCGCGCCAAATGAAAGGTTTTATCTTCTTATCTTGTTTTTTTGCAATACATCAATAAACCAATAATAAAGAAATAACCGTACATTGACAATTGATTAAATGGAAAATCAAATGAGAAAAGCACGTTTAAATGCAATCAAGGAAGCACAATAATTTAAGTCATATAAATAAAATGTTTTTTAATTGAATTGCATATTAAGTTATTTATTTATTGAGCTATTTGTTTTAATTCGACAGCTTTTGTACAGTGTAATGTTCCTTTTGTGTGCATTTTAGGGCATGGGTTTGGGATTACCTTGAGAAGATGTTTTTGCAGGGGTCTGGGTAGGCTGCCGTGCCAAACTCAGTGATGACAACTCTGTTCTCTGTCATGGCCCGAACATAAGCATCTGTCCTAATAAACCTGAGCACAAACATCAACTAGTATGTCAGCTGTTTTTGAATCCCACTCATATTACTTTAAAAATTTTCATTGTGACACGTGACTGAAATCTTTGAAACACAAAAAGCCTTCTTCATTCGTTGCCTGTTTCATTGCAACATCCCACTTTTCCTCAGCTGCAAAGAACTCCAAACCAAAATCAGATGTCATAAAAACCCACAACTGGAGCTTGGAGCTGCTGGGAATATGAGAACCAGATTTTCTTCTTCTTCTTTTTCTTTTGTGATTTAAGAAAAAATGCCTTAACGTCCTGATGTCAGTACAGCTAGAAATGTACGTTCTTAAAAGGTATTTCCTCAGAATACTGCAACTTGAAATATGAAATATAAAAATAATGTGCTCTGCTTTTGTAGATTAATCCGTTTTCTTACTTCCGGTAATAAGTCACCTGACCGTTTTTCAGGTCAAACTTGTGGATGAGAGCCTGTCCATCAAACAGGTGCTGGAAATGTTCATCTCCCACCTCGAAGAGACCTGGACCCATCCTCAGAAGACTTCCCCCCAGCCATGACGGGATAACACCTGCAGTGATAAAACCATCAAACGAAGCCGTGCACATCCTGACCACATGATGCCACATTCTGCTGTCTAAAAACTCAGACTATAGGATTCTGTCTACACTTGTTTTCACACTATGCACATCAAGTGGTTAGTATCAAACTTTACCCATTTCTAACACCCCAGTGTCACTTATAACACTACAGTATTTTTATCCACAAGACTGATCCTGGCAGTAACACCAAAAATGCATTTTGCGTAGATGGGTGAACAGGTCAGGCCTGAAGCTGAGTATATCTCAGACTAAGTCAGACTAATGTCTTCTCTCTATTTTCCTTGCATCAAAGGATTTACTTTCACAGTAGCCTTTATGTTAACCAATGTACAACATTTAATTCAATCAAAAAACATTACACTCCATGAGGCAGTACATATACATGCCACACATATACATATTTATATTTATTCGTATATGTTACATAATAATGTTATTATAAATCCTAACTATTGATTTTCTTAAGTATTATGTTCATTTTATTATCCTTCTGTGATGGCAATGTTTGTGTCTTTCGCGTGTCATGTTCAATGTACGTTACCTGTGAGTAACCTAATGGTCACCAAAGGAGTTTTATTTGAGTAAACACTAAATACAGAACTAACAAATAACTATACGTAATTTAAAAAAGCACACTTGTGTAGTGATAATGCTGGCCAGTGTATTTTCAGGCGTTATGCTACTATGCCGTACATATTTATTTTAGTGTATATTAGATGATTGCGTTAATATAATCCGCTAACTTGTGTTTATTGTTTCACTATGACTTTGAAATAGGCAGTGCACTTGTGGATGTCATAGGAGAAATGCCTTTTGCAGATGTTTCCATTTGACATTTCAGATGATAAAAAAATAGGAGAAACCGCACGCTTGTGATGAAATTTAGTTGTTATATCAATGCAACCATCAGTGGAAGTTTTCAAGAGAGGGGTTAGAAAACCATAAATGTAGATTCCATGTGAGGAAACACAGCCAGTGTAAAATGCTTTAGCCCTGCATGCAATCTGAAGGCCACCAGATGGGGATAGCTGTGGTTACTGAAAGTGTTCAGGTCCCACAGCAGTCTATGGGAAAAGTCTTCCCGCATTCCCCTGTGTTAACCCTTTCCTGAGTTTATGGGCTCAGTCACTTATTTCATGAAGAACAGTGAAGTCTATTTTGTAAATCTTGGTTATACTATGTTTCAGAATGACATGTCAATTTGTTGATGACTTGTGATTGACAAGTAGTTAGGGAGAGAGCAATCACACCTGCCCGTGTTTGTCGCACCTGCTTAAATTTTTGGTGACAATGAAAACACCAATCATGACGTTTCAAAACTGCACTTTAGAAATCAACAGATGACATTGTGACAGTAGCTGTATGTCCAGTTTTTATACTGTGCATGGCCTGGATCCTTCCCCTCCCCCTTTCCTACAGTCCATCATTGTAAACATATGCAGTGACATGACCTGAAAGTTGTTGCGCAAGTTATAAAAGCAAACCAATATACTTTTAAGTTTAGAAAAATGGGCTCCCCCTTGTATACCTGCCATTACCTGCCACCTTCACACTGCAAATGTGAACATATAATAGAAGAGTGTGGCACATTGTTCTTTGCTTCTGCCACTCATAAGTAATAGTCATCAGATCATAGATGCAAGTTTACGGAGACAGGAGATCTGTCACAGCTAAATGTTCCTCAGCAAAATAAAGAATTTCTAATTTCCCACATGTGATCCTTGATTTGTTCATAATTGCCCAACCTGTAATGATAAATCTTTAGAGGACTCTCATAATATCTAAAGCATATTTAACTGCAGATTATTCATTACCACTAAATCAGAAATCTCATGAACACTGGTACTGGAGGAAATTTCAGGTGATTCGCTGTCTTGGAACCATAAATGTTAGTGATTAAAGCCACACTGCCATCGACACAGCCATGCATTGCTACTTGTTTTTTGTCAGTCGCTCTTTCCTACCAGTGATAACTGCTGGTATGGGTTCATTCAGCTCCTCCACAGACTCAAAGATCTTCTTGTAGCTGGCAGCAGGATGCTCCACGCTGCAAACAAAATACAAAAAGTTTTTCTTTTTTGGACTTCAGAAATAATGAAATATGTCTACAAGTTTTCTCAACTGCTTGTTCCTTGTTTGTCTTGTTAACAGCCAGTTCGTTTGTCGTTTGTTGGATATCTTACCCATTGTCCTCCCCTCAAAGGGAGGAAGTATGTAATTGATTCCATTTGTTTGTTTGCAGTCTAGCATCCATAGCTGTCAAGATATCATTTCCACATTTTCTCAGACGGTAGATACCAACAACAGCTCGAGCTGATTTACTTTTTGTGAAAATCAGGTCAAAGTCCAGGTCACACTGCATTATATTTCCTCAGCTGTCTTCAAACTTCACAGAAGTACAGTGGGCCTCCTCTGGGGGTTCTGAGTGGTCTTGTTTTGTCATGTATTATTATTTTTGTGTTTTCTTACATTTCTCTATTCCTTTTAAAATCAACATTCTTTCTCACAGTTTTGTTTTGCTTTGTTGCATTTGTGTAGAAGCAGGGCTGAAATTCTTCCTCAGTTACTGGGCCAAGATTCCTTCAGAGTACATACATCAGCTTTTCTAAGCTTTTCTAAGATCCATCGAGTATTTTACTACAGCACCAGTGACTTACTGTGAAATTTCAGGTTGAAACTCCCGAGGTAAACTGTTTGAAATCTGCTCCGATGACTCATCATCAGATCATTTCGAGCAGAGCAGAACAAAGCACGTCTGCCAGCTGCTTTCTGTTATGTTGTTGGGGAAAACCAGCAAAACCCAACCTTGAAAAGTCATTTTCAACCTTTCAAGCTTTTGTCTTCACTGCCATGCATCTGAGAAACTAAAGAGAAGGTGTTACTCACCGGCTGACCATGCTGCTACGCTCTTCACACACTTTCACACAAGCTGCTTACAAAAGAGGCTCTGGCTGGTATTTAAACCCTGCACAGATTTCCTGTGGTAAGCAATGGAAACGGTGCCCCATCCACCCTCCTCTCCTTCTCCCCTCCCCTTTTCCATCCCTCCTCGCTCCCCGTCCTCCTCTCCTCCTCCTATTTTCCCTTCATGCCTTTTGCTCCCCCTTTTCAGCACCCCTTCCCAAACCTCTTCCACCTCCCCCCAAGTCTTAACCAGAGCTGAACAAGCCAGCTTTGTGTCCTCTCCTTTCAGACGCCAGGCCCCCGGCTCTTTGCAGAACTTTCTCCGGCCCACCTAAACAAGGTCTGGGAACACAAACAGTCACCAGTGATGTGGGTCAAACTAGCAAATTCAGCCTTTAAAAGCAGTGTGTTTGAAGGTGGATATGCTTGCAGAAAGAATCTTATCTAATTAGTTCCAGACAGCTTTGACAAAGGCTGAGAAACTATTTTAATTAGCTACTCAGTGAGGAAGGAGAGTAACACACACACACACACACACACACACACACACACACACACACACACACAAATGGGCTGCATTTCATCCTGCAACAGGTGGAATTCTTATTGGTTTGAGATGCTTTCCCTACCACCTGCGGCTTGCAGTATCACAAGAAATGAAGGTGGGTAAGTCAAGGAACCGTATCAAAGTGTTTCTTTGTTTGTTTCCTAAAAGCTGATAGCTATCTAGACAAGACTTTTGGGTCTTGACTGCGATCGTAGTGTTGCTGTCTACTGGAGCGCATTCAGTTGCATAATCTGACAAACATTAAGACACAAAACAACCATTTATTTTGTGATTCAGATTTAGTGAATTTAATTCTAGTATTTTAATAATCTGTTGGCACAAATTATCAGGCATTTGGCAACTTATTGTCACATCTAAATATCTCTGCTTCTGGATCACAAAATCCAACAAGACAGCAGCCAAAATGCTATAACCTACGTTTTTAAGGCAGAATCCAGAAATCAATCGGAAATCATACTGTGTCCATCCTTTAGATACATGATACTTCTTCCATGGCATAATAATATGGTTGTTATTATTATGCCATGGAAGAAGTATCGTGTAAATATTGGATCACAAGAAAGATCACGGAGGTAATAGAGGACAATAAAAATATGAAATCATGAAGCCCGCCAGTTTACACATTTGCAAATAATAAACTTTGTGGTTTAATTCTGACTGGCTACACTCAGATTATAGTTACTTCTAACAAGTAACAAAAAGTTGAGAAACTTCGGGCACACTGAACGAGCTTCTTTAGCAGCGGCCTGGCTGCCCGTGTTTGTTCTGCCTGCTGCTTTGTGAAGCAGCTTTTAGGTTTAAGGAATATTCAGGATATTAAATGCATCTAAGTGATTCTCTATTATAATCTTCCCACCAGGAGCATCAGAGTAACGTAAAAAGAAGTAGGTAATATTACCTAACTGGTGGCCAGGCAGATGTAATCGTGTACCTTTATTGCTGTCCTGTCAGTACAAACACTACTGAAATACTGGACAGCTACACAAGTTTATTCCCAGGACTTTGCAATGGAAACAATGTAGGTACAAAACACCGATGATGAATGCATGTGTGGTTAAACATGCACACGCCATCTGATCTGAGGTAAGCTCAAACATATCAGGGGAGAAGTAATACTTCATGCAGCTTAAGATAAATAAAAAAGGAGAGTTTGACACTTGGGAGTTGAATTTGTTGAGATTTTTTCAGATACTTGAGACAGGTTGTGTAATTCACCCCAGCGTACACCTGTCAGCATGAAACACTGGAATAAATGGATGCTGTTTTTTTAGAGCAAGAAGTCACATGGTACTGCCCGCTAATATAAAACTGTGAAGCTGCTTTTAGGTTTAAACAGTCTCCAGGATACAAAATGCATTTAGGGGTTGCTCGATTATAATTTAAAATCAGTGCAAAAATCTCTCCAACACAAACATCAATTTAATATCACAGGGGAAAAAATCCTGCCAGGTAGATGTTCAACACCAGAAATAATAATAATAATAATAATGTTCTAAATAAAGCTGTCACTTCAATACAAACACCACTGAAACACTGAACAGCTAAAAACAATTTATTTCCCAGGACTTTGCATAGTAAACAATGTAGAGGAACAGTTGTAGGTACAAAACACAGAACACCGATGATGAGTGCGTGTGCGGTTAAACATGCATGCACCATCTGATCTGAGGTAAACACAAACATACCAGGGTAGAAGTAATACTTCATGTAGCTTAAGATAAATAAAAGAGCGTTTGACACCATTTGAATATTAAGATTTCTTCAGACACTTGACATGAGTTGTGTAATTCCCCTCAGTTTACCAAATACCTGTCAGCATGCAGCACTGAAATGAATGGATGTGCATTCAGGTCAAGCTCTCACAAGGCACTACCCATACCAAGGGCATATCAGGTGTCTGATGGAAAAACTTGGTTTGGGAAGTCTAATAAGCCTTAAATATGTATAAATGACCACACTGGTGATTGACATAAGCATGCTGGCCTAGCTCCAAGTGCAAACAATCCACTAAACAAAGCAGGGATGAGACACACAAGCTCAAGAAGTAAAAAGAAACTGGAAAGATTAACGCGATTTAAATAACTGAGCTAGATATGAAAAAGCTGGCATCCTGAAAAAAGATCACCAAGAAATAAAACTAAGATTTCAAAAAGAGTTTTAAAAACTCCATACTTGACAGAGGGAAAAATAAGATGAGGGCAAAGAAAGAGAAAATGCTCAACATCAGGCCTGACAAATAGTTTCAAATAAAACTTAAGCATCTATGATAGAAAATATTGAAACTTCAAAAAAACATCAACATAACAAAAAACAAACAACAACTAGCACTCCCTCCTGCTGTCAATATTCATATAAATTAAGAAATCTAATTGCTCCCATATTGACCAGTGATCTTAGAATTGCATATTTTTTTCCCAATTGCCTTTTGGAGCTTGCTTCTTACTTGAAGTGACGCGCACGCACGCACGCACGCACGCACGCACGCACGCACGATACAAATAGAAAAGAAAAGTGAGGGGACAACAGGTAAAGTACCTTTCTTCATAAAACATGTAAATGGTATGAGCGACTCTGTAGAGCTACGGTCACAAGCCTTCATCTAAGTCAGCACACAAAACTCAATACAAATATACACAACACATGAATACACAAATCAACTCCTGTTAAAATCATCCAGTCTACATTTACTTACAATAAACACAACAGTAAAAACAGCATTTCCAATGTAACACACTGCTTTTGGCTGCCATGGGAAAAACGACTTCTCAATTGTCCTGCCAGGAGTGTGATATCAGTGCAGCGATCACGACGTAAGCGGCGAGAGCGCGCCTCCTGCAGTCGTTCAGTTCCTGATGCTGAAAGCTTTGGTCTTCTTGATGTTGAGGAGTGGAGGTTTAATCTTTGGTTTGTTGTCAGTCTTGCTCTCTCGGTCTGGGGAGGGGAATCGTTGCCTGTAGATGTCTGGGTACTGCTTCTGAAACTTAGGAGAACAATAAGAAAATTACACTTTGCTGAGTCTGCAGATTTCCAGCATTTTTGAGGATATGAAGTGACTTGTTATATCCTTGTGTGAACGTCAGGAATCTGAAGGCTACTGAAAATAGCTTTCAAGTTGAAAACACTGCAAATTGACTCAAAACCAAATATGTGTGAGTGTGTATCAAAGACAGCCACTGTTACCTCTCCCATAAGTAAGTGGGAGACTGTTTAAAACCATGGGGTTTGGCATGTTAGCTACCACTGTTACAGTTTAAAACATCACGCCATACTGAAGGAAATTTGAAACTTGATGAGAAACTCATTGGTCAAGTACTAGGGTTACAAATCAAGACAGGAAGAGGGACACTTCTTTATTCACTTTGCATCTGTGTGCAAACAGAACCAGACTTGAGGCATCGCCTGGACTTTCAGTAGACCGTTACCTGTTTCAGTTTCTTGCGTCTGTCCTTCTCACTGATGTTTTGATCTGTCACCAGGATCTCTAGCAGCTCCTCCATGGCCTTCTGAGAAGACTCCAGTTTTTGCTGTTCAAACTCAGCGCCACTGATCTGATGGCAGAACGTGTAGACCGGCAATGGAGGGCAAACCGGATCGCTTTTGTCAGTCTTTGAAACAGAGTCAATTGGGACCTGAAATCAGGACAGTACAAACATGAAGAAATCAACATGTTAACAGATTTTAAAGCTCCCAATGAAGCTGGCAGGTTCCCCCAGCAGCATGAAAAGGTGTCTTTTGAGCATTCACAGCTATCAGCTTGCTTCTGCAGTTGTATTTGAACAGACATGCAGGGTATCACTTACTCTGCTTCTTTAAGAATTAGTTGGTTGTGGTTTACAGTTTGAAGGTATACCTGTGATGTTCGTAGGTACTGTATATGGTCACTGATGGCACCAAGCAGGTACTCTGGGACTGAGAGGATGCTTTGCTGATGATCCATTAAAAATGACACCAGCCTGGTTGCTAACAGCTCATCCAAATCACACTCTTCAGCACTGCCCAGGACACAGCCTGAAAATGTGTGAACCATCTGAAATCCACGACAAACATCCAGATACACAAGTGAATAAAAGGTAAACAAACAGGGACATCATGATAAAAGAACATGACATACATGTCTGTGCTCACACTTCTTTAGGGAATGTTCAGAGTATTAGACAGGAACAAAAAATATTTGCTAGCTCCTTACCAATGTCCGGGTGCCGATAGCAGGGTGGAGGCGAGGCATGTCTACATTCTGGCTGATGCGTGACGCCATCCTCATGAGCAGCTGCAACTTCCTGCGGGAGGCGGGTGGAAGGAGGAGGGTGCAGAGCTGCAGGGCCTCGATGGCTACACGTTCACACTGAGGCTGGAGAACGCCTACATACAGGAACACCGTTAGAAAGTCACGCACACGCAAGTAAGTGTTTTCAGTCAAACTGAAGAACCACACTTCAGCACCACATTCATCCATTGCTACGTCACACTTGCTAGACTACACAATGAATGGATGAATGAGAAAATGAATCGACTACAGCTATGGTGTGAATTGAGGCAGGTAAAGCTTGTGAACATGACACTGCAGCACGACTGTCATCCAGGAATGAAGGACTCCTATGCCATCTTCCTTTTAGACTGTTTCTATAGATTTTAATGAAATCTGGGGGTCTGTATGAGAAAACAAGCACTATTTATCTGGCTAAACTGTGCTGCAGCTACATGATCTGTGAAACAGACTTTTGCCTTTTTCCTGTTGTTAAATGTTAAAGGTCAACTGCTGAATACAAAAACAGAGGCCATTTTCTGGAACTGGCCTTCCTGCTTTGAGTGAGGGAACAAACTGGAGCTAGTAGGGGTGAGATGTTAGATGAGGTTAATTTGATTAGACATAGACACAGAGACAGGTAGAGGTGAGAGGGTCTTACTGTGCTCATTTTGGTTTTGGGGGGGTTGGGAGTTGCCGGCGGACACAGACACAGGCGCTTTGAGCAGTGAAACAGGTTGTGACAGGTGGGACACTTCCAGAGAGCTGAGGCAGCGGCGAACAGCAGCAGGTGCAGGAAGCGTCCAAAGGTTAGAGGTGCTGGAGGCCGGTCTGGGTCCTGTAGCAGCATTAGACCCTTGTGCTTTGGTTGCAGCAGATGAGAAAGAAGAAGGGAAAGGACGAAAGGAGGAAGAGAAGGGATGACAGGAAGATAGTGATGGAGGATGTGAAGCTGAGGAAGCCTGACACTGACTGGAAGGAGAGTTTACACTGAGGCAGCTTGCTGCTCGACCCTGCCACTTAAGCTCTTTGACATCTTCCTCCCTGGTCTCTATGACGATGTCCAGGCAGCTGCTGAAGCTGTGAGGCCGTAAGGAACGAGACCTGTGTGAAGCTGACAGTCCAGCCAAGGGTATGACAGACAGCCTGTTTCTGGCTGTAACTCCTGGAGCGTTTTCAGAAGTAATGGGTGCTGGTTTGGACACAGATGTCCCGAATGAACGAGTGTGAGGTGTTGTGATGGAAGAGCTGTCGTCCTGGCTCCTGCTGCTATAGGCAAAGGATGCCAGGCTGTCACTGGACTGAAACAGCTGTTGTCTAGTAAGAGGGGCAGAGTCATCCAGGATTGTTTCCAGGGAGCAACTCCTTGTTTGAGGTCTTGTGGGAACAACTGTACTGAGGCTGATGCAGCTGCCTCCTAATGGGCCGTCATCGGCACCGCCGCCTCCTTTCAGTGCTGCCAGCCGGGACTGAAGTTTCCCACCAATTACCTCCCTCATGGGGGATTCTGTCTCGTCGCATGTCCCCTGTCTGAGCAGCGACAGGAGGAGACACTCCGTGGAGCGAAAAGACGACTTGGCTGGAGGGGGGACTGCAGGAAGGTCTGATTTCTTGCGCTTCAAATGCTGGCGCATAGAAGGCGCTGCAACGTAGCCGCAGAACACTGAAAGTGAATGAAGACATGGAGAAGGGGGGCAGAGAAAGCCAAGGGGGCAGGCAGGGTGTCAGTGCAAGCAGACAGCAAAGGGGAAGGAGAAGGTTTAGTTAGTTCAAACCATTACTGTTCATACAGCTGATCAGGCACAACAAAAACAAAAAGTGCAGCAGCTCACATCACAGTTAGGATTCCACAAACAACCAAAACTTCTGTTAGGGGGTCACAAAGCACTGTTAGAGCTCAAACACTCAACTCACATTGGAGACAACATGTCAGAAAAGACCTGCAGCCGAATTTGATCCTAACACAACACCAACATGTAGATTCTGCAAGGCCTAAAAGATTAACAGGAAGCAGCAAACCCACCTAGAACATTGATAAACAGCTCATACAGTTCATATGTGAGCAGTGGCTGTGGGAGGCTGTAGAAGTAATCGGACACTGTTTTGAAGACATCTCTTTCAAAGCCAGGATAGGATTGTTGTGTGCCGTTGTACTTTGGCCCTGGAAATAAACACCATGTAACTGCAACTGTAACAACACTGAATAATATCTTCAGTAAATAGATCCATTAAACCACATAAAAAAAATCTATTAAAAAAATAATAATAATAATAAAAAAAAAGCTTTTTCCTTTTAAAACTGTTAATGCAGGACATAGTTGCAGCTACTCACAATTGGCCAGGCTCCTCATGGCAGACAGAACCCAGTCTGGAAGGTCATCTATGGAGGCAGTTCTAATGTTAGACTCTTTGTTGGTTTACAGTATAATGAGTCAAACTCATTTAAGTTCGAGACCTCTGGATTAAATTATGTCCAGACTTTTTGGTTCAAAATTGCCCAGAAACACCACATTTTCACAGATACTTTTACCTGAAGAAAAAAAAATGTATTATGTTGTTTTGGCCTTTTACACTGGAGAATGGCACTTCTAGGACTTTAGTATGTGGTTCAAAGCACATCCTTATGGTAAAAAGTATTTTTTCAAAGATGAGGTCTTTATACATAAACTATCCTGTACATTTTTTTCCTTTATACTGGTGTGTGAACCTACTGGTCTTGTCGTCCAGTGTGACCACTCCGTGTTTGTTGACTTTGGTCATATTGTGGATGATGTTCTGTGGATTCACATAACGATGGTCTAAAACCTCGTCAAGAGATGGAACATCCAGAATCCTCTGAAGACTGAAACACATACACAAGTTTTAGATATACATGGAAGTCTTTCTCATTTTTTTTAAATTTTTTTTTGCACAGAATGGTTTTTTGGGGGGTTAGATTTGTGTGTTTATACTGGGTCAGCGTGATGTCTCTCCAGATCTCCTGTTCATCCTCCACTGTCAGCTCTCGTCTCTGTTTCTGCTGCTCTTCTTCTGGCTGATTGTCGCCTTCCTGCTGTATTCGGAGTGCAGGATCCACATTTTCCTGAAACACATGTACGGAACAAGGACCAACATCACAGAGTGAATCTTATTTTTTTTTCTATTAGTGCAAAACTGCATCTATGAACTTGTTTTTCTCTCAAATGCAACATATTATTGTTTTAAATTGAAACAGTGATAAATCTAACTCACCTGGGTTTCTTTCTCCTGCCTTCTTGTGCTTCTAAACCTGAAGAAACCTTCTTTGTCCTTGAATGAAGGTCTCTTTTTTATGGATCTGGACTCTGAGGCTGGAGCTGAACAGGGGATGGGTTTCAGAGGAGAAGTGGAAGGAAACCTGTGGACAAAGAAAACAAAACCAAAAAAAAAACTGCTTGATGCTGTGTGGAGCACAATCAACATATTAAGCCCCGTTTTGTTAAATAATCCCCAAAAGCACATTTCTGCCAACAGATTACCTGTACAGCACATTGTTGTCCTCCAGGTCCTCTGTTCCCCAGCGTCCCTTTACATCTTCAATCACATGGTTCTTCAGAAACTTCTTTAGAAGCTGAACTGTCTGTTGCCTGGTAACGTCGGGGCCAAAGTTGCTGTTGTTACAGAGCAGCTGGTGCAGCCAATCAACAGCAGCAGAAGCAGTGAAACAGGAAGCATAGTGCCTGAAGTTCTGGCGATGTTTCCTGAGGGGCATGCCAGCCCGAAACAAACGTGTCACCTCATTCCACTGAAACAGGACACGCACAGTTCAAGCAAGGAAACAAGATAACAATGTGTCATACGGTACAGAATTGCTCCATTGGAAAGCTGATAAAAGTGCACAACAATATAATGACAATTGACCGTGAGAAGTAACAGTGGGTAAGACAGGACGCTTCTACTATAGAGAAGATCGCTAAGCTGTAATTAAGCCAGCACAGGATCTGCTGATTCAGATGCTGGCAGATATAGCCAAGCGTTGGTACACATTTCATCAACTGGTAGCTCATTATGCACAAAATTCAAAAAGCATGTGCAGCGTTAAGACCAGTTTTACTTTAAAACAAACTATTTTGGTTTCTGCAGGCATATTGCAGATTCAGGAATCACAAGACCAATGACCTGCAGAAGTCACTTAAGTTGTGAAATAAATTCCTGCACTGATGGACTGGAGGTTTGACAGCAACCGGATTGACAGGTGATCTATCCTTTAGGTCCACCATTAAAGGTGAATGTTAAATGGTCTGTATTTGTATAGCGCTTTACTAGTCCGTAAGGATCCCAAAGCGCTTTACACATTCAGTCATCCACCCATTCACACACTGGTGATGGTAAGCTACATTGTAGCCACAGCCACCCTGGGGCGCACTGACAGAGGCGAGGCTGCCGGACACTGGCGCCACCGGGCCCTCTGACCACCACCAGTAGACAACGGGTTTAGTGTCTTTCCCAAGGATACAACGACCGAGACTGTCCAAGACGGAACTCGAACCGGCAACCTTCCGATTACGAGCGATCGTGAATTTTCTTTTTTAAAAACATATAAACACAGTTTCTTTAAGAACCATATTTGTCAGCCCTATGACACCTGCGCATCTGTTACACTTATACAATAACAGAGTAATCGAGCAGCCATGGGACGTTAATTGCAAACATTATTGGTTTAGGATAAGGATTGATCTTAATGAATGAACTAATATTTGTAAACAGAATTGCTCTAAATATTCCAATTCCACCATCCCAGTGAATTTCTTTTATTAGAAACTCAAATATGTGAGTGTCTATAGCTCACTGAACAAAGGTTGTTGACATATATATTTAAAAGACATCACCGCATATATTGGATTAAAATCACATCAGTGTCGTTAATGAAAATTCGTACTTTGAGGTCCAGTTTTCAAACGCCATGTAAACTAATCGGTCTCGTTAGCTGGATTACAGGTGACGTTTGTTGCTGAAACAAAGTCATGAAGATGATATTAAATCAGAGAGAGCCACAATTTTGCAACGCTGAAACACAGAGAGGATACTTTACTGTGAATTTCTTGCAGTATTGCTTTTAGAGAAGCCGGCAAAACGCGTGTGTTTAAAAGCAGCTGCAGCTCAGTTTAGCGCTTCCGTTGATGACGATCTTACACTGGGTAGCTAGGTATTAGCTAGCTCGTGAACTTTAACTTACCAATTTCGTGGCTCGGTACGGTCCAGGGCTGATAACATGAGAACTCATATTTATCACGGAAGGGCAGCGCTAAGGGTTTCCTTCATTCGCTGTAGCGACGGATACTATCCATCACTCGAAGAAATATTTACGCATTTCTCGCTACAACCTTTAGTTTAGTTACGGAGAAACTCTCCACAGCCTGGCAGCTCCCCATCTGTTCAAAATTACGAGCCCTGTGCTTCTGCCACCGGATTGGATGGACGTTCTGGTCACGTGACCAGCCTCTAACGGAAGAGGGTGGAGGATCAAAACAAAAAGTGGACTGTGGGGTATTTGGTAGTAAGGCTATTTGAAAATTCTCCCAGTTGACACTAAATTTAGGTCTACAGTTAGTTACAGCTGTGTCAGCTGTAGAAAATGACTGTATTGCTATATGCTGAAAGGCCATGCAGGTGTATTTCCTCGTGTGCTACGGTACCCTTTTCTTCAGTTTTCGTTACATTGCGCATTCTTATATAATAATATTCATTAAATCACCGGCACGTAAGCTGTTAAAGTTAATTCCAGGAATTTCCCACCTCTATCATACGCTGTATTTGTGTTTTAGACCTGAAGATTCAGTAATTATAAGCCAGTGGTATAATGCATTTGTTATCTAGATGCCAATTTAAGATTTGTATAATTATACTTGTAAACCAATGCAACATCTAAAAGTATGCCTTTGACTGTTGCACTCTGATGGCTCTTAAAAACCTCATTAATCTTTGCTTTTAAACACACTGGATGCTCCTCCTCAACCAAAAACTCAAACATATTTGACTACAAAGCCCAGCTACAGAACCAGGCTCATCACCAGAGCCTATATTTAAACTTCATGCTCTTTGCACATGGGTTTCTATTTAAAAGGTTTCTAATAAAAATAATTAATAATTATACATTTTATATAAAGATGTGAGTGTTTTACTGTTCGGACTATCCTTCTGTTCCAGCCTGTCTTAAGTGAAGGAGCAAGTCCTCCTGGGGAGGCCTTTTGCATTCACTGAGGCATGGAATTTACATTAGCATATCTTTAAAAGCACTCTGTAGGGGAAATCATTTACAGCCACAAAGAGATGAAAGACAAAAAAGACAGTGGGTGTTAGAGACAATTCTAAAGGGATAGATACCAGGAGGATGTGGTTGACTCTGCCCACACAGTAATGATTCCTTCCACTTGCCTCCGAAGTTGGGAGTTGGAAGTGACATGAGTCCTAGACTGAATGCTTGGCTTTCTATCCTAATGATAGAGCCTAATGCTCTGCGATTGGCTCATTTAGCGAGTCACAAAAGCTCAATAGTAGCAGTACATATTGAAGCTTTTACAGTTTTACTGATGTTTACTTGAAATATCACCATCTTGGTTTGTTAAGTTGGGGTTGGTGGAGCTGCTCCAATTTTCTGAGTGGCAAGATATTTCCTATTTTATGCACCCTTGTATTTTTACAGTTGCATTTTTTCTATTGGTATTTGACATTGAAAATATCTGTGGCTCATTTGATGGATTAAGAGATGATAACTTTTATTCCCCAGTGGTTCCCAAACAAGATTTCCAGACAATAATTCCCCCCCAATCCTCTCACACTTTTTTCATGCGTTATCTGCTATCCAGATGTTCAGGCCACAAAGGCCCTAAAAGATGGGCTCCATAGATCAAGTCAGCAGACTAACTGAGGAAATCAGAGACTGAGATATAATTTGTCTTGGTTCCCCTTGAAGGAAGCCAGTCTGCAACTGTAACCCACCTCTGATGCACAAAGTAGACAAAACTAACATCATATGGATGAGTTACAACAGTAAAATGCTGCTTTTGGATTGCTGCATAAGTGAACATACAGTAGCTACAGCGAGGGCCTTGAGCCACTCAGGGAGAGCTGGGTCAGGAAGGGCATTCGGCATAAAAATGCCAAATAAAATGCATAGATCACTAAAATGCATCAGTGAAGGCAATCTACAGTAATGTCATATATAACAATACTTGATAGGGGTCCTTTTCAATCATTTTTAAGATTTAAGTTAGAATTCTGGGTCTGCTGTGCATGTGCTGAAAAGTGTAATATCGAGTTTCTGCTTATCATTATAGTTATTATTTAAAAAACTGAAAACGTTTCATTCACTGCGTAATGAACTGATTTAATTCATTCCCAGCCGAGAAGACTGTATTTGTGTCTTTACTGTATGACTTGAACGGAAATCGACAAGCTGTTGCTGAAATAATGAGAAAGGCTGCCCCCAGCTGGGCACAATAGGGAACTACTGCATTTTTGGAAACCTAGTCACTCTTTGGTAATTTCAGTATTTTTGTTTTTACGCTTGTTTAAGATAAGAGATAAGATAAGATAGAACTTTATTAATCCCTCGGGTGGGTTCCTCTGGGAATTTCGATTTCCAAAAAGCACAGCACCGACAGAAGTTACAGTTACAGAATGTTATATACACATACACACACACACACATATATAAATACAGAGACAAATATAAATAAAATATACAAAGGGGATAAATAGAATAAATAGGAATAAAAAATAAAAATACAAGTGAATTGCACATTTCAAGTATTGAGTCTATTGCACTGTTGACTATTTACAAAAAGTATTGCACAAGGTATTGTACAGTGAGGTGAAGAGGCACTACAGCTTAGTTGTTCCCCCCTCCTTTGTCCTCCTGTCTCCCCTCCCTCTCCCCTCCAGAGAGGAGTTAAACAGTTTGATGGCGTGTGGGACAAAGGAGTTTTTAAGTCTGTTAGTTCTTGTCTTGGGGAGAAGCAACCTGTCACTGAACAGACTCTTCTGGTTGTTAATGGCCGTGTGCAGAGGATGCCCAGCATTGTTCATAATGTCCATCAGTTTCTTTAATGTCCTTTTCTCTGCCACTGTCACCAGAGTGTCCAGCTTCATGCCGACCACAGAGCTAGCCCTCCTGATCAGTTTCTCCAGCCTGGATGAGTCCTTCTTTGCTGTGCTGCTCCCCCAGCACACCACAGCATAGAAAAGTACTCCAGCAACCACCGACTGGTAAAACATCCTCAGGAGCTTCCTGCAGATGTTAAAAGACCTCAGCCTCCTGAGGAAGTACAGTCGGCTTTGGGCTTTTTTATACAGGTGCTCTGTGTTGCAAGACCAGTCCAGTTTATTGTCCACCCACAGCCCGAGGTACTTGTACTTGTTGACCACCTCCTCCCCCTCTATCTGAACCGGCAGTGGACCTTCTCTGGACCTCCCGAAGTCCACAACCAGTTTATATGTCACAAAGACAAACGGGAATATTTTGGGGTATGCACTCTTCACTATAGTATTTGATTTTATTCTGTACAGTTGTGTACTGTATTTATTCTTATTATATTTAAATTTTTGCTACATAACTTTTGCACTGTCCACTTCCTTCTGTGACAAAACAAATTTAGTTTTGTAATAAAGGTTATCTTATCTTATCGTATCTTAGAGAGCGAATAAAGATCTTACAAGTGTTAAGGACGACAGCCAAAGTGCTAGTTAAAGTTGGTTTCCAATTACAATTCAGTTATGTTTTTTTTACTTCCTAGTTCAGAAATAACTTAAAATATGTCTGATCCGACAGGATTTGTGTTACTTTTTTTTTAAATAATATTTTTTGCAGGGAAAAATCTGCCGTGACCCGGATTCGAACCGGGGTTGCTGCGGCCACAACGCAGAGTACTAACCACTATACGATCACGGCGAGCTATCCGTGGGATGAGAAGCACGCGTCGTTGACAGAACCCCTATGCTCGCATAGTGGTGAAACACTAAAATCCTATTAATTATGGCCAATACGGGACCAACAGAAAAGTCATTTAGAAATTCGAATTACAGTTTTTATCAGACTTTGCTGAGCGAGCAGCAAGTTACCTCTAAAACGGTGAGAGACACGTTTGCGGTCTGTTTGCTTATGGCTCTACTTTCTTCACGTAGTAGAGTGGACATATTTTCTGTGCCTCGTGGTGTGGGCGTAGCCTACGGCGTTTTAAAAACGTATTCGCTTGCTGATTGGTCAACCGTCGTGTATTCATACGGATTCAATGCATTCTCTTTACCCATTGGTTACGGGGTCGTTATCTCTCGTTTATAATTGGTTCAATAAGCAAGACGTCCGAATTTCAAACTAGATTGTCTGTCAGTGTGTTGTCGAAGGAAGCGAGAGTGAACGTTTGCTAGCTAACAAGTGTTGGGTCTAAACGGCCATTTGGAAACAGTTAACATGTAATTAATGTTAACTAAGCTGTTTTTTTCTAATTCATTTTATAAGCTACAAGATTGACTTTATTAATTACAAATGGCACAAGGCGTACATTCGGGACAGAGAGGATTTTTGGACTTCAGTCCAACAAGGAGAGACTACACAGACAAAGAGAACGATGTTCCTGTCCTGAGTTTGATCCAGTTTTCAAAGGCTCCTTTCGTAACCTTTGGGTCGGTTAAGCTGGGTACCTCCAAGTCGGCTGTTCTGAGGATTGAGAACCCTACAGAGTATGCTGCAGCGGAGGTTTCTGTTGATAAGATCCCCTCAAGTAAAGGCTTTTCAGTGGACTGCAGCACGTTCAAAATCCAGGTATGTTTTAGCTTATACAGAAAATACACGAGTACCCATTCACACACCAGATTCCAAAATCCACGGGGATTTTCATATCATTAAATACACTCTTAAAGATTTCTGTTTATAAGAGTCGGTCCTTGTTTCCAGCCTGGGGGCTCATTCACTCTGGTGGTGACCTGGACGCCAACCGAAGAAGGTGGGATCAGAGAGCTAATCGTCTTAAATGCCAGTGGTGTCCTCAAACACCAGGCTGTCCTGCTGGGGAGAGCAGAGGCACCAAAAAGGAAAAAGGTAAGCATCCACAGCTTTACACGGAGGCTCTTACAGCTAATGTTACTCTCAGATAGCTGAAGTTTTTTTTTCCGCCTTCACTTTGCAGTATGTCTTGATGAGCAGCTGCCAAGTAAGAAAGCAGCAGTGAAGACATTATTTATTCCAAAATACACTGTTAATCATCGGAGGTTACGTCAGTCACTAAACAGAAGTGAAACCATGTGAAAAGTAAAACAAAAGCATTTTTAGATCAAGACAAGTTGTTGGATATGAAATATGGTCATTGATCTGTAAATTGTAATGTGCACGTAATGACAGACTCAGTGAAAACTGAGATATATTTATATCAGGATGTTCATCATTGTGTTGTGTCTGGTTTCAGCTTTTTTTTTTTTTTTTTTTTTAATTTTAATGTTGCCTATTGTAACAGTGTTTTTTAACATACATTGCATCCACTGGCCTGTCTCACTTGAGGTTAAGTTAGGCTCTATGTGAATGAATGACTTTAAGCTATTTTAGGTAAAGAATATCACATTTGACCTCAAATGAGAAAATGCCTTGCCTTTTTTGTACCAACAGTAAGATACAAAAGTAAGGCTTTTGGTGATATTTGGTGAGTTCAGTGCAGTTGTGATGTGTGCTTTCAGTAATAACTGGTATGACTCTTTAGTCTGATTATTATGAGGCAGTTATAGCCTTAACTGGAGGCCTAGCTTATATGATTTGTTTTGTAGGCTGCAACTTTACGCATCATTGAAAGTGTGTGTGTGTGTGTGTGTGTGTGTGTGTGTGTGTGTGTGTGTGTGTTTTCAGAAGACCTTATGGGACACAATCAAAAGCAAGAGAGAGGGTGAAAAAATGACAACACTCAGAAGGAAGGTCGAGCACCCCCCTCTCAAGATGGCTGCCAATAAAACCTTCCAAGTGTCTCGAAATCCACAGTACAAACGAGACAAGCCACGCAGCCCGCTCGCTTCACTTAACGAGGGCAAAGGTGCCATAGAGAGGTCCCTAATCAAGCACAGCCCCGCTGGGGATCGCTGCCTGAAATCAGACAAGCAGAAAGCCTTAAATCTGAGCCAGGAGCAACAGTCTCTGGTCTTGCCAGAAAAGGAGAACGTCCAACAACTTAATAGGAACTCTCCGCTGGTTTTGCTTGTCCCGGCTGCACAGGTGGTAGACTCTGGTAGCATGTCCGCGAGCCCAGATGTCCTTGCAGGAAAACCTGAAAACAAAGATCTTACCAAAATCCTCAACAGGACACTGTCGCCAATTGGGACGCCAGAGAGGTTTAAGAAGCTCATGCCTTGGATTGAGTCAGAAATCCCACTCCCTGCTACTGCAAAGTCTGCAGCTGCTGCTGCTGACAGTGAGTTACCTAGAAGCCCCCTCCCGTCTTTGAAAGAGGCCCTGTTTCTCATCGACTCTGATCTGATCGATGTTAACACCAGCCCTCCAGATAATAATTCGAGCTGTAACTTTTCAGATTCGCTCGAATCTAACAGTGAAAAACACGGCTGTCGACCTGACACAGATGTCCTCAAAGCGTCATCTGGTAGCCCTGAGCTGTCAGAGTCCAGCGAGCCCAGACTTACTTTCTTTGTCAGCAAAAAAGCAGAGAAAGTGAGAGAGCTGTGTGTTTCGGAGGCTGATAAACTTCCTGAAGGGACAAAAAAAGGTTCTTTCACCTCTGCCACAGTGACAAAGGGTAAGGCACCGGTGGAGGCAAATGGTTCAAGTGGAAGGAAAATAAAGAAGTCACGACGAAGGCTTCTGCAGAATACGCTGGAGCTGTCTGATGGCAGCTGTCCGTGTGAGTCAGGTCCAGAAAGTCCTAGCCTTCCTGTCATCGACTCGGACAAAGGAATCAGCCCGTGTGATGACAAACCTCAGGTCCCAGAGTTTATCTTCTCCAGCACCAGCCCGAGGCTCGCTGCCTCACCTGCACCCATCACCTTCCCTGTCTCCTCCCCTCCACCTGTGGCTCCTTCTCGCTTTTCTTTCTCAGTAACGTCCCCACCTCATTCAGTCCTTGCTCCTGTTGCTTTTACCGTCGCCTCTCCAACACCTGTGAGCTCATCTTCTCCTCATCATCATGACCTTTTGTCAAAATCTAAAGTGTACGAGCAGCCCCTAGCAGTTTTTACACCTCCTCATGTTCAGGAAGACTTGTTTCCCGTTAACGTAGTAGCGAAGAGCAAGAAGAGGAAGAGTGAGGAATTTCTGAAAACTGATGGGAAGAGTGAAGATGACAGGAAAACCAAGCAGGTAAAAAGGAGCAAGGTAGTTCCTGGGAAAACCGAGCCCTCCCGATCAGTCCAGGAGAGGAGAGGTGCATCACAAAGGCAGAGAACATCAGGTGAGCCTCCTTCAAGAAGGTTGTTCATGTCTTTGTTGAGTTGGAGGCTGTAGCTTGTGTGTCTGCTGTTTTAGATATGCTTTATACTAACAGCTCTATTATGTTCAGAGAGAGGAGGAATAAAAAAATCTAGACTATATCTCCACAAACTTTAAATCAGCTCCTTTTGAATTGTTTAAGCTACTTATGCTCAACACATTTGTTTTCTTTTTGTATCACATATTTATTTATTTATTTATTTCACTTTCAATAAAAGGGTTGCTGGTGATAGTGATATATGGCTCATGCCAGTATCGGTTGATGTTGGTATCAGCCGATGTTGTCCTTGCTGACTGATTATTAGTGGATGTCACTGGCTGATATTTATCTGTCACATCAGTTTTGCAAACTGGCTACAAAACCAGAGACAGTTCAGTTGATTTTAAAAAGATTTCATTCCCTAAACAAAGGGCTAAATGACAGACAGAAAAAATTAAATTTAGCCATCCATCATGGGAAGCTGGAGTTTCTCTCAGTCTGTCACAGGGTTGTAAAATAAAATAAGAACGGAAAAGATATCGTTATTTTAAACTTTGGTGCTGGACTCGGAGCACGGGGTGTTATTTTCAGGCCGTGTTTGTAATATTGGCAGTTTGAAGGTGAATAACCTGCTGACGGTTAATGTCCTTATATTGTGGATTTATTGAAGTCTGATGCAATTTCTATCCCTCCCCGTAGGCTCAGTTCGCTCAGTGACCGCA
The DNA here is from genome assembly GCF_057382095.1 of Aulonocara sp. 'chitande type north' Nkhata Bay. Lineage (NCBI taxonomy): Eukaryota > Metazoa > Chordata > Actinopteri > Cichliformes > Cichlidae > Aulonocara > Aulonocara sp. 'chitande type north' Nkhata Bay. Next base: position 11,199,174 of record NC_141360.1, read on the forward strand.
TCATCTCTAAGGACTATGAAGTCTGCAGTTCCCGCCCAGGCTAAGCTACCACACTCCAAAGCAGTCTCACAAGGTATACAGGAATATGTTGAAAAATTGGGGTTAAATAATGCTTATAATCCTTTCTGCACTGTTACAAAAATGGATATTCGTACAACTCAGGGCTAAAGTTTTAAGTAATAAGTTAGCTTGCATACAAGTCATTCGTACGAGCTAAAAACTCTTTTCCTTGACTTTGATAGGAAATGTACCATTGGTGGGGAAAAAACAAAACAGCTTAATTAAAAGGATTGGAAAAGAGTGTGTTTAGCCTATAAAGTGACATGAAGTGCTATCATCTATCTTAATCACTTATCCAGTTCAGGGTTGCAGGGGATGGACGTAGTCCTGCTGTCACAGGGTGAATGCCAGGCTGACAGGTTGCCAGTCAATCATTTAGCTTTTTCTTATTATGGTTATCAGAGATGCTTTGAGTCACTTCATTCAATAAGCATCCTCCTTAAAGAAAATTCACTACTCCATCACAGCCATAAGACCAACACAGATTATTTTGATCTGTGTGAGTCCAAAGATAAAAGTATGGAGCTGGAAAAGGGCATAATATAACACATATAACATAATATATGTTTAACTGCAGCAAAGAACCAAATACTTCATGTGATTGTGTGCCAAGAGTGGAACTGTGGTCATTTATGTGGGAGTCAGGAGTCAAAGTGAAGTATGTGAGGGTGGTGCAAGACATGTATGAAGACATGTAGGAATTTCAGGGTGGCTGAAAGGTATGGTCAGATAGGAGTCTCTTCAACTATCTTTACCCATCACACGACTCACTATGAGCAAGGATTTGGTGACAGTGGGAAGGAAAAACTCCCCTTTAACAGGAAGAACTTTAACTCGGCGATCTGCTGCGATTAGTTGAGGGAAGGAAGAAGAGTGAAAGTCAGTGGAAGTGTGATAGAACATACGTGTGTGTGAATGAAGGATGATACCCTGTTACGACTCATAAAGGGAGCAGCTGATGATGATGAGGATAATGGCGTCAATAACAGTTCCTTCTGTTGTTCACAGGTGCTCCATCTCGAAAGGCACCTGGTGCTCCCTCTATGAAGACAGCAAAAGTAATCGCTGTGGCACAGTCGAAGCTGAGCTTTATTAAGCCTGCACAAACAGGTGTGTGAACATTGGAAGAATCATAAACACTGTGAAATGAGCTTTGTGATTTGCTTTTATCTTTAATTTGTTTGTTTTTTGTTTTTGTACTATTTTCTTTCAGCTCTACCCAGACACCCGATGCCGTTTGCTGCCAAGAACATGTTTTACGACGAGAGGTGGATAGAGAAGCAGGAGAGGGGTTTCACATGGTGGATCAACTACGTCCTCACCCCAGATGACTTTAAGGTCAACACCGAAGTCGCCAAAGGTAACAGGCAGCAGGCTCAAACATGAGAAGATCATGGTAACACCTTAAATATCTCTAACCTCTTAAATCTGTACCCTCCTCTTGTGTGTCTCGTGTAGTAAATGCTGTGTCCCTTGCTATGGGCGGTGACGACAAGTATAGTGTGCCCAAAGCTCCCACCAAAGAGGAGATGTCCTTCAGCACTTACACAGCCAGACGCAAGCTAAATCGCCTCCGTCGCTCCGCCTGCCAGCTGTTCACATCTGACGCCATGGTCAAGGCCATTCAGAGGCTCGAACTGGAGGTGGAGGCCCGGCGACTGCTTGTCAGGAAGGACCGCCACCTTTGGAAGGACATAGGTAAGAGTCCTGCTTAATGAAAGCTCAATGCTCTGAGATTCCTGTCACTAAGGCCTGTTCGTGTCATCTTTCAGGTGAACGTAAAAAAGTCCTCAACTGGCTCCTCTCGTACAACCCTCTGTGGTTACGGATCGGACTTGAGGTATTCTGACACATGTGTTTTCTTCTAATGTTCAGCGTTTGCCATTTCCAACAATGTTGTTATTATTTATTTATTTATTTTTACCCTGAATATTGCTCATCTTCAGACGATCTACGGAGAGCTGATCTCACTGGAAAGCAACAGCGACACCTTGGGCCTGGCTGTGTTCATCCTCCAGCGACTGCTGTGGAACCCGGACATTGCTGCAGAGTTCAGACACCCCCGAGTGCCCCACCTTTACAAAGATGGTAATTTGAGAGGATGTTGGGTCAGCGTCAGAGCTAATAGAAATACCAGGAGAGCCGAGACTTTTAGTTTAATTGAATTCAAAGTAATTAAAAATGGGGCATTGTTTGTGTGTTGATCAGCCCAGGTTTGCTTTTGAATTTCCCACTTGAGCTGTAGCACAAGTCTCGGTTTGCCTTTATCATCACCAGACAGAAACACTTTATTATAGAAAATTAACAACTTGGGCATGAGTGCAACCTTAATTAACCGACTTCTTGTTATTCCTTCGCTGACTCAAACTTTTAATTTCCTTCTAACAACACAACAACAATGACATTTTGCACTGGAATAGATGTGCTTTATATTATTAGACCGAGAAAAAAAAGAAGTAAAATAGATGAGGAAATGGGCAGCACAACCAAATAAATATAACTAAATAATAAATATAGATACAGTGTGCATGATGCTCAATGTTATGCTGCCAGATCTATAACTGTCTGAAATGTGCAGCTGCAGTTGCTTCAGTTGATGTGATGATTATTGGATGATCATGATTATTCAAATGTTCCAAACATAATTGATTAACACTCAGGTGAAAAACAGGATGTTTCACTTTTTCTTTTCCCCTCTTCACTTTGAGTAACCGATTACTTTTTGAATGTGATTAGTTCTCATGAGGCTTAAAGATCACTTTGGATTCACTGGATTAATGTCCCAAAACCTCTAATGTTGTTTTATTCCTAAAATTAATCTGGGAACATAATGCTGAAGAGCCCAAGACAGATGACAGAGCAAAGGATGAAGGAAATACTTTCCTGATTTTGTAGATGTTTGGAATTCCTTTTTAATCCCACTTGCAATTAAATAATTCAAACAACTTGGGAGTGTAAAGACTACTTTTTAAAACAAGGATATCTTGTGATCAAAATAAGAAGATTTCCTTTGTAAACTGGAAATTGTCTTGATTGTCACTGTATGAATGCCTGTTTACCTTTTCTCGGTTAGGCCACGAGGAGGCGCTGTCCCGCTTCACTTTGAAGAAGCTGCTGCTGCTCGTGTGTTTCCTGGACAAAGCCAAAGAGTCCCGGCTCATTGAACACGACCCCTGTCTGTTCTGTGTTGATGCTGAGTTCAAGGTACGCCAGAGACACAATGTGTCACCAACAAACATTTGTGGAAAATTACAATTTTTGTACATTGAATAAAAGCTTAAGATAGTTACTCTTTTCTTGGTATTGAATGGGAGAGCATATGATGTCATTGTGCTTTTGGAATGATGATAAAGAAAAAAAAGCTTAAATAGGTTAAAAAGATGAGTCTTGAACTGCTTTTTGAGTATACTGAGCTCATGGATCAAAGAATCGAGGAGAGAGATTTCAAGAGTAAGGGTCACGATTGCAAAGGCTCAGTTAGCTTTAATTAGTTTTTCTTCTAGATTTAGGGATGGATAATAAGCTCTGATCAGGCGCCCCAAGAGTCCTGGTGAAAAGTTAATCTCTGTACAGATATGCTTCACCATGATGAGGCCTGAAGATAAAAACTAGAGGTTTGAATTGAATTTGAAATTTAATGGGGAGCCAGCACAGTGAGATCTGCAGAGGTGTGACGTTAGAGGTCTCGAAGGATGTGGTAACGAGCCTCGCAGCAGCATTTTGCACAAGCTGGAGACGATCCAGGGAGGTTTTACTGAGGGAGGCGAAGAGTGACTGAAATAAAAGCATGAAAAACAGTTTCCCCTCTTCTGGTCTTTTTGGCTTGTGTTAACCTCTGTCGTGCTATGTACTGCTCAATTTTTTACATTTTTATTTAACAGGCAAGTAAAGACCTGCTGCTGGCCTTCTCAAGGGACTTCCTGAGCGGAGAGGGGATCCTCCCGCGGCACCTCAGCTACCTTGGGTTACCCGTCTCCCACGTTCAGACGCCCCTGGACGAGTTCGACTTCGCTGTGAAGAATTTGGCAGTTGACTTAAAATGTGGCGTTCGTCTAGTGTGAGTGTGTCGGCATGAATTTTAATGCGATGCTCGGATCCCAGATGCGTGTGTGCTTCTCTCAGAGGTCAGGCTCAGATAGGCAAGGGAATTGGGAGCTAAGGACTCTCAGACAAGGCGGTTTCAGACAGGGGATTTCCTTCCTTGATTTCTCACTGAAGGATTGGCTCTTTGACAGCCCTGACAGTGGTTCAGTTTGTGTCTGTGAGTCTGTTAAATAATTTTTTTTTTTTTTCAGAGCAAATCTTTGACTCCATTTTATTTGTGTCAGGTTCCCTACAGGTTATGATGCAATTTAATGTTACATATTTTTCTGTTTTGTAATTACATGGGTATTTTTTTTTTTTTAAATATCCTGTATTTCAAGTGGGTATGTTGCCCCTAATGTTGTCCTGTACTCTGATTGGCCAACATGTAGTTAGGGTTATAACAGCATTTAATTAAATGTATTTAAAGAATTCAAATTGACATGAGCCAGATTTAAATTGGCAAAAGCTGGATTTGACCTTGACTAGCCCTGTATGTGTGGATCAGGTTCTCATTAGATACTCGTTTATGTTCAGCTGCTGCTGCTGTGGGATTTAAATGTGTGACATAAACATTTCATTGCATGACAAATCAGTTGAAGCGATGATGATGATGATGGAAGCTAAGGATCATCTTTTTGCTTTAGGAGAGTGATGGAGCTCCTTGTCCAGGACTGGACTTTATCTGTGAAGCTCCGCCTCCCGGCCATCAGCCGCCTGCAGAAGGTCCACAACGTCGATGTCGCTCTACAAGTTCTCAAAAGCAAAGGGATCGACCTGAAGGACGAACGTGGTAATTAATCAATTTCTGAAAATCAAATTTGTATATACTGTTTAAGATATGAACATATTCGTTGTGTTTTATATTCAGACACTTTCTTTGGAAATCTCACTGCTATAGTTTTGCCTTGAGTGTAAACAAGTTCTATATCACCTTGTAGTCTGCTGACTTTCTTTCTTACTAAACTTTATTGAGCTTACATGAAAAGAAAATTCAGAACTTTGCTTTGATGGTATTTAAATGTTTTGTTTTTATTTTCAGGCTCAACCATTGATTCAAGAGACATTGTGGATGGACACAGAGAAAAGACGCTGAGCCTGCTGTGGAAAATCATCTTTGCATTTCATGTGTGTATGCCTTTGTTTCCCCCATTTGAGAACCCCCATCCCAATAAGTGAAGAGAGTTGATTGATATGGTGTTACTGCATCATATGTTCAGGTGGAGGTGATTCTGAATGAGGATCAGCTCAAGCAGGAGATTGGCTTTCTGAAGAAAACCCTGAGGACTAAACGGAGGCTAGCATCTCTGAAGGCCGATCGGGGTCTTCGGCAGACGCCTGCAAAAACCAGAGTCCCGTACGAACATGGCAGCACCAAAGTTACCCTGCTTATGGACTGGGTCCGTTCCGTTTGTGACTTTTACAACCTGCAGGTGAGACTAAATAGTTTAATTTTAGCTAAGAAACCAAAGAAAATAGTTTCACATTCAGAATTAAACTGATTTAATTGAGGCTTGTTTAAGTTTTATCTCTTTTACTGGTTGCTTTTACACTTTGCCCACTAACTACATTTTTTTTTTTTAACTTGAGGTTGATGCACACTAAATAAAACGTTACCTTGATTTTACAAAGCTGTAATACAGTAGATTTTGGTCATTGTTTTGTGTCGCTTTTAGATTATATCTACACACTTTTCCTCATTGCTTATCATCTTCATCTTTTTATAATCTTTGCAGCTTCTTGTTTGCATTTTTTTTATAAAGAAAATAAATAAATTAATTATCTACTTTAGGCTACTAAATCTCAGTTTATTTGCAATGCATGTATTCTAACTCCTTTGCAAAGACCGCATCATGATTTAGACACAGATTTTAAGAACATGGAAGATAACCTTGTGCATTCACGTGACTTACTTTATACAATGTTACAAAGATATATTTTCACCCAGGCAGTGTAGGCGTTTACCCATTTCAATGTGCGTTGTAGGCAAGTTATCCAAACAAGGATACATTTAGCTGAACCATGGAATTCGTGGTGGGCTACATTGCTAGAGCACCCAAAACCCGCAAATTTTGGATGTGGTTGAAAAACGTCTTTCAATGTCTATTTTTTTTTTCTTTTTTTTTCTTTTTTTTTCTAGCTTAAACCCTAAATATGCTTTTCGGTGGCATCTCAGGGCTTTCAGAAGAACAAAACGAAACAACACTGTAAATATAAATGATATTTGTGTGATGCAAAATGACAGGTTTGTTGGTTTTTGCTGACCTTTGGAATTATCATATTTGCCACAAAACGCAACCTTGACATTGTAATATATAGATATAGAGAGAGAAATTTTCAGAAAACTCTAGTTGGAAACGATAAATAAAGTCTCTCTCTGCCTGTGTGTGTGCAGGTGGAGAACTTCACCGTGACGTTCTCGGATGGCCGCGTCCTGTGCTACCTTATCCACCACTACCACCCGGGTCTCCTGCCAGAAGCGTCTGTCAGTCACCGCACCACTCAGACTGTCGAGTGCTCACCAAGAGGCCGACTGGAGCTCAGCTGCTCAGCCAGCGACTCCGACAGCTCCTTTGAGTCCCTGCCCACAGGCCCAAACGGTATGTCAGCTGTGTGCTGCAACCTTAGTGCAACCATCTGTGCCGGGGGGGATTTAAAGAGGAAAAAAAAAAGTTCACTTGGATGTTTGTACCTCAGACATTTGTAGTCTGTCAGAACATGAAAACGGTGAATATGAAAGGAACTCTGAATTATTTAAAAAAAAAAAAAAAAAAGAAGAAGAAGAAAAAAAAAAAGAAATGTAACAAATAAATAACACAGTATGTTTATTACATTACATCTTAATTTTTAAAATTTTTTTTTAAGTCACGGTTACCTCAGCTTCGTGATGTCATAACATCAAAATACATACACAATACAAAAGAGAGTTGTTACTGACAGTATCTATTTATTCGCCAACAGGACCTGATTCTCCATCGCTGGAGTTTAAAGAGCTACTGAAGAACGAGAAAAGCAACTTCAAACTGGTCAACAGTGCGGTGTCTTTTCTGGGCGGTGTGCCCGCTATGATCAACCCGGCCGACATGTCCAACACTATCCCCAATGAGAAGGTGAGACCAGGTGGGAGGTGTGTCATAGCTTACAGGAACACAGAACATTGTTTTTGGTGAAATTCATAACAACTGATTATTAATCCACATTCAGTGTGTTTTATATGTACTTAACAAAGAGAAACACATTCCCAACACTACACTAAGCTTATTCCCCCGCTAATTCCCTGCCTGCAGTCTTGTGCTACAGATGTATAAATGATCATGTGTAAAAACAATAATACAAATGTAGCTTTCTGATTCAGTAGCTCTGTGACAGATGTTGGCTTTTAAATGAATTAAGCTCACTTTACAGGAGTTGGCTGACTTTGTGGCTGCCTCACCCATGTAACCTGACTAAATTTCCGCCCTCATGAGGACAAACTCTCTTGCAATCATTTGTCTTTAAAATCTCAGGATTTGGTAAAATAAGGCTTTTAACGCCTCAATTGTAAAGATATTTAATGTACCAAAATGTGAGAGAGAATGCAGCACTGTCTTCATCCACGTAAACTGACTTGCAGGTGGTGATGTCGTACTTGTCCTTCCTGTGCGCTCGCCTGTTGGACCTACGGGACGAAACCAGAGCTGCGCGGGTCATACAGGGAGCCTGGAGGAAATACAAGCTCAAGAAAGATTTAGAACTCTACAAGGTTTGTGGTTTTTACTTATTTATCATTTAAATTAAACTCACAGTTAAGTCAAGTGTTAATGAGACCCTTTAGCCCTTTATGTCTGATACTGGCCTAATATTGGTCATGGGTAACTATGGGTGTTTGAGGTGTACTTGTCAATAAATGAACCTTGAAGACGTTGGTGGATGTAAGTCACACGTTAAAGGATCGTTAACTCTACACCCATCATGTTTGCAGACTGATACGCTTACAAAATGCTACCAAAAAAGTAACCTCTGTAGAGAAGGTTATAATGTGTTTAATGTAGAGCTGGGCGATATAACGATATGTATCGCGATATAACTTTTACTCGATAGAGAAATTAAACTATCGCGATAGACTTCGCCGCTCTTGTCCTCTTAAAAAAAAAAAGGTCAGCCAATCCAAATTAAGTAGCGCAGAGCCGAACCAATGACAGCCGCAACGTCGCGTGACTTGTAACGTACAGCACAAGTGCCAAGCCGCACGTGTGTTTGTTTGGGAAGCAGCCAGCGCGTAATGGAGGAAATGAGTGTGCCGACTAGAAAAATCAACCGAGCGTGACCGAAGAGAAAACAGATGATGGTTCCAATGCCGGAGAGATTGTCGAACGGAAGAGCCATAGAAGTTCCGTAGTGTGAAGGTATTTCGGCTATTTCAAGTCTGACAAAAAACAGAGTAGCGTGCACTGTAAATTGTGCCGAAAGCAAGTCTGGAAATACAATAAACTGGTGCATGCGTCACACTGTGCGCCACGTTATTGTTTCGGTGAAATGAATTTCTACAATACTGTTACTGTTAATTCTACTCTCTGCAGTGTTTAAATGCTTACATATACACACAGTTACTGTCCCTCCACACTTACGACTCGGTTCTGCTTCTATGCCCCAGCTTTGTTTACTTTTTCCCACCGAGGCGTCTAGACTTCTGATTGGCCAACATTTCTGCACGGTTAGGAATCTAGCGCCACCTGCTGCTTTGGCATGTTCATAGCAGCGTTTTCCTTCATTTCTGCCTTTATGTGTGGACGGGATTATTTTTTAAAACGAAAACGGAAAATCTCAGTTTTCAAAAATACCCGTGTACGTGTGGACGTAGCCTCAGTCTCTGACTGGAAGCGCTAATTCGTCATTCGGCTTTTGTCAGACTAAAGTAACTGTTAAAACTGTTTGAAAAGCTCAGCTATACAACAAGGAGAGATTGAGAATTTCCTTTTAGTTCTCAGTTTATTTGATATTGACAAAAGTTAGTCAGTTTTGTCTGTTCTTCTGTAAAACAAACTAAGATTTATTTTTAGAATTTATATTTTGTTTCTAAGTGGAATTGACAATTTAGTCTGTTTCGTTTGTTCTATTTTGAAACTTAAACGCTTTAGCGGCTGCCTTTTGTGTAGTTTGTAATATTTGCCTTTTATTTATCTGAAAAAGTCTCATGTTCCTTAAGTACATCTACCCTGTTGAACTTATTATGGGAAATAAATATTTAAATAAAAACAAGCTGCTGATTATTTCACATTTTACTTGTGAGCAACGGCACATTTAAATCTTACAAATATAGTTATTTGGCTTATATCGTGATAGATATCGTTATCGCCTGAAATGAAAAAAACATATCGTGATATGAAAAAATCTCATATCGCCCAGCTCTAGTTTAATGTTGCTTCTTGTTTCCATGCAGGAAAGAAACATGGCTGCCATGAAAATCCAAGTATTTGTGAGGAATTTTCTTCAGAGGCGCAGAGCTAAGAGGCAGAACCAGGCTGCTGTTGTCATCCAGACCTCATGGAGAGGTTATGCAGCCCGCAAAAAGCTGCGACTTAGAAAACAGGCTCAACTTCGGGCTATGCAGCATGAAGCAGCAACCGTCATCCAGGTGTGTATGTGCGTTATATATCTGAGGGTTAGAAGTGGTGTTTGACAAAGTCACATATGGCTTTGGCTTTTTGAATCTAACTAGATTCAGCTTCTCAGGTGATGGTTAATCTGACTTTGTTTCTAGTTGTGAATGACTTTGTTCAAGGACATTTTGATGTTCATGATCATCTATTAATGTGCTGTCTAGTAAACACTGTGATTACACTTCTTTTTTTTGGATAATTTTACTGTTTTGTCATATCAAGGATAAATCCAGCATAATGAAGCTACCACGTGTTTTTGTTCTTTGAATTAAATGGGTCTTATCTTGTCCTTGCAGGCTCAGTGGAGGATGTTTTCAACTATGAGGGCTTACCAGTGCCTCAGATATCATACCATTGTTGTCCAAGCACAATGGCGAATGAGGAGGGCGGCCTCCGCTTATGGGAAAATCTACTGGGCGACGACAGTCATTCAGAAGTACTCACGAGCATGGGCCATCTCAAAAAGAGACAGAGCACATTATCTCTTACTAAGGAGCGCTGTGGTAAAAATACAAAGAGGCTATAGAAGATGGAAAGCTCAGAAAATACAAAAGGAAAACTGTGCGGTCAGAGTGATACAAGCTGCTTTTAAGAAATGGTACGGAAGAAAAATGTCCCAAAGAACTGCCGCTGCTGTGAGAATCCAGTCCTGGTACAGGATGCAAAAGTGTCTCAATCAGTACAGAAAGATCAAGGGAAGTGCTTTCCTCATTCAGGCTCAGTACAGAGGCCTTGCACAGAGGCGCCTTTTTCTCACATTAAAACTGCAGCACCACTCAGCTGTTGTCATCCAGAGTGCCTTCAGAGGGCACGCTGTCAGAAAAGAAGTGTCGGAAATGAGGTGTGCTGCAGTCGTAATCCAGCGCTGGTGCAGAGCTTCCATGACAAGAGACGCGGAGAGGAAAAAGTTTGTCAGGATGAAACGCGCGGCCGTTACCATACAGGCAGCGTATCGTGGGAAAGTGGCTCGAGACTCTCTGAAAAAACAGGACAGGGCAGCAGCTGTGATCCAGGCAGCTTTTAGGAAGCACGCTGCCCGTAGGCGCTACCTGATCTTGAAAAGAGCTGCAGTTCTAATACAGCAAAAGTACAGAGCAACACTTTTGAGTCGCAAGACAAATAATGAATATAACTCTCTGAGGGCCGCTGTGCTCACTGTGCAAGCTAACTGGAGAGGCAGAGTGGACAGGAAGAGGATAGAAAAGTGGCATCAGTGTGCATCTTTTATACAGGCTTGTTATCGTCGGCACAAAGTGCAAGCAGAGTACAGAGCCAAGAGGGCAGCAGCTGTGGTTCTACAGAGCCATTACAGAGCTTATTTGGCTGGAAGGAAGATGAGGAGAGGATACCTAGAAAAGAAAGCGGCATCCATTACTCTCCAAGCTGCATTCAGAGGGATGAGAGTTAGGGCAGAGTTGAAGAAAAAGCACCAGGCAGCGACTGTCATTCAGGCTTTAGCCAGGATGTTTTTATGTAGGAAACGTTATCTTCTGCTTCACAGTGCAGCGATTGTCATCCAGAGCCGATACAGAGCTCTTTTGCTGTGCAGGGTGCAGCTAAATGAATTCAGAAAACTTAAGCAGGCGACTGTTAAGATACAAGCTGTGTTTCGGGGATTTAGAGAAAGGCGGGACTTGAAGAGGCAACATAAAGCATCCAGAGCAATCCAAGCTCACTTCAGGATGCACAGAATGCGTGTGGCTTACCTTGCCCTTAAGTGTGCCTCCATCATTATTCAGGAAAGGTACAGGGCCAAACGGCTCATGGATCAACAGATGCAGAGTTACAGAACAATGAAACATGCAGTCATAGTAATCCAAGCAGCATACCGTGGCCACAAGGCCAGGAGAAAGATTGCAAACATGCACCAAGCTGCTTCAGTCATTCAGAGAAAGTTTCTGGCCATCCGGGATAGAAAAAACTTCCTGGCTGTCAGAGTGGCAGTTTTGGCCTGTCAGCAGAGGTACAGAGCAGTAACCCTGGCAAGAAAAGCACGGCTGGACTATCTCTCAAAGAGAAGGGCAGTAGTTTGTCTACAAGCAGCTTACAGAGGATATGTAGTTCGAAAGCGGCTGTGTATTGAGCACATGGCAGCTGTAACAATTCAGTCTCAGTATAGAATGTACCAGCAGAAAAACAACTACAAGAGACTCTGCTGGGCAGCCACTGTATTGCAAACACGCTACAGAGCTAACAAAAAGATGAGAGCAGAGGTGCATGCCCTGAGTGTTAAGAAAAATGCAGCTGTTGTCTTACAAGCTGCCTTCCGTGGAATGAAATTAAGACAGATGATCAAACTACAGCATCAAGCTGCCAGTGTTATCCAGAGAGCTTACAGAGCTCACTGCGAACACAGGGAGTATCTCACTCTGAAATCCTCTGTCCTGACTCTTCAGAGAAGATATCGAGCCTCTGTAGCAGCAAAGAAACAGTTGCAAACATATCAGAAACTGCACAGAGCTGCTGTTGTTCTTCAGGCAGCGTACAGAGGGCAGCAGGTCAGACAGGAAGTTGCTCGTTGGCATCAAGCTGCTACTGTGATCCAGTCTGCCTTCAGAAAACACAGAGAAGTCGTCAAATTCCAGGCCATGCGTCTATCTGCCATCATCATCCAGAGACGTCATCGGGCTCGTGTTCTTCAGAGGCAAGAAAGGGAAAACTTCCTAAGAATGAGACATTCTGCTGTGGTCCTACAAGCAGCTTTCAGAGGTCATTGTGTCAGGTCTGACATTGCCAAGATGCACAGAGCAGCTACTGTCATTCAAGCAAACTTCAGGAGATATAAACTTCAATCAGAGTTCAGGCGACAATGCTGGGCAACCTGTGTCTTACAGCAGAGGTTCAGAGCTCAAAGAACCAGAAACCTTGTGGTGAAACATTATCAAGAGGTTAGAAAAGCTGCCATCATTCTACAGGCTGCATATCGTGGAATGAAATCCAGACAGATGATCAAACTGCAGCATCAAGCTGCCAGTGTTATCCAGAGAGCTTACAGAGCTCACTGCGAACACAGGGAGTATCTCACTCTGAAATCCTCTGTCCTGACTCTTCAGACAAGATATCGAGCCTCTGTAGCAGCAAAGAAACAGTTGCAAACATATCAGAAACTGCACAGAGCTGCTGTTGTTCTTCAGGCAGCGTACAGAGGGCAGCAGGTCAGACAGGAAGTTGCTCGTTGGCATCAAGCTGCTACTGTGATCCAGTCTGCCTTCAGAAAACACAGAGAAGTCGTCAAATTCCAGGCCATGCGTCTATCTGCCATCATCATCCAGAGACGTCATCGGGCTCGTGTTCTTCAGAGGCAAGAAAGGGAAAACTTCCTAAGAATGAGACATTCTGCTGTGGTCCTACAAGCAGCTTTCAGAGGTCATTGTGTCAGGTCTGACATTGCCAAGATGCACAGAGCAGCTACTGTCATTCAAGCAAACTTCAGGAGATATAAACTTCAATCAGAGTTCAGGCGACAACGCTGGGCAACCTGTGTCTTACAGCAGAGGTTCAGAGCTCAAAGAACCAGAAACCTTGTGGTGAAACATTATCAAGAGGTTAGAAAAGCTGCCATCATTCTACAGGCTGCATATCGTGGAATGAAATCCAGACAGATGATCAAACAAAAGCATCAAGCTGCCAGTGTTATCCAGAGAGCTTACAGAGCTCACTGCGAACACAGAGAGTATCTCACTCTGAAATCCTCTGTCCTGACTCTTCAGAGAAGATATCGAGCCTCTGTAGCAGCAAAGAAACAGTTGCAAACATATCAGAAACTGCACAGAGCTGCTGTTGTTCTTCAGGCAGCGTACAGAGGGCAGCAGGTCAGACAGGAAGTTGCTCGTTGGCATCAAGCTGCTACTGTGATCCAGTCTGCCTTCAGAAAACACAGAGAAGTCGTCAAATTCCAGGCCATGCGTCTATCTGCCATCATCATCCAGAGACGTTATCGGGCTCGTGTTCTTCAGAGGCAAGAAAGGGAAAACTTCCTAAGAATGAGACATTCTGCTGTGGTCCTACAAGCAGCTTTCAGAGGTCATCGTGTCAGGTCTGACATTGCCAAGATGCACAGAGCAGCTACTGTCATTCAAGCAAACTTCAGGAGATATAAACTTCAATCAGAGTTCAGGCGACAATGCTGGGCAACCTGTGTCTTACAGCAGAGGTTCAGAGCTCAAAGAACCAGAAACCTTGTGGTGAAACATTATCAAGAGGTTAGAAAAGCTGCCATCATTCTACAGGCTGCATATCGTGGAATGAAATCCAGACAGATGATCAAACTGCAGCATCAAGCTGCCAGTGTTATCCAGAGAGCTTACAGAGCTCACTGCGAACACAGGGAGTATCTCACTCTGAAATCCTCTGTCCTGACTCTTCAGAGAAGATATCGAGCCTCTGTAGCAGCAAAGAAACAGTTGCAAACATATCAGAAACTGCGCAGAGCTGCTGTTGTTCTTCAGGCAGCGTACAGAGGGCAGCAGGTCAGACAGGAAGTTGCTCGTTGGCATCAAGCTGCTACTGTGATCCAGTCTGCCTTCAGAAAACACAGAGAAGTCGTCAAATTCCAGGCCATGCGTCTATCTGCCATCATCATCCAGAGACGTCATCGGGCTCGTGTTCTTCAGAGGCAAGAAAGGGAAAACTTCCTAAGAATGAGACATTCTGCTGTGGTCCTACAAGCAGCTTTCAGAGGTCATTGTGTCAGGTCTGACATTGCCAAGATGCACAGAGCAGCTACTGTCATTCAAGCAAACTTCAGGAGATATAAACTTCAATCAGAGTTCAGGCGACAACGCTGGGCAACCTGTGTCTTACAGCAGAGGTTCAGAGCTCAAAGAACCAGAAACCTTGTGGTGAAACATTATCAAGAGGTTAGAAAAGCTGCCATCATTCTACAGGCTGCATATCGTAGAATGAAATCCAGACAGATGATCAAACTGCAGCATCAAGCTGCCAGTGTTATCCAGAGAGCTTACAGAGCTCACTGCGAACACAGAGAGTATCTCACTCTGAAATCCTCTGTCCTGACTCTTCAGAGAAGATATCGAGCCTCTGTAGCAGCAAAGAAACAGTTGCAAACATGTCAAAAACTGCGCAGAGCTGCTGTTGTTCTTCAGGCAGCGTACAGAGGGCAGCAGGTCAGACAGGAAGTTGCTCGTTGGCATCAAGCTGCTACTGTGATCCAGTCTGCCTTCAGAAAACACAGAGAAGTCGTCAAATTCCAGGCCATGCGTCTATCTGCCATCATCATCCAGAGACGTCATCGGGCTCGTGTTCTTCAGAGGCAAGAAAGAGCAAAGTTTTTGAAGTTGAAACAATCCGCCATAGTTCTCCAGGCAGCACTGAGAGGCTGGCGCGTCAGGAGGGATGTTAGCCTACAAAATCATGCTGCTGTTGTAATCCAGTCATACTGGAAATGTTTGGTGGAACGACGTATCTTCCAAAGAAAGAAAGATGCAGCTGTGAAACTTCAGCAGAGGATTCGAGCAGTGCAGCTCGGCAGGCAGGAGAGAAGCAAATACATCCAAGTGAGGCAAGCTGCCATCACACTTCAGAAACACTGGCAAGCCTGGATTGCAAGACAGCAGGTAAAGTTCATTTGCAGTACAAAAATAAACAGAGTACCGTAATTAAGAGGAACTGCAGCTTGTTTGGAGTCTCACAGTGTTGAAATGTGATTTGTAGTAAGCAGTCTCAATGTGTTATGTGGAGGGGAAAAAAAGTTGCTGGTTAAATGTAAGCCAATGTTTTTCAGGTACTAAAGGCCGCTCGTGCAGAGAGGAGGCTACGTTTTACGTCGGCCATATTTCACCATCTCAGTGCCATAAAGATCCAACGAGCACTCAGAGCTCACTGGGCTTTGGAGTCCGCTAAAAGACAGATCCATTCTGTTATCACCATACAGGTAGAGTCACAAAACATCCACAGTGCTACATCTATTGAAGAGTACAACAGTTTTTACAAATGGCATCTTGACTTTTTTTTTTTTTTTTTAAGCGACTGGTGAGAGCGAGGCAACAGAGAAGACGCTATCTGGAGTACAAGCTGAAGGTGGCTACAGCTCAGAGAGCAGTCAGGCACTGGCTAGCTCGTCGCCACAAGGCTGCGACTGTCATCCAGCAGGCTGTCTGGAAATTCCTCCTCCTCAGGCGTCAGAAGAGGGTTCAGCAGGGTATTCTCAAGGCCCAGGTACCGTAGTCAGTGCTGAGTGTGGTAAAGATGTTGCCTGTAATTCTAAAGGGGAGAGTCGCAGATTTCCAATTCAGTCTATATTTAGGTGTCCAAAGTTCATTCAACCCTCAGTCACCTCAGTTAGAACAGCCCATTAAAGATTTGCTAAATCTTTTCTTTCTACAATGATCAGTCCATGACATTATAACTGGGAAACAATTTCAGGAGGAGGACTGTTTTTAACATCTGACTGTTGCGAACATGGCCTAATTTTACAAAGAAAATATAGGTAACACTTTATATGACAACCCATAGGTAAGCAAAGAAAGGGATGCACAGAACTCCCCTGTCCCCAGCCACCTCTTCCAGCTCATCTGAGAAACACAGAGATGTTCTCAGGCCAGGCAAGAGATATAAACTCTACAATATCTTCTGAGTCTGCCACGGGGCCTCGTCCTGGTGGGACAGACCTAGAACACCTTATCCAGGAGGCATTCTTATCTGCCTCCTGGATAAGAATGCCTCCTGGATAAGGCACCTCAACTGGCTCCTTTTACTGTAGAGGGTATAGCGGCTCTACAGTAACATTATTTCTAAGTAAAAAGGCCACCCATCATTCCAAGAAAGCTCATTTCTGACACTTGTATTCCTGATCTCATTCTTTAGGCCATTACCCAGAGCTTGTGACTAGGGCTGGGTGATATGGCCTAAAATCCATATCGCGATATAATTTGAAGCACGTGCGGTAACGATATATATCGCAATATATTCTTTTCTTCTGTATAACGTATTTTCCACACTATAAGGCACACATAAAATCCTTTCATTTTCTCCAAAATCGAGAGTGTGCCTTATGTATGAATTCTGGTTGTGCTTACTGACCTCAAACCGATTTGGGCGTGCAGAAATCTGTTAAAAAATGTTTTAGTACAACTTTGGTAAGCCGCACTGCTTGATGGATTGTCAGAGCATTACGGCTGCCATAGTGAGGAGCTTCGCGGAGTAATCTGGGTCCAAAACTCCTTCTGCTTCAGGTCCCAAAGTCAAATGAACACTGAGCGTTAAAAACAGTCTAAACTCTTTCATCTTTAATAAAATCATCAGCGTTGCTGCTTTACCAGGTGTAACAATTAAGTTTAACATCCAGGCTTCCAGGAAAACAGAATTTCTTAAATTTAACGGAGTTAGAAGTTAACAGGAAGTTAGCTCGCTAGTTTCCACCTAAACATTTCATACCATGTTCTGACAGAGATTTTTGAAACTAATTAAAACGTACAGCTCTGCTACCACTTCCAACATAAATGAAGACAGAAAACTAAACAGCAGTGGCGTTTGCAGGGTTACTGAAGTTGGACTACCTGGTGTTTAATGTTGTGCTACGTGATTGCTAGCGACACAGCTATGTTAGCATAACATTAGCACAGTGAAGCTGGAGGATGAACGCCAACTTTTTTTCCACTCGATAAAAGTTAACGTGAGGGATTCTGGTGGTCAGGGACAAATGCAATCGCATGGCAGGATGCTATACACGGGCCAAACTTCAGTCAGGAGAACAACTGAGACTTTTCATCCACAATAGGTTAGTTATTAATATACTGCAACAACATGGGGATAGGAACAGCTGTGAGAGAATTCAACATAAATGAATCAAATTTACGGAAGTGGAGGACGCGCAGTTTTTGGCTTTCCCCATATTTCAAAAGTGCTTCATCTCTTTGCTATGACTGTCGCCTGGCATAATTTGCAGATGATAATGGTTGTAGCCGCTGCGATGCTTTCAACCAAAACAGGCATCATCAACATGCGGTAGAGCGGTATAGTCAAAATCTCTATCGTTGGCCAAATTTATATTGTTTCTATCGTATATCGTTTCTATCGCCCACCCCTACTTGTGACCATAGATGAGAGTAGGGACGTAGATTGACTGGTAAATCGAGAGTTTCACTTTTACTCTCAGCTCTCTGTTCAGCACAACGGATCGGTTCAGCATCACTGCAACCATAGACCCGTCCGTCTCCCGCTCCCCTCAGTCATGAACAAGAGCCCAAG
Source organism: Aulonocara sp. 'chitande type north' Nkhata Bay (assembly GCF_057382095.1). Lineage (NCBI taxonomy): Eukaryota > Metazoa > Chordata > Actinopteri > Cichliformes > Cichlidae > Aulonocara > Aulonocara sp. 'chitande type north' Nkhata Bay. The sequence continues at coordinate 11,217,164 of NC_141360.1, forward strand.
ATGCTTGGGCCATGGCCTCAGACTTGGAGGTGCTGATTCTCATTCCCACCACTTTATACTTGGCCAGTGTCAGCTGGAGGCGACAGACCTGATCAAGTCAAAAGAACAACATAATCAATGAAAAGCAGAGATTCTGGGACCACAAAAGTGAAAGCCTCCTGCCACTTTGCTATGCCTACAAATTCTGTCTATAAAAATTATAAACAGAATTGGTGACAAAGGGCACCCTTGGAAGAATCCAATACCCACTGGGAATGAATCTAACTTATTGCCAGTAATGTGGACCAAGCTCTTGCAACGGTTGTATAAGGGCCGAATGGCTCATATTAACAAGCAACACACCAAGGAATCAAACCCTCTCGTCTACCGGGGGAAAAAAACTCCAATATACAGGCAGCCAGCCAAGGACATGCCAAGATACCGCTTGTCACCAAAAGCAACTTCTAGCTGGGACAGAGTCCAGCCCCTGTCCAGGAGGCTGGTTCCAGAGCTCAAGCTGTGTATTGAGGTGAGCCCGGTTATATCTCTTTGGTACCTTTCAACCTCACACACCAGCTCATGCTCCTCCTCCACCAGAAAGTTGACGTTTCACCAGCCTCAGTAGCTTGGGATCAGCCCACCAGGGTCCACCAGGGTCTCCCTTGACTGGCACCCGTCACACACTGCACCCAACCCCTATAGCACCCAACCCCTATAGCACCCAACCCTCTCCTGTGGATGGTGGGCCTACAGGAGGAAATGCTCATTTGCCTTCTCCAGGTTGCGTCCGGTCAGGCCTCCAGGCCACCAGGGGCTCTCCTTCAGGTACCCTCCCCAGACCTGGCTCCAGGGCAGAGCTCCACTAACCTTATCCCAGGCAGGGTGAACTGTTCCCTTGATTGTGTACACATAACGGTCTTCTAAACAGCTTTGTCTGGTTCCTCACCCAGGACCAATTTACCATGGGAGATCCTACCAGGGGCAAAAGGCCTTTCGAGTGCATAGCCCCTGGAATTCTTGGGACACACAAACCCCTTGACTACAATAATATAGCAAATTACAGAGGAGAATTTATGTAATGCATAAGTAACGTTAATAATTTTATAACTTAAGGTATTTTATAGGAAAAAAGACAATTTATACTTTTAAGTACTGCCCAATTTCACGGAAATTTTATGGACAAGCAATTTCCCAATTTTACATCATAAATAAACTGTACTGTTCTATGGACATGTCATAGTATGGAGTAGATTAATTGTGCCTTTGTATATTATTATTATTATTATTATTATTATTATCTTTTTTTTTTTTTTTTTTTTTTACATCTTTTCTTAATATTCATCATGTTTGTGAGTATGACAGATCTTTTAAAAATAAAATTGATTTCTCCCAACCCCTGAGTTTTTGTAGGTAACTATAATGACATTGTTATTAAAAGAAAAATAAATTGAAATTCAATTTAATGATGGAGGAATCACTCCCTTAGTTGCAGGCTGTGTTTTAAAGTGTTACCAAAATTAAAAGCAACAACTTGTTATCCAGTCTTTACTTTATCCTCATCATTTTGATATTTGTTGACAATGTAGTCAGCAAAATGTTGTTACAACCTACAAAGTAAGGCAGTAACAGCCTTGCTGGGATCATTTCTTTAATTTTGCTGTTAATATTTAATACTTCTAATAACAGTTTACACTAGCAAAATGTTTGCTATGAATTGATGGAAATCAAATAATTTTATACACATTTTGCCCTGAAAATTGTTAACTTATTTAGTTTTCCAACAGTTTGAAACTAATGTGAGTTTTTGTTTTGTTTGTTTGTTTTTAATTTAATTTAATTTTAACCACTTTCTCCTTCTAGGCTCTGTGGAGAGGACACTGCTCCCGCAGATTGAATGACAATCCCAAGATTGTAAAGCTGAGGCACCGCTTACGTGTGGTCACTGCCAGTGTCCGAGAGGAAGACAAACTGTGCAATAAAACTTCATGTGCACTGGACTACCTTCTTCGTTATAAACACTTCTCGTACATTCTGGAGGCCTTGAAAAATCTTGGTAAGGCTTTTTGTTGTCTACTCGTTTCCCCTCATGCTGAGTACAAAAATGGAAAAATAGTTTTAAACAGCATTTTCCCTGCAAGTCATCCCACAGCTTTAGATGTGGCAACTTATGTAACACTAAACAGCTTAATGACAATATCTTTGGCTCACCCCACCACAGCACTGAACAAACGCCATGCAAGTTATAGTTTACTCAGCTTACGATCAGACATTATTTTCAACTGAGTGAATGAGCACACGTGAGCCATGACGAATTATTTCACATATCATTATGAGAGGCAGAAGATGCATGTAGTTCCTACCAAACATTTAGATGGTCCCAGTAATATAGTTACTTTTCACTGTGAAGTAACAGTGATTTCTGGAAGTGTTCCTGGGCCCAGGCAATGATTTCATGACACAGCCATGCTTGGTTTTAAAGCAGTGTTGCCTGAGGGCCCAAAGATGGCAGATATTCAATACTGATTTGTACTTGTGCCTCTTGCATGCTGATATTTCTCCTCATTCTAATAATCTTTAGATGAGATATTCTGTGCAATTTAACATTGAGGACCATTATAAATGAGTGAATGGACAACTCGAGAATGAGTATTTAAATTGATACCACAGACGTATCTACTAGAAATTCTTCTGAGAAACTGCCTCTTTAAAACGCTTCAGCATTTCTGGAGCATTTCTTTGTGTTTCTTGTCTTTCTAATGTGTGATGTGTAGAATCAAAACCCACTTCTGGTCTTTGAATTATGGTGGGTAATATTTTAGGGACTATTTCTACAATCACTCCCAAATCTATTAAATATTTTATAGTTTAAAATGTGTAAATATATATGTGCCTAATTGGCCAAAATGCATACTTCTTATTCATGTAAGAGTGCATCTTATGATTTGTCCTGACTGAAATCTCTTTGTGCGTGCCTCTGTGTTTGCATGTTGCATTCGTGTGCAGAAACCGCCACCAGGCTGTCCCCAGAGTGCTGCGAGCGGCTTGTGGAGAGCGGAGCCACTAACGTCATCTTCACACTAATCCGTTGCTGTAACAGGAGCGTCCCCTGCATGGACGTCATCACCTTCTCCATTCAGATACTTCTCAACCTTTCCAAGGTACTGCAGACACAGAACAGCACTTTGTATTTTATGCTTCCTCATGAAGTAATCCGGTACTCTCAGGTTATAAACATAAAAGGTAAACCGGTTAATTAGTTTAGTGTGACATTAAAGCTGAAGGTAGACAGTTGTTTATTTTTTGTTTTTGTTTTCCTACAGGCCCAACATTAGATTAAGCTGTTTTAACTGTCTGTAGACACATGAAATGGAGGAGATGTTTTAGCTTATATTTTGCTATCTCCACCTCCTCCACTCCTCAGTTCCAGCATATTTAACAATGTCAGTGTCAGATTTCACCTAAGACTAAGGGTAGGACAGCAACCTCCTTGTGACTAGAAAGAAATTATAGTTTCCCATTGGTTGCATTGAATTTCTTCACATTAGGCAAAAGTTAACAAGTATTTCCACCTAGGTGTGTCACGATACTGGACATTAGTAGTCGGTACAAACAGCAGTAGAACTGAACAATTCTCACAGCCCAATTCGATACCAAAACAGAAATGATCTGAAGTGACATCTCGCATACTCGACCATAAACTGCCTCATTAAAGTCATTTTTAAAACACTGGCAGATCATTTATTTAAAATGTTAACATTGTATAGCCTACTAATGTTATATTACACTAGCATAAGCATTTAATGTTAGCCATTGCAAACATTTTAGCCAGTGGAACAAAGCTGATTTCACAGCTTTGTTGGTAATTTACATTTTGGCATAATAAAAGCAGGATAATGGTTTGGATGTTTGTAATGTTAATTGAAAAGCATTCACGCTGATCTATTCAAACTGATCTGGGAGCTATTCTTTTAGTTCACTTAGGCCACACAATTTCAGTACAGTACAGTAACATGCTTGCATACGGCTTTTTGGGAAATCAGTCCTTACTCACATTTTCAGAATTTTGGTAGGAAGTGATACAACACATATTGGTTCTGGTGACATCCCTAGTTACAGCAACCAACCTATCACACACTTACACAATGGTTTTCCTTAGTGTGACTGTAATATAAGGTGGTAACAAATACTTATTTATGTACAGATATATTAAATGCAGAGTACTTTTATACAGTATTCTCATGGCTAGACATTTTGTGTCATCATATAAAGGTACATAAAAGTATATAAAAGTTGGTGCTGCATCACTATCCAGTATTTCTTAAATTCAGCAGTATTTTTGGTTGCATTATTTTAAACAGTAACTTGCAAGAACACAGAGAAGATGCATTTAAAGAGCTCTATCACTTAACTCTGGTTGTCTGAAAATATCAGAACTAAAGTGTTATCAAGCTTTCCTGTTTTCTCTAAAAGCATTTCCCATTTCCTGTATATAGATCTGACCCTCTGTCAGACTGTTTGCTGTTATCGATTTCTCTCTTCTCGCTGTGAACTTTGTTCTTCTTGCAACATAATCTGCCTGACTGTGACGGGAACATGTTGGCGTGGTAGACCCAGACATCTTACTTATTTGTTTTGAATCTTCTGGCTGGAAAGGGATTGTTTAGACAAGTGGGGGTTGAATAAACCTGTAATCTGTATACTGTCGATGGTAAATGACCGTCAGCACACCCGTGCTTTTGAGAAGCTTACACTGCTGTGGATGAGGGCAGCAGCAAAACATTTGTATGGGAATGTAAAGCTTTTGGATCCAAATATGTTCCCTCACAAAAGCCAACAGACTCATTTGACAAAAACAGGTTAATTTGTACCGTTCTAAAACATCAAACAATAGGACAAACTAATCCCTGCTTAGTTTTGAGAAATTACACCTCCCATCATTCTGTGCAGTGTTTAACTTGGTAGAACCTGGGACCATTTCGTGGCCTTTCCGTTTTTTAATTCCACGCCATTTCCACTGTGTTTAATGGAGTATAGCCAAATTTTCAAACATGTATTTTTTTCCCATTTTATTTTAAAATTTCAGTCTGAGTTTTTTAAATGAGCTTAAATGGCTGAATAAAAGGCATACATCCACTATCGAACCTCGTGGCCGATTTGTGCCCCATTGAAACCCATTATAAACGCTATTTTTCACTGTACAATTATTACCATTAACGTCTTGCGATGGCTTAACTTTCACTTTCATTCTGGACTCAGGGCCTTAGAATTGTAATTTTTTATTTGGCCACCGGGTGGCGCCCTTGTTCCACATGTGACGCCCGCTGGAACATACACACCTTCTCCAGCGGCCTGCTCGAGACAGATACCCGGAAAAGGCAGACTAATTTCCCGCGTGCAGCAGCAGCTTGGCCCGCTGCTCGTTCCGGACCATTTTATGACCTTAGGATCGTTTGAGGGTGCATTAATTTTTTTTAATCAACAGGAAATGACGTATTTGTTTTCACGTGGTAGCGGAAGTGTGTGCTGCAGACACGGGAACCGAACCATATGCTCCGGCGCTGCGCGAAACACACCCGCGGCAGAGGCACTCCTCCCCGGGGGAGCAGGAGCAGCAGCGCCGCCTGGGGACATTTTCGGCTTCTGCAAAAAAAATTAAAAACGGATCGAAATTAATGTTGGTGCCAATCTTTTGTCCATCTAAAGGCCTAATTATAATAACAATAAAATATTACTTCAAATGTTTTTTTTGGAAAATATTTTATGTTTTATGTTTTTGGGGCAAAAAAAGCAGTGCGCTCATGTGACGAAACCGGGATATAAAGGGTAAAATCCGCGAAATGTAATTAAAACTTGACATGAATATTTCAAGGAGAAGTAGGAGGAGAAGTAGGTCTAAAAGTTTGGCTAATTTAAAGTGGAATAAAATATTAATATATAAATTTTTTATAGCACTTTTTGGGCGTGGTCGATAGTGTGCATTTTATGAAATGCGCTCCTGGAAAAAAAATAAAAAAGGCGATCGAAATGACTGTTGGTGCCAATCTTTAGTCCATCTAAAGGCCTAATTATAATAACAATTGAATATTACTTCAAATGTTTTTTTTGGAAAATATTTAGTTTTTTTGTTTTTTGGGGCTAAAAAAACAGGGCGCTCATGTAATAAAACTGGGATTTAAAGGGTTAAAACAATGAAAATATAATTAAAACTTGACATGGATATTTTAAGCAGAAGTAGTTTTAAAAGATTGACTAATTTAAAGTAGAAAAAAATATTGATATATAACATTTTTAGAGCACTTTTGGGGTGGGACCATTTTTGGTCCCGAGGTTCACGAAAGGATGGGATTTTGAGGTTCTACCAAAGGTTAATGAAATGAGATTACCAGCATGGAAGCTGTCTCATGATTGTGGCTTTAACAGCTTTGCTTAAGGCCTTACATGTCATCTACAATCTATAAGAAACTGCTTTCTGTAAAGCTAATTTAACTGCAAAGTGACCATTTATGTGGATATGTAGCAGATAAAACATGTATTATGTTCACTTTTTTGTGTGTGCGTGAAGCATTAAATATGAAGAACAAAGTGGACGAGGGTGGTGTTTATTTTTGAGTGTTTCTGTCTTTTTCAGCCAAAATAGAACATGCAACAGTGGATGCGTTAGTGTTGTTTAAGTGTGCAGGACTAACATCGTCTCCCCTCCCTCCTCAGTACCACAAGACCATTGAGGCGGTGTATTCAGTGGAAAACTCTGTGGAGACGCTGCTGGACCTGCTGCAGAGATACCGGGAGAAGGCAGGGGATAAAGTGGCAGAAAAGGGTGGAAGCATCTTCACTAAGGCCTGTTTCCTTGTTGCGCTCCTGCTGCAGGACAAGCAACGCACTGAGGTCCGTAGACACTGTAACAAACGGATAACACGAGTGCATAAATACCAATATCAATGATATTTTTACACAAGAGAAAATGCTAACTATTTTGCTTACTGTATTTTCTTTAGGAGGTCAAAAAGCTACCCAAGGTCTTGGATAGGATCCACAGTATTTACCGCCTCACTGCTCGCAAACACAAGATGGACACAGAAAGAACAATCATCAAGCAGAAGATGAGCGCGTCGATCAACGGGAGCTTCTTCGTTCCAGTGACGCCTCGTAAATCCCGCGCTGCACCAAAGTATGGATATTCCTGAGTTACATAATATACTGAAAGTGTGCTTGTATGTTTCCAGAGATAACTAAAAGTTTTTTGTTTTCTTTCAGGTTTGCACCAGATTGGGTTCTCAGGCGAGATAAGCTCAAAGACATTGTAGACCCCCTCAGGGCCATTCAGATGGTGGCGAACACACTGTCCATTGTGCTGTAAATAAACATGCTCATATATATATATATATATTTTTAATCCATGATCTTCTTTTTAAAAACTTAAGAAAAGTATTGCCGTCTTATTTTTATTTTTTGTAAACCAATTCATTTTTATGTATATAATAAAATGGATTTGTCTATTAAATTGTTTCTTCTGGATCTACTACAGTGGGGAGAGGCATGCAAGGTTAACCTGTAACAGCACATGTCAGGATCGCCATTACTCCCAAAATGGCAGTTTTTACTAAAATCCCTTTTGATGTAATACCGGCCTGTGCAAACAAGAAGACAGTATGAACAGATGGGCGCAGGAGTGTGTCATTGGCTGCTGACTTGTGATTAACAAGTCCTGTGATAATCCTCCACTCACACTTAGAATGACTGAAATTTACAAAATGGACTACAGTAGGGGTTAATGGTTAAGGTGTGACAGTGGGTAAAAATGAGCCACACCCTGTTAGGTAATCATAAGCAACAGTCATTATGTGACAATAACCACTGAAGAGTTGAAAGAGCAGTAAGCAAACTAGACCAGTGAAAATTATTTTTGGCATGTTCATATAAGTTCATTTAAGGCAGCGGTCCCCAACCTTTTTTCCGCCACGGACCAAAATTTAACGGACCGGCCTTTAAGGTGTCGCGGATAAATACATCAACAACAAAAAAACTAGTATTGGTACCGAAAAAAAGATTTATTCATAACACCCAGAAAAACCGATTTGGCGATTAAAAACAATAACAAAATAACGCTAAAAACCGATAAAAATCCTGAAAACCTGAATGCCATAAATGTCATCAATTAGGCTGGAATAATTTGTTTCTAGTGGCTTCTATTGTAAGTGCTTTACATTTCAGCATGACATCCTGTATGTGTCCTACAATGAGGACACTTGAAGCTGGTCATTTTCTTAGAATGGAGCTAAAGATAAAACCAAAACAAAACCAAACTTTCATAAGAAATCTTTATTCTGCAGTAAGGGACATTAAAAACCTAATAATGTTATCATTAAAAATATTAAAATGTGAAGTAAGAGCAAAATGTATGTTTGATACATTCAGTCATGAGTATTTTATACTCTTATTATTCCTGTTAAGAATATCTGGAATATGCACTTCTTACAGTGGCCATGTTACACAGTACTCTGCTCAAATGTAGGTAATGTTAGACATGAGTCTCCTGGAATTAGACCTCAGTACTGTTAAAGTTGATTTACTGACCCGTTGCTGTGTCAATAAAAGTGCAAAAAATAAGAGTGCTTCTGGTGTCTTGCTTTAAGATAAAGTCCCATATTTTTTTTGTTGTAGCTTTTTGAACAGATGGTGTCTTATTCTCAGCGATTTTTTCTAATTATTGTTCTCAGAGTTAAGATTTAATTCTTATATTTAACTCAATCAAGAAAGAAACAATTCAGTCTCTTTCCTTGTAATAAGTCAAATTTTCTTCATTTAAGCATAAATTTTAGACAGTTTTGTCTAGTTAAAAGGCATCGATTAATTTCTAGTTTTAACAATTCTAGTCAAGCAACTTTTGCTCACCACAATGGCAGATTTTTTTTCTTCTCAAAACAAGAAACTTTTGTCAGATTTAAGAATATTTGGCCTGTTTCAAGTATAACTGTTTATGCAGTGCCGGATCTCAGTGGGGGGTACACTGCAAAAACTCAAAATCTTATCAAGTATATTTGTCTTGTTTCTAGTCAAAATTTCTAATCACACTTAAAATACAAGAAATCAGCTACAGAGCAACATTTCAGTGAGATATAGGAACTTGTGAAAAAGTCTTGAAAACATATTGTTTTATTTTATTGTTTTATTTTTTGTACCTTTTTAACATTTCACAAAGTAAACTTGTTTTGTATTATGAACACATGTTTTTGTTGGCTGGTTAGAGTTACTTTAATAAATGCACGACATCTTGCATTACTTAAGAGTGCTTGTGGATTAGATTTATACATTTTAATTTAACATATGAGTTTTACTTCTAGTGTGAAGTAGAAGAAAGCAGAAAACGGACCAAATCAGACAATCTGTGATTTATTATTCCACATCTGAAAACAGAAGATCAGAAATCATTTCAACTTTTCACTCTCGGCATGTGGGTAGGACTAACACACCACTATTACATCTCTGACGCATTGCCACAGTACCAGTAGATAATCCTCTGGTACACCTGAACTCTATTATTTCATCATGAACTAAATACTTAGTGCCACTTGATTTCAAGGTGATGTTATGCTGTCTCATTTCATCTTCATTCACAATGCAAGGCCCTGCAAGAGACAAAGATATAAGAATATTATGATAAAGATGTAAAAGAATATTATGATAAAATTATTCTTAATATTGGGGAGAACTGTAACTTACTGAGGCATCTCATGTGTCCAGTCCATTCACCATAGAGGCAGGTTTTGTAAGGTTCTCCCTCCATAATGTAGTGACTCTGACACATGTATTCAATAGTTTCATTATGGCTGTAATGCTCTTTGATGGCAGTCTTGGTGTCTCCATCCTCAAGAGCTGGAGGTATCCCACAGGGTGGAATTTCTGAAAATAAGTGAAGAGCCAAGATTGACAAAAAGATGATCACGTGGCGCAGCTGTGATACTTTCAGGAACGTTGGTATGCTGGCTTTTGAGGAAATGCTGTTCAATTATGTTTTTTCCTTCAATGAAAAATGCCTCAAAACCTTAGAAAGAAACATGTAGCTGTATTTGTTTTCCTGAGTAACTAATATTATTTTCTCATATTTATTCTATATATCGTTTACTGAAGGACATGAATAATTAAGTAAATGTCTAAAACATGCATTTGCTAATAATAAGCATTAAAAGTTTTCTTAACCATTCATTAATTTACTTAAGAAACTGTTCCCTTAATCACAAGTAGCAGATCTGAGTTTTTTTTCTTTTTGACATTTTTCAGGGAATTGAATTCATATGATGCTATAATAAGTGAATTCATTTGAAATTGAACACAGTTTCACAAATTTAGTATTTGTATCCATTCTTGCCGGGGGAGCTAGATGATTTTTGTGGGGGTGGCCAGCCTGAAAATATGATTTACACATGATTTTAAATTCAAAATCCAGAAACTCACAATTCACTTACTGTTCTGTACTACTACAAAACACTGTGTGGCTACAACACGCAACTCAATGATGTGGTCGTACATGCTACTTGCAAACTGTAATAGTAGTAAAAGAAAAAGCCAATTTTCGCCTCTTGTATCCTCGATCTTGTTCTTTCAGTCACTACCCACAGCTTGTGACCATAGGTGAGGGTAGGGACGTAGATCAACTGGTAAATCAAGAGCTTCTCTTTTACACTCAGATCTCTCTTGAACAAGATGGACCAGTATACCGCATCACCAATCCATTTGTGGATCTCCTGCTCTCTTCTCCCCTCAGTTGTGAACAAGACCCCGAGATACTTAAACTCCGAGAAACACTTGGGGCAGGAACTCATCCCTGACCTGGAGTGGGCACTCCACCCTTTTCCAGCTGAAGACCATAGCGTCAGATCTGGAGGTGGTGATTCTCATTCCCACCGCTTCACAGTCAGCTCCGAACTGTTCCAGTGCAAACTGGAGGCTTGCCTAGATTATTTTGTGCACTGGAATTTAATAGTACAATTTTAAATAGTATATTACTAATAGTAAGAAAGTAAGTAAGTAAAATTTATTCATATAGCACTTTTCACAGATAAAAATCACAAAGTGCTTTACAACACAGGAAATGGAAATATAAAAACAATATAACAGTAAATAAAACAATGTAAAACAATAAAACTATAAAAACAGCATAAGAAGAAATTAATCAAATGCTTTTCTAAATAAAAATGTCTTCAGCTGTTTCTTAAAAGAATCAATGGAGTCCGTGCAGCGAAGAGACAGTGGGAGAGAATTCCCCAACCGTGGTGCCACAGTCTGAAAAGCCCGATCACCACGAGTTTTAAAACGAGTGTGCGGTACCACCAGCAGTCTCTGATCTAATGACCTTAAAGCCCGAGAAGATGTATGTGGTTTCAGCAGGTCAGATAAATATTGAGGAGCTTGACCATGTAGGGCCCTAAAGGTTAGAACTAAAATTTTAAAATGAAACCTAAAATTTACAGGCAACCAGTGAAGGGAGGCCAAGACTGGAGTGATATGCGATCTTCTCTTGGTGCCTGTTAAGAGACGTGCTGCAGCATTCTGCACAGTCGGAAGACGATTTAAGGCTGATTGGTTAAAACAAGTAAAAAGGCCATTACAATAGTCTAAACGAGAAGAAATAAAAGCATGAATAATCATCTCACGTTCAAGCTTTGATACCATTAGTCTGAGTTTAGAAATATTCCGTAAATGATAAAAACAGTTTCGGACCAGCTGCTTAGAATGCTGCTCGAGCGACATCGAGCTGTCAAATATGGCACCGAGGTTTCTAAGGGTTGATTTTACAGAAGGGTCTAAGAAGCTGATATGCTGTCTAATTTCTGGGACCATGTGGTCTGGAGCAATAATTAGAGTTTCTGTTTTATCAGAGTTTAGTTGGAGAAAATTATCATTTAACCATTTGTTGATTTCTGTCAGGCAATTACTTAAATTAGACAATTTATAAAACTCAGACATTTTGAAGGAACAGTATAGTTGGATGTTGTCAGCATAGAGATGATAGGAGATATATTTATAGCGCTTAATAATTTGGCCTAGGGGAAATACATAAAGTAAAAAGAGAATTGGACCCAGGACAGATCCCTGAGGTACCCCACACGGCAAAACTGTTGATTCTGATGTGACATGATTCATGCAAACAGTAAAAGATCTCTCAGACAGATTTGATATAAACCATTTTAAAACAACACCAGTAATCCCAAACAAGTTCTTGAGTCTGTTTATCATGATACTGTGATCTACTGTGTCAAGAGCAGAGCTGAGATCCAACAGGACCAGCACTGTATATTCTCCAGAGTCTGCTGCCATCAAGATATCACTAGATACTCTAAGTAAGGCCGTTTCAGTGGAATGCAATTTACGAAAACCAGACTGGAACAGCATTTTTAACGGCATTTTTATCCAGAAAATAGTTAAGTTGTTCTACTACTGCTTTTTCTAAAATTTTCGATATAAAAGGCAATTTGCATATTGGCCTATAACTGTTAGGAAGAGATGGATCCAGCTGGGGTTTCTTTCATTTTGGCTCAACAATAGCTTGTTTAAAGAAGCTGGGGACTGAGCCAGTATGAAGAGAAGTATTTATCATTTCCACAATATAGGGGCCAATTGAATCAAACACACTAGTGAAAAATGAAGATGGAAGGACATCAAGGGGGCTTGAAGTCTGTTTTATATGACAAAGCAGGCATCTGATGTCTTGTAATGTAAAAGGAGTAAAAGAGGACCAAGTATCAGAGGAGAGCAAGTTGAAAGTTTGATATTGAGAAGATGATGGAGAGAGTAGTATAGTATAAATAGTATAGAATAGAATAGTATAAAATGTTGTGTGTGTGCGTCTGCTGTTTGTGAGCTGGAAAGGTGCCAGTGTCCCTGAGACATTTTCACAGCATGCACATAATCATGTGGTAAAAGATTTCAGTCTGTGTAACTGTAATAAAGAAAACAAAATCAAAAATTTTCTGTGTTAAAAATAGTACAGGATACTCCCAATACCTAGCTTCCAAACACTCACTGCTTTTTAACCATTTCCAGTTTCTCATTGCTGCAGTGAAACTGAAATTAATGCCCAGTTCTTACAGGTTTTTTTTGATGATGTAAAGTATTTGCCCCACCATTTTTATTTATTTATGTCATGTACGTACGTAAACACTTAATGGCGAGCTCCTTCCATTCCCCAGCTATGCAGTTAATCGTAGCTTTTCCTTCCATAATGTAATTGTCAAAGCACTGATAGGTTACTTCAGAGCGAGATGGGTATTGCTTCCGATAACGAGTTGTAATAACAGCATTTTCAACTTTGGGTGGAGGGCTGCAGTTATCATGATTAGCTGTAAGACATCACAACATGTACACTATTAATTTACACTCTGTAATCTTTTCATAAAAACATGCATCAAAATAATGGTTGAGGTGACTGACATTTACAGATATCATCAAGTGATCCATTTAAATCCCATCGTCCGTCACGACAGGTTAATTCCTCAATCTTAGCAGAGTATCCTTCATTGCAATCAATGAACATCATTTCTTGGGTCTGTCCGTGTCGTTCAGTACTCCCTAGTATTCCTTCCCCATTAGGAATCTCAGGAGCTTCTCGACACTTTTGTTCCTCTAAGGTGGATATGATTACAAACAATCAGGCAAAATATTACAGATGGATGAAATCCATTTCCATATTTAAAAATGTGATCAGAATAAGCAATGGAAGAAACTCTGTATGAATGCACTTATTGTAAGATATTACAGAAAATATTTTCACACCAGTTTTCTTAAACATAACTGCAGATAAAACTCAAATGTTAAAAAGATGTTTAAAACAGATTTCAAAACTTATATTTTTCTACCTAAACATCTTATACTCCCCATCTTGACATTGGTATTGAACAAGTCACTGTGTTTGCTTCAAGCTAATAACAGAAGATACTTTAATTAGAAACTTTAATTACCAATACAGCTTTCAACTCCAGACCAAACACCGTGCACACATGTGGCTTCACCCCACCAGCCTTTGCTGAGAGGTTTGTAACCATCCTCACACCTGAAGTAAAGTTTGTCACCATGTTGCCAAACTTTAAGTCTGCGGTCAAAGCTCGTTGTTGGACATCCTGTTATAGCTATCAGAAAGACAGATATTACATTTAGATATTATCACAGAGCAGTCAGAATACATTCTTGTGTTATTAGTAGTGATTCATAGATAACATTATTCAACTATCTTTGGACTAGGCTTAAATATCCTTAATACTATTGAATAGACTGTGTAATGTCTGTTATTAAGTGACTAGCATTGAATCCTGCTGACTTTGGCAAACCTCCATTTCGTGTGGTTTTTGATTGTCTTTACGTGAGATGTTTGGATGAAATTTGGTTCATGACTGTCACTACTATTAGACTTTCAGACTGCAGCTTTAGATTCTTACCAAAACAGCAAAAACCTCAGCCACAAGTGAGACTGAGCTTTCAACTTGCATTTGACTTTTACCACTGCCATCTTAATGGATGGGTTCACCCGGGTCTACGCCTTTAACAAACTAGTGAACTCAGTAGGCATTAACAAACATACTTCTCTTTTGTATTTACCACCCCAATATCAAATTTTTTGAGATGCAGTACAAAAGGTAAATGAAAAGATACAGAAATGATTTGCAAATGTCATAAACTGAAAAATACACAATTTTAGGATTTTTTTTTTTTTTAATTTGATGCTAGCGACACATCTGAAAGAAGTTGACAAGGAAAGAGTCATCCTTTCTACTAGCATCCCTTCTTATATATTAGAATTGAAGAAATCAGGTGCTGGACCTTTGGGACAGCCGCCCTGTGGAATAGGCTTTTAGTTGCGCAAAGCCTTCCCATGATGTGTCAGATGTTAGTGAGCGAGGACCCAAAATGCAGACTCAGGGAAGCAGAGGGAGCTAAACAAAACAAGAGCTGGTGATTTCAACTGATAAACAGACACAAATCAAATAATAATTTTTTTTATATTTGCGGTTCTATTTCTTACAGGAGCATGTGTAACAGAAAACAATACCTCATCTCATTATTATTATTTTTGTTGTGTATGGTAAAGATCAATATAGACTATCCAGTCACTTATACACTGCAATCCAAAGTGTAATTAAAGAAATATTATATAAATAATACATAAATATCTTATTCGAATGGTTACTGTCATGAGTGAAAGTTAGAAAGTCAGCCACTGGAGTTGGAGCTCCATTCACTCATATCAGCAAGGAGAGAATGGCACAATGTACTGTAAATTCATTAAGATCAAACAGCCTCTGTTTTAATAAAACAGACTTTTACAGCTATGACTCCATCTGTTCTCTGTAAAATGTTATTTACTGCATTAACTGACTTCATGGTCAGTATATAACGTTACTCATATACTGCACTGACATAAGGAATATATATATACCTGAAAATTAAATGTTAGAAAAACAAATTCATTAATTAGAGGCGACCTACTTCTTAACAGTTTTTTTTTTTAATTCTCACTGATGCTTCTGGTGTGAATCTCTCATAAAGAACAGCAGGAGGTTCGCTATGACAAAAACTCCAGACCCTGAGTAAAACATCATGCCCATTATCATGATATGGCAATAGCCAAACTGGCCTCCAGGTGTCACTTTGGAGATTTCAGATTGAGGAAAAAAGATGAATGAAGCAAAACCAGAAGCAAAACATAAGGAACACAAACTCTCAAAATAAAACAGGAAGTGAGATATCACAGAAGACACATAAATGAACTAAATAAAAGGAAGACGACACAAGCATGGAAGACTAAAGGAGGAATCAAACTAATAGAAGTGGGAATTAGGAATAGAAGTAAATGTGAACGCTAAACAAAAAAAGGATTCAAACAGATACTTAAGCCAAGGTTAAAGTCGGATGCAGACATGGACAACCGGAGACCCAAAGGCCCAGTTATTATTCTGTGTTAAACTTCTTTGATGTCTGCTCGACGTCTACCACCAGGTGCAATACCATACAAATTCTTTTTGGATAAGTTAGCTCCGTCAAAAAAAAAATCAGTACCTTGGCACGAAACCTCGCTCTAACCATCTGATGACAAAATTTACGGCACTGGGATCCGAATGAGCCCCAAGCAGATTTGTATGTGTGGAAAGTATAACCTTTTCTTTATTTTCAGGGCAAGAAATCCCAGAAAAAGATGGACAAGGCGATGACATCATTGTCAAGGAAAATGCATGTTACTCTTTGATAAGAGTAACATGCATTGCTTCACAAAAGAAAAATGAGAAAGTATGTAACGCATTTTCATGGCAAGGACCACTCCTTGCCATGTCCCTCTCCATATGTGGATATGGAGAGGGACAGAGGGCCACGAATGGAAACTCGAGTCCGACGCAAACTGCGGGAATATAGAAGAGACTACTAAATATGAATGACAAGGAGGATAGGAGCTACACTCACAGGCAAGCAGTCTAAATAAGAAGGTAATATGCTCTATTTGGTTTCATTGTGTCCAAGTCGGTATGTTGATAGTTCAGTTGATCAGATTTATAAGTTACCATATATGTTGGACTCATCTAGTGTAAGTGGGATATACCAGTTGGACAGTCGCCACAACACTAGGGAAAGCCCCCACCGTATGGTGGGTCCTTTCTCTCCTCTCTCCAACAGGGACCTAAAAGGGTCGAATGATCCTGAGTATATGGACGACTCTATATTGGTTCTATTGTTTTTGTGTACTAATCTTAGTTTTGTGTTAACAGTGGGGGCACAATGTTTTATTTCAGTGACATTTGGAATGCACATTCATGGTTCTGTCTGGCGGTATAATAAAGCCAAATGTTAAAGGTACTCTCACTTAACGTAAATGGACTCCAAAGCCCGACAAAGCAGGGAAAAATTCTTAGTAAACCGAAAAGAGAGGATATTGATGTGGCATTTCTACAAGAGACACATTTGGTGGGCCTTGAGCACGAGACACTTAAGAGACAAGGTTTCAAGCACGCTTATTACTCTTCAAATGGTTTAAGACACACAAGAGGAGGGGGGTTATTTTAATATCAGGGAAGGTCATTCTTGAACACTTTGCTACAATTAGGGATAGAGAAGGCAGATTTATCCTGGTACAGGGCAAATTGGATGGGGAATTGATCACGTTCTATAATGTTTATATTCCTCCAGGTTCCACATTTGATTTCTATATGCAAGTACTCGAGAAAGTAGTGACAGAGGCACAGGGATTACTTGTCTGCGGAGGAGACCTTAATATTACATTAAAACCACATCTGGACGCATCGGGGAAGAGAATATCTCAATCACAAAAACTAACTAGAAAACTGAACCTTCTGATAGAGGAGATGGGATTGGTGGATACTTGGAGGCGTCTCAATCCAACGGCAAGGAACTATACTTACTATTCATCTCCACATGCAACTTATTTGAGAATAGACTACTTCCTCACTTTTGGTACTGATATGAACAAAATACACGAGTACCATATTGGGCCAATGGACCTTTCAATCATTGCCCTCAATATTTATCTTTAAACTCTACTCAAAGGAGAAAAATAACCAACTGGAAATTAAATTCTAGTATACTGAACGAACGGACATGTGTGCATCTGATGTCTTGTAATGTAAAAGGAGTAAAAGAGGACCAAGTATCAGAGGAGAGCAAGTTGAAAGTTTGATATTGAGAAGATGATGGAGAGAGTAGTATAGTATAAATAGTATAGAATAGAATAGTATAAAATGTTGTGTGTGTGCGTCTGCTGTTTGTGAGCTGGAAAGGTGCCAGTGTCCCTGAGACATTTTCACAGCATGCACATAATCATGTGGTAAAAGATTTCAGTCTGTGTAACTGTAATAAAGAAAACAAAATCAAAAATTTTCTGTGTTAAAAATAGTACAGGATACTCCCAATACCTAGCTTCCAAACACTCACTGCTTTTTAACCATTTCCAGTTTCTCATTGCTGCAGTGAAACTGAAATTAATGCCCAGTTCTTACAGGTTTTTTTTGATGATGTAAAGTATTTGCCCCACCATTTTTATTTATTTATGTCATGTACGTACGTAAACACTTAATGGCGAGCTCCTCCCATTCCCCAGCTATGCAGTTAATCGTAGCTTTTCCTTCCATAATGTAATTGTCAAAGCACTGATAGGTTACTTCAGAGCGAGATGGGTATTGCTTCCGATAACGAGTTGTAATAACAGCATTTTCAACTTTGGGTGGAGGGCTGCAGTTATCATGATTAGCTGTAAGACATCACAACATGTACACTATTAATTTACACTCTGTAATCTTTTCATAAAAACATGCATCAAAATAATGGTTGAGGTGACTCACATTTACAGATATCATCAAGTGATCCATTTAAATCCCATTGTCCGTCACGACAGGTTAATTCCTCAATCTTAGCAGAGTATCCTTCATTGCAATCAATGAACATCATTTCTTGGGTCTGTCCGTGTCGTTCAGTACTCCCTAGTATTCCTTCCCCATTAGGAATCTCAGGAGCTTGTCGACACCTTTGTTCCTCTAAAGTGGATTTGAAAACAAACAATTATGCAAAATATTACAGAGGGATGAAATCCATTTCCATATTTAAAAATGTGATCAGAATAAGCAATGGAAGAAACTCTGTATGAATGCACTTATTGTAAGATATTACAGAAAATATTTTCACACCAGTTTTCTTAAACATAACTGCAGATAAAACTCAAATGTTAAAAAGATGTTTAAAACAGATTTCAAAACTTATATTTTTCTACCTAAACATCTTATACTCCCCATCTTGACATTGGTATTGAACAAGTCACTGTGTTTGCTTCAAGCTAATAACAGAAGATACTTTAATTAGAAACTTTAATTACCAATACAGCTTTCAACTCCAGACCAAACACCGTGCACACATGTGGCTTCACCCCACCAGCCTTTGCTGAGAGGTTTGTAACCATCCTCACACCTGAAGTAAAGTTTGTCACCATGTTGCCAAACTTTAAGTCTGCGGTCAAAGCTCGTTGTTGGACATCCTGTTATAGCTATCAGAAAGACAGATATTACATTTAGATATTATCAAAGAGCAGTCAGAATACATTCTTGTGTTATTAGTAGTGATTCATAGATAACATTATTCAACTATCTTTGGACTAGGCTTAAATATCCTTAATACTATTGAATAGACTGTGTAATGTCTGTTATTAAGTGACTAGCATTGAATCCTGCTGACTTTGGCAAACCTCCATTTCGTGTGGCTTTTGATTGTCTTTACGTGAGATGTTTGGATGAAATTTGGTTCATGACTGTCACTACTATTAGACTTTCAGACTGCAGCTTTAGATTCTTACCAAAACAGCAAAAACCTCAGCCACAAGTGAGACTGAGCTTTCAACTTGCATTTGACTTTTACCACTGCCATCTTAATGGATGGGTTCACCCGGGTCTACGCCTTTAACAAACTAGTGAACTCAGTAGGCATTAACAAACATACTTCTCTTTTGTATTTACCACCCCAATATCAAATTTTTTGAGATGCAGTACAAAAGGTAAATGAAAAGATACAGAAATGATTTGCAAATGTCATAAACTGAAAAATACACAATTTTAGGATTTTTTTTTTTTTTAATTTGATGCTAGCGACACATCTGAAAGAAGTTGACAAGGAAAGAGTCATCCTTTCTACTAGCATCCCTTCTTATATATTAGAATTGAAGAAATCAGGTGCTGGACCTTTGGGACAGCCGCCCTGTGGAATAGGCTTTTAGTTGCGCAAAGCCTTCCCATGATGTGTCAGATGTTAGTGAGCGAGGACCCAAAATGCAGACTCAGGGAAGCAGAGGGAGCTAAACAAAACAAGAGCTGGTGATTTCAACTGATAAACAGACACAAATCAAATAATAATTTTTTTTATATTTGCGGTTCTATTTCTTACAGGAGCATGTGTAACAGAAAACAATACCTCATCTCATTATTATTATTTTTGTTGTGTATGGTAAAGATCAATATAGACTATCCAGTCACTTATACACTGCAATCCAAAGTGTAATTAAAGAAATATTATATAAATAATACATAAATATCTTATTCGAATGGTTACTGTCATGAGTGAAAGTTAGAAAGTCAGCCACTGGAGTTGGAGCTCCATTCACTCATATCAGCAAGGAGAGAATGGCACAATGTACTGTAAATTCATTAAGATCAAACAGCCTCTGTTTTAATAAAACAGACTTTTACAGCTATGACTCCATCTGTTCTCTGTAAAATGTTATTTACTGCATTAACTGACTTCATGGTCAGTATATAACGTTACTCATATACTGCACTGACATAAGGAATATATATATACCTGAAAATTAAATGTTAGAAAAACAAATTCATTAATTAGAGGCGACCTACTTCTTAACAGTTTTTTTTTTAAATTCTCACTGATGCTTCTGGTGTGAATCTCTCATAAAGAACAGCAGGAGGTTCGCTATGACAAAAACTCCAGACCCTGAGTAAAACATCATGCCCATTATCATGATATGGCAATAGCCAAACTGGCCTCCAGGTGTCACTTTGGAGATTTCAGATTGAGGAAAAAAGATGAATGAAGCAAAACCAGAAGCAAAACATAAGGAACACAAACTCTCAAAATAAAACAGGAAGTGAGATATCACAGAAGACACATAAATGAACTAAATAAAAGGAAGACGACACAAGCATGGAAGACTAAAGGAGGAATCAAACTAATAGAAGTGGGAATTAGGAATAGAAGTAAATGTGAACGCTAAACAAAAAAAGGATTCAAACAGATACTTAAGCCAAGGTTAAAGTCGGATGCAGACATGGACAACCGGAGACCCAAAGGCCCAGTTATTATTCTGTGTTAAACTTCTTTGATGTCTGCTCGACGTCTACCACCAGGTGCAATACCATACAAATTCTTTTTGGATAAGTTAGCTCCGTCAAAAAAAAAATCAGTACCTTGGCACGAAACCTCGCTCTAACATCTGATGACAAAATTTACGGCACTGGGATCCGAATGAGCCCCAAGCAGATTTGTATGTGTGGAAAGTATAACCTTTTCTTTATTTTCAGGGCAAGAAATCCCAGAAAAAGATGGACAAGGCGATGACATCATTGTCAAGGAAAATGCATGTTACTCTTTGATAAGAGTAACATGCATTGCTTCACAAAAGAAAAATGTTTGTGGAGCTCATCAAGGAATCTAAAGACAAAGATAGACTAAAGATAGACTTCTGTCAGAGGGCCCGGTGGCGCCAGTGTCCGGCAGCCTCGCCTCTGTCAGTGCGCCCCAGGGCGGCTGTGGCTACAATGTAGCTTGCCATCACCAGTGTGTGAATGTGTGTGTGAATGGGTGGATGACTGAATGTGTAAAGCGCTTTGGTGTCCTTACGGACTAGTAAAGCGCTATACAAATACAGATCATTTACCATTCTGTAGAACCAGATGCTTTTCTGCAAGTTCCCCGATTTGAGAGAATTCATGTTGACTGAACTTTCATATTAGCTTCACTTTTCAGTCCTGAAAGCAATGCTCACCTTTTATATACAGTTTATACATTTGTCTTTTGTCATCAGTTGTTTACAACATTTATATTTGTCATGAAAAACAGTAGTCCTTGAATAACTGAATAAATGTATCCTTTTAAGTTTATTGCATTTTCTTACCTGTACATTCATTAGACCTATCCCAGCCATCTTCTCTACAGGTTAGAGTGAAACTTCCTTCATAACCTCTCCTGCAGTTATACTGGACACGATCGTTGTACCTGTATTCAGCCTGAATTTTTCCAGTAATATCTGCATTATTAAACTGTTGCCTCCTGCATTTTATCTCTGAAAGGAACAAAACCACATTTATTAAGCTTCTGCATTTACTTTGATTCAGATAATTTTGTCATGTAAAACATTCAGATACTTTCATATAATCATTTAAGTAAAAGCAGCAGCTCCCCAGTGTAAATGTGATTCCATTTAACAGTTCTGTATTTTATATTTGAATATGTTCAGTCAAAGGACAAGAAAAGTGTTCAGTTGTGGATTCAACATCCAGCTGAAAGTTGTTGTGGCAGTAGAAATGTTTCTTGCAGTCTGTACAGAAAATAGTATCCAGTGAGTATTTGTACACTCTTTCGGTTAGTGCTTGGTTAGTACACAAATAAACAAAAAAATGAATGTTATTACCATTTTCTCTCACTATGAACTATCACACAGAGTCTCTAAAATTTATATTGCTGGTTCGTAAGATTTTACTCTATGACTGAATGATCCTTTGAGGCTTCTGTTTGACCAAAGACATTCTGCAGTTCTCTCCTGTTTTCTCAAATATGGACTAATATTAAAGAAATTAAAAACGATCATGTCAGAATTAGAAGAAAAGTGAACTAAACTCCACCATACCTTGACAAAGTGGATTTGGTTCCCATCCATCTCTGGTGCATGTGGCCCGAGTGACGCCATCTTTCCTCCTGTATCCTGATATACATGTGTACCTGACAGTATCACCCAATTTCTTTGTCTCATCACGCCAAGACGCATCCCAGCGGGACAAAAGTCTATCTTGTGGACGGATACATGTAACCTCTGTAAAGAAAGAAAGACTGGATAATCTTCAAAAAAATTGTTCATCATCCTCATGGCTGATTGAACTACATGAAAGCAAAGAACAGTGAGCTTAGAATATGTGTCTAAAGCTTTTGTAGTTTTATACCTTGACATACTGGTCTGACAGACCACTGTCCATCCTCATTGCAAGTAGTCTCAACTGAGCGCGTGCGGGTTCTCCCAATCCAGTATCTCTCCTCACATGTAACTGTTACCGTTTCACCAGGTGAAAACCTACTTCTATGAGCAGGTCTTACGAGGACACAGAGGACGCAGCGGAGGATCTGAGAACACGGGGCATAGAGGTGGTCCCCACACGCGCAAACTCGGGACCCAGCACCGAAGAGAAAGTATGTAACGCATTTTCATGGCAAGGACCACTCCTTGCCATGTCCCTCTCCATATGTGGATATGGAGAGGGACAGAGGGCCACGAATGGAAACTCGAGTCCGACGCAAACTGCGGGAATATAGAAGAGACTACTAAATATGAATGACAAGGAGGATAGGAGCTACACTCACAGGCAAGCAGTCTAAATAAGAAGGTAATATGCTCTATTTGGTTTCATTGTGTCCAAGTCGGTATGTTGATAGTTCAGTTGATCAGATTTATAAGTTACCATATATGTTGGACTCATCTAGTGTAAGTGGGATATACCAGTTGGACAGTCGCCACAACACTAGGGAAAGCCCCCACCGTATGGTGGGTCCTTTCTCTCCTCTCTCCAACAGGGACCTAAAGGGGTTGAATGATCCTGAGTATATGGACGACTCTATATTGGTTCTATTGTTTTTGTGTACTAATCTTAGTTTTGTGTTAACAGTGGGGGCACAATGTTTTATTTCAGTGACATTTGGAATGCACATTCATGGTTCTGTCTGGCGGTATAATAAAGCCAAATGTTAAAGGTACTCTCACTTAACGTAAATGGACTCCAAAGCCCGACAAAGCAGGGAAAAATTCTTAGTAAACCGAAAAGAGAGGATATTGATGTGGCATTTCTACAAGAGACACATTTGGTGGGCCTTGAGCACGAGACACTTAAGAGACAAGGTTTCAAGCACGCTTATTACTCTTCAAATGGTTTAAGACATACAAGAGGAGGGGGGTTATTTTAATATCAGGGAAGGTCATTCTTGAACACTTTGCTACAATTAGGGATAGAGAAGGCAGATTTATCCTGGTACAGGGCAAATTGGATGGGGAATTGATCACGTTCTATAATGTTTATATTCCTCCAGGTTCCACATTTGATTTCTATATGCAAGTACTCGAGAAAGTAGTGACAGAGGCACAGGGATTACTTGTCTGCGGAGGAGACCTTAATATTACATTAAAACCACATCTGGACGCATCGGGGAAGAGAATATCTCAATCACAAAAACTAACTAGAAAACTGAACCTTCTGATAGAGGAGATGGGATTGGTGGATACTTGGAGGCGTCTCAATCCAACGGCAAGGAACTATACTTACTATTCATCTCCACATGCAACTTATTTGAGAATAGACTACTTCCTCACTTTTGGTACTGATATGAACAAAATACACGAGTACCATATTGGGCCAATGGACCTTTCAATCATTGCCCTCAATATTTATCTTTAAACTCTACTCAAAGGAGAAAAATAACCAACTGGAAATTAAATTCTAGTATACTGAACGAACGGACATGTGAACAGTTGACAAAAGACATTGCTGAATACCTGGAATTCAATGATAATAATAATAATGGATTGGATTTATATAGCGCTTTTCAAGGCACCCAAAGCGCTTTACAATGCCACTATTCATTCACTCTCGCATTCATACACTGGTGGAGGCAAGCTACGGTTGTAGCCACAGCTGCCCTGGGGCAGACTGACAGAAGCGAGGCTGCCATTTCGCGCCATCGGCCGCTCTGGCCAGCACCAGTAGGCAAGTAGGGTAAAGTGTCTTGCCCAAGGACACAAAGACCAGGACAGAGAGCCCAGGGATCGAACCGGCGACCTTCCGGTTACAGATACACTTCCCAACCCCCTGAGCCACGGCCACGGTCGCCATGCCTGATAAAGATGAGTTACCCCCACCGATTTTGTGGGATGCGTGCAAAGCAGTGATGAGAGGAAAAGTTATTGCTATAACCTCCAATATTAAAAAATCCAAAGTTGCAAGATTCCAGAAGTTGCAGTTGGAACTATTGTAATTAGAGGCCACACATAAAAATACTATTGATACTAAGACAAAATTAGAAATGGCAAAGAAGAGAAATTTAATTAATGAGATATACACTCATGACATCCAAACGAAATTAATGTTGACCAAACAAAGATATTATGAGGGGGGAGCTAAATATACGAAACAATTGGCATATAGATTTAGGAAACAACAAGCAGACAGAACAATGTACAGGATAAGGGACCCGGAAACCAAAATGGAAATGCAGGGTATAGAGGAAATTAAGGATTGCTTTAAGAGATACTATGAAAAATTATATTCACAACCACCCACAAACAACGATGATCAAATGGAGAGTTTGCTTGACATGTTACACCTCCCTAAACTTACAGTAGAAGAAAACAAATCATTAGTGAAGCAAATTACAAGGGAAGAACTTCACATGGCGATTGGAAAACTTAAGGCAAACAAATCTCCAGGTACAGATGGTTTTACTGCGGAGTGGTATAAGAAATTAGGGGAACCTTTGACACCGGTCTTACTTAAAACATTTAATTGGCTACTTACGAAACTAGAATGTTCCAACTACAGGCCAATAAGTGTATTAAATGTAGATTACAAATTGTTTACGTCAATCATAGCACGGAGACTTGAAGGGTCTAGACCAAACTGGATTTGTTAGGTCGCACCAAACCCACGATAGTGTTAAGAGAACTCTGCAAATTATTAGACATATTAATCTAAATAAAATACCAGCTATATTATTGAGTCTAGATGCTGAAAAAGCTTTCGACTCTGTGAGATGGGAATTTTTATTCCAAGCAATGCTTAGATTTGGGTTTAATGGGTCCATCATTACAATATTGAGGGCTTTGTATAATAGCCCAACTGTAAAAATAAAGATTAACGGTGAACTTTCAGATGCTTTTAAGCTTGAAAGGTCCACAAGACAAGGATGCCCACTGAGTCCACTCTTATTTGCTATTTTTATAGAGCCATTGGCTCAAAGGATTAGGCAGAATGGTAAAATAAAAGGGATTAATATTGCTGGAAGTGAGCAGAAATTGGCCTTGTTCGCAGATGATGTTTTGGTTTACTTATCAAAACCTACTGAATCACTTATGGAGCTCATGTCAGTGTTAAAGGAGTATGGGCTATACTCGAGTCGGGATATAAATTGAATATACAAAAAACCCAAGTTCTTAGTGGGCGACCGTGGCTCAGGGGGTTGGGAAGCGTATCTGTAACCGGAAGGTCGCCGGTTCGATCCCTGGGCTCTCTGTCCTGGTCGTTGTGTCCTTGGGCAAGACACTTTACCCTACCGCCTACTGGTGAGGGGCCGATGGCGCGAAATGGCAGCCTCGCTTCTGTCAGTCTGCCCCAGGGCAGCTGTGGCTACAACTGTAGCTTTCCTCCACCAGTGTGTGAATGAATAGTGGCATTGTAAAGCGCTTTGGGTGCCTTGAAAAGCGCTATATAAATCCAATCCATTTTTATTAGTAGCTTTTATAGCCCCCCCCCCCCCCCCCCCCCCCAAAAAAAAAAAAATCTGCACAGCAAACGCAAACTAAGCTGGGACAAAAGAACTATCAAATATCTGGGCATAAACTTATCAATGGATACAGGGATATAGGGCAAGGGCAACCCTTGGATAGTAAGTTCATTAAAGATATGGGAAAGAGTACTTAAAAAGTATCAATTAAACCAGAGGGCCGGATTCCTTAAGTGGTTTGCATATGACCCAGAATTTTTGCCTAGTAAGAGCGACTCGACATTCAAAACATGGGCAAATAAAGGTTTCACCACATACAGTACCTTGTTGAAAAATGGAAAAGTGATGAGTTTCCAGGACCTTAAGAAAAAGTTTGGGTTGCAAAATCAAGATTTTGTTAGATACTTGCAACTGAGGGACTTCCTGAATAAAAAGTTAAAAAATCCTCAGTTATCGACTGGGAAGGAAGAGATTATATATATATTCGAGAATGCATATAGAGATGCACCCTATCAAAAAATTATTTCCAAATTATATTGTTCACTGATCAATCTACGGGATGATGATACAAGATATGTTAAAGCAAGATGGGAAACAGAGAGCAATCTATCCCTAACAGGAGAGGAATGGGATGGGATCTGTAGGCAGCAGTGGCCAGTAACAAGCTCTCCCTCGTGGAGGGAATTCAGTTGGAAGAATGTAATTCGTTATTTTATTACCTCAGCTCAAAAATCCAATTATTCTCAGAATACAACATGCTGAAGGCATTGTGGACATGCAACAGCAAATCATTTCCACATTTTTTGGGAATGTCCCCGTGTGGTTCCATTTTGGAAGGAAATACATATAAGGTCATGGAAACAATCTTCCAAAAGAAAATACAATTTCATTTTGCATTATTGTACCTAGGCAACCTAGAGAGTCTTAATCTATGCAAACTGGATAAATATTTGTTCAGTGTGCTGTCAGTAGCTTCCAAAAAGGCCATAACTCGCCTTTGGCTTAAAGAGGATGCTCCTACTATAGATGAATGGATTGATGTGATATATAC
Organism: Aulonocara sp. 'chitande type north' Nkhata Bay; assembly: GCF_057382095.1. NCBI lineage: Eukaryota > Metazoa > Chordata > Actinopteri > Cichliformes > Cichlidae > Aulonocara > Aulonocara sp. 'chitande type north' Nkhata Bay. The sequence continues at coordinate 11,244,438 of NC_141360.1, forward strand.
TATTTTTGTTATGGAAAGAATAACTTTTAGGCTAAAGTGGCAGGCGGACTCATTTGAAGAATATTGGTTGAAATGGTTGAAATAAGTACAAAATGGGAGGCCCAATTTTGTATAATGTCATTTTATTTCTTGGTTTGTTTCATTTGTTTTTGTTTTTGTTTTTGTTTTGGTCCGTTTGTCTCTTTTGTTGTTGTTTTGTTTTGCCTTGCTTTTCCCCCCACGGTGATTAAGTTGAATTTGTTGTACATGTTGTATAAATAAGAAAACTAATAAAACATAAATTAAAAAAAGAAAAAGAAAGTGTACATAAAAGGTAATTGCTGATTAACCTGTTGTAAAAGGAAGATTTCTGATAAAGTGAAAGCGATCGCTTTACTGGCAAAACCAGCAAAGTAGCTGCAATGTTTTCTTATTAATTACAATTTTAGAAGTTCAGTTTCAGAGTTGCTGCTCTATTCTCTATCAGGTGGTTGGTGATTGTTTGGCTGTTACTATTTAACTGCTGAAAGAAGGCGCTTCTAAAAGGAATCTTTGCTTTACTGTCACATTTTGGATTGCCGTACTCCAAAGCAGTGGCAGTCCTAGCCTGTCTGGTGCCCTTGGCAAACACTCACCACCACCCCCCTCCACACACACACACACACACACACACACACACACACACACACACACACACACACACACACACACACACACACCATATTAAAGATTGTACATCAACATAAAACTGTTGTCGGAACCATACTGAATTTCACCAGAGAAAAACACACACACACATATGAAGAGAGAGAGAGTATGCATAGTATGCAAATGGCTACCAAACAGCCATCATAATTCGTCATACAATGAGAACAGGACAAATCAGCAATTGACAATGACTAATTAATATTAAAATCTGCAACATAATGTATTGTTTGGAGTTTAGTCTGTTACTGTTATCATGGTCCGGGTGTGTGCCAGTGTGTCTCCCTCCGAGCCGGCATCTCCACCCCTGGGAGGGGCCTCAGTGTTCTGCTGATTGCTCACACCTGTGGGTAATTTAGCCGGGGTCTCATAAGGCCAGCGCACTCAACCTCTCTTCGCCAGATTCTCAGCTAACCCTAGTTAGTGCAGGGCACCACCGTGATTTCGCACTCGCTTTGTGAATTACCTTGTCTCATCATGTGTTTCTCTCATAGCCACACCAAGCTGCCAAACACTAATCTCTGCCGAAGAGCTCCAACCCGGACGCTGGACCACCTGACAGTCCCACAGGCTGTTCACCCGAACCACCTGCCTGCCTCCACGCCAGGAATTTCGGACCACACACCCGGACCACTCACCCCTCCACGTCACCACCGACCGACTCTGACCCTTTCCCTGGACCCAGTGTGACTCTCCCTCCAGCCCAATCCCCGGAACTGCTGTTTCCACTGACCAAGACCAGATTGCTTACTTAGCCCAGGCTGCTTAAGACCCCTTTGATTCAGTTGTGGCACTTCGCACTTGTTAACCTCACTTTCCAGTTTATGAACACTTACTGAGTAAATAAACATCGTCTCTAAAACTACTTACGTGCTGTTCGGCGTCCTGCATTTGAGTCCTTTCCCCTTTGAGGCGGCCTCGGCCGTGACAACTGTTACTATTTTTACCATTTCTTCTCAGAGCAACTGCAACCCACATAATTTCCTAAGTATTCTGATTCTGATTGTGGAGGTCTAAGTGCTGTCTCCGTAAGTCTGCATTTAAGTCCTACCCTGCCTGCATTACACAGCCAGTTCATGACACCAACTCCTGGATAAACTCCCATTATTCACATTAACATGAAAACCATCAAAATATCATGTAATAATTGAAATCACTTGAAGTACTTACCTTGGCTCTTCACTGACGTCAGTGAACATATGCACAAAAACAGGATTTTGGTTATTGCATGCATGTTGTCTTTGTGCGTCTGATCCCTCAAAGAAAACTAAACACTGCAGACAGAGAAAAAAAAGGTTGTTCAGTGATTTACACAAGTCTGTTCCTGCCTCCAAAAACAATCTCAGGCTCACTGGAAACAGATATAAATACTGTGATCACATGCTGCCACTTTAAAGACACAGTGGGACCCTAACAAACTGTTATAAACACCATAATGCTTCCCTAATGTTATTACACATAACAAAGTCACACACTGCAAAAACCAGATAATTAGATAACTCAGTAGACAAATAGTAGATTTTTCAGGCTGTTATATAAATTATTATTATGAGGTCATGTCATGCCATTAAAAATACAATTCACCAGTTGGTGAAAACACAAATATTTATAAATGGCTAAATGTTGATTTGATTTTTTGTTCCCGTTAATCATCTGCAGGAATCAATAGAGCAAAGAACATTTTTAACCTTACCAAGGTTTGAGTTGGAATTTTTTTTTTTTAAAGTACAGCAGTCTGAATATAAATGAACAGTCTGAATTACACTTAGGTACAAACTGGGAAAAACTTGGATAATCTTGTAAGAAAGGAGAGAACTGCATTCGAAATCAACAGTGATGAACTCTGACCTCTTGCAAACTACTAAAACAAAATGTAGCTGTTGAGCAATGCAGGATTTGCCTTTGTTTCTTAATATGGCCTCACGCTATTTATTCTACTTCTTGTCAACATACTTTACAGAAAAAGTAAACAGAAAGTTCAAAAACATGTCCCTGCCAGCACCACTTTTTTCCAAGAAATGTAAGACAGAAAGTAGGCCAGTGCTCAATGTTTTCACTCTTTAACACGTGTTTTCCTGTGTTTGCTCCAGAAAACATTGGTTTGATTTTATGCATATGTAGGAAAGTATAAAAAAGTTGTTTGTCTATTAATTAATATATTAATTTATAGCATTCAAAGCAGGAAGAGACAGAGAGGACAAAGTAATGTTGAAATGATGTAGGCTTTTGAAAAATTAAAGAAAACTCAAGTAACTCTTGTGAATGAAATGTCCATACAGTTTTGTCCTTTCCTTCATCTTCAGTCATTTTGATTTGAATTGTAATGTAAATCTAACCTTTTCCAGCTTTTGTACTTAACAAGTTCCTTCTAAAGAAGAGATTAATGTCACATTTGGTTGGTCTAAAACATTTGTGATGGTAAATTGTGAATCATTTTCTAATTTTGATGTTTTGCCATTGGACACGACTTGGTTATAACTCAAATATACATGTTCAGTTCAACCTAAACTCATACAAGATAAGAGGCCAGACTTGGAAACAACTGCACGTCACTAATGTTGTGTTGTGTCCCGAGGCAGTCAGTATACATGAGATTTGTTTTGTGTGTGTAGTGACAGGAACAACTACAAACTCAATAAAGAGCCAAATGTTTTCTGTCTTTTATTGGAAATGAAATCAGAAGTAAAGAAGGAGTGAATACAGATTGTCAGCAAACATTTGTCTCTAGTGATCCACTCCATATTTGCAATTATGTTCAACCTAAAAACAGCAAAAATGGTCAAACTCACATCTCTTTCCATAACCATTTCCATTTACCCTTCAATTCATCTGATGTAAGAATTGTTGTATAGATTTAGTAATATCATGTCCCAGATTAGGAGCACTTATTATGACTTCAGTATTATACTGTAATAAATTTTGCCAAAAATAGTTTTGAGATCAGAAATCATAATTAGAATTTGTAGTTTGTCTCATTTATTTTTCTAATGAATTTGAATGTAATGAATTTTTCACACAGGGCCGGGTAGGTTTGGATGGATTTTCCCTTAATAAAAAAAATGATAATTTAACAACTGTGTTTTGCATTTACTCCTGTTATATTTGTCTAATATTAAAATTTGTTTGATTGTCTGAAACATGTAAGTGTGACAAATATGCAAAAAATCAGGAAGGGACAAAAACTTTTTCACAGCACTATAAAGTTGAGAAAGAAAGAAGGGGGGGTCCAAATTCAGGGGCTGCATCTTCCTGCGGACCTGGCCTTCGCGGTCTACGTGGGCTGGATCCTCTGAAGGCCAGTTAGACCGGAAGTGAGCGGCTGTGAAATTGGATGGTCTAGCCTTCAGATTTGCGTCACCACCTGTCTCGGTGGAGTTCAGCTGTCTGCTCCTTACTTTTTAAAACATAACAGGACACTGGCGCAAATTCTCGATCATGTCACACTTCTGTTTAATCAGTTTTCCGTATGTCGTTTATTCAGCTGTAATCTCAGCCAAACCGATTTACTCACTAGCAAATAAAACATTGAAAAAAGCCAAACAATAACATTTTTAAGTTATCTAAGTGACCTATATATCATGTTTAACCTGAGTAGCGACAACCTGTTCTCACGTACTCTAGTGAACCGCCTAGCTATCGAGCTGGTGGGTAACAGACTTCTCCGAAAACGTCAGAGCTCTTTGCAAATATGTGATGTCTTAAAAAAACGAGCAAATATTTGAAGGTTACACAGCTACATTCTTGCCTGAAAATATCTTAAAAGTTTATTTTGTGACCCAGAAAGAGTAATAAGAGTAATATTAAAACTAAGTAGCAGCCGCCTATGGGCAGAAATCTGTGCCATCAGAAACAGAATTTGAATAAGTTAAATTTGAATTTGAATTGCTCGGATTGAATCTGAATTGTAACTTGAATAAAAGCTTTTAAAAACTGAATATGAATTAGCCTAATTTGAAATTCAATTTATTGGTTTGAAAATGATCATCACTAAATTGAAATAGAATTTTATATTTTGAAAATGAATTTATTTGCTTTGTAACCGTATTTTATCCTTTAAAAGTTTAGCTCTCGAATAATTTCAGTTTCACTTCTCACCATTCAGTTTCAGTTCTACAATTTAATTTCAGTTCCAAAATTCAGTTTTTTGGGACTTACATCCGGTTCCGGTTCAAGAGTAATCGAGCGCAGATTAATAGAACTACGTTTTACTAGCGGACCGAAAGTGTTACTGACGGGAATCTACAGCATCTTTAGCTGAATTAACACTTCAGAAGTCATTCGTCATGTCGAATGACCAGCGGATAAACTCTCAGGTTGGTAATAAATGTATTACATGTATAAGAACAAGCATCATGTTAACAAATGATAGCCGTAAGGTAACTTTTATGCTCATTGTAGCTGTTAGCTAAAGACGCCAATTTAGCGTAGTTTGCCCTGGATTCAGCTTTGACAAACAAATAGGATCGACTGTTTCTAGTAGAATTCCAAAGTTGTCATCTTGTACCCTGTCAGAGCCCTGTATGCTGTAGAGACCCCTATAGTAGGGAAACATGCAAAACGGTGTCCAAACCTTTGTATTTTAGTTTTATTTATGTCTTGCACAGCATCCCAACTCTTTAGCTAACTTAATAACTTTAGCTAAAGTGAATAGTTAGTGTAATTCATTAGTGCAGCATTACTGGATCACCTCTGTTTGAAGTGATATGATATGTGACTATCACTGTGTTTAACTATCATAATAATTCTTAGGGTACCGAGTGCATGCTTAATTATTTGTTGTTTTTTAAAACATACTTCTCCATTGCTATGTTTGACAGGCTGAAGTTGTCAGGTCACCTCCCAAATCGATCATCTGTTACAGGTGTTTTGTGCCAGAAATGGAGTGTCCACTGAAGACTGAAGATACTGAATCTCTACGCCTTGCCATTGATCCCTCTCGTGCCTTCATCTAGACAAGAGACATTAACTTAACCACTCTCACATGCTCTGTACCTACATCACCTTCCCTCACATATTCAACTCTGTATATTTTATATATTTTATTATTATTATTATTATTTTATTTTATTTTTTTACTATTTAATTTGTAAAAATGTGTATACACACACACACACACACACACACACACACACACACACACACACGTAGGAAAATATTTAGTATACACATCCAGAAATGCATGCACTATTATATATTGTACATATATTTATTAGTTTCAGGTTGGCCATTCTTGTATTTTGCTCGTTTGTGTTGTTGTGTTTGCACATCTCTGTTGCTTGTGGGGCTCGCACACAAGAATTTCACTCGCATGTGCTGTGCCAGTGTGCCTGCACATGTGATGTGACAATAAAAAGTGATTTGATTTGATTTGATTTGATTTGACAGTCGTAGCTTGGCTCATCTGAGGGTGAAATTATAAGAATGTGTTATTTGTGTCTGCCGTCTATCGTGATGGGAAATGTGCGATCGTTGGCAAGTAAAATCGACGAGCTCTCAGCACTGGTACGGAGTCAGAGGGAATACCGAGAGTGTAGCCTGATGTGTTTCACCGAATCATGGCTGCACCAGGTCATTCCCGATGAGAATGCTTCCGTGGAAGGCTTCCACACTGTTCGGGCGGACAGGGACAGCATCGCTAGCGGTAAGCGTAAAGGAGGTGGGCTTGCTGTTTTAGTTAACAACCGGTGGTGTAACCCTGCCAACATAACAATCAAAGAAAGGATTTGTTGCCCGGACACTGAACTGTGTGCTGTTGGACTCAGGCCGTATTATTTACCCAGGGAATTCTCTCACGTCATCTTGGTGGCTGTTTATGTTCCCCCCTCTGCTAACCCCACAGCTGCATGTGACACTATCCACTCTGCCATAGCTCGGTTACAGACTCAGCACCCGAGTGCCTTTATTGTGATCTCGGGTGACTTCAACCATGTATCACTGGACAATACACTACCAACATTCAAACAATATGTGGACTGTCCCACCAGGGGAGAGAAAACTTTAGACTTACTGTATGCTAACGTCAAGGATGCATACAGCTCCTCCTCCCTCCCCCCACTTGGTAGGTCAGATCATAACCTGATTCACCTCACCCCCCGCTATGTGCCAATTGTGAGGAGGGAACCTGTGACCACCAGGACTGTTAGGAGGTGGTCAGAGGAAGCCTTAGCGGAACTACAGGGCTGTTTCGAGGTGACCGACTGGGAAACACTCTGTGAGCCTCACGCCGAGGACATCAATGGGCTTACTGAGTGTATCACAGACTACATAACTTTCTGCACCGACTCCATTGTTCCAGCTCAGACTGTTCATTGTTACCCAAATAACAAGCCGTGGGTGACTAAGGACATCAAAGCCCTCCTCAACAACAAGAAGAGGGCTTTCAGAGGGGGCAACAAAGAGGAGGTGAGGAAGGTCCAGGTGTTACTAAAGGACAAGATCAGAGAGGCTAAGGACAATTACAGGAGGAAGCTGGAGTGGAAACTCCAGCAGAACAGCATGAGAGAGGTGTGGAGGGGCATGAAGACCATCACTGGATTCAGGCCAACCAACAGCAGGGGAGCTGAGGGAGGTGAGAATAGAGCCGACGAGTTGAATCTGTTTTTCAATAGATTCGACACCACAGTGTCTGCTCCCACCCCCACAACCTCACCTGCAGTCAGCCTGGAATCCAGAGCCACACCACTGTGCCAGCCTCTCTCTTCACATGGCGCTGTTGCCTCCTGTGAGATTCCTGACACCGCTCCCCCACCCATCACCTTCACTCAATACCAGGTTGAGATGCAAATGAGGAGACTTCACTCAGGCAAGTCTGCTGGACCAGACGGAGTGAGTCCCCTTGTCCTCAAGGCCTGTGCCCCCCAGCTGTGTGGAGTCTTTCATAAACTGTTTATGCTGAGTCTGAGTCTGCAGAGGGTCCCGGTGATGTGGAAGACATCATGCCTCGTCCCTGTACCAAAGACGCCTCGTCCCAGTGGCCCCCAGGATTATAGGCCCGTGGCACTGACCTCCCACATCATGAAGACCCTGGAAAGGCTCATCCTGGACCAGCTGCGACCCATAGTAAGACCACATCTGGATCCCCTTCAGTTCGCTTATCAGCCTCGTCTCGGAACAGAGGACGCCATCATCTACCTGCTCAATCGTGTCTACACCCATCTGGACCAGCCGGCGAGCACTGTGAGGGTCATGTTTTTTGACTTTTCCAGTGCTTTCAACACCATCAGGCCGACCCTCCTGGGTGATAAGTTAGCAGCGATGCAGGTGGATGCTTCTCTGGTGTCCTGGATTGTTGATTACCTGACAGGAAGACCACAATATGTACGTCTCCCACAGTGTGTGTCTGACAAGGTGATTAGCAACACAGGGGCACCACAGGGGACTGTCCTCTCCCCCTTCCTCTTCACCCTCTACACCACAGACTTCAGCCACTGCACAGAGACCTGCCATCTTCAGAAGTTTTCTGATGACTCTGCGGTGGTTGGATGCATCAGCAGGGATGATGAGACAGAGTACCGGGCTGTGGTCGACTCCTTTGTCACGTGGTGTGAGCAGAATCATCTGCAGCTCAACGTGGCAAAGACCAAGGAACTGATCGTGGACTTCAGGAAGACCAGGAAACACTTGACCCCTGTTTCAATCCAGGGGGTCAGTGTTGACATTGTGGAGGACTATAAATACCTTGGAGTACACATTGACAATAAACTGGACTGGGCTAAAAACACCACAGCACTTTACAGGAAGGGCCAGAGTCGTCTCTATTTTTTGAGGCGACTGAGGTCCTTCAACATCTGCCAGAAAATGCTGAGGATTTTCTATGAGTCTGTTGTGGCCAGTGCGATCCTCTATGCTGTTGCATGCTGGGGGAGCAGGCTGAGGGTCGCAGATGCCAACAGACTTAATAAACTGATCCGTAAGGCCAGCAATGTTGTGGGGATGGAGCTGGACTCCCTCAAGGTGGTGTCGGAGAGGCGGATGCTGTCCAAGATAAAGAGAATGTTGGATAACACCTCCCACCCACTCCATGACATGCTGGTCAGTCACAGGAGCTCGTCCAGTGAGAGACTGAGATTACCGAAAAGCACCACTGAACGACACAGGAAATCATTCCTGCCTGTGGCCATCTCCCTGTACAACGCATCCACTTAACACACTGTTTGCTGCTACAGCTACACATGTTTCTTTTCCAACTATTTATTTATAAGTGACTTATGTATGTATGTATGTATATTTATGTATATATTGTACTATTCTTAGTTAGCGTATTGTCTGTCTTGTCTTAATGTTGGTTTAAAATGGAGCACTGTAACAAAAAATAATTTCCCCCAGGGATCAATAAAGTATTCTGATTCTGATTCTGATTCTGATTATTTTGCAAAGTGCTCTCTAGGGTTCCTAAATAAAATATGGCATTGAGGTCATTTCTTTTGAATTAATCCCTTCTTCTGAAATATAAGAACCTCTCCTGGTTTTAATGGCACTTTGGATTTCCTTACTTTCTGTTCCACTCCCAACCCCAAATAGATGCTGACAAGCTGACACAGTAACATGGAAGAGGGAAAGAAGTTGGAAAGGACTACTACAAATAAACCTAATGCCTAACAATGTAAAATAAGAACAATAATAATAATAAAGATAAAAGATGAAGTAACAATTTTTTAGTTTCTTGTTTATTCCAAATGATCATCCAGATGTCTGTGACATGTGATGACAAACACCATAATGAAAGGCCTTTGTCATCACATGCTTAAACTCATCATATATTTTTGCATATGTTGAACAGGCAGTCAGACATGCTGTAACGGTGGGGTAGAAAACTGCAGAACACCATACGGCAGGGGTCTCAAATTCCAGTCCTTGAGGGCCACTGTCCTGCAACTTTTCCATGTGTCCCTGTTGCAACACACCTAGTAGGTCATTAGCAAGACTATAGAACTTGACTGCATGCTGAGTTGGCAATTCAGACATTTGATTCATGTTACAGCAGCTCATGAGTGAATGAACATGGTGCAATAAAAGTATTTTTTTTAGAAGTATATGTTTCCAAATACATACATTTACTTAAATTTCCTTGAGTAGGGTTAGGGGTTGCCACCTCAGCATGCAGTCAAGTTCTATACTCTTGCTAATGACCTACTAATTGTATTCAGGTGTGTTGCACCAGGGACACATGGAAAAGTTGCATGACACCGGCCCTCAAGGACTGGAGTTTGAGACCCCTGTCATACGGAATATGACAGGTGTGGTTGAACTGCATGAAGACTCCTAAGTTTCTCTTCTGGCAGGACAGGAATGTAGCCTTGTCCTGTGAGCCACCGTAAGGGTGTACTTGGAGTAGAACTGGACTGTCACCGGCCTCAGGCTCTTCACCTTTTCAAAGACAAAGCAGTCATTTAGATAAAATATTAGATATTGTTTACCTGAGGATCTGACACAGACTGATTCATGTTCTACACAGTTCTGACAAGTTCATAGAAATTTCTGTTCAATTAGAACCAAGTATTTGAGGTGAATTAACACTTCTGAATTGTTAATTCAGCTAAAGACGCTGTAGATTCCCGTCAGTAACACTTTCGGTCCGCTAGTAAAACGTAGTTCTATTAATCTGCGCTCGATTACTCTTGAACCGGATGTAAGTCCCAAAAAACTGAATTTTGGAACTGAAATTGAATTGTAGAACTGAAACTGAATGGTGAGAAGTGAATATGAAATTATTCGAGAGCTAAACTTTTAAAGGATAAAATACGGTTTCAAAGCAAATAAATTCATTTTCAAAATATAAAATTCAATTTCAATTTAGTGATGATCATTTTCAAACCAATAAATTGAATTTCAAATTAGACTAATTCATATTCAGTTTTTAAAAGCTTTTATTCAAGTTACAATTCAGATTCAATCCGAGCAATTCAAATTCAAATTTAACTTATTCAAATTCAGTTTCTGATGGCACAGATTTCTGCCCATAGCCGCCATTGTTGGAAACTGGAGTAGGCTGGGCTGCGCAATGAATTCTGGGATATGGTGTAGTGATGTGTCGGTGGCGAACAAAACGGATAGACATGATCAGAGCATCAGGTTTACATGTAAAGTCAATGTAGAAGCACGATTGTGGGTCCCGCGAAAATTCAGAAGCAGATTTGCGTCGCAAAAACGCGTGAAACGCGCGTCAAAGCAGCGTGTCTGGCGCGTTTGACTCGGGCCACCGTGGCTCAGGGGGTTGGGAATTGCATCTGTAACCGGAAGGTCGCCGGTTCGATCCCTGGGCTCTCTGTCCTGGTCGTTGTGTCCCTGGGCAAGACACTTTACCCTACTTGCCTACTGGTGTTGGCCAGAGGGGCCGATGGCGCGATATGTCAGTCTGCCCCAGGGCAGCTGTGGCTACAACTGTAGCTTGCCTCCACCAGTGTGTGAATGTGAGAGTGAATGAATAGTGGTATTGTAAAGCGCTTTGGGTGCCTTGAAAAGCGCTATATAAATCCAATCCATTATTAAAAGCGCGTCAAAGCAGCGTGTCTGGCGCGTTTGACTCGTGAATAAAACCACACGCGTCAGTTATTGTGTTGCATTTTGTGCATACGCGCGTTTCGCGTCTACCGCTGGAAAAATATGAACTCCAGCGTCAATTCGCGCCGCGACAACCAATCAGGAGCCTGGTGACATGGCTCTGACCTAAGTCAAAGGGGCAGATCCAGCCAAAGCCCTTCATACTTCATTCAATATGGAGGAAAGGCTAATCAACCGTAGCAAACCACCCAGAGCTGTACGACACCAGCTGCTTTCTTTACCGAGACAGGAATATAAAGGACCGAGCTTGGAGGAAGATATGTGAAGAGATCGGGCAAGCTGGTAAGTTCATTCATTTCTCTTTTGAAATTTTTGACTGACCCGGGGAAGCTGCCCAAAAGCTAGCAAGCCACCGCTATTTTCCCACTGACGTACAAATACCGTTCTGCTTTCATGCATGTTGTCATATAGGAATATATTTTATTGTTTATTAATAAACAGCACACAGTGGTCCCGGTGTTCATCCGTCACTGCTTCGCTTTTTCGCTGATTTTTTATTGCACAGTACAGCATTGCATTCTGCAGCCTGATTGACAAATCTCCTCCGTGTGTGTCTCCTGCGCTTGCCAAATTTATCACGTTTGGCTTTGATAACCATCACGTCCAATAGAAAAAACAGCACAAAAACACCCATAACTATGACCTTCATTTGGAAATAGACACCTGCACCGGGAGGGAAAAAGGCCCACGAAAGTGGCAGGCAGATGAAGACAAAACGCGGCATAATAATACTTTTAGGTTTTGTAATCTACAAAGGTTTGCACTTTGAGAATCAACTTGTGAGAACTGTGACTAATGTTCATGTGAGTGGGGAAAAAAGTGAATAAAGTGCGTAGCCAGGGGCTAGTTATTCTGAGAACCCCTGCTGCAATAAAGGAGGGACCCCTGTATATACTTTCTCTGATTATTGTTTAAAACCTGTTAACATTTATTATTGTCTTGATAGAACCAACTGAATCTGCAGCAGAGCATCCCCTGTTGCTTCTCCTGGCTCCCCGGTCCCTGATCCCTCCGCTCCTGCTGCTGCACCCACAGGTATGCAATTGTAGCATCAGATGTACAGCAAGCACTGATAGCTTTTTACTCGCTTGGATTCCCTTATGATCACCTTTACTAAATATCTACAACCAATCTGATTATATCCTGTTTTGTTGTTTTTTTTTTTCCAATGTTGAAAATGAAAATCTAGTAGCAGCCTTCTCATTTCTTTGTGTTTTACAGGCCCACAGAGGAGGACAGCTCCGAGGCAGATGAGGGACGGGTCCCAGGACGGTCCATCGGCGGTGGAGCTGGCCATCCTGGAGTCCCTGAAGAGGCCACACCAGTCTCCAACGGAGCATTTCCTCCTCAGCCTTGTTCCTGCTCTGGAGAGCAGCTGGGTCCTTTTTATTCCTGTCTCTCTGTAAATACTTATATTTTATATATTTATGTTTAATGTTTTTCTGTTTGTAAATTTTAATAATTATTTCAAATAAATTTTTATAATGACTAATGTCTCAGTTCTACTACACAGCAAACGTTGGCACACGACTTGACACATGTAGAATTTATTTCATATTATACTAATGACAAAACATACTAATACAGTGGGATGCAAAAGTTTGGGCAACATTGTTAATAGCCATTATTTTCCTGTATAAATCGTTGGTTGTTACAATAAAAAATGTCAGTTAAATATACCATATAGGAGACACACACAGTGATATTTGAGAAGTGAAAAGAAGTTTACTGGATTTACAGAAAGTGTGCAATAATTGTTTAAACAAAATCAAGCAGGTGCATAAATTTGGGCATCACAAAAAAAAGAAATAAATATTTAGTGTATATCAATGTGTGTGTCTCCTATGTGATTTTCCAGCACGTCCAGCCTTTGTCTGGACGTGCTTCCCATCCAGAGCTCCACAGCAGAGAGGGAAATTCCAGCGCTCTTGGAATCCCTCTGTGATGGACCGCCAGTCTGCAGCTGAAGGCAAAGCCATGAAATCATCCACTAGACAGTCCCAGATGGCCGTCGCTACCTGGGGGGTGATCTGGCACACCGTGGACACACCAACTCTAAAACTAAACGCGATGGCCCTGAAGGAGTCCCCGGTGACAAGGAACCTGGACAAAATTGTTCAAAATTTGTATTATGTGTGCTGCAGTTACAAAATACATTATTCAAATTCCAAAACACTTTTGTGATGTCAGATTTAAATTACAAAACATAAATCTTACATAAAACATTTTGTAATTATAAGGATAATTACATGATATATATTAGATATAATATAAAACAGTCAGTTGAGTTTTGTTTTAACTTTACTATATCATAATTTGATTGGCAGCAACTTTTACCAATCACTCATAATTCCTAGACATGTCAATCAGGTAGGAATGAAGTAAGACATTAATAGAAATAAAGAGTTGTATGCTGACATGTAGCCCTTTCCTTCCTTAAATCATTGTATATATTTTTGAAAAATTAAACTGTGATAAGACATCGCATATCAAGATAGAATATGCTAGATAGAACCATATAAATAAAGGTGAACCAAACTGTTCACAATTTTATCTAGCTCTCAGTTTTAAAAAGGCTGGTGACCCCTGTTATAGAGTCTGACAGCTTCGAGGATTATATACAAATATTCAACTATACCAGAATTAAACCAGGTCTAAATAAAAAAAGGAGTGAGTATCACAACAAAGATTAACCCACAGTGGTCCTCATACCACATAAGACACCACAGCCATGCCATCATTGCAAACACTGATAACAGCATAAATCGAATTAAATCGGGACTTGATGAGACCTTTCGAGTATCATCAGAAATATTATACAGTCGTCTCCATACCAAAGTTTGCAATCAGTAAACAACGTAGGCATTCACTGATAGCATACACTGATTTGACACCACAGCCAAGCTATCATTGCTAACACTGATAACAGCATAAATCGAATTAAATCGAGACTTGATGAGACCTTTCGAGTATCATCAGAAATATTATACAGTCGTCTCCATACTGAATGACTGAATGACTACAGACCTGTCGCCTTGACGTCTGTGGTCATGAAATCCTTCGAACGACTGGTGTTAGCCCATCTGAAAGACATTACAGGCCGCCAGCTGGACCCTCTGCAGTTTGCCTACCGGGCAAACAGGTCAGTGGATGATGCAGTGAACATGGGGCTGCATTACATCCTGCAACACCTTGACCGCCCGGGAACTTATGCCAGGGTCCTGTTTGTGGACTTTAGTTCGGCTTTTAACACCATTGTGCCTGAACTTCTTTCCTCCAAACTCTCCCAGCTCAGCGTGTCACCAGCTACCTGTCAGTGGATCACCAGCTTCCTGACAGACAGAAAGCAACAAGTGAGGCTGGGGGAGATCACCTCTGAAACCCGGTCCCTCAGTATTGGTGCCCCTCAAGGATGTGTCCTCTCACCACTACTGTTCTCCCTCTACACTAATGACTGCACCTCCAAGAACTCGGCTGTCAAACTCCTAAAGTTTGCAGATGACACCACTGTCATTGGCCTCATTCAAGATGGTGATGAGTCTGAATACCGGCAGGAAGTTGAGCGGCTGGTACTCTGGTGCAGTCAGCACAATCTGGAGCTGAACACTCTTAAGACTGTAGAGATGACAGTGGACTTCAGGAGACATCCCTCAACTCTGCTCCCCCTCACCATATCAGACAGCCCTGTGTCAACTGTGAAGACCTTCAAGTTCCTGGGTACAACCATCTCCCAGGACCTGAAGTGGGAGACCAACATCAACTCCATCCTCAGAAAGACCCAGCAGAGGATGTACTTCCTGAGACACCTGGGGAAGTACAGTCTTCCACAGGAGCTGCTGATCCAGTTCTACACTGCGGTCATTGAGTCTGTCCTGTGCTCCTCCATCACAGTCTGGTATGGAGCAGCCACTAAACAGGACAGGAGCAGATTGCAGCAGACTGTACGGGCAGCAGAAAGGATCATCGGCACCCCCCTGCCCTCTATCCAGGATCTGTACCTATCAGGAACCAGGAAACGGGCAGGGAAAATCATCACAGACCCCTCACACCCTGGACACAGACTTTTTGATCTGCTGCCCTCTGGCAGACGGTACAGAAGCCCGCAGACCAGGACCACCCGACACAGGAACAGTTTCTTTCCCCTCGCCATCTCCCTTCTTAACAGTTGACCTGTCACACTGCTCCCACTGCCAGACTGCAGCTGCACCTTATGTACATTTTGTAGTATTCATTCCACCTCATTCATTTCTGTATTTTATGTATATAAGTTTAGATTCGTTATTTATAGTTGGTTTACACAGCTTCGTGTATGTATGTGTAATGTGTATATATAGACACGTGTGTGTGTGTGTGTGTGTGTGTGTGTGTGTGATTTACATTGCCGTGCTTGAGAGCCACGATCTACCGGAACCAAATTCCCTGTATGTGTCTGCACATATACTTGACCAATAAACACGATTCTGATTCTGATACCACAGTTTGCTATCAGTAAACAACAATGGCATTCACTGATAGCGTAGCACATCCATGTTAGCAGTGTATGAACGGATAGCTTAGCATATATTAGCACAGGAATCAATAAACGACTACGTATTAAACACTTTTACTAACATGAGCCTTGCGCCGTCATTTGTGAGCCGCGGTCAAGCCAGCCGCCTCCTATCCGCCGCATAAATTTCCTTGCGCTTTTACACCAGTCTTTACGGTAGCGCCTACCCGCGCACACATGCGCGCGCGAACAGGCACAGACACACGCCCGCACACAAATTACAATGGAACAGCCCAATACAGCCATCGTGACAATCTGGTTGCATATTCAAAAATTCATTAAAAATCATTCCTAAAAGTTGATGCTTTCAACACAATCCTCTTCTGGGACACCTACTTTACCTGTGGGCCAGGTTTTACCCAGATTTACTGTAATATTACTCAGAAATCACAGTAAACTCATATTCAGTTCAATACAGTCAATACACTACAATTATGTCTATTTCAAAAATTCATTAAAAATCATCCTGAATAGTTGAGGTCCAACTTTCAACACATCCCTCCTCTCGGACACCTACTGTACCTGTGTGCCAAGTTTCATCCAGATTTACTGTAAAATTCCTCAGAAATTAAAGGAAACTTATATTCAATGCAATACAGCCAATATACTACAATTATGGAAATTTCAAAGATTCATTAAAAATCATCCTTAGTAGTTTTTTTTTTTTGTTTTTTTTTGCCTGTCCCGTTTGGCTCTTTTGCCATCAGAATTGTTGTCTAAAGGCAAAGAAAGATGCCCAACGGATTTACTTTACCAAATTGACCATCCCAGCCTTGCCATAATGGTCCATTTGATTCACCTTTTATTGTTTATTTTATTTTCACTTGCTGAATACGGGACAGACTTGACTGGAGGAAAGAAGGGGAGAAAGAAAGAGGGAAAGAGAAACAGCTGAGAAGAGGGACGGGGGAGAAGGGCAAAAAACAAAAACCAACAGAATGGGCAGAAAAAAAAAATGCATCTATCGATCACCTGGATCACCTGCTGAGAAAGAAAAAAGAAAACAAGCAGAAGAAAACAAGAGTAATATAATAAACAACATCACAATGATATATGGGAATATGACAGTAAATACTAAATATTAAACATTATTGTGCAGCACATAAGATCAGCAGAACACAGTGTGCTTTGAGGTAGGAGCCAAAAGGGGTGTAGTTTGTGGGTGTGATCACCCGTGTGTACACCTGTGAGCATGAACGCGCTTGTTTTTAAAAGGTTCCTTCATGTAATGATCTGCTAGAGGGTGTGGGGAGCCACTGCCCCGTCCTCCAGGGCATGAAGCAGGTATGGAGGAGATCAAAACTCCAGACATCCAGAGGCCCCCAGAACACAAGAGACCAAGGAAGACCAACAGAGGGGCAGCCGCGCCACTGTCCCAGAAAGAGCTGAGGAGAGTCCCAGATGAGGGCTCACCCAGCAGCCGCGGAGCAGAAGCCAGGGGGGGTTGCAGTGACGCGCCCGTGAGCTCCGCCGGCAGCCAGCTGTGCCTGAGTGACCGAGCCCCAGGCCGAGAGGCCGGGGGCACCCCACCTCCGAAGTGGCCCGAGCGAGCCCCAGGCTCCATAAGCGGCCGCCAAGGAGTGAGCCGGTGTGTACCTGGACGCCCATCCCCAGACACAAAGAACCACCAACGCACCGATGTCTGAGGGAGTCCGCCACTGGCAGGGGAAGTGGGGGGGGGGGGGGGAGATAGGCCTCCAAACCTTGGAGGGCCTGAGATGTCCCCAGAGAGGTGGCGTCTGATACCCAACCTGACATATAGACACAGACATACAGGCACACACAGACACAAACATCCATTCCCACCCTCATGCTCTCATATACACTTACTCCACACTCAACCAACGTGGAGACGGACATAAAGAGACGGTGTACACACGATCACACTCCCCAAGCGTACTCTACGAACCGGGTCTAGGTACCCTTGCCCCTGGAGGGGGGGACTGCACCCAGACCCAGGTGGTGTTACCCTTTTCCCTGCGGTGGGGAGAGGCAGACCGCCCCGACTCCGCAGCAGCAGGGAGGCCCCACACTCCAGACCGCAGTCGGACGGCCAACTCCTCCTCCTAGCCCCCCTGCTCCAGCAGGCCGCAGAGAACGGGGGTGAGAGAAGACTCCAAACCTCCCTCCACCCGCTCATTGTAATGTTGATGCATGTGTGTTCTAAGGTGCATTTAAAACCCAGGAGGGCTTGGAGCTACCTGCCAGAGAGCAGCAGGTAAGCGCATAGGCCCTCCTGCTAGCCCTCAATGTCTACGTGTATTTAAAATTGAGAGGTGGGCAACGACGCCAGGGGTGAGGTGTACACCCTGATGGTAATTTGGATTCCGTGTATCGTGCCCATCCCCAAGATCCTATATGTATGTGTAATGAAGGTGTGAGTAATGGGAATGTCTAAGTTGTGGGATAAAATTGAGGCAGAGGCAGCCGGAAGGGGACAAAGGGGGGGGGGGGGGGGGGGGGTAGCCTCCTCTGCACCCTGGTGACATACCCCTACTCCAAGGCCCTGCATGTGTGGGTGGTTGTGGTGGAGCGGGAGGCAGCTGGAGATGGGGAGGGAAGGAAGGGAGGGGCAAGTGACCCCTCCCTGGGGCCAGCTCCCCTGCTGACCCCAGTAGGCACCCCCATACTCCACGACCCGCCAGGGAAAGGGGGCCCAGGCCCATCCAGACCGGGGCCCAGTGCAGCAGCACCGCCCGGCCCCACAGAGCCCGGGACAGTCCACCCAACCCCACCACAGAGAAAACTGCACCCACCCCACCATCCACTCATCTTCCAGACTACATAAGACAATAGACACCCAGGCTGAGATCTTCCTCCACCTCTCCTTAGTAGTTGAGGTCCTTGGCACACAGGTACAGTAGGTGTCCCAGAGAAGGAATGTGTTGAAAGTTGGACCTCAACTACTAAGGATGATTTTGAATGAATTTTTGAAATTTCCATAATTCTATTGATTGTATTGGGCTGTTCCATTGTAATTTGTGTGTGCGCGTGCGCGTGTTACTGTTCGCGCGCGCGCACGTGTGCACGGGTCTAGGCTTTCAATCAGGATATAAAGCGAAAAGGCGCTACCGTAAAGACTGGTGTAAAAGCGCAAGGAAATTTATGCGGCGGAGAAGAAGCGGCTGGCTTGACCGCGGCTCACAAATGATGGCTCACTTTACCGCGGTTTGCGCTTGCGCTGAGCAGGGAGGGGGGCGGCGGTAGTTACACTGGCAGTAGCAGAGGAACAGAGTGGGAGGGAAAGAGAGAGAAAGAGAGCCAGGGACATCAACAAGAGACAACATCATCACATTAGAAAGTTATAGTAATCATCATGTGACACCTGATTGTTAAAATGGAAATAATTAGTTGACTCCTTTGAATCTCTATGTTAATAGTTTGGCTCTGTGACCTCAACTTACCTGTTTGTTCTTCTCTGCTCATAAAATCTGGACCCACTGACAGAAAGAGAATTCCAGTCCAGTCCACATAAGCGGCACCTCAATCACACCTCGCCGGCTTAAAGTCTGTACTGGGTCCTGCTGTAGCTGTTGTGAATGTGTCTGGCTGGCAGCTATTGTAAGAACAGTAACCAAGAAATAAAGTGTGTTTGGGTGTGACAATGTGGTTAGGTCTGCCACGCTTCTGTGACACTGACATGTTTAACAACACCTCTCTATAAATTATAAAATATTTAAGTAAGTTTGAACTAGAAAATAATTTGCAGACTTTAGATTCTGTTTGGCGTTTATTGGTAAGTTTTTGATGTGGAGTTAGTGGTATTCCAGTACTTACGGCCAGATTTTTTTTGGAACTGAATATTGTCAAATATAATGTTGGGTTATAATATTATTTTATGCCTAATTAAAGATTGTGAATTATTATGTAGTTTTAGTTTGCATTATTTTCCTGAATTAGAAGAAGCTGATAACTATTGCATTTGTTAGACTGATTTGCATTACATTAGACTGCTGATTTATTGTGAATGAATGATGTTGTTTTATGATGCATTATACTGCTAAGTTATAAGAAATACTGTTCGCAGAAAGTCATCGTCTTATTTGTCTGATTAGAAGAGAACAGAACATACTGGAGCTTTTTGCTCCATCTCAGCAAGAGCAGATAAACAGGGAGCCAAGGTCGTAGCTTAGGCGCCGTGAGAGAAGGAATTTGAATGTTTAGGCTTTTATGATAAGGTGGGAGGACCAGAAGCTATAAGAGTTTGAGCAATGCTCCACCATTTTGAGATCTGAGGCTGTCTGCATACAGTGTCCATCTCCCACGCGTGTGATCATTAAAATCATTGTTTGACTGAACCCGACCGGACCAGTGTTGTTCTTTTGGTTTTTCATCTTGTCTCCATCCCCAATATTTTGAACTCGTAACAATATGATAACTGTTTATTCTTAATTTAATTTAATACAAATGTTATGTTTAATCAAACATAAATTAACCCCATAAATAAATGCAAGCTGGAGGCTAAAAACAAAAATTGAGGCCCATCTTTAAAAGTTTATTTTTTCTGTTTCTGCTCAGGGCTTTTAGTTATGTGCTGTTAATAAAAAGTTGGTCATAAAATGACACTATCTCATCTCAGTGTAGTCTTTAGGGACTATTGACATGAAATACAAATGCTCTTAAAGTGAAGTACTATTTATCGGTCATCGCATGATATGTTGTTGTGTTGGGTCTGCCACTTGTACAACAAGAACAACAACAAACTGTATTTAAATAGCACATTTAAAACCAGTGGTGTACCAAAGTGCTTAACATACAAGAGGGTAAGATGAAGTAACAGGGAGGATGAAGGCTATGGCAAAGTACCACCATGCAAGCATGTTAAATGGAATTAAAAACACAGAAGCAAAAGAAATGCATATAAAAGCATAAGAGACAGGTGCAGCAGAGGAGAAACACGGGCCAAAATTGATCGAGAAAGACCTATTAGAAAGATATGACTTAAACCAATCTGTAGGTGTGCTGTTTTTGCAAATGCTCGTATGGGTTGTATTTGAGTGTAGGAACAAATCCTCAGTTGGACTGGACGAATTGTTAAATTCAAAATTCCTGAAATGAGTTTTTCTTCTAGAGCACCAACGAATAACGGACAACAGATTGCATTATTGAGGGAAGTACATGTCAGGTTTTATTGTCTCAATGATTATACATGCAATGAAAGAGAAAAGTCTTAGCAACTACAGAAAGAACAACAGGTTTTATGATTAAACAAACATCAGTCAAGTACAACTTTTATGCAGAGCATTTGATAACTTTTTCAGCCAGAAGAGGCTGCAGAAATATTTCTCAGTGTTATTGCAACTTCATCCACAGAGGAAAGATTTTCTTCGCTGAAATATGTGTGGGAAGCAGATTTGTTATCAAACACCATCACAATGTAGGAAACCTTTGGAAATGTATCCAAATTTGTCAACTGCTCCCAGAAACTGTCTTACGCTTCTAGTGTCCTTGCTTAACTAGAAAAAAAACAACAAATGTGAAGCTAACAAGATCCTACCTGTCTTGGTCTCGTCAGTATTCAACATTCAGTTGCTTGGCAACCTTTATTAAATAATAAAGCCAAATTCTGTATATTTGTTCTGTATTTGTGGTAGAAGATTTATGCGAGATTGATTTCCCTGAGAAAACACATAGAAGCAGAAAACAGACTCAGTCAGCATTTATTACGTTTTATTGAAATGACCACATACAGCACTGGTACTTCACTGGTCTAATTCTTTAATCTGCTCTTCAATTATTGACACATTGGTGTACTCGTGTTTATCTAGTCTTGTACACAAAAGCATTACAGGCAAGTCGGCAAATGTATCACACCATGTTCACACTTGTGATGCATTCCCAGTGGCCCAATGGGTCTTCCTCTGGTACACATAAACTCGATTACATCACCATGTTCTGAATACAGTTTATCATCTCTTGAAAATCTGAACCGAATATTATGTCTGTTCATGTCGTCTCTATTCACAGTGCAGGCTTCTGTAAGACATAAAAGATAAACAGTCTTTTAATGTTAGTAAAATACATGAATGTACAGAATATTGTGTTCTGTAAAGGACTCTGTGGCTACCAATAAAATTGATTTTCTCCTGCCTAATTCTAAATTGTGGTCAAACACTGGAATGGTACACAGATGATCTACTGTTGCTGTTGCTCTTGTGGGGTGATTACATTCACTGTTAATTTTATGTAATATTTCTGTGACTATTTTACATGCTGAAGTCCTGTCCATCCCAGCCTGACTCCTCTCAGCCTCACTGCAGTACTAGACACTTTAATACCCACCTGCACAATGTACATTTTTCATATGTTTCAATTTGAAATTTCCAGATTGTCTTATTTTATTTAATTCACTTTTATGGTTATATGTATATATGTTCTCTCTTTTTGCATGTACATAATCTTCTCTCTCTCTTTTTACACAGTCGAGAAGTGCGTCAGGATACATTTCACTGCGTGTTGTACTCGTATAACTATGCATGCGACAAATAAGGAATCTTGAATCTTGGAAGTCACATTTCAATGTAAACCTACTCATTTATTTTACTCATTCTCCAAATAAGTAAATTAGTTTCTGTTATTTCTTTTAGATAAACATACAGAATTTCAGGAATCTGGATCACTTGTTGATTTTAAATTGTGATTTGATTTCATATCTTGCTGCTAGAATTAACTTTATTATTATTTATTTATTGTTATTTATTGCTGTCAGTTTGAAGTGAGCTTTGTCCCAAAGGTTTTGAATTGCAGTTCATCGGTCAAATGTGATATAATAACCTTGAACAGAAATGATGATTTGTTTTTCAGACCAAATATTCATTTAAGTCAATATGCTGTTATTATATCTCTAGACTGCACACTTTGTTAAATGAAGAATTAATAATTAATCAGAATTCCTGCTTGCACCTTTCACTCCAATACTCAACACAGTTCTGAGGTTTGAACCACACACAGTATCATAAATACTTCAGTCATGCTCTTTGAACTTTGAAAAACTACCTAAAAAATCTCCATATATACAGCTTCACCAAATGCAACAACTACATGTTTTTTACTAGATTATTACTAGAATCAGCAGCTGGGATGTTAACAGGTTTTTGAGGGAGACAGCTCATTCACTGGTTCCAGCGTCCATTCACCAGCTGCTTTTTATATTAGAACTGATTTGAAAACTTTATTATTTACTAAATATATCCAGAATTTGAGTCTTAGAAACATTTCAGACCCACTGACCTTACTGGCCTAAAAACCCAGATAAAAAAATTACAGCAGGGCCCTGTACCACAATTCAACGTCATCATGACTATTGTTTAGAATTACCTGAAGTCAACAGAAGAAACAATTAAAGAATTTCTTACTTGATGCTCATCTCATCAAACAAAAGATTTTTTTCAGTAAACCTCAGACCCTACTAACCACACAGTGAGAAATGATTTTGTACCTGGTGATTTCTTATGTCAAACACAACATGCCTCAAAGCGTTTTATCCCCCCAATACCTAGTGTATCATATTTGATAGATACAGCCTTTGGGAGTTTTTGATCTATGACATTAAGTTCTCAAAAATCCAGTCTTGCTTTTTTTGGACAAATTTCCAAAATTCAGCTTAACAGTAAAGGGTTCTGGACTTTCTGTCACAAATGAATGTTTTTGTCTGTATTTTAAATGTTTTCAGTGTACACCACCACAGTGGATTTTAAACTGAACAGTCAAGATGTGTCATGTCTGTGTGTAGGCAGGCAGGAAGAGAGGACCCAAAATGCAGGACTCACTGAGGCGGAAGTAACTCAAAACACACAGCTTTATTGCTGGTAAGAAGCAGAACAGAAAAACACTAACTCAACTGGAAGAACAGAATAACTAGGCAGGTAGGCTGGCTGGCAAACGGAACACACAGAGGAAGCGAGGGTGAACAGACATTAACGACGCGACACCGAGTAGGGGAAGACACAGACACTAAATACAAGAGGTGAACGGAACGAAGAGGAAACAGCTGGGAGACACGGCTGACGCTGATTACACTGACGAGACAGGGAGAGCACAAAGCTGAACGCACTGACATAGGACACAGACCTACAAAATAAAACAGGAAGCACACGACAGACAGAGACACAGACTCGTAAACAGGCATAATGACGTCATGGGCAAACAGAGGGACATACGGGCAGAGAAGACTAAGCACAGGCAACCTAAACCAAACATGAGGGCAAGATAACAAAACCTAAACCAGAAATAATCATCATCGTCATCATCATTGGATAACTAAAGAATCAGAATATAATTATAATCAAAACGGTATCACCAGAGAATAAGAACTACTCCATAATACAAAAATAAACCAAAACATAAGAAACTCAAAATACTGGGTCGAACCGACCCAGGACCGTGACAAGATGTTTATTGAAGGGCTTCAACAAAGTAATGCATTCGCTGTTTGTGAATAACATATTTAATTTCATATTTTATACATAGTTTCTCATCTTGAGAGGCTCACAAGCAGTTGTGTATATTTTTGTAAATATCGATCACACCTCTGGAATTAAACAAAATTAAAAAACAGAAACCAAGAGGACTTTTTACGTTTCTCTTCACACAATGTAACATGAAAAATATAAAGAAAACTTTTACTTACGGAGGCATCTAATCTCTCCAGTCCATTCACCATGATTACATGTTTTGAACGGTCCACCCTTCATGACGTAATAACGCTGACAGATATATTCAACCTTTTCATTATGTTGGTACAGCTGTTTAGTACTTGTTTTGGTGTCTCCATCTGAAAGAGGTGGTGGCCTCCCACAACCCTGGGCACCTGCAAAAGTGTGAGCAATGGAGAAAAAAAAAAGTTTAGACAACATTTAGTCACAAAAATTTTTTAGTCACGTTTTTATGTTCATATACCGTCACATATTATTTTACATTTCAGGTGAAGTTTTCATCATGCAATCCGAGTGCAGATCACAGCCTTTAAGACTGCTTTGTCATCCTATATATGTAGTTCTGTTATGCTTAGAAAGCGGTCAGCACTCTTTGTAACTAATGATAAACTGTGTTGTACTGGTATCAAACTCATGTTGCTGTTGAAATGATCTGCTTCTTTGATATATTCATCTACTACCCTCTCCCACATCTTACAGATCCTATCCTTTTAATTGTTTTAATCATTTTATTGTGAAAAAACAATTTATTTTTTTTTTAAGTTCAAACTCTTCTATGGTTCGTGTGTGCTCATCAGGTTCTCACATTTCCTCTGACATGTCCATAGCATGTTGTATTTCCTTGTTCCTCCATGTAACCCATGTTAACTGGTGATGAAATGTGTGATGTCTGTGGCAATGATAGAGGGCCACTTAAAAACACTGAAATCGTGGAAAAGCAAACCTGACATTAAATCTCTCAAAGTGTGACTTTGGGCAGACTGCAATAGTGTATCTAGGAGAAGTAGTGGGTGGTGAACAAGTGAAACCCATCCACTTAAGAACTGAAGCCATTGTGATGTTCTCAGAGCTGCAGCACAGTTTGGGGATGGTGGGTTATTACAGAAGTTTCTAAAAAAACGAATTCTTCTTGTTCGTATTAATATTATTATTTAATGATATAACTGCAACTAACCCTGAAGTCTACATTGTGGTGTGTTCAGGTATAATCTTAAATGCACCACATTTCAAACAGTTTTGAGCTACTGTCTGTGTTAGTGAAAACAACTTTTCAGCGTCACACTTAACCAACTTCTCAGATTTAATAAACTTGTCAAACTGGTTCCAGCGGCCCTCCACTGGCTGTTTGTTTACTTAGAACATATTTAAAAACTTTGTGTGCAACAAAAGGGAAATGTAACTCACGGCGGCATCTCATCTCTCCAACCCAATCACCATCGACACAGGTTTTGAACGGCCCACCCTCCATGCCGTAGTCTCTGTCACACACATATTCGACCTTTTCATTGTGTCTGTACGTGTTTCTAGTCGCTGTTTTGGTCTGTCCACCTGAAAGACGTGGTGGCGTCCTACATTGCTGGGCAGCTAAAAATTGTGGGCAATAACAGAGGAAAAACCAACATTAGATAATATTTTGTCACAATAATCACATTTTCACTCTGACCTGCTGTCATGCATCATTTTTCATTTGAAGTGAAATATTTGTCATACACCCTGTGCATCACTCTCCTTTACCTTAACACTGTGTGGCCATGTGTGACAAAGAATTAACCAGAAACAATGTTCACACAAACTAATTAGCACAAGAGCAGATCAGGCAGAGGACATTTTACTGATAACCTGAAATGTGTTTTTGCCTCAAAACAAACTATTAATTTCTGGTTTAAAGTGTGTGTAACTTACACTCATTCACACGACACCCCAAGAAATACCAAAAACAGCAATAGCAATCTTTTTCCATCCTTTGTACTGATAAACAGTAAGATCACAAGAGGACAAGTGTTGTACCTTCACATGTGGGACGAGGATTGCTCCACTGTCCATTTTCCAAACATTCAAGCGTTGCATTCCCTTTGATGATGTGATTCCTGTTTTCACAAGCAAATGTTAAATGTTGTCCTTTTTTCATTTGATCGTCTGTTACATCTGTGGTGATTGTTAGACCTGCTGGTGTTTCAGGGACTCTACATTTCTCTGTTTTGAAAAAGAGAATCTGTTTTATTGTGAGGTTTACATTATAAACATGAAACCAAATCAGATTCAAAGTAATAAGACACTTTCTCACTACATTTTCAAACTAAGCAAGTTTTCCCTTTAAATATTTATTATTAATAGGCATTCAGTTTCTCATTGCTGTAATTAAGAAGTAATAAATGTCCAGTCTTTTAAGAAGTCAGAAAAGAATGGTAATTATTTTAAAAGTGATTAAAGGGAAGAATAATTGTCTAAACCTACAAACTGCACCACATGGGGGTGTTTGTATGAAAACTGCATTTTTTTTTTATGTCTCCTTACCTTCACATTCTATTGCTTTAGCCCACTTGCCATGTTGGCACGTTGCAGTGCCAATAATTCCTGCTCTATTCTTACACTGATATTCAATGATCTCTCCAGTCATGTATTTCTCTTTCTCTGCTCTGAAGTCCAGAGACTCATCCATAAGCTGGTCACAGTACACTGAAAATACATAATAGTATTGTCAATATTATATACATTGTTACATACATTATTGATTTGACCAATAGTGCTGAAAATGAAGATAACGGCAGGTGTGTAAACCGAGGTACACATGCAGACTGTTCTAAGGCAAAAAAACAAAAACCAAACTAAAACAGTATATTTAAGGTTAGTTAAAGATTGTGCCTTTGGTACAATGTTGGGTTATATTATTTCCATTGTTTCGTCCCTCAAAGGACTACAGTCTTTCTCTACCCTTAATGAAGGGTGGGGAAAGAAAGATGAATAAAGATGAAATATGTCAGCAGGCAGAATGACAGACAGCAGTGTTTTTAACAGTTTTAAAGCTTATTCACAGCAATATTTTATTTTTATGTACGTACGTATACACTGAATATTGAGCTCCTTCCATTCCCCAGCTATGCAGTTAATCGTAGCTTTTCCTTCCATAATGTAATTGTCAAAGCACTGATAGGTTACTTCAGAGCGAGATGGGTATTGCTTCCGATAACGAGTTGTAATAACAGCATTTTCAACTTTGGGTGGAGGGCTGCAGTTATCATGATTAGCTGTAAGACATCACAACATGTACACTATTAATTTACACTCTGTAATCTTTTCATAAAAACATGCATCAAAATAATGCTTGAGGTGACTCACATTTACAGATATGTAATATACAGTAATAAATGTCCAGTCTTTTAAGAAGTCAGAAAAGAATGGCAATTCTACCCTTAACCAAGTGTAGAGAAAAAAAGATGAATAAAGATGAAATATGTCAGCAGGCAGAATGACAGCCAGCAGTGTTTTTAACTTGACTCCAGTTTTAAATCTTATTCACAGCAATAGTTTATTTTGATGTACTATAGTGAGCTCTTTTTTTCATAGGTATTGTTTAGCTGAGTTGACGAATAACTGTTCAATTGCTGGGAAGTATATGTTAACACACACTGAATGATCCAGATGAACAAACTACCAAAACATCTGTGTTTATAGCAGTGCTAATGATTGCTGACGATCTGTTTAATGTAGTGAATTTAATTAGCAGCACCTGGCAGAAAAATACAACCTTAATTCCTATAAAAGTTCTTCACACTTGAATCTTCTAATGTGGACAATAGTTGCCCATTATTTCCTTTAAGCAGGGCAGACTGATCAACAGTGAATGAAATGATATCTCGGCAGAGAAAATTCCCTATTGTTGACAGATATTGATAACCACAGCTATCAGTCATTGGATATCATTCGAAACTGAATAGTTTTGAACAAAAACCCGATATTCTAATTTCATTCTAGTTTCAGTGTGCATTTTTGCCTTAGACAACTAAGCTTTCAAATCCCCTTGTTAATTTTAGATTAAAATGGTATCAAGCTTCAATCATTTACATTAAACCTCAACAAATCTCCTTTAGCTACAGCATAACAGGGAGAACAAAACTAGCAAATATATATTTTAAACTGGCACCTTAAACTGGTGGGTACTTAAGGGACTGAACATTTCTGTGTTTTGAAGAAGAGAATCTGTTTTACTATGAGATTTACAGTATGAACAAGAAACCAAATGTGATGCAAATATCTGAATAAATCAGCATTACATTTTCAATATATAAAAAAAACTTGAAAGTAAAAGATTTCAGTATAAAAAATACGTTCATGAAGAGACATTTTCCAAATAGACAGGTGTCTCTTTCTTAAAATGATTAGGAAAGATTAAAAAGATGAAAACTGGAAAATGTATCCAGTTCAGTAATATTTATGTGATGCTAGTTCACAACAGCCGTTATCTCAAGAACCTACAATATTAGACATAAACAGCAGATCAAAAATATAGGATTAGGATTAGAATACTTCCTATGATGACTTTGACCTTACAGGGTTCATCAGGATCATTATATTAATGATTTATGTGATACAAGGGCAACAACACAACTGCTACAGAATGCTGATGTTTTCCTGCAATACAAAATTGCTCCTAACAGCAACTTAAAACAGAAACCCTTATCATAGTCACAGCTCATTTCTGTTA
Source organism: Aulonocara sp. 'chitande type north' Nkhata Bay (assembly GCF_057382095.1). Taxonomy (NCBI): domain Eukaryota; kingdom Metazoa; phylum Chordata; class Actinopteri; order Cichliformes; family Cichlidae; genus Aulonocara; species Aulonocara sp. 'chitande type north' Nkhata Bay. The sequence goes on from NC_141360.1 coordinate 11,273,368, forward strand.
CCTCACGTCATTGTGGTAATAAAAGTACACATACCAGAGCAAGAAGGAAAGGGGGAATTCCATTGTCCATTTTCTAAACACTCAATTTCTGTAGACCCAATTAGTACACGTGTATTGCTGCAAAGAAAACGCAATTTATGTCCAGTCGCCATTATTTCATTTGATGGTGGTAATCCAGCTACGTAGAGATGAGGATCCATAACACCGATTTTACAAGATCGATCTGAAAAAAGCAAAATATGTAGAATATATGTGAGTTTATGTAACAAAGCTGCAAAGAGCAAGCAAGAGAGTAGTTGGTTTTAGTGAACACCAGAAGAGCGGAAAAAATCATGAAATCTTATTGGATATTTAAATTATGCTTCAAAATACACAAAGATCAAACCTGAACTATTGCCATATTGTTTAAACGGGCATTGCATTTTGTCAGTAAAGGGATTTAAACATGTTCTTACCTATGCAAGTCGGGAATGGATTATTCCATTGTCCGTCTTCTCCACATATCAGCACAGAAATTCCATTCAGATACTTCCCAGGACCATCACAGCTGAATGTGAGGATGTGATTGGGACGTATGGGAATACAATTTTCTGGTAAACCTTTCACTGTTAACCCTTGAACTGTAGGAGGAGGGTCACATCTGGAAGATGAAACTAAGGTAGAAGAAGAAGAAAAAAAACAGTTCAAAAGGCAAGATTCAGATGTAGAAATCACTGGCCAGAATCTTTATATTTGCTGCAGTTTTTATATTTGCCAGATCATGTCAGAATCCATTTTGCCAGGTTTCAATGTGTGTCTGTATTTGTGCTGGAGACACGAAGGTTCAGACCAGTGGAGATAAACCACTGTCAAAACTACAGCTGTGGTCAAAAGTTTTACAATCATCACGGATCAACATGGATACCATTGTAATTTTGGGCTTTGAATGATTGTTGAAATCCTGTTTTTAAGTGTGGAATGACTGATTTAACATTGAGCACTCAATTTTTTTTAAAAAGATGTATGACATGCAATCATTCCACCCTGGAATGGAAAACGTTTATCTAATTTCCAGGCAAATAGTTTCAAAATATCTGCCCTTTGCAAACTGTTTACAAGGACAACCTGTGTAAGCAAACCATCTGCTGTGTCAGTTTAACACGCTAAGATTTAATTCATTAACCCTATAAGTTCCCTTATGTAGGGTGGCTAACTTTAACTCTAGCCTATATTTTGGTGAAAGAAAAAATACAATGCTTCTGGAAAAAATGTGAATAGTTTTTGACCTGTCAGTAAGTCTGACTTTTCTGTCACAGTCTGGCTGAGGCAGACTGTATGTGTTGTGAAAAAGGACTCAAGTGCAAACCAAAAACTATGAAATGTGATGTGGATTAACAAAAAACAAGCAGTTTATTAAGGCTTGCAAAATAAATACAAACAAAGGGCATGGGTGAAACTAAACAATAACCTAAACTGGGTGAACTAAAAATTAAACATGAAAAAACCTTAAACATGGAGAACTGACATGATACCTAAAGACATGGTGTGGACGAGCAGACGACCTGAAGGAATGACTGAAAACACATGGCACAAATAATTTGTGTGCTTTCTTATTTGTTGCAGATCACCTGATTGTTCTGTAAATAGATTTAAACGGTTATATGCCTGAGGCATTGGCTGCATTTTTAGTTAAATAGTACCATATAACTTTCTTTGCAAAACTTGTGCATAATATTTAGAAATGTACAATTTCTATTTGCATTTCAAGTTATGAAAATGATTCGTTAAACATGTTTGTGGGTTTTACAGTAAAAAAATATAACTTTTTTCTACTCGGATTTTGAATTTTTTCTCTGAATTTAGATCAACTATGGTAATATAGTATGCCAAAATGAAAAAATAACTCAAATTTCAGATATTTCAGGTTGTGCTGAAAATAATGATACCAAACAAGTAGTCAAAAATGGCCAATTATACCCTGGACCCCAGAGGGTTAAACTGATCTTTCTGACATCGAGATGCTGGGTCATATTTCATAATGACTTGACAGAAACATTGTTGAATAAAATGATGACTGATGTGAATTCAAATATATTTGGAGTCTGATCTGACATGACAAAGTCTCTACATATTAAAAATCATTTAGAATTAAATTCTGATTTTGCCTGTGTGCAGGAAAAATATATATAGAAATAAAGACCGTCATAGCAGTCTTAATGAAGGCAGGACACATCTGAGTAAATGAGATTATATGTCCAAGGAGATAATACCAAATGAAGTTCATACGTAAGTTCAATAAGAACAATCTGTAGTCACACATTTCTGCTTCCCTGGTGTTTGTTGGCTAATCTAAGCTTTACATCATTTCCACTTTCCCATGCTGTGAAGCTAATTGTGCAATCACTGGTCTAGCCCAATCAGATTTCTGCTGGCTGTCTTCCGGCCAATCAGTCTCCACTCCATGTACTTTAAATCTCACTGCTCATCGGTCATTCTCCCAGGCTTCCATTCAAGCCTCAATCTTCATTTCCAGAGTGTAATCACCAACAACCTAAATTGAATTCTATAGATCAATAAATTATGTTAAATTCATTTTAATGATCTCTGCTTATTGAACTGTAGTCATTCACATGAGAGTGAGAGAAGAAAAGAAAGCTTTTGAACTCACGGTAGCACGACCCCCTTTGGAGTGGCTGCCAGCCCTCAGTTGTACATACGTATTTGATGGTGAGAGCTGATGTATAGCCAGGTTCGCAAGCAAAATGTATCATGTGTCCTGCTTGATACTGAGATGTTCTTGTCTCTTGTGTTACTTGGGCATGGGGAACATCTGGAAGCGTTGAACATGCTAATACACAAAACAATATAAAATGGGAAAAGAAGAGAAAAATACACAAAGATTGAAAACATACTGAGTGACTAAGCCAAGATATACATGTGTGTATAAGGAAATGACTACCCGTCATTGCTACGAACGATAGTAATGCCAGTAATGTGCAGTTGTGTTAGGACAGGCAACCTGCGGCTCCGGATACGCATGCGGCTCTTTTGTCTTTATACTGCGGCTCCAGGTGGTTTGGGAAAATAAATTAGAAGTATTTAGCTGAAGTGTATTTTTTGTATTAGTTCTTTTTAAACTTGTAGTTCTAAATTGGAAGATTATTGTGACATTGAAATATAAAAATAGAATTATATTTTATTTTTCATCGCTCAAAATAAGCGTCACACTCGCGGAAGCCGGTATACCTGCCGAAACGCCGTGCATTTATCGAGACTTTCAACCCCAGGTAGGCCAATTATGGATCTTCGGATCCACATTATGTCAGCAGCTGTTCTCCTCCGTGAACTATGTTAAAACAAACACCGCTCACGCCTCACAGATGACAGCTTACAGTCCTGCGTAAAGATGAAAGTGACTTCGTACAGCCCCGATTTGCAGACGCTGTGCGCAGAGGTTCAGGAGCAGAAGTCTCATTGTAAACATATCACAGCAGACCCGACGATGTTTCCATGGACATGCTTTTCAGCATCTCTTTATTGACCACTCTTCACACACGGTTGCTGTAAGCATACAGCCGGCTGTAGCTTTTCAGCTCACAGTCCGACAACACAAGAGCAGAGAGAGCACAGACTTTAAGTAGACGAGGCGTGATTGCGGGTCCCGCTCAGGTGCGTCCGACTCCCATGCAGTGGCGCTGCAGACCACGCCTCGCCACACACATTAACCAGGTAAAATACATATTTAGGCAGAATTTTGCAAATATCTATTTTTCATTTTTTAGCAGCATAGTGCTGTATATATTGTAAAAAAACAATATATACAGTGTTATTTTCATTTTTGATGTCAACAAGTATTTGCGGCTCCCAGTGTTTTCTTTTGCGTGGAAACCGGGTCCAAGTGGCTCTTTGGGTGTTAAAGGTTGCTGACCCCTGTTTTAGGTCAAGGGTTGTTGAGGCTGGCTGAGCTCTGCTGGCCATCACCAAATTTGAGCAGAGGAACATGGGTAATCATGCTTTGGAACAATCTTTCTGATGTGATACTTTTTTACTTTTATAACCAGGCCTATTGTGTGCCTCCAGAAAATGTACCTATTTAGCTCTAAACCCAACGCCTTACCTGACGTGTAATGGGTCGATCCTATGAAAATCCATTTATTAATGCTGCTCTTGGTATGCTTTACAACTTTGTGTTTCATTTTTTTAGCTTTTCACGTGACATTTTTTGGGGGTACATAGCATGTAGTATGGTTGGGTTAGAGTAAGAGTCAGGGTAATGCTGTCATTAATGAACCCTAACAAAAACAAAATATGCACTCTGTAATATACATAATTGAGGTATTCATACACTTTTCATGACTGTAGAGTTTTTGACGATTTAGTAATATAAGAAAAAAAAACACATTTACATGAGTTATTACATCCACAGTGCAGCAATAGCACAAGTTTAGTTAGTGATGATAAAAACATGAAGCCATGCAACTTACAGTAGCACTTTCCCTGATGGACAACCAGCCAACCATCAGCTGTGCATACAAATTTCGAGATCTGATCTGATATGTAACCAGATTCACAAGAAAAATGTATCACATCTCCTTCCTGGTACACAGCTTTGCTGGTTCCTTCTGACACATGAGCGTGAGGAACATTTGGGAGCTCTGAACACACTAAAAGAGAAAAAGTTACAATTCGTCACATATAAAGTTGTTAAAAAACAATGACTGAAGCTCTACAAGGAAAACAGTTACAAAATCAAAGTATGTCTACAACCATTCTCCTAAATGGTTAAGACCACAAAACAGTTGCATCTACATAATTTGTGGATATACTTCACCTAATAACACAGATAGCAGGATTTATGTTTGACATACATAATTAAAGAGTAATATAAGAAATGTACCATTAATTACCATTAATGGTAAAGGGAAAAAATAAGTATAAGTATAAAATTACTAGAGCCCCCCCCCCCTTCAAAGAAAACCCCCAAAATAAAACAAAAACAAGCAAAAAACCCATAGCAAGTAGTAAAATCATCTATAATTACTATTTTGTCCTACATTATATTACTACCATATATATGTATGTTAACACAAAAATATACATATTTTAGGGTTGTGTGAATGCATGTAAATTCAAATAGTTGTAATAGTGTAAAAATAAGACAATTACATTCATACTGTGCTTTTCCCCCTGCTGTAAGTAAATACCTGTGATGACCACACGCAGTGTATATGTCACTCTTCTTAAAGTCTAACTGCTTTTCCACAAAGGTAAAACATGTGATTTTAGGTACACTGAAAAACGATAATAGATCACTTTACCGTTTTGTGACAAAGAAACTTCCACACACCCCCACAGCTGGAGAAACAGAAGGATTAAAGACAGCTTCATGTTCTTTTGACGAATGCTTTCTGAGGAGAATTTCAGTAGCTTCATTGTTCAGTGACCTCCCCCAGCTCGAACTCCACCCAGAGAGATCAGGTCACAGCACAGACTGTCCAGTGGCTCTGTCCAAATGTCTCTATTTAAATACAACCTTGGACTCCTTTTGTACAAGTGCTACGGAGAAGGACTGGATAGGTGGTTAGGTGTACAAAGCACAGGACTTTCAAATGTACTTTGCTAGCGTTTACAAAGAATTTTCAGAAAAAGAGAAGATATCCAGTGATGCGCAGTTTTCTTGCTGATAGAGCCTCACTGATGCCAGGGGTTAAGGGAGAATGGCCAGAATGCATCGAGTTGGTGGGAAGGCAAAAGTAACTCAACTTAAATGATAAGTGGATGCTGGACTCCAGGCCTAAAAAGACTGTGGAAAAGGGGTTGTTTCATTGTTAGGCCATGAAACCCAAAGCCCCAAGACTTTCAGCAGAGTTAAACTTATGTAAGAATTAAAACAGACCCCGTGATGCTTTTATTAAAATAACATTACATGCAATTACTGTTACATGTGTGTACATGTGTGTGCTCATCTAGGTTACAAAAACACTTTAATAGCAGGTATGATCTCCTGCCAAAGGGAGGGAGTTTGTTATTTTATTTATTTTTTACTTCTTTTTGTTATCTTTATTTAATCAGAATATGTTCAGACTGGAAAGATAGGGCCACCATTTTGTGTATTTGTCCACAAAGGATTTATGAATGACTTTGATTTTACACAAAAAAAAAAAGATGTACTGGAAGAACACAGACTGAGTACATAGGCTTTTATTAAAATGACCACACACATCAGTGCACTAATCATTTATAGATTTGCGTGCTCATGCTCATCGTATCCAATAGACAGAAATGTTACTGGCATGTGGGCAGATGCATTACGCCTTCAATGCACGTCTGACGCATTTCCAAACTGCCAACACGTCTTCCCCTGCTACATATGAACTCAATTACATCATTATGTTCTGAATACAGCTTATCATCGCTGACATATCTGAATTGAATATTGTGTTTGCTCATGTCTTCTCTATTTACAGTGCAGGGTTCTGTAAGAGTTAAGAGAAAAGATTTTGTTAATGTCAGTACAGTACACCAATGCAGGAATGCACAACATATATCATATATAACTATTCAAGTCTTGATTACAAAGGCACAGTGCTTAAAACCAAGCAAGTCTGATAAAATGCAATCTGTATCTGTATCAAAACTCCAGATATAGTACAGACCTCACACAATATCAAATTATGAAAGTCTAATGTTAAATTGTCTTAATTTTCCCATTTTTTTAAATAACATAAAACAGAGCGCATCTAAGAACATGAAGCCCCCAAATTCTGCATCCTTTCTCAAATAAATTATGTCAACAGCTTGAAAGGCTGATTCCTGTGTAAACTCAATTTTCTCTAAATTTAAGAGTAAAAAAAACTTGGGACCCCTAAAATACTTTTACATATGCAGAATCTTAGAAAATACAACATAATATAGCTATAACTTACTGAGGCATCTCATCTGTCCAGTCCATTTACCATTTTCACAGGTTTTATATGGTGTACCTTCCATTTTGTAGTAATTTTGACAGATATACTCAACCCTTTCTCCATGGCTGTATTGCCTTTTAGTACTGATTTTGGTGTCTCCATCTGAGAGTGGTTGTGGTTTCCCACAACCCACAGGATCTTAAATAAATATAGACAAAAAACAAACAAAAAACTTGAAATTGTTAATATAACATTTTTTAATATCTACTCACAATACTATTAGTACCATTATGCAACATCTTACAGTAAATTTTTGTGTAAATCTTTTAGAGATTCAACTCTCCAAATTACTGGGGGTTTATTCCGACTTCTCTTTTTTATATTTACAGCTGTTATTAACATGAGCAGCTTATCTGGGCGCTTATTACTGACTGGGCTTCGCATATGTACATGACATTTCCTACACAGTGATTGTAATTAGGATCAACCGCAAGACTTGTCCAAAAACATTTCCCGTGTAATTTTTGCCTGAGTAAAAGTAACCGTAACTGTTTTGGGGATTAAAAAATGTGATTAAAGCCTCCTGAAATTGCAGTGCACTGTGACTGGATGATCTTTTCTTGTCACATATTACGGGTGAGTTGACATAGAAAAAAACTGGCTTACCTCCGCATGTTGGAAACGGATCGCTCCACTGTCCATTTGCCAAACATTCAACTGTTTTATTGCCTTGCATAAAGTGGTTACGTCTAAGGCAAGTAAAGGTTAGCTTTTGTCCTTTCTTTAGCCGATTGCCTTGTATGTGTGATGTGATTCTTACACTGTCTGATATTCTTGTGACTTTGCATTCATCTGTTTTAAAGAAGACAGTCTTTTAATCTTTCAGTTTAAAGTGTAATGCAGCAGTAGTCTAGACCCAAAGGAACCAAATAAAATGTAAATCTTAATCGTTATATAAGTTTAACAAATGAAATATAATGATTACATAATTGTTACACAAATATATGGACATTTAAAAAACATGTCAAATCACGTCAGCTTTTCTCAGTTAAAGTAAACCTACCAGAGCAGGATGGAAAGGAAGCATTCCAGTACCCAATTTCTAAACACTCGATTACTTCAGAACCTTCCAGTTTATACTGATCAGCACAACGAAAATGTAATGTGTCCCCAGTCCTTATCGCTTCATTCCCTTGTGGTAATCCAGTTACCTGCAGATTAGGGTCCATTACTCCAACTGCACAAGGGATTCCTGAAAACAATAAGTAAAAGTCATTATTGCGATTGTAGACATAATAAAGTTTTTTTTATTATGCCCTGTGAATGCTACTATTAAACATGGAGAAGCTTATTTAAAGATAACCAAACATGCATTTTGAGAGTTAAACACGAGCAAGGATACTTCCTTTATACTATTTTTATAGTTTTGCACATAGCGGCTGCAAAATGGCTCCATAGTGTTCCCCTCTGAATTGCAAGAAAGCAGAATGCAAAGAATGGACTATGCAGAAATATAAAGAGATCTACATCTTACTGAGGCATCTCATCTCTCCAGTCCATTGACCATTTACACAGGTTTTGTACGGCCCACCCTCCATTCTGTAGTAATCCTGGCAGATGTACTCAACCCTTTCACTATGACTGTACTGCAGTCTGGAACTTTCCTTCGGGTCTCCATTTGAAAGATGTGGTGGTTTCTCACAACCCTCGGCAGCTACAAATATGGGCAACAAAAATAGAAGTTTAAAAATGTTTTCATCACAATAATCACATTTCACCATGAGTGACACATCACTGACCTTGATCAATTAAATTAAATTAATTACGTTTTATTCATATACCAAGAATTCATAAAAAATGTTTTTGCAAGAGGCTTCATAATGTAAGGTGAAGACGCAAGAGCACAAAAAGATAAGGAAAGATAAATAAACTATATGAGAAAGAAGCAAGTCACAAATAAATAGAGGGGAGTGAAGAAGAAGTGCTAAAAGTATGAACCTCTAGTAGCATAACCTGAATGCCTGATAACAGCAAAAAGATGTACTGAGGTACTGGACTGTAAGTATATGTTCATGAGTTCAAGGTTCATGTAAGAAAAAAGCCGAAAGGTGTATTAGGTGTCCTAAGTCAGTGTTTCCCAACCTTTGGGAGCCACGGAACATATTTCACATTCGAAAAAACATCACCAAACAAAAATGCCACAAAAGTATATTGATAATTTTTACCTGCACACCAAGCATAGCAGAATTGGTTTGATCTGCTCCCAGTATACCCTTTTTGCTTTCTTCTGACCACTACTCATGCTAGGGCCTCCATCTGGGTCAGAATTTTCCCCAGGACCAGGTCAGACTGATTACTTTTTCTTTTCAAATATTTATCTGTTGCTATTACGTGCTCCATTGTTTTACAGCACGAGTATTATGTAATTTCTTCTTTGTCTTCTTCTGTTTTAATGGCAGTTGGCAACCCATTTAATTAGAGCAGGTAGTTGTACTACCCTCTATTGGAAGAGAATGAAATTGTTCTGCCCATTACACCGATCGCTTAGAGTAGTAATCAGGTGGAATCAGATAATCTTCCATGGCACACTTGATCATTGCTCACAGCACACCTATGTGCTGCGACACAGTGGTTGGTAAACACTGTCCTAAGTGACTGGTTGGGTTATATACAAGCACCAGTTCTTGCTTTATATGTCATGTGATACCATCGCAGGTGCAATATGGATCCACAGGAATTGGTACAAATCTTGAGCAATATATATTTAAAATGTAGTACACAGGGTATATACAGCAAGCTCATTTCTCATACCTAACAGGACGACTGAAATTTTCACATTTTTCGAGTGTAAGCAGAGGACCTTATAAATATACACTGTTAAGCTAGTTCAAACTACAAATGTCGATAAAAGTAACATTGCTGGTGTGTTGACTGAAAGACTTACTTTCACATACTGGCACAGTACTACTCCATCCGTCCAACTGACAAGTTCGGGTGCCATCGCTATCTCCCATTGTATACCTGCAATTACAACTCATATCTCATTTTGTATTTTCACCCACACACTAAAATTTATAGAGTACTTGAGCAATCATTTTGCTTCCAAGTAACCATTTTACAGGATGAGTTCCTGCCCCAAGTGGAGGAGTTCAAGTATCTCGGGGTCTTGTTCGCGAGTGATGGGAGAAGGGAGCCGGAGATCGACAGACGGATTGGGGCTGCAGCTGCAGTAATGCGGACGCTGCACTGGTCCGTCGTGGTGAAGAGGGAGCTGAGTGTAAAAGCGAAGCTCTCAATTTACCGGTCGATCTACGTCCCTACCCTCACCTATGGCCACGAGCTGTGGGTAGTGACCGAAAGAACGAGATCGCGGATACAAGCGGCAGAAATGAGCTTCCTCCGAAGGGTGGCTGGCCTCTCCCTTAGAGATAGGGTGAGAAGTTCGGCCATCCGGGAGGGGCTCAGAGTAGAGCAGCTGCTGCTCCACATCAAAAGGAGCCAGCTGAGGTGGTTCGGGCATCTGACAAGGATGCCCCCAGGGCGCCTCTTGGGTGAGGTGTTCCAGGCATGTCCCACCGGGAGGAGGTCCCGGGGCAGACCCATGACACGCTGGAGAGATTATATCTCTCGGCTGGCCTGGGAACGCCTTGGTATTCCCCCGGATAAGCTGGAGGAGGTGGCTGGGGAGAGGGAGGTCTGGGCCTCTTTGCTTAGGCTGCTGCCCCCGCGACCCGGCCCCGGACAAAGCGGATGAAGATGGATGGATGGATGGTAACCATTTTAAGTTGTCTTGAGATCGGACATCAGTGATTGGACACTGAATTATTTTTAGGTTTTCCCTTGTACCTAAACCACTTAACACTGTTGATCATCTGCTGTTCACTTAAGCCTCATCGGAAAAGACCTGAGTGGAAGTGTGGCCATTCTTCAGGAAGGGAAACTGGGAGAAAAGACTGAGGTATGTCAACCTAACACAAGAAGTACAGCAAAAATCAGCAGAAACAGATCTTGGAACTCACTTTCACAGTGAGTTCTAAATTTATGTTTAAACATTTTTAAAAATAAGCCTGAACTCTCTTATGCAAGCTTTCTTGCAATTTCTTTAATGCAGTCTTAGGAATAATGTAGTTAATGTAGTCTGCCAGGCTTCTTCAAAGCTCCTTTGAATAACGGCTTCCTTTTATCCCATTCTTGTTGACATTTTCCAAACAGCATTGTTGTACGGGACTTTTGTCTTAAAACAACTTGAAGAGTTTCTGTTTTAACACACAAATATAAGCAATCCTCATGGGACTTTCAGAGCGTGTACATTATGTCACTGAATTATTATAGATCCACATACCCTAGATTGCAAAAGTATTTGATAGCTGTTCCAAAAACGAGCTCTTCTCCGCGGATAATTTCATAATAGCCATTGGGAACGTCCTCAGGGAGTTCACATGGCTTTACTGAAAAAAAAGAAAAGAGAATATTTTTCATGAGTAAGTATGAATTAGACCTTATTCTTCTCTTATTATTGCTTATTTTTAATTGAAATCAGGTGCTTGCCGACAGTGACATAAATTTTTTACAAAACTCTTTGTTAATAACAGTGTTGAAGTGTGGGTACAATGTTATTGATGCAGGGATTTGAGGAAGCGATTTGCTATTTTCATACAATAGATTACTGTTAGCAGCATACTGCAGCAGTTTTACAACTGTCTCAGTACAACTCTTTCTAATTCCAAAAAACGAAAGTTTTGGGATAAAACTTTGGTAATTGATATTTTGTGAAATGTTATGAATTGCATCTTAGAAGGGATTAAGGATTATTTGTAACCCTATAAATACAGTCATAAGAGTAACAGCAAAATAGCAGGCAAACCATTTAACTTACAGTTGCATTTTCCCTGACGCAAACTCTCCCAGCCAGTATTTGTGCATATATATCTGAGGGTTGGACCAGATATATAACCAGTCTCGCATGTGAAATGTATCACATCTCCTTCGCGGTACTCAACTTTTTTAGTATTTTCTGACACATAGGAGTGAGGAACATTTGGAAGCCTTGAACATACTGAAAAAAACAACATGGAAAGAGACATATACATAGATTGACCAAGGATTCCAAAATTACATCTACATTTATATGTAATATAAATGTAGATGTAATTTTGGAAGAGATAGTAGAACAAATAAAAAAGAGGGTAAGTAGAAGTACAAGAAATGTCTTCTCTTTTAAACTAAACAAAGAACACAGCATTTAAAAAAGTCTGACTTACCGTTTTCTGAGAAAGAAACTTCCACATGTCCCCATAGATGGAGAAACAGAAGGATTAATGACAGTCGCATTCTGTCAAGTGGACTGCAAACCAAATTTTCACTGTGCACAAATCCTTTGACAAACTGTGCGTTTTCTGTGCAGAACTGCTGTGTGTTTATCACAGTATTTGAGGCCAATGGTTAAAATATGGACTTCCCTACTGGAATTGCACAAGCCTCAAAATGACATATCGCAAACAACAAGTTTCACTGAACACGCCAGAGGAGTTCACAGACAACAATTCACAAACCTCACCCTATAATAATTTATAGACTTTATAGAGTTGATTTCTTTCATTGCCTATAAAATAATTTCTAACATTTTACAAAAGAAGGTTTGTGTCCTCTTTCAAACATCATATAAATTAATCCGTCTATTTTTATAATTAAATTAAAATATGAGATTAATTAGTCCTGAAAATATAGACTGGTGTATGATGCTCAAAACAAGTTTGCAAAATGTAACAGATGTTATATCTTATTTTGTGATAGAATGATTAGTGTTCGCTGAAAAGGCTACTGTGCAGTTTAATCACCACGACTAGTAAGTCATAAATGGAGATGGTACTGAGGTACAAAGTCCATTGTAAAAGTCAGCCAGAGATTCAGGTCGGTAAATAGTTTTAAAGAAGTTGTTGTTTAAGAGAACATCTTTAAATTCAAACATAACCAATATCTATGCCCAGGGGTCAGCACCGCGTGGTTTGGGAAAATAAATTAGAAGTATTTAGCTGAAGTGTAATTTATTTATGTTAGTTCTTTTTTAACTTGTAGTTCTAAATTGGAAGATTATTGTGATATTGAAATATACAAATAAAATTATATTTTATTATATTTTCATGCTCAAAATAAGCGTCACACTCCAGGAGACCGGTATACCTGCCAAAACGCCGTGCATTTATCGAGACTTTCAACCCCAGGTAGGCCAATTATGGATCTTCGGATCCACATTATGTCAGCAGCTATTCTCCTCCGTGAACGATGTTAAAAACAAACACTGCTCACGCCTCACAGATGACAGCTTACAGTCCTGCGTAAAGATGAAAGTGACTTCGTACAGCATTTGCAGACGCTGTGCGCAGAGGTTCAGGAGCAGAAGTTCCATTGTAAACATACCACAGCAGACCCGACGATGTTTCCGTGAACATGCTTTTCAGCATCTCTTTATTGACCACTTTTCACACACGGTTGCTGTACGCATACAGCCGGCTGTAGCTTTTCAGCTCACAGCCCAACACATACCAACACAACAGCATAGATAGCACAGACATTAAGGCGGTGAGGCGTGATTGCTGGTGCCTCTCAGATGCTTCCGCCTCCCCTGCAGCGGCGCTGCAGACCACGCCTCGCCACACACATTAACCAGGTAACATACATAATTAGGCAGAATTTTGCAAATATCTAGTTTTCATCTTTCAGCAGCATAGTGCTTTTTTTCCAATTATTTTTTAAAAGCCAGGTCAAGGCTCCAAAAGCTCAAAGGCGACATAAGGGTGGCGGCACACAACAGTTTTTGTTTGCTACATGGATCATCTTAGTTCAGGTTGGTGTCTTTCCTTTTGTAATATTTCTTTAAGAGTTCAAAATGTGTTAATTACATAAATGTAATTTTCTCTGTAGCAGCTTAGTTGTTCACACAAAGCATAAAAGTAAAAAACAATATATACAGTGTTATCTTAATTTTAGATGTCAAAAAGTATTTGCGGCTCCCAGTGTTTTCTTTTGCATGGAAACCGGGTCCAAATGGCTCTTTGGGTGTTAAAGGTTGCTGACTCCTGTCTCTTTTAGAGAAATTTTCAACCAAGATGAAATTTAGTTTTGAAAATTTGAAAGAACTTTTGTCATATTTGAATTTTTAGGAACATAACACAGGACATTATATATCTTCAGCCTCTGCTTGTTGTTCACCTTTACCATATGATTTTCAATGACTCCATGTAATGAATACATGGTTTTTCATTAAACTCCTTCATGTAAAATCTTACACATCATATACAGAGTCATTACATGATGAAATACAAAAATATAAACATATTTTAGTGTTGTATCATACTGAGACATTTCATTGATTTGGTCTATTCACCATTATTGCAGGTTTTGAATGGCTCACCTTCCATAGTATAGCAGTAGTTTTGACAGACGTACTCAGCCTTTTCATTATTTCATTGTTCATGATTTTCATTATTATGCATGGACCTTATGCAGTGCATGGGCACTGCTCTTTCTCCTATGAGGCCACATAGTCAGTGTGTCATGTTTAGACTCTGGGCTTGTGTCTGAATGTCAAAAAGTGACGGAGTGGAGAGTCCAACTGCAGGTGGTACCACTTCGGGAGGGTGGAAGTTGACCTTATTGTCTCCAGGGAGACAACACATCGCCACCTGTTCTTCTTCCTGGAAAACGGCAACTCTCCACTGGTGTTGGTCCACAGGGATTGGTGCAGGTTGCTGCTGTACGGGAATTGGTCTTCCTTTGATCCAACCCTGCTTTTCTTCCAGAGGCTCTGTCAAATGCCACCTATCCCAGTCAGCTGACCTATGGACAGCTCCCACTCAGGGCTGGGACTGGGTGACAGCTCAGCTTTGTGCCATGTTGGTGTACGTCAGCATAGTTGGGAAGGTTACTTTTTTTTTTTTTATGTATTCATTTATGCAAGTTTCAAAATTTTTACACATTCACAAACAGCGGGACAGAGGAACACAGACAATAAAGACAATAACAACAAAAAAAAAAAAAATCAAAAACAAAACAGGAGCAAACAAACAAAAAAACAAAAACAAAAAAAAACAGAGCAACAAACCCCACAACAGGGTACACGGCCAGCACTTATTAAAAACAGCAGAGAAGAAAAAAAAGCAACTGGTATACATGTCAAACAACTCACAAGCTAGTGAGTCCAATCCACAAAATCAAATCCAAAGATCGCTAGGAGGAGCTGATAACAATTATGCAATAACAGTTATGGGCAACAGCTCAGAATGAAAGCAGTTAAAACAACGTGGTCAGGACCCAGGGCGTGGACTGTCCTTCTTAATGTGGTCTATAAAGGGCCCCCATATCTTCCTGAACTTCTCCATGGAATCAGACGTAGAGAACCGAATTTCTTCCAGGTATAAACAGGAGACCATCTCCTCGAGCCACCTCTTGAAGCAGGGAGGGGAGGCAGATTTCCACTCCCCCAGAATCAGACATTTGGCAATCACCATACCAAACATGAGGGCCTGTTGAACAGCAAAGGGAAGTGCCAAGGAGTCGCCGGAGCAGCCCAGGATCACCATAAGACAGTCAGGATACAGTTGCCTATCATAAACAGTGCTATAGAAACTAAAAATACTAGTCCAAAAGGCTGTAAGCGTAGAAAAGGACCAAAAAAGATGGCCAAGAGTACCGTCCAAAAGTTTACATTTATCACATTTGGGGGAAACGTTAGGAAAAATCTTGTTCAATTTGGTTTTGGAATAGTGCAGTCTATGGACAACCTTAAATTGAATTAACTGAAGCCGGGCGTTAACAGAACATAGTTTTATCCGGCTTAACACTTCAGCCCATAAATCGTCAGTGATAACCAAACCAGTGTCCCTTGTCCAAGCCTCTTTAATATGGCAAGAGGGGGCTGCCGAAGAAAAAGGTTAACAAGCCGAGAAATTAAGTGTTTTGAGGTGGGAGGTTCGTTCATTATATTGTAAAAGACATGCTGTATGGGGATGGTATCTAAATTTGAGAATGCTTGCTTGACATAATTCCTAATTTGTAAGTACTGAAAAAAATGACTTGTAGGGAGATTGTACTTTGTCTGAAGCTGAGCAAAAGAGGCAAAATGATTGTCAATATAAAGATCCTTTATAGCAATTAACCCTTTGACAGGCCATTGTTTGAAAGCAGCATCCATTGTACTAGGCGTAAAGCTAGGATTGTGGCAGATCGGGGCAAAAGTTGACACTACCGGGAGGTTCAAGATTCTCTTAATTTGATTCAATATTTTTATGGAGTTGCAGGGAAGGTTACTTTTAAAATAAATTCCACTACTGGTTACAGAATACATGCCTTAAAATGTAGTCTGTAATGTATTCCATTAAGTTCCTAAATGGAAGTAAGGTATTCTGAATATTTTGGATTACTTATTATATTGTAATGCTTTTAAAAACTACATGAATGTACTATTGCTGTGTGATTTATTACTGTTACTGAAGGCTACTGCTTTTCAGAACTGCACATGATTAATGCTAGCCATCAAATCTAACAGCCTGCAGTCTATGAACTAACCTCAGCTAACGCCAGCTAACAATGTTAGCTTGGTGGCAAGTAGTTTTCAGTAATAGCAATAAATCACACAGCAATAGTACATCAAAGATGCTGAAGTGGCACATAACCCAGGTAGCTACCACAACTAAAACAAGGTAGTAGCAGTAGGCTAATGTTAGCTTTTAAGAAAGAACTTACTTCCAGATGTTTCTTTAGCTTGGAGGTGGAGTCTTTTGACGCTGAGAGCAGCTTGGTTGCTGGCAAACAGACTTTGCATTGCACTGGTCAGATTTCGCCCATCCCTTTCTTCTCTAAATGTGAAGTGGTGTTGGAATTTCCAAGTAAGAAACGCTTTCGTGCCTGTGCACTGTTGACTCTGTTGTGCTGGCTCCGGGTCAATTGTGTAACTGACACCACCAGCATTATTAAGACGCTTACATTAGAGCCTCTTATTGCGTGTTTTGTTTTGGTTTCTGGCAATGTATGGAATTACCAGAATTAGAGAGGGGATAGCCTAACATACGAAACAGGAAAAGACTGTCGTGCAATCCATTAATTTCAACAAAGTAACTGTATTCTAATTATCACCTTTTTAAATGGTAACTAACGGAATTGACACTATAATCAAACGATGTGTCCAAACAACAGTCGGAGGTTCTGAAACGGGACTTTACTGGATTATTAAATACTGTAAACTCTCTGAATGCAGCTGTATTCATCAGTGGACCTGTACTGCCCGTCAGAAGAGGAAGCGAGAGATTCAGCAGGTTGTTTGCACTAAATAAATGGCTTATATCAGCATGTACTGACCACTCAGTGCATTTTATCAACAATTTTAATAATTTTTGGGTATGCAGGCATCTGTTTAAAGCAAATGGATTAAATTTTAACAAGTCAGGGATGAAACTGTTCACCTCCAACTTGTTTTATTCCATATGTCATCCATCTGTGCTTGGTGCCAAGGCTGAGATAAACGAGGAGTTATCTCATAAAGAGGAACAAACAATACTCCAAAAACAGACAAAGCCCAGCAGAAACCTTGAGGAGGAGCCTCATCTGCCCCCACCCCAGAAGAGCTTCAGAAAGGAGAGACATCAGAGGCAAGAAGAGGGGTCCCTTTTTGCCTCCAACTCTCTCAACAACACCAATGACCAGGACCAGGGACCACGACCTCCTCCAGTCCCCCAAACCCCTGACAGGCCATCACCCTCCTCACCCTCCCTTTCTCCCTCCTCCCCACACCTGAAATTCACTGAGGAGATGATGGAGCGGGTCAATGCTGGGCTCAGATCTACCCCCCGGCCCAATCCCTTTTTGTCCCCCATAAACCCCCCACCAGAGCAGCCAAAGGTTTGCCATAGAGCCCCACCCTCAACAGAGCAATCGAAGTCACATTGCCCAGCCTCGCCCCCCTTAGTTCCTCCTTACCACCTTCATGCTCTGTCTCCGCAGTCTGATGCGTGATGTGTGAAGGGTCTGGGCTGCGAGGATTATGGCAGTGGTGACTTTTCCCAGGATAAGCTGGGACCCTGTTTACTAGAAGGTTTTAAAATTTCTGTAATTTTAGGTGACAGAAGGAGACATGTGGCCTGGTCAAAACACAGAGAGCTGCACCCTAAAAGATCTTTAAACATAGTAAACATACCTTGTGTGCCACAGACTGCTCCCAAACACGAGGGGGCAAATAATACCTCTAAAACACTTACGTTGGCTTTATTAAACGTTAGATCTTTAGCTGGGAAAACATTTTTAATTAATGATTTAATCACTGAGCACAGTCTTGATTTTATGTTTTTAACTGAAACTTGGTTGGACCAAAGTAACAGTGGAGCTGTTCTCATCGAGATGACCCCTCCTAACTACAGTTTTATCAGTGAGGCCAGGGTGAGCAGGAGAGGAGGGGGGGTTGCTGTCTTATTTAATGAATCATTTCAATATAAGCAGCTATCTCCTGGAAGTTTTCAGTCTTTTGAATATGTGGTTTCACAGCTGAAAGCCCCATCCAAAGTTGTGTTTCTTAATGTTTACAGGCCTCCCAAATACTGCACAGACTTTTTTAATGACCTCAGTGAACTGCTGTCTGTGATCTGTGTTGATTTCGACTGTGTAATTATTGTTGGGGATTTTAACATCCATGTGGACAACCCTCAGGACAAAGGGACTAAAGACCTGAGTAACACTCTGGGCAACTTTGGGCTGACTCAGCATGTAACAGAGGCCACACATAATAGAGGACACACTCTTGACCTACTGATCTCCAAAGGCCTGAGCATTTCAAAGGTTACTGTGTCTGATGTGGGCCTGTCTGATCATTACTGTGTTTTCTTTGAAAGTAAAATTTCAGCCCAGAGTGATCACAAAACGGTGTATAACTGAAAACAGTAGTGAGATCTTTAACCAGGTCTTCCCATTAACACTTGGCCTGTCCAGAGGTTCAGTCAATGAGCTCGTCAATAGCTTCAATGCTAACATGTTAAATGTAATGGACACCATTGCTCCCGTTAAGGTGAAGGTTATCTCTGGAAGGAAAAAGTCTCCATGGAGAAACTCCACACTAGTGAAAAATGAAAAAAGAGAGTGTAGGAAAGCTGAGCGCAAATGGAGAAAAACAAACCTCCAGGTTCATTATGACATCTATAAAGAGAAACTTCACAATTATAATTTACAACTGAGGAATGCAAGGAGGTCCTACTTCTCTGATATCATCATCAAAAACAGTCATAATGCTCGTGTCTTATTTTCTACAGTTGACAGGCTAACAAACCCTCCTGTGTCAGTGGCAGCTGAACTTCATTTGACCATGGCCTGCAATGACTTCGCCAAATTCTTCACAGACAAAAGCCAAAAGATTAGACAAGCAATTGGTACATCAACAGCAGATTCAGGATATGTACTGTGTCCACCGAAAAACTGTTTAAACACCATCAAACAGTTTCACCCTATTAACAGCAAAGACCTGGAGGACATCTTAGGTCAACTGAACTCCTCCTCTTGCTGTCCTGCCAACATTTTTTTTTCAAAAAGGTCTCAAAGACTTTAGAGTCAGACCTGTTACAGATCGTCAACTTTTCTTTAATGTCAGGTGTGTTTCCAGAACCACTAAAAGCTGCTTTAATTAAACCTATACTGAAAAAGGACAATCTTGACAAGACACAAATGAAAAACTACAGGACAATCTCAAATCTCCCATTTTTAAGTAAGACCATTGAAAAGCAGTTTCTCAACAGCTCAATTACTTCTTAAAACAGAATAACTGCTATGATGCCTTCCAGTCAGGTTTTAGACAGAACCACAGCACTGAAACCGCTCTGACCAAAGTGATTAATGACATATGTCTGAATACAGACAGTGGAAAAATGTCAGTCTTAGTTTTGCTGGATCTCAGTGCAGCATTTGATACAGTTGACCACAACATATTACTCAAACGACTGGAGAACTGGGCAGATATTTCAGGAACTGTACTAAACTGGTTCAAAACATACTTAGAAAACAGGAAATACTTTGTATCAATAGGTAACTTCACATCTGAGCAGACAAGTATCACATGTGGAGTTCCCCAAGGTTCCATCTTGGGACTCCTTCTGTTTAACATTTACATGTTCCCACTGGCACAGATTATAAAGAACAACAAAATAAACTATCACAGCTATGCAGATGACACACAAATATGTATCACAATGTCACCAGGAGACCGAGGCCCTGTACAGGCTCTTGGTAAATGCATTGAGGAAATCAATGACTGGTTGTGCCACAATTTTCTCCAGCTAAACAAAAACAAAACTGAGGTAATAGTCTTTGGCGCCAAAGAAAAACGATTACAGGTCACCAGAGAACTTCAATCTATACATCTAAAAACCACAAACCAGGCGAGAAATTTGGGTGTAGTGATGGATGCAGACCTAAACTTAGAAAAACACATTAAGACAATAACAAAATCAGCTTACTATCACCTCAAGAATATTTCAAGGATAAAAGATCTGATGTCTCAACAGGACCTGGAAAAACTAGTCCATGCATTCATCTTTAGTAGGCTTGATTACTGTAACAGCATCTTTACAGGTCTACCTAAAAAATCAGTCAGACAACTACAGCTCATTCAGAACTCTGCTGCTCGAGTCCTCACTAAGACCAAAAAAGTGGACAACATCAGTCCACCTCTGAGGTCTTTACACTGGCTGCCTGTCCGTCAGAGGATAGACTTTAAAGTTCCGATGCTGGTCTATAAAGCTCTGAATGGTTTAGGACCAAAATACATCAGTGACCTCCTGACCTAGTATGAACCTTCCAGATCCCTCAGGTCAGGTATTTTATCAGTTCCCAGAGTCAGAACCAGACACGGAGAAGCTGCATTCATCTTTTATGCTCCATATATCTGGAACAAACTCCCAGAAAGCCTCAGATCAGCTGAAACACTCAGTTTATTTAAATCCAGTTGAAGACTCACCTATTCTCAGCTGCATTTGAGTAAAACACCAAATCCACACTTTTAAGCTTAAATTTCAAAACTTACATTTTAACTACTGATTTTATCTACTGTTTTTTAAATCAATTTTAAATCATGCTTTTTATTTGTTTTTGTTTTTTAATGTCTCTGTAAAGCACTTTGAATAACCTTGTTGTTAAATTCTGCTATATAAATAAACTTGCCTTGCCTTACATACTGCCCTCTCGCACCTGGAGAAGAGAGACACGTAGGTGAGAATGCTGTTTGTAGATTACAGCTCATCATTCAATACCATCGTTCCCTCAAAGCTGGAAGGAAACTGCAGGAAACTGAGACACTGGTGCCAAGACAACTAGCTCACCCTCAATGTCACGAAGACAAAGGAGTTGATAATGGACTTCCGGAGGTGTAGGGAAGCACACACCCCCATCACCATCAACAGTGCTGCTGTGGGGAGAGTGAGTATCTTTCGTTTCCTAGGCGTACATGTGGCGGAGGATCTCACATGGTCATTACACACAAACAAAACAGTGAAGAAGGCACAGCAACACATCTTCTTTCTCAGGAGACTGAGAGTTTTAGCATGAGCCCCCGCATCCTCAGGACCTTCTACCGCTATGACACTGAGAGCATATCTCACCACGTGGTATGGCAACAGCACCGCCTACAACTGCAAAGCTCTCCAGAGAGCGGTGTGGTGTTCCAAAAGGATAATTGGA
The DNA here is from genome assembly GCF_057382095.1 of Aulonocara sp. 'chitande type north' Nkhata Bay. NCBI lineage: Eukaryota > Metazoa > Chordata > Actinopteri > Cichliformes > Cichlidae > Aulonocara > Aulonocara sp. 'chitande type north' Nkhata Bay. The sequence goes on from NC_141360.1 coordinate 11,294,961, forward strand.
GGTGAGCTTCCCTCCCTCCAGGACATCTACAAGAAGCGGTGCCTGAGGAAAGTGGGGAGGATCATCAAAGATTCTAGTCACCCCGGCCATAAACTGTTCAAACTACTTCCGTCAGGCAGAAAGTACTGCAGTATCCGGTCCCAAACCAGCAGACTGGCCACCATCAGGCCACCAGACTGCTGAACACTGACCACTAACACTTCATAGACACCTCACTCTCATCTGCCGGAACCTGAACACTATGCACTTCATAGTGCTTAGTGTCGCCGGGGCGATCGTGGCTCAAGAGTTGGGAGTTCGCCTTGTAATCGGAAGGTTGCCGGTTCGAGCCCCGGCTTGGACAGTCTCGGTCGTTGTGTCCTTGGGCAAGACACTTCACCCGTTGCCTACTGGTGGTGGTCAGAGGGCCCGGTGGCGCCAGTGTCCGGCAGCCTCGCCTCTGTCAGTGCGCCCCAGGGTGGCTGTGGCTACATTGTAGCTTGCCATCACCAGTGTGTGAATGTGTGTGTGAATGGGTGGATGGATGACAGGTTGTGTAAAGCGCTTTGGGGTCCTTAGGGACTAGAAAAAAGCGCTATACAAATACAGGCCATTTACCATTCATATTCTACATATATGCTATTTCTTTTGCACAGTATTTAAACTGCTGACCTCTGTATATTTTACACACACACACACACACACGCGCACACACACACACACACACACACATATGTATGTATATATATATATATATATATATATATATATATATATATATATATATATAGACGCACACATACAGTGGGGCAAAAAAGTATTTAGTCAGCCACCGATTGTGCAAGTTCCCCCACTTAAAATGATGACAGAGGTCAGTAATTTGTACCAGAGGTACACTTCAACTGTGAGAGACAGAATGTGAAAAAAAAAAATCCATGAATCCACATGGTAGGATTTGTAAAGAATTTATTCGTAAATCAGGGTGGAAAATAAGTATTTGGTCAATAACAAAAATACAACTCAATACTTTGTAACATAACCTTTGTTGGCAATAACAGAGGTCAAACGTTTACTATAGGTCTTTACCAGGTTTGCACACACAGTAGCTGGTATTTTGGCCCATTCCTCCATGCAGATCTTCTCGAGAGCAGTGATGTTTTGGGGCTGTCGCCGAGCAACACGGACTTTCAACTCCCGCCACAGATTTTCTATGGGGTTGAGGTCTGGAGACTGGCTAGGCCACTCCAGGACTTTCAAATGCTTCTTACGGAGCCACTCCTTTGTTGCCCGGGCGGTGTGTTTTGGATCATTGTCATGTTGGAAGACCCAGCCTCGTTTCATCTTCAAAGTTCTCACTGATGGAAGGAGGTTTTGGCTCAAAATCTCACGATACATGGCCCCATTCATTCTGTCCTTAACACGGATCAGTCGTCCTGTCCCCTTGGCAGAAAAACAGCCCCATAGCATGATGTTTCCACCCCCATGCTTCACAGTAGGTATGGTGTTCTTGGGATGCACCTCAGTATTCTTCTTCCTCCAAACACGACGAGTTGAGTTTATACCAAAAAGTTCTACTTTGGTTTCATCTGACCACATGACATTCTCCCAATCCTCTGCTGTATCATCCATGTGCTCTCTGGCAAACTTCAGACGGGCCTGGACATGCACTGGCTTCAGCAGCGGAACACGTCTGGCACTGCGGGATTTGATTCCCTGCCGTTGTAGTGTGTTACTGATGGTGACCTTTGTTACTTTGGTCCCAGCTCTCTGCAGGTCATTCACCAGGTCCCCCCGTGTGGTTCTGGGATCTTTGCTCACCGTTCTCATGATCATTTTGACCCCACGGGATGAGATCTTGCGTGGAGCCCCAGATCGAGGGAGATTATCAGTGGTCTTGTATGTCTTCCATTTTCTGATGATTGCTCCCACAGTTGATTTTTTCACACCAAGCTGCTTGCCTATTGTAGATTCACTCTTCCCAGTCTGGTGCAGGTCTACAATACTTTTCCTGGTGTCCTTCGAAAGCTCTTTGGTCTTGGCCATGGCGGAGTTTGGAGTCTGACTGTTTGAGGCTGTGGACAGGTGTCTTTTATACAGATGATGAGTTCAAACAGGTGCCATTCATACAGGTAACGAGTGGGGGACAGAAAAGCTTCTTACAGAAGACGTTACAGGTCTGTGAGAGCCAGAGATTTTCCTTGTTTGAGGTGACCAAATACTTATTTTCCACCCTAATTTACGAATAAATTCTTTACAAATCCTACCATGTGAATTCATGGATTTTTTTTTCACATTCTGTCTCTCACAGTTGAAGTGTACCTCTGGTGCAAATTACTGACCTCTGTCATCATTTTAAGTGGGGGAACTTGCACAATCGGTGGCTGACTAAATACTTTTTTGCCCCACTGTATATAGATGCATACATATACAAGAATCACACTCGCATCTGCTGTACCAGTGTAACAGTAATGTGACGTGACAATAAAAGTGATATGATTTGATTTGGAATACAGTTACTCATATTTTGTATTTTAAATACATCACAGTGGTAAATGAATCCCATTACTCCCCAACACTGTACATCAGCCTTCCATACATATTGAAAATGTAAGGGAGTGCAGAGATCTTGAGTATCTCAGAGTATCTTGGCACAGCATGCATGCAAGATAGAGTTCACTTAGTAAACATGTAAAGGTAGAAAACAGACTCAGTCAGCTTATATGCTTTTATTAAAATGACTTCAGTGATCTAATTATTCACTCAGAATAATTACTGATAAGTTCGTAGACCCATTTCTATCTAATTTAGTACAAAAACACCATTACTGGCAAGTTGGCAACTGTATCACACCCTCGACCACCTCTGATGCATTCCCACTGCCCCAACATGTCTTCCTTTGGTACACACAAACTCAGTTTTATTATTTTCTCAATACAGTTTATCAACACTAAAATATCGAAACTGAATATTATGTCTGTTCACGTCTTCTCTGTTCACAGTGCAGGTTTCTGTAAGACAAAAAAAAGAAAGGCCTTTTAATGTTAATAAAATACAGGAATGCACTAGAGATGGACCGATCCGATATTACGTATCGGTATCGGTCCGATACTGACCTAAATTACTGGATCGGATATCGGAGAAAAATAAAAAATGTAATCCGATCCATTAAATATCACGAAAGCACCTCACAAAACTTGCAACACGCCGTAACTCACCTCAGAACGTTAGCACGTCGGAGCAGTATGCATCACGTGATAGAGCGGCTGTGGCATGCAGGACCTGTCGGTGGTCTGGATAGCATGTGGAGCTTCGCTAGCAACCCGGCATTTCATCTCCGACAAAGTTATCCCCGAGAGAAGTAAAGCAAGTGTGTAAGTCCATCTCTGAATGTTTGTAAAGCATTCCTGCGTTAAGCTTAACAAACGATATATGGAGCGACTGCCTCTTCTTGCTGCTACTTCAATCATGAAACTGCTTAACGATCAGCTGATCGGCTTTTCTGTCGCCAGTCGTGTCTCTAGTTTGCTTTTGGCCCACTTTGCACCAGAAAGAGGAAACCAGCGGCTGAACAACAGCAGCACGTTTAAGCTTGATCAGCTGTTGTTAGAATGTATTTAATATTACTTTCTACTCGAGGATCTTTTTCTACGTAGCTGACGCTGGTAACTGTGCAGGGGCGGATCTAGCAAAGTTTAGCCAGGGGGGCCGATAGGGCATTAACAGGGAAAAGGGGGCACAAAGACATACTTTTCTTTCTTATTCTCATTTAAAATGTCTAGCTTTTAATAAATAATTATCTGACACCCAAAGTTTTAATTTGATGTAAAATGAATAGAAGTCAATTACTGTATATAGTAACTATTAAGTCTAATATACCCTAGTAAGCTATAGTACTTTTTCCTTTGGGAAGGTACCATCTGTGCAGTCTGCAATTTTGTTGAAGAAAGATGTTGAATCTATTTAATATTTCTTGAAAAATAATTGATTTCTGTGCATTTTTTTTTCACACTGCATCAAATTAAGGTTGATTACGTCGATTAAGCATCATGAGGTGGCGCGTGAGGGGTGGTTCCCTATTTTTTATTTATTTATTTTTGTTGTTGCTGGGAGTTGGAACCCTATTAGTTAGGTTGCTTAATATTTATGCTAAGTACTCTTTAAAATACCAGAATAGGGAGGATGGTGTAGGTTTAAGTTTATTAGATTGATCAGTATTGCTGAACTATGAAATATTTTTTTTTTGCATACAGGTATAACAGAATAGCTTTAGTGTAGTTGTTGTTTTAAACTTGAGTATGAACTTATACAAAATGCAGCAAGATATTTAAAAAACAGTTTTGTTGATTAAAAAACACTATATCGGATTCATATCGGTATCGGCAGATATTCAAATTTATGATATCGGTATCGGACATAAAAAAGTGGTATCGTGCCATCTCTAGAATGCACAGAATATTGTGTTCTTTAAAGGACATTATGGGTATGATTTATTTTTTAGTTTATTTTTTCCTGCCTAACTATAAATGTCATTATCTTGTTTTTCTATGGCTATTTTACATGCCATCTCTAACATAGATTTCTGTACTGAAATTTTGAAGAATAAGAAATGTTTAAAAGTCACATTTGGATTTAAACTGAGCTTTCTCTAAATAAGTGGGCCAGTTATTTAATTTATGTACTTATTTATTTTTGGATTTTAGAGCAGAGTTATTTGTTAGACAAATATTCAGAATTTTAAGTCAGAAATTTGCACACCTGTATGGCTGCGGTGCTGTAATGTCAGCCATTCTTAAACTCTCTGTGAATTGTACTCATGACCATTGATCAATGACCATTTGTATATTATTGATCATGAAATTGACCTAACAGGCCACTGTTAGTCAGTGGTGCTAGTTTCAGGTTGAAAAAACCTGCGTTTAGTTGAGACTGAAGAAGTTACTTGGATGAGTGATTAATTATTTCGACCACTGAAAACACTACATCCACATGAATAGAATCAATCTTTTGGGACATCCTGCTACTTCTATCAGCAGTCACATCGTCAGTAAACACTGGTGACCCAGTTCATCTGACAGCCATACATGTTCATGCCATAATATTACCTCCACCACATTTCAAGTGTCAAGTGGCTTTTTTTGTTATTTCAACCATGTACAGTGGTACAGTACAGAGTGAAACAAGACAACGTTCCTCCGAGACCACGGTGCTACATATGACATGTAACAGACAATCAACACAGGACTACGTAAAGTGCAATCTGCAAATACTGCAAAAAAAACGGGTGGACACAAAGGAATTTGCTGCTCTTGACAACCTCCACAGAGCATCCATCAATGTTAAGTTTTACAGTGATCTCTGCTCTCCTGAAGTCAACAATCATTTCTTAAACAGGTTGTTGGTTATACACCAGTCCGTTAGCTATGCTGGCTTGTCGTTCTTGCTGATGAAATCCACTACAGTCATGTCATTGGCAAACTTGATGATGCATTGCTGCACAGTTGTGAGTCAGCAGAGTGAACAGCAGTGGGCTGAGCACACTGCCCTGAGGGGCTCCAGTGCTCAGTGTGGTGGTGCTGGAGATGCTGTCGCCGATCCGAACTGTCTTTCTGTCAGAAAGTCCAGGATCCAGTTGCAGAGGAAGGTGTTCAGATCCAGTAGGCTCACTTTTCCGATCAGGTGCTGAGAAATGATTGTGTCTATGAACAGCATTCGTACACTACTTCCTTATTATCCAGGTGGGAGAGGCCGAGATGTAGAGTGGTGGCGATGGCATCATGATGGTGACAGGCGAACTGCAGTGGGTCCAGTGTGGGTAGCAGCAGGGTCTTAATGCGCCTCATGATGAGGTTCTCAAAGCACTTCATCATGATGGGTGTGACTGCAATAGGATGGTAGCCGTTGAGGCAGGACACTGGGGACTTCTTTGGCACAGGAACCATGGTGGTGGCCTTGAGGCACCTCAGGGAAAGGTTGACGATGTCAGTGAGGACATCTGTCAGCTGGTCTGCATATTCTCTGAGTAGTCTTCCAGGAATGTTATCTGGACCAGCAGCTTTCTTTGGGTTAACTCTGCGAAGAGTCTTCCCCACATGTGCAGAGGTCAGACACAGAACCTGGTTGTTGTGAGGATCGGAGGACTTCCTCACCAACACATCATTCTGTGCGTCAAACTGTGCATAGAAGTTGTTTAGTGTGTCTGGTAAGGAGGAGTCACAATCGCAGGCAGGTGTTGTCTTTCTGTAGCTTGTGATGGCCTGGATGCCCTGCCACATGCGTGGCGTGTCACTGCTGTCTTGGAAGTGGCTGTGGGTTCTTCTGCCATGCGTGTGCTTCGCTGCTCTGATGGCTCAAGACATGGAAATATTTGTGTAAACAAGATCCAGCGCGTTTTCCCCCCTTCTCGCGATGTCCATGTGTTGATGAAATTTCAGAAGCACTGACTTGAGATTTGTGTGGTTGAAATCTCTGGCGATAATAAACAATCCATTGGGGTGTGCATTCTGGAGCTCGCTGATCGCTGATATTTGATAGTTCATATATTATCAAATGTAATATGCTTCAGATAATGCTTTTTCTCTCATTCTACATACTCTTCTTCATCATTCTATTACACATTAATCTTTGTTTCATCTCTACAAAGGAAAAAATATCTGAACTGTGCTGGCTCTTTTAGAGGTTTTGTGACAAAGTCTAGTCTGGCCTTCTTGTTGTTGGTATTTTTGTACTTGAGTGGACCAGCTGTAATCTATCAGTTTTTAAATTCATGAAGCATCTCCTGATTTTGACAGTGATATTCCTATCTCCTCAAGATTCTCGGGTAGATGTTGTGAAGTTGAAAGCATTCTGTGATTATCCACCCTATTTCTGACCTGGTTTTGTTTATCAAAATAAAACAATTTCTCAGATTATTGATTTGGTCTCTCCCAAGGTTTTCTGTGTTTCTTTCAAGTGTAATGATGACCTTCACTTGCATCAACATCTCTTTGGTCCTCATATTAAGAATGAAAAGACAACAAATGCAAACTCAAGATTCAGAATAAACTTCAAATCTTTTCTTCTTTTTCTGTATTTAATAAAATAAAAAGGGAACATATAAAAGGAACTGTAATTTACCGAGGCATCTAATCTCTCCAGTCCATTCACCATCGATACAGGTTTTGAATGGTCCACCATCCATGAGCAAGAATTGCTGACAGACATATTCAACTCCTTCATTATGTTGGTACTCTTGTTTAGTAGTTATTTTGGTGTCTCCATTTGAAAGAGGTGGTGGCTTCCCACAACCACAACATTTTATACTATTAGTAATATATTTTTTAGAATTGTATTATTAAAATCCAAAATTCTAGTTGATTTTTGTGAAAATAGCTATTCAGACTTATTACTGTATGAAATGATTGTTTTTTTTAAATGAAATGTTTTAAATATTAGTATAGGTATACTGAAATATTAATATAAGTATTAAAGATATTGGCTCACACAGAATGATTCTGCAAGTTTTATGTGATTTGTTTACCGTTTTCTTCTTGTCATTCATTTACATGTTTGTTCAGGCAGCTTGTGTCACTTCCAGTTAAGGAAAAAAGCTTTATTGGCAAGAGGACAAGGTCATTACATCAATAAATAACCAAAAGGAAACAAAAAGACTCAAACTAGCACAACCATTATGAAATGTTCAGTGGTCTAGGCCAGCGGTCCCCAACCTTTTTTGCGCCACGGACCGGTTTATGCCCGACAATATTTTTACGGACCGGCCTTTAAGGTGTCGCGGATAAATACAACAAAATAAAACTAGTACCGGTACCGAAAAAAGAAGATTTATTCATAACACACGTGAAAAGACCCAGGAAAACCGAGTAAATGATAAAAACGATAACAAAATAACGCTGAAAACCGATAAAAACCCTGAAAACTATACATTTCACACCTGAGCCTCAACTCTCATGGCCCGGTACCAAACGACTCACGGACCGGTACTGGTCCGAGGCCCGGGGGTTGGGGACCGCTGGTGACATCATTATGATTTTTATATTTTATGATATATAATATAAAATATATAATATCGTAATTATCTCATAAGAGAAGCAGCAATTAGGAGAGCAGCAGTAAGAGAAAATAGCTTGATGTATTAATATAGTTTTTTAGGAAAGGCAACTGTGGCCAATTGCTACTGTTTTCTTGGATTTTGTGAAGCACTTTGGTGTACCTCTGGTTTTAAATGTGCAATACAAATAAAGTTGTATTGTATTGTATTGTATTGTATTGTACAGTGTCCAGACTTAAACCCCGTAGAGTTTGGGATGGACTGGACAGAGTGAAAGCAAAGTAATCTGCAAGTGCTACACATTTATGGGAACATCTGTAACAGATGTGGGAAGAACTCTCTGAAGAATATTTGATTTCTATTGTAGAAAGAATGCCACAGGTTTGTTCAGCTGTTATATCTGCCGAAGGTGCTACTTTGATAAGTCAAAAGTTTAAAAAATACATTTTGGTCTTTAAATTAATTCCATGATTTCTCTTTCAACTCCAATTGCTTTTTTTGTACTATACTTTCATTTTAGAGTGCAATGAGACAATAAACAGCATAATTTTCAATAATAAACTAGAAAATTGGGGTGTTCTAAACCTTTAGACCTGCTGTGTACATAAGGTATGTATAAAGGGGCCATGAAAAGGGAAATATGCTGTGTAAAAAGAAGATTATGCAATTCTTGTACACGGTTTTCATGCTTCATATAATAGCTTCCTCCGTGAATGGAAATCTTAAATATTACTGGCATAAAGTATATAATTTTTTTACTTACCTTAAATGAAAGGTTAATTTACTTTTGTTTGTCTGTGACCATTATCAGATTCATCTTAATCCAGTCACGTCAGCTTAGGATTCATGTGCTGATTTAGCTGCATTACATTCAGTCTGTATTTAGATCAAATGGGGAAGTGACAACCAGATTGAATCAGCTTCCATATGAGTGAGGAGGTGGAATAAATGACTAACTTTTTGTCTCTGCTTCCCATTGCAATCAAATTCATTTCCAAATGAGGTTTGTGGTCTGTTTATTGTGCCACTTACGTAAATGTGTAACGTTCACATGTTCAGGACTGTGAAAATCTGGAAAAGGTGAGGAAGAGTCTAAGGTAGAGATTTATAAAAACCAAAACATATTGATGTATGAGGATTTTAAGGAAGAGTTTGTGCATGTACAATTTTACTACAAAGGTTTCAAAAGGATGCAAAGTGCATTAATAAAGTATGGATGACATATAAGAGTACAATACACTAGATTTAAAAAAACATACTCAAAAGAAAAAATCTGATTGCCTAAAGGAAAACAAAGTACAAAAATGCCTGATATGGTTTCTTTAATTGCTATTCCTAAAAGCACACAACTCTCCAAAATCACCAGACCCCTTACATGAAAGTTAAGTTGCTCTACAGTTTATTCCAGATTCAAATGTTTATACTCCATGCATATAGTGTGTTTGCAATCGATCATTCCAGGTGTATGAAGACAGTCTGTTGCAGGTCGGGTCAATAAAGTCCAATAAATAAATAAATATTTTTTTATTCTCCCTTTCTCTTTCTACCGTATTCACCCAGTGGAGTGAATCTTATATTGGCATATTATATCAATATGAATATTATGTCACAGTCCTCCATTCCTCTCTGTGTTGTCTAGGTTTGTGTTTTTCTATCTCTCTTTTACACACTCCTCTCCTCCTGGGTGTTACTCATTTACAGGGTCCTTGACCAACACACTTGAAGGCAGCTGGCTTACCTGTAATTCATTGTCCTGGATTACCCTGCCTACTACTTAAGGTGATGGCAGAGTGATATTCTCCGCTGGATTGTTGTACTTACCTCTGTTAGTGTCAGCTGGCCTTGTGATTCCTGTTTTCTCTCTACATGTTTCCTTTCCATGTACAGAACTTCCTGGACCCTTCCCTGTTTCCCTCCGAACCCCCATCGAGTGAGTGTGAGTGGACCTCTGTGGATTGTGAAGTGCTAGTGTGAAGAGGAGTTTAATTGTGTTTGCCTTTTTCCCCTTGTACCTCCTTGGATTCCCTGGAGCCCCTCTCACCCCCAACACTGTATATATTTATATATCTCACCTGGTGGCATTGTGTAAATAAACCTCTTTTGATTGCACTATTTAGAGTCCTGTGTTTGATTCCTGCCTTTGTGATTGTGACACATTAAAAGTTATACAAGAGGAGAGTCGGATTAGCCAGGATTAACAAATGTTCACAATCAGTCTTCTTTATGTAAAGTAATGACATGCCTTTCAACAATGCCCATATTGAGGCCATTTTCTCCATTCCTGTCTTGGCCTGGTCAGAGAGCTCATAGAGGCAGGGCCACTTTCTTTTCTCCTGGCTAAGCAGAAGAACAGATCACAGACTGAACATTTTTTCAGCTCTTTCAGGTAGAAAAATGTTAAAAGTATCAATTAATTATTATATAAAATCAAAAGATGTATATATGACTTTTATGTCAGAAGAGAATGCAGTTGCTGTCCACCTAACAGCGTACTTGGATAAACATAACATCTATGACCGTTTCTGTTTCAAATGCTGCACTAATGAATTAGACCAACTATTCACTTTAGCTAAAGTTATTAAGTTAGCTAAAGAGTTGGGATGCTGTGTAAGACATAAATAAAGCTAAAATACAAAGGTTTGGACACTGTTTTGCATGTTTCCCTACTCTAGGGGTTTCTACAAGCATACAGGGCTCTGAGAGGGTACAATATGACAACTCTGGAATTCTACTAGAAACAGTTGATCATATTTGTTTGTCGAAGCTGAATTCAGCTAAATTAGCATTTTTAGCTAACAGCTACAATAAGCATAAAAGTTACTGTATGGCTATCATTTGTTAACATGACGCTTGTTCTTATACATGTAATACATTTATTACCAACCTGAGAGTTTATCCGCTGGTCATTCGACATGACGAATGACTTCTGAAGTCCGTGCCCCCCAGCTTTGTGGAGTCTTTGATAAACTTTTCATGATGCCAACAGACTCAATAAATATAAATAATAAATATCTCATAATTAGCTTCACATATTTGTGTTTTATACTTTATTGCACATAGTTAATCATTGTAGAGTAGTATTAGAAGTAGATTGCTACACTCAGATACTAACAGACACAAATAGAGAGGAGCTCCCTTCTCTAACGAATTTGCGGGTTAGGGTCTGTCTCACTAGTGAAGGCACCAGAAGGTAAACATGGTCATAAATTTTGGGATTGGAGAAGCTCTTTCTCTCTTTCTGCAAGTCTGACTGAAAGCCACTTGAAGTGGCATCTCCAAATAAGGAGATGCTCAGAAAATTGCAGAAGAAGAAATGTGAGCCGACATCAGACCTAAGGCCACCCTAAACTGTTTCGACCAATCATGTTAACATTATCCTTATCAAACATAATAAAAAAATGTTTACTGCCTGGGTGCAGCAGCCCTTTGTCTCTGAGCCGGAGAGAGGAGGTCTATAGCGCCATGTAAAACCAGTTTTTGATAATAAATTGCGAAAACTTATAATTGGAGCATATTTGTCTTCTCTCTCACAAAAACCTCTACACATAGTAACCTATACTCGATGGTCACGATAAAGCCATTTTAACCACTGTACGTGGAAAAACTCACAATACATTGGACTAGTCATTAAATTTTCCTAGAAAAACAGTGAGCGGCTGCCTAACTAATCAATTGGTGTTAGCTGCAACGGCGGCCTCTGGAAATTACAACAAGGACTGCACTGGATTCAAGGTTGGAGACTTCGTTCTACAGTTTGCAGCTGCCTGGGAGGAGGCTTGCTGCTTTTCTTCCTGTGTGACAGACAGTGCGGCAGGGAAGAGGACTCCTCTTGGATTTGACCAGATTCCTCCTCAGAAGAGAGGTGCCAGTTTATAATTTTTTTTCAGGGCCACTGGCTCCCCCGACCACAGCGATCCAGGCCTGCAACCATATCGGACGTGGCGATTCTGGGTTGGTTTGTGTGTGTCTGTGTGTGTGGTGGTGGCCCATTAAACTAAAGTGGTGAATTAAATCACAAGTTACTTTGGGACTTTATTCTACTTATTCTATTTTCGAAACTGAAGGTGACTAATTGATTTAATTATTTTTTTTGCTTGTTACTCAGTTAACAAATTTAATTCAACTTGAAGATCTTGTTGCAATTGAATGTTTCCTATTCCCAGATAAGTTTTTAGTAAGTAGTTATTGTGTGATTAGAGTGGGAAAAGGGAAACACTGAACTTCCAAGCAAAGTGAGAAAAGCTTCTGAAAAGAAAGGCAATGCCTAAAAAAATTATATGTATATAGAAACAGGAACCAATAACAAAATTAGCAGGTAAGATATAGCGATGGGAATTCCGGCTCGTTTTAGAGAACCGGCTCTTTTTAGTGAGCCGGTTCTCTAAAAAGAGCCAGATGTAACAGTGTTGGCTTCTTAGGGCTCCCAAGCGGCTCTTCAGGTTGTTTTGTTGTTTTAATTAATTTATTATCAACAACAATAGAATATTATGCACAAAATGAATTACTAATGTAAAAATGTTTTTTATTTATTTATATATGTTTATTATATAAATATGCTTTTATTTATTTACTCCACATAACATAATGAAATACAAAAAACAACTATTTACAGTTAAACTTTGAACTATTTAAATTTTCAGCTTTTTCTTTTAAACAAATTTAAAGTGAAACAACACAAAACACTGGAAACCACAACACAATAAAATATAGATTAAATTATGCAAAGCAAAAAGAAAAAACTGAAGACCCAGATCTTTAATTTAGGTAAAGGTTTGCATTCAGATGCATGATGCTGTAGATACTGCAGCAGAAGCAGCAGCAGCAGCAGCAGCAGCAGTTGCAGTAGACACACTGGCACCTTCATTAATATCACACTCAACTGACTGTGTTTTATCTTCCCATTGCACTGATGGGTGGACAGTTCTCAGGTACCTGTGCAGTTTGTTTGTGAAGCCTATATGATATTCTTTTCTTGTAGACTCTACACTCTGCCTTTGTAATGTCAGCAGAATTGAAATGGTTCCAGATTTTGCATCACTCATTTTCTTTACTATACCTTTCTAATTTAACTCTTCCGGCGCCCCCCGTGTGCGGCAGCCTGTTACAGCAGCTCTGCTCATTCTGAGTTTCTTTCTTTCTTATCTTTTCTTCTCGTAATTACTAACGTATCAGTAATTAGACTCTGCAACCATGTTCTACCGTTTTGTTCTAGTTCTGGTCGTTTTTCTTAGTTTATTTCTACTTTTTTCACGCGTGTCTGGGGACCCAGAGCAGGGATCCTTTGTTTACAGTAAGGATCAGCTGTTAGCGCTGCGTCCCGCAGCGGTACTGCCGGCGGACAGACCCGACATTCCCAGCGAGCTGAGGAGGAAAAGACGGGGGTGTCGTGCTGGGAAGGAGCGCCGTCGCCCGAGAAGGAGACGTTATCGACCATCTCTTCCTTCTGTAATCATTGGAAACGTAAGATCTTTGCCCAATAAGATGGATGAGCTCACGTCGCTAACCTGGTCACAGAGGGAGTACCGGCAATGTAGCATCATGATGCTAACGGAGTCGTGGCTAACACCGCTAACTCCGGACACAAGCGTGACACTACCGGGATTTCAGATGCTGCGAGCGGACAGGACGAGAGAGAGCGGTAAGAGGAAAGGAAAGAGAAAAATCCACCCTCCTCTTTCTTTCTTCTCAACATGTAGCCAGATAGAAGTGACGGAAGGGAACGGTAAGTGACGGAAGTGATGTTGTAGGTGACGTCAGACGCCGGAGATTTTGGCGGAGAAAAAGCAAATGGTAGCATAGAGTTTAACAAAGGTTTTCCAAGCTTCAGTATTACCAAATATACTAATCAATTGTCATATAACTAACAACATCTGTTTTATCATCTCTAACACCCTGGAGGACAACGGGGAGAGTTTAGACGCTCTCCAAGATTACATCGACCGCTGTTTTCAAGATTTAGTAATGCATAAGGCCCAGAGTGCATCTTCCCCGGCCAAAATCGAGACGCCGTCATCGAAGAGAAGTCGCCAGGCAGACTCCCCCGGTACAACATCGCCTGCCGGCAAAGACATCGCAGAAATCCTGGAGTCAATCGACAAGCGATTGTCCAGTTTCGATGCGAGGCTGTCCCTGGTGGAGATTTTACACCGGGAATTTAAATCTCTGAGAGAATCCCTGGAATTCAGCCAGCGGCAGGTGGAAACGCTTGCCGCTGAAAATGCCACGCTACGGGAGTCGGTTAAATCTCTCACCGATAACGTGACCCAGCTAAACATTGAAAATAAAAAAATAAAAGAGTCCGTTATCGATCTACAAGCCCGTAGCATGAGAGATAATCTTGTGTTTTCTGGTATTCCAGAAACTGCCGGAGAGGACGCAGAGGCAACGGTGAAAAACTTCATTAAAATCCACCTGAAGCTGCCGGAGGACACCGTAAAGAACATCGACTTCGATAGAGTACATCGCTTGGGGGGCGCGCGGTCGCGGACCGGGAGACCACGGCCTATTGTGGCCAAATTCAGTCAATTCAAACAGAAGGAACAGGTGAAGAGTCGCGGCAGAGAGCTGAAAGGAACGGACTTCAGCGTGAACGACCAGTTCCCCAAAGAGATCCTGGAACGACGCAAGGTCCTGTTCCCAGTTCGACGTAGCTTCATCCAGAAAGGCTCCCGTGCTGTCATCGCCGTGGACCGGCTCTACGTGGACGGACAGCTTTACCGCGACCTCGGCACCACACCGTGGTTATATTAACTGCACTCCAGATAAGAACCCGCTACACTCTTTTCTTATTCATTCACACTCTCTCCTTTAACATGAGTTTAAGCTAGTAATATCAATATGATGTCATAGCAGATATAACACCGTCACCCTCCGTCATTGCTTTAATTGGAATGTTTCCGTTTCGTTTCTTTTTTTTTTGTTGTCGCTCACAGTTCATGTGGTTTCTTTCTTTCTCTTGTCTTTCACTGCTGTGGTCACCTACTTCCCCACTCACCTACAAACAACACCCTCTATTTCTCCATATTTTCACAACACGATCACGCAAACACATCAGCTCAACGGCAGCACATTCACAACAACCTCACAGCACGCACAGACTTGCAGGACACATAAGCAACCCACGCTTGTTCATATTAGTGAATATTCACACACATAGTCAGACTTATGGAATCTCTCACCACACTTCTTTTTCTCTTTCTATTTACAAACAAGGGATGTTTCCATATTCTCTCCACCTGTCTAAACGAAACACCCAGCATACATCATTAGACATACACGCACAATTAAGGGCATGCTGAGGTTTGTCACATGGAATGTAAATGGAGCTGGCACCAGAGGAAAGAGGTTAAAAATATTTAACCAGCTTAAAAAACTACAGGCAGATGTTGTTTTATTACAAGAAACTCACAAACCTGTCACAGGTTTAAATGAACTTAAAACACCTGAGTTTCCTAACGTGTTTGCAGCCGGTTATAATTCTAGACAACGGGGAGTAGCAATTTTAATACATAAAAATGTTAATTTTACAGTACTCGATACAGTTATAGATCCAGAGGGTAGATTTCTAATTATTAAACTATCAATATTGAACAAAAAACTATGTATTGTTAGTATATATGGTCCAAATGTTGATGAACCCTCATTCTTCCACGTTTTTTTTAGTGCACTCTCTGAACACCTTGATTGCACACTCATTCTTGGCGGTGACCTCAACCTTGGACTAAATGAAGACATGGATAGGCTCAACACAACAGGAACTCAGCATAATTGGCAGTCCACAAATATAATCAAACAGTATATGAACGACTTTGGTCTTTGCGATGCATGGCGCTCTCTTCACCCCACCAGTAAGGAATATACTTTTTTCTCGCATGTTCATCACTCTTACTCTCGTCTGGATTATTTTTTGGTCAGCAGCTCACTGCTGTGTGACATTTCAGACACTGAGATTCATCCTATAGCTGTCAGCGATCATGCTCCTGTATCTTTAACACTAATGCACAAGAATAATACTACGCCAAGTAAAAACTGGAGATTTAATATATCACTACTTAAAGATGAAGACTTTATTAAATACTTTAAAAAGGAATGGACTTCATATTTAGACTTTAATGACACTCCTGGAATATCTGCTTCTGTTCTATGGGAAGCAGGGAAAGCTGTGATGAGAGGTAAAATAATTTCTTTCTCATCACACAAAAAGAAAGAAGAAAACAAAAATATTCAGGAATTAGAAAAAAACATCAAATCACTAGAAGAAGCCTACGCGTCCCACCAAGATCAGGAAACATTGAACAAAATATGCAAAACAAAACTAGAATTAAATGAAACTATTAATAAAAAAACACAATTCCTTATACAAAGACTTCGCTTGCAGAATTTTGAACACAGTAACAAATCAGGTCGATTTCTAGCTAACCAGCTAAAAATAAATAAAGAAAAAACAACTATATGTGCTGCTAAAGATTTATCGGGGAACACAATATATGATCCTGGAAGAATAAACAACATTTTTAGGGACTTCTATGAAACTTTATACTCACCACAAATAAACCCATCTAAAAATGAAATTGATCTGTTTCTTGACAACGTAACTCTTCCAAAATTACTAGACAGTCAAGCAATGGAACTGGATTCGCCACTGACGCCAAGTGAACTCCAGGAAGCCCTGATAAGTATGCCCAATAATAAGGCTCCAGGTCCAGACGGCTTCCCTGCAGAATTCTACAAAGAATTCTGGACAATTTTGGCACCAGTATTCCACAGCATGTTGCAGGAAATCGAGGAAAAGGGCAGACTACCACCAAATATGAATTCTGCCAACATTAGTCTCCTGCTAAAACCAGGCAAAGACCCTTTATTTCCCTCAAGCTATCGTCCAATTTCTCTTTTAAATGTAGACCTTAAAATAATCTGCAAAGCTCTCTCAAAGAGATTAGAGAAAATGACCCCCCTCTTAATTCATCCTGACCAAACTGGTTTCATAAAAGGTCGGCACTCCTCAACAAACACTCGTAGATTACTTAATTTAATAGACTACTCATACGATAAAAACATCGAAACCATAATATTATCTCTAGATGCAGAAAAAGCATTTGACAGAGTTAATTGGAAATTTTTATTCGCAACTTTACACAAATTTGGTTTTGGAAACTCTTTCATAAACTGGATAAGAATATTATACAATTCCCCAACGGCTCGTATCAGAACAAATGACCAGACATCCTCCAGCTTCTGTCTCCTTAGGGGCACCAGACAGGGATGCCCACTCTCCCCTTCACTTTTTGCAATTTTTATCGAACCTCTAGCAGCAGCATTTAGACAGGCTACAACAATTAAGGGCATAAAATGTAAGAACATAGAACATAAAATCAGTCTCTATGCGGATGATGTGTTGCTTTTTCTGCAAAACACACAAACCAACCTCTCTGAGGTAATTACTTTAATAAACTGGTTTTCAAGAGTTTCAGATTATTCAATTAACTGGCCAAAATCTACAGTTCTCCCCATTAACTGCTCCTTCCATAATTCTTCCTCTGCCCCACTGCAATCCGGAAATATTAAATATTTAGGTATTAATGTCTCTCCTAAGCTTTCAGACTTAACTAAACTAAACCACATCCCACTTCTAAAGAAAGTAGAAGGCGATCTGACTAGATGGAAATCTTTACCCATATCACTCATGGGAAGGGTCGCCACAATAAAAATGATGATCTTGCCAAAAATAAATTACTTATTTTTGATGATCCCTAACAAACCATCACAAGATTGGTTCAGATCTCTGGATTCATATATTTCCAAATTCCTTTGGAAAGATAAACCCCCGCGTATTAGCTTAAAAACGCTACAAAGAACCAAGGATAGAGGAGGATTAGATCTGCCTAATTTTCACCAATACTTCTTAGCCAACAGGCTTCAGTTCATCTCAGAATGGTTAAAACATACCTTCTTAGTTGAGCCCTGGCTAGATGTTGAACAGGCACTATGCAAGGATCTAGAGATTTCAGACCTACCATTTATTAGCTCAAACATCAAAAGACATGAATGCTTTAAAAGTATCAACATCAGCTTTTCTCTAACAGCATGGTGGGAGTTTCTAAAAATAACGGAGTCTTCATTAATCCCATGCAAACGTACACCTATCTGGAATAACCCTGACATATTACAAAACAATAATATGATTAATTTCCCAGAATGGAGTTGTAAAGGAATTAAATACTTAGAACATATATTAGAGGGAACAGAATTTATTCCATTTGACAGACTAGTTGAACAATATGGGATCAACAAGACAAGGTTTTTAGAATATCAACAAATTAAATCCATAGTAAAAAAGAAATTTAACCTCAGTCAAGTTGAATTACAAACACCACTAAGTGCGGCACATTTTCTTACTCTTAAATCCCCCAAATTATTATCTAAAATATACAGAACACTTTCTAAATTAGATGAATCAATATCCCTTCCTACTGCAAAGTGGGAAGCAGATTTATCAGTCAACCTAGACCAAAACTTCTGGTCTCAGATTTGCTTAAAAACTTTTAAATTAATTAAAAATCCCAGTCTGCAATTAATACAATACAAAATACTTCATAGAGTGCACTATACAGGTCATCGGATGTTCAAGATGGGCTTTACATCTTCCAACAACTGCTCACACTGTCAAGGCAATACACCAGACAATTACATCCACGCTCTTTGGTTCTGTCCACCAGTGCAAAAGTTTTGGCGCGAGATATGTGAAGACTTATCAAAGTGTCTGAAATGTAACATTCCAACTTCCCCCTTAGTGTGTCTACTGGGCAGCTTAGATAATGTCACTTCAGAAAAGAATATAGCCCATATGATCTTCACTGCCCTATGCATAGCCAAGAAAACAGTCCTCATGAACTGGAAAAATAAAAATAATCTTAATTCTAACCAATATAGAAATTATCTATTAGATTACATTAGTCTTGACACAGCCTCTGCCACCACATTAGATCAATTGCTCTGGGCCCCTTTTATCAGCTCCATCACCTAGTGGGGGTGGGGGGTCATAGTTTGGTCCCGCCTTCACTGTTGTGATTGGTGAGGGGGTAGGGACAGGCTTAGGGCGTCGGGGGGTTCCCCGGAGGCATCTTCCTTGGGGGGCTCAACCCGGGGTAGCGGTCATGTCCGGTTGGGGGCTCTGTTGGCTCTCAGGTGACTGTTTCCTCGCGGCTGCGTGCAGCGGGGCTAGGGGAGGGTCTGTGCTGACGGACGTGGGTTACTGACCTGGCAACCTGGCTGCCCCTGGGTGGGTCCGGGATGGGCGTGAGGTTCTGGGGGCGCTCCGTCTCTGGGCTGGGGCCCGGGCCGGGCCTCGGGGGCTTGGGTCCTGGTTGGTGTGTTGCCGGGGTTGTGGGCGGGTGGGTGCATGGGGGCCCGGCCCTGGAGCAGGGTGCCGCCGGTGCGTCGAGCCGCCTGGGGGGCTCTTCAACTGGTGGGGGGGATGGTCACATCTTGCAGGAGCTTTCTTCTCTTCAGGAACTCTCTGCAGGAGGGGGAGATACAGGAGAGGTGGAGGAAGATCTCAGCCTGGGCGTTTACCGTCTTATGTAGTCTGGAAGATGTGTGGATGGTGGGGTGGGTGCAGTTTTCTCTGTGGTGGGGTTGGGTGGACTGTCCAGGGCTCTGTGGAGCCGGAGGGCGCTACTGCACTGGGCCCTGGTCTGATGGGCCTGGGCCCCCCTTCCCTGGCGGGTCGCGAAGGGTGGGAGTGCCTACTGGGGTCAGCGGGGGAGCTGGCCCCAGGGAGGGGTTACCTGCCCCTCCCTTCCTTCCCTCCCCATCTCCAGCTGCCTCCCTCTTCCCGCTCCTCCACAACCACTCACACATGCAGGGCCTTGGAGTAGGGGTATGTCACCAGGGTGCAGAGGAGGCTACCCCCCCCCCCCCCCCCCCCCGTCCCCTTCTGGCTGCCTCTGCCTCAATTTTATCCCACAACTTAGACATTCACATTATTCACACTCTCATTGCACATACATATAGGATCTTGGGGGTGGGCACAATCACGGAGTCCAAATTACCATCAGGGTGTATACCTCACCCCTGACGTCGTTGCCCACCTCTCAATTTTAAATACACTTAGTCATTGAGGGCTAGCAGGAGGGACTATGCGCTTACCTGCTGCTCCTTGGCAGGTAGCTCCATGCCCTCCTGGGTTTTAATTGCACCTTAGAACACATATGCATCAACACTACAATGAGCGGGTGGAGGGAGGTTTGGAGTCTTCTCCCACCCCCATTCTCTGCGGCCTGCTGGAGCGGGAGGGCTAGTATGAGGAGTTGGCCGTCCGACTGCGGTCTGGGGTGTGGGGCCTCCCTGCTGCTGCGGAGTCAGGGTGGTCTGCCTCTCCCCACCGCAGGGAAAAGGGTAACACCACCTGGGTCTGGGTGCAATTCCCCCCTCCAGGGGCAAGGGTACCTAGACCCGGTTTGTAGAGTACGCTTGGGGAGTGTGATTGTGTGTACAGCGTCTCTTTATGTCTGTCTCCACGTTGGTTGAGTGTGGAGTGAGTGCATATGAGAGCATGAGGGTGGGAATGGATGTTTGTGTCTGTGTGTGCCCGTATGTCTGTGTCTATATGTCAGGTTGGGTATCAGACGCCACCTCTCTGGGGACACCTCAGGCCCTCCAAGGTTTGGAGGCCTATCTCCACCCACCACCACTTCCCCTGCCGGTGGCGGACTCCCTCAGGTGTCGGTGTGTTGGTGGTTCTTTGTATCTGGGGGTGGGCGTCCGGGTACACACCGGCTCACTCCTTGGCGGCCGCTTGTCGGGGCCTGGGGCCTGGGGCTCGCTCGGGCCCCTTTGGAGGTGGGGTGCCCCCGGCCTCTCGGCCTGGGGCTCGGTCACTCAGACACAGCTGGGGGCCGGCGGAGCTCACGGGCGCGTCACTGCAACTCCCCCTGACTTCTGCTCCGTGGCTGCTGGGCGAGCCCTCATCTGGGACTCTCCTCAGCTCTTACTGGAACAGTGGCGCGGCTGCCCCTCTGTTGGTCTTCCATGGTCTCTTGTATTCTGGGGGCCTCTGGATGTCTGGAGTTTTGATCTCCTCCATACCCACTTCACACCCTGGAGGACGGGGCTGTGGCCCCCCCACACTCCCTAGCAGATCATTACATGGAGAAACCTTTGGAATGCAAGCATGCTGATCCACACAGGTATGCACACATGGGTATTCACAGACGCGGACTAAAGCTTTCTTGGCTGCTGCCTCAAAGCACACTGTGCGCTGTCTATCTTGCGTGCTGCACAATATCGTTTATTATTTAGTAAATATTGATATCTATGACTAGCTAGTTTATTGTGATGGTGCTTTGTTTTCTCTATTATTATGTTGCTCTTTGTTGTTTGCTGTCTCCTCTGTTTGTTTTTTTTGTTTGTTTTTTTTTTTCTCCATACAGGTGACCCAGGAGTTCTTTTTTTTTTTCTCTCTCTTCCCCCCCCTTCTCACCGTCTCTTCTCCCCTTTGGTTTTCTTTCTTTCTCTCCCCCTCTTTCTCTCATTCATTCCCCCTGTCCTATTTATTAAAAAAAAAAAAAAAAAAAAAATGACAAAGGATGAACTGAAGCTCTGCCATCACGTAATGTCGCATACTGCTGTTTCTGATGTCATTTAAAAAAAAAAAAAAAAAAAAAAAAAAAAAGAGGAAAGGAGGGGGACTGGCAGTTTTTGTGAACGACAGATGGTGTAACCCTGGGCACATCACTGTGAAAGAACAACTCTGCAGCAGAGACATTGAGCTGTTAGCCGTTAGCATGCGTCCGTACTATCTGCCCCGGGAATTCTCGCATGTTATCGCAATAACAGCGTATGTCCCCCCCTCGGCCAACGCGGATGCAGCCTGTGACACTCTTCACTCAGTGGTCTGCAGACTGCAAACACAATCTCCGAGAGCCCTTCTCATAATATCAGGGGACTTCAATCATGCCTCTTTGGACTCCACACTGCCCACCTTCACCCAGTATGTGACCTGCTCAACCAGAGACAATAAAACACTGCTTACTGTATGCCAATGCTGAAGAGGCATACAGTTCATCACCTCTCCCTCCACTGGGCAAATCTGACCACAACCTGGTGCACCTTGTCCCTGTGTATGAGCCCTTAGTGCGCAGGGTGCCACCAGCCACCCGCACAGTGCAGAGATGGTCAGAGGAGAGCGAGGAGGCTCTTAAGGACTGTTTTGAGTCGACTGTGTGGGAGGTGATCTGTGACGACCATGGAGAGGACATCGACAGCCTTACTACATGCATTACTGACTATATTAATTTCTGTGTGGATAACACCGTACCTACCAGGACTGTACGGTGTTTCTCCAACAACAAACCTTGGATTACCCCAGAAATTAAAGCTGTCCTCAAGCAGAAGAGGAGGGCCTTCAAATCCAAAGACAAAGAGGAGTTGAAAAGGGTGCAGAGAGAGTTGAGGGGACTGATAAGGAATGGGAAGGACAGCTACAGGCAGAAGATGGAGAACCAGCTTCAACAAAACAACGTTGGTGAAGTCTGGAGAGGCCTCAGAACCATCTCAGGCCACAAACAGCAGAACTCTCTGCCTGGGAGGGATGTGAGGTGGGCAAATGAACTGAATCATTTCTTCAACAGATTTGATTCAACCATGAGACAGTCTACAACATCGGCTGCAGACTCACCCACCCCCACTGCTGCTGTTCCACCTCTGACACCTCAGACACTTCACACCTCCTCTATTCACCCTGCTCACTCCTCCCCACCCCCAACAACAGCATCCAATACACACTCAACACAAGGCTCCAGCCTGTCTCTCTCAACGACCCAGGTTAGGAGGGAACTGAGGAGGATTAATGGCAAGAAGGCAGCGGGTCCAGATGGCATCAGCTCGAGGGTCGTCAGGTCCTGCGCGGACCAACTGTGTGGGGTGATGGAGCACCTCTTCAACCTGAGCCTGAGGTTGGGAAGAGTCCCACAGCTCTGGAAAACCTTCTGTGTTGTACCAGTGCCAAAGACTTCACGCCCCAAGGACCTCAACAGCTACAGGCCGGTGGCTCTGACATCCCACCTGATGAAGACCCTGGAGCGGTTGGTCCTGGCTCAGCTTCGGCGCCTAACAAGCTCATCACTGGACCCACTTCAGTTTGCCTACCAGCCTGGCATTGGAGCGGATGATGCCGTCATTCACCTCCTACATCGTTCCCTCGCTCACCTGGAGACCGCTGGAAGCACTGTGAGAATCATGTTCTTTGATTTCTCCAGTGCCTTCAACACCATTCTTCCCTCGGTTCTGAAGGACAAGCTGGAGAACTCTGGAGTGGACCATCACCTCACTACCTGGATTTTGGACTACCTCACCGACCGACCACAGTATGTGAGGACTCAGGACTGTGTGTCGGACAGGGTCGTCTGCAGTACGGGGGCCCCACAGGGAACGGTTCTGGCTCCGTTCCTCTTCACCATCTACACTGCAGACTTCTCCCACAATTCCACCCAGTGCTTCCTGCAGAAGTTCTCTGATGACTCTGCAATAGTCGGCCTCATCACTGATGGGGACGACAAGGAGTACAGAGGACTGACTCAAGACTTTGTGGACTGGTGCCAGCTGAACTACCTCCAGATCAACGCCAGTAAAACCAAGGAGCTGGTGGTAGACTTCCGCAGGCACAAGCATTCTCCACTGCAACCACTGAACATCCAGGGTATGGACATTGAGGCTGTGGACAGCTACAGGTACCTTGGTGTTCATCTGAACAACAGACTGGACTGGACTCATAACTCAGACGCCCTCTACAGGAAAGGGCAGAGCAGGTTGTACCTGCTGCGGAGACTCAGGTCGTTTGGAGTGGAGGGCCCACTCCTGAAGACCTTCTATGACTCTGTGGTGGCTTCTGCTATCTTTTATGGTGTGGTCTGCTGGGGTGGCAGCATCTCTGCTGGGGACAGGAAGAGACTGAACAGGGTGATCCGAAGGGCCAGCTCTGTTCTAGGATGCCCTCTGGACCCAGTGGAGGTGGTGAGTGACAGGAGAACGGCGGCTAAGCTGTCATCCCTGTTGGACAACGTCTCCCACCCCATGCAGCAGACTGTGACAGCACTGAGCAGCTCCTTCAGTGGGAGACTGCGGCACCCACGGTGTGGGACGGAGAGATTTCGCAGGTCTTTCCTCCCCACTGCTGTCAGACTCCACAACAAAGACTTTAACTGAACAAACACACACATCCACACATGTGCAATAACACTAAGTGCAATAATCCTTTCTGGCATCGTTGTATTTTTACTCAGTTGTATATAGCATTCGTATTCTATTTTTATCTTATTGTATATTTTTATTCTATTTTATTCTACTGTATATAGTATATTATTTTATTCTATTCTGTACAGCTGTGTACTGTATTTATTCTTATTGTATTCTAATTTTTGCGTCATAACTTTTGCACTGTCCACTTCCTGCTGTGACAAAACAAATTTCCCACGTGTGGGACTAATAAAGGTTATCTTATCTTATTTTATCTTATCTTAATATTGTTTCTTGTTGTTGCCTCTGGCTCTCTCTCTCCCTCTGTTCATGTGCTAATGCTGCTGTTAGTGTAACTATCGCCCCTCCCCCCTCTGCTCAGCACAAACAAAAAAACAAACACATATTGATCAGTGTGGCATGAAGCGAAAAAAAGTGTGAGAGAAAGAAAAAAATAAAGCAGTTCCAAAAGCCGTTTTGTTCGCGACCGACCCATCACTAGTAAGATAAAGTAAAACGTACTCTAGGCGGGCCTAGCTACTTCAGGGTCGCTACATTAGGATGATTGGTTTTTGCTCTAGATTAAAGAATGGCAGTTGATCAAATTAATTTTCATCAATAATGCTTTTACCTCATCATTTGCATCAAACATTTGTTTTATCATTTACTGCACATAGTTATGTTTAGACTTCTACCCTCACCCACTAACAGGCATAAACAGAGAGAAGCCTTCTTTTCTGTGGAATGTGTGATGAGCAAGGTCTGCCTGAACTGGTGATGGCACCAGAAGGTACAAAACCTTGAGGCCCACTCTGCTAGAGGAAACTCGGCTGTTAATTTCTGTGGTTAGAGAAGCTCTTTCTCTCCCTTTTCTTTTCCTCGCTCCCTTCGCTATCTCTTTATGCAGATCTGAGCAGAGGGTAAGAGGTGGTTGCCATGGTAAAGGGAGCGTTGCCTGCAAGAGGGTCATCTCTAAATAAGGAGATCCAGAGAGGCGCAAAAGAAGAAACACAAGCTCATATCAGACCACCCTCAACTAGGGTTGCCAACTCCCCGAAAAATAAATAAGGGACACCTCGTGGCCAGGGCCGGGCGTCCCAGTTGTCTTCACCCTTCCCAGTGTGGTGAATTTTCTAGCTCTTTTTTTGTGTGTGAAATTATTTTTTTAACCATTTGACTTGAAGTTGATTTAAGTAGATGCATATTCTATTCTTTATGATATGACCATATGGGAAACAAATGATCATTTAGCCATTTATTTTTAGCTCAAAATGACAACATTAACACAGTAAAACAGGTCTCTTTCTTAAACAGAATCAGAATCAGAATCAGAAAGGGGTTTATTGCCAAATGTTGAGCAGGTTTACAACATTAGGAAATTGCTGCGGTGCTTCAGTGCAAACATAGTGTCATAAATAGCACTTAAATAGACATGAAAAAATAAAAGTAGGAATAAGAATTAAAGTGCTACGTAGAAAGATATGTGCATGAGATATACATGAGATATAAGATAAGATAAGATAAGATAGAACTTTATTAATCCCTCGGGTGGGTTCCTCTGGGAAATTCGACTTCCAAAAAAAGCACAGCAACGACCAAAGTTACAGTTACAGAACTGTTATATATATATATATATATATATACACACACACACACACACACACACACACATATATAAATACAGAGACAAATATAAATAAAATATACAAAGGGGATAAATAGAATAAATAGGAATAAAAAATAAAAATACAAGTGAATTGCACATTTCAAGTATTGAGTCTATTGCACTGTTGACTATTTACAAAAAGTATTGCACAAGGTATTGTACAGTGAGGTGCAGAGGCACTACAGCTTAGTTGTTCCCCCCTCCTTTGTCCTCCTGTTTCCCCTCCCTCTCCCCTCCAGAGAGGAGTTAAACAGTCTGATGGCGTGTGGGACAAAGGAGTTTTTAAGTCTGTTAGTTCTTGTCTTGGGGAGAAGCAACCTGTCACTGAACAGACTCTTCTGGTTGTTTATGGCCGTGTGCAGAGGATGCCCAGCATTGTCCATAATGTCCATCAGTTTCTTTAATGTCCTTTTCTCTGCCACTGTCACCAGAGTGTCCAGCTTCATGAGAATAAGAATTAAGAGTGCTACGTAGAAAGATATATACATGAGTGCAGGTGGTGATCAGTGCCAAACATGGAATGATGCAGTGAACACAGCGTAGGGTCATGTGTTAGTGGCGGGGACAGTCATATGGTTATTGTTCTTGTGTCCAACAGCAGAGGGGAAGAAACTGTTCTTATGGCGAGAGGTTCTGGTGCGAATGGACCGGAGCCTCCTGCCTGAGGGTAGCAGGTCAAACAGACTGTGTCCAGGGTGAGAAGGGTCAGCTGAGATCCGAGCTGCACGCCGCAATGTCCTGGAGGTGTACAGGTCCTGCAAAGATGGGAGTCTGCAGCCAATCACCTTCTCAGCAGAGCGCACAACACGCTGCAGTCTCTGTTTGTCCCTGATAGTGGCTCCAGCGTACCACACGGTGATGGAGGAGGTGAGGATGGACTCGATGATTGCAGTGTAGAATTGCATCATCGTCCGTGTTGGCAGGTTGAATTTCTTCAGCTGCCTCAGGAAGTACATCCTCTGCTGGGCTTTCTTGATGACGGCTTTCTCTTCCCCCTCCTGCCCCCCCCCCCCCCCTCTTTCTTAAATAGATAACTATCATATCTGATATCATATCTCACAGTACAATAATATTGAATGGGTTGCATTGTTGTATTTTGTCATGTTTCTCAGGTCTTTGTCTGAATTTCTACGAACATTATTGCTAAGGATTGTCTTATTGCATTGGAGTCACACTGGGTTAAATATGTACACTTGGGTTTTAAGGGGTATTTATTATTTTCTTCTTTTTTTTGGGTTGTATGGAAGCCCCAAACGCAATTTCATTGTTCTTGACAATGACAATAAATAAATAAATACTAAATACTAAATAGGTGATGGTGGGCTCCCACTTCAGGTCCTGGGTGATGGTGGTACCCAGGAAGCGGAATGAGTCCACAGAGGTGATGGGGGTGTCAGTCAGGATGATGGGGGGGGAGTGGGGCTGTGTGCTTCCTGAAGTCCACAATAATCTCCACTGTCTTCTGGGCATTCAGCACCAGGTTGTTGTGGCTGCACCAGGACACCAGACGTTCAACCTCCCTCCTGTAGGCAGACTCATCCCCGTCCGAGATGAGCCCAATAACGGTGGTGTCATCTGCAAACTTGATTAGCTTGACAGACTGGTGGGTGGAGGTGCAGCAGTTGGTGTACAGGGAGAAGAGCAGAGGAGAAAGAACACAGCCCTGAGGGGAGCCGGTGCTGATGGTCCAGGAGTCCGAGACATTCTTTCCCAGCCTCACATGCTGCTTCCTGTCCGTCAGGAAGTCAGTGATCCACCGGCAGATGGGATCAGGCACATTCATCTGGGAAAGCTTGCCTCGGAGATGGTCTGGAAGGATGGTGTTGAAGGCAGAGCTGAAGTCCACAAACAGGATCCTGGCGTAGGTTCCTGGGGAGTCCAGATGCTGCAGGATGAAGTGTAGGGCCATGTTGATGGCGTCGTCTACAGACCTGTTGGCTCTATATGCAAACTGCAGGGGGTCCAGGAGGGGGGCCATGAGGGTCTTGAGATGGGAGAGAACTAGGCGCTCAAATGACTTCATGACCACAGATGTCAGAGCCACGGGTCTGTAGTCATTTAGTCCAGTGATCCTAGGTTTCTTGGGGACAGGGATTATGGTAGAGGACTTGAAGCAGGCAGGCACATGACATGTCTGCAGTGTGGAGTTGAAAATGCCAGAAAACACTGGGGCCAGCTCGTTTGCACAGTGTCTGAGGGTGGCAGGAGACACGCCGTCTGGGCCAGGAGCTTTCCGAGCATTCAGGTTCTTAAACTGCTTCCTCACATCTGCTTCATGAATATGAAGAGTTGTGGTGGGAGGAGGTGGTGTGAAATCCTCTTTTGTGTGGGGTGAGGAGGGGGGTGTTGTAGGTGAACAGTTTGAAGGTGGTGGTGGCTCTATGGAGGGGGGAGAGGTGGGGGAATTAGTGTCCAAAGTGCCTCTATTGTTGGGGCCGTTGGAGGTGTGAAGGCTGCCTGATGGCTCGTCAAAACGGCAGTAGAAGTCGTTAAGGGTGTTGGCTAAGAGCAAGTCATCAGTGGAGTGGGGGGTTTTAGGCTTGTAGTTTGTGATATTCCTAAAACCTTTCCACACAGAGGCCGAGTCATTCTCTGAGATCTGCTGCTGCATCTTCTCAGAGTGCTGATGTTTAGCAGTGTCCACTTCTTTAGTGAACCTGTACTTGGCCTCTCTGTAGCAGTCCCTGTCTCCGCTTCTGAACGCCTTTCTCTTTTCCAGCCACAGCTTTTTGAGTTTAGGAGTAAACCAGGGTTTGTCATTGTTATAACTCACCCTGGTGCGTGATGGCACAATGCTGTCCTCACAGAAGTGGATATAGGAGGTGACAGTGTCTGTAAACTCGTCCAAGCTGTTAGAAGCAGCCTTCAATGTGTCCCAGTCTGTGGTCTCCAAACACGTGCGAAGCTCCGCCACAGCCTCGTTGCTCCACAGTTTTTTAGTCCTCACGACAGGTTTGGAGAGCTTCAGCCTCTGTCTGTACGCGGGGATTAGGTGGATCATGGCGTGGTCAGAAAGTCCGAGTGAAGCGCGGGGCACCGCGCGATAGGCCCCGCTGATCGTGCTGTAACAGTGGTCTAATGTCCTCTCCTCTCTGGTCGGGCATTTAATATACTGCTTGTATTTGGGAAGCTCATGGCTCAGATTGGCTTTGTTAAAGTCCCCAAGAGCAATGATGAGAGAGTCCGGGAATGTCCGCTCCATGTGGAGAATCTGCTCCGCGAGTGCGCTCTGAGCTGCCTGCGCATCTGCGTCTGGCGGGATGTAAACAGCGGCCAGGATGAATGAAGCAAACTCCCGCGGAGAATAAAACGGTTTGCAGTGGATAAAAAGATATTCCAGAGAGGAAGAGCAGTGCTGAGCAATCACTGTCACATCTGTGCACCAGCCACTATTGATGTAGAAGCAGACACCTCCACCTTTGGACTTACCGGAGAGAGCGGCCTGCCGGTCCGCGCGCAGCAGATGGAAGCCCTCCAGCTTGAGCGCGCAGTCTGGGATGTTCTCACTGAGCCACGACTCTGTAAAACATAAGACACAGGAGGAGGCAAAGTCTCTGTTCATGCTTCTCATCAGGGCCAGTTCGTCAATCTTATTCCCGAGTGAGCGTACATTAGAAAGGAAGATCCCAGGAAGAGCAGTACGCAGTCCGCGTCTCCTCAAACGCACGAGTGCGCCGGCTCGCTTCCCTCTCTTTCGGCGTCTCGCTTTCCTGGTCAGAGTCAGCAGTAAATCTGCCGCAGATGCGACAAATATTGGAAATAAATCCACAGGCGTTGTAGTCCTGTAGTTAAGGAGCTCTTCTCTGGTGTAAGAGTATCCAGAGGAGTGCCCAAACACAGAAGAAATGCACAAAAGCAAAACAAAAGTAACGCACTGAAGCACCAGGGCATCCATACGCGGCGCCATCTTGGTTCAAACCAAGAAGCCTGTCATGCTTAACTTTTGAGAATATAAGTAAATCTTTCTTTAAAAGAACTCTGTCCTGCTTAACTTAAAATAATAGAAAATAATAGAAAGAAAAATATTCTTGTAACAGTGCACATATAGTGCATTTAGTACAATTGGCTTCAGTTGAGGTATTATTTCAGACGCTCATCAGCTGCTCCTGTTTCTAAACCCGCTTGTTCCCATGATTACGCATCTTAACTCATCATCATTATTCATCTATGTATTACTTTCTGCTCCTCCCCCTTTGTGAGTGTGGACGCTTCATCTCTTTGCTCTTGAATGCTTTGCTTCTTATATTGATTTTTATTGATTTTTATGCTGATTTTTTCCCTTTTTTCCATGTGAGCTTACCTGCGATAACTTCTGGACACTTGTAGATCATTAGGACTAGAGTGTTCTTAACAGAAACAGCAACATTTTATGGTTACCTCAGCGCTCCGTGTGTCTGTGGCCTAGACACAGCTGAAGCCTGATTACAGCGTCTGGGCACCGAGCAGCCTCAATAGCCTGGAAAGGTGCTAACCGCTAGGCTAACTAGCAACAAGATGCCTTCCCTCTCCACAGATGACTACCACAGCCTCCTGCAGAAGATTGCAGTACTGGAGACAAAAATTCATCGCTTAGAAGTAAACGTGGAGGTAAATGGACTGTGTGGAAATGAAACAACCTTGCCTTTGATTCAAAACAATGGCGATGAGCAAGCTAGTACACAGCTAAGGAGCACAGATAACATGACCAAGAAAGGAGACTCTGTGCATTATCATAAATCCTCAAGTGATAATCCCCCCTTAGACTGTCTTGGTGCAAAACCAAGACATAAATCATGTCTCCTGGAAGGGGGAGGACGTATCACAGGCAGGGCACAGCGAGCTGAAATCTCTGAAACCGACTGGCCTTCACTTCCTACGAGACAGAGAAGCTCTTCTACCCCTGTATACGGGAGGAAACAGGACTGGACAACCGTGAATAGGAAGGTTAACAACAAACCTCCAAAACAACTGAATGTGAAACTGCAGAACAGATTTGCTCCACTATCAAAGGACCCTGGATCTATATCGGACAACCATCCATCTAAAAGCAGCGAAATAAGGTCTGAAAATCTGTTGAAAAGTGAAAGGCCACAGGGAAAGCTAAAGGCTAGGCCTGAAACTCTGATTGTGGGTGACTCTGCCGTAAAGGATGTACAAAGGATGTGCGGTAAGAACACTAAAGTCCTCTGCTTTCCTAACGATATGGTCAACAACCTGAAGGAGAGAATTCTTCAAATTGCAGATGAATATCCAACTGTGACAAACATTGTTCTGCATACAGGGTCAAACGATGTGTCCAAACAACAGTCGGAGGTTCTGAAACGGGACTTTACTGGATTATTAAATACTGTAAACTCTCTGAATGCAGCTGTATTCATCAGTGGACCTGTACCGCCGGTCAGAGGAGGAGACGAGAGATTCAGCAGGTTGTTTACACTGAATAAATGGCTTATATCAGCATGTGCTGACCACTCAGTGCATTTTATCGACAACTTTAATATTTTTTGGGAACGCAGGCATCTGTTCAAAGCAAATGGATTTAATTTTAACAAGTCAGGGGTGAAACTGTTCACCTCCAACTTGTTTTATTCCATACGTCATCCATCCGTGCTTGGTGCCAAGGCTGAGATAAACGAGGAGTTATCTCATAAAGAGGAACAAACAGTACTCCAAGAACAGACAAAGCCCAGCAGAAACCTTGAGGAGGAGCTCCATTTGCCCCCACCCGGGAAGAGCCTCAGAAAGGAGAGACATCCATGGCATCTGAGGAAGAGCCTCAGAAAGGAGAGACATCTAAGGCAAGAAGAGGGGTCCCTATTTGCCTCCAACTCTCTCAACAACACCAACGACCAGGACAAGGGACCACGACCTTCCCCAGTCCCCCAAACCCCTGACAGGCCATCACCCTCCTCCCCCTCCCTTTCTCCCTCCTCCCCACACCTGAAATTCACTGAGGAGATGATGGAGCGGGTCAATGCTGGGCTCAGATCTACCCCCCATCCCAATCCCTTTTTGTCCCCCATAAACCCCCCACCAGAGCGGCCAAAGGTTCGCCATCGAGCCCCACCCTCAACAGAGCAATCGAAGTCACATTGCCCAGCCTCGCCCCCCTTAGTTCCTCTTCATGCCCTGTCTCCGCAGTCTGATGCGTGATGTGTGAAGGGTCCGGGCTGTGAGGATTATGGCAGTGATGACTTTTCCCAGGAGAAGCTGGGACCCTGTTTACTAGAAGGTTTTAAAATTTCTGTACTTTTAGGTGACAGGAGACATGTGGCCTGGTCAAAACACAGAGAGCTGCACTCTAAAAGATCTTTAAACATAGTAAACATACCTTGTGTGCCACAGACTGCTCCCAAACACGAGGGGACAAGTAATACCTCTAAAACACTTAAGTTGGCTTTATTAAACATTAGATCTCTAGCTGGGAAAACATTTTTAATTAATGATTTAATCACTGAGCACAGCCTTGATTTTATGTTTTTAACTGAAACTTGGTTGGACCAAAGTAACAGTGGAGCTGTTCTCATCGAGACGACCCCTCCTAACTACAGTTTTATCAGTGAGGTCAGGGCGAGCAGGAGAGGAGGAGGGGTTGCTGTCTTATTTAATGAATCATTTCAATGTAAGCAGCTATCTCCTGGAAGTTTTCAGTCTTTTGAATATGTGGCTTTACAGCTGAAGGCCCCATCCAAAGTTGTGTTTCTTAATGTTTACAGGCCTCCCAAATACTGCACAGACTTTTTTAATGACCTCAGTGAACTGCTGTCTGTGATCTGTGTTGATTTTGACTGTGTAATTATTGCTGGGGATTTTAACATTCATGTGGACAACCCTCAGGACAAAGGGACTAAAGACCTGAGTAACACTCTGGGCAACTTTGGGCTGACTCAGCATGTAACAGAGGCCACACATAATAGAGGACACACTCTTGACCTACTGATCTCCAAAGGCCTGAGCATTTCAAAGGTTACTGTGTCTGATGTGGGCCTGTCTGATCATTACTGTGTTTTCTTTGAAAGTAAAATCTCAGCCCACACAAATATATCAACAACAGTGATCACAAAACGGTGTATAACTGAACACAGTAGTGCAATTTTTAACCAGGTCTTCCCATTAACACCTGACCTGTCCAGAGGGTCAGTCAATGAGCTCGTCAATAGCTTCAATGCTAACATGTTAAATGTAATGGACACTATTGCTCCCATTAAGGTGAAGGTTATCTCTGGAAGGAAAAAGTCTCCATGGAGAAACTCCACACTGGTGAAAAATGAAAAAAGAGAGTGTAGGAAAGCTGAGCGCAGATGGAGAAAAACAAACCTCCAGGTTCATTATGACATTTATAAAGAGAAACTTCACAATTATAATTTACAACTGAGGAATGCAAGGAGGTCCTACTTCTCTGACATCATCACTAAAAACAGCCATAATGCTCGTGTCTTATTTTCTACAGTTGACAGGCTAACAAACCCCCCTGTGTCAGTGGCAGCTGAACTTCATTCGACCATGGCCTGCAATGACTTTGCCAAATTCTTCACTGAAAAAATCCAAAAAATTAGACAAGCAATTGGTACATCAACAGCAGATCCAGGATATGTACTGTGTCCACCAAAAAACTGTTTAAACACCATGAAACAGTTTCAACCTATTAACAGCAAAGACCTGGAGGACATCTTAGGTCAACTGAACTCCTCCTCCTGCTGTTTAGATGTCCTGCCAACAAGTTTTTTCAAAAAGGTCTCAAAGACTTTAGAGTCAGACCTGTTACAGATCGTCAACTTTTCTTTATTATCAGGTGTGTTTCCAGAATCACTAAAAACTGCTGTAATCAAACCTATACTGAAAAAGGACAATCTTGACAAGACACAAATGAACAACTACAGGCCGATCTCAAATCTCCCGTTTTTAAGTAAGATCATTGAAAAAGCAGTTTCTCAACAGCTCAGTTACTTCTTAAAACAGAATAATTTCTACGATGCCTTCCAGTCAGGTTTTAGACAGAACCACAGCACTGAAACCGCTCTGACCAAAGTGTTTAATAACATATGTCTGAATACAGACAGTGGAAAAATGTCAGTCCTAGTTTTACTGGATCTCAGTGCAGCATTTGATACAGTTGACCACAACATATTACTCAAACGACTGGAGAACTGGACAGGTCTTTCAGGAACTGTACTAAACTGGTTCAAAACATACGTAGAAAACAGGAAATACTTTGTATCAATAGGTAACTTCACATCTGAGCAGACAAGTATCACATGTGGAGTTCCCCAAGGTTCCATCTTGGGACCCCTTCTGTTTAACATCTACATGCTCCCACTGGCACAGATTATAAACAACAACAAAATAAACTATCACAGCTATGCAGATGACACACAAATATATATCACAATGTCACCAGGAGACCGAGGCCCTGTACAGGCTCTTGGTAAATGCATTGAGGAAATCAATGACTGGTTGTGCCACAATTTTCTCCAGCTAAACAAAAACAAAACTGAGGTAATAGTCTTTGGCGCCAAAGAAAAACGATTACAGGTCACCAGAGAACTTCAATCTATACATCTAAAAACCACAAACCAGGCGAGAAATTTGGGTGTAGTGATGGATGCAGACCTAAACTTAGAAAAACACATTAAGACAATAACAAAGTCAGCTTACTATCACCTCAAGAATATATCAAGGATAAAAGATCTGATGTCTCAACAGGACCTGGAAAAACTAGTCCATGCATTCATCTTTAGTAGGCTTGATTACTGTAACAGCATCTTTACAGGTCTACCTAAAAAATCAGTCAGACAACTACAGCTCATTCAGAACTCTGCTGCTCGAGTCCTCACTAAGACCAAAAAAGTGGACAACATCAGTCCAGCTCTGAGGTCTTTACACTGGCTGCCTGTCCGTCAGAGGATAGACTTTAAAGTTCTGATGCTGGCCTATAAAGCTCTGA
Organism: Aulonocara sp. 'chitande type north' Nkhata Bay; assembly: GCF_057382095.1. Classification (NCBI taxonomy): domain Eukaryota; kingdom Metazoa; phylum Chordata; class Actinopteri; order Cichliformes; family Cichlidae; genus Aulonocara; species Aulonocara sp. 'chitande type north' Nkhata Bay. The sequence continues at coordinate 11,329,806 of NC_141360.1, forward strand.
ATGGTTTAGGACCAAAATACATCAATGACCTCCTGACCCAGTATGAACCATCCAGATCCCTCAGGTCATCTGGATCCGGTCTTTTATCAGTTCCCAGAGTCAGAACCAGACATATCTGGAACAAACTCCCACAAACTCCCAGAAAGCCTCAGATCAGCTGAAACACTCAGTTTATTTAAATCCAGGTTGAAGACTCACCTGTTCTCAGCTGCATTTGAATAAAGCACCAAATCCACACTTTAAGCTTAAATTTCAAAACTTACATTTAACTACTGATTTTATCTACTGTTCTGATTTTATCTGTTTTGATTTTATATACTGTTGTTTGTTTGTTTGTTTGTTAATTAGTTAGTTAGTTTATTTGCTTGTTTTAATCAATTTTAAATCATGCTTTTTATTTGTTCTTGTTTCTAATGTCTCTGTAAAGCACTTTGAATCACCTTGTTGTTGAATTGTGCTATACAAATAAACTTGCCTTGCCTTGCCTTGCCTTACTTTTATGTATTAGTGATCTATTTGTTGTAATCATCTATCCTTGCAGTTGCTTATTACACAAAATAAGTTATATTATCACACTTCTGGCCACATAGCGCTGATATTCACTGCACATGCCCATATTAACTTTTTCCAGCCAGGTGTTTTCCTTTTCCCATTCTTCCCTTTCTCTGAGGGGAACAAACATTGCTGCTCTAATGCTGGGCTTACACTGTGCAATTTTTGGCCCATTTTTGAGTCGTGCGACTGTTTTGGTGATCGGACCGATTTTGGCCTTCATCGTGCATCGTGTAGTATACGTGGGGTAACGAGAAGTGATTAACACCTCACAACCAGCTCCCGATCATCAATCGCTCGTGAGGGTCTCACCGCAGCAGTGGCGTGTCTAGAAAATTTTTGTTGGGGGGGCCAGGTAGGGGCACAGATTTGGAGAGGGGTGGCAGATGTAATTGGCAGATAATGTTTAAAAAAAATTCTACCAACCGTTAACCATAATTCAATAATCCTATAAACCTAATAACCGAATGCGCTTTTAACTCTTATTAGAATGAGATTTTAACCATTACGGTGCAAAGTTTTTAGATACTGCGTTGATAAAGTACAAGAGATACAATCAGTGCTTTGTCAGTGTTTTCTCAGCATTCAAGGACAGCGATATTTGCATAGTATTTTTACTGACATATAGTGCACATATGTTTTGGGCAAAAACATTTTTTAATATTAAAATACGAACATTTGTAACAAACAATTGACAAATTAGTCAGTTCCAATGTAAAACTTTATCTGCCTGTTAAAAAAAGAAGATAATCTTCTCACAAACTGGTGTTTGATTTTGAAACAGGAAAAAAGTGGGGAAACAACTGAAAAGACTAACATTTGAATAAAACCTGAAAGCAAGTAAATACTTTCTATGCTGACTTATGGTAAACTTTGGTAATATTGATAAAGAACAACACTGGCTGATGATGAAATACAGTCAGCTGGCATGGTGACACTGCCAGTATTAACCTGCAGGGCTGGACTGGGACAGAAAATTGGGCATTTTGACTACAGACCGGCCCACCAGGTATTAAAGCCATAAAGACTTTGAATGAAAACAAATGCTGTTGTGACAGTGATGTACAGTCTTGTTGGTATATGTATGATTTCTATACATTTTACGTCAGATAAAAACTTTGGTTGTAAGATTTAGATAATTATTTAATAAAAGCTAGATATTTTTAAATGAGAATAAGAAAGAAAAGTATTTCTTTGTGCCCCACCTTTCCCTGTTAATGCTCTACCTGCCCCCTGGCAAAACTTTCCTAGATCCACCCCTGCACAGTTACCAGCTGTCAGCTGCTTAGAAAAGGATGCTGGTGTTATTTGTCTCTCAGAAACAGTTCATAACTTCCCTTCAACTCATTCATGTGACCTAAAAGGTAAACCTGTTTCTCCATCGCCTGTTCAGCTCTGATGATTCAGTAAGGACATCTCCTGGTTTCATCTTCATGTTTCCCTCTCACCACATATCCAAACCGACATCAAGACCAGCAGCTTTACAGCTGTGGCTCCAGCAAACATCAGCTGATACTAGAAATTAATATTAAATAAATTCTAACAAAAGCTGATCAAGCTTAAACGTGCTGCTGTTGTTTAGCGTGACATCTGCTGGTTTCCTCTTTCTGGCGCAAAGTGGGCGATAAATAAACGAGAGAAAAGCCGATCATTGAAGTAGCAACAGGAGAGGCAGGGAAGAGAATGAGAGAAGAAGAGGCATCTGTGCAGCATAACCACAGAATAATTCCTTTGTGTCTTTTTTTCATTATAGCGAAAGTCCGGGACAAACTGCGTCTCTTCTCAGCTCAATACCAAACGTGTAATATTTTCTCTGAATGAGGGACCATTCCATTTTTTTAAGGAGCCGTTGGCAACTCTACTAACCTTAAGAATAAAATAACGTTCACTATCAGTAACATCATAGCACCCACCCAGCTGTATCGAAACTCCGTCAAGCTGGCTAGAACCCAGTACGAGTTATTGCAACTGACAGTAAAAAGTCAGCACAACGAAAATAAACTACACCTAAACTTGGTTTATATCTGACCCAGATAGACTGCAGGTCATAACTTCTTACCTGAAGTTCAGTTCACCTGACACTCGGACAGGCGGCCGCCTCGGGTCTCTGCTCCTCCTGCCTCCCCTTCCCTCATCCACCTGCTGGCCTCTGTGGAAGCCCCGCCATAGCCACCACCAAACAACTGAGTTATTTTTACACATCGACCTGCATCTGGCCAATCCACCACCTCTCATTGTTCATGCCATTACAAAAAAAAATAAAAAATAAGTCACCGGGCATATGCCCGGTATGCCCGATGGCCAGTCCAGCTATGTTAACCTGCAACCAAATCTGCAGCTCCATACAGCAATGTTACGACTTAGATTATATCTTATAACTCATAACTCTTATGTTAGCTCCCCTCAGTAGCATACTGTCTGAAATATTCGACGGCTGCAATAATTCTTCAAGTGTTATTTTTTCCTTGGTATTCTAATTTCACCGAAGTTTACTAAACTCAACAAACTTAATATTACTTACCGGGACATTTATTCTGTCCTCATTTTCTTTCACCGAAAAATTGTTTCCTGCAGTGCCGTCTTTCGTGCTTGGCTCTCCTACCTTTGCTAACGTGATGCACATAGCGCAGAAGCCGATGCTGCATTCACTTACACTCGGATATCTGAGCTTCACCGTGAAAACATAATCGTACATTTGATATTTGATTGAATTTTATTGTTTTGCCTTTGGGGTGGCACCTGGGGTGGCCAGTCTGGTTGGAGGGGTGGCCTGTGCACCCCCAGGCCACCCCGCTGGACACGCCACTGCACTGCAGCCGCTCAAACTGCTCACGCGCAAACACGTAAACGTTGGTGAAAAAGACAGAATAGCACAGCAGTGCAGCGTGTGATCTGGACACAAGCGATGGAGGCACAACTTGTAGAACTTTGGAAAGCTCATCCGAGCCTTTTCGATGTGGCATCACAAAATTATCACGACCACAACAACCGTGAAAATAGTTGGATCTACATCGCTGCTCAATCACAGCTGCCTGATCAGTGTTTTTCATTAGCAATTTAGCAAAGTTGATGGTGGTGTGCGTGTGTGTGAGTGAAAGACAGAGAGAGAGAGAGCGAGAGCGAGTGACAGATTTTCTGCTATAACCTTCATGTTATGGACGCACAGTGTGAGCTCTCAGGTTGCATCAGAGCATCGGGCGGTATAGTGTGAGACCCTGCATCGTGACCTACCAACTTCTAACCCCTGCGAGTCAATCGTGCAGTTTGAGCAGGAGCTGAATAACGTGACTGAAAAAATTGCACAGTGTTTGCCCAGCATTAGGTTTACTGTCATCCGAGACTTGCACCGCAGTGTCGGCGTTGGTTTCCCTGTTGGCCATGCTTCTTGTTGTGGTCATCTGTTGTCTTCCGGTATTTTCTCCACAAGCGACCTTTCCTCGACCAATGAGATGAGCGGTAATCTGAATTGTCATACTCAAATTGTCATAAGTGTGCTGTCAGCTCATTGGTCACAAAGCAGGAGAGGGGCTGGGAATTATGTTTTCAAACAAAGCGTTAATTCCATTAACATTTATAGACTACTTTTGATTCTCACTGTATTACGGGACAAAGTGCGTCCCTTATTAGCTCAATACGGGACGTGTACTTTTGTTTCTAAATACGGGACGATTCCGTTTTTTAAGGGACGGTTGGCAACCCTATTCAGACCGGTCACATGATGTTAACCTGATGTTTCTGTGACATGCAATAAAAGTCTTTACATCCTGGGTGCTTTGTCTCTAAACCTCTTTGTCTCTAATAAAAAGTGAAATCTAATTATTTTGAGCATATTTGTCCTCACTCATGGAAAAAACCCAACACAACTGGAATAAGTGATCCTTTCTTATATTTATTTTTCTAAAGAATTAATGAGGATTTTTGACCTGTTTTAAAAAGCCTCTGTATAAATTGTATAATATTTAAGTAAGACTTTGAATTGGAAAATGATTTGCACTGTTTAGATTCTATTTGGTGTTATTTGGCAAGGTTTTGATGTGGGTCTAGTGGTATTTCCGTAGTTAAGGACAGATTTTATGTAACTGAATATGTTAATTGTTTAATAATTTATTATTGTTTAATAAAACATACATTAAACCCACAAATAAATGCAAAGTGGAAGCTAAAAATAACGAGAACGTCTGTCTCTAACAGTTTCTTTTCTCGGCTCTTGTAGTTATTCAATCAATCAATCAATCTTTATTTATAAAGCACTTTTCATACAGAAAAAATGTAGCACAAAGTGCTTTACATAGTTAAAAGCAGCCCACCCCACCCTCCAACTCACTCCCCACACTCTCAATACACATATATCCCCCCACCCCCACCCACACACACATACACACACGCGCACACTTAAAGAGTAAAAATTGGGCTGGGCTCGCATGAGCCAAGTGAGGAAACATTATAACAGGGAGCCGTCTGCACCGGGAGCCGGTCACAGACCGCAGCCTCCGGGCTGGGCACACAGCAGGAGGGAGGCCAAGGAGCCCCCCAACCAGGCTGAGAGGACCCCAGAGACCCAGCAGCCACGGTCAATAACAGCCCCGGTGCAGAGAGCGCCCTCCGAGGAAACACTGGAGATATGACGCAATACGATATATACAGGGTAAAATGATAAAATAAATAAGAACAGGATACAATATAAATATAAATATAAATAGAGTAAGAAGATTAAAAAATGAATAAGAATAAAATCAAAAAATATTAGGTAAATCCTAAATTAATAATAGAATAACAGGATAGAATAAATAAGCATAAAAAATAAATAAACGCTAAGTAAAAGCTAAATTAAAAAGGTGGGTCTTGAGCCTGTTCTTAAAAACATGTACGTTCTCTGCGGCCCTGAGCTCCTCCGGCAGGCTGTTCCACAGACGAGGACCATACCACTGAAAAGCTGCCTCTCCGTGAGTATGTGTCCTGACTTTAGGGACAATCAAAAGGCCAGTACCAGAGGACCTCAGGGTCCGCGAGGGTTCGTATGGTAAAAGCAGATCTGAGAGATAAGAAGGCCCAAGACCATTAAGACATTTAAAAACCAATAAAAGAACTTTAAAATAGATCCTGAAACACACGGGGAGCCAGTGCAGCGATTCTAAAACCGGTGTAATGTGGGCCCGCCCTCTGGTCTTTGTCAGCACACGAGCTGCCGAGTTTTGCAAGAGTTGTAAAGTTGAAATATTCTTCTTAGGAAGACCAGAGAGCAGGGCATTACAGTAATCAATGCGACTGGTAATAAAAGCATGCATCAGCATCTCCGTGTTGGCCCGAGAGAGAATAGGGCGGACTCTGGCTATATTTTTTAGATGATAAAATCCAATTTTGGTTACATGTTTAACATGTGGGATAAAACCAAGCTCAGAGTCAAAAATAACACCCAGGTTTTTCACTTGTAGCGAAGGACATAGTGAAAATGCCTCTAATTTAGACAAGAGTTTCTCTCTCTGAGCCTCAGGACCGACAATTAAAACTTCAGTTTTGTCCTGGTTAAGCTGTAAAAAGTTTTCTGCCATCCAAGATCTTATATCCAAGATACAGTTAAAAAGGGCATCCATTGGTCTGGTGTCATCAGGAGACACGGAGATGTACAGCTGCGTGTCATCAGCGTAACTGTGGAAGTTCACTCCATGCCTCCTGATGACACTGCCGAGAGGCAGCATATACAAATTAAAAAGTACAGGGCCTAGAACCGACCCTTGAGGCACACCACATGTCATTTTATGGATCTTAGAGGAGCATGTATCCATACTCACCATAAAAGTTCTGTCAGAGAGATATGAAGTGAACCAGTTGTGTACAGCACCAGAGAGGCCCACCATGTGTTTCAGTCTGTTTAAAAGAATAGCGTGGTCTACTGTATCAAAGGCTGCGCTTAGATCCAGTAGCACCAGGACTGAGAGCTTTTGGGAGTCCCATTATTATCGGTGCCATGATTTTCATTTCAAGCAGACTGTGCTGTTACTAATATGCTGATCATAAAATGACACACTGTCTCATCTCAGTGGAGTATGTGAGGAATAAAGAGCATGCGATACTACACAAACAGCTTGTATTGACATGTGTTATAACCTCAGGATAAAAATGCTCAGAAACTCAAGTGCCAGTTTTAGGACGTTTACTGACCACTTTTAGAAACAACCACAGCTAGTCGCACACATACAGGAAAACTGTCCCACCCATAACAATCCGGCAGGGAGAACCCTGAAAAACCTCTGAAGGTTCCAGGGTGCAACGCCCCCAAACATACATTAACAGCAACACTGTCTATAACAACATGAATGCTCTTAAAGTGAAGTAATTTATTAGCCATCTCATGATAACTGGTTTTGTTGGGTCTGCCTATTTTGCAAACGCTCATATGGGTTGTATTTGACTGTAGGAAAAAATCTTTGTTTGAACCAGAAAACCTGTTAAATTAAAATTCCTGAAATAAATATAACTGAATTTTATTTTACAGCTCCAAACAATAACAGATTACAGCTTATATTATAGAGGAAAGTACACGTCAGGTGGATTTTTTTCCTTGTCTGAATGATTCTACATACAGTGACCCAGAGAGAAGTTATGGAAACTCCAGAACGATCAAAAGGTTTTTATGACTGAACAAACATCAGCCAAGTCATGTTTTTATACAGATCATTTGATAACTCTTTAAATCAGATAGTTAGTATTCAAAATTCAGTTGCTGGGCAACCTTTATTAAATCATAAAATTCTCAGGCTAAGCCAAGTGAGGCATATAGGTTGTGAATTTGTGTTAGAAGATTTATGTAAGATAGATTTCACTCAGAAAACACGTAGTCGCTGAAAACAGACTCAGTCAGCATTTATTAGCTTTTATTGAAATGACCACATACAGCACTGGTACTTCACTGGTCTAAGTCTTTATTCTGCTCTTCAATTATTGACACATTAGTGCCCTCGTGTTTATCTAGTCTTGTACATAAAAGCATTATTGGCAAGTCGGCAAATGTATCACACCATGTTCACACTTCTGACGCATTCTCAGTGTCCCAACGGGTCCTCCTCTGGTACACGTAAACTCGATTTCATCACCATGTTCTGAATACAGTTTATCATCTATTGAAAATCTGAACCGAATATTATGTCTGTTCATGTCGTCTCTATTCACAGTGCAGGCTTCTGTAAGACATAAAAGATAAACAGTCTTTTAATGTTAGTAAAATACATGAATGTACAGAATATTGTGTTCTGTAAAGGACTCTGTGGCTACAAATAAAATTGATTTTCTCCTGCCTAATTCTAAATTGTGGTCAAACGCTGGAATGGTACACAGATGATCTACTGTTGCTGTTGCTCTTGTGGGGTGATTACATTCACTGTTAATTTTATGTAATATTTCTGTGACTATTTTACATGCTGAAGTCCTGTCCATCCCAGCCTGACTCCTCTCAGCCTCACTACAGTACTAGACACTTTAATACCCACCTGCACAATGTACATTTTTCAGATGTTTCAATTTGAAATTTCCAGATTGTCTTATTTTATTTAATTCACTTTTATGGTTATATGTATATATGTTCTCTCTTTTTGCATGTACATAATGTTCTCTCTCTCTTTTTGCACAGTTGAGGAGCGTGTCAGGATACATTTCACTGCGTGGTGTGCTCGTATAACTATGCGTGTGACAAGGGCTCTGTACTATAATTCAACTTCATCATGTCTATTTTATAATATCACCTGAAGTCAACAGGAAAAAAATTAAAGAAGGTCTTACTGGAGCTCATCATGGAAAAACATAAAAAATGTTTGTCAGTAAACTTCAGACCCTACTATCCACACAGTGAGAAATGATTTTGTACCTGTTGATTTCTTATGTCAAACACAACATGCTCCAAAAAATCTATCACAGTGTTTTAAATGCGTGCGGTGTACACCACCACAGTGGACTTTAAACTGAACATTTAAGATGTTTATTGAAGGGCTTCAACAAAGTAATGCATTCACTGTTTGTGAGTAACATATTTAATTTCATATTTTATACATAGTTTCTCATCTTGAGAGGCTCACAAGCAGTCGTGTATATTTGTGTATATATGGGTCACACCTCTGGAATTAAACAAAATTAAAAAACAGAAACCAAAATGACTTTTTACGTTTCTCTTCACAGAATGAAATATAAAGAAAACTTTTACTTACGGAGGCATCTAATCTCTCCAGTCCATTCACCATGATTACATGTTTTGAACGGTCCACCCTTCATGACGTAATAACGCTGACAGATATATTCAACCTTTTCATTATGTTGGTACAGCTGTTTAGTACTTGTTTTGGGGTCTCCGTCTGAAAGAGGTGGTGGCCTCCCACAACCCTGGGCACCTGCAAAAGTGTGAGCAATGGAGAAAAAAAAAAGTTTAGACAACATTTAGTCACAAAAATTTTTTAGTCACGTTTTTATGTTCATATACCGTCACATATTATTTTACATTTCAGGTGAAGTTTTCATCATGCAATCCGAGTGCAGATCACAGCCTTTAAGACTGCTTTGTCATCCTATATATGTAGTTCTGTTATGCTTAGAAAGCGGTCAGCACTCTTTGTAACTAATGATAAACTGTGTTGTACTGGTATCAAACTCATGTTGCTGTTGAAATGATCTGCTTCTTTGATATATTCATCTACTGCCCTCTCCCACATCTTACAGATCCTATCCTTTTAATTGTTTTAATCATTTTATTGTGAAAAAACAAATTTTTTTTTTTTTAAAGTTCAAACTCTTCTATGGTTCGTGTGTGCTCATCAGGTTCTCACATTTCCTCTGACATGTCCATAGCATGTTGTATTTCCCTGTTCCTCCATGTAACCCATGTTAACTGGTGATGAAATGTGTGATGTCTGTGGCAATGATAGAGGGCCACTTAAAAACACTGAAATCGTGAAAAGGCAAACCTGACATTAAATCTCTCAAAGTGTGACTCAAAGACTGCAATAGTGTATCTAGGAGAAGTAGTGGGTGGTGAACAAGTGAAACCCATCCACTTAAGAACTGAAGCCATTGTGATGTTCTCAGAGCTGCAGCACAGTTTGGGGATGGTGGGTTATTACAGAGGTTTCTAAAAAAACGAATTCTTCTTGTTCGTATTAATATTATTATTTAATGATATAACTGCAACTAACCCTGAAGTCTACATTGTGGTGTGTTCAGGTATAATCTTAAATGCACCACATTTCAAACAGTTTTGAGCTACTGTCTGTGTTAGTGAAAACAACTTTTCAGCGTCACACTTAACCAACTTCTCAGATTTAATAAACTTGTCAAACTGGTTCCAGCGGCCCTCCACTGGCTGTTTGTTTACTTAGAACATATTTAAAAACTTTGTGTGCAACAAAAGGGAAATGTAACTCACGGCGGCATCTCATCTCTCCAACCCAATCACCATCGACACAGGTTTTGAACGGCCCACCCTCCATGCCGTAGTCTCTGTCACACACATATTCGACCTTTTCATTGTGTCTGTACGTGTTTCTAGTCGCTGTTTTGGTCTGTCCACCTGAAAGACGTGGTGGCGTCCTACATTGCTGGGCAGCTAAAAATTGTGGGCAATAACAGAGGAAAAACCAACATTAGATAATATTTTGTCACAATAATCACATTTTCACTCTGACCTGCTGTCATGCATCATTTTTCATTTGAAGTGAAATATTTGTCATACACCCTGTGCATCACTCTCCTTTACCTTAACACTGTGTGGCCATGTGTGACAAAGAATTAACCAGAAACAATGTTCACACAAACTAATTAGCACAAGAGCAGATCAGGCAGAGGACATTTTACTGATAACCTGAAATGTGTTTTTGCCTCAAAACAAACTATTAATTTCTGGTTTAAAGTGTGTGTAACTTACACTCATTCACACGACACCCCAAGAAATACCAAAAACAGCAATAGCAATCTTTTTCCATCCTTTGTACTGATAAACAGTAAGATCACAAGAGGACAAGTGTTGTACCTTCACATGTGGGAAGAGGATTGCTCCACTGTCCATTTTCCAAACATTCAAGCGTTGCGTTCCCTTTGATGATGTGATTCCTGTTTTCACAAGCAAATGTTAGATGTTGTCCTTTTTTCATTTGATCGTCTGTTACATCTGTGGTGATTGTTAGACCTGCTGGTGTTTCAGGGACTCTACATTTCTCTGTTTTGAAAAAGAGAATCTGTTTTATTGTGAGGTTTACATTATAAACATGAAACCAAATCAGATTCAAAGTAATAAGACACTTTCTCACTACATTTTCAAACTAAGCAAGTTTTCCCTTTAAATATTTATTATTAATAGGCATTCAGTTTCTCATTGCTGTAATTAAGAAGTAATAAATGTCCAGTCTTTTAAGAAGTCAGAAAAGAATGGTAATTATTTTAAAAGTGATTAAAGGGAAGAATAATTGTCTAAACCTACAAACTGCACCACATGGGGGTGTTTGTATGAAAACTGCATTTTTTTTTTATGTCTCCTTACCATCACATTCTATTGCTTTAGCCCACTTGCCATGTTGGCACGTTGCAGTGCCAATAATTCCTGCTCTATTCTTACACTGATATTCAATGATCTCTCCAGTCATGTATTTATTTTTCTCTGCTCTGAAGTCCAGAGACTCATCCATAAGCTGGTCACAGTACACTGAAAATACATAATAGTATTGTCAATATTATATACATTGTTACATACATTATTGATTTGACCAATAGTGCTGAAAATGAAGATAACGGCAGGTGTGTAAACCGAGGTACACATGCAGACTGTTCTAAGGCAAAAAAACAAAAACCAAACTAAAACAGTATATTTAAGGTTAGTTAAAGATTGTGCCTTTGGTACAATGTTGGGTTATATTATTTCCATTGTTTCGTCCCTCAAAGGACTACAGTCTTTCTCTACCCTTAATGAAGGGTGGGGAAAGAAAGATGAATAAAGATGAAATATGTCAGCAGGCAGAATGACAGACAGCAGTGTTTTTAACAGTTTTAAAGCTTATTCACAGCAATATTTTATTTTTATGTACGTACGTATACACTGAATATTGAGCTCCTTCCATTCCCCAGCTGTGCATTTAAGTGTGGCGTTCCCCTCTATTGTGTACTTATCACGACACTGATAAGTTACTTCAGAGCCAGATGGGTATTGCTTCCGATAACGAGTTGTAATAACAGCATTTTCAACTTTGGGTGGAGGGCTGCAGTTATCATGATTAGCTGTAAGACATCACAACATGTACACTATTAATTTACACTCTGTAATCTTTTCATAAAAACATGCATCAAAATAATGCTTGAGGTGACTCACATTTACAGATATCATCAAGTGATCCATTTAAATCCCATCGTCCGTCACGACAGGTTAATTCCTCAATCTTAGCAGAGTATCCTTCATTGCAATCAATGAATATCATTTCTTGGGTCTGTCCGTGTTGTTCAGTACTCCCTAGTATTCCTTCCCCATTAGGAATCTCAGGAGCTTCTCGACACTTTTGTTCCTCTAAGGTGGATATGATTACAAACAATCAGGCAAAATATTACAGATGGATGAAATCCATTTCCATATTTAAAAATGTGATCAGAATAAGCAATGGAAGAAACTCTGTATGAATGCACTTATTGTAAGATATTACAGAAAATATTTTCACACCAGTTTTCTTAAACATAACTGCAGATAAAACTCAAATGTTAAAAAGATGTTTAAAACAGATTTCAAAACTTATATTTTTCTACCTAAACATCTTATACTCCCCATCTTGACATTGGTATTGAACAAGTCACTGTGTTTGCTTCAAGCTAATAACAGAAGATACTTTAATTAGAAACTTTAATTACCAATACAGCTTTCAACTCCAGACCAAACACCGTGCACACATGTGGCTTCACCCCACCAGCCTTTGCTGAGAGGTTTGTAACCATCCTCACACCTGAAGTAAAGTTTGTCACCATGTTGCCAAACTTTAAGTCTGCGGTCAAAGCTCGTTGTTGGACATCCTGTTATAGCTATCAGAAAGACAGATATTACATTTAGATATTATCACAGAGCAGTCAGAATACATTCTTGTGTTATTAGTAGTGATTCATAGATAACATTATTCAACTATCTTTGGACTAGGCTTAAATATCCTTAATACTACTGAATAGACTGTGTAATGTCTGTTATTAAGTGACTAGCATTGAATCCTGCTGACTTTGGCAAACCTCCATTTCGTGTGCAGACTCAGGGAAGCAGAGGGAGCTCTTTGATAAGAGTAACATGCATTGCTTCACAAAAGAAAAATGTTTGTGGAGCTCATCAAGGAATCTAAAGACAAAGATAGACTAAAGATAGACTTCTGTCAGAGGGCCCGGTGGCGCCAGTGTCCGGCAGCCTCGCCTCTGTCAGTGCGCCCCAGGGCGGCTGTGGCTACAATGTAGCTTGCCATCACCAGTGTGTGAATGTGTGTGTGAATGGGTGGATGACTGAATGTGTAAAGTGCTTTGGGGTCCTTACGGACTAGTAAAGCGCTATACAAATACAGATCATTTACCATTCTGTAAAACCAGATGCTTTTCTGCAAGTTCCCCGATTTGAGAGAATTCATGTTGACTGAACTTTCATATTAGCTTCACTTTTCAGTCCTGAAAGCAATGCTCACCTTTTATATACAGTTTATACATTTGTCTTTTGTCATCAGTTGTTTACAACATTTATATTTGTCATGAAAAACAGTAGTCCTTGAATAACTGAATAAATGTATCCTTTTAAGTTTATTGCATTTTCTTACCTGTACATTCATTAGACCTATCCCAGCCATCTTCTCTACAGGTTAGAGTGAAACTTCCTTCATAACCTCTCCTGCAGTTATACTGGACACGATCGTTGTACCTGTATTCAGCCTGAATTTTTCCAGTAATATCTGCATTATTAAACTGTTGCCTCCTGCATTTTATCTCTGAAAGGAACAAAACCACATTTATTAAGCTTCTGCATTTACTTTGATTCAGATAATTTTGTCATGTAAAACATTCAGATACTTTCATATAATCTTTTAAGTAAAAGCAGCAGCTCCCCAGTGTAAATGTGATTCCATTTAACAGTTCTGTATTTTATATTTGAATATGTTCAGTCAAAGGACAAGAAAAATGTTCAGTTGTGGATTCAACATCCAGCTGAAAGTTGTTGTGGCAGTAGAAATGTTTCTTGCAGTCTGTACAGAAAATAGTATCCAGTGAGTATTTGTACACTCTTTCGGTTAGTGCTTGGTTAGTACACAAATAAACAAAAAAATGAATGTTATTACCATTTTCTCTCACTATGAACTATCACACAGAGTCTCTAAAATTTATATTGCTGGTTTGTAAGATTTTACTCTATGACTGAATGATCCTTTGAGGCTTCTGTTTGACCAAAGACATTCTGCAGTTCTCTCCTGTTTTCTCAAATATGGACTAATATTAAAGAAATTAAAAAGATCCTGTCAGAATTAGAAGAAAAGTGAACTAAACTCCACCATACCTTCACAAAGTGGATTTGGTTCCCATCCATCTCTGGTGCATGTGGCCCGAGTGACGCCATCTTTCCTCTTGTATCCTGATATACATGTGTACCTGACAGTATCACCCAATTTCTTTGTCTCATGACGCCAAGACGCCTCCCAGCGGGACAAAAGTCTATCTTGTGGACGGATACATGTAACCTCTGTAAAGAAAGAAAGACTGGATAATCTTCAAAAAATTGTTCATCATCCTCATGGCTGATTGAACTACATGAAAGCAAAGAACAGTGAGCTTAGAATATGTGTCTAAAGCTTTTGTAGTTTTATACCTTGACATACTGGTCTAACAGACCACTGTCCATCCTCATTGCAAGTAGTCTCAACTGAGCGCGTGCGGGTTCTCCAAATCCAGTATCTCTCCTCACATGTAACTGTTACCGTTTCACCAGGTGAAAACCTACTTCTATGAGCAGGTCTTACGAGGACACAGAGGACGCAGCGGAGGATCTGAGAACACGGGGCATAGAGGTGGTCCCCACACGCGCAAACTCGGGACCCAGCACCGAAGAGAAAGTATGTAACGCATTTTCATGGCAAGGACCACTCCTTGCCATGTCCCTCTCCATATGTGGATATGGAGAGGGACAAAGGGCCACGAATGGAAACTCGAGTCCGACGCAAACTGCGGGAATATAGAAGAGACTACTAAATATGAATGACAAGGAGGATAGGAGCTACACTCACAGGCAAGCAGTCTAAATAAGAAGGTAATATGCTCTATTTGGTTTCATTGTGTCCAAGTCGGTATGTTGATAGTTCAGTTGATCAGATTTATAAGTTACCATATATGTTGGACTCATCTAGTGTAAGTGGGATATACCAGTTGGACAGTCGCCACAACACTAGGGAAAGCCCCCACCGTATGGTGGGTCCTTTCTCTCCTCTCTCCAACAGGGACCTAAAGGGGTCGAATGATCCTGAGTATATGGACGACTCTATATTGGTTCTATTGTTTTTGTGTACTAATCTTAGTTTTGTGTTAACAGTGGGGGCACAATGTTTTATTTCAGTGACATTTGGAATGCACATTCATGGTTCTGTCTGGCGGTATAATAAAGCCAAATGTTAAAGGTACTCTCACTTAACGTAAATGGACTCCAAAGCCCGACAAAGCAGGGAAAAATTCTTAGTAAACCGAAAAGAGAGGATATTGATGTGGCATTTCTACAAGAGACACATTTGGTGGGCCTTGAGCACGAGACACTTAAGAGACAAGGTTTCAAGCACGCTTATTACTCTTCAAATGGTTTAAGACATACAAGAGGAGGGGGGTTATTTTAATATCAGGGAAGGTCATTCTTGAACACTTTGCTACAATTAGGGATAGAGAAGGCAGATTTATCCTGGTACAGGGCAAATTGGATGGGGAATTGATCACGTTCTATAATGTTTATATTCCTCCAGGTTCCACATTTGATTTCTATATGCAAGTACTCGAGAAAGTAGTGACAGAGGCACAGGGATTACTTGTCTGCGGAGGAGACCTTAATATTACATTAAAACCACATCTGGACGCATCGGGGAAGAGAATATCTCAATCACAAAAACTAACTAGAAAACTGAACCTTCTGATAGAGGAGATGGGATTGGTGGATACTTGGAGGCGTCTCAATCCAACGGCAAGGAACTATACTTACTATTCATCTCCACATGCAACTTATTTGAGAATAGACTACTTCCTCACTTTTGGTACTGATATGAACAAAATACACGAGTACCATATTGGGCCAATGGACCTTTCAATCATTGCCCTCAATATTTATCTTTAAACTCTACTCAAAGGAGAAAAATAACCAACTGGAAATTAAATTCTAGTATACTGAACGAACGGACATGTGAACAGTTGACAAAAGACATTGCTGAATACCTGGAATTCAATGATAATAATGGATTGAATTTATATAGCGCTTTTCAAGGCACCCAAAGCACTTTACAATGCCACTATTCATTCACTCTCGCATTCATACACTGGTGGAGGCAAGCTACGG
The DNA here is from genome assembly GCF_057382095.1 of Aulonocara sp. 'chitande type north' Nkhata Bay. NCBI lineage: Eukaryota > Metazoa > Chordata > Actinopteri > Cichliformes > Cichlidae > Aulonocara > Aulonocara sp. 'chitande type north' Nkhata Bay. Next base: position 11,345,911 of record NC_141360.1, read on the forward strand.
TTGTAGCCACAGCTGCCCTGGGGCAGACTGACAGAAGTGAGGCTGCCATTTCGCGCCATCGGCCCCTCTGGCCAGCACCAGTAGGCAAGTAGGGTAAAGTGTCTTGCCCAAGGACACAACGACCAGGACAGAGAGCCCAGGGATCGAACCGGTGACCTTCCGGTTACAGATACACTTCCCAACCCCCTGAGCCACGGCCACGGTCGCCACGCCTGATAAAGATGAGTTACCCCCACCGATTTTGTGGGATGCGTGCAAAGCAGTGATGAGAGGAAAAGTTATTGCTATAACCTCCAATATTAAAAAATCCAAAGTTGCAAGATTCCAGAAGTTGCAGTTGGAACTATTGTAATTAGAGGCCACACATAAAAATACTATTTTTTTTTAAAGTTCAAACTCTTCTATGGTTCGTGTGTGCTCATCAGGTTCTCACATTTCCTCTGACATGTCCATAGCATGTTGTATTTCCCTGTTCCTCCATGTAACCCATGTTAACTGGTGATGAAATGTGTGATGTCTGTGGCAATGATAGAGGGCCACTTAAAAACACTGAAATCGTGAAAAGGCAAACCTGACATTAAATCTCTCAAAGTGTGACTCAAAGACTGCAATAGTGTATCTAGGAGAAGTAGTGGGTGGTGAACAAGTGAAACCCATCCACTTAAGAACTGAAGCCATTGTGATGTTCTCAGAGCTGCAGCACAGTTTGGGGATGGTGGGTTATTACAGAGGTTTCTAAAAAAACGAATTCTTCTTGTTCGTATTAATATTATTATTTAATGATATAACTGCAACTAACCCTGAAGTCTACATTGTGGTGTGTTCAGGTATAATCTTAAATGCACCACATTTCAAACAGTTTTGAGCTACTGTCTGTGTTAGTGAAAACAACTTTTCAGCGTCACACTTAACCAACTTCTCAGATTTAATAAACTTGTCAAACTGGTTCCAGCGGCCCTCCACTGGCTGTTTGTTTACTTAGAACATATTTAAAAACTTTGTGTGCAACAAAAGGGAAATGTAACTCACGGCGGCATCTCATCTCTCCAACCCAATCACCATCGACACAGGTTTTGAACGGCCCACCCTCCATGCCGTAGTCTCTGTCACACACATATTCGACCTTTTCATTGTGTCTGTACGTGTTTCTAGTCGCTGTTTTGGTCTGTCCACCTGAAAGACGTGGTGGCGTCCTACATTGCTGGGCAGCTAAAAATTGTGGGCAATAACAGAGGAAAAACCAACATTAGATAATATTTTGTCACAATAATCACATTTTCACTCTGACCTGCTGTCATGCATCATTTTTCATTTGAAGTGAAATATTTGTCATACACCCTGTGCATCACTCTCCTTTACCTTAACACTGTGTGGCCATGTGTGACAAAGAATTAACCAGAAACAATGTTCACACAAACTAATTAGCACAAGAGCAGATCAGGCAGAGGACATTTTACTGATAACCTGAAATGTGTTTTTGCCTCAAAACAAACTATTAATTTCTGGTTTAAAGTGTGTGTAACTTACACTCATTCACACGACACCCCAAGAAATACCAAAAACAGCAATAGCAATCTTTTTCCATCCTTTGTACTGATAAACAGTAAGATCACAAGAGGACAAGTGTTGTACCTTCACATGTGGGACGAGGATTGCTCCACTGTCCATTTTCCAAACATTCAAGCGTTGCGTTCCCTTTGATGATGTGATTACTGTTTTCACAAGCAAATGTTAAATGTTGTCCTTTTTTCATTTGATCGTCTGTTACATCTGTGGTGATTGTTAGACCTGCTGGTGTTTCAGGGACTCTACATTTCTTCTCTGTTTTGAAAAAGAGAATCTGTTTTATTGTGAGGTTTACATTATAAACATGAAACCAAATCAGATTCAAAGTAATAAGACACTTTCTCACTACATTTTCAAACTAAGCAAGTTTTCCCTTTAAATATTTATTATTAATAGGCATTCAGTTTCTCATTGCTGTAATGGAGATGTAATCAATGTCCAGTCTTTTAAGAAGTCAGAAAAGAATGGCAATTCTACCCTTAACCAAGTGTAGAGAAAAAAAGATGAATACAGATGAAATATGTCAGCAGGCAGAATGACAGCCAGCAGTGTTTTTAACTTGACTCCAGTTTTAAATCTTATTCACAGCAATAGTTTATTTTGATGTACTATAGTGAGCTCTTTTTTTCATAGGTATTGTTTAGCTGAGTTGACGAATAACTGTTCAATTGCTGGGAAGTATATGTTAACACACACTGAATGATCCAGATGAACAAACTACCAAAACATCTGTGTTTATAGCAGTGCTAATGATTGCTGACAATCTGTTTAATGTAGTGAATTTAATTAGCAGCACCTGGCAGAAAAATACAACCTTAATTCCTATAAAAGTTCTTCACACTTGAATCTTCTAATGTGGACAATAGTTGCCCATTATTTCCTTTAAGCAGGGCAGACTGATCAACAGTGAATGAAATGATATCTCGGCAGAGAAAATTCCCTATTGTTGACAGATATTGATAACCACAGCTATCAGTCATTGGATATCATTCGAAACTGAATAGTTTTGAACAAAAACCCGATATTCTAATTTCATTCTAGTTTCAGTGTGCATTTTTGCCTTAGACAACTAAGCTTTCAAATCCCCTTGTTAATTTTAGATTAAAATGGTATCAAGCTTCAATCATTTACATTAAACCTCAACAAATCTCCTTTAGCTACAGCATAACAGGGAGAACAAAACTAGCAAATATATATTTTAAACTGGCACCTTAAACTGGTGGGTACTTAAGGGACTGAACATTTCTGTGTTTTGAAGAAGAGAATCTGTTTTACTATGAGATTTACAGTATGAACAAGAAACCAAATGTGATGCAAATATCTGAATAAATCAGCATTACATTTTCAATATATAAAAAAAACTTGAAAGTAAAAGATTTCAGTATAAAAAATACGTTCATGAAGAGACATTTTCCAAATAGACAGGTGTCTCTTTCTTAAAATGATTAGGAAAGATTAAAAAGATGAAAACTGGAAAATGTATCCAGTTCAGTAATATTTATGTGATGCTAGTTCACAACAGCCGTTATCTCAAGAACCTACAATATTAGACATAAACAGCAGATCAAAAATATAGGATTAGGATTAGAATACTTCCTATGATGACTTTGACCTTACAGGGTTCATCAGGATCATTATATTAATGATTTATGTCAGAGGTGTGGACTCGAGTCACATGACTTGGACTTGAGTCAGACTCGAGTCATTAATTTTATGACTTTAGACTTGACTTGAAAAAATGTTCTAAGACTTGTGACTTGACTTGGACTTTTACACCAATGACTTGGGACTTGAATTGGACTTGAACCGGTTTACTTGAAAAGACTTGATATTTCACCCCAAATATAAAATTTAACATGCATATTATATAGAGATTGAAAATGTGACGTCATTCACGGGTAGAACCGCAAAGGATTCTGGGAACTCGTGGCAAGCGGTACTAGCGCACGCAGGCTTTCAATTAAAATCAGTCACACAGCGATAAAAAGAAACACAAAAATGTCAAGAAGCTGTTGTATTATTAACTGCAATAGCCGGTCGCATGACAGCCACGGGAAGCCGACGGGTAAAGAGATTGGTTGTTATCGGATTACGTCGTGGAAGAGAAATTGTTCGAGCCATGTTTCCGAAGTAACAAAGAGGCGACTGGATTGCAGCCATTCAAAGATCAAATATAACGTCCTAGAACACTCCAGCTCACAGGTTAGTCTGCTCCAAGCATTTACACAAAGGTCAGTCTGCTGTTGTAGTTAATACGTCATTTTTTTTAACATAATTGGTGATATAGGTTACAAGCAAGTCTGGCGCTGAACAGAAATTGTCGCGCTATGCTCCTTTATTTATTGTGCATAAATAGTAAATTGTCCTGACACAATATTGCGTTTCGCTTCTGTTATTATGGTACATTGACAAAAACACATACTTTTATTCACAGGATAAAACAGGTTTTTTGTATCACTAATTGCCCAGTACGATTACAGCATACAATATTATTGTCACTGCTACATTTCTGTAACGCGTACCAGAAATTATTTCCACTACTAATTAATTACCGTTGAGCTCAAAGGTTATATTAATAAACGGTTAATGAATGTGTATTTATGATGACGATTTGTGAGACTGGTAAACTTATGATACGTACGATGGTCTTTACTTTCTACACGGTGCATTTCAAGGTCCTGCACCCATCCGTCGGTAAACTGTACCTGGGCTTGTTGCAGTGACCGGAAGTTACTAAACTTCATGAGTGTATGCACTCACTCCAAGAACCGTATAATTATAAATATGCATATAAATATGCTAAGATGAGATAGCTGACTTCATCTAACTAGCAAATGTTTTCCAGGCTACGTTGGTGATACAGTTTTTTTTAATGTGTATGATATTTTTGTCATGCGATTTTAAAGCTGGTCCTACAACCGCATCCAAGAATAACATGCAGCGTATCTCAGAACTGTCGGTGAAAATTATTCTTGGAGCTAGGTTTAATTGAGCTGCATTTTAAAGAGGTGCAATTTCACAATTTGTGTATATTTTCTAAGTTCACTATTTTGTATGTGTTGAGAAAAACACAGATTTTAAAATTACATGGTCTAATATTTACATTTAGTATAACTGCAACATTATTTTTTCGTTTGTTTTTTTTAAAGACTCGAAAGGACTTGAAATTCAAAGTTTCAGACTTGTGACTTGACTCGGACTTTTACACCAGTGACTTGAGACTCGACTCTGACTTGCCTGACATTACTTGAGACTTGACTTGAGACTTGAGGATAAAGACTTGAGACTTACTTGAGACTTGCAAAGCAATGACTTGGTCCCACCTCTGAATTATGTGATACAAGGGCAACAACACAACTGCTACAGAATGCTGATGTTTTCCTGCAATACAAAATTGCTCCTAACAGCAACTTAAAACAGAAACCCTTATCATAGTCACAGCTCATTTCTGTTACCTCACGTCATTGTGGTAATAAAAGTACACATACCAGAGCAAGAAGGAAAGGGGGAATTCCATTGTCCATTTTCTAAACACTCAATTTCTGTAGACCCAATTAGTACACGTGTATTGCTGCAAAGAAAACGCAATTTATGTCCAGTCGCCATTATTTCATTTGATGGTGGTAATCCAGCTACGTAGAGATGAGGATCCATAACACCGATTTTACAAGATCGATCTGAAAAAAGCAAAATATGTAGAATATATGTGAGTTTATGTAACAAAGCTGCAAAGAGCAAGCAAGAGAGTAGTTGGTTTTAGTGAACACCAGAAGAGCGGAAAAAATCATGAAATCTTATTGGATATTTAAATTATGCTTCAAAATACACAAAGATCAAACCTGAACTATTGCCATATTGTTTAAACAGGCATTGCATTTTGTCAGTAAAGGGATTTAAACATGTTCTTACCTATGCAAGTCGGGAATGGATTATTCCATTGTCCGTCTTCTCCACATATCAGCACAGAAATTCCATTCAGATACTTCCCAGGACCATCACAGCTGAATGTGAGGATGTGATTGGGACGTATGGGAATACAATTTTCTGGTAAACCTTTCACTGTTAACCCTTGAACTGTAGGAGGAGGGTCACATCTGGAAGATGAAACTAAGGTAGAAGAAGAAGAAAAAAAAACAGTTCAAAAGGCAAGATTCAGATGTAGAAATCACTGGCCAGAATCTTTATATTTGCTGCAGTTTTTATATTTGCCAGATCATGTCAGAATCCATTTTGCCAGGTTTCAATGTGTGTCTGTATTTGTGCTGGAGACACGAAGGTTCAGACCAGTGGAGATAAACCACTGTCAAAACTACAGCTGTGGTCAAAAGTTTTACAATCATCACGGATCAACATGGATACCATTGTAATTTTGGGCTTTGAATGATTGTTGAAATCCTGTTTTTAAGTGTGGAATGACTGATTTAACATTGAGCACTCAATTTTTTTTAAAAAGATGTATGACATGCAATCATTCCACCCTGGAATGGAAAACGTTTATCTAATTTCCAGGCAAATAGTTTCAAAATATCTGCCCTTTGCAAACTGTTTACAAGGACAACCTGTGTAAGCAAACCATCTGCTGTGTCAGTTTAACACGCTAAGATTTAATTCATTAACCCTATAAGTTCCCTTATGTAGGGTGGCTAACTTTAACTCTAGCCTATATTTTGGTGAAAGAAAAAATACAATGCTTCTGGAAAAAATGTGAATAGTTTTTGACCTGTCAGTAAGTCTGACTTTTCTGTCACAGTCTGGCTGAGGCAGACTGTATGTGTTGTGAAAAAGGACTCAAGTGCAAACCAAAAACTATGAAACGTGATGTGGATTAACAAAAAACAAGCAGTTTATTAAGGCTTGCAAAATAAATACAAACAAAGGGCATGGGTGAAACTAAACAATAACCTAAACTGGGTGAACTAAAAATTAAACATGAAAAAACCTTAAACATGGAGAACTGACATGATACCTAAAGACATGGTGTGGACGAGCAGACGACCTGAAGGAATGACTGAAAACACATGGCACAAATAATTTGTGTGCTTTCTTATTTGTTGCAGATCACCTGATTGTTCTGTAAATAGATTTAAACGGTTATATGCCTGAGGCATTGGCTGCATTTTTAGTTAAATAGTACCATATAACTTTCTTTGCAAAACTTGTGCATAATATTTAGAAATGTACAATTTCTATTTGCATTTCAAGTTATGAAAATGATTCGTTAAACATGTTTGTGGGTTTTACAGTAAAAAAATATAACTTTTTTCTACTCGGATTTTGAATTTTTTCTCTGAATTTAGATCAACTATGGTAATATAGTATGCCAAAATGAAAAAATAACTCAAATTTCAGATATTTCAGGTTGTGCTGAAAATAATGATACCAAACAAGTAGTCAAAAATGGCCAATTATACCCTGGACCCCAGAGGGTTAAACTGATCTTTCTGACATCGAGATGCTGGGTCATATTTCATAATGACTTGACAGAAACATTGTTGAATAAAATGATGACTGATGTGAATTCAAATATATTTGGAGTCTGATCTGACATGACAAAGTCTCTACATATTAAAAATCATTTAGAATTAAATTCTGATTTTGCCTGTGTGCAGGAAAAATATATATAGAAATAAAGACCGTCATAGCAGTCTTAATGAAGGCAGGACACATCTGAGTAAATGAGATTATATGTCCAAGGAGATAATACCAAATGAAGTTCATACGTAAGTTCAATAAGAACAATCTGTAGTCACACATTTCTGCTTCCCTGGTGTTTGTTGGCTAATCTAAGCTTTACATCATTTCCACTTTCCCATGCTGTGAAGCTAATTGTGCAATCACTGGTCTAGCCCAATCAGATTTCTGCTGGCTGTCTTCCGGCCAATCAGTCTCCACTCCATGTACTTTAAATCTCACTGCTCATCGGTCATTCTCCCAGGCTTCCATTCAAGCCTCAATCTTCATTTCCAGAGTGTAATCACCAACAACCTAAATTGAATTCTATAGATCAATAAATTATGTTAAATTCATTTTAATGATCTCTGCTTATTGAACTGTAGTCATTCACATGAGAGTGAGAGAAGAAAAGAAAGCTTTTGAACTCACGGTAGCACGACCCCCTTTGGAGTGGCTGCCAGCCCTCAGTTGTACATACGTATTTGATGGTGAGAGCTGATGTATAGCCAGGTTCGCAAGCAAAATGTATCATGTGTCCTGCTTGATACTGAGATGTTCTTGTCTCTTGTGTTACTTGGGCATGGGGAACATCTGGAAGCGTTGAACATGCTAATACACAAAACAATATAAAATGGGAAAAGAAGAGAAAAATACACAAAGATTGAAAACATACTGAGTGACTAAGCCAAGATATACATGTGTGTATAAGGAAATGACTACCCGTCATTGCTACGAACGATAGTAATGCCAGTAATGTGCAGTTGTGTTAGGACAGGCAACCTGCGGCTCCGGATACGCATGCGGCTCTTTTGTCTTTATACTGCGGCTCCAGGTGGTTTGGGAAAATAAATTAGAAGTATTTAGCTGAAGTGTATTTTTTGTATTAGTTCTTTTTAAACTTGTAGTTCTAAATTGGAAGATTATTGTGACATTGAAATATAAAAATAGAATTATATTTTATTTTTCATCGCTCAAAATAAGCGTCACACTCGCGGAAGCCGGTATACCCGCCGAAACGCCGTGCATTTATCGAGACTTTCAACCCCAGGTAGGCCAATTATGGATCTTCGGATCCACATTATGTCAGCAGCTGTTCTCCTCCGTGAACTATGTTAAAACAAACACCGCTCACGCCTCACAGATGACAGCTTACAGTCCTGCGTAAAGATGAAAGTGACTTTGTACAGCCCCGATTTGCAGACGCTGTGCGCAGAGGTTCAGGAGCAGAAGTCTCATTGTAAACATATCACAGCAGACCCGACGATGTTTCCATGGACATGCTTTTCAGCATCTCTTTATTGACCACTCTTCACACACGGTTGCTGTAAGCATACAGCCGGCTGTAGCTTTTCAGCTCACAGTCCGACAACACAAGAGCAGAGAGAGCACAGACTTTAAGTAGACGAGGCGTGATTGCGGGTCCCGCTCAGGTGCGTCCGACTCCCATGCAGTGGCGCTGCAGACCACGCCTCGCCACACACATTAACCAGGTAAAATACATATTTAGGCAGAATTTTGCAAATATCTATTTTTCATTTTTTAGCAGCATAGTGCTGTATATATTGTAAAAAAAACAATATATACAGTGTTATTTTCATTTTTGATGTCAACAAGTATTTGCGGCTCCCAGTGTTTTCTTTTGCGTGGAAACCGGGTCCAAGTGGCTCTTTGGGTGTTAAAGGTTGCTGACCCCTGTTTTAGGTCAAGGGTTGTTGAGGCTGGCTGAGCTCTGCTGGCCATCACCAAATTTGAGCAGAGGAACATGGGTAATCATGCTTTGGAACAATCTTTCTGATGTGATACTTTTTTACTTTTATAACCAGGCCTATTGTGTGCCTCCAGAAAATGTACCTATTTAGCTCTAAACCCAACGCCTTACCTGACGTGTAATGGGTCGATCCTATGAAAATCCATTTATTAATGCTGCTCTTGGTATGCTTTACAACTTTTTGTGTTTCATTTTTTTAGCTTTTCACGTGACATTTTTTGGGGGTACATAGCATGTAGTATGGTTGGGTTAGAGTAAGAGTCAGGGTAATGCTGTCATTAATGAACCCTAACAAAAACAAAATATGCACTCTGTAATATACATAATTGAGGTATTCATACACTTTTCATGACTGTAGAGTTTTTGACGATTTAGTAATATAAGAAAAAAAAACACATTTACATGAGTTATTACATCCACAGTGCAGCAATAGCACAAGTTTAGTTAGTGATGATAAAAACATGAAGCCATGCAACTTACAGTAGCACTTTCCCTGATGGACAACCAGCCAACCATCAGCTGTGCATACAAATTTCGAGATCTGATCTGATATGTAACCAGATTCACAAGAAAAATGTATCACATCTCCTTCCTGGTACACAGCTTTGCTGGTTCCTTCTGACACATGAGCGTGAGGAACATTTGGGAGCTCTGAACACACTAAAAGAGAAAAAGTTACAATTCGTCACATATAAAGTTGTTAAAAAACAATGACTGAAGCTCTACAAGGAAAACAGTTACAAAATCAAAGTATGTCTACAACCATTCTCCTAAATGGTTAAGACCACAAAACAGTTGCATCTACATAATTTGTGGATATACTTCACCTAATAACACAGATAGCAGGATTTATGTTTGACATACATAATTAAAGAGTAATATAAGAAATGTACCATTAATTACCATTAATGGTAAAGGGAAAAAATAAGTATAAGTATAAAATTACTAGAGCCCCCCCCCCCCCCCCCCCCCTTCAAAGAAAACCCCCAAAATAAAACAAAAACAAGCAAAAAACCCATAGCAAGTAGTAAAATCATCTATAATTACTATTTTGTCCTACATTATATTACTACCATATATATGTATGTTAACACAAAAATATACATATTTTAGGGTTGTGTGAATGCATGTAAATTCAAATAGTTGTAATAGTGTAAAAATAAGACAATTACATTCATACTGTGCTTTTCCCCCTGCTGTAAGTAAATACCTGTGATGACCACACGCAGTGTATATGTCACTCTTCTTAAAGTCTAACTGCCTTTCCACAAAGGTAAAACATGTGATTTTAGGTACACTGAAAAACGATAATAGATCACTTTACCGTTTTGTGACAAAGAAACTTCCACACACCCCCACAGCTGGAGAAACAGAAGGATTAAAGACAGCTTCATGTTCTTTTGACGAATGCTTTCTGAGGAGAATTTCAGTAGCTTCATTGTTCAGTGACCTCCCCCAGCTCGAACTCCACCCAGAGAGATCAGGTCACAGCACAGACTGTCCAGTGGCTCTGTCCAAATGTCTCTATTTAAATACAACCTTGGACTCCTTTTGTACAAGTGCTACGGAGAAGGACTGGATAGGTGGTTAGGTGTACAAAGCACAGGACTTTCAAATGTACTTTGCTAGCGTTTACAAAGAATTTTCAGAAAAAGAGAAGATATCCAGTGATGCGCAGTTTTCTTGCTGATAGAGCCTCACTGATGCCAGGGGTTAAGGGAGAATGGCCAGAATGCATCGAGTTGGTGGGAAGGCAAAAGTAACTCAACTTAAATGATAAGTGGATGCTGGACTCCAGGCCTAAAAAGACTGTGGAAAAGGGGTTGTTTCATTGTTAGGCCATGAAACCCAAAGCCCCAAGACTTTCAGCAGAGTTAAACTTATGTAAGAATTAAAACAGACCCCGTGATGCTTTTATTAAAATAACATTACATGCAATTACTGTTACATGTGTGTACATGTGTGTGCTCATCTAGGTTACAAAAACACTTTAATAGCAGGTATGATCTCCTGCCAAAGGGAGGGAGTTTGTTATTTTATTTATTTTTTACTTCTTTTTGTTATCTTTATTTAATCAGAATATGTTCAGACTGGAAAGATAGGGCCACCATTTTGTGTATTTGTCCACAAAGGATTTATGAATGACTTTGATTTTACACAAAAAAAAAAAGATGTACTGGAAGAACACAGACTGAGTACATAGGCTTTTATTAAAATGACCACACACATCAGTGCACTAATCATTTATAGATTTGCGTGCTCATGCTCATCGTATCCAATAGACAGAAATGTTACTGGCATGTGGGCAGATGCATTACGCCTTCAATGCACGTCTGACGCATTTCCAAACTGCCAACACGTCTTCCCCTGCTACATATGAACTCAATTACATCATTATGTTCTGAATACAGCTTATCATCGCTGACATATCTGAATTGAATATTGTGTTTGCTCATGTCTTCTCTATTTACAGTGCAGGGTTCTGTAAGAGTTAAGAGAAAAGATTTTGTTAATGTCAGTACAGTACACCAATGCAGGAATGCACAACATATATCATATATAACTATTCAAGTCTTGATTACAAAGGCACAGTGCTTAAAACCAAGCAAGTCTGATAAAATGCAATCTGTATCTGTATCAAAACTCCAGATATAGTACAGACCTCACACAATATCAAATTATGAAAGTCTAATGTTAAATTGTCTTAATTTTCCCATTTTTTAAAATAACATAAAACAGAGCGCATCTAAGAACATGAAGCCCCCAAATTCTGCATCCTTTCTCAAATAAATTATGTCAACAGCTTGAAAGGCTGATTCCTGTGTAAACTCAATTTTCTCTAAATTTAAGAGTAAAAAAAACTTGGGACCCCTAAAATACTTTTACATATGCAGAATCTTAGAAAATACAACATAATATAGCTATAACTTACTGAGGCATCTCATCTGTCCAGTCCATTTACCATTTTCACAGGTTTTATATGGTGTACCTTCCATTTTGTAGTAATTTTGACAGATATACTCAACCCTTTCTCCATGGCTGTATTGCCTTTTAGTACTGATTTTGGTGTCTCCATCTGAGAGTGGTTGTGGTTTCCCACAACCCACAGGATCTTAAATAAATATAGACAAAAAACAAACAAAAAACTTGAAATTGTTAATATAACATTTTTTAATATCTACTCACAATACTATTAGTACCATTATGCAACATCTTACAGTAAATTTTTGTGTAAATCTTTTAGAGATTCAACTCTCCAAATTACTGGGGGTTTATTCCGACTTCTCTTTTTTATATTTACAGCTGTTATTAACATGAGCAGCTTATCTGGGCGCTTATTACTGACTGGGCTTCGCATATGTACATGACATTTCCTACACAGTGATTGTAATTAGGATCAACCGCAAGACTTGTCCAAAAACATTTCCCGTGTAATTTTTGCCTGAGTAAAAGTAACCGTAACTGTTTTGGGGATTAAAAAATGTGATTAAAGCCTCCTGAAATTGCAGTGCACTGTGACTGGATGATCTTTTCTTGTCACATATTATGGGTGAGTTGACATAGAAAAAAACTGGCTTACCTCCGCATGTTGGAAACGGATCGCTCCACTGTCCATTTGCCAAACATTCAACTGTTTTATTGCCTTGCATAAAGTGGTTACGTCTAAGGCAAGTAAAGGTTAGCTTTTGTCCTTTCTTTAGCCGATTGCCTTGTATGTGTGATGTGATTCTTACACTGTCTGATATTCTTGTGACTTTGCATTCATCTGTTTTAAAGAAGACAGTCTTTTAATCTTTCAGTTTAAAGTGTAATGCAGCAGTAGTCTAGACCCAAAGGAACCAAATAAAATGTAAATCTTAATCGTTATATAAGTTTAACAAATGAAATATAATGATTACATAATTGTTACACAAATATATGGACATTTAAAAAACATGTCAAATCACGTCAGCTTTTCTCAGTTAAAGTAAACCTACCAGAGCAGGATGGAAAGGAAGCATTCCAGTACCCAATTTCTAAACACTCGATTACTTCAGAACCTTCCAGTTTATACTGATCAGCACAACGAAAATGTAATGTGTCCCCAGTCCTTATCGCTTCATTCCCTTGTGGTAATCCAGTTACCTGCAGATTAGGGTCCATTACTCCAACTGCACAAGGGATTCCTGAAAACAATAAGTAAAAGTCATTATTGCGATTGTAGACATAATAAAGTTTTTTTTATTATGCCCTGTGAATGCTACTATTAAACATGGAGAAGCTTATTTAAAGATAACCAAACATGCATTTTGAGAGTTAAACACGAGCAAGGATACTTCCTTTATACTATTTTTATAGTTTTGCACATAGCGGCTGCAAAATGGCTCCATAGTGCTCCCCTCTGAATTGCAAGAAAGCAGAATGCAAAGAATGGACTATGCAGAAATATAAAGAGATCTACATCTTACTGAGGCATCTCATCTCTCCAGTCCATTGACCATTTACACAGGTTTTGTACGGCCCACCCTCCATTCTGTAGTAATCCTGGCAGATGTACTCAACCCTTTCACTATGACTGTACTGCAGTCTGGAACTTTCCTTCGGGTCTCCATTTGAAAGATGTGGTGGTTTCTCACAACCCTCGGCAGCTACAAATATGGGCAACAAAAATAGAAGTTTAAAAATGTTTTCATCACAATAATCACATTTCACCATGAGTGACACATCACTGACCTTGATCAATTAAATTAAATTAATTACGTTTTATTCATATACCAAGAATTCATAAAAAATGTTTTTGCAAGAGGCTTCATAATGTAAGGTGAAGACGCAAGAGCACAAAAAGATAAGGAAAGATAAATAAACTATATGAGAAAGAAGCAAGTCACAACTAAATAGAGGGGAGTGAAGAAGAAGTGCTAAAAGTATGAACCTCTAGTAGCATAACCTGAATGCCTGATAACAGCAAAAAGATGTACTGAGGTACTGGACTGTAAGTATATGTTCATGAGTTCAAGGTTCATGTAAGAAAAAAGCCGAAAGGTGTATTAGGTGTCCTAAGTCAGTGTTTCCCAACCTTTGGGAGCCACGGAACATATTTCACATTCGAAAAAACATCACCAAACAAAAATGCCACAAAAGTATATTGATAATTTTTACCTGCACACCAAGCATAGCAGAATTGGTTTGATCTGCTCCCAGTATACCCTTTTTGCTTTCTTCTGACCACTACTCATGCTAGGGCCTCCATCTGGGTCAGAATTTTCCCCAGGACCAGGTCAGACTGATTACTTTTTCTTTTCAAATATTTATCTGTTGCTATTACGTGCTCCATTGTTTTACAGCACGAGTATTATGTAATTTCTTCTTTGTCTTCTTCTGTTTTAATGGCAGTTGGCAACCCATTTAATTAGAGCAGGTAGTTGTACTACCCTCTATTGGAAGAGAATGAAATTGTTCTGCCCATTACACCGATCGCTTAGAGTAGTAATCAGGTGGAATCAGATAATCTTCCATGGCACACTTGATCATTGCTCACAGCACACCTATGTGCTGCGACACAGTGGTTGGTAAACACTGTCCTAAGTGACTGGTTGGGTTATATACAAGCACCAGTTCTTGCTTTATATGTCATGTGATACCATCGCAGGTGCAATATGGATCCACAGGAATTGGTACAAATCTTGAGCAATATATATTTAAAATGTAGTACACAGGGTATATACAGCAAGCTCATTTCTCATACCTAACAGGACGACTGAAATTTTCACATTTTTCGAGTGTAAGCAGAGGACCTTATAAATATACACTGTTAAGCTAGTTCAAACTACAAATGTCGATAAAAGTAACATTGCTGGTGTGTTGACTGAAAGACTTACTTTCACATACTGGCACAGTACTACTCCATCCGTCCAACTGACAAGTTCGGGTGCCATCGCTATCTCCCATTGTATACCTGCAATTACAACTCATATCTCATTTTGTATTTTCACCCACACACTAAAATTTATAGAGTACTTGAGCAATCATTTTGCTTCCAAGTAACCATTTTACAGGATGAGTTCCTGCCCCAAGTGGAGGAGTTCAAGTATCTCGGGGTCTTGTTCGCGAGTGATGGGAGAAGGGAGCCGGAGATCGACAGACGGATTGGGGCTGCAGCTGCAGTAATGCGGACGCTGCACCGGTCCGTCGTGGTGAAGAGGGAGCTGAGTGTAAAAGCGAAGCTCTCAATTTACCGGTCGATCTACGTCCCTACCCTCACCTATGGCCACGAGCTGTGGGTAGTGACCGAAAGAACGAGATCGCGGATACAAGCGGCAGAAATGAGCTTCCTCCGAAGGGTGGCTGGCCTCTCCCTTAGAGATAGGGTGAGAAGTTCGGCCATCCGGGAGGGGCTCAGAGTAGAGCAGCTGCTGCTCCACATCAAAAGGAGCCAGCTGAGGTGGTTCGGGCATCTGACAAGGATGCCCCCAGGGCGCCTCTTGGGTGAGGTGTTCCAGGCATGTCCCACCGGGAGGAGGTCCCGGGGCAGACCCATGACACGCTGGAGAGATTATATCTCTCGGCTGGCCTGGGAACGCCTTGGTATTCCCCCGGATAAGCTGGAGGAGGTGGCTGGGGAGAGGGAGGTCTGGGCCTCTTTGCTTAGGCTGCTGCCCCCGCGACCCGGCCCCGGACAAAGCGGATGAAGATGGATGGATGGATGGTAACCATTTTAAGTTGTCTTGAGATCGGACATCAGTGATTGGACACTGAATTATTTTTAGGTTTTCCCTTGTACCTAAACCACTTAACACTGTTGATCATCTGCTGTTCACTTAAGCCTCATCGGAAAAGACCTGAGTGGAAGTGTGGCCATTCTTCAGGAAGGGAAACTGGGAGAAAAGACTGAGGTATGTCAACCTAACACAAGAAGTACAGCAAAAATCAGCAGAAACAGATCTTGGAACTCACTTTCACAGTGAGTTCTAAATTTATGTTTAAACATTTTTAAAAATAAGCCTGAACTCTCTTATGCAAGCTTTCTTGCAATTTCTTTAATGCAGTCTTAGGAATAATGTAGTTAATGTAGTCTGCCAGGCTTCTTCAAAGCTCCTTTGAATAACGGCTTCCTTTTATCCCATTCTTGTTGACATTTTCCAAACAGCATTGTTGTACGGGACTTTTGTCTTAAAACAACTTGAAGAGTTTCTGTTTTAACACACAAATATAAGCAATCCTCATGGGACTTTCAGAGCGTGTACATTATGTCACTGAATTATTATAGATCCACATACCCTAGATTGCAAAAGTATTTGATAGCTGTTCCAAAAACGAGCTCTTCTCCGCGGATAATTTCATAATAGCCATTGGGAACGTCCTCAGGGAGTTCACATGGCTTTACTGAAAAAAAAGAAAAGAGAATATTTTTCATGAGTAAGTATGAATTAGACCTTATTCTTCTCTTATTATTGCTTATTTTTAATTGAAATCAGGTGCTTGCCGACAGTGACATAAATTTTTTACAAAACTCTTTGTTAATAACAGTGTTGAAGTGTGGGTACAATGTTATTGATGCAGGGATTTGAGGAAGCGATTTGCTATTTTCATACAATAGATTACTGTTAGCAGCATACTGCAGCAGTTTTACAACTGTCTCAGTACAACTCTTTCTAATTCCAAAAAACGAAAGTTTTGGGATAAAACTTTGGTAATTGATATTTTGTGAAATGTTATGAATTGCATCTTAGAAGGGATTAAGGATTATTTGTAACCCTATAAATACAGTCATAAGAGTAACAGCAAAATAGCAGGCAAACCATTTAACTTACAGTTGCATTTTCCCTGACGCAAACTCTCCCAGCCAGTATTTGTGCATATATATCTGAGGGTTGGACCAGATATATAACCAGTCTCGCATGTGAAATGTATCACATCTCCTTCGCGGTACTCAACTTTTTTAGTATTTTCTGACACATAGGAGTGAGGAACATTTGGAAGCCTTGAACATACTGAAAAAAACAACATGGAAAGAGACATATACATAGATTGACCAAGGATTCCAAAATTACATCTACATTTATATGTAATATAAATGTAGATGTAATTTTGGAAGAGATAGTAGAACAAATAAAAAAGAGGGTAAGTAGAAGTACAAGAAATGTCTTCTCTTTTAAACTAAACAAAGAACACAGCATTTAAAAAAGTCTGACTTACCGTTTTCTGAGAAAGAAACTTCCACATGTCCCCATAGATGGAGAAACAGAAGGATTAATGACAGTCGCATTCTGTCAAGTGGACTGCAAACCAAATTTTCACTGTGCACAAATCCTTTGACAAACTGTGCGTTTTCTGTGCAGAACTGCTGTGTGTTTATCACAGTATTTGAGGCCAATGGTTAAAATATGGACTTCCCTACTGGAATTGCACAAGCCTCAAAATGACATATCGCAAACAACAAGTTTCACTGAACACGCCAGAGGAGTTCACAGACAACAATTCACAAACCTCACCCTATAATAATTTATAGACTTTATAGAGTTGATTTCTTTCATTGCCTATAAAATAATTTCTAACATTTTACAAAAGAAGGTTTGTGTCCTCTTTCAAACATCATATAAATTAATCCGTCTATTTTTATAATTAAATTAAAATATGAGATTAATTAGTCCTGAAAATATAGACTGGTGTATGATGCTCAAAACAAGTTTGCAAAATGTAACAGATGTTATATCTTATTTTGTGATAGAATGATTAGTGTTCGCTGAAAAGGCTACTGTGCAGTTTAATCACCACGACTAGTAAGTCATAAATGGAGATGGTACTGAGGTACAAAGTCCATTGTAAAAGTCAGCCAGAGATTCAGGTCGGTAAATAGTTTTAAAGAAGTTGTTGTTTAAGAGAACATCTTTAAATTCAAACATAACCAATATCTATGCCCAGGGGTCAGCACCGCGTGGTTTGGGAAAATAAATTAGAAGTATTTAGCTGAAGTGTAATTTATTTATGTTAGTTCTTTTTTAACTTGTAGTTCTAAATTGGAAGATTATTGTGATATTGAAATATACAAATAAAATTATATTTTATTATATTTTCATGCTCAAAATAAGCGTCACACTCCAGGAGACCGGTATACCTGCCAAAACGCCGTGCATTTATCGAGACTTTCAACCCCAGGTAGGCCAATTATGGATCTTCGGATCCACATTATGTCAGCAGCTATTCTCCTCCGTGAACGATGTTAAAAACAAACACTGCTCACGCCTCACAGATGACAGCTTACAGTCCTGCGTAAAGATGAAAGTGACTTCGTACAGCATTTGCAGACGCTGTGCGCAGAGGTTCAGGAGCAGAAGTTCCATTGTAAACATACCACAGCAGACCCGACGATGTTTCCGTGAACATGCTTTTCAGCATCTCTTTATTGACCACTTTTCACACACGGTTGCTGTACGCATACAGCCGGCTGTAGCTTTTCAGCTCACAGCCCAACACATACCAACACAACAGCATAGATAGCACAGACATTAAGGCGGTGAGGCGTGATTGCTGGTGCCTCTCAGATGCTTCCGCCTCCCCTGCAGCGGCGCTGCAGACCACGCCTCGCCACACACATTAACCAGGTAACATACATAATTAGGCAGAATTTTGCAAATATCTAGTTTTCATCTTTCAGCAGCATAGTGCTTTTTTTCCAATTATTTTTTAAAAGCCAGGTCAAGGCTCCAAAAGCTCAAAGGCGACATAAGGGTGGCGGCACACAACAGTTTTTGTTTGCTACATGGATCATCTTAGTTCAGGTTGGTGTCTTTCCTTTTGTAATATTTCTTTAAGAGTTCAAAATGTGTTAATTACATAAATGTAATTTTCTCTGTAGCAGCTTAGTTGTTCACACAAAGCATAAAAGTAAAAAACAATATATACAGTGTTATCTTAATTTTAGATGTCAAAAAGTATTTGCGGCTCCCAGTGTTTTCTTTTGCATGGAAACCGGGTCCAAATGGCTCTTTGGGTGTTAAAGGTTGCTGACTCCTGTCTCTTTTAGAGAAATTTTCAACCAAGATGAAATTTAGTTTTGAAAATTTGAAAGAACTTTTGTCATATTTGAATTTTTAGGAACATAACACAGGACATTATATATCTTCAGCCTCTGCTTGTTGTTCACCTTTACCATATGATTTTCAATGACTCCATGTAATGAATACATGGTTTTTCATTAAACTCCTTCATGTAAAATCTTACACATCATATACAGAGTCATTACATGATGAAATACAAAAATATAAACATATTTTAGTGTTGTATCATACTGAGACATTTCATTGATTTGGTCTATTCACCATTATTGCAGGTTTTGAATGGCTCACCTTCCATAGTATAGCAGTAGTTTTGACAGACGTACTCAGCCTTTTCATTATTTCATTGTTCATGATTTTCATTATTATGCATGGACCTTATGCAGTGCATGGGCACTGCTCTTTCTCCTATGAGGCCACATAGTCAGTGTGTCATGTTTAGACTCTGGGCTTGTGTCTGAATGTCAAAAAGTGACGGAGTGGAGAGTCCAACTGCAGGTGGTACCACTTCGGGAGGGTGGAAGTTGACCTTATTGTCTCCAGGGAGACAACACATCGCCACCTGTTCTTCTTCCTGGAAAACGGCAACTCTCCACTGGTGTTGGTCCACAGGGATTGGTGCAGATTGCTGCTGTACGGGAATTGGTCTTCCTTTGATCCAACCCTGCTTTTCTTCCAGAGGCTCTGTCAAATGCCACCTATCCCAGTCAGCTGACCTATGGACAGCTCCCACTCAGGGCTGGGACTGGGTGACAGCTCAGCTTTGTGCCATGTTGGTGTACGTCAGCATAGTTGGGAAGGTTACTTTTTTTTTTTTTATGTATTCATTTATGCAAGTTTCAAAATTTTTACACATTCACAAACAGCGGGACAGAGGAACACAGACAATAAAGACAATAACAACAACAAAAAAAAAAATCAAAAACAAAACAGGAGCAAACAAACAAAAAAACAAAAACAAAAAAAAACAGAGCAACAAACCCCACAACAGGGTACACGGCCAGCACTTATTAAAAACAGCAGAGAAGAAAAAAAAGCAACTGGTATACATGTCAAACAACTCACAAGCTAGTGAGTCCAATCCACAAAATCAAATCCAAAGATCGCTAGGAGGAGCTGATAACAATTATGCAATAACAGTTATGGGCAACAGCTCAGAATGAAAGCAGTTAAAACAACGTGGTCAGGACCCAGGGCGTGGACTGTCCTTCTTAATGTGGTCTATAAAGGGCCCCCATATCTTCCTGAACTTCTCCATGGAATCAGACGTAGAGAACCGAATTTCTTCCAGGTATAAACAGGAGACCATCTCCTCGAGCCACCTCTTGAAGCAGGGAGGGGAGGCAGATTTCCACTCCCCCAGAATCAGACATTTGGCAATCACCATACCAAACATGAGGGCCTGTTGAACAGCAAAGGGAAGTGCCAAGGAGTCGCCGGAGCAGCCCAGGATCACCATAAGACAGTCAGGATACAGTTGCCTATCATAAACAGTGCTATAGAAACTAAAAATACTAGTCCAAAAGGCTGTAAGCGTAGAAAAGGACCAAAAAAGATGGCCAAGAGTACCGTCCAAAAGTTTACATTTATCACATTTGGGGGAAACGTTAGGAAAAATCTTGTTCAATTTGGTTTTGGAATAGTGCAGTCTATGGACAACCTTAAATTGAATTAACTGAAGCCGGGCGTTAACAGAACATAGTTTTATCCGGCTTAACACTTCAGCCCATAAATCGTCAGTGATAACCAAACCAGTGTCCCTTGTCCAAGCCTCTTTAATATGGCAAGAGGGGGCTGCCGAAGAAAAAGGTTAACAAGCCGAGAAATTAAGTGTTTTGAGGTGGGAGGTTCGTTCATTATATTGTAAAAGACATGCTGTATGGGGATGGTATCTAAATTTGAGAATGCTTGCTTGACATAATTCCTAATTTGTAAGTACTGAAAAAAATGACTTGTAGGGAGATTGTACTTTGTCTGAAGCTGAGCAAAAGAGGCAAAATGATTGTCAATATAAAGATCCTTTATAGCAATTAACCCTTTGACAGGCCATTGTTTGAAAGCAGCATCCATTGTACTAGGCGTAAAGCTAGGATTGTGGCAGATCGGGGCAAAAGTTGACACTACCGGGAGGTTCAAGATTCTCTTAATTTGATTCAATATTTTTATGGAGTTGCAGGGAAGGTTACTTTTAAAATAAATTCCACTACTGGTTACAGAATACATGCCTTAAAATGTAGTCTGTAATGTATTCCATTAAGTTCCTAAATGGAAGTAAGGTATTCTGAATATTTTGGATTACTTATTATATTGTAATGCTTTTAAAAACTACATGAATGTACTATTGCTGTGTGATTTATTACTGTTACTGAAGGCTACTGCTTTTCAGAACTGCACATGATTAATGCTAGCCATCAAATCTAACAGCCTGCAGTCTATGAACTAACCTCAGCTAACGCCAGCTAACAATGTTAGCTTGGTGGCAAGTAGTTTTCAGTAATAGCAATAAATCACACAGCAATAGTACATCAAAGATGCTGAAGTGGCACATAACCCAGGTAGCTACCACAACTAAAACAAGGTAGTAGCAGTAGGCTAATGTTAGCTTTTAAGAAAGAACTTACTTCCAGATGTTTCTTTAGCTTGGAGGTGGAGTCTTTTGACGCTGAGAGCAGCTTGGTTGCTGGCAAACAGACTTTGCATTGCACTGGTCAGATTTCGCCCATCCCTTTCTTCTCTAAATGTGAAGTGGTGTTGGAATTTCCAAGTAAGAAACGCTTTCGTGCCTGTGCACTGTTGACTCTGTTGTGCTGGCTCCGGGTCAATTGTGTAACTGACACCACCAGCATTATTAAGACGCTTACATTAGAGCCTCTTATTGCGTGTTTTGTTTTGGTTTCTGGCAATGTATGGAATTACCAGAATTAGAGAGGGGATAGCCTAACATACGAAACAGGAAAAGACTGTCGTGCAATCCATTAATTTCAACAAAGTAACTGTATTCTAATTATCACCTTTTTAAATGGTAACTAACGGAATTGACACTATAATCAAACGATGTGTCCAAACAACAGTCGGAGGTTCTGAAACGGGACTTTACTGGATTATTAAATACTGTAAACTCTCTGAATGCAGCTGTATTCATCAGTGGACCTGTACTGCCCGTCAGAAGAGGAAGCGAGAGATTCAGCAGGTTGTTTGCACTAAATAAATGGCTTATATCAGCATGTACTGACCACTCAGTGCATTTTATCAACAATTTTAATAATTTTTGGGTATGCAGGCATCTGTTTAAAGCAAATGGATTAAATTTTAACAAGTCAGGGATGAAACTGTTCACCTCCAACTTGTTTTATTCCATATGTCATCCATCTGTGCTTGGTGCCAAGGCTGAGATAAACGAGGAGTTATCTCATAAAGAGGAACAAACAATACTCCAAAAACAGACAAAGCCCAGCAGAAACCTTGAGGAGGAGCCTCATCTGCCCCCACCCCAGAAGAGCTTCAGAAAGGAGAGACATCAGAGGCAAGAAGAGGGGTCCCTTTTTGCCTCCAACTCTCTCAACAACACCAATGACCAGGACCAGGGACCACGACCTCCTCCAGTCCCCCAAACCCCTGACAGGCCATCACCCTCCTCACCCTCCCTTTCTCCCTCCTCCCCACACCTGAAATTCACTGAGGAGATGATGGAGCGGGTCAATGCTGGGCTCAGATCTACCCCCCGGCCCAATCCCTTTTTGTCCCCCATAAACCCCCCACCAGAGCAGCCAAAGGTTTGCCATAGAGCCCCACCCTCAACAGAGCAATCGAAGTCACATTGCCCAGCCTCGCCCCCCTTAGTTCCTCCTTACCACCTTCATGCTCTGTCTCCGCAGTCTGATGCGTGATGTGTGAAGGGTCTGGGCTGCGAGGATTATGGCAGTGGTGACTTTTCCCAGGATAAGCTGGGACCCTGTTTACTAGAAGGTTTTAAAATTTCTGTAATTTTAGGTGACAGAAGGAGACATGTGGCCTGGTCAAAACACAGAGAGCTGCACCCTAAAAGATCTTTAAACATAGTAAACATACCTTGTGTGCCACAGACTGCTCCCAAACACGAGGGGGCAAATAATACCTCTAAAACACTTACGTTGGCTTTATTAAACGTTAGATCTTTAGCTGGGAAAACATTTTTAATTAATGATTTAATCACTGAGCACAGTCTTGATTTTATGTTTTTAACTGAAACTTGGTTGGACCAAAGTAACAGTGGAGCTGTTCTCATCGAGATGACCCCTCCTAACTACAGTTTTATCAGTGAGGCCAGGGTGAGCAGGAGAGGAGGGGGGGTTGCTGTCTTATTTAATGAATCATTTCAATATAAGCAGCTATCTCCTGGAAGTTTTCAGTCTTTTGAATATGTGGTTTCACAGCTGAAAGCCCCATCCAAAGTTGTGTTTCTTAATGTTTACAGGCCTCCCAAATACTGCACAGACTTTTTTAATGACCTCAGTGAACTGCTGTCTGTGATCTGTGTTGATTTCGACTGTGTAATTATTGTTGGGGATTTTAACATCCATGTGGACAACCCTCAGGACAAAGGGACTAAAGACCTGAGTAACACTCTGGGCAACTTTGGGCTGACTCAGCATGTAACAGAGGCCACACATAATAGAGGACACACTCTTGACCTACTGATCTCCAAAGGCCTGAGCATTTCAAAGGTTACTGTGTCTGATGTGGGCCTGTCTGATCATTACTGTGTTTTCTTTGAAAGTAAAATTTCAGCCCAGAGTGATCACAAAACGGTGTATAACTGAAAACAGTAGTGAGATCTTTAACCAGGTCTTCCCATTAACACTTGGCCTGTCCAGAGGTTCAGTCAATGAGCTCGTCAATAGCTTCAATGCTAACATGTTAAATGTAATGGACACCATTGCTCCCGTTAAGGTGAAGGTTATCTCTGGAAGGAAAAAGTCTCCATGGAGAAACTCCACACTAGTGAAAAATGAAAAAAGAGAGTGTAGGAAAGCTGAGCGCAAATGGAGAAAAACAAACCTCCAGGTTCATTATGACATCTATAAAGAGAAACTTCACAATTATAATTTACAACTGAGGAATGCAAGGAGGTCCTACTTCTCTGATATCATCATCAAAAACAGTCATAATGCTCGTGTCTTATTTTCTACAGTTGACAGGCTAACAAACCCTCCTGTGTCAGTGGCAGCTGAACTTCATTTGACCATGGCCTGCAATGACTTCGCCAAATTCTTCACAGACAAAAGCCAAAAGATTAGACAAGCAATTGGTACATCAACAGCAGATTCAGGATATGTACTGTGTCCACCGAAAAACTGTTTAAACACCATCAAACAGTTTCACCCTATTAACAGCAAAGACCTGGAGGACATCTTAGGTCAACTGAACTCCTCCTCTTGCTGTCCTGCCAACATTTTTTTTTCAAAAAGGTCTCAAAGACTTTAGAGTCAGACCTGTTACAGATCGTCAACTTTTCTTTAATGTCAGGTGTGTTTCCAGAACCACTAAAAGCTGCT
Organism: Aulonocara sp. 'chitande type north' Nkhata Bay; assembly: GCF_057382095.1. NCBI lineage: Eukaryota > Metazoa > Chordata > Actinopteri > Cichliformes > Cichlidae > Aulonocara > Aulonocara sp. 'chitande type north' Nkhata Bay. Next base: position 11,370,486 of record NC_141360.1, read on the forward strand.
TTAATTAAACCTATACTGAAAAAGGACAATCTTGACAAGACACAAATGAAAAACTACAGGACAATCTCAAATCTCCCATTTTTAAGTAAGACCATTGAAAAGCAGTTTCTCAACAGCTCAATTACTTCTTAAAACAGAATAACTGCTATGATGCCTTCCAGTCAGGTTTTAGACAGAACCACAGCACTGAAACCGCTCTGACCAAAGTGATTAATGACATATGTCTGAATACAGACAGTGGAAAAATGTCAGTCTTAGTTTTGCTGGATCTCAGTGCAGCATTTGATACAGTTGACCACAACATATTACTCAAACGACTGGAGAACTGGGCAGATATTTCAGGAACTGTACTAAACTGGTTCAAAACATACGTAGAAAACAGGAAATACTTTGTATCAATAGGTTACTTCACATCTGAGTAGACTAGTATCACATGTGGAGTTCCCCAAGGTTCCATCTTGGGACTCCTTCTGTTTAACATTTACATGTTCCCACTGGCACAGATTATAAAGAACAACAAAATAAACTATCACAGCTATGCAGATGACACACAAATATGTATCACAATGTCACCAGGAGACCGAGGCCCTGTACAGGCTCTTGGTAAATGCATTGAGGAAATCAATGACTGGTTGTGCCACAATTTTCTCCAGCTAAACAAAAACAAAACTGAGGTAATAGTCTTTGGCGCCAAAGAAAAACGATTACAGGTCACCAGAGAACTTCAATCTATACATCTAAAAACCACAAACCAGGCGAGAAATTTGGGTGTAGTGATGGATGCAGACCTAAACTTAGAAAAACACATTAAGACAATAACAAAATCAGCTTACTATCACCTCAAGAATATTTCAAGGATAAAAGATCTGATGTCTCAACAGGACCTGGAAAAACTAGTCCATGCATTCATCTTTAGTAGGCTTGATTACTGTAACAGCATCTTTACAGGTCTACCTAAAAAATCAGTCAGACAACTACAGCTCATTCAGAACTCTGCTGCTCGAGTCCTCACTAAGACCAAAAAAGTGGACAACATCAGTCCACCTCTGAGGTCTTTACACTGGCTGCCTGTCCGTCAGAGGATAGACTTTAAAGTTCCGATGCTGGTCTATAAAGCTCTGAATGGTTTAGGACCAAAATACATCAGTGACCTCCTGACCTAGTATGAACCTTCCAGATCCCTCAGGTCAGGTTTTTTATCAGTTCCCAGAGTCAGAACCAGACACGGAGAAGCTGCATTCATCTTTTATGCTCCATATATCTGGAACAAACTCCCAGAAAGCCTCAGATCAGCTGAAACACTCAGTTTATTTAAATCCAGTTGAAGACTCACCTATTCTCAGCTGCATTTGAGTAAAACACCAAATCCACACTTTTAAGCTTAAATTTCAAAACTTACATTTTAACTACTGATTTTATCTACTGTTTTTTAAATCAATTTTAAATCATGCTTTTTATTTGTTTTTGTTTTTTAATGTCTCTGTAAAGCACTTTGAATAACCTTGTTGTTAAATTCTGCTATATAAATAAACTTGCCTTGCCTTACATACTGCCCTCTCGCACCTGGAGAAGAGAGACACGTAGGTGAGAATGCTGTTTGTAGATTACAGCTCATCATTCAATACCATCGTTCCCTCAAAGCTGGAAGGAAACTGCAGGAAACTGAGACACTGGTGCCAAGACAACTAGCTCACCCTCAATGTCACGAAGACAAAGGAGTTGATAATGGACTTCCGGAGGTGTAGGGAAGCACACACCCCCATCACCATCAACAGTGCTGCTGTGGGGAGAGTGAGTATCTTTCGTTTCCTAGGCGTACATGTGGCGGAGGATCTCACATGGTCATTACACACAAACAAAACAGTGAAGAAGGCACAGCAACACATCTTCTTTCTCAGGAGACTGAGAGTTTTAGCATGAGCCCCCGCATCCTCAGGACCTTCTACCGCTATGACACTGAGAGCATATCTCACCACGTGGTATGGCAACAGCACCGCCTACAACTGCAAAGCTCTCCAGAGAGCGGTGTGGTGTTCCAAAAGGATAATTGGAGGTGAGCTTCCCTCCCTCCAGGACATCTACAAGAAGCGGTGCCTGAGGAAAGTGGGGAGGATCATCAAAGATTCTAGTCACCCCGGCCATAAACTGTTCAAACTACTTCCGTCAGGCAGAAAGTACTGCAGTATCCGGTCCCAAACCAGCAGACTGGCCACCATCAGGCCACCAGACTGCTGAACACTGACCACTAACACTTCATAGACACCTCACTCTCATCTGCCGGAACCTGAACACTATGCACTTCATAGTGCTTAGTGTCGCCGGGGCGATCGTGGCTCAAGAGTTGGGAGTTCGCCTTGTAATCGGAAGGTTGCCGGTTCGAGCCCCGGCTTGGACAGTCTCGGTCGTTGTGTCCTTGGGCAAGACACTTCACCCGTTGCCTACTGGTGGTGGTCAGAGGGCCCGGTGGCGCCAGTGTCCGGCAGCCTCGCCTCTGTCAGTGCGCCCCAGGGTGGCTGTGGCTACATTGTAGCTTGCCATCACCAGTGTGTGAATGTGTGTGTGAATGGGTGGATGGATGACAGGTTGTGTAAAGCGCTTTGGGGTCCTTAGGGACTAGAAAAAAGCGCTATACAAATACAGGCCATTTACCATTCATATTCTACATATATGCTATTTCTTTTGCACAGTATTTAAACTGCTGACCTCTGTATATTTTACACACACACACACACGCGCACACACACACACACACACACACACACACACACATATGTATGTATATATATATATATATATATATATATATATATATATATATAGACGCACACATACAGTGGGGCAAAAAAGTATTTAGTCAGCCACCGATTGTGCAAGTTCCCCCACTTAAAATGATGACAGAGGTCAGTAATTTGTACCAGAGGTACACTTCAACTGTGAGAGACAGAATGTGAAAAAAAAAAATCCATGAATCCACATGGTAGGATTTGTAAAGAATTTATTCGTAAATCAGGGTGGAAAATAAGTATTTGGTCAATAACAAAAATACAACTCAATACTTTGTAACATAACCTTTGTTGGCAATAACAGAGGTCAAACGTTTACTATAGGTCTTTACCAGGTTTGCACACACAGTAGCTGGTATTTTGGCCCATTCCTCCATGCAGATCTTCTCGAGAGCAGTGATGTTTTGGGGCTGTCGCCGAGCAACACGGACTTTCAACTCCCGCCACAGATTTTCTATGGGGTTGAGGTCTGGAGACTGGCTAGGCCACTCCAGGACTTTCAAATGCTTCTTACGGAGCCACTCCTTTGTTGCCCGGGCGGTGTGTTTTGGATCATTGTCATGTTGGAAGACCCAGCCTCGTTTCATCTTCAAAGTTCTCACTGATGGAAGGAGGTTTTGGCTCAAAATCTCACGATACATGGCCCCATTCATTCTGTCCTTAACACGGATCAGTCGTCCTGTCCCCTTGGCAGAAAAACAGCCCCATAGCATGATGTTTCCACCCCCATGCTTCACAGTAGGTATGGTGTTCTTGGGATGCACCTCAGTATTCTTCTTCCTCCAAACACGACGAGTTGAGTTTATACCAAAAAGTTCTACTTTGGTTTCATCTGACCACATGACATTCTCCCAATCCTCTGCTGTATCATCCATGTGCTCTCTGGCAAACTTCAGACGGGCCTGGACATGCACTGGCTTCAGCAGCGGAACACGTCTGGCACTGCGGGATTTGATTCCCTGCCGTTGTAGTGTGTTACTGATGGTGACCTTTGTTACTTTGGTCCCAGCTCTCTGCAGGTCATTCACCAGGTCCCCCCGTGTGGTTCTGGGATCTTTGCTCACCGTTCTCATGATCATTTTGACCCCACGGGATGAGATCTTGCGTGGAGCCCCAGATCGAGGGAGATTATCAGTGGTCTTGTATGTCTTCCATTTTCTGATGATTGCTCCCACAGTTGATTTTTTCACACCAAGCTGCTTGCCTATTGTATATTCACTCTTCCCAGTCTGGTGCAGGTCTACAATACTTTTCCTGGTGTCCTTCGAAAGCTCTTTGGTCTTGGCCATGGCGGAGTTTGGAGTCTGACTGTTTGAGGCTGTGGACAGGTGTCTTTTATACAGATGATGAGTTCAAACAGGTGCCATTCATACAGGTAACGAGTGGGGGACAGAAAAGCTTCTTACAGAAGACGTTACAGGTCTGTGAGAGCCAGAGATTTTCCTTGTTTGAGGTGACCAAATACTTATTTTCCACCCTAATTTACGAATAAATTCTTTACAAATCCTACCATGTGAATTCATGGATTTTTTTTTCACATTCTGTCTCTCACAGTTGAAGTGTACCTCTGGTGCAAATTACTGACCTCTGTCATCATTTTAAGTGGGGGAACTTGCACAATCGGTGGCTGACTAAATACTTTTTTGCCCCACTGTATATAGATGCATACATATACAAGAATCACACTCGCATCTGCTGTACCAGTGTAACAGTAATGTGACGTGACAATAAAAGTGATATGATTTGATTTGGAATACAGTTACTCATATTTTGTATTTTAAATACATCACAGTGGTAAATGAATCCCATTACTCCCCAACACTGTACATCAGCCTTCCATACATATTGAAAATGTAAGGGAGTGCAGAGATCTTGAGTATCTCAGAGTATCTTGGCACAGCATGCATGCAAGATAGAGTTCACTTAGTAAACATGTAAAGGTAGAAAACAGACTCAGTCAGCTTATATGCTTTTATTAAAATGACTTCAGTGATCTAATTATTCACTCAGAATAATTACTGATAAGTTCGTAGACCCATTTCTATCTAATTTAGTACAAAAACACCATTACTGGCAAGTTGGCAACTGTATCACACCCTCGACCACCTCTGATGCATTCCCACTGCCCCAACATGTCTTCCTTTGGTACACACAAACTCAGTTTTATTATTTTCTCAATACAGTTTATCAACACTAAAATATCGAAACTGAATATTATGTCTGTTCACGTCTTCTCTGTTCACAGTGCAGGTTTCTGTAAGACAAAAAAAAGAAAGGCCTTTTAATGTTAATAAAATACAGGAATGCACTAGAGATGGACCGATCCGATATTACGTATCGGTATCGGTCCGATACTGACCTAAATTACTGGATCGGATATCGGAGAAAAATAAAAAATGTAATCCGATCCATTAAATATCACGAAAGCACCTCACAAAACTTGCAACACGCCGTAACTCACCTCAGAACGTTAGCACGTCGGAGCAGTATGCATCACGTGATAGAGCGGCTGTGGCATGCAGGACCTGTCGGTGGTCTGGATAGCATGTGGAGCTTCGCTAGCAACCCGGCATTTCATCTCCGACAAAGTTATCCCCGAGAGAAGTAAAGCAAGTGTGTAAGTCCATCTCTGAATGTTTGTAAAGCATTCCTGCGTTAAGCTTAACAAACGATATATGGAGCGACTGCCTCTTCTTGCTGCTACTTCAATCATGAAACTGCTTAACGATCAGCTGATCGGCTTTTCTGTCGCCAGTCGTGTCTCTAGTTTGCTTTTGGCCCACTTTGCACCAGAAAGAGGAAACCAGCGGCTGAACAACAGCAGCACGTTTAAGCTTGATCAGCTGTTGTTAGAATGTATTTAATATTACTTTCTACTCGAGGATCTTTTTCTACGTAGCTGACGCTGGTAACTGTGCAGGGGCGGATCTAGCAAAGTTTAGCCAGGGGGGCCGATAGGGCATTAACAGGGAAAAGGGGGCACAAAGACATACTTTTCTTTCTTATTCTCATTTAAAATGTCTAGCTTTTAATAAATAATTATCTGACACCCAAAGTTTTAATTTGATGTAAAATGAATAGAAGTCAATTACTGTATATAGTAACTATTAAGTCTAATATACCCTAGTAAGCTATAGTACTTTTTCCTTTGGGAAGGTACCATCTGTGCAGTCTGCAATTTTGTTGAAGAAAGATGTTGAATCTATTTAATATTTCTTGAAAAATAATTGATTTCTGTGCATTTTTTTTTCACACTGCATCAAATTAAGGTTGATTACGTCGATTAAGCATCATGAGGTGGCGCGTGAGGGGTGGTTCCCTATTTTTTATTTATTTATTTTTGTTGTTGCTGGGAGTTGGAACCCTATTAGTTAGGTTGCTTAATATTTATGCTAAGTACTCTTTAAAATACCAGAATAGGGAGGATGGTGTAGGTTTAAGTTTATTAGATTGATCAGTATTGCTGAACTATGAAATATTTTTTTTTTGCATACAGGTATAACAGAATAGCTTTAGTGTAGTTGTTGTTTTAAACTTGAGTATGAACTTATACAAAATGCAGCAAGATATTTAAAAAACAGTTTTGTTGATTAAAAAACACTATATCGGATTCATATCGGTATCGGCAGATATTCAAATTTATGATATCGGTATCGGTATCGGACATAAAAAAGTGGTATCGTGCCATCTCTAGAATGCACAGAATATTGTGTTCTTTAAAGGACATTATGGGTATGATTTATTTTTTAGTTTATTTTTTCCTGCCTAACTATAAATGTCATTATCTTGTTTTTCTATGGCTATTTTACATGCCATCTCTAACATAGATTTCTGTACTGAAATTTTGAAGAATAAGAAATGTTTAAAAGTCACATTTGGATTTAAACTGAGCTTTCTCTAAATAAGTGGGCCAGTTATTTAATTTATGTACTTATTTATTTTTGGATTTTAGAGCAGAGTTATTTGTTAGACAAATATTCAGAATTTTAAGTCAGAAATTTGCACACCTGTATGGCTGCGGTGCTGTAATGTCAGCCATTCTTAAACTCTCTGTGAATTGTACTCATGACCATTGATCAATGACCATTTGTATATTATTGATCATGAAATTGACCTAACAGGCCACTGTTAGTCAGTGGTGCTAGTTTCAGGTTGAAAAAACCTGCGTTTAGTTGAGACTGAAGAAGTTACTTGGATGAGTGATTAATTATTTCGACCACTGAAAACACTACATCCACATGAATAGAATCAATCTTTTGGGACATCCTGCTACTTCTATCAGCAGTCACATCGTCAGTAAACACTGGTGACCCAGTTCATCTGACAGCCATACATGTTCATGCCATAATATTACCTCCACCACATTTCAAGTGTCAAGTGGCTTTTTTTGTTATTTCAACCATGTACAGTGGTACAGTACAGAGTGAAACAAGACAACGTTCCTCCGAGACCACGGTGCTACATATGACATGTAACAGACAATCAACACAGGACTACGTAAAGTGCAATCTGCAAATACTGCAAAAAAAACGGGTGGACACAAAGGAATTTGCTGCTCTTGACAACCTCCACAGAGCATCCATCAATGTTAAGTTTTACAGTGATCTCTGCTCTCCTGAAGTCAACAATCATTTCTTAAACAGGTTGTTGGTTATACACCAGTCCGTTAGCTATGCTGGCTTGTCGTTCTTGCTGATGAAATCCACTACAGTCATGTCATTGGCAAACTTGATGATGCATTGCTGCACAGTTGTGAGTCAGCAGAGTGAACAGCAGTGGGCTGAGCACACTGCCCTGAGGGGCTCCAGTGCTCAGTGTGGTGGTGCTGGAGATGCTGTCGCCGATCCGAACTGTCTTTCTGTCAGAAAGTCCAGGATCCAGTTGCAGAGGAAGGTGTTCAGATCCAGTAGGCTCACTTTTCCGATCAGGTGCTGAGAAATGATTGTGTCTATGAACAGCATTCGTACACTACTTCCTTATTATCCAGGTGGGAGAGGCCGAGATGTAGAGTGGTGGCGATGGCATCATGATGGTGACAGGCGAACTGCAGTGGGTCCAGTGTGGGTAGCAGCAGGGTCTTAATGCGCCTCATGATGAGGTTCTCAAAGCACTTCATCATGATGGGTGTGACTGCAATAGGATGGTAGCCGTTGAGGCAGGACACTGGGGACTTCTTTGGCACAGGAACCATGGTGGTGGCCTTGAGGCACCTCAGGGAAAGGTTGACGATGTCAGTGAGGACATCTGTCAGCTGGTCTGCATATTCTCTGAGTAGTCTTCCAGGAATGTTATCTGGACCAGCAGCTTTCTTTGGGTTAACTCTGCGAAGAGTCTTCCCCACATGTGCAGAGGTCAGACACAGAACCTGGTTGTTGTGAGGATCGGAGGACTTCCTCACCAACACATCATTCTGTGCGTCAAACTGTGCATAGAAGTTGTTTAGTGTGTCTGGTAAGGAGGAGTCACAATCGCAGGCAGGTGTTGTCTTTCTGTAGCTTGTGATGGCCTGGATGCCCTGCCACATGCGTGGCGTGTCACTGCTGTCTTGGAAGTGGCTGTGGGTTCTTCTGCCATGCGTGTGCTTCGCTGCTCTGATGGCTCAAGACATGGAAATATTTGTGTAAACAAGATCCAGCGCGTTTTCCCCCCTTCTCGCGATGTCCATGTGTTGATGAAATTTCAGAAGCACTGACTTGAGATTTGTGTGGTTGAAATCTCTGGCGATAATAAACAATCCATTGGGGTGTGCATTCTGGAGCTCGCTGATCGCTGATATTTGATAGTTCATATATTATCAAATGTAATATGCTTCAGATAATGCTTTTTCTCTCATTCTACATACTCTTCTTCATCATTCTATTACACATTAATCTTTGTTTCATCTCTACAAAGGAAAAAATATCTGAACTGTGCTGGCTCTTTTAGAGGTTTTGTGACAAAGTCTAGTCTGGCCTTCTTGTTGTTGGTATTTTTGTACTTGAGTGGACCAGCTGTAATCTATCAGTTTTTAAATTCATGAAGCATCTCCTGATTTTGACAGTGATATTCCTATCTCCTCAAGATTCTCGGGTAGATGTTGTGAAGTTGAAAGCATTCTGTGATTATCCACCCTATTTCTGACCTGGTTTTGTTTATCAAAATAAAACAATTTCTCAGATTATTGATTTGGTCTCTCCCAAGGTTTTCTGTGTTTCTTTCAAGTGTAATGATGACCTTCACTTGCATCAACATCTCTTTGGTCCTCATATTAAGAATGAAAAGACAACAAATGCAAACTCAAGATTCAGAATAAACTTCAAATCTTTTCTTCTTTTTCTGTATTTAATAAAATAAAAAGGGAACATATAAAAGGAACTGTAATTTACCGAGGCATCTAATCTCTCCAGTCCATTCACCATCGATACAGGTTTTGAATGGTCCACCATCCATGAGCAAGAATTGCTGACAGACATATTCAACTCCTTCATTATGTTGGTACTCTTGTTTAGTAGTTATTTTGGTGTCTCCATTTGAAAGAGGTGGTGGCTTCCCACAACCACAACATTTTATACTATTAGTAATATATTTTTTAGAATTGTATTATTAAAATCCAAAATTCTAGTTGATTTTTGTGAAAATAGCTATTCAGACTTATTACTGTATGAAATGATTGTTTTTTTTAAATGAAATGTTTTAAATATTAGTATAGGTATACTGAAATATTAATATAAGTATTAAAGATATTGGCTCACACAGAATGATTCTGCAAGTTTTATGTGATTTGTTTACCGTTTTCTTCTTGTCATTCATTTACATGTTTGTTCAGGCAGCTTGTGTCACTTCCAGTTAAGGAAAAAAGCTTTATTGGCAAGAGGACAAGGTCATTACATCAATAAATAACCAAAAGGAAACAAAAAGACTCAAACTAGCACAACCATTATGAAATGTTCAGTGGTCTAGGCCAGCGGTCCCCAACCTTTTTTGCGCCACGGACCGGTTTATGCCCGACAATATTTTTACGGACCGGCCTTTAAGGTGTCGCGGATAAATACAACAAAATAAAACTAGTACCGGTACCGAAAAAAGAAGATTTATTCATAACACACGTGAAAAGACCCAGGAAAACCGAGTAAATGATAAAAACGATAACAAAATAACGCTGAAAACCGATAAAAACCCTGAAAACTATACATTTCACACCTGAGCCTCAACTCTCATGGCCCGGTACCAAACGACTCACGGACCGGTACTGGTCCGAGGCCCGGGGGTTGGGGACCGCTGGTGACATCATTATGATTTTTATATTTTATGATATATAATATAAAATATATAATATCGTAATTATCTCATAAGAGAAGCAGCAATTAGGAGAGCAGCAGTAAGAGAAAATAGCTTGATGTATTAATATAGTTTTTTAGGAAAGGCAACTGTGGCCAATTGCTACTGTTTTCTTGGATTTTGTGAAGCACTTTGGTGTACCTCTGGTTTTAAATGTGCAATACAAATAAAGTTGTATTGTATTGTATTGTATTGTATTGTACAGTGTCCAGACTTAAACCCCGTAGAGTTTGGGATGGACTGGACAGAGTGAAAGCAAAGTAATCTGCAAGTGCTACACATTTATGGGAACATCTGTAACAGATGTGGGAAGAACTCTCTGAAGAATATTTGATTTCTATTGTAGAAAGAATGCCACAGGTTTGTTCAGCTGTTATATCTGCCGAAGGTGCTACTTTGATAAGTCAAAAGTTTAAAAAATACATTTTGGTCTTTAAATTAATTCCATGATTTCTCTTTCAACTCCAATTGCTTTTTTTGTACTATACTTTCATTTTAGAGTGCAATGAGACAATAAACAGCATAATTTTCAATAATAAACTAGAAAATTGGGGTGTTCTAAACCTTTAGACCTGCTGTGTACATAAGGTATGTATAAAGGGGCCATGAAAAGGGAAATATGCTGTGTAAAAAGAAGATTATGCAATTCTTGTACACGGTTTTCATGCTTCATATAATAGCTTCCTCCGTGAATGGAAATCTTAAATATTACTGGCATAAAGTATATAATTTTTTTACTTACCTTAAATGAAAGGTTAATTTACTTTTGTTTGTCTGTGACCATTATCAGATTCATCTTAATCCAGTCACGTCAGCTTAGGATTCATGTGCTGATTTAGCTGCATTACATTCAGTCTGTATTTAGATCAAATGGGGAAGTGACAACCAGATTGAATCAGCTTCCATATGAGTGAGGAGGTGGAATAAATGACTAACTTTTTGTCTCTGCTTCCCATTGCAATCAAATTCATTTCCAAATGAGGTTTGTGGTCTGTTTATTGTGCCACTTACGTAAATGTGTAACGTTCACATGTTCAGGACTGTGAAAATCTGGAAAAGGTGAGGAAGAGTCTAAGGTAGAGATTTATAAAAACCAAAACATATTGATGTATGAGGATTTTAAGGAAGAGTTTGTGCATGTACAATTTTACTACAAAGGTTTCAAAAGGATGCAAAGTGCATTAATAAAGTATGGATGACATATAAGAGTACAATACACTAGATTTAAAAAAACATACTCAAAAGAAAAAATCTGATTGCCTAAAGGAAAACAAAGTACAAAAATGCCTGATATGGTTTCTTTAATTGCTATTCCTAAAAGCACACAACTCTCCAAAATCACCAGACCCCTTACATGAAAGTTAAGTTGCTCTACAGTTTATTCCAGATTCAAATGTTTATACTCCATGCATATAGTGTGTTTGCAATCGATCATTCCAGGTGTATGAAGACAGTCTGTTGCAGGTCGGGTCAATAAAGTCCAATAAATAAATAAATATTTTTTTATTCTCCCTTTCTCTTTCTACCGTATTCACCCAGTGGAGTGAATCTTATATTGGCATATTATATCAATATGAATATTATGTCACAGTCCTCCATTCCTCTCTGTGTTGTCTAGGTTTGTGTTTTTCTATCTCTCTTTTACACACTCCTCTCCTCCTGGGTGTTACTCATTTACAGGGTCCTTGACCAACACACTTGAAGGCAGCTGGCTTACCTGTAATTCATTGTCCTGGATTACCCTGCCTACTACTTAAGGTGATGGCAGAGTGATATTCTCCGCTGGATTGTTGTACTTACCTCTGTTAGTGTCAGCTGGCCTTGTGATTCCTGTTTTCTCTCTACATGTTTCCTTTCCATGTACAGAACTTCCTGGACCCTTCCCTGTTTCCCTCCGAACCCCCATCGAGTGAGTGTGAGTGGACCTCTGTGGATTGTGAAGTGCTAGTGTGAAGAGGAGTTTAATTGTGTTTGCCTTTTTCCCCTTGTACCTCCTTGGATTCCCTGGAGCCCCTCTCACCCCCAACACTGTATATATTTATATATCTCACCTGGTGGCATTGTGTAAATAAACCTCTTTTGATTGCACTATTTAGAGTCCTGTGTTTGATTCCTGCCTTTGTGATTGTGACACATTAAAAGTTATACAAGAGGAGAGTCGGATTAGCCAGGATTAACAAATGTTCACAATCAGTCTTCTTTATGTAAAGTAATGACATGCCTTTCAACAATGCCCATATTGAGGCCATTTTCTCCATTCCTGTCTTGGCCTGGTCAGAGAGCTCATAGAGGCAGGGCCACTTTCTTTTCTCCTGGCTAAGCAGAAGAACAGATCACAGACTGAACATTTTTTCAGCTCTTTCAGGTAGAAAAATGTTAAAAGTATCAATTAATTATTATATAAAATCAAAAGATGTATATATGACTTTTATGTCAGAAGAGAATGCAGTTGCTGTCCACCTAACAGCGTACTTGGATAAACATAACATCTATGACCGTTTCTGTTTCAAATGCTGCACTAATGAATTAGACCAACTATTCACTTTAGCTAAAGTTATTAAGTTAGCTAAAGAGTTGGGATGCTGTGTAAGACATAAATAAAGCTAAAATACAAAGGTTTGGACACTGTTTTGCATGTTTCCCTACTCTAGGGGTTTCTACAAGCATACAGGGCTCTGAGAGGGTACAATATGACAACTCTGGAATTCTACTAGAAACAGTTGATCATATTTGTTTGTCGAAGCTGAATTCAGCTAAATTAGCATTTTTAGCTAACAGCTACAATAAGCATAAAAGTTACTGTATGGCTATCATTTGTTAACATGACGCTTGTTCTTATACATGTAATACATTTATTACCAACCTGAGAGTTTATCCGCTGGTCATTCGACATGACGAATGACTTCTGAAGTCCGTGCCCCCCAGCTTTGTGGAGTCTTTGATAAACTTTTCATGATGCCAACAGACTCAATAAATATAAATAATAAATATCTCATAATTAGCTTCACATATTTGTGTTTTATACTTTATTGCACATAGTTAATCATTGTAGAGTAGTATTAGAAGTAGATTGCTACACTCAGATACTAACAGACACAAATAGAGAGGAGCTCCCTTCTCTAACGAATTTGCGGGTTAGGGTCTGTCTCACTAGTGAAGGCACCAGAAGGTAAACATGGTCATAAATTTTGGGATTGGAGAAGCTCTTTCTCTCTTTCTGCAAGTCTGACTGAAAGCCACTTGAAGTGGCATCTCCAAATAAGGAGATGCTCAGAAAATTGCAGAAGAAGAAATGTGAGCCGACATCAGACCTAAGGCCACCCTAAACTGTTTCGACCAATCATGTTAACATTATCCTTATCAAACATAATAAAAAAATGTTTACTGCCTGGGTGCAGCAGCCCTTTGTCTCTGAGCCGGAGAGAGGAGGTCTATAGCGCCATGTAAAACCAGTTTTTGATAATAAATTGCGAAAACTTATAATTGGAGCATATTTGTCTTCTCTCTCACAAAAACCTCTACACATAGTAACCTATACTCGATGGTCACGATAAAGCCATTTTAACCACTGTACGTGGAAAAACTCACAATACATTGGACTAGTCATTAAATTTTCCTAGAAAAACAGTGAGCGGCTGCCTAACTAATCAATTGGTGTTAGCTGCAACGGCGGCCTCTGGAAATTACAACAAGGACTGCACTGGATTCAAGGTTGGAGACTTCGTTCTACAGTTTGCAGCTGCCTGGGAGGAGGCTTGCTGCTTTTCTTCCTGTGTGACAGACAGTGCGGCAGGGAAGAGGACTCCTCTTGGATTTGACCAGATTCCTCCTCAGAAGAGAGGTGCCAGTTTATAATTTTTTTTCAGGGCCACTGGCTCCCCCGACCACAGCGATCCAGGCCTGCAACCATATCGGACGTGGCGATTCTGGGTTGGTTTGTGTGTGTCTGTGTGTGTGGTGGTGGCCCATTAAACTAAAGTGGTGAATTAAATCACAAGTTACTTTGGGACTTTATTCTACTTATTCTATTTTCGAAACTGAAGGTGACTAATTGATTTAATTATTTTTTTTGCTTGTTACTCAGTTAACAAATTTAATTCAACTTGAAGATCTTGTTGCAATTGAATGTTTCCTATTCCCAGATAAGTTTTTAGTAAGTAGTTATTGTGTGATTAGAGTGGGAAAAGGGAAACACTGAACTTCCAAGCAAAGTGAGAAAAGCTTCTGAAAAGAAAGGCAATGCCTAAAAAAATTATATGTATATAGAAACAGGAACCAATAACAAAATTAGCAGGTAAGATATAGCGATGGGAATTCCGGCTCGTTTTAGAGAACCGGCTCTTTTTAGTGAGCCGGTTCTCTAAAAAGAGCCAGATGTAACAGTGTTGGCTTCTTAGGGCTCCCAAGCGGCTCTTCAGGTTGTTTTGTTGTTTTAATTAATTTATTATCAACAACAATAGAATATTATGCACAAAATGAATTACTAATGTAAAAATGTTTTTTATTTATTTATATATGTTTATTATATAAATATGCTTTTATTTATTTACTCCACATAACATAATGAAATACAAAAAACAACTATTTACAGTTAAACTTTGAACTATTTAAATTTTCAGCTTTTTCTTTTAAACAAATTTAAAGTGAAACAACACAAAACACTGGAAACCACAACACAATAAAATATAGATTAAATTATGCAAAGCAAAAAGAAAAAACTGAAGACCCAGATCTTTAATTTAGGTAAAGGTTTGCATTCAGATGCATGATGCTGTAGATACTGCAGCAGAAGCAGCAGCAGCAGCAGCAGCAGCAGTTGCAGTAGACACACTGGCACCTTCATTAATATCACACTCAACTGACTGTGTTTTATCTTCCCATTGCACTGATGGGTGGACAGTTCTCAGGTACCTGTGCAGTTTGTTTGTGAAGCCTATATGATATTCTTTTCTTGTAGACTCTACACTCTGCCTTTGTAATGTCAGCAGAATTGAAATGGTTCCAGATTTTGCATCACTCATTTTCTTTACTATACCTTTCTAATTTAACTCTTCCGGCGCCCCCCGTGTGCGGCAGCCTGTTACAGCAGCTCTGCTCATTCTGAGTTTCTTTCTTTCTTATCTTTTCTTCTCGTAATTACTAACGTATCAGTAATTAGACTCTGCAACCATGTTCTACCGTTTTGTTCTAGTTCTGGTCGTTTTTCTTAGTTTATTTCTACTTTTTTCACGCGTGTCTGGGGACCCAGAGCAGGGATCCTTTGTTTACAGTAAGGATCAGCTGTTAGCGCTGCGTCCCGCAGCGGTACTGCCGGCGGACAGACCCGACATTCCCAGCGAGCTGAGGAGGAAAAGACGGGGGTGTCGTGCTGGGAAGGAGCGCCGTCGCCCGAGAAGGAGACGTTATCGACCATCTCTTCCTTCTGTAATCATTGGAAACGTAAGATCTTTGCCCAATAAGATGGATGAGCTCACGTCGCTAACCTGGTCACAGAGGGAGTACCGGCAATGTAGCATCATGATGCTAACGGAGTCGTGGCTAACACCGCTAACTCCGGACACAAGCGTGACACTACCGGGATTTCAGATGCTGCGAGCGGACAGGACGAGAGAGAGCGGTAAGAGGAAAGGAAAGAGAAAAATCCACCCTCCTCTTTCTTTCTTCTCAACATGTAGCCAGATAGAAGTGACGGAAGGGAACGGTAAGTGACGGAAGTGATGTTGTAGGTGACGTCAGACGCCGGAGATTTTGGCGGAGAAAAAGCAAATGGTAGCATAGAGTTTAACAAAGGTTTTCCAAGCTTCAGTATTACCAAATATACTAATCAATTGTCATATAACTAACAACATCTGTTTTATCATCTCTAACACCCTGGAGGACAACGGGGAGAGTTTAGACGCTCTCCAAGATTACATCGACCGCTGTTTTCAAGATTTAGTAATGCATAAGGCCCAGAGTGCATCTTCCCCGGCCAAAATCGAGACGCCGTCATCGAAGAGAAGTCGCCAGGCAGACTCCCCCGGTACAACATCGCCTGCCGGCAAAGACATCGCAGAAATCCTGGAGTCAATCGACAAGCGATTGTCCAGTTTCGATGCGAGGCTGTCCCTGGTGGAGATTTTACACCGGGAATTTAAATCTCTGAGAGAATCCCTGGAATTCAGCCAGCGGCAGGTGGAAACGCTTGCCGCTGAAAATGCCACGCTACGGGAGTCGGTTAAATCTCTCACCGATAACGTGACCCAGCTAAACATTGAAAATAAAAAAATAAAAGAGTCCGTTATCGATCTACAAGCCCGTAGCATGAGAGATAATCTTGTGTTTTCTGGTATTCCAGAAACTGCCGGAGAGGACGCAGAGGCAACGGTGAAAAACTTCATTAAAATCCACCTGAAGCTGCCGGAGGACACCGTAAAGAACATCGACTTCGATAGAGTACATCGCTTGGGGGGCGCGCGGTCGCGGACCGGGAGACCACGGCCTATTGTGGCCAAATTCAGTCAATTCAAACAGAAGGAACAGGTGAAGAGTCGCGGCAGAGAGCTGAAAGGAACGGACTTCAGCGTGAACGACCAGTTCCCCAAAGAGATCCTGGAACGACGCAAGGTCCTGTTCCCAGTTCGACGTAGCTTCATCCAGAAAGGCTCCCGTGCTGTCATCGCCGTGGACCGGCTCTACGTGGACGGACAGCTTTACCGCGACCTCGGCACCACACCGTGGTTATATTAACTGCACTCCAGATAAGAACCCGCTACACTCTTTTCTTATTCATTCACACTCTCTCCTTTAACATGAGTTTAAGCTAGTAATATCAATATGATGTCATAGCAGATATAACACCGTCACCCTCCGTCATTGCTTTAATTGGAATGTTTCCGTTTCGTTTCTTTTTTTTTTGTTGTCGCTCACAGTTCATGTGGTTTCTTTCTTTCTCTTGTCTTTCACTGCTGTGGTCACCTACTTCCCCACTCACCTACAAACAACACCCTCTATTTCTCCATATTTTCACAACACGATCACGCAAACACATCAGCTCAACGGCAGCACATTCACAACAACCTCACAGCACGCACAGACTTGCAGGACACATAAGCAACCCACGCTTGTTCATATTAGTGAATATTCACACACATAGTCAGACTTATGGAATCTCTCACCACACTTCTTTTTCTCTTTCTATTTACAAACAAGGGATGTTTCCATATTCTCTCCACCTGTCTAAACGAAACACCCAGCATACATCATTAGACATACACGCACAATTAAGGGCATGCTGAGGTTTGTCACATGGAATGTAAATGGAGCTGGCACCAGAGGAAAGAGGTTAAAAATATTTAACCAGCTTAAAAAACTACAGGCAGATGTTGTTTTATTACAAGAAACTCACAAACCTGTCACAGGTTTAAATGAACTTAAAACACCTGAGTTTCCTAACGTGTTTGCAGCCGGTTATAATTCTAGACAACGGGGAGTAGCAATTTTAATACATAAAAATGTTAATTTTACAGTACTCGATACAGTTATAGATCCAGAGGGTAGATTTCTAATTATTAAACTATCAATATTGAACAAAAAACTATGTATTGTTAGTATATATGGTCCAAATGTTGATGAACCCTCATTCTTCCACGTTTTTTTTAGTGCACTCTCTGAACACCTTGATTGCACACTCATTCTTGGCGGTGACCTCAACCTTGGACTAAATGAAGACATGGATAGGCTCAACACAACAGGAACTCAGCATAATTGGCAGTCCACAAATATAATCAAACAGTATATGAACGACTTTGGTCTTTGCGATGCATGGCGCTCTCTTCACCCCACCAGTAAGGAATATACTTTTTTCTCGCATGTTCATCACTCTTACTCTCGTCTGGATTATTTTTTGGTCAGCAGCTCACTGCTGTGTGACATTTCAGACACTGAGATTCATCCTATAGCTGTCAGCGATCATGCTCCTGTATCTTTAACACTAATGCACAAGAATAATACTACGCCAAGTAAAAACTGGAGATTTAATATATCACTACTTAAAGATGAAGACTTTATTAAATACTTTAAAAAGGAATGGACTTCATATTTAGACTTTAATGACACTCCTGGAATATCTGCTTCTGTTCTATGGGAAGCAGGGAAAGCTGTGATGAGAGGTAAAATAATTTCTTTCTCATCACACAAAAAGAAAGAAGAAAACAAAAATATTCAGGAATTAGAAAAAAACATCAAATCACTAGAAGAAGCCTACGCGTCCCACCAAGATCAGGAAACATTGAACAAAATATGCAAAACAAAACTAGAATTAAATGAAACTATTAATAAAAAAACACAATTCCTTATACAAAGACTTCGCTTGCAGAATTTTGAACACAGTAACAAATCAGGTCGATTTCTAGCTAACCAGCTAAAAATAAATAAAGAAAAAACAACTATATGTGCTGCTAAAGATTTATCGGGGAACACAATATATGATCCTGGAAGAATAAACAACATTTTTAGGGACTTCTATGAAACTTTATACTCACCACAAATAAACCCATCTAAAAATGAAATTGATCTGTTTCTTGACAACGTAACTCTTCCAAAATTACTAGACAGTCAAGCAATGGAACTGGATTCGCCACTGACGCCAAGTGAACTCCAGGAAGCCCTGATAAGTATGCCCAATAATAAGGCTCCAGGTCCAGACGGCTTCCCTGCAGAATTCTACAAAGAATTCTGGACAATTTTGGCACCAGTATTCCACAGCATGTTGCAGGAAATCGAGGAAAAGGGCAGACTACCACCAAATATGAATTCTGCCAACATTAGTCTCCTGCTAAAACCAGGCAAAGACCCTTTATTTCCCTCAAGCTATCGTCCAATTTCTCTTTTAAATGTAGACCTTAAAATAATCTGCAAAGCTCTCTCAAAGAGATTAGAGAAAATGACCCCCCTCTTAATTCATCCTGACCAAACTGGTTTCATAAAAGGTCGGCACTCCTCAACAAACACTCGTAGATTACTTAATTTAATAGACTACTCATACGATAAAAACATCGAAACCATAATATTATCTCTAGATGCAGAAAAAGCATTTGACAGAGTTAATTGGAAATTTTTATTCGCAACTTTACACAAATTTGGTTTTGGAAACTCTTTCATAAACTGGATAAGAATATTATACAATTCCCCAACGGCTCGTATCAGAACAAATGACCAGACATCCTCCAGCTTCTGTCTCCTTAGGGGCACCAGACAGGGATGCCCACTCTCCCCTTCACTTTTTGCAATTTTTATCGAACCTCTAGCAGCAGCATTTAGACAGGCTACAACAATTAAGGGCATAAAATGTAAGAACATAGAACATAAAATCAGTCTCTATGCGGATGATGTGTTGCTTTTTCTGCAAAACACACAAACCAACCTCTCTGAGGTAATTACTTTAATAAACTGGTTTTCAAGAGTTTCAGATTATTCAATTAACTGGCCAAAATCTACAGTTCTCCCCATTAACTGCTCCTTCCATAATTCTTCCTCTGCCCCACTGCAATCCGGAAATATTAAATATTTAGGTATTAATGTCTCTCCTAAGCTTTCAGACTTAACTAAACTAAACCACATCCCACTTCTAAAGAAAGTAGAAGGCGATCTGACTAGATGGAAATCTTTACCCATATCACTCATGGGAAGGGTCGCCACAATAAAAATGATGATCTTGCCAAAAATAAATTACTTATTTTTGATGATCCCTAACAAACCATCACAAGATTGGTTCAGATCTCTGGATTCATATATTTCCAAATTCCTTTGGAAAGATAAACCCCCGCGTATTAGCTTAAAAACGCTACAAAGAACCAAGGATAGAGGAGGATTAGATCTGCCTAATTTTCACCAATACTTCTTAGCCAACAGGCTTCAGTTCATCTCAGAATGGTTAAAACATACCTTCTTAGTTGAGCCCTGGCTAGATGTTGAACAGGCACTATGCAAGGATCTAGAGATTTCAGACCTACCATTTATTAGCTCAAACATCAAAAGACATGAATGCTTTAAAAGTATCAACATCAGCTTTTCTCTAACAGCATGGTGGGAGTTTCTAAAAATAACGGAGTCTTCATTAATCCCATGCAAACGTACACCTATCTGGAATAACCCTGACATATTACAAAACAATAATATGATTAATTTCCCAGAATGGAGTTGTAAAGGAATTAAATACTTAGAACATATATTAGAGGGAACAGAATTTATTCCATTTGACAGACTAGTTGAACAATATGGGATCAACAAGACAAGGTTTTTAGAATATCAACAAATTAAATCCATAGTAAAAAAGAAATTTAACCTCAGTCAAGTTGAATTACAAACACCACTAAGTGCGGCACATTTTCTTACTCTTAAATCCCCCAAATTATTATCTAAAATATACAGAACACTTTCTAAATTAGATGAATCAATATCCCTTCCTACTGCAAAGTGGGAAGCAGATTTATCAGTCAACCTAGACCAAAACTTCTGGTCTCAGATTTGCTTAAAAACTTTTAAATTAATTAAAAATCCCAGTCTGCAATTAATACAATACAAAATACTTCATAGAGTGCACTATACAGGTCATCGGATGTTCAAGATGGGCTTTACATCTTCCAACAACTGCTCACACTGTCAAGGCAATACACCAGACAATTACATCCACGCTCTTTGGTTCTGTCCACCAGTGCAAAAGTTTTGGCGCGAGATATGTGAAGACTTATCAAAGTGTCTGAAATGTAACATTCCAACTTCCCCCTTAGTGTGTCTACTGGGCAGCTTAGATAATGTCACTTCAGAAAAGAATATAGCCCATATGATCTTCACTGCCCTATGCATAGCCAAGAAAACAGTCCTCATGAACTGGAAAAATAAAAATAATCTTAATTCTAACCAATATAGAAATTATCTATTAGATTACATTAGTCTTGACACAGCCTCTGCCACCACATTAGATCAATTGCTCTGGGCCCCTTTTATCAGCTCCATCACCTAGTGGGGGTGGGGGGTCATAGTTTGGTCCCGCCTTCACTGTTGTGATTGGTGAGGGGGTAGGGACAGGCTTAGGGCGTCGGGGGGTTCCCCGGAGGCATCTTCCTTGGGGGGCTCAACCCGGGGTAGCGGTCATGTCCGGTTGGGGGCTCTGTTGGCTCTCAGGTGACTGTTTCCTCGCGGCTGCGTGCAGCGGGGCTAGGGGAGGGTCTGTGCTGACGGACGTGGGTTACTGACCTGGCAACCTGGCTGCCCCTGGGTGGGTCCGGGATGGGCGTGAGGTTCTGGGGGCGCTCCGTCTCTGGGCTGGGGCCCGGGCCGGGCCTCGGGGGCTTGGGTCCTGGTTGGTGTGTTGCCGGGGTTGTGGGCGGGTGGGTGCATGGGGGCCCGGCCCTGGAGCAGGGTGCCGCCGGTGCGTCGAGCCGCCTGGGGGGCTCTTCAACTGGTGGGGGGGATGGTCACATCTTGCAGGAGCTTTCTTCTCTTCAGGAACTCTCTGCAGGAGGGGGAGATACAGGAGAGGTGGAGGAAGATCTCAGCCTGGGCGTTTACCGTCTTATGTAGTCTGGAAGATGTGTGGATGGTGGGGTGGGTGCAGTTTTCTCTGTGGTGGGGTTGGGTGGACTGTCCAGGGCTCTGTGGAGCCGGAGGGCGCTACTGCACTGGGCCCTGGTCTGATGGGCCTGGGCCCCCCTTCCCTGGCGGGTCGCGAAGGGTGGGAGTGCCTACTGGGGTCAGCGGGGGAGCTGGCCCCAGGGAGGGGTTACCTGCCCCTCCCTTCCTTCCCTCCCCATCTCCAGCTGCCTCCCTCTTCCCGCTCCTCCACAACCACTCACACATGCAGGGCCTTGGAGTAGGGGTATGTCACCAGGGTGCAGAGGAGGCTACCCCCCCCCCCCCCCCCCCCCGTCCCCTTCTGGCTGCCTCTGCCTCAATTTTATCCCACAACTTAGACATTCACATTATTCACACTCTCATTACACATACATATAGGATCTTGGGGGTGGGCACAATCACGGAGTCCAAATTACCATCAGGGTGTATACCTCACCCCTGACGTCGTTGCCCACCTCTCAATTTTAAATACACTTAGTCATTGAGGGCTAGCAGGAGGGACTATGCGCTTACCTGCTGCTCCTTGGCAGGTAGCTCCATGCCCTCCTGGGTTTTAATTGCACCTTAGAACACATATGCATCAACACTACAATGAGCGGGTGGAGGGAGGTTTGGAGTCTTCTCCCACCCCCATTCTCTGCGGCCTGCTGGAGCGGGAGGGCTAGTAGGAGGAGTTGGCCGTCCGACTGCGGTCTGGGGTGTGGGGCCTCCCTGCTGCTGCGGAGTCGGGGTGGTCTGCCTCTCCCCACCGCAGGGAAAAGGGTAACACCACCTGGGTCTGGGTGCAATTCCCCCCTCCAGGGGCAAGGGTACCTAGACCCGGTTTGTAGAGTACGCTTGGGGAGTGTGATTGTGTGTACAGCGTCTCTTTATGTCTGTCTCCACGTTGGTTGAGTGTGGAGTGAGTGCATATGAGAGCATGAGGGTGGGAATGGATGTTTGTGTCTGTGTGTGCCCGTATGTCTGTGTCTATATGTCAGGTTGGGTATCAGACGCCACCTCTCTGGGGACACCTCAGGCCCTCCAAGGTTTGGAGGCCTATCTCCACCCACCACCACTTCCCCTGCCGGTGGCGGACTCCCTCAGGTGTCGGTGTGTTGGTGGTTCTTTGTATCTGGGGGTGGGCGTCCGGGTACACACCGGCTCACTCCTTGGCGGCCGCTTGTCGGGGCCTGGGGCCTGGGGCTCGCTCGGGCCCCTTTGGAGGTGGGGTGCCCCCGGCCTCTCGGCCTGGGGCTCGGTCACTCAGACACAGCTGGGGGCCGGCGGAGCTCACGGGCGCGTCACTGCAACTCCCCCTGACTTCTGCTCCGCGGCTGCTGGGCGAGCCCTCATCTGGGACTCTCCTCAGCTCTTACTGGAACAGTGGCGCGGCTGCCCCTCTGTTGGTCTTCCATGGTCTCTTGTATTCTGGGGGCCTCTGGATGTCTGGAGTTTTGATCTCCTCCATACCCACTTCACACCCTGGAGGACGGGGCTGTGGCCCCCCCACACTCCCTAGCAGATCATTACATGGAGAAACCTTTGGAATGCAAGCATGCTGATCCACACAGGTATGCACACATGGGTATTCACAGACGCGGACTAAAGCTTTCTTGGCTGCTGCCTCAAAGCACACTGTGCGCTGTCTATCTTGCGTGCTGCACAATATCGTTTATTATTTAGTAAATATTGATATCTATGACTAGCTAGTTTATTGTGATGGTGCTTTGTTTTCTCTATTATTATGTTGCTCTTTGTTGTTTGCTGTCTCCTCTGTTTGTTTTTTTTGTTTGTTTTTTTTTTTCTCCATACAGGTGACCCAGGAGTTCTTTTTTTTTTTCTCTCTCTTCCCCCCCCTTCTCACCGTCTCTTCTCCCCTTTGGTTTTCTTTCTTTCTCTCCCCCTCTTTCTCTCATTCATTCCCCCTGTCCTATTTATTAAAAAAAAAAAAAAAAAAAAAATGACAAAGGATGAACTGAAGCTCTGCCATCACGTAATGTCGCATACTGCTGTTTCTGATGTCATTTAAAAAAAAAAAAAAAAAAAAAAAAAAAAAGAGGAAAGGAGGGGGACTGGCAGTTTTTGTGAACGACAGATGGTGTAACCCTGGGCACATCACTGTGAAAGAACAACTCTGCAGCAGAGACATTGAGCTGTTAGCCGTTAGCATGCGTCCGTACTATCTGCCCCGGGAATTCTCGCATGTTATCGCAATAACAGCGTATGTCCCCCCCTCGGCCAACGCGGATGCAGCCTGTGACACTCTTCACTCAGTGGTCTGCAGACTGCAAACACAATCTCCGAGAGCCCTTCTCATAATATCAGGGGACTTCAATCATGCCTCTTTGGACTCCACACTGCCCACCTTCACCCAGTATGTGACCTGCTCAACCAGAGACAATAAAACACTGCTTACTGTATGCCAATGCTGAAGAGGCATACAGTTCATCACCTCTCCCTCCACTGGGCAAATCTGACCACAACCTGGTGCACCTTGTCCCTGTGTATGAGCCCTTAGTGCGCAGGGTGCCACCAGCCACCCGCACAGTGCAGAGATGGTCAGAGGAGAGCGAGGAGGCTCTTAAGGACTGTTTTGAGTCGACTGTGTGGGAGGTGATCTGTGACGACCATGGAGAGGACATCGACAGCCTTACTACATGCATTACTGACTATATTAATTTCTGTGTGGATAACACCGTACCTACCAGGACTGTACGGTGTTTCTCCAACAACAAACCTTGGATTACCCCAGAAATTAAAGCTGTCCTCAAGCAGAAGAGGAGGGCCTTCAAATCCAAAGACAAAGAGGAGTTGAAAAGGGTGCAGAGAGAGTTGAGGGGACTGATAAGGAATGGGAAGGACAGCTACAGGCAGAAGATGGAGAACCAGCTTCAACAAAACAACGTTGGTGAAGTCTGGAGAGGCCTCAGAACCATCTCAGGCCACAAACAGCAGAACTCTCTGCCTGGGAGGGATGTGAGGTGGGCAAATGAACTGAATCATTTCTTCAACAGATTTGATTCAACCATGAGACAGTCTACAACATCGGCTGCAGACTCACCCACCCCCACTGCTGCTGTTCCACCTCTGACACCTCAGACACTTCACACCTCCTCTATTCACCCTGCTCACTCCTCCCCACCCCCAACAACAGCATCCAATACACACTCAACACAAGGCTCCAGCCTGTCTCTCTCAACGACCCAGGTTAGGAGGGAACTGAGGAGGATTAATGGCAAGAAGGCAGCGGGTCCAGATGGCATCAGCTCGAGGGTCGTCAGGTCCTGCGCGGACCAACTGTGTGGGGTGATGGAGCACCTCTTCAACCTGAGCCTGAGGTTGGGAAGAGTCCCACAGCTCTGGAAAACCTTCTGTGTTGTACCAGTGCCAAAGACTTCACGCCCCAAGGACCTCAACAGCTACAGGCCGGTGGCTCTGACATCCCACCTGATGAAGACCCTGGAGCGGTTGGTCCTGGCTCAGCTTCGGCGCCTAACAAGCTCATCACTGGACCCACTTCAGTTTGCCTACCAGCCTGGCATTGGAGCGGATGATGCCGTCATTCACCTCCTACATCGTTCCCTCGCTCACCTGGAGACCGCTGGAAGCACTGTGAGAATCATGTTCTTTGATTTCTCCAGTGCCTTCAACACCATTCTTCCCTCGGTTCTGAAGGACAAGCTGGAGAACTCTGGAGTGGACCATCACCTCACTACCTGGATTTTGGACTACCTCACCGACCGACCACAGTATGTGAGGACTCAGGACTGTGTGTCGGACAGGGTCGTCTGCAGTACGGGGGCCCCACAGGGAACGGTTCTGGCTCCGTTCCTCTTCACCATCTACACTGCAGACTTCTCCCACAATTCCACCCAGTGCTTCCTGCAGAAGTTCTCTGATGACTCTGCAATAGTCGGCCTCATCACTGATGGGGACGACAAGGAGTACAGAGGACTGACTCAAGACTTTGTGGACTGGTGCCAGCTGAACTACCTCCAGATCAACGCCAGTAAAACCAAGGAGCTGGTGGTAGACTTCCGCAGGCACAAGCATTCTCCACTGCAACCACTGAACATCCAGGGTATGGACATTGAGGCTGTGGACAGCTACAGGTACCTTGGTGTTCATCTGAACAACAGACTGGACTGGACTCATAACTCAGACGCCCTCTACAGGAAAGGGCAGAGCAGGTTGTACCTGCTGCGGAGACTCAGGTCGTTTGGAGTGGAGGGCCCACTCCTGAAGACCTTCTATGACTCTGTGGTGGCTTCTGCTATCTTTTATGGTGTGGTCTGCTGGGGTGGCAGCATCTCTGCTGGGGACAGGAAGAGACTGAACAGGGTGATCCGAAGGGCCAGCTCTGTTCTAGGATGCCCTCTGGACCCAGTGGAGGTGGTGAGTGACAGGAGAACGGCGGCTAAGCTGTCATCCCTGTTGGACAACGTCTCCCACCCCATGCAGCAGACTGTGACAGCACTGAGCAGCTCCTTCAGTGGGAGACTGCGGCACCCACGGTGTGGGACGGAGAGATTTCGCAGGTCTTTCCTCCCCACTGCTGTCAGACTCCACAACAAAGACTTTAACTGAACAAACACACACATCCACACATGTGCAATAACACTAAGTGCAATAATCCTTTCTGGCATCGTTGTATTTTTACTCAGTTGTATATAGCATTCGTATTCTATTTTTATCTTATTGTATATTTTTATTCTATTTTATTCTACTGTATATAGTATATTATTTTATTCTATTCTGTACAGCTGTGTACTGTATTTATTCTTATTGTATTCTAATTTTTGCGTCATAACTTTTGCACTGTCCACTTCCTGCTGTGACAAAACAAATTTCCCACGTGTGGGACTAATAAAGGTTATCTTATCTTATTTTATCTTATCTTAATATTGTTTCTTGTTGTTGCCTCTGGCTCTCTCTCTCCCTCTGTTCATGTGCTAATGCTGCTGTTAGTGTAACTATCGCCCCTCCCCCCTCTGCTCAGCACAAACAAAAAAACAAACACATATTGATCAGTGTGGCATGAAGCGAAAAAAAGTGTGAGAGAAAGAAAAAAATAAAGCAGTTCCAAAAGCCGTTTTGTTCGCGACCGACCCATCACTAGTAAGATAAAGTAAAACGTACTCTAGGCGGGCCTAGCTACTTCAGGGTCGCTACATTAGGATGATTGGTTTTTGCTCTAGATTAAAGAATGGCAGTTGATCAAATTAATTTTCATCAATAATGCTTTTACCTCATCATTTGCATCAAACATTTGTTTTATCATTTACTGCACATAGTTATGTTTAGACTTCTACCCTCACCCACTAACAGGCATAAACAGAGAGAAGCCTTCTTTTCTGTGGAATGTGTGATGAGCAAGGTCTGCCTGAACTGGTGATGGCACCAGAAGGTACAAAACCTTGAGGCCCACTCTGCTAGAGGAAACTCGGCTGTTAATTTCTGTGGTTAGAGAAGCTCTTTCTCTCCCTTTTCTTTTCCTCGCTCCCTTCGCTATCTCTTTATGCAGATCTGAGCAGAGGGTAAGAGGTGGTTGCCATGGTAAAGGGAGCGTTGCCTGCAAGAGGGTCATCTCTAAATAAGGAGATCCAGAGAGGCGCAAAAGAAGAAACACAAGCTCATATCAGACCACCCTCAACTAGGGTTGCCAACTCCCCGAAAAATAAATAAGGGACACCTCGTGGCCAGGGCCGGGCGTCCCAGTTGTCTTCACCCTTCCCAGTGTGGTGAATTTTCTAGCTCTTTTTTTGTGTGTGAAATTATTTTTTTAACCATTTGACTTGAAGTTGATTTAAGTAGATGCATATTCTATTCTTTATGATATGACCATATGGGAAACAAATGATCATTTAGCCATTTATTTTTAGCTCAAAATGACAACATTAACACAGTAAAACAGGTCTCTTTCTTAAACAGAATCAGAATCAGAATCAGAAAGGGGTTTATTGCCAAATGTTGAGCAGGTTTACAACATTAGGAAATTGCTGCGGTGCTTCAGTGCAAACATAGTGTCATAAATAGCACTTAAATAGACATGAAAAAATAAAAGTAGGAATAAGAATTAAAGTGCTACGTAGAAAGATATGTGCATGAGATATACATGAGATATAAGATAAGATAAGATAAGATAGAACTTTATTAATCCCTCGGGTGGGTTCCTCTGGGAAATTCGACTTCCAAAAAAAGCACAGCAACGACCAAAGTTACAGTTACAGAACTGTTATATATATATATATATATATATACACACACACACACACACACACACACACACATATATAAATACAGAGACAAATATAAATAAAATATACAAAGGGGATAAATAGAATAAATAGGAATAAAAAATAAAAATACAAGTGAATTGCACATTTCAAGTATTGAGTCTATTGCACTGTTGACTATTTACAAAAAGTATTGCACAAGGTATTGTACAGTGAGGTGCAGAGGCACTACAGCTTAGTTGTTCCCCCCTCCTTTGTCCTCCTGTTTCCCCTCCCTCTCCCCTCCAGAGAGGAGTTAAACAGTCTGATGGCGTGTGGGACAAAGGAGTTTTTAAGTCTGTTAGTTCTTGTCTTGGGGAGAAGCAACCTGTCACTGAACAGACTCTTCTGGTTGTTTATGGCCGTGTGCAGAGGATGCCCAGCATTGTCCATAATGTCCATCAGTTTCTTTAATGTCCTTTTCTCTGCCACTGTCACCAGAGTGTCCAGCTTCATGAGAATAAGAATTAAGAGTGCTACGTAGAAAGATATATACATGAGTGCAGGTGGTGATCAGTGCCAAACATGGAATGATGCAGTGAACACAGCGTAGGGTCATGTGTTAGTGGCGGGGACAGTCATATGGTTATTGTTCTTGTGTCCAACAGCAGAGGGGAAGAAACTGTTCTTATGGCGAGAGGTTCTGGTGCGAATGGACCGGAGCCTCCTGCCTGAGGGTAGCAGGTCAAACAGACTGTGTCCAGGGTGAGAAGGGTCAGCTGAGATCCGAGCTGCACGCCGCAATGTCCTGGAGGTGTACAGGTCCTGCAAAGATGGGAGTCTGCAGCCAATCACCTTCTCAGCAGAGCGCACAACACGCTGCAGTCTCTGTTTGTCCCTGATAGTGGCTCCAGCGTACCACACGGTGATGGAGGAGGTGAGGATGGACTCGATGATTGCAGTGTAGAATTGCATCATCGTCCGTGTTGGCAGGTTGAATTTCTTCAGCTGCCTCAGGAAGTACATCCTCTGCTGGGCTTTCTTGATGACGGCTTTCTCTTCCCCCTCCTGCCCCCCCCCCCCTCTTTCTTAAATAGATAACTATCATATCTGATATCATATCTCACAGTACAATAATATTGAATGGGTTGCATTGTTGTATTTTGTCATGTTTCTCAGGTCTTTGTCTGAATTTCTACGAACATTATTGCTAAGGATTGTCTTATTGCATTGGAGTCACACTGGGTTAAATATGTACACTTGGGTTTTAAGGGGTATTTATTATTTTCTTCTTTTTTTTGGGTTGTATGGAAGCCCCAAACGCAATTTCATTGTTCTTGACAATGACAATAAATAAATAAATACTAAATACTAAATAGGTGATGGTGGGCTCCCACTTCAGGTCCTGGGTGATGGTGGTACCCAGGAAGCGGAATGAGTCCACAGAGGTGATGGGGGTGTCAGTCAGGATGATGGGGGGGGAGTGGGGCTGTGTGCTTCCTGAAGTCCACAATAATCTCCACTGTCTTCTGGGCATTCAGCACCAGGTTGTTGTGGCTGCACCAGGACACCAGACGTTCAACCTCCCTCCTGTAGGCAGACTCATCCCCGTCCGAGATGAGCCCAATAACGGTGGTGTCATCTGCAAACTTGATTAGCTTGACAGACTGGTGGGTGGAGGTGCAGCAGTTGGTGTACAGGGAGAAGAGCAGAGGAGAAAGAACACAGCCCTGAGGGGAGCCGGTGCTGATGGTCCAGGAGTCCGAGACATTCTTTCCCAGCCTCACATGCTGCTTCCTGTCCGTCAGGAAGTCAGTGATCCACCGGCAGATGGGATCAGGCACATTCATCTGGGAAAGCTTGCCTCGGAGATGGTCTGGAAGGATGGTGTTGAAGGCAGAGCTGAAGTCCACAAACAGGATCCTGGCGTAGGTTCCTGGGGAGTCCAGATGCTGCAGGATGAAGTGTAGGGCCATGTTGATGGCGTCGTCTACAGACCTGTTGGCTCTATATGCAAACTGCAGGGGGTCCAGGAGGGGGGCCATGAGGGTCTTGAGATGGGAGAGAACTAGGCGCTCAAATGACTTCATGACCACAGATGTCAGAGCCACGGGTCTGTAGTCATTTAGTCCAGTGATCCTAGGTTTCTTGGGGACAGGGATTATGGTAGAGGACTTGAAGCAGGCAGGCACATGACATGTCTGCAGTGTGGAGTTGAAAATGCCAGAAAACACTGGGGCCAGCTCGTTTGCACAGTGTCTGAGGGTGGCAGGAGACACGCCGTCTGGGCCAGGAGCTTTCCGAGCATTCAGGTTCTTAAACTGCTTCCTCACATCTGCTTCATGAATATGAAGAGTTGTGGTGGGAGGAGGTGGTGTGAAATCCTCTTTTGTGTGGGGTGAGGAGGGGGGTGTTGTAGGTGAACAGTTTGAAGGTGGTGGTGGCTCTATGGAGGGGGGAGAGGTGGGGGAATTAGTGTCCAAAGTGCCTCTATTGTTGGGGCCGTTGGAGGTGTGAAGGCTGCCTGATGGCTCGTCAAAACGGCAGTAGAAGTCGTTAAGGGTGTTGGCTAAGAGCAAGTCATCAGTGGAGTGGGGGGTTTTAGGCTTGTAGTTTGTGATATTCCTAAAACCTTTCCACACAGAGGCCGAGTCATTCTCTGAGATCTGCTGCTGCATCTTCTCAGAGTGCTGATGTTTAGCAGTGTCCACTTCTTTAGTGAACCTGTACTTGGCCTCTCTGTAGCAGTCCCTGTCTCCGCTTCTGAACGCCTTTCTCTTTTCCAGCCACAGCTTTTTGAGTTTAGGAGTAAACCAGGGTTTGTCATTGTTATAACTCACCCTGGTGCGTGATGGCACAATGCTGTCCTCACAGAAGTGGATATAGGAGGTGACAGTGTCTGTAAACTCGTCCAAGCTGTTAGAAGCAGCCTTCAATGTGTCCCAGTCTGTGGTCTCCAAACACGTGCGAAGCTCCGCCACAGCCTCGTTGCTCCACAGTTTTTTAGTCCTCACGACAGGTTTGGAGAGCTTCAGCCTCTGTCTGTACGCGGGGATTAGGTGGATCATGGCGTGGTCAGAAAGTCCGAGTGAAGCGCGGGGCACCGCGCGATAGGCCCCGCTGATCGTGCTGTAACAGTGGTCTAATGTCCTCTCCTCTCTGGTCGGGCATTTAATATACTGCTTGTATTTGGGAAGCTCATGGCTCAGATTGGCTTTGTTAAAGTCCCCAAGAGCAATGATGAGAGAGTCCGGGAATGTCCGCTCCATGTGGAGAATCTGCTCCGCGAGTGCGCTCTGAGCTGCCTGCGCATCTGCGTCTGGCGGGATGTAAACAGCGGCCAGGATGAATGAAGCAAACTCCCGCGGAGAATAAAACGGTTTGCAGTGGATAAAAAGATATTCCAGAGAGGAAGAGCAGTGCTGAGCAATCACTGTCACATCTGTGCACCAGCCACTATTGATGTAGAAGCAGACACCTCCACCTTTGGACTTACCGGAGAGAGCGGCCTGCCGGTCCGCGCGCAGCAGATGGAAGCCCTCCAGCTTGAGCGCGCAGTCTGGGATGTTCTCACTGAGCCACGACTCCGTAAAACATAAGACACAGGAGGAGGCAAAGTCTCTGTTCATGCTTCTCATCAGGGCCAGTTCGTCAATCTTATTCCCGAGTGAGCGTACATTAGAAAGGAAGATCCCAGGAAGAGCAGTACGCAGTCCGCGTCTCCTCAAACGCACGAGTGCGCCGGCTCGCTTCCCTCTCTTTCGGCGTCTCGCTTTCCTGGTCAGAGTCAGCAGTAAATCTGCCGCAGATGCGACAAATATTGGAAATAAATCCACAGGCGTTGTAGTCCTGTAGTTAAGGAGCTCTTCTCTGGTGTAAGAGTATCCAGAGGAGTGCCCAAACACAGAAGAAATGCACAAAAGCAAAACAAAAGTAACGCACTGAAGCACCAGGGCATCCATACGCGGCGCCATCTTGGTTCAAACCAAGAAGCCTGTCATGCTTAACTTTTGAGAATATAAGTAAATCTTTCTTTAAAAGAACTCTGTCCTGCTTAACTTAAAATAATAGAAAATAATAGAAAGAAAAATATTCTTGTAACAGTGCACATATAGTGCATTTAGTACAATTGGCTTCAGTTGAGGTATTATTTCAGACGCTCATCAGCTGCTCCTGTTTCTAAACCCGCTTGTTCCCATGATTACGCATCTTAACTCATCATCATTATTCATCTATGTATTACTTTCTGCTCCTCCCCCTTTGTGAGTGTGGACGCTTCATCTCTTTGCTCTTGAATGCTTTGCTTCTTATATTGATTTTTATTGATTTTTATGCTGATTTTTTCCCTTTTTTCCGTGTGAGCTTACCTGCGATAACTTCTGGACACTTGTAGATCATTAGGACTAGAGTGTTCTTAACAGAAACAGCAACATTTTATGGTTACCTCAGCGCTCCGTGTGTCTGTGGCCTAGACACAGCTGAAGCCTGATTACAGCGTCTGGGCACCGAGCAGCCTCAATAGCCTGGAAAGGTGCTAACCGCTAGGCTAACTAGCAACAAGATGCCTTCCCTCTCCACAGATGACTACCACAGCCTCCTGCAGAAGATTGCAGTACTGGAGACAAAAATTCATCGCTTAGAAGTAAACGTGGAGGTAAATGGACTGTGTGGAAATGAAACAACCTTGCCTTTGATTCAAAACAATGGCGATGAGCAAGCTAGTACACAGCTAAGGAGCACAGATAACATGACCAAGAAAGGAGACTCTGTGCATTATCATAAATCCTCAAGTGATAATCCCCCCTTAGACTGTCTTGGTGCAAAACCAAGACATAAATCATGTCTCCTGGAAGGGGGAGGACGTATCACAGGCAGGGCACAGCGAGCTGAAATCTCTGAAACCGACTGGCCTTCACTTCCTACGAGACAGAGAAGCTCTTCTACCCCTGTATACGGGAGGAAACAGGACTGGACAACCGTGAATAGGAAGGTTAACAACAAACCTCCAAAACAACTGAATGTGAAACTGCAGAACAGATTTGCTCCACTATCAAAGGACCCTGGATCTATATCGGACAACCATCCATCTAAAAGCAGCGAAATAAGGTCTGAAAATCTGTTGAAAAGTGAAAGGCCACAGGGAAAGCTAAAGGCTAGGCCTGAAACTCTGATTGTGGGTGACTCTGCCGTAAAGGATGTACAAAGGATGTGCGGTAAGAACACTAAAGTCCTCTGCTTTCCTAACGATATGGTCAACAACCTGAAGGAGAGAATTCTTCAAATTGCAGATGAATATCCAACTGTGACAAACATTGTTCTGCATACAGGGTCAAACGATGTGTCCAAACAACAGTCGGAGGTTCTGAAACGGGACTTTACTGGATTATTAAATACTGTAAACTCTCTGAATGCAGCTGTATTCATCAGTGGACCTGTACCGCCGGTCAGAGGAGGAGACGAGAGATTCAGCAGGTTGTTTACACTGAATAAATGGCTTATATCAGCATGTGCTGACCACTCAGTGCATTTTATCGACAACTTTAATATTTTTTGGGAACGCAGGCATCTGTTCAAAGCAAATGGATTTAATTTTAACAAGTCAGGGGTGAAACTGTTCACCTCCAACTTGTTTTATTCCATACGTCATCCATCCGTGCTTGGTGCCAAGGCTGAGATAAACGAGGAGTTATCTCATAAAGAGGAACAAACAGTACTCCAAGAACAGACAAAGCCCAGCAGAAACCTTGAGGAGGAGCTCCATTTGCCCCCACCCGGGAAGAGCCTCAGAAAGGAGAGACATCCATGGCATCTGAGGAAGAGCCTCAGAAAGGAGAGACATCTAAGGCAAGAAGAGGGGTCCCTATTTGCCTCCAACTCTCTCAACAACACCAACGACCAGGACAAGGGACCACGACCTTCCCCAGTCCCCCAAACCCCTGACAGGCCATCACCCTCCTCCCCCTCCCTTTCTCCCTCCTCCCCACACCTGAAATTCACTGAGGAGATGATGGAGCGGGTCAATGCTGGGCTCAGATCTACCCCCCATCCCAATCCCTTTTTGTCCCCCATAAACCCCCCACCAGAGCGGCCAAAGGTTCGCCATCGAGCCCCACCCTCAACAGAGCAATCGAAGTCACATTGCCCAGCCTCGCCCCCCTTAGTTCCTCTTCATGCCCTGTCTCCGCAGTCTGATGCGTGATGTGTGAAGGGTCCGGGCTGTGAGGATTATGGCAGTGATGACTTTTCCCAGGAGAAGCTGGGACCCTGTTTACTAGAAGGTTTTAAAATTTCTGTACTTTTAGGTGACAGGAGACATGTGGCCTGGTCAAAACACAGAGAGCTGCACTCTAAAAGATCTTTAAACATAGTAAACATACCTTGTGTGCCACAGACTGCTCCCAAACACGAGGGGACAAGTAATACCTCTAAAACACTTAAGTTGGCTTTATTAAACATTAGATCTCTAGCTGGGAAAACATTTTTAATTAATGATTTAATCACTGAGCACAGCCTTGATTTTATGTTTTTAACTGAAACTTGGTTGGACCAAAGTAACAGTGGAGCTGTTCTCATCGAGACGACCCCTCCTAACTACAGTTTTATCAGTGAGGTCAGGGCGAGCAGGAGAGGAGGAGGGGTTGCTGTCTTATTTAATGAATCATTTCAATGTAAGCAGCTATCTCCTGGAAGTTTTCAGTCTTTTGAATATGTGGCTTTACAGCTGAAGGCCCCATCCAAAGTTGTGTTTCTTAATGTTTACAGGCCTCCCAAATACTGCACAGACTTTTTTAATGACCTCAGTGAACTGCTGTCTGTGATCTGTGTTGATTTTGACTGTGTAATTATTGCTGGGGATTTTAACATTCATGTGGACAACCCTCAGGACAAAGGGACTAAAGACCTGAGTAACACTCTGGGCAACTTTGGGCTGACTCAGCATGTAACAGAGGCCACACATAATAGAGGACACACTCTTGACCTACTGATCTCCAAAGGCCTGAGCATTTCAAAGGTTACTGTGTCTGATGTGGGCCTGTCTGATCATTACTGTGTTTTCTTTGAAAGTAAAATCTCAGCCCACACAAATATATCAACAACAGTGATCACAAAACGGTGTATAACTGAACACAGTAGTGCAATTTTTAACCAGGTCTTCCCATTAACACCTGACCTGTCCAGAGGGTCAGTCAATGAGCTCGTCAATAGCTTCAATGCTAACATGTTAAATGTAATGGACACTATTGCTCCCATTAAGGTGAAGGTTATCTCTGGAAGGAAAAAGTCTCCATGGAGAAACTCCACACTGGTGAAAAATGAAAAAAGAGAGTGTAGGAAAGCTGAGCGCAGATGGAGAAAAACAAACCTCCAGGTTCATTATGACATTTATAAAGAGAAACTTCACAATTATAATTTACAACTGAGGAATGCAAGGAGGTCCTACTTCTCTGACATCATCACTAAAAACAGCCATAATGCTCGTGTCTTATTTTCTACAGTTGACAGGCTAACAAACCCCCCTGTGTCAGTGGCAGCTGAACTTCATTCGACCATGGCCTGCAATGACTTTGCCAAATTCTTCACTGAAAAAATCCAAAAAATTAGACAAGCAATTGGTACATCAACAGCAGATCCAGGATATGTACTGTGTCCACCAAAAAACTGTTTAAACACCATGAAACAGTTTCAACCTATTAACAGCAAAGACCTGGAGGACATCTTAGGTCAACTGAACTCCTCCTCCTGCTGTTTAGATGTCCTGCCAACAAGTTTTTTCAAAAAGGTCTCAAAGACTTTAGAGTCAGACCTGTTACAGATCGTCAACTTTTCTTTATTATCAGGTGTGTTTCCAGAATCACTAAAAACTGCTGTAATCAAACCTATACTGAAAAAGGACAATCTTGACAAGACACAAATGAACAACTACAGGCCGATCTCAAATCTCCCGTTTTTAAGTAAGATCATTGAAAAAGCAGTTTCTCAACAGCTCAGTTACTTCTTAAAACAGAATAATTTCTACGATGCCTTCCAGTCAGGTTTTAGACAGAACCACAGCACTGAAACCGCTCTGACCAAAGTGTTTAATAACATATGTCTGAATACAGACAGTGGAAAAATGTCAGTCCTAGTTTTACTGGATCTCAGTGCAGCATTTGATACAGTTGACCACAACATATTACTCAAACGACTGGAGAACTGGACAGGTCTTTCAGGAACTGTACTAAACTGGTTCAAAACATACGTAGAAAACAGGAAATACTTTGTATCAATAGGTAACTTCACATCTGAGCAGACAAGTATCACATGTGGAGTTCCCCAAGGTTCCATCTTGGGACCCCTTCTGTTTAACATCTACATGCTCCCACTGGCACAGATTATAAACAACAACAAAATAAACTATCACAGCTATGCAGATGACACACAAATATATATCACAATGTCACCAGGAGACCGAGGCCCTGTACAGGCTCTTGGTAAATGCATTGAGGAAATCAATGACTGGTTGTGCCACAATTTTCTCCAGCTAAACAAAAACAAAACTGAGGTAATAGTCTTTGGCGCCAAAGAAAAACGATTACAGGTCACCAGAGAACTTCAATCTATACATCTAAAAACCACAAACCAGGCGAGAAATTTGGGTGTAGTGATGGATGCAGACCTAAACTTAGAAAAACACATTAAGACAATAACAAAGTCAGCTTACTATCACCTCAAGAATATATCAAGGATAAAAGATCTGATGTCTCAACAGGACCTGGAAAAACTAGTCCATGCATTCATCTTTAGTAGGCTTGATTACTGTAACAGCATCTTTACAGGTCTACCTAAAAAATCAGTCAGACAACTACAGCTCATTCAGAACTCTGCTGCTCGAGTCCTCACTAAGACCAAAAAAGTGGACAACATCAGTCCAGCTCTGAGGTCTTTACACTGGCTGCCTGTCCGTCAGAGGATAGACTTTAAAGTTCTGATGCTGGCCTATAAAGCTCTGAATGGTTTAGGACCAAAATACATCAATGACCTCCTGACCCAGTATGAACCATCCAGATCCCTCAGGTCATCTGGATCCGGTCTTTTATCAGTTCCCAGAGTCAGAACCAGACATATCTGGAACAAACTCCCACAAACTCCCAGAAAGCCTCAGATCAGCTGAAACACTCAGTTTATTTAAATCCAGGTTGAAGACTCACCTGTTCTCAGCTGCATTTGAATAAAGCACCAAATCCACACTTTAAGCTTAAATTTCAAAACTTACATTTAACTACTGATTTTATCTACTGTTCTGATTTTATCTGTTTTGATTTTATATACTGTTGTTTGTTTGTTTGTTTGTTAATTAGTTAGTTAGTTTATTTGCTTGTTTTAATCAATTTTAAATCATGCTTTTTATTTGTTCTTGTTTCTAATGTCTCTGTAAAGCACTTTGAATCACCTTGTTGTTGAATTGTGCTATACAAATAAACTTGCCTTGCCTTGCCTTGCCTTACTTTTATGTATTAGTGATCTATTTGTTGTAATCATCTATCCTTGCAGTTGCTTATTACACAAAATAAGTTATATTATCACACTTCTGGCCACATAGCGCTGATATTCACTGCACATGCCCATATTAACTTTTTCCAGCCAGGTGTTTTCCTTTTCCCATTCTTCCCTTTCTCTGAGGGGAACAAACATTGCTGCTCTAATGCTGGGCTTACACTGTGCAATTTTTGGCCCATTTTTGAGTCGTGCGACTGTTTTGGTGATCGGACCGATTTTGGCCTTCATCGTGCATCGTGTAGTATACGTGGGGTAACGAGAAGTGATTAACACCTCACAACCAGCTCCCGATCATCAATCGCTCGTGAGGGTCTCACCGCAGCAGTGGCGTGTCTAGAAAATTTTTGTTGGGGGGGCCAGGTAGGGGCACAGATTTGGAGAGGGGTGGCAGATGTAATTGGCAGATAATGTTTAAAAAAAATTCTACCAACCGTTAACCATAATTCAATAATCCTATAAACCTAATAACCGAATGCGCTTTTAACTCTTATTAGAATGAGATTTTAACCATTACGGTGCAAAGTTTTTAGATACTGCGTTGATAAAGTACAAGAGATACAATCAGTGCTTTGTCAGTGTTTTCTCAGCATTCAAGGACAGCGATATTTGCATAGTATTTTTACTGACATATAGTGCACATATGTTTTGGGCAAAAACATTTTTTAATATTAAAATACGAACATTTGTAACAAACAATTGACAAATTAGTCAGTTCCAATGTAAAACTTTATCTGCCTGTTAAAAAAAGAAGATAATCTTCTCACAAACTGGTGTTTGATTTTGAAACAGGAAAAAAGTGGGGAAACAACTGAAAAGACTAACATTTGAATAAAACCTGAAAGCAAGTAAATACTTTCTATGCTGACTTATGGTAAACTTTGGTAATATTGATAAAGAACAACACTGGCTGATGATGAAATACAGTCAGCTGGCATGGTGACACTGCCAGTATTAACCTGCAGGGCTGGACTGGGACAGAAAATTGGGCATTTTGACTACAGACCGGCCCACCAGGTATTAAAGCCATAAAGACTTTGAATGAAAACAAATGCTGTTGTGACAGTGATGTACAGTCTTGTTGGTATATGTATGATTTCTATACATTTTACGTCAGATAAAAACTTTGGTTGTAAGATTTAGATAATTATTTAATAAAAGCTAGATATTTTTAAATGAGAATAAGAAAGAAAAGTATTTCTTTGTGCCCCACCTTTCCCTGTTAATGCTCTACCTGCCCCCTGGCAAAACTTTCCTAGATCCACCCCTGCACAGTTACCAGCTGTCAGCTGCTTAGAAAAGGATGCTGGTGTTATTTGTCTCTCAGAAACAGTTCATAACTTCCCTTCAACTCATTCATGTGACCTAAAAGGTAAACCTGTTTCTCCATCGCCTGTTCAGCTCTGATGATTCAGTAAGGACATCTCCTGGTTTCATCTTCATGTTTCCCTCTCACCACATATCCAAACCGACATCAAGACCAGCAGCTTTACAGCTGTGGCTCCAGCAAACATCAGCTGATACTAGAAATTAATATTAAATAAATTCTAACAAAAGCTGATCAAGCTTAAACGTGCTGCTGTTGTTTAGCGTGACATCTGCTGGTTTCCTCTTTCTGGCGCAAAGTGGGCGATAAATAAACGAGAGAAAAGCCGATCATTGAAGTAGCAACAGGAGAGGCAGGGAAGAGAATGAGAGAAGAAGAGGCATCTG
Source organism: Aulonocara sp. 'chitande type north' Nkhata Bay (assembly GCF_057382095.1). Classification (NCBI taxonomy): domain Eukaryota; kingdom Metazoa; phylum Chordata; class Actinopteri; order Cichliformes; family Cichlidae; genus Aulonocara; species Aulonocara sp. 'chitande type north' Nkhata Bay. Next base: position 11,409,643 of record NC_141360.1, read on the forward strand.
TGCAGCATAACCACAGAATAATTCCTTTGTGTCTTTTTTTCATTATAGCGAAAGTCCGGGACAAACTGCGTCTCTTCTCAGCTCAATACCAAACGTGTAATATTTTCTCTGAATGAGGGACCATTCCATTTTTTTAAGGAGCCGTTGGCAACTCTACTAACCTTAAGAATAAAATAACGTTCACTATCAGTAACATCATAGCACCCACCCAGCTGTATCGAAACTCCGTCAAGCTGGCTAGAACCCAGTACGAGTTATTGCAACTGACAGTAAAAAGTCAGCACAACGAAAATAAACTACACCTAAACTTGGTTTATATCTGACCCAGATAGACTGCAGGTCATAACTTCTTACCTGAAGTTCAGTTCACCTGACACTCGGACAGGCGGCCGCCTCGGGTCTCTGCTCCTCCTGCCTCCCCTTCCCTCATCCACCTGCTGGCCTCTGTGGAAGCCCCGCCATAGCCACCACCAAACAACTGAGTTATTTTTACACATCGACCTGCATCTGGCCAATCCACCACCTCTCATTGTTCATGCCATTACAAAAAAAAATAAAAAATAAGTCACCGGGCATATGCCCGGTATGCCCGATGGCCAGTCCAGCTATGTTAACCTGCAACCAAATCTGCAGCTCCATACAGCAATGTTACGACTTAGATTATATCTTATAACTCATAACTCTTATGTTAGCTCCCCTCAGTAGCATACTGTCTGAAATATTCGACGGCTGCAATAATTCTTCAAGTGTTATTTTTTCCTTGGTATTCTAATTTCACCGAAGTTTACTAAACTCAACAAACTTAATATTACTTACCGGGACATTTATTCTGTCCTCATTTTCTTTCACCGAAAAATTGTTTCCTGCAGTGCCGTCTTTCGTGCTTGGCTCTCCTACCTTTGCTAACGTGATGCACATAGCGCAGAAGCCGATGCTGCATTCACTTACACTCGGATATCTGAGCTTCACCGTGAAAACATAATCGTACATTTGATATTTGATTGAATTTTATTGTTTTGCCTTTGGGGTGGCACCTGGGGTGGCCAGTCTGGTTGGAGGGGTGGCCTGTGCACCCCCAGGCCACCCCGCTGGACACGCCACTGCACTGCAGCCGCTCAAACTGCTCACGCGCAAACACGTAAACGTTGGTGAAAAAGACAGAATAGCACAGCAGTGCAGCGTGTGATCTGGACACAAGCGATGGAGGCACAACTTGTAGAACTTTGGAAAGCTCATCCGAGCCTTTTCGATGTGGCATCACAAAATTATCACGACCACAACAACCGTGAAAATAGTTGGATCTACATCGCTGCTCAATCACAGCTGCCTGATCAGTGTTTTTCATTAGCAATTTAGCAAAGTTGATGGTGGTGTGCGTGTGTGTGTGAGTGAAAGACAGAGAGAGAGAGAGCGAGAGCGAGTGACAGATTTTCTGCTATAACCTTCATGTTATGGACGCACAGTGTGAGCTCTCAGGTTGCATCAGAGCATCGGGCGGTATAGTGTGAGACCCTGCATCGTGACCTACCAACTTCTAACCCCTGCGAGTCAATCGTGCAGTTTGAGCAGGAGCTGAATAACGTGACTGAAAAAATTGCACAGTGTTTGCCCAGCATTAGGTTTACTGTCATCCGAGACTTGCACCGCAGTGTCGGCGTTGGTTTCCCTGTTGGCCATGCTTCTTGTTGTGGTCATCTGTTGTCTTCCGGTATTTTCTCCACAAGCGACCTTTCCTCGACCAATGAGATGAGCGGTAATCTGAATTGTCATACTCAAATTGTCATAAGTGTGCTGTCAGCTCATTGGTCACAAAGCAGGAGAGGGGCTGGGAATTATGTTTTCAAACAAAGCGTTAATTCCATTAACATTTATAGACTACTTTTGATTCTCACTGTATTACGGGACAAAGTGCGTCCCTTATTAGCTCAATACGGGACGTGTACTTTTGTTTCTAAATACGGGACGATTCCGTTTTTTAAGGGACGGTTGGCAACCCTATTCAGACCGGTCACATGATGTTAACCTGATGTTTCTGTGACATGCAATAAAAGTCTTTACATCCTGGGTGCTTTGTCTCTAAACCTCTTTGTCTCTAATAAAAAGTGAAATCTAATTATTTTGAGCATATTTGTCCTCACTCATGGAAAAAACCCAACACAACTGGAATAAGTGATCCTTTCTTATATTTATTTTTCTAAAGAATTAATGAGGATTTTTGACCTGTTTTAAAAAGCCTCTGTATAAATTGTATAATATTTAAGTAAGACTTTGAATTGGAAAATGATTTGCACTGTTTAGATTCTATTTGGTGTTATTTGGCAAGGTTTTGATGTGGGTCTAGTGGTATTTCCGTAGTTAAGGACAGATTTTATGTAACTGAATATGTTAATTGTTTAATAATTTATTATTGTTTAATAAAACATACATTAAACCCACAAATAAATGCAAAGTGGAAGCTAAAAATAACGAGAACGTCTGTCTCTAACAGTTTCTTTTCTCGGCTCTTGTAGTTATTCAATCAATCAATCAATCTTTATTTATAAAGCACTTTTCATACAGAAAAAATGTAGCACAAAGTGCTTTACATAGTTAAAAGCAGCCCACCCCACCCTCCAACTCACTCCCCACACTCTCAATACACATATATCCCCCCACCCCCACCCACACACACATACACACACGCGCACACTTAAAGAGTAAAAATTGGGCTGGGCTCGCATGAGCCAAGTGAGGAAACATTATAACAGGGAGCCGTCTGCACCGGGAGCCGGTCACAGACCGCAGCCTCCGGGCTGGGCACACAGCAGGAGGGAGGCCAAGGAGCCCCCCAACCAGGCTGAGAGGACCCCAGAGACCCAGCAGCCACGGTCAATAACAGCCCCGGTGCAGAGAGCGCCCTCCGAGGAAACACTGGAGATATGACGCAATACGATATATACAGGGTAAAATGATAAAATAAATAAGAACAGGATACAATATAAATATAAATATAAATAGAGTAAGAAGATTAAAAAATGAATAAGAATAAAATCAAAAAATATTAGGTAAATCCTAAATTAATAATAGAATAACAGGATAGAATAAATAAGCATAAAAAATAAATAAACGCTAAGTAAAAGCTAAATTAAAAAGGTGGGTCTTGAGCCTGTTCTTAAAAACATGTACGTTCTCTGCGGCCCTGAGCTCCTCCGGCAGGCTGTTCCACAGACGAGGACCATACCACTGAAAAGCTGCCTCTCCGTGAGTATGTGTCCTGACTTTAGGGACAATCAAAAGGCCAGTACCAGAGGACCTCAGGGTCCGCGAGGGTTCGTATGGTAAAAGCAGATCTGAGAGATAAGAAGGCCCAAGACCATTAAGACATTTAAAAACCAATAAAAGAACTTTAAAATAGATCCTGAAACACACGGGGAGCCAGTGCAGCGATTCTAAAACCGGTGTAATGTGGGCCCGCCCTCTGGTCTTTGTCAGCACACGAGCTGCCGAGTTTTGCAAGAGTTGTAAAGTTGAAATATTCTTCTTAGGAAGACCAGAGAGCAGGGCATTACAGTAATCAATGCGACTGGTAATAAAAGCATGCATCAGCATCTCCGTGTTGGCCCGAGAGAGAATAGGGCGGACTCTGGCTATATTTTTTAGATGATAAAATCCAATTTTGGTTACATGTTTAACATGTGGGATAAAACCAAGCTCAGAGTCAAAAATAACACCCAGGTTTTTCACTTGTAGCGAAGGACATAGTGAAAATGCCTCTAATTTAGACAAGAGTTTCTCTCTCTGAGCCTCATGACCGACAATTAAAACTTCAGTTTTGTCCTGGTTAAGCTGTAAAAAGTTTTCTGCCATCCAAGATCTTATATCCAAGATACAGTTAAAAAGGGCATCCATTGGTCTGGTGTCATCAGGAGACACGGAGATGTACAGCTGCGTGTCATCAGCGTAACTGTGGAAGTTCACTCCATGCCTCCTGATGACACTGCCGAGAGGCAGCATATACAAATTAAAAAGTACAGGGCCTAGAACCGACCCTTGAGGCACACCACATGTCATTTTATGGATCTTAGAGGAGCATGTATCCATACTCACCATAAAAGTTCTGTCAGAGAGATATGAAGTGAACCAGTTGTGTACAGCACCAGAGAGGCCCACCATGTGTTTCAGTCTGTTTAAAAGAATAGCGTGGTCTACTGTATCAAAGGCTGCGCTTAGATCCAGTAGCACCAGGACTGAGAGCTTTTGGGAGTCCCATTATTATCGGTGCCATGATTTTCATTTCAAGCAGACTGTGCTGTTACTAATATGCTGATCATAAAATGACACACTGTCTCATCTCAGTGGAGTATGTGAGGAATAAAGAGCATGCGATACTACACAAACAGCTTGTATTGACATGTGTTATAACCTCAGGATAAAAATGCTCAGAAACTCAAGTGCCAGTTTTAGGACGTTTACTGACCACTTTTAGAAACAACCACAGCTAGTCGCACACATACAGGAAAACTGTCCCACCCATAACAATCCGGCAGGGAGAACCCTGAAAAACCTCTGAAGGTTCCAGGGTGCAACGCCCCCAAACATACATTAACAGCAACACTGTCTATAACAACATGAATGCTCTTAAAGTGAAGTAATTTATTAGCCATCTCATGATAACTGGTTTTGTTGGGTCTGCCTATTTTGCAAACGCTCATATGGGTTGTATTTGACTGTAGGAAAAAATCTTTGTTTGAACCAGAAAACCTGTTAAATTAAAATTCCTGAAATAAATATAACTGAATTTTATTTTACAGCTCCAAACAATAACAGATTACAGCTTATATTATAGAGGAAAGTACACGTCAGGTGGATTTTTTTCCTTGTCTGAATGATTCTACATACAGTGACCCAGAGAGAAGTTATGGAAACTCCAGAACGATCAAAAGGTTTTTATGACTGAACAAACATCAGCCAAGTCATGTTTTTATACAGATCATTTGATAACTCTTTAAATCAGATAGTTAGTATTCAAAATTCAGTTGCTGGGCAACCTTTATTAAATCATAAAATTCTCAGGCTAAGCCAAGTGAGGCATATAGGTTGTGAATTTGTGTTAGAAGATTTATGTAAGATAGATTTCACTCAGAAAACACGTAGTCGCTGAAAACAGACTCAGTCAGCATTTATTAGCTTTTATTGAAATGACCACATACAGCACTGGTACTTCACTGGTCTAAGTCTTTATTCTGCTCTTCAATTATTGACACATTAGTGCCCTCGTGTTTATCTAGTCTTGTACATAAAAGCATTATTGGCAAGTCGGCAAATGTATCACACCATGTTCACACTTCTGACGCATTCTCAGTGTCCCAACGGGTCCTCCTCTGGTACACGTAAACTCGATTTCATCACCATGTTCTGAATACAGTTTATCATCTCTTGAATATCTGAACCGAATATTATGTCTGTTCATGTCGTCTCTATTCACAGTGCAGGCTTCTGTAAGACATAAAAGATAAACAGTCTTTTAATGTTAGTAAAATACATGAATGTACAGAATATTGTGTTCTGTAAAGGACTCTGTGGCTACAAATAAAATTGATTTTCTCCTGCCTAATTCTAAATTGTGGTCAAACGCTGGAATGGTACACAGATGATCTACTGTTGCTGTTGCTCTTGTGGGGTGATTACATTCACTGTTAATTTTATGTAATATTTCTGTGACTATTTTACATGCTGAAGTCCTGTCCATCCCAGCCTGACTCCTCTCAGCCTCACTACAGTACTAGACACTTTAATACCCACCTGCACAATGTACATTTTTCAGATGTTTCAATTTGAAATTTCCAGATTGTCTTATTTTATTTAATTCACTTTTATGGTTATATGTATATATGTTCTCTCTTTTTGCATGTACATAATGTTCTCTCTCTCTTTTTGCACAGTTGAGGAGCGTGTCAGGATACATTTCACTGCGTGGTGTGCTCGTATAACTATGCGTGTGACAAGGGCTCTGTACTATAATTCAACTTCATCATGTCTATTTTATAATATCACCTGAAGTCAACAGGAAAAAAATTAAAGAAGGTCTTACTGGAGCTCATCATGGAAAAACATAAAAAATGTTTGTCAGTAAACTTCAGACCCTACTATCCACACAGTGAGAAATGATTTTGTACCTGTTGATTTCTTATGTCAAACACAACATGCTCCAAAAAATCTATCACAGTGTTTTAAATGCGTGCGGTGTACACCACCACAGTGGACTTTAAACTGAACATTTAAGATGTTTATTGAAGGGCTTCAACAAAGTAATGCATTCACTGTTTGTGAGTAACATATTTAATTTCATATTTTATACATAGTTTCTCATCTTGAGAGGCTCACAAGCAGTCGTGTATATTTGTGTATATATGGGTCACACCTCTGGAATTAAACAAAATTAAAAAACAGAAACCAAAATGACTTTTTACGTTTCTCTTCACAGAATGAAATATAAAGAAAACTTTTACTTACGGAGGCATCTAATCTCTCCAGTCCATTCACCATGATTACATGTTTTGAACGGTCCACCCTTCATGACGTAATAACGCTGACAGATATATTCAACCTTTTCATTATGTTGGTACAGCTGTTTAGTACTTGTTTTGGGGTCTCCGTCTGAAAGAGGTGGTGGCCTCCCACAACCCTGGGCACCTGCAAAAGTGTGAGCAATGGAGAAAAAAAAAAGTTTAGACAACATTTAGTCACAAAAATTTTTTAGTCACGTTTTTATGTTCATATACCGTCACATATTATTTTACATTTCAGGTGAAGTTTTCATCATGCAATCCGAGTGCAGATCACAGCCTTTAAGACTGCTTTGTCATCCTATATATGTAGTTCTGTTATGCTTAGAAAGCGGTCAGCACTCTTTGTAACTAATGATAAACTGTGTTGTACTGGTATCAAACTCATGTTGCTGTTGAAATGATCTGCTTCTTTGATATATTCATCTACTACCCTCTCCCACATCTTACAGATCCTATCCTTTTAATTGTTTTAATCATTTTATTGTGAAAAAACAAATTTTTTTTTTTTTAAAGTTCAAACTCTTCTATGGTTCGTGTGTGCTCATCAGGTTCTCACATTTCCTCTGACATGTCCATAGCATGTTGTATTTCCCTGTTCCTCCATGTAACCCATGTTAACTGGTGATGAAATGTGTGATGTCTGTGGCAATGATAGAGGGCCACTTAAAAACACTGAAATCGTGAAAAGGCAAACCTGACATTAAATCTCTCAAAGTGTGACTCAAAGACTGCAATAGTGTATCTAGGAGAAGTAGTGGGTGGTGAACAAGTGAAACCCATCCACTTAAGAACTGAAGCCATTGTGATGTTCTCAGAGCTGCAGCACAGTTTGGGGATGGTGGGTTATTACAGAGGTTTCTAAAAAAACGAATTCTTCTTGTTCGTATTAATATTATTATTTAATGATATAACTGCAACTAACCCTGAAGTCTACATTGTGGTGTGTTCAGGTATAATCTTAAATGCACCACATTTCAAACAGTTTTGAGCTACTGTCTGTGTTAGTGAAAACAACTTTTCAGCGTCACACTTAACCAACTTCTCAGATTTAATAAACTTGTCAAACTGGTTCCAGCGGCCCTCCACTGGCTGTTTGTTTACTTAGAACATATTTAAAAACTTTGTGTGCAACAAAAGGGAAATGTAACTCACGGCGGCATCTCATCTCTCCAACCCAATCACCATCGACACAGGTTTTGAACGGCCCACCCTCCATGCCGTAGTCTCTGTCACACACATATTCGACCTTTTCATTGTGTCTGTACGTGTTTCTAGTCGCTGTTTTGGTCTGTCCACCTGAAAGACGTGGTGGCGTCCTACATTGCTGGGCAGCTAAAAATTGTGGGCAATAACAGAGGAAAAACCAACATTAGATAATATTTTGTCACAATAATCACATTTTCACTCTGACCTGCTGTCATGCATCATTTTTCATTTGAAGTGAAATATTTGTCATACACCCTGTGCATCACTCTCCTTTACCTTAACACTGTGTGGCCATGTGTGACAAAGAATTAACCAGAAACAATGTTCACACAAACTAATTAGCACAAGAGCAGATCAGGCAGAGGACATTTTACTGATAACCTGAAATGTGTTTTTGCCTCAAAACAAACTATTAATTTCTGGTTTAAAGTGTGTGTAACTTACACTCATTCACACGACACCCCAAGAAATACCAAAAACAGCAATAGCAATCTTTTTCCATCCTTTGTACTGATAAACAGTAAGATCACAAGAGGACAAGTGTTGTACCTTCACATGTGGGAAGAGGATTGCTCCACTGTCCATTTTCCAAACATTCAAGCGTTGCATTCCCTTTGATGATGTGATTCCTGTTTTCACAAGCAAATGTTAAACGTTGTCCTTTTTTCATTTGATCGTCTGTTACATCTGTGGTGATTGTTAGACCTGCTGGTGTTTCAGGGACTCTACATTTCTCTGTTTTGAAAAAGAGAATCTGTTTTATTGTGAGGTTTACATTATAAACATGAAACCAAATCAGATTCAAAGTAATAAGACACTTTCTCACTACATTTTCAAACTAAGCAAGTTTTCCCTTTAAATATTTATTATTAATAGGCATTCAGTTTCTCATTGCTGTAATTAAGAAGTAATAAATGTCCAGTCTTTTAAGAAGTCAGAAAAGAATGGTAATTATTTTAAAAGTGATTAAAGGGAAGAATAATTGTCTAAACCTACAAACTGCACAACATGGGGGTGTTTGTATGAAAACTGCATTTTTTTTTATGTCTCCTTACCATCACATTCTATTGCTTTAGCCCACTTGCCATGTTGGCACGTTGCAGTGCCAATAATTCCTGCTCTATTCTTACACTGATATTCAATGATCTCTCCAGTCATGTATTTATTTTTCTCTGCTCTGAAGTCCAGAGACTCATCCATAAGCTGGTCACAGTACACTGAAAATACATAATAGTATTGTCAATATTATATACATTGTTACATACATTATTGATTTGACCAATAGTGCTGAAAATGAAGATAACGGCAGGTGTGTAAACCGAGGTACACATGCAGACTGTTCTAAGGCAAAAAAACAAAAACCAAACTAAAACAGTATATTTAAGGTTAGTTAAAGATTGTGCCTTTGGTACAATGTTGGGTTATATTATTTCCATTGTTTCGTCCCTCAAAGGACTACAGTCTTTCTCTACCCTTAATGAAGGGTGGGGAAAGAAAGATGAATAAAGATGAAATATGTCAGCAGGCAGAATGACAGACAGCAGTGTTTTTAACAGTTTTAAAGCTTATTCACAGCAATATTTTATTTTTATGTACGTACGTATACACTGAATATTGAGCTCCTTCCATTCCCCAGCTGTGCATTTAAGTGTGGCGTTCCCCTCTATTGTGTACTTATCACGACACTGATAAGTTACTTCAGAGCCAGATGGGTATTGCTTCCGATAACGAGTTGTAATAACAGCATTTTCAACTTTGGGTGGAGGGCTGCAGTTATCATGATTAGCTGTAAGACATCACAACATGTACACTATTAATTTACACTCTGTAATCTTTTCATAAAAACATGCATCAAAATAATGCTTGAGGTGACTCACATTTACAGATATCATCAAGTGATCCATTTAAATCCCATCGTCCGTCACGACAGGTTAATTCCTCAATCTTAGCAGAGTATCCTTCATTGCAATCAATGAATATCATTTCTTGGGTCTGTCCGTGTTGTTCAGTACTCCCTAGTATTCCTTCCCCATTAGGAATCTCAGGAGCTTCTCGACACTTTTGTTCCTCTAAGGTGGATATGATTACAAACAATCAGGCAAAATATTACAGATGGATGAAATCCATTTCCATATTTAAAAATGTGATCAGAATAAGCAATGGAAGAAACTCTGTATGAATGCACTTATTGTAAGATATTACAGAAAATATTTTCACACCAGTTTTCTTAAACATAACTGCAGATAAAACTCAAATGTTAAAAAGATGTTTAAAACAGATTTCAAAACTTATATTTTTCTACCTAAACATCTTATACTCCCCATCTTGACATTGGTATTGAACAAGTCACTGTGTTTGCTTCAAGCTAATAACAGAAGATACTTTAATTAGAAACTTTAATTACCAATACAGCTTTCAACTCCAGACCAAACACCGTGCACACATGTGGCTTCACCCCACCAGCCTTTGCTGAGAGGTTTGTAACCATCCTCACACCTGAAGTAAAGTTTGTCACCATGTTGCCAAACTTTAAGTCTGCGGTCAAAGCTCGTTGTTGGACATCCTGTTATAGCTATCAGAAAGACAGATATTACATTTAGATATTATCACAGAGCAGTCAGAATACATTCTTGTGTTATTAGTAGTGATTCATAGATAACATTATTCAACTATCTTTGGACTAGGCTTAAATATCCTTAATACTACTGAATAGACTGTGTAATGTCTGTTATTAAGTGACTAGCATTGAATCCTGCTGACTTTGGCAAACCTCCATTTCGTGTGCAGACTCAGGGAAGCAGAGGGAGCTCTTTGATAAGAGTAACATGCATTGCTTCACAAAAGAAAAATGTTTGTGGAGCTCATCAAGGAATCTAAAGACAAAGATAGACTAAAGATAGACTTCTGTCAGAGGGCCCGGTGGCGCCAGTGTCCGGCAGCCTCGCCTCTGTCAGTGCGCCCCAGGGCGGCTGTGGCTACAATGTAGCTTGCCATCACCAGTGTGTGAATGTGTGTGTGAATGGGTGGATGACTGAATGTGTAAAGTGCTTTGGGGTCCTTACGGACTAGTAAAGCGCTATACAAATACAGATCATTTACCATTCTGTAAAACCAGATGCTTTTCTGCAAGTTCCCCGATTTGAGAGAATTCATGTTGACTGAACTTTCATATTAGCTTCACTTTTCAGTCCTGAAAGCAATGCTCACCTTTTATATACAGTTTATACATTTGTCTTTTGTCATCAGTTGTTTACAACATTTATATTTGTCATGAAAAACAGTAGTCCTTGAATAACTGAATAAATGTATCCTTTTAAGTTTATTGCATTTTCTTACCTGTACATTCATTAGACCTATCCCAGCCATCTTCTCTACAGGTTAGAGTGAAACTTCCTTCATAACCTCTCCTGCAGTTATACTGGACACGATCGTTGTACCTGTATTCAGCCTGAATTTTTCCAGTAATATCTGCATTATTAAACTGTTGCCTCCTGCATTTTATCTCTGAAAGGAACAAAACCACATTTATTAAGCTTCTGCATTTACTTTGATTCAGATAATTTTGTCATGTAAAACATTCAGATACTTTCATATAATCTTTTAAGTAAAAGCAGCAGCTCCCCAGTGTAAATGTGATTCCATTTAACAGTTCTGTATTTTATATTTGAATATGTTCAGTCAAAGGACAAGAAAAATGTTCAGTTGTGGATTCAACATCCAGCTGAAAGTTGTTGTGGCAGTAGAAATGTTTCTTGCAGTCTGTACAGAAAATAGTATCCAGTGAGTATTTGTACACTCTTTCGGTTAGTGCTTGGTTAGTACACAAATAAACAAAAAAATGAATGTTATTACCATTTTCTCTCACTATGAACTATCACACAGAGTCTCTAAAATTTATATTGCTGGTTTGTAAGATTTTACTCTATGACTGAATGATCCTTTGAGGCTTCTGTTTGACCAAAGACATTCTGCAGTTCTCTCCTGTTTTCTCAAATATGGACTAATATTAAAGAAATTAAAAAGATCCTGTCAGAATTAGAAGAAAAGTGAACTAAACTCCACCATACCTTCACAAAGTGGATTTGGTTCCCATCCATCTCTGGTGCATGTGGCCCGAGTGACGCCATCTTTCCTCTTGTATCCTGATATACATGTGTACCTGACAGTATCACCCAATTTCTTTGTCTCATGACGCCAAGACGCCTCCCAGCGGGACAAAAGTCTATCTTGTGGACGGATACATGTAACCTCTGTAAAGAAAGAAAGACTGGATAATCTTCAAAAAATTGTTCATCATCCTCATGGCTGATTGAACTACATGAAAGCAAAGAACAGTGAGCTTAGAATATGTGTCTAAAGCTTTTGTAGTTTTATACCTTGACATACTGGTCTAACAGACCACTGTCCATCCTCATTGCAAGTAGTCTCAACTGAGCGCGTGCGGGTTCTCCAAATCCAGTATCTCTCCTCACATGTAACTGTTACCGTTTCACCAGGTGAAAACCTACTTCTATGAGCAGGTCTTACGAGGACACAGAGGACGCAGCGGAGGATCTGAGAACACGGGGCATAGAGGTGGTCCCCACACGCGCAAACTCGGGACCCAGCACCGAAGAGAAAGTATGTAACGCATTTTCATGGCAAGGACCACTCCTTGCCATGTCCCTCTCCATATGTGGATATGGAGAGGGACAAAGGGCCACGAATGGAAACTCGAGTCCGACGCAAACTGCGGGAATATAGAAGAGACTACTAAATATGAATGACAAGGAGGATAGGAGCTACACTCACAGGCAAGCAGTCTAAATAAGAAGGTAATATGCTCTATTTGGTTTCATTGTGTCCAAGTCGGTATGTTGATAGTTCAGTTGATCAGATTTATAAGTTACCATATATGTTGGACTCATCTAGTGTAAGTGGGATATACCAGTTGGACAGTCGCCACAACACTAGGGAAAGCCCCCACCGTATGGTGGGTCCTTTCTCTCCTCTCTCCAACAGGGACCTAAAGGGGTCGAATGATCCTGAGTATATGGACGACTCTATATTGGTTCTATTGTTTTTGTGTACTAATCTTAGTTTTGTGTTAACAGTGGGGGCACAATGTTTTATTTCAGTGACATTTGGAATGCACATTCATGGTTCTGTCTGGCGGTATAATAAAGCCAAATGTTAAAGGTACTCTCACTTAACGTAAATGGACTCCAAAGCCCGACAAAGCAGGGAAAAATTCTTAGTAAACCGAAAAGAGAGGATATTGATGTGGCATTTCTACAAGAGACACATTTGGTGGGCCTTGAGCACGAGACACTTAAGAGACAAGGTTTCAAGCACGCTTATTACTCTTCAAATGGTTTAAGACATACAAGAGGAGGGGGGTTATTTTAATATCAGGGAAGGTCATTCTTGAACACTTTGCTACAATTAGGGATAGAGAAGGCAGATTTATCCTGGTACAGGGCAAATTGGATGGGGAATTGATCACGTTCTATAATGTTTATATTCCTCCAGGTTCCACATTTGATTTCTATATGCAAGTACTCGAGAAAGTAGTGACAGAGGCACAGGGATTACTTGTCTGCGGAGGAGACCTTAATATTACATTAAAACCACATCTGGACGCATCGGGGAAGAGAATATCTCAATCACAAAAACTAACTAGAAAACTGAACCTTCTGATAGAGGAGATGGGATTGGTGGATACTTGGAGGCGTCTCAATCCAACGGCAAGGAACTATACTTACTATTCATCTCCACATGCAACTTATTTGAGAATAGACTACTTCCTCACTTTTGGTACTGATATGAACAAAATACACGAGTACCATATTGGGCCAATGGACCTTTCAATCATTGCCCTCAATATTTATCTTTAAACTCTACTCAAAGGAGAAAAATAACCAACTGGAAATTAAATTCTAGTATACTGAACGAACGGACATGTGAACAGTTGACAAAAGACATTGCTGAATACCTGGAATTCAATGATAATAATGGATTGAATTTATATAGCGCTTTTCAAGGCACCCAAAGCACTTTACAATGCCACTATTCATTCACTCTCGCATTCATACACTGGTGGAGGCAAGCTACGGTTGTAGCCACAGCTGCCCTGGGGCAGACTGACAGAAGTGAGGCTGCCATTTCGCGCCATCGGCCCCTCTGGCCAGCACCAGTAGGCAAGTAGGGTAAAGTGTCTTGCCCAAGGACACAACGACCAGGACAGAGAGCCCAGGGATCGAACCGGTGACCTTCCGGTTACAGATACACTTCCCAACCCCCTGAGCCACGGCCACGGTCGCCACGCCTGATAAAGATGAGTTACCCCCACCGATTTTGTGGGATGCGTGCAAAGCAGTGATGAGAGGAAAAGTTATTGCTATAACCTCCAATATTAAAAAATCCAAAGTTGCAAGATTCCAGAAGTTGCAGTTGGAACTATTGTAATTAGAGGCCACACATAAAAATACTATTTTTTTTTAAAGTTCAAACTCTTCTATGGTTCGTGTGTGCTCATCAGGTTCTCACATTTCCTCTGACATGTCCATAGCATGTTGTATTTCCCTGTTCCTCCATGTAACCCATGTTAACTGGTGATGAAATGTGTGATGTCTGTGGCAATGATAGAGGGCCACTTAAAAACACTGAAATCGTGAAAAGGCAAACCTGACATTAAATCTCTCAAAGTGTGACTCAAAGACTGCAATAGTGTATCTAGGAGAAGTAGTGGGTGGTGAACAAGTGAAACCCATCCACTTAAGAACTGAAGCCATTGTGATGTTCTCAGAGCTGCAGCACAGTTTGGGGATGGTGGGTTATTACAGAGGTTTCTAAAAAAACGAATTCTTCTTGTTCGTATTAATATTATTATTTAATGATATAACTGCAACTAACCCTGAAGTCTACATTGTGGTGTGTTCAGGTATAATCTTAAATGCACCACATTTCAAACAGTTTTGAGCTACTGTCTGTGTTAGTGAAAACAACTTTTCAGCGTCACACTTAACCAACTTCTCAGATTTAATAAACTTGTCAAACTGGTTCCAGCGGCCCTCCACTGGCTGTTTGTTTACTTAGAACATATTTAAAAACTTTGTGTGCAACAAAAGGGAAATGTAACTCACGGCGGCATCTCATCTCTCCAACCCAATCACCATCGACACAGGTTTTGAACGGCCCACCCTCCATGCCGTAGTCTCTGTCACACACATATTCGACCTTTTCATTGTGTCTGTACGTGTTTCTAGTCGCTGTTTTGGTCTGTCCACCTGAAAGACGTGGTGCCGTCCTACATTGCTGGGCAGCTAAAAATTGTGGGCAATAACAGAGGAAAAACCAACATTAGATAATATTTTGTCACAATAATCACATTTTCACTCTGACCTGCTGTCATGCATCATTTTTCATTTGAAGTGAAATATTTGTCATACACCCTGTGCATCACTCTCCTTTACCTTAACACTGTGTGGCCATGTGTGACAAAGAATTAACCAGAAACAATGTTCACACAAACTAATTAGCACAAGAGCAGATCAGGCAGAGGACATTTTACTGATAACCTGAAATGTGTTTTTGCCTCAAAACAAACTATTAATTTCTGGTTTAAAGTGTGTGTAACTTACACTCATTCACACGACACCCCAAGAAATACCAAAAACAGCAATAGCAATCTTTTTCCATCCTTTGTACTGATAAACAGTAAGATCACAAGAGGACAAGTGTTGTACCTTCACATGTGGGACGAGGATTGCTCCACTGTCCATTTTCCAAACATTCAAGCGTTGCGTTCCCTTTGATGATGTGATTACTGTTTTCACAAGCAAATGTTAAATGTTGTCCTTTTTTCATTTGATCGTCTGTTACATCTGTGGTGATTGTTAGACCTGCTGGTGTTTCAGGGACTCTACATTTCTTCTCTGTTTTGAAAAAGAGAATCTGTTTTATTGTGAGGTTTACATTATAAACATGAAACCAAATCAGATTCAAAGTAATAAGACACTTTCTCACTACATTTTCAAACTAAGCAAGTTTTCCCTTTAAATATTTATTATTAATAGGCATTCAGTTTCTCATTGCTGTAATGGAGATGTAATCAATGTCCAGTCTTTTAAGAAGTCAGAAAAGAATGGCAATTCTACCCTTAACCAAGTGTAGAGAAAAAAAGATGAATACAGATGAAATATGTCAGCAGGCAGAATGACAGCCAGCAGTGTTTTTAACTTGACTCCAGTTTTAAATCTTATTCACAGCAATAGTTTATTTTGATGTACTATAGTGAGCTCTTTTTTTCATAGGTATTGTTTAGCTGAGTTGACGAATAACTGTTCAATTGCTGGGAAGTATATGTTAACACACACTGAATGATCCAGATGAACAAACTACCAAAACATCTGTGTTTATAGCAGTGCTAATGATTGCTGACAATCTGTTTAATGTAGTGAATTTAATTAGCAGCACCTGGCAGAAAAATACAACCTTAATTCCTATAAAAGTTCTTCACACTTGAATCTTCTAATGTGGACAATAGTTGCCCATTATTTCCTTTAAGCAGGGCAGACTGATCAACAGTGAATGAAATGATATCTCGGCAGAGAAAATTCCCTATTGTTGACAGATATTGATAACCACAGCTATCAGTCATTGGATATCATTCGAAACTGAATAGTTTTGAACAAAAACCCGATATTCTAATTTCATTCTAGTTTCAGTGTGCATTTTTGCCTTAGACAACTAAGCTTTCAAATCCCCTTGTTAATTTTAGATTAAAATGGTATCAAGCTTCAATCATTTACATTAAACCTCAACAAATCTCCTTTAGCTACAGCATAACAGGGAGAACAAAACTAGCAAATATATATTTTAAACTGGCACCTTAAACTGGTGGGTACTTAAGGGACTGAACATTTCTGTGTTTTGAAGAAGAGAATCTGTTTTACTATGAGATTTACAGTATGAACAAGAAACCAAATGTGATGCAAATATCTGAATAAATCAGCATTACATTTTCAATATATAAAAAAAACTTGAAAGTAAAAGATTTCAGTATAAAAAATACGTTCATGAAGAGACATTTTCCAAATAGACAGGTGTCTCTTTCTTAAAATGATTAGGAAAGATTAAAAAGATGAAAACTGGAAAATGTATCCAGTTCAGTAATATTTATGTGATGCTAGTTCACAACAGCCGTTATCTCAAGAACCTACAATATTAGACATAAACAGCAGATCAAAAATATAGGATTAGGATTAGAATACTTCCTATGATGACTTTGACCTTACAGGGTTCATCAGGATCATTATATTAATGATTTATGTCAGAGGTGTGGACTCGAGTCACATGACTTGGACTTGAGTCAGACTCGAGTCATTAATTTTATGACTTTAGACTTGACTTGAAAAAATGTTCTAAGACTTGTGACTTGACTTGGACTTTTACACCAATGACTTGGGACTTGAATTGGACTTGAACCGGTTTACTTGAAAAGACTTGATATTTCACCCCAAATATAAAATTTAACATGCATATTATATAGAGATTGAAAATGTGACGTCATTCACGGGTAGAACCGCAAAGGATTCTGGGAACTCGTGGCAAGCGGTACTAGCGCACGCAGGCTTTCAATTAAAATCAGTCACACAGCGATAAAAAGAAACACAAAAATGTCAAGAAGCTGTTGTATTATTAACTGCAATAGCCGGTCGCATGACAGCCACGGGAAGCCGACGGGTAAAGAGATTGGTTGTTATCGGATTACGTCGTGGAAGAGAAATTGTTCGAGCCATGTTTCCGAAGTAACAAAGAGGCGACTGGATTGCAGCCATTCAAAGATCAAATATAACGTCCTAGAACACTCCAGCTCACAGGTTAGTCTGCTCCAAGCATTTACACAAAGGTCAGTCTGCTGTTGTAGTTAATACGTCATTTTTTTTAACATAATTGGTGATATAGGTTACAAGCAAGTCTGGCGCTGAACAGAAATTGTCGCGCTATGCTCCTTTATTTATTGTGCATAAATAGTAAATTGTCCTGACACAATATTGCGTTTCGCTTCTGTTATTATGGTACATTGACAAAAACACATACTTTTATTCACAGGATAAAACAGGTTTTTTGTATCACTAATTGCCCAGTACGATTACAGCATACAATATTATTGTCACTGCTACATTTCTGTAACGCGTACCAGAAATTATTTCCACTACTAATTAATTACCGTTGAGCTCAAAGGTTATATTAATAAACGGTTAATGAATGTGTATTTATGATGACGATTTGTGAGACTGGTAAACTTATGATACGTACGATGGTCTTTACTTTCTACACGGTGCATTTCAAGGTCCTGCACCCATCCGTCGGTAAACTGTACCTGGGCTTGTTGCAGTGACCGGAAGTTACTAAACTTCATGAGTGTATGCACTCACTCCAAGAACCGTATAATTATAAATATGCATATAAATATGCTAAGATGAGATAGCTGACTTCATCTAACTAGCAAATGTTTTCCAGGCTACGTTGGTGATACAGTTTTTTTTAATGTGTATGATATTTTTGTCATGCGATTTTAAAGCTGGTCCTACAACCGCATCCAAGAATAACATGCAGCGTATCTCAGAACTGTCGGTGAAAATTATTCTTGGAGCTAGGTTTAATTGAGCTGCATTTTAAAGAGGTGCAATTTCACAATTTGTGTATATTTTCTAAGTTCACTATTTTGTATGTGTTGAGAAAAACACAGATTTTAAAATTACATGGTCTAATATTTACATTTAGTATAACTGCAACATTATTTTTTCGTTTGTTTTTTTTAAAGACTCGAAAGGACTTGAAATTCAAAGTTTCAGACTTGTGACTTGACTCGGACTTTTACACCAGTGACTTGAGACTCGACTCTGACTTGCCTGACATTACTTGAGACTTGACTTGAGACTTGAGGATAAAGACTTGAGACTTACTTGAGACTTGCAAAGCAATGACTTGGTCCCACCTCTGAATTATGTGATACAAGGGCAACAACACAACTGCTACAGAATGCTGATGTTTTCCTGCAATACAAAATTGCTCCTAACAGCAACTTAAAACAGAAACCCTTATCATAGTCACAGCTCATTTCTGTTACCTCACGTCATTGTGGTAATAAAAGTACACATACCAGAGCAAGAAGGAAAGGGGGAATTCCATTGTCCATTTTCTAAACACTCAATTTCTGTAGACCCAATTAGTACACGTGTATTGCTGCAAAGAAAACGCAATTTATGTCCAGTCGCCATTATTTCATTTGATGGTGGTAATCCAGCTACGTAGAGATGAGGATCCATAACACCGATTTTACAAGATCGATCTGAAAAAAGCAAAATATGTAGAATATATGTGAGTTTATGTAACAAAGCTGCAAAGAGCAAGCAAGAGAGTAGTTGGTTTTAGTGAACACCAGAAGAGCGGAAAAAATCATGAAATCTTATTGGATATTTAAATTATGCTTCAAAATACACAAAGATCAAACCTGAACTATTGCCATATTGTTTAAACAGGCATTGCATTTTGTCAGTAAAGGGATTTAAACATGTTCTTACCTATGCAAGTCGGGAATGGATTATTCCATTGTCCGTCTTCTCCACATATCAGCACAGAAATTCCATTCAGATACTTCCCAGGACCATCACAGCTGAATGTGAGGATGTGATTGGGACGTATGGGAATACAATTTTCTGGTAAACCTTTCACTGTTAACCCTTGAACTGTAGGAGGAGGGTCACATCTGGAAGATGAAACTAAGGTAGAAGAAGAAGAAAAAAAAACAGTTCAAAAGGCAAGATTCAGATGTAGAAATCACTGGCCAGAATCTTTATATTTGCTGCAGTTTTTATATTTGCCAGATCATGTCAGAATCCATTTTGCCAGGTTTCAATGTGTGTCTGTATTTGTGCTGGAGACACGAAGGTTCAGACCAGTGGAGATAAACCACTGTCAAAACTACAGCTGTGGTCAAAAGTTTTACAATCATCACGGATCAACATGGATACCATTGTAATTTTGGGCTTTGAATGATTGTTGAAATCCTGTTTTTAAGTGTGGAATGACTGATTTAACATTGAGCACTCAATTTTTTTTAAAAAGATGTATGACATGCAATCATTCCACCCTGGAATGGAAAACGTTTATCTAATTTCCAGGCAAATAGTTTCAAAATATCTGCCCTTTGCAAACTGTTTACAAGGACAACCTGTGTAAGCAAACCATCTGCTGTGTCAGTTTAACACGCTAAGATTTAATTCATTAACCCTATAAGTTCCCTTATGTAGGGTGGCTAACTTTAACTCTAGCCTATATTTTGGTGAAAGAAAAAATACAATGCTTCTGGAAAAAATGTGAATAGTTTTTGACCTGTCAGTAAGTCTGACTTTTCTGTCACAGTCTGGCTGAGGCAGACTGTATGTGTTGTGAAAAAGGACTCAAGTGCAAACCAAAAACTATGAAACGTGATGTGGATTAACAAAAAACAAGCAGTTTATTAAGGCTTGCAAAATAAATACAAACAAAGGGCATGGGTGAAACTAAACAATAACCTAAACTGGGTGAACTAAAAATTAAACATGAAAAAACCTTAAACATGGAGAACTGACATGATACCTAAAGACATGGTGTGGACGAGCAGACGACCTGAAGGAATGACTGAAAACACATGGCACAAATAATTTGTGTGCTTTCTTATTTGTTGCAGATCACCTGATTGTTCTGTAAATAGATTTAAACGGTTATATGCCTGAGGCATTGGCTGCATTTTTAGTTAAATAGTACCATATAACTTTCTTTGCAAAACTTGTGCATAATATTTAGAAATGTACAATTTCTATTTGCATTTCAAGTTATGAAAATGATTCGTTAAACATGTTTGTGGGTTTTACAGTAAAAAAATATAACTTTTTTCTACTCGGATTTTGAATTTTTTCTCTGAATTTAGATCAACTATGGTAATATAGTATGCCAAAATGAAAAAATAACTCAAATTTCAGATATTTCAGGTTGTGCTGAAAATAATGATACCAAACAAGTAGTCAAAAATGGCCAATTATACCCTGGACCCCAGAGGGTTAAACTGATCTTTCTGACATCGAGATGCTGGGTCATATTTCATAATGACTTGACAGAAACATTGTTGAATAAAATGATGACTGATGTGAATTCAAATATATTTGGAGTCTGATCTGACATGACAAAGTCTCTACATATTAAAAATCATTTAGAATTAAATTCTGATTTTGCCTGTGTGCAGGAAAAATATATATAGAAATAAAGACCGTCATAGCAGTCTTAATGAAGGCAGGACACATCTGAGTAAATGAGATTATATGTCCAAGGAGATAATACCAAATGAAGTTCATACGTAAGTTCAATAAGAACAATCTGTAGTCACACATTTCTGCTTCCCTGGTGTTTGTTGGCTAATCTAAGCTTTACATCATTTCCACTTTCCCATGCTGTGAAGCTAATTGTGCAATCACTGGTCTAGCCCAATCAGATTTCTGCTGGCTGTCTTCCGGCCAATCAGTCTCCACTCCATGTACTTTAAATCTCACTGCTCATCGGTCATTCTCCCAGGCTTCCATTCAAGCCTCAATCTTCATTTCCAGAGTGTAATCACCAACAACCTAAATTGAATTCTATAGATCAATAAATTATGTTAAATTCATTTTAATGATCTCTGCTTATTGAACTGTAGTCATTCACATGAGAGTGAGAGAAGAAAAGAAAGCTTTTGAACTCACGGTAGCACGACCCCCTTTGGAGTGGCTGCCAGCCCTCAGTTGTACATACGTATTTGATGGTGAGAGCTGATGTATAGCCAGGTTCGCAAGCAAAATGTATCATGTGTCCTGCTTGATACTGAGATGTTCTTGTCTCTTGTGTTACTTGGGCATGGGGAACATCTGGAAGCGTTGAACATGCTAATACACAAAACAATATAAAATGGGAAAAGAAGAGAAAAATACACAAAGATTGAAAACATACTGAGTGACTAAGCCAAGATATACATGTGTGTATAAGGAAATGACTACCCGTCATTGCTACGAACGATAGTAATGCCAGTAATGTGCAGTTGTGTTAGGACAGGCAACCTGCGGCTCCGGATACGCATGCGGCTCTTTTGTCTTTATACTGCGGCTCCAGGTGGTTTGGGAAAATAAATTAGAAGTATTTAGCTGAAGTGTATTTTTTGTATTAGTTCTTTTTAAACTTGTAGTTCTAAATTGGAAGATTATTGTGACATTGAAATATAAAAATAGAATTATATTTTATTTTTCATCGCTCAAAATAAGCGTCACACTCGCGGAAGCCGGTATACCCGCCGAAACGCCGTGCATTTATCGAGACTTTCAACCCCAGGTAGGCCAATTATGGATCTTCGGATCCACATTATGTCAGCAGCTGTTCTCCTCCGTGAACTATGTTAAAACAAACACCGCTCACGCCTCACAGATGACAGCTTACAGTCCTGCGTAAAGATGAAAGTGACTTTGTACAGCCCCGATTTGCAGACGCTGTGCGCAGAGGTTCAGGAGCAGAAGTCTCATTGTAAACATATCACAGCAGACCCGACGATGTTTCCATGGACATGCTTTTCAGCATCTCTTTATTGACCACTCTTCACACACGGTTGCTGTAAGCATACAGCCGGCTGTAGCTTTTCAGCTCACAGTCCGACAACACAAGAGCAGAGAGAGCACAGACTTTAAGTAGACGAGGCGTGATTGCGGGTCCCGCTCAGGTGCGTCCGACTCCCATGCAGTGGCGCTGCAGACCACGCCTCGCCACACACATTAACCAGGTAAAATACATATTTAGGCAGAATTTTGCAAATATCTATTTTTCATTTTTTAGCAGCATAGTGCTGTATATATTGTAAAAAAACAATATATACAGTGTTATTTTCATTTTTGATGTCAACAAGTATTTGCGGCTCCCAGTGTTTTCTTTTGCGTGGAAACCGGGTCCAAGTGGCTCTTTGGGTGTTAAAGGTTGCTGACCCCTGTTTTAGGTCAAGGGTTGTTGAGGCTGGCTGAGCTCTGCTGGCCATCACCAAATTTGAGCAGAGGAACATGGGTAATCATGCTTTGGAACAATCTTTCTGATGTGATACTTTTTTACTTTTATAACCAGGCCTATTGTGTGCCTCCAGAAAATGTACCTATTTAGCTCTAAACCCAACGCCTTACCTGACGTGTAATGGGTCGATCCTATGAAAATCCATTTATTAATGCTGCTCTTGGTATGCTTTACAACTTTTTGTGTTTCATTTTTTTAGCTTTTCACGTGACATTTTTTGGGGGTACATAGCATGTAGTATGGTTGGGTTAGAGTAAGAGTCAGGGTAATGCTGTCATTAATGAACCCTAACAAAAACAAAATATGCACTCTGTAATATACATAATTGAGGTATTCATACACTTTTCATGACTGTAGAGTTTTTGACGATTTAGTAATATAAGAAAAAAAAACACATTTACATGAGTTATTACATCCACAGTGCAGCAATAGCACAAGTTTAGTTAGTGATGATAAAAACATGAAGCCATGCAACTTACAGTAGCACTTTCCCTGATGGACAACCAGCCAACCATCAGCTGTGCATACAAATTTCGAGATCTGATCTGATATGTAACCAGATTCACAAGAAAAATGTATCACATCTCCTTCCTGGTACACAGCTTTGCTGGTTCCTTCTGACACATGAGCGTGAGGAACATTTGGGAGCTCTGAACACACTAAAAGAGAAAAAGTTACAATTCGTCACATATAAAGTTGTTAAAAAACAATGACTGAAGCTCTACAAGGAAAACAGTTACAAAATCAAAGTATGTCTACAACCATTCTCCTAAATGGTTAAGACCACAAAACAGTTGCATCTACATAATTTGTGGATATACTTCACCTAATAACACAGATAGCAGGATTTATGTTTGACATACATAATTAAAGAGTAATATAAGAAATGTACCATTAATTACCATTAATGGTAAAGGGAAAAAATAAGTATAAGTATAAAATTACTAGAGCCCCCCCCCCCCCCCCCCCTTCAAAGAAAACCCCCAAAATAAAACAAAAACAAGCAAAAAACCCATAGCAAGTAGTAAAATCATCTATAATTACTATTTTGTCCTACATTATATTACTACCATATATATGTATGTTAACACAAAAATATACATATTTTAGGGTTGTGTGAATGCATGTAAATTCAAATAGTTGTAATAGTGTAAAAATAAGACAATTACATTCATACTGTGCTTTTCCCCCTGCTGTAAGTAAATACCTGTGATGACCACACGCAGTGTATATGTCACTCTTCTTAAAGTCTAACTGCCTTTCCACAAAGGTAAAACATGTGATTTTAGGTACACTGAAAAACGATAATAGATCACTTTACCGTTTTGTGACAAAGAAACTTCCACACACCCCCACAGCTGGAGAAACAGAAGGATTAAAGACAGCTTCATGTTCTTTTGACGAATGCTTTCTGAGGAGAATTTCAGTAGCTTCATTGTTCAGTGACCTCCCCCAGCTCGAACTCCACCCAGAGAGATCAGGTCACAGCACAGACTGTCCAGTGGCTCTGTCCAAATGTCTCTATTTAAATACAACCTTGGACTCCTGTTGTACAAGTGCTACGGAGAAGGACTGGATAGGTGGTTAGGTGTACAAAGCACAGGACTTTCAAATGTACTTTGCTAGCGTTTACAAAGAATTTTCAGAAAAAGAGAAGATATCCAGTGATGCGCAGTTTTCTTGCTGATAGAGCCTCGCTGATGCCAGGGGTTAAGGGAGAATGGCCAGAATGCATCGAGTTGGTGGGAAGGCAAAAGTAACTCAACTTAAATGATAAGTGGATGCTGGACTCCAGGCCTAAAAAGACTGTGGAAAAGGGGTTGTTTCATTGTTAGGCCATGAAACCCAAAGCCCCAAGACTTTCAGCAGAGTTAAACTTATGTAAGAATTAAAACAGACCCCGTGATGCT
The DNA here is from genome assembly GCF_057382095.1 of Aulonocara sp. 'chitande type north' Nkhata Bay. Lineage (NCBI taxonomy): Eukaryota > Metazoa > Chordata > Actinopteri > Cichliformes > Cichlidae > Aulonocara > Aulonocara sp. 'chitande type north' Nkhata Bay. The sequence continues at coordinate 11,434,409 of NC_141360.1, forward strand.
TTTATTAAAATAACATTACATGCAATTACTGTTACATGTGTGTACATGTGTGTGCTCATCTAGGTTACAAAAACACTTTAATAGCAGGTATGATCTCCTGCCAAAGGGAGGGAGTTTGTTATTTTATTTATTTTTTACTTCTTTTTGTTATCTTTATTTAATCAGAATATGTTCAGACTGGAAAGATAGGGCCACCATTTTGTGTATTTGTCCACAAAGGATTTATGAATGACTTTGATTTTACACAAAAAAAAAGATGTACTGGAAGAACACAGACTGAGTACATAGGCTTTTATTAAAATGACCACACACATCAGTGCACTAATCATTTATAGATTTGCGTGCTCATGCTCATCGTATCCAATAGACAGAAATGTTACTGGCATGTGGGCAGATGCATTACGCCTTCAATGCACGTCTGACGCATTTCCAAACTGCCAACACGTCTTCCCCTGCTACATATGAACTCAATTACATCATTATGTTCTGAATACAGCTTATCATCGCTGACATATCTGAATTGAATATTGTGTTTGCTCATGTCTTCTCTATTTACAGTGCAGGGTTCTGTAAGAGTTAAGAGAAAAGATTTTGTTAATGTCAGTACAGTACACCAATGCAGGAATGCACAACATATATCATATATAACTATTCAAGTCTTGATTACAAAGGCACAGTGCTTAAAACCAAGCAAGTCTGATAAAATGCAATCTGTATCTGTATCAAAACTCCAGATATAGTACAGACCTCACACAATATCAAATTATGAAAGTCTAATGTTAAATTGTCTTAATTTTCCCATTTTTTTAAATAACATAAAACAGAGCGCATCTAAGAACATGAAGCCCCCAAATTCTGCATCCTTTCTCAAATAAATTATGTCAACAGCTTGAAAGGCTGATTCCTGTGTAAACTCAATTTTCTCTAAATTTAAGAGTAAAAAAAACTTGGGACCCCTAAAATACTTTTACATATGCAGAATCTTAGAAAATACAACATAATATAGCTATAACTTACTGAGGCATCTCATCTGTCCAGTCCATTTACCATTTTCACAGGTTTTATATGGTGTACCTTCCATTTTGTAGTAATTTTGACAGATATACTCAACCCTTTCTCCATGGCTGTATTGCCTTTTAGTACTGATTTTGGTGTCTCCATCTGAGAGTGGTTGTGGTTTCCCACAACCCACAGGATCTTAAATAAATATAGACAAAAAACAAACAAAAAACTTGAAATTGTTAATATAACATTTTTTAATATCTACTCACAATACTATTAGTACCATTATGCAACATCTTACAGTAAATTTTTGTGTAAATCTTTTAGAGATTCAACTCTCCAAATTACTGGGGGTTTATTCCGACTTCTCTTTTTTATATTTACAGCTGTTATTAACATGAGCAGCTTATCTGGGCGCTTATTACTGACTGGGCTTCGCATATGTACATGACATTTCCTACACAGTGATTGTAATTAGGATCAACCGCAAGACTTGTCCAAAAACATTTCCCGTGTAATTTTTGCCTGAGTAAAAGTAACCGTAACTGTTTTGGGGATTAAAAAATGTGATTAAAGCCTCCTGAAATTGCAGTGCACTGTGACTGGATGATCTTTTCTTGTCACATATTATGGGTGAGTTGACATAGAAAAAAACTGGCTTACCTCCGCATGTTGGAAACGGATCGCTCCACTGTCCATTTGCCAAACATTCAACTGTTTTATTGCCTTGCATAAAGTGGTTACGTCTAAGGCAAGTAAAGGTTAGCTTTTGTCCTTTCTTTAGCCGATTGCCTTGTATGTGTGATGTGATTCTTACACTGTCTGATATTCTTGTGACTTTGCATTCATCTGTTTTAAAGAAGACAGTCTTTTAATCTTTCAGTTTAAAGTGTAATGCAGCAGTAGTCTAGACCCAAAGGAACCAAATAAAATGTAAATCTTAATCGTTATATAAGTTTAACAAATGAAATATAATGATTACATAATTGTTACACAAATATATGGACATTTAAAAAACATGTCAAATCACGTCAGCTTTTCTCAGTTAAAGTAAACCTACCAGAGCAGGATGGAAAGGAAGCATTCCAGTACCCAATTTCTAAACACTCGATTACTTCAGAACCTTCCAGTTTATACTGATCAGCACAACGAAAATGTAATGTGTCCCCAGTCCTTATCGCTTCATTCCCTTGTGGTAATCCAGTTACCTGCAGATTAGGGTCCATTACTCCAACTGCACAAGGGATTCCTGAAAACAATAAGTAAAAGTCATTATTGCGATTGTAGACATAATAAAGTTTTTTTTATTATGCCCTGTGAATGCTACTATTAAACATGGAGAAGCTTATTTAAAGATAACCAAACATGCATTTTGAGAGTTAAACACGAGCAAGGATACTTCCTTTATACTATTTTTATAGTTTTGCACATAGCGGCTGCAAAATGGCTCCATAGTGTTCCCCTCTGAATTGCAAGAAAGCAGAATGCAAAGAATGGACTATGCAGAAATATAAAGAGATCTACATCTTACTGAGGCATCTCATCTCTCCAGTCCATTGACCATTTACACAGGTTTTGTACGGCCCACCCTCCATTCTGTAGTAATCCTGGCAGATGTACTCAACCCTTTCACTATGACTGTACTGCAGTCTGGAACTTTCCTTCGGGTCTCCATTTGAAAGATGTGGTGGTTTCTCACAACCCTCGGCAGCTACAAATATGGGCAACAAAAATAGAAGTTTAAAAATGTTTTCATCACAATAATCACATTTCACCATGAGTGACACATCACATACCTTGATCAATTAAATTAAATTAATTACGTTTTATTCATATACCAAGAATTCATAAAAAATGTTTTTGCAAGATGCTTCATAATGTAAGGTGAAGACGCAAGAGCACAAAAAGATAAGGAAAGATAAATAAACTATATGAGAAAGAAGCAAGTCACAACTAAATAGAGGGGAGTGAAGAAGAAGTGCTAAAAGTATGAACCTCTAGTAGCATAACCTGAATGCCTGATAACAGCAAAAAGATGTACTGAGGTACTGGACTGTAAGTATATGTTCATGAGTTCAAGGTTCATGTAAGAAAAAAGCCGAAAGGTGTATTAGGTGTCCTAAGTCAGTGTTTCCCAACCTTTGGGAGCCACGGAACATATTTCACATTCGAAAAAACATCACCAAACAAAAATGCCACAAAAGTATATTGATAATTTTTACCTGCACACCAAGCATAGCAGAATTGGTTTGATCTGCTCCCAGTATACCCTTTTTGCTTTCTTCTGACCACTACTCATGCTAGGGCCTCCATCTGGGTCAGAATTTTCCCCAGGACCAGGTCAGACTGATTACTTTTTCTTTTCAAATATTTATCTGTTGCTATTACGTGCTCCATTGTTTTACAGCATGAGTATTATGTAATTTCTTCTTTGTCTTCTTCTGTTTTAATGGCAGTTGGCAACCCATTTAATTAGAGCAGGTAGTTGTACTACCCTCTATTGGAAGAGAATGAAATTGTTCTGCCCATTACACCGATCGCTTAGAGTAGTAATCAGGTGGAATCAGATAATCTTCCATGGCACACTTGATCATTGCTCACAGCACACCTATGTGCTGCGACACAGTGGTTGGTAAACACTGTCCTAAGTGACTGGTTGGGTTATATACAAGCACCAGTTCTTGCTTTATATGTCATGTGATACCATCGCAGGTGCAATATGGATCCACAGGAATTGGTACAAATCTTGAGCAATATATATTTAAAATGTAGTACACAGGGTATATACAGCAAGCTCATTTCTCATACCTAACAGGACGACTGAAATTTTCACATTTTTCGAGTGTAAGCAGAGGACCTTATAAATATACACTGTTAAGCTAGTTCAAACTACAAATGTCGATAAAAGTAACATTGCTGGTGTGTTGACTGAAAGACTTACTTTCACATACTGGCACAGTACTACTCCATCCGTCCAACTGACAAGTTCGGGTGCCATCGCTATCTCCCATTGTATACCTGCAATTACAACTCATATCTGATAAGTGATTGATAAGTGCGCATGCGCCAACCAGCGTGCAGCCTGTTACAGTCGCTCCTGCTTTTCTCTTAGTTTAGCTCTTTTTTCTTACGTATTCTTTTTTTTTTCTGACTTGTATTTTCCTCCGTTTTCTATCTCTTACTCAATCATGTGGATTGAGAGAGTTTTTGTTCTTCTGGTGGCCGTGGAACTGTTACTTTTATCATGGAACGGGACCGCGGCACATCTCCTACACGCACGGACTGTTTACTCCAGAGATCAGCTGATCGCCCTGATGCCGGCCGGCTCGCTGGCCAGGCCCGCAGAAGTGCCCGCAGAAGTACCAGCTGAAATTTGGAGGAAAACACATCGGGGATGCAGAGGTCAAGGACAGAAGAGAAGAAAAAAGGTGACGGTGAGACAGCGGAGGCTCGAAGCGAGGAGGAGGTTTAAACCGTGTCTGCCGTCTATCGTGATGGGAAGTGTGCGATCGTTGGCAAGTAAAATCGACGAGCTCTCAGCACTGGTACGGAGTCAGAGGGAATACCGAGAGTGTAGCCTGATGTGTTTCACCGAATCATGGCTGCACCAGGTCATTCCCGATGAGAATGCTTCCGTGGAAGGCTTCCACACTGTTCGGGCGGACAGGGACAGCATCGCTAGCGGTAAGCGTAAAGGAGGTGGGCTTGCTGTTTTAGTTAACAACCGGTGGTGTAACCCTGCCAACATAACAATCAAAGAAAGGATTTGTTGCCCGGACACTGAACTGTGTGCTGTTGGACTCAGGCCGTATTATTTACCCAGGGAATTCTCTCACGTCATCTTGGTGGCTGTTTATGTTCCCCCCTCTGCTAACCCCACAGCTGCATGTGACACTATCCACTCTGCCATAGCTCGGCTACAGACTCAGCACCCGAGTGCCTTTATTGTGATCTCGGGTGACTTCAACCATGTATCACTGGACAATACACTACCAACATTCAAACAATATGTGGACTGTCCCACCAGGGGAGAGAAAACTTTAGACTTACTGTATGCTAACGTCAAGGATGCATACAGCTCCTCCTCCCTCCCCCCACTTGGTAGGTCAGATCATAACCTGATTCACCTCACCCCCCGCTATGTGCCAATTGTGAGGAGGGAACCTGTGACCACCAGGACTGTTAGGAGGTGGTCAGAGGAGGCAATAGCGGAACTACAGGGCTGTTTCGAGGTGACCGACTGGGAAACACTCTGTGAGCCTCACGCCGAGGACATCAATGGGCTTACTGAGTGTATCACAGACTACATAACTTTCTGCACCGACTCCATTGTTCCAGCTCAGACTGTTCATTGTTACCCAAATAACAAGCCGTGGGTGACTAAGGACATCAAAGCCCTCCTCAACAACAAGAAGAGGGCTTTCAGAGGGGGCAACAAAGAGGAGGTGAGGAAGGTCCAGGTGTTACTAAAGGACAAGATCAGAGAGGCTAAGGACAATTACAGGAGGAAGCTGGAGTGGAAACTCCAGCAGAACAGCATGAGAGAGGTGTGGAGGGGCATGAAGACCATCACTGGATTCAGGCCAACCAACAGCAGGGGAGCTGAGGGAGGTGAGAATAGAGCCGACGAGTTGAATCTGTTTTTCAATAGATTCGACACCACAGTGTCTGCTTCCACCCCCACAACCTCACCTGCAGTCAGCCTGGAATCCAGAGCCACACCACTGTGCCAGCCTCTCTCTTCACATGTTGCCTCCTGTGAGATTCCTGACACCCCTCCCCCACCCATCACCTTCACTCAATACCAGGTTGAGATGCAAATGAGGAGACTTCACTCAGGCAAGTCTGCTGGACCAGACGGAGTGAGTCCCCTTGTCCTCAAGGCCTGTGCCCCCCAGCTGTGTGGAGTCTTTCATAAACTGTTTATGCTGAGTCTGAGTCTGCAGAGGGTCCCGGTGATGTGGAAGACATCATGCCTCGTCCCTGTACCAAAGACGCCTCGTCCCAGTGGCCCCCAGGATTACAGGTCCGTGGCACTGACCTCCCACATCATGAAGACCCTGGAAAGGCTCATCCTGGACCAGCTGCGACCCATAGTAAGACCACATCTGGATCCCCTTCAGTTCGCTTATCAGCCTCGTCTCGGAACAGAGGACGCCATCATCTACCTGCTCAATCGTGTCTACACCCATCTGGACCAGCCGGCGAGCACTGTGAGGGTCATGTTTTTTGACTTTTCCAGTGCTTTCAACACCATCAGGCCGACCCTCCTGGGTGATAAGTTAGCAGCGATGCAGGTGGATGCTTCTCTGGTGTCCTGGATTGTTGATTACCTGACAGGAAGACCACAATATGTACGTCTCCCACAGTGTGTGTCTGACAAGGTGATTAGCAACACAGGGGCACCACAGGGGACTGTCCTCTCCCCCTTCCTCTTCACCCTCTACACCACAGACTTCAGCCACTGCACAGAGACCTGCCATCTTCAGAAGTTTCCTGATGACTCTGCGGTGGTTGGATGCATCAGCAGGGATGATGAGACAGAGTACCGGGCTGTGGTCGACTCCTTTGTCACGTGGTGTGAGCAGAATCATCTGCAGCTCAACGTGGCAAAGACCAAGGAACTGATCGTGGACTTCAGGAAGACCAGGAAACACTTGACCCCTGTTTCAATCCAGGGGGTCAGTGTTGACATTGTGGAGGACTATAAATACCTTGGAGTACACATTGACAATAAACTGGACTGGGCTAAAAACACCACAGCACTTTACAGGAAGGGCCAGAGTCGTCTCTATTTTTTGAGGCGACTGAGGTCCTTCAACATCTGCCAGAAAATGCTGAGGATTTTCTATGAGTCTGTGGTGGCCAGTGCGATCCTCTATGCTGTTGCATGCTGGGGGAGCAGGCTGAGGGTCGCAGATGCCAACAGACTTAATAAACTGATCCGTAAGGCCAGCAATGTTGTGGGGATGGAGCTGGACTCCCTCAAGGTGGTGTCGGAGAGGCGGATGCTGTCCAAGATAAAGACAATGTTGGATAACACCTCCCACCCACTCCATGACATGTTGGTCAGTCACAGGAGCTCGTTCAGTGAGAGACTGAGATTACCGAAAAGCACCACTGAACGACACAGGAGGAAATCATTCCTGCCTGTGGCCATCTCCCTGTACAACGCATCCACTTAACACACTGTTTGCTGCTACAACTACACATGTTTCTTTTCCAAATATTTATTTATAAGTGACTTATGTATGTATGTATGTATATATATGTATATATTGTACTATTCTTAGTTAGCGTATTGTCTGTCTTGTCTTAATGTTGGTTTAAAATGGAGCACTGTAACAAAAAATAATTTCCCCCAGGGATCAATAAAGTATTCTGATTCTGATTCTGATTCTGATATCTCATTTTGTATTTTCACCCACACACTAAAATTTATAGAGTACTTGAGCAATCATTTTGCTTCCAAGTAACCATTTTACAGGATGAGTTCCTGCCCCAAGTGGAGGAGTTCAAGTATCTCGGGGTCTTGTTCGCGAGTGATGGGAGAAGGGAGCCGGAGATCGACAGACTGATTGGGGCTGCAGCTGCAGTAATGCGGACGCTGCACTGGTCCGTCGTGGTGAAGAGGGAGCTGCGTGTAAAAGCGAAGCTCTCAATTTACCGGTCGATCTACGTCCCTACCCTCACCTATGGCCACGAGCTGTGGGTAGTGACCGAAAGAACGAGATCGCGGATACAAGCGGCAGAAATGAGCTTCCTCCGAAGGGTGGCTGGCCTCTCCCTTAGAGATAGGGTGAGAAGTTCGGCCATCCGGGAGGGGCTCAGAGTAGAGCAGCTGCTGCTCCACATCGAAAGGAGCCAGCTGAGGTGGTTCGGGCATCTGACAAGGATGCCCCCTGGGCGCCTCTTGGGTGAGGTGTTCCAGGCATGTCCCACCGGGAGGAGGTCCCGGGGCAGACCCAGGACACGCTGGAGAGATTATATCTCTCGGCTGGCCTGGGAACGCCTTGGTATTCCCCCGGATAAGCTGGAGGAGGTGGCTGGGGAGAGGGAGGTCTGGGCCTCTTTGCTTAGGCTGCTGCCCCCGCGACCCGGCCCCGGACAAAGCGGATGAAGATGGATGGATGGATGGTAACCATTTTAAGTTGTCTTGAGATCGGACATCAGTGATTGGACACTGAATTATTTTTAGGTTTTCCCTTGTACCTAAACCACTTAACACTGTTGATCATCTGCTGTTCACTTAAGCCTCATCGGAAAAGACCTGAGTGGAAGTGTGGCCATTCTTCAGGAAGGGAAACTGGGAGAAAAGACTGAGGTATGTCAACCTAACACAAGAAGTACAGCAAAAATCAGCAGAAACAGATCTTGGAACTCACTTTCACAGTGAGTTCTAAATTTATGTTTAAACATTTTTAAAAATAAGCCTGAACTCTCTTATGCAAGCTTTCTTGTAATTTCTTTAATGCAGTCTTAGGAATAATGTAGTTAATGTAGTCTGCCAGGCTTCTTCAAAGCTCCTTTGAATAACGGCTTCCTTTTATCCCATTCTTGTTGACATTTTCCAAACAGCATTGTTGTACGGGACTTTTGTCTTAAAACAACTTGAAGAGTTTCTGTTTTAACACACAAATATAAGCAATCCTCATGGGACTTTCAGAGCGTGTACATTATGTCACTGAATTATTATAGATCCACATACCCTAGATTGCAAAAGTATTTGATAGCTGTTCCAAAAACGAGCTCTTCTCCGCGGATAATTTCATAATAGCCATTGGGAACGTCCTCAGGGAGTTCACATGGCTTTACTGAAAAAAAAGAAAAGAGAATATTTTTCATGAGTAAGTATGAATTAGACCTTATTCTTCTCTTATTATTGCTTATTTTTAATTGAAATCAGGTGCTTGCCGACAGTGACATAAATTTTTTACAAAACTCTTTGTTAATAACAGTGTTGAAGTGTGGGTACAATGTTATTGATGCAGGGATTTGAGGAAGCGATTTGCTATTTTCATACAATAGATTACTGTTAGCAGCATACTGCAGCAGTTTTACAACTGTCTCAGTACAACTCTTTCTAATTCCAAAAAACGAAAGTTTTGGGATAAAACTTTGGTAATTGATATTTTGTGAAATGTTATGAATTGCATCTTAGAAGGGATTAAGGATTATTTGTAACCCTATAAATACAGTCATAAGAGTAACAGCAAAATAGCAGGCAAACCATTTAACTTACAGTTGCATTTTCCCTGACGCAAACTCTCCCAGCCAGTATTTGTGCATATATATCTGAGGGTTGGACCAGATATATAACCAGTCTCGCATGTGAAATGTATCACATCTCCTTCGCGGTACTCAACTTTTTTAGTATTTTCTGACACATAGGAGTGAGGAACATTTGGAAGCCTTGAACATACTGAAAAAAACAACATGGAAAGAGACATATACATAGATTGACCAAGGATTCCAAAATTACATCTACATTTATATTACATATAAATGTAGATGTAATTTTGGAAGAGATAGTAGAACAAATAAAAAAGAGGGTAAATAGAAGTACAAGAAATGTCTTCTCTTTTAAACTAAACAAAGAACACAGCATTTAAAAAAGTCTGACTTACCGTTTTCTGAGAAAGAAACTTCCACATGTCCCCATAGATGGAGAAACAGAAGGATTAATGACAGTCGCATTCTGTCAAGTGGACTGCAAACCAAATTTTCACTGTGCACAAATCCTTTGACAAACTGTGCGTTTTCTGTGCAGAACTGCTGTGTGTTTATCACAGTATTTGAGGCCAATGGTTAAAATATGGACTTCCCTACTGGAATTGCACAAGCCTCAAAATGACATATCGCAAACAACAAGTTTCACTGAACACGCCAGAGGAGTTCACAGACAACAATTCACAAACCTCACCCTATAATAATTTATAGACTTTATAGAGTTGATTTCTTTCATTGCCTATAAAATAATTTCTAACATTTTACAAAAGAAGGTTTGTGTCCTCTTTCAAACATCATATAAATTAATCCGTCTATTTTTATAATTAAATTAAAATATGAGATTAATTAGTCCTGAAAATATAGACTGGTGTATGATGCTCAAAACAAGTTTGCAAAATGTAACAGATGTTATATCTTATTTTGTGATAGAATGATTAGTGTTCGCTGAAAAGGCTACTGTGCAGTTTAATCACCACGACTAGTAAGTCATAAATGGAGATGGTACTGAGGTACAAAGTCCATTGTAAAAGTCAGCCAGAGATTCAGGTCGGTAAATAGTTTTAAAGAAGTTGTTGTTTAAGAGAACATCTTTAAATTCAAACATAACCAATATCTATGCCCAGGGGTCGGCAACCTGCGGCTCTTTAGTCCTTATAGTGCGGCTCCGCGTGGTTTGGGAAAATAAATTAGAAGTATTTAGCTGAAGTGTAATTTATTTATGTTAGTTCTTTTTTAACTTGTAGTTCTAAATTGGAAGATTATTGTGATATTGAAATATACAAATAAAATTATATTTTATTATTTTTTCATGCTCAAAATAAGCGTCACACTCCAGGAGACCGGTATACCTGCCAAAACGCCGTGCATTTATCGAGACTTTCAACCCTAGGTAGGCCAATTATGGATCTTCGGATCCACATTATGTCAGCAGCTATTCTCCTCCGTGAACGATGTTAAAAACAAACACTGCTCACGCCTCACAGATGACAGCTTACAGTCCTGCGTAAAGATGAAAGTGACTTCGTACAGCATTTGCAGACGCTGTGCGCAGAGGTTCAGGAGCAGAAGTTCCATTGTAAACATACCACAGCAGACCCGACGATGTTTCCGTGAACATGCTTTTCAGCATCTCTTTATTGACCACTTTTCACACACGGTTGCTGTACGCATACAGCCGGCTGTAGCTTTTCAGCTCACAGCCCAACACATACCAACACAACAGCATAGATAGCACAGACATTAAGGCGGTGAGGCGTGATTGCTGGTGCCTCTCAGATGCTTCCGCCTCCCCTGCAGCGGCGCTGCAGACCACGCCTCGCCACACACATTAACCAGGTAACATACATAATTAGGCAGAATTTTGCAAATATCTAGTTTTCATCTTTCAGCAGCATAGTGCTTTTTTTCCAATTATTTTTTAAAAGCCAGGTCAAGGCTCCAAAAGCTCAAAGGCGACATAAGGGTGGCGGCACACAACAGTTTTTGTTTGCTACATGGATCATCTTAGTTCAGGTTGGTGTCTTTCCTTTTGTAATATTTCTTTAAGAGTTCAAAATGTGTTAATTACATAAATGTAATTTTCTCTGTAGCAGCTTAGTTGTTCACACAAAGCATAAAAGTAAAAAACAATATATACAGTGTTATCTTAATTTTAGATGTCAAAAAGTATTTGCGGCTCCCAGTGTTTTCTTTTGCATGGAAACCGGGTCCAAATGGCTCTTTGGGTGTTAAAGGTTGCTGACTCCTGTCTCTTTTAGAGAAATTTTCAACCAAGATGAAATTTAGTTTTGAAAATTTGAAAGAACTTTTGTCATATTTGAATTTTTAGGAACATAACACAGGACATTATATATCTTCAGCCTCTGCTTGTTGTTCACCTTTACCATATGATTTTCAATGACTCCATGTAATGAATACATGGTTTTTCATTAAACTCCTTCATGTAAAATCTTACACATCATATACAGAGTCATTACATGATGAAATACAAAAATATAAACATATTTTAGTGTTGTATCATACTGAGACATTTCATTGATTTGGTCTATTCACCATTATTGCAGGTTTTGAATGGCTCACCTTCCATAGTATAGCAGTAGTTTTGACAGACGTACTCAGCCTTTTCATTATTTCATTGTTCATGATTTTCATTATTATGCATGGACCTTATGCAGTGCATGGGCACTGCTCTTTCTCCTATGAGGCCACATAGTCAGTGTGTCATGTTTAGACTCTGGGCTTGTGTCTGAATGTCAAAAAGTGACGGAGTGGAGAGTCCAACTGCAGGTGGTACCACTTCGGGAGGGTGGAAGTTGACCTTATTGTCTCCAGGGAGACAACACATCGCCACCTGTTCTTCTTCCTGGAAAACGGCAACTCTCCACTGGTGTTGGTCCACAGGGATTGGTGCAGGTTGCTGCTGTACGGGAATTGGTCTTCCTTTGATCCAACCCTGCTTTTCTTCCAGAGGCTCTGTCAAATGCCACCTATCCCAGTCAGCTGACCTATGGACAGCTCCCACTCAGGGCTGGGACTGGGTGACAGCTCAGCTTTGTGCCATGTTGGTGTACGTCAGCATAGTTGGGAAGGTTACTTTTTTTTTTTTTATGTATTCATTTATGCAAGTTTCAAAATTTTTACACATTCACAAACAGCGGGACAGAGGAACACAGACAATAAAGACAATAACAACAAAAAAAAAAAAATCAAAAACAAAACAGGAGCAAACAAACAAAAAAACAAAAACAAAAAAAAAACAGAGCAACAAACCCCACAACAGGGTACACGGCCAGCACTTATTAAAAACAGCAGAGAAGAAAAAAAAGCAACTGGTATACATGTCAAACAACTCACAATCTAGTGAGTCCAATCCACAAAATCAAATCCAAAGATCGCTAGGAGGAGCTGATAACAATTATGCAATAACAGTTATGGGCAACAGCTCAGAATGAAAGCAGTTAAAACAACGTGGTCAGGACCCAGGGCGTGGACTGTCCTTCTTAATGTGGTCTATAAAGGGCCCCCATATCTTCCTGAACTTCTCCATGGAATCAGACGTAGAGAACCGAATTTCTTCCAGGTATAAACAGGAGACCATCTCCTCGAGCCACCTCTTGAAGCAGGGAGGGGAGGCAGATTTCCACTCCCCCAGAATCAGACATTTGGCAATCACCATACCAAACATGAGGGCCTGTTGAACAGCAAAGGGAAGTGCCAAGGAGTCGCCGGAGCAGCCCAGGATCACCATAAGACAGTCAGGATACAGTTGCCTATCATAAACAGTGCTATAGAAACTAAAAATACTAGTCCAAAAGGCTGTAAGCGTAGAAAAGGAGTTGCAGGGAAGGTTACTTTTAAAATAAATTCCACTACTGGTTACAGAATACATGCCTTAAAATGTAGTCTGTAATGTATTCCATTAAGTTCCTAAATGGAAGTAAGGTATTCTGAATATTTTGGATTACTTATTATATTGTAATGCTTTTAAAAACTACATGAATGTACTATTGCTGTGTGATTTATTACTGTTACTGAAGGCTACTGCTTTTCAGAACTGCACATGATTAATGCTAGCCATCAAATCTAACAGCCTGCAGTCTATGAACTAACCTCAGCTAACGCCAGCTAACAATGTTAGCTTGGTGGCAAGTAGTTTTCAGTAATAGCAATAAATCACACAGCAATAGTACATCAAAGATGCTGAAGTGGCACATAACCCAGGTAGCTACCACAACTAAAACTAGGTAGTAGCAGTAGGCTAATGTTAGCTTTTAAGAAAGAACTTACTTCCAGATGTTTCTTTAGCTTGGAGGTGGAGTCTTTTGACGCTGAGAGCAGCTTGGTTGCTGGCAAACAGACTTTGCATTGCACTGGTCAGATTTCGCCCATCCCTTTCTTCTCTAAATGTGAAGTGGTGTTGGAATTTCCAAGTAAGAAACGCTTTCGTGCCTGTGCACTGTTGACTCTGTTGTGCTGGCTCCGGGTCAATTGTGTAACTGACACCACCAGCATTATTAAGACGCTTACATTAGAGCCTCTTATTGCGTGTTTTGTTTTGGTTTCTGGCAATGTATGGAATTACCAGAATTAGAGAGGGGATAGCCTAACATACGAAACAGGAAAAGACTGTCGTGCAATCCATTAATTTCAACAAAGTAACTGTATTCTAATTATCACCTTTTTAAATGGTAACTAACGGAATTGACACTATAATCAAACGATGTGTCCAAACAACAGTCGGAGGTTCTGAAACGGGACTTTACTGGATTATTAAATACTGTAAACTCTCTGAATGCAGCTGTATTCATCAGTGGACCTGTACTGCCCGTCAGAAGAGGAAGCGAGAGATTCAGCAGGTTGTTTGCACTAAATAAATGGCTTATATCAGCATGTACTGACCACTCAGTGCATTTTATCAACAATTTTAATAATTTTTGGGTATGCAGGCATCTGTTTAAAGCAAATGGATTAAATTTTAACAAGTCAGGGATGAAACTGTTCACCTCCAACTTGTTTTATTCCATATGTCATCCATCTGTGCTTGGTGCCAAGGCTGAGATAAACGAGGAGTTATCTCATAAAGAGGAACAAACAATACTCCAAAAACAGACAAAGCCCAGCAGAAACCTTGAGGAGGAGCCTCATCTGCCCCCACCCCGGAAGAGCTTCAGAAAGGAGAGACATCAGAGGCAAGAAGAGGGGTCCCTTTTTGCCTCCAACTCTCTCAACAACACCAATGACCAGGACCAGGGACCACGACCTCCTCCAGTCCCCCAAACCCCTGACAGGCCATCACCCTCCTCACCCTCCCTTTCTCCCTCCTCCCCACACCTGAAATTCACTGAGGAGATGATGGAGCGGGTCAATGCTGGGCTCAGATCTACCCCCCGGCCCAATCCCTTTTTGTCCCCCATAAACCCCCCACCAGAGCAGCCAAAGGTTTGCCATAGAGCCCCACCCTCAACAGAGCAATCGAAGTCACATTGCCCAGCCTCGCCCCCCTTAGTTCCTCCTTACCACCTTCATGCTCTGTCTCCGCAGTCTGATGTGTGATGTGTGAAGGGTCTGGGCTGCGAGGATTATGGCAGTGGTGACTTTTCCCAGGATAAGCTGGGACCCTGTTTACTAGAAGGTTTTAAAATTTCTGTAATTTTAGGTGACAGAAGGAGACATGTGGCCTGGTCAAAACACAGAGAGCTGCACCCTAAAAGATCTTTAAACATAGTAAACATACCTTGTGTGCCACAGACTGCTCCCAAACACGAGGGGGCAAATAATACCTCTAAAACACTTACGTTGGCTTTATTAAACGTTAGATCTTTAGCTGGGAAAACATTTTTAATTAATGATTTAATCACTGAGCACAGTCTTGATTTTATGTTTTTAACTGAAACTTGGTTGGACCAAAGTAACAGTGGAGCTGTTCTCATCGAGATGACCCCTCCTAACTACAGTTTTATCAGTGAGGCCAGGGTGAGCAGGAGAGGAGGGGGGGTTGCTATCTTATTTAATGAATCATTTCAATGTAAGCAGCTATCTCCTGGAAGTTTTCAGTCTTTTGAATATGTGGCTTCACAGCTGAAAGCCCCATCCAAAGTTGTGTTTCTTAATGTTTACAGGCCTCCCAAATACTGCACAGACTTTTTTAATGACCTCAGTGAACTGCTGTCTGTGATCTGTGTTGATTTCGACTGTGTAATTATTGTTGGGGATTTTAACATCCATGTGGACAACCCTCAGGACAAAGGGACTAAAGACCTGAGTAACACTCTGGGCAACTTTGGGCTGACTCAGCATGTAACAGAGGCCACACATAATAGAGGACACACTCTTGACCTACTGATCTCCAAAGGCCTGAGCATTTCAAAGGTTACTGTGTCTGATGTGGGCCTGTCTGATCATTACTGTGTTTTCTTTGAAAGTAAAATTTCAGCCCAGAGTGATCACAAAACGGTGTATAACTGAAAACAGTAGTGAGATCTTTAACCAGGTCTTCCCATTAACACTTGGCCTGTCCAGAGGGTCAGTCAATGAGCTCGTCAATAGCTTCAATGCTAACATGTTAAATGTAATGGACACCATTGCTCCCGTTAAGGTGAAGGTTATCTCTGGAAGGAAAAAGTCTCCATGGAGAAACTCCACACTAGTGAAAAATGAAAAAAGAGAGTGTAGGAAAGCTGAGCGCAAATGGAGAAAAACAAACCTCCAGGTTCATTATGACATCTATAAAGAGAAACTTCACAATTATAATTTACAACTGAGGAATGCAAGGAGGTCCTACTTCTCTGATATCATCATCAAAAACAGTCATAATGCTCGTGTCTTATTTTCTACAGTTGACAGGCTAACAAACCCTCCTGTGTCAGTGGCAGCTGAACTTCATTTGACCATGGCCTGCAATGACTTCGCCAAATTCTTCACAGACAAAATCCAAAAGATTATACAAGCAATTGGTACATCAACAGCAGATTCAGGATATGTACTGTGTCCACCGAAAAACTGTTTAAACACCATCAAACAGTTTCACCCTATTAACAGCAAAGACCTGGAGGACATCTTAGGTCAACTGAACTCCTCCTCTTGCTGTCCTGCCAACATTTTTTTTTCAAAAAGGTCTCAAAGACTTTAGAGTCAGACCTGTTACAGATCGTCAACTTTTCTTTAATGTCAGGTGTGTTTCCAGAACCACTAAAAGCTGCTTTAATTAAACCTATACTGAAAAAGGACAATCTTGACAAGACACAAATGAAAAACTACAGGCCAATCTCAAATCTCCCATTTTTAAGTAAGACCATTGAAAAGCAGTTTCTCAACAGCTCAATTACTTCTTAAAACAGAATAACTGCTATGATGCCTTCCAGTCAGGTTTTAGACAGAACCACAGCACTGAAACCGCTCTGACCAAAGTGATTAATGACATATGTCTGAATACAGACAGTGGAAAAATGTCAGTCTTAGTTTTGCTGGATCTCAGTGCAGCATTTGATACAGTTGACCACAACATATTACTCAAACGACTGGAGAACTGGGCAGATATTTCAGGAACTGTACTAAACTGGTTCAAAACATACTTAGAAAACAGGAAATACTTTGTATCAATAGGTAACTTCACATCTGAGCAGACTAGTATCACATGTGGAGTTCCCCAAGGTTCCATCTTGGGACCCCTTCTGTTTAACATTTACATGTTCCCACTGGCACAGATTATAAAGAACAACAAAATAAACTATCACAGCTATGCAGATGACACACAAATATGTATCACAATGTCACCAGGAGACCGAGGCCCTGTACAGGCTCTTGGTAAATGCATTGAGAAAATTAATGACTGGTTGTGCCACAATTTTCTCCAGCTAAACAAAAACAAAACTGAGGTAATAGTCTTTGGTGCCAAAGAAAAACAATTACAGGTCACCAGAGAACTTCAATCTATACATCTAAAAACCACAAACGAGGCGAGAAATTTGGGTGTAGTGATGGATGCAGACCTAAACTTAGAAAAACACATTAAGACAATAACAAAATCAGCTTACTATCACCTCAAGAATATTTCAAGGATAAAAGATCTGATGTCTCAACAGGACCTGGAAAAACTAGTCCATGCATTCATCTTTAGTAGGCTTGATTACTGTAACAGCATCTTTACAGGTCTACCTAAAAAATCAGTCAGACAACTACAGCTCATTCAGAACTCTGCTGCTCGAGTCCTCACTAAGACCAAAAAAGTGGACAACATCAGTCCAGCTCTGAGGTCTTTACACTGGCTGCCTGTCCGTCAGAGGATAGACTTTAAAGTTCCGATGCTGGTCTATAAAGCTCTGAATGGTTTAGGACCAAAATACATCAGTGACCTCCTGACCTAGTATGAACCTTCCAGATCCCTCAGGTCAGGTTTTTTATCAGTTCCCAGAGTCAGAACCAGACACGGAGAAGCTGCATTCATCTTTTATGCTCCATATATCTGGAACAAACTCCCAGAAAGCCTCAGATCAGCTGAAACACTCAGTTTATTTAAATCCAGTTGAAGACTCACCTATTCTCAGCTGCATTTGAGTAAAACACCAAATCCACACTTTTAAGCTTAAATTTCAAAACTTACATTTTAACTACTGATTTTATCTACTGTTTTTTAAATCAATTTTAAATCATGCTTTTTATTTGTTTTTGTTTTTTAATGTCTCTGTAAAGCACTTTGAATAACCTTGTTGTTAAATTCTGCTATATAAATAAACTTGCCTTGCCTTACATACTGCCCTCTCGCACCTGGAGAAGAGAGACACGTATGTGAGAATGCTGTTTGTAGATTACAGCTCATCATTCAATACCATCGTTCCCTCAAAGCTGGAAGGAAACTGCAGGAAACTGAGACACTGGTGCCAAGACAACTAGCTCACCCTCAATGTCACGAAGACAAAGGAGTTGATAATGGACTTCCGGAGGTGTAGGGAAGCACACACCCCCATCACCATCAACAGTGCTGCTGTGGGGAGAGTGAGTATCTTTCGTTTCCTAGGCGTACATGTGGCGGAGGATCTCACATGGTCATTACACACAAACAAAACAGTGAAGAAGGCACAGCAACACATCTTCTTTCTCAGGAGACTGAGAGATTTAGCATGAGCCCCCGCATCCTCAGGACCTTCTACCGCTATGACACTGAGAGCATATCTCACCACGTGGTATGGCAACAGCACCGCCTACAACTGCAAAGCTCTCCAGAGAGCGGTGTGGTGTTCCAAAAGGATAATTGGAGGTGAGCTTCCCTCCCTCCAGGACATCTACAAGAAGCGGTGCCTGAGGAAAGTGGGGAGGATCATCAAAGATTCTAGTCACCCCGGCCATAAACTGTTCAAACTACTTCCGTCAGGCAGAAAGTACTGCAGTATCCGGTCCCAAACCAGCAGACTGGCCACCATCAGGCCACCAGACTGCTGAACACTGACCACTAACACTTCATAGACACCTCACTCTCATCTGCCGGAACCTGAACACTATGCACTTCATAGTGCTTAGTGTCGCCGGGGCGATCGTGGCTCAAGAGTTGGGAGTTCGCCTTGTAATCGGAAGGTTGCCGGTTCGAGCCCCGGCTTGGACAGTCTCGGTCGTTGTGTCCTTGGGCAAGACACTTCACCCGTTGCCTACTGGTGGTTGTCAGAGGGTCAGAGTGCAGACTAGAAAAAAGCGCTATACAAATACAGGCCATTTACCATTCATATTCTACATATATGCTATTTCTTTTGCACAGTATTTAAACTGCTGACCTCTGTATATTTTACACACACGCACACACACACACACACATATGTATGTATATATATATATATATATATATATACACACACACATATGTATGTATATATATATATATATATATATATAAAACACCCAGCACGCCCCTGCGGGCGGTTTATCCTTCAAGCTCGGGTCCTCTACCAGAGGCCTGGGAGCTTGAGGGTCCTGCGCAGTATCTTAGCTGTTCCCAGGACTGCGCTCTTCTGGACAGAGATCTCCGATGTTGTTCCTGGGATCTGCTGGAGCCACTCGCCTAGCTTGGGAGTCACCGCACCTAGTGCTCCGATTACCATGGGGACCACCGTTACCTTCACCCTCCACACATCCTCTCGAGCTCTTCTCTGAGCCCTTGGTATTTCTCCAGCTTTTCGTGTTCCTTCTTCCTGATATTGCTGTCATTCGGAACCGCTACATCGATCACTATGGCCGTCTTCTTCTGTTTGTCTACCACCACTATGTCCGGTTGGTTAGCCACCACCATTTTGTCCGTCTGTATCTGGAAGTCCCACAGGATCTTAGCTCGGTCATTCTCCACCACCCTTGGGGGCATCTCCCATTTTGACCTCGGGACTTCCAGGTTGTACTCAGCACAGATGTTCCTGTACACTATGCCGGCCACTTGGTTATGGCGTTCCATGTATGCCTTGCCTGCTAGCATCTTGCACCCTGCTGTTATGGATTCTTCGATACCCAACATCCACAATGACGGCGAAAACAACTAGTAGCTCAGTGTTCCAACATTCGAAAGAAGGGACTGCTCTCACAGCTAGAGATTGACGAGGTACAACACAAATGCTACGGCAAGGAGGAGTCAGGACGCCAGGTCAGGGGGGAGATATCATCACCCCCACCCGAGATTGGGTACATAGCCCCAAGTGCGATAGGAGAAGGATCGTTGAGTGCGAGAGGAACTGACCTGAAAAATAGGATCATGGCCAAGCTTGAAACCTGGATCCCCCGTAGCCGGTTACCAAGATTACGTGAAGTACCCTCAGAAGGTCTGCTAGATGATGTTAATGCAGCACTACGGAAGCAGCTGGATAGCGTAGTGGTTAGACTACACGCCTTTGGAACAGAGGATCGCAAGTTCGATTCCTGCCTGGGGCGTCTGTATCCAGTAAGGGTCCTAAGGCTAGACCCCCTATGCTAAGCGAGCCTACCGCAGACATGAGCGAGACAGATAAATATGAAGGCATGCCGGCTCGGACGTCGCCCGGATCAACAAGGTCCGCGTCAGGTGTTGAGGAACCAGGGCACCCTGACGAAAAGTGGGCTACTGGAACAAGAAGGCATCGGTGGGCAAGGGACGAAAACAGGGCATTGTTGGAATGCTACTACGCAAGTAACCCCGGCGGAAGGGGCTACATGAATAGGATGAGGGATATATATATATATATATATATAGACGCACACATACAGTATATAGATGCATACATATACAAGAATCACACTCGCATCTGCTGTAACAGTAATGTGACGTGACGTGATTTGGAATACAGTTACTCATATTTTGTATTTTAAATACATCACAGTGGTAAATGAATCCCATTACTCCCCAACACTGTACATCAGCCTTCCATACATATTGAAAATGTAAGGGAGTGCAGAGATCTTGAGTATCTCAGAGTATCTTGGCACAGCATGCATGCAAGATAGAGTTCACTTAGTAAACATGTAAAGGTAGAAAACAGACTCAGTCAGCTCATATGCTTTTATTAAAATGACTTCAGTGATCTAATTATTCACTCAGAATAATTACTGATAAGTTCGTAGACCCATTTCTATCTAATTTAGTACAAAAACACCATTACTGGCAAGTTGGCAACTGTATCACACCCTCGACCACCTCTGATGCATTCCCACTGCCCCAACATGTCTTCCTTTGGTACACACAAACTCAGTTTTATTATTTTCTCAATACAGTTTATCAACACTAAAATATCGAAACTGAATATTATGTCTGTTCACGTCTTCTCTGTTCACAGTGCAGGTTTCTGTAAGACAAAAAAAAGAAAGGCCTTTTAATGTTAATAAAATACAGGAATGCACAGAATATTGTGTTCTTTAAAGGACATTATGGGTATGATTTATTTTTTAGTTTATTTTTTCCTGCCTAACTATAAATGTCATTATCTTGTTTTTCTATGGCTATTTTACATGCCATCTCTAACATAGATTTCTGTACTGAAATTTTGAAGAATAAGAAATGTTTAAAAGTCACATTTGGATTTAAACTGAGCTTTCTCTAAATAAGTGGGCCAGTTATTTAATTTATGTACTTATTTATTTTTGGATTTTAGAGCAGAGTTATTTGTTAGACAAATATTCAGAATTTTAAGTCAGAAATTTGCACACCTGTATGGCTGCGGTGCTGTAATGTCAGCCATTCTTAAACTCTCTGTGAATTGTACTCATGACCATTGATCAATGACCATTTGTATATTATTGATCATGAAATTGACCTAACAGGCCACTGTTAGTCAGTGGTGCTAGTTTCAGGTTGAAAAAACCTGCGTTTAGTTGAGACTGAAGAATTTACTTGGATGAGTGATTAATTATTTCGACCACTGAAAACACTACATCCACATGAATAGAATCAATCTTTTGGGACATCCTGCTACTTCTATCAGCAGTCACATCGTCAGTAAACACTGGTGACCCAGTTCATCTGACAGCCATACATGTTCATGCCATAATATTACCTCCACCACATTTCAAGTGTCAAGTGGCTTTTTTTGTTATTTCAACCATGTACAGTGGTACAGTACAGAGTGAAACAAGACAACGTTCCTCCGAGACCACGGTGCTACATATGACATGTAACAGACAATCAACACAGGACTACGTAAAGTGCAATCTGCAAATACTGCAAAAAAAACGGGTGGACACAAAGGAATTTGCTGCTCTTGACAACCTCCACAGAGCATCCATCAATGTTAAGTTTTACAGTGATCTCTGCTCTCCTGAAGTCAACAATCATTTCTTAAACAGGTTGTTGGTTATACACCAGTCCGTTAGCTATGCTGGCTTGTCGTTCTTGCTGATGAAATCCACTACAGTCATGTCATTGGCAAACTTGATGATGCATTGCTGCACAGTTGTGAGTCAGCAGAGTGAACAGCAGTGGGCTGAGCACACTGCCCTGAGGGGCTCCAGTGCTCAGTGTGGTGGTGCTGGAGATGCTGTCGCCGATCCGAACTGTCTTTCTGTCAGAAAGTCCAGGATCCAGTTGCAGAGGAAGGTGTTCAGATCCAGTAGGCTCACTTTTCCGATCAGGTGCTGAGAAATGATTGTGTCTATGAACAGCATTCGTACACTACTTCCTTATTATCCAGGTGGGAGAGGCCGAGATGTAGAGTGGTGGCGATGGCATCATGATGGTGACAGGCGAACTGCAGTGGGTCCAGTGTGGGTAGCAGCAGGGTCTTAATGCGCCTCATGATGAGGTTCTCAAAGCACTTCATCATGATGGGTGTGACTGCAATAGGATGGTAGCCGTTGAGGCAGGACACTGGGGACTTCTTTGGCACAGGAACCATGGTGGTGGCCTTGAGGCACCTCAGGGAAAGGTTGACGATGTCAGTGAGGACATCTGTCAGCTGGTCTGCATATTCTCTGAGTAGTCTTCCAGGAATGTTATCTGGACCAGCAGCTTTCTTTGGGTTAACTCTGCGAAGAGTCTTCCCCACATGAGCAGAGGTCAGACACAGAACCTGGTTGTTGTGAGGATCGGAGGACTTCCTCACCAACACATCATTCTGTGCGTCAAACTGTGCATAGAAGTTGTTTAGTGTGTCTGGTAAGGAGGAGTCACAATCGCAGGCAGGTGTTGTCTTTCTGTAGCTTGTGATGGCCTGGATGCCCTGCCACATGCGTGGCGTGTCACTGCTGTCTTGGAAGTGGCTGTGGGTTCTTCTGCCATGCGTGTGCTTCGCTGCTCTGATGGCTCAAGACATGGAAATATTTGTGTAAACAAGATCCAGCGCGTTTTCCCCCCTTCTCGCGATGTCCATGTGTTGATGAAATTTCAGAAGCACTGACTTGAGATTTGTGTGGTTGAAATCTCTGGCGATAATAAACAATCCATTGGGGTGTGCATTCTGGAGCTCGCTGATCGCTGATATTTGATAGTTCATATATTATCAAATGTAATATGCTTCAGATAATGCTTTTTCTCTCATTCTACATACTCTTCTTCATCATTCTATTACACATTAATCTTTGTTTCATCTCTACAAAGGAAAAAATATCTGAACTGTGCTGGCTCTTTTAGAGGTTTTGTGACAAAGTCTAGTCTGGCCTTCTTGTTGTTGGTATTTTTGTACTTGAGTGGACCAGCTGTAATCTATCAGTTTTTAAATTCATGAAGCATCTCCTGATTTTGACAGTGATATTCCTATCTCCTCAAGATTCTCGGGTAGATGTTGTGAAGTTGAAAGCATTCTGTGATTATCCACCCTATTTCTGACCTGGTTTTGTTTATCAAAATAAAACAATTTCTCAGATTATTGATTTGGTCTCTCCCAAGGTTTTCTGTGTTTCTTTCAAGTCTAATGATGACCTTCACTTGCATCAACATCTCTTTGGTCCTCATATTAAGAATGAAAAGACAACAAATGCAAACTCAAGATTCAGAATAAACTTCAAATCTTTTCTTCTTTTTCTGTATTTAATAAAATAAAAAGGGAACATATAAAAGGAACTGTAATTTACCGAGGCATCTAATCTCTCCAGTCCATTCACCATCGATACAGGTTTTGAATGGTCCACCATCCATGAGCAAGAATTGCTGACAGACATATTCAACTCCTTCATTATGTTGGTACTCTTGTTTAGTAGTTATTTTGGTGTCTCCATTTGAAAGAGGTGGTGGCTTCCCACAACCACAACATTTTATACTATTAGTAATATATTTTTTAGAATTGTATTATTAAAATCCAAAATTCTAGTTGATTTTTGTGAAAATAGCTATTCAGACTTATTACTGTATGAAATGATTGTTTTTTTTAAATGAAATGTTTTAAATATTAGTATAGGTATACTGAAATATTAATATAAGTATTAAAGATATTGGCTCACACAGAATGATTCTGCAAGTTTTATGTGATTTGTTTACCGTTTTCTTCTTGTCATTCATTTACATGTTTGTTCAGGCAGCTTGTGTCACTTCCAGTTAAGGAAAAAAGCTTTATTGGCAAGAGGACAAGGTCATTACATCAATAAATAACCAAAAGGAAACAAAAAGACTCAAACTAGCACAACCATTATGAAATGTTCAGTGGTCTAGGCCAGCGGTCCCCAACCTTTTTTGCGCCACGGACCGGTTTATGCCCGACAATATTTTTACGGACCGGCCTTTAAGGTGTCGCGGATAAATACAACAAAATAAAACTAGTACCGGTACCGAAAAAAGAAGATTTATTCATAACACACGTGAAAAGACCCAGGAAAACCGAGTAAATGATAAAAACGATAACAAAATAACGCTGAAAACCGATAAAAACCCTGAAAACTATACATTTCACACCTGAGCCTCAACTCTCATGGCCCGGTACCAAACGACTCACGGACCGGTACTGGTCCGAGGCCCGGGGGTTGGGGACCGCTGGTGACATCATTATGATTTTTATATTTTATGATATATAATATAAAATATATAATATCGTAATTATCTCATAAGAGAAGCAGCAATTAGGAGAGCAGCAGTAAGAGAAAATAGCTTGATGTATTAATATAGTTTTTTAGGAAAGGCAACTGTGGCCAATTGCTACTGTTTTCTTGGATTTTGTGAAGCACTTTGGTGTACCTCTGGTTTTAAATGTGCAATACAAATAAAGTTGTATTGTATTGTATTGTATTGTATTGTACAGTGTCCAGACTTAAACCCCGTAGAGTTTGGGATGGACTGGACAGAGTGAAAGCAAAGTAATCTGCAAGTGCTACACATTTATGGGAACATCTGTAACAGATGTGGGAAGAACTCTCTGAAGAATATTTGATTTCTATTGTAGAAAGAATGCCACAGGTTTGTTCAGCTGTTATATCTGCCGAAGGTGCTACTTTGATAAGTCAAAAGTTTAAAAAATACATTTTGGTCTTTAAATTAATTCCATGATTTCTCTTTCAACTCCAATTGCTTTTTTTGTACTATACTTTCATTTTAGAGTGCAATGAGACAATAAACAGCATAATTTTCAATAATAAACTAGAAAATTGGGGTGTTCTAAACCTTTAGACCTGCTGTGTACATAAGGTATGTATAAAGGGGCCATGAAAAGGGAAATATGCTGTGTAAAAAGAAGATTATGCAATTCTTGTACACGGTTTTCATGCTTCATATAATAGCTTCCTCCGTGAATGGAAATCTTAAATATTACTGGCATAAAGTATATAATTTTTTTACTTACCTTAAATGAAAGGTTAATTTACTTTTGTTTGTCTGTGACCATTATCAGATTCATCTTAATCCAGTCACGTCAGCTTAGGATTCATGTGCTGATTTAGCTGCATTACATTCAGTCTGTATTTAGATCAAATGGGGAAGTGACAACCAGATTGAATCAGCTTCCATATGAGTGAGGAGGTGGAATAAATGACTAACTTTTTGTCTCTGCTTCCCATTGCAATCAAATTCATTTCCAAATGAGGTTTGTGGTCTGTTTATTGTGCCACTTACGTAAATGTGTAACGTTCACATGTTCAGGACTGTGAAAATCTGGAAAAGGTCGGGTCAATAAAGTCCAATATATAAATAAATATTGTTTTATTCTCCCTTTCTCTTTCTACCGTATTCACCCAGTGGAGTGAATCTTATATCAATATGAATATTATGTCACAGTCCTCCATTCCTCTCTGTGTTGTCTAGGTTTGTGTTTTTCTATCTCTCTTTTACACACTCCTCTCCTCCTGGGTGTTACTCATTTACAGGGTCCTTGACCAACACACTTGAAGGCAGCTGGCTTACCTGTAATTCATTGTCCTGGATTACCCTGCCTACTACTTAAGGTGATGGCAGAGTGATATTCTCCGCTGGATTGTTGTACTTACCTCTGTTAGTGTCAGCTGGCCTTGTGATTCCTGTTTTCTCTCTACATGTTTCCTTTCCATGTACAGAACTTCCTGGACCCTTCCCTGTTTCCCTCCGAACCCCCATCGAGTGAGTGTGAGTGGACCTCTGTGGATTGTGAAGTGCTAGTGTGAAGAGGAGTTTAATTGTGTTTGCCTTTTTCCCCTTGTACCTCCTTGGATTCCCTGGAGCCCCTCTCACCCCCAACACTGTATATATTTATATATCTCACCTGGTGGCATTGTGTAAATAAACCTCTTTTGATTGCACTATTTAGAGTCCTGTGTTTGATTCCTGCCTTTGTGATTGTGACACATTAAAAGTTATACAAGAGGAGAGTCGGATTAGCCAGGATTAACAAATGTTCACAATCAGTCTTCTTTATGTAAAGTAATGACATGCCTTCCAACAATGCCCATATTGAGGCCATTTTCTCCATTCCTGTCTTGGCCTGGTCAGAGAGCTCATAGAGGCAGGGCCACTTTCTTTTCTCCTGGCTAAGCAGAAGAACAGATCACAGACTGAACATTTTTTCAGCTCTTTCAGGTAGAAAAATGTTAAAAGTATCAATTAATTATTATATAAAATCAAAAGATGTATATATGACTTTTATGTCAGAAGAGAATGCAGTTGCTGTCCACCTAACAGCGTACTTGGATAAACATAACATCTATGACTGTTTCTGTTTCAAATGCTGCACTAATGAATTAGACCAACTATTCACTTTAGCTAAAGTTATTAAGTTAGCTAAAGAGTTGGGATGCTGTGTAAGACATAAATAAAGCTAAAATACAAAGGTTTGGACACTGTTTTGCATGTTTCCCTACTGTAGGGGTCTCTACAAGCATACAGGGCTCTGAGAGGGTACAAGATGACAACTCTGGAATTCTACTAGAAACAGTCGATCATATTTGTTTGTCGAAGCTGAATTCAGTGCAAACTACGCTAAATTAGCATTTTTAGCTAACAGCTACAATAAGCATAAAAGTTACTGTATGGCTATCATTTGTTAACATGACGCTTGTTCTTATACATGTAATACATTTATTACCAACCTGAGAGTTTATCTGCTGGTCATTCGACATGACGAATGACTTCTGAAGTCCGTGCCCCCTAGCTTTGTGGAGTCTTTCATAAACTTTTCATGATGCCAACAGACTCAATAAATGTAAATAATAAATATCTCATAATTAGCTTCACATATTTGTGTTTTATACTTTATTGCACATAGTTAATCATTGTAGAGTAGTATTAGAAGTAGATTGCTACACTCAGATACTAACAGACACAAATAGAGAGGAGCTCCCTTCTCTAATGAATTTGCGGGTTAGGGTCTGTCTCACTAGTGAAGGCACCAGAAGGTAAACATGGTCATAAATTTTGGGATTGGAGAAGCTCTTTCTCTCTTTCTGCAAGTCTGACCGAAAGCCACTTGAAGTGGCATCTCCAAATAAGGAGATGCTCAGAAAATTACAGAAGAAGAAATGTGAGCTGACATCAGACCTAAGGCCACCCTAAACTGTTTCGACCAATCATGTATCCTTATCAAACATAATAAAAAAATGTTTACTGCCTGGGTGCAGCAGCCTTTTGTCTCTGTGCCGGAGAGAGGAGGTCTATAGCGCCATGTAAAACCAGTTTTTGATAATAAATTGCGAAAACTTATAATTGGAGCATATTTGTCTTCTCTCTCACAAAAACCTCTACACATAGTAACCTATACTCGATGGTCACGATAAAGCCATTTTAACCACTGTACGTGGAAAAACTCACAATACATTGGACTAGTCATTAAATTTTCCTAGAAAAACAGTGAGCGGCTGCCTAACTAATCAATTGGTGTTAGCTGCAACAGCGGCCTCTGGAAATTACAGCAAGGACTGCACTGGATTCAAGGTTGGAGACTTTGTTCTACAGTTTGCAGCTGCCTGGGAGGAGGCTTACTGCATTTCTTCCTGTGTGACAGACAGTGCGGCAGGGAAGAGGACTCCTCTTGGATTTGACCAGATTCCTCCTCAGAAGAGAGGCGCCAGTTTATACTTTTTTTTCAGGGCCACTGGCTCCCCCGACCACAGCGATCCAGGCCTGCAACCATATCGGACGTGGCGATTCTGGGTTGGTTTGTGTGTGTCTGTGTGTGTGGTGGTGGCCCATTAAACTAAAGTGGTGAATTAAATCACAAGTTACTTTGGGACTTTATTCTACTTATTCTATTTTCGAAACTGAAGGTGACTAATTGATTTAATTATTTTTTTTGCTTGTTACTCAGTTAACAAATTTAATTCAACTTGAAGATCTTGTTGCAATTGAATGTTTCCTATTCCCAGATAAGTTTTTAGTAAGTAGTTATTGTGTGATTAGAGTGGGAAAAGGGAAACACTGAACTTCCAAGCAAAGTGAGAAAAGCTTCTGAAAAGAAAGGGAACGCCTAAAAAAATTATATGTATATAGAAACAGGAACCGATAACAAAATTAGCAGGTAAGATATAGCGATGGGAATTCCGGCTCGTTTTAGAGAACCGGCTCTTTTTAGTGAGCCGGTTCTCTAAAAAGAGCCAGATGTAACAGTGTTGGCTTCTTAGGGCTCCCAAGCGGCTCTTCAGGTTGTTTTGTTGTTTTAATTAATTTATTATCAACAACAATAGAATATTATGCACAAAATGAATTACTAATGTAAAAATGTTTTTTGTTTATTTATATATGTTTATTATATAAATATGCTTTTATTTATTTACTCCACATAACATAATGAAATACAAAAAACAACTATCCATCCATCCATCCATTCGCTTCCGCTTATCCTTTTCAGGGTCGTGGGGGGCGCTGGAGCCTATCTCAGCTGTCATAGGGCGAAAGGCGGGGTACACCCTGGACAGGTCGCCAGTCTGTCGCAGGGCTAACACATAGGGACAGACAACTATTCACACTCACATTCACACCTAGTGACAATTTGGATTAATCAATTAACCTATCCCCACAAGCTGCATGTCTTTGGACGGTGGGAGGAAGCCGGAGTACCCGGAGAGAACCCACGCAAACACGGGGAGAACATGCAAACTCCACACAGAAAGACCCCGGCCTGATGTTGGAATTGAACTCAGGACCTTCTTGCTGTGCGGCAATAGTGCTAACCACCGTGCTGGCCCAAAAAACAACTATTTACAGTTAAACTTTGAACTATTTAAATTTTCAGCTTTTTCTTTTAAACAAATTTAAAGTGAAACAACACAAAACACTGGAAACCACAACACAATAAAATATAGATTAAATTATGCAAAGCAAAAAGAAAAAACTGAAGACCCAGATCTTTAATTTAGGTAAAGGTT
Source organism: Aulonocara sp. 'chitande type north' Nkhata Bay (assembly GCF_057382095.1). NCBI lineage: Eukaryota > Metazoa > Chordata > Actinopteri > Cichliformes > Cichlidae > Aulonocara > Aulonocara sp. 'chitande type north' Nkhata Bay. The sequence continues at coordinate 11,463,824 of NC_141360.1, forward strand.
TGCATTCAGATGCATGATGCTGTAGGTACTGCAGCAGAAGCAGCAGCAGCAGCAGCAGCAGCAGTTGCAGTAGACACACTGGCACCTTCATTAATATCACACTCAACTGACTGTGTTTTATCTTCCCATTGCACTGATGGGTGGACAGTTCTCAGGTACCTGTGCAGTTTGTTTGTGAAGCCTATATGATATTCTTTTCTTGTAGACTCTACACTCTGCCTTTGTAATGTCAGTAGAATTGAAATGGTTCCAGATTTTGCATCACTCATTTTCTTTACTATACCTTTCTAATATTGTTTCTTGTTGTTGCCTCTGGCTCTCTCTCTCCCTCTGTTCATGTGCTAATGCTGCTATTAGTGTAACTATCGCCCCTCCCCCCTCTGCTCAGCACAAACAAAAAAACAAACACATATTGATCAGTGTGGCATGAAGCGAAAAAAGTGTGAGAGAAAGAAAAAAATAAAGCAGTTCCAAAAGCCGTTTTGTTCGCGACTGACCCATCACTAGTAAGATAAAGTAAAACGAACTCTAGGCGGGCCTAGCTACTTCAGGGTCGCTACATTAGGATGATTGGTTTTTGCTCTAGATTAAAGAATGGCAGTTGATCAAATTAATTTTCATCAATAATGCTTTTACCTCATCATTTGCATCAAACATTTGTTTTATCATTTACTGCACATAGTTATGTTTAGACTTCTACCCTCACCCACTAACAGGCATAAACAGAGAGAAGCCTTCTTTTCTGTGGAATGTGTGATGAGCAAGGTCTGCCTGAACTGGTGATGGCACCAGAAGGTACAAAACCTTGAGGCCCACTCTGCTAGAGGAAACTCGGCTGTTAATTTCTGGGGTTAGAGAAGCTCTTTCTCTCCCTTTTCTTTTCCTCGCTCCCTTCGCTATCTCTTTATGCAGATCTGAGCAGAGGGTAAGAGGTGGTTGCCATGGTAAAGGGAGCGTTGCCTGCAAGAGAGTCATCTCTAAATAAGGAGATCCAGAGAGGTGCAAAAGAAGAAACACAAGCTCATATCAGACCACCCTCAACTGTTCAGACCTAGGGTTGCCAACTCCCCGAAAAATAAATAAGGGACACCTCGTGGCCAGGGCCGGGCGACCCAGTTGTCTTCACCCTTCCCAGTGTGGTGAATTTTTAGCTCTTTTTTTGTGTGAAATTATTTTTTTAACCATTTGACTTGAAGTTGATTTAAGTAGATGCATATTCTATTCTTTGTGATATGACCATATGGGAAACAAGTGATCATTTAGCCATTTATTTTTAGCTCAAAATGACAACATTAACACAGTAAAACAGGTCTCTTTCTTAAACAGAAGCCTGTCATGCTTAACTTTTGAGAATATAAGTAAATCTTTCTTTAAAAGAACTCTGTCCTGCTTAACTTAAAATAATAGAAAACAATAGAAGGAAAAACATTCTTGTAACAGTGCACATTTAGTGCATTTAGTACAATTGGCTTCAGTTGAGGTATTATTTCAGACGCTCATCAGCTGCTCCTGTTTCTAAACCAGCTTGTTCCCATGATTATGCATCTTAACTCATCATCATTATTCATCTATGTATTACTTTTATGTATTAGTGATCTATTTGTTGTAATCATCTATCCTTGCAGTTGTTTATTACACAAAATAAGTTATATTATCACACTTCTGGCCACATAGCGCTGATATTCACTGCACATGCCCATATTAACTTTTTCCAGCCAGGTGTTTTCCTTTTCCCATTCTTCCCTTTCTCTGAGGGGAACAAACATTGCTGCTCTAATGCTGGGCTTACACTGTGCGATTTTTGGCCCATTTTGAGCCGATTTTTGAGTCGTGCGACCGTTTTGGTGATCGGACCGATTTTGGCCTTCATCATGCATCGTGTAGTATACGTGGGGTAACGAGAAGTGATTAACACCTCACAACCAGCTCCCGATCATCAATCGCTCGTGAGGGTCTCACCGACTGCAGCCGCTCAAACTGCTCACGCGCAAACACGTAAACGTCGGTGAAAAACACGAAATAGCACAGCAGTGCAGCGTGTGATCTGGACACAAGCGATGGAGGCACAACTTGTAGAACTTTGGAAAGCTCATCCAAGCCTTTTCGATGTGGCATCACAAAATTATCACGACCACAACAACCGTGAAAATAGTTGGATTTACATGCTGCTCAATCACAGCTGCCTGATCAGTGTTTTTCATTAGCAATTTAGCAAAGTTGATGGTGGTGGTGTGCGTGTGTGTGTGTGAGTGAAAGACAGAGAGAGAGAGAGCGAGAGACAGATCTTCTGTTATAACCTTCATGTTATGGACGCACAGTGTGAGCTCTCAGGTCGCATCAGAGCATCGGGCGGTATAGTGTGAGACCCTGCATCGTGACCTACCAACTTCTAACCCCTGCGAGTCAATCGTGCAGTTTGAGCAGGAGCTGAATAATGTGACTGAAAAAAATCGCACAGTGTTTGCCCAGCATTAGGTTTACTGTCATCCGAGACTTGCACCGCAGTGTCGGCGTTGGTTTCCCTGTTGGCCATGCTTCTTGTTGTGGTCATCTGTTGTCTTCCGGTATTTTCTTCGCAAGCGACCTTTCCTCGACCAATGAGATGAGCGGTAACCTGAATTGTCATACTCAAATTGTCATAAGTGTGGTGTCAGCTCATTGGTCACAAAGCAGGAGAGGGGCTGGGAATTATGTTTTCAAACAAAGCGTTAATTCCATTAACATTTATAGACTACTTTTGATTCTCACTGTATTACGGGACAAAGTGCGTCCCTTATTAGCTCAATACGGGACGTGTACTTTTGTTTCTAAATACGGGACGATTCCGTTTTTTAAGGGACGGTTGGCAACCCTATTCAGACCGGTCACATGATGTTAACCTGATGTTTCTGTGACATGCAATAAAAGTCTTTACATCCTGGGTGCTTTGTCTCTAAACCTCTTTGTCTCTAATAAAAAGTGAAATCTAATTATTTTGAGCATATTTGTCCTCACTCATGGAAAAAACCCAACACAACTGGAATAAGTGATCCTTTCTTATATTTATTTTTCTAAAGAATTAATGAGGATTTTTGACCTGTTTTAAAAAGCCTCTGTATAAATTGTATAATATTTAAGTAAGACTTTGAATTGGAAAATGATTTGCACTGTTTAGATTCTATTTGGTGTTATTTGGCAAGGTTTTGATGTGGGTCTAGTGGTATTTCCGTAGTTAAGGACAGATTTTATGTAACTGAATATGTTAATTGTTTAATAATTTATTATTGTTTAATAAAACATACATTAAACCCACAAATAAATGCAAAGTGGAAGCTAAAAATAACGAGAACGTCTGTCTCTAACAGTTTCTTTTCTCGGCTCTTGTAGTTATTATCGGTGCCATGATTTTCATTTCAAGCAGACTGTGCTGTTACTAATATGCTGATCATAAAATGACACACTGTCTCATCTCAGTGGAGTATGTGAGGAATAAAGAGCATGCGATACTACACAAACAGCTTGTATTGACATGCGTTATAACCTCAGGATAAAAATGCTCGGAAACTCAAGTGCCAGTTTTAGGACGTTTACTGACCACTTTTAGAAACAACCACAGCTAGTCGCACACATACAGGAAAACTGTCCCACCCATAACAATCCGGCAGGGAGAACCCTGAAAAACCTCTGAAGGTTCCAGGGTGCAACGCCCCCAAACATACATTAACAGCAACACTGTCTATAACAACATGAATGCTCTTAAAGTGAAGTAATTTACTAGCCATCTCATGATAACTGGTTTTGTTGGGTCTGCCTATTTTGCAAACGCTCATATGGGTTGTATTTGACTGTAGGAAAAAATCTTTGTTTGGACCAGAAAACCTGTTAAATTAAAATTCCTGATATATTATAGAGGAAAGTACACGTCAGGTGGATTTTTTTCCTTGTCTGAATGATTCTACATACAGTGACCCAGAGAGAAGTTATGGAAACTCCAGAACGATCAAAAGGTTTTTATGACTGAACAAACATCAGCCAAGTCATGTTTTTATACAGATCATTTGATAACTCTTTAAATCAGATAGTTAGTATTCAAAATTCAGTTGCTGGGCAACCTTTATTAAATCATAAAATTCTCAGGCTAAGCCAAGTGAGGCATATAGGTTGTGAATTTGTGTTAGAAGATTTATGTAAGATAGATTTCACTCAGAAAACACGTAGTCGCTGAAAACAGACTCAGTCAGCATTTATTAGCTTTTATTGAAATGACCACATACAGCACTGGTACTTCACTGGTCTAAGTCTTTATTCTGCTCTCCAATTATTGACACATTAGTGCCCTCGTGTTTATCTAGTCTTGTACATAAAAGCATTATTGGCAAGTCGGCAAATGTATCACCCCATGTTCACACTTCTGACGCATTCTCAGTGTCCCAACGGGTCCTCCTCTGGTACACATAAACTCGATTTCATCACCATGTTCTGAATACAGTTTATCATCTATTGAAAATCTGAACCGAATATTATGTCTGTTCATGTCGTCTCTATTCACAGTGCAGGCTTCTGTAAGACATAAAAGATAAACAGTCTTTTAATGTTAGTAAAATACATGAATGTACAGAATATTGTGTTCTGTAAAGGACTCTGTGGCTACAAATAAAATTGATTTTCTCCTGCCTAATTCTAAATTGTGGTCAAATGCTGGAATGGTACACAGATGATCTACTGTTGCTGTTGCTCTTGTGGGGTGATTACATTCACTGTTAATTTTATGTAATATTTCTGTGACTATTTTACATGCTGAAGTCCTGTCCATCCCAGCCTGACTCCTCTCAGCCTCACTACAGTACTAGACACTTTAATACCCACCTGCACAATGTACATTTTTCAGATGTTTCAATTTGAAATTTCCAGATTGTCTTATTTTATTTAATTCACTTTTATGGTTATATGTATATATGTTCTCTCTTTTTGCATGTACATAATGTTCTCTCTCTCTTTTTGCACAGTCGAGGAGCGTGTCAGGATACATTTCACTGCGTGGTGTGCTCGTATAACTATGCGTGTGACAAGGGCTCTGTACTATAATTCAACTTCATCATGTCTATTTTATAATATCACCTGAAGTCAACAGGAAAAAAATTAAAGAAGGTCTTACTGGAGCTCATCATGGAAAAACATAAAAAATGTTTGTCAGTAAACTTCAGACCCTACTATCCACACAGTGAGAAATGATTTTGTACCTGTTGATTTCTTATGTCAAACACAACATGCTCCAAAAAATCTATCACAGTGTTTTAAATGCGTGCGGTGTACACCACCACAGTGGACTTTAAACTGAACATTTAAGATGTTTATTGAAGGGCTTCAACAAAGTAATGCATTCACTGTTTGTGAGTAACATATTTAATTTCATATTTTATACATAGTTTCTCATCTTGAGAGGCTCACAAGCAGTCGTGTATATTTGTGTATATATGGGTCACACCTCTGGAATTAAACAAAATTAAAAAACAGAAACCAAAATGACTTTTTACGTTTCTCTTCACAGAATGAAATATAAAGAAAACTTTTACTTACGGAGGCATCTAATCTCTCCAGTCCATTCACCACGATTACATGTTTTGAACGGTCCACCCTTCATGACGTAATAACGCTGACAGATATATTCAACCTTTTCATTATGTTGGTACAGCTGTTTAGTACTTGTTTTGGTGTCTCCATCTGAAAGAGGTGGTGGCTTCCCACAACCCTGGGCACCTGCAAAAGTGTGAGCAATGGAGAAAAAAAAAAGTTTAGACAACATTTAGTCACAAAAATTTTTTAGTCACGTTTTTATGTTCATATACCATCACATATTATTTTACATTTCAGGTGAAGTTTTCATCATGCAATCCGAGTGCAGATCACAGCCTTTAAGACTGCTTTGTCATCCTATATATGTAGTTCTGTTATGCTTAGAAAGCGGTCAGCACTCTTTGTAACTAATGATAAACTGTGTTGTACTGGTATCAAACTCATGTTGCTGTTGAAATGATCTGCTTCTTTGATATATTCATCTACTACCCTCTCCCACATCTTACAGATCCTATCCTTTTAATTGTTTTAATCATTTTATTGTGAAAAAACAATTTTTTTTTTTTAAAGTTCAAACTCTTCTATGGTTCGTGTGTGCTCATCAGGTTCTCACATTTCCTCTGACATGTCCATAGCATGTTGTATTTCCCTGTTCCTCCATGTAACCCATGTTAACTGGTGATGAAATGTGTGATGTCTGTGGCAATGATAGAGGGCCACTTAAAAACACTGAAATCGTGAAAAGGCAAACCTGACATTAAATCTCTCAAAGTGTGACTCAAAGACTGCAATAGTGTATCTAGGAGAAGTAGTGGGTGGTGAACAAGTGAAACCCATCCACTTAAGAACTGAAGCCATTGTGATGTTCTCAGAGCTGCAGCACAGTTTGGGGATGGTGGGTTATTACAGAAGTTTCTAAAAAAACGAATTCTTCTTGTTCGTATTAATATTATTATTTAATGATATAACTGCAACTAACCCTGAAGTCTACATTGTGGTGTGTTCAGGTATAATCTTAAATGCACCACATTTCAAACAGTTTTGAGCTACTGTCTGTGTTAGTGAAAACAACTTTTCAGCGTCACACTTAACCAACTTCTCAGATTTAATAAACTTGTCAAACTGGTTCCAGCGGCCCTCCACTGGCTGTTTGTTTACTTAGAACATATTTAAAAACTTTGTGTGCAACAAAAGGGAAATGTAACTCACGGCGGCATCTCATCTCTCCAACCCAATCACCATCGACACAGGTTTTGAACGGCCCACCCTCCATGCCGTAGTCTCTGTCACACACATATTCGACCTTTTCATTGTGTCTGTACGTGTTTCTAGTCGATGTTTTGGTCTGTCCACCTGAAAGACGTGGTGCCGTCCTACATTGCTGGGCAGCTAAAAATTGTGGGCAATAACAGAGGAAAAACCAACATTAGATAATATTTTGTCACAATAATCACATTTTCACTCTGACCTGCTGTCATGCATCATTTTTCATTTGAAGTGAAATATTTGTCATACACCCTGTGCATCACTCTCCTTTACCTTAACACTGTGTGGCCATGTGTGACAAAGAATTAACCAGAAACAATGTTCACACAAACTAATTAGCACAAGAGCAGATCAGGCAGAGGACATTTTACTGATAACCTGAAATGTGTTTTTGCCTCAAAACAAACTATTAATTTCTGGTTTAAAGTGTGTGTAACTTACACTCATACACACGACACCCCAAGAAATACCAAAAACAGCAATAGCAATCTTTTTCCATCCTTTGTACTGATAAACAGTAAGATCACAAGAGGACAAGTGTTGTACCTTCACATGTGGGACGAGGATTGCTCCACTGTCCATTTTCCAAACATTCAAGCGTTGCGTTCCCTTTGATGATGTGATTCCTGTTTTCACAAGCAAATGTTAAATGTTGTCCTTTTTTCATTTGATCGTCTGTTACATCTGTGGTGATTGTTAGACCTGCTGGTGTTTCAGGGACTCTACATTTCTCTGTTTTGAAAAAGAGAATCTGTTTTATTGTGAGGTTTACATTATAAACATGAAACCAAATCAGATTCAAAGTAATAAGACACTTTCTCACTACATTTTCAAACTAAGCAAGTTTTCCCTTTAAATATTTATTATTAATAGGCATTCAGTTTCTCATTGCTGTAATTAAGAAGTAATAAATGTCCAGTCTTTTAAGAAGTCAGAAAAGAATGGTAATTATTTTAAAAGTGATTAAAGGGAAGAATAATTGTCTAAACCTACAAACTGCACCACATGGGGGTGTTTGTATGAAAACTGCATTTTTTTTTTTATGTCTCCTTACCTTCACATTCTATTGCTTTAGCCCACTTGCCATGTTGGCACGTTGCAGTGCCAATAATTCCTGCTCTATTCTTACACTGATATTCAATGATCTCTCCAGTCATGTATTTCTCTTTCTCTGCTCTGAAGTCCAGAGACTCATCCATAAGCTGGTCACAGTACACTGAAAATACATAATAGTATTGTCAATATTATATACATTGTTACATACATTATTGATTTGACCAATAGTGCTGAAAATGAAGATAACGGCAGGTGTGTAAACCGAGGTACACATGCAGACTGTTCTAAGGCAAAAAAACAAAAACCAAACTAAAACAGTATATTTAAGGTTAGTTAAAGATTGTGCCTTTGGTACAATGTTGGGTTATATTATTTCCATTGTTTCGTCCCTCAAAGGACTACAGTCTTTCTCTACCCTTAATGAAGGGTGGGGAAAGAAAGATGAATAAAGATGAAATATGTCAGCAGGCAGAATGACAGACAGCAGTGTTTTTAACAGTTTTAAAGCTTATTCACAGCAATATTTTATTTTTATGTACGTACGTATACACTGAATATTGAGCTCCTTCCATTCCCCAGCTGTGCATTTAAGTGTGGCGTTCCCCTCTATTGTGTACTTATCACGACACTGATAAGTTACTTCAGAGCCAGATGGGTATTGCTTCCGATAACGAGTTGTAATAACAGCATTTTCAACTTTGGGTGGAGGGCTGCAGTTATCATGATTAGCTGTAAGACATCACAACATGTACACTATTAATTTACACTCTGTAATCTTTTCATAAAAACATGCATCAAAATAATGGTTGAGGTGACTCACATTTACAGATATCATCAAGTGATCCATTTAAATCCCATCGTCCGTCACGACAGGTTAATTCCTCAATCTTAGCAGAGTATCCTTCATTGCAATCAATGAATATCATTTCTTGGGTCTGTCCGTGTTGTTCAGTATTCCCTAGTATTCCTTCCCCATTAGGAATCTCAGGAGCTTCTCGACACCTTTGTTCCTCTAAGGTGGATATGAAAACAAACAATCAGGCAAAATATTACAGATGGATGAAATCCATTCCTCCATTTAAAAATGTGATCAGAATAAGCAGTGGAAGAAACTCTGTATGAATGCACTTATTGTAAGATATTACAGAAAATATTTTCACACCAGTTTTCTTAAACATAACTGCAGATAAAACTCAAATGTTAAAAAGATGTTTAAAACAGATTTCAAAACTTATATTTTTCTACCTAAACATCTTATACTCCCCATCTTGACATTGGTATTGAACAAGTCACTGTGTTTGCTTCAAGCTAATAACAGAAGATACTTTAATTAGAAACTTTAATTACCAATACAGCTTTCAACTCCAGACCAAACACCGTGCACACATGTGGCTTCACCCCACCAGCCTTTGCTGAGAGGTTTGTAACCATCCTCACACCTGAAGTAAAGTTTGTCACCATGTTGCCAAACTTTAAGTCTGCGGTCAAAGCTCGTTGTTGGACATCCTGTTATAGCTATCAGAAAGACAGATATTACATTTAGATATTATCACAGAGCAGTCAGAATACATTCTTGTGTTATTAGTAGTGATTCATAGATAACATTATTCAACTATCTTTGGACTAGGCTTAAATATCCTTAATACTACTGAATAGACTGTGTAATGTCTGTTATTAAGTGACTAGCATTGAATCCTGCTGACTTTGGCAAACCTCCATTTCGTGTGCAGACTCAGGGAAGCAGAGGGAGCTCTTTGATAAGAGTAACATGCATTGCTTCACAAAAGAAAAATGTTTGTGGAGCTCATCAAGGAATCTAAAGACAAAGATAGACTAAAGATAGACTTCTGTCAGAGGGCCCGGTGGCGCCAGTGTCCGGCAGCCTCGCCTCTGTCAGTGCGCCCCAGGGCGGCTGTGGCTACAATGTAGCTTGCCATCACCAGTGTGTGAATTTGTGTGTGAATGGGTGGATGACTGAATGTGTAAAGCGCTTTGGGGTCCTTACGGACTAGTAAAGCGCTATACAAATACAGATCATTTACCATTCTGTAGAACCAGATGCTTTTCTGCAAGTTCCCCGATTTGAGAGAATTCATGTTGACTGAACTTTCATATTAGCTTCACTTTTCAGTCCTGAAAGCAATGCTCACCTTTTATATACAGTTTATACATTTGTCTTTTGTCATCAGTTGTTTACAACATTTATATTTGTCATGAAAAACAGTAGTCCTTGAATAACTGAATAAATGTATCCTTTTAAGTTTATTGCATTTTCTTACCTGTACATTCATTAGACCTATGCCAGCCATCTTCTCTACAGGTTAGAGTGAAACTTCCTTCATAACCTCTCCTGCAGTTATACTGGACACGATCGTTGTACCTGTATTCAGCCTGAATTTTTCCAGTAATATCTGCATTATTAAACTGTTGCCTCCTGCATTTTATCTCTGAAAGGAACAAAACCACATTTATTAAGCTTCTGCATTTACTTTGATTCAGATAATTTTGTCATGTAAAACATTCAGATACTTTCATATAATCTTTTAAGTAAAAGCAGCAGCTCCCCAGTGTAAATGTGATTCCATTTAACAGTTCTGTATTTTATATTTGAATATGTTCAGTCAAAGGACAAGAAAAGTGTTCAGTTGTGGATTCAACATCCAGCTGAAAGTTGTTGTGGCAGTAGAAATGTTTCTTGCAGTCTGTACAGAAAATAGTATCCAGTGAGTATTTGTACACTCTTTCGGTTAGTGCTTGGTTAGTACACAAATAAACAAAAAAATGAATGTTATTACCATTTTCTCTCACTATGAACTATCACACAGAGTCTCTAAAATTTATATTGCTGGTTTGTAAGATTTTACTCTATGACTGAATGATCCTTTGAGGCTTCTGTTTGACCAAAGACATTCTGCAGTTCTCTCCTGTTTTCTCAAATATGGACTAATATTAAAGAAATTAAAAAGATCCTGTCAGAATTAGAAGAAAAGTGAACTAAACTCCACCATACCTTCACAAAGTGGATTTGGTTCCCATCCATCTCTGGTGCATGTGGCCCGAGTGACGCCATCTTTACTCCTGTATCCTGATATACATGTGTACCTGACAGTATCACCCAATTTCTTTGTCTCATCACGCCAAGACGCCTCCCAGCGGGACAAAAGTCTATCTTGTGGACGGATACATGTAACCTCTGTAAAGAAAGAAAGACTGGATAATCTTCAAAAAATTGTTCATCATCCTCATGGCTGATTGAACTACATGAAAGCAAAGAACAGTGAGCTTAGAATATGTGTCTAAAGCTTTTGTAGTTTTATACCTTGACATACTGGTCTAACAGACCACTGTCCATCCTCATTGCAAGTAGTCTCAACTGAGCGCGTGCGGGTTCTCCAAATCCAGTATCTCTCCTCACATGTAACTGTTACCTTTTCACCAGGTGAAAACCTACTTCTATAAGCAGGTTCATATGTGGTTCCTTGGAGTGGTGGCAGTGTCAGCTCACATTTTATTTCTGCATATGATGGGAAATGCAGCACATGAGTTAGTGTGTTGTACCAAGACAGAGCAATACCATAACATCCAAACATCCAGCTCCAGATCTCACTAGTCAGTGGCATTTAATGTATAAACTGTATGTAATTTATGTTTACCTTCACATTCAGGTGTGGGGATCCACTCTGCTCTGTCTCCTGTCTTTGTGCACCTTGAAGGTAATTCTTGAGCACGTTTATGTTGAAGATTGCATTCAAAGTTTAGGATTTCACGTTCATTGTACTCTTTGATATCTCCAAGTACAAAACCATTTTCAATCCTCGGTGGTTCACATTTTACAACTGTTGAAGGATAAAGTCAGAGTCAGGAATAAAACTACAGCAACTGCTCATAGAAAGGTACATAAAAGGTAACTGCTGATTAACCTGTTGTGAAAGGAAGCTTTTTTGATGAAGTAGAAAAGTGAAAGTGATCAAACAAGCAAAGCAGCTGCAATGTTTTTCTCATTAATTACAATTGTAGGCCAATTTTATGATGTTGTTCGTGTTTTTTTGTTTTAGTTTGAAGCTGATATTTTTGGACTTACTATGTCCATAGCAGTGGTGCCTTTATTTTAACCAAATAGGCAAATATTCCCCCAAACTATCTAAACTTAAGTACAAAAATTGTTTTGTTTTTTTTGCCCTAAATGTATTCTGTTTTCATTTTCTATTCCTGTACCTTTAGTACAAATAAACTAATTTTGTATGCAAGTGATAATTATTTAATTCTAAATTTTGACCTAAATAAAATACAGCATTACACATGGCACATACATTTGTGTGACACATTTAACACCATTTTAGTTATAAAATAGTGTTAAATATGTCACAACTATTACGAAACTAATTGTTTCATAATAGCTCAAAATTGAATATACAATATAGAGTTGCTCCTCTATTCTCTTTTAGGGGGTTGGTGATTTGGGTGTTACTACCTAATTACTCGAGAACAAAGTAATAGTAACAATAGTAAGCCAGCTTCACTTTACCTTCACATGTTGGATTGCCGTCCTCCAAACCTTTCCAGTCTCCATTTTCATCACAATAAATTTCTCTTGCCCCTTTCATAATGTGATTGCTGGACTTGCAGCTAAATCGAACTACATTGCCGTAGGTAGCTTCTTCTGCATCTCCCATCACGTTCACATTGTTGGGAACATTAATTGATGGACACTGCTGAGCTGGAGTGAAAAACATTAGGAAAAAACCCCTCAAAGTCAGACAAAAACATAAACACAGGTTGCTATTTCTTTCTACGTGTATATTACTGATTGCATAATTTCATTTATATCAGCTCCTACCTTCACAGACGGGGATAACACCATCCCAGCCTTCTGCCATACAACGTCGGAAGTTTGTCCGACTGACCATTTGAAATCTGAATCAGGTTTATAATAGAGAATTCATGAAGATGACTAAAAGAAAAGCCAAATGTACAGATAATATGCACAGAGCATGCATAATTATTCAGATTAAGAAACACAAAACAAATAAAATCACAAGGAAAATGTGATTAAAATTATTATGATACCCTTTGTGGCAGGTGTATACAACTTCTGAGCCAAAGACAAAATCGTCCCCCTTTCTAAGTTGAAAATCGGCAAACTGGGCATCGCCAGGATGACCACATGATCTCGCTTAAAGCAAATAAGACAAAATGTGGGTAGAAGTACAACAGAGAAAAGTGGAATTTGCTGTACATTTCATAAAAGTACACTACATATTGTTCAGCATTGCAGTCTGTGATATGAATTTTCGAGCAATAACTCAAACAAGCTAATGATGTTTATGCTGCTTTGGTAAGGCAAGTTCGAGTAAGCAAAACATATGCAAATACAGCAAGACATATATGCAAGTGTTAACTGGTTATACTGGAAAAAGATGATATTCATAAGTGAATGTTAACTTACGTTGACAATTAGTGCCTCTGTGTTGCCATTTTCCCTCTACACAGATCAGCTTGAAAAAGCCACTGTAGCCCACATTGCAGCCCACTTTCACTTGTCTCCCACCTGGGTAACTGGCCTGCATACCACTTATGTCAAAATTGCCATCGTAGAGAGGATACTTTTTAAAATCTTCAAGGGTACATGCTCCTGGATTATCTGGATAGCGGTAAATAAAAATCAGCATACATGATTTTTGTGTTTATTTCAACATCAAAATATCGTGTAATTAAAATGAGAAGATCATAGAAATCACCCGAAGTACTGGGTCTTACCTTGGCTTTTCACAAAGGTCAGTGTATGCATCCACAAAAGTAGGATACAGCTTGTGGTTGTTACATGCATTTTATCTTCGCTAGCCTCATTCACCAAACAGAACTAAAGACTGGAGACTCAAAGGCTGTTGTACACTAGAGGAGCTTGGATTTCACAGGGAAAGAAGAGATTGCTCAATGATTTACAAAAGGCTGTCCTTGCCTCCAAATATGACCATACCCATACGGAAAAGAAATAGTAAAAACTTATATGTGATTACTCATGAAAGTGGCCACTTTCATGAGAAAATCATATAAGGCTTACATGATTTACTCATGAAAGTGGCCACTTTCGCATTACTTTCATACATTGTTTTAGTAAGTATCCAAAACATACAAGTTTCATTATATAATTTTTCAAGGGATCTTATATCTGTTTTCACACTTATATGCTTGTCATACAAGTTTCACACAAGACAGATACAAACTTTATAAGATTTATATATATCTTTTCCATATGGGTAGGCTCGCTGGGAAAAAACCCCAAAAACAAACAAACACTTAAAACACCCCCCCCCCCCCCCACACACACACACACACAGGAAGTGATTACATATAACTACTTTCATGACACAATTGATGTTTAACATCTTCATCACCAACTTTAAGGGCATTTATTTGCAGCAAAATAATTTCATGGCCTTGTGTGGTTACCATGTTTATCGTACAGTGACAAACCAAAGAACAAACAAACTTTTACGGGAATATTCACTTTCTTTTGCTTTCCTGTTAATCATTTGCGTGAATCAATAAGGCAAACAAAGTATGTTGCATCTTGGCAAGACAAATACAAAGTGAACTGTATTTTTCATTTCAAAAGCAGATCAATACATCATTTTTTACTCACCAAACTGTGAACTGAACCTAATTTTTGTGTGCACATGAATACAATTGTTGTAACCATGAAAAAAAAAAAATACACGCACACAAAAACTAGTTTTGTATGGGAGGAGAGAACTGCCAAAAAATCTGGCAAAAGAAAAAAAGAAAGGCAGCCTGACTTTGTTTTGCAAACTACTGAAACAAAATGTAGCTGTTGAGCAATATTGGATTTGCCCTCATTTCTCTCCATAGCTTCATGTTACTCACTTCTGAACGTACATTACATGTGCCACTCTACAAATGCATTTCTTGGACCATACAGTATGGCTTTGTTATGATTTTCAATAAGCAAGTGGCATCTGTGAGTCAGAAAGTAAACAAACACTTTATACAATATGTATTTTTCCATTTTTCACCAGCAGACCAACTATTATTCCCTAACATGGGAATTTTAACATTTCTGTCTGACGTTTTGCATAAAGCTGAATTTCCTCCAACACTGTGAAACTATTTCTACTGACTGAGAATCACGGGTACTGTTTGCTATGCAAACTACCTCCCTGCCTGCCCCACTGCTGACAAAGCAGAAAGAGCGAGAGCAATGTGGATTGATGGTCAAATGATTAAACCTTTTAAAGAATCTAGCTGTAAGAAGCAGATATTTTGTGTGCTCACATCAACTATTATTATCTTCAAATGTGAATAGTATGATGATGAAATGTTAACTTGTTCATTCTCCAGGTTTCTATCAGATTGAAAAAGACTGTGTTGTGGAATATACACAGCTGGAGGTCATAAAGAAAACATTCTTGTGTTTAAAATGTAATATGGAATAACATTTACAAGAAAGTTTTACAACTAACTATTATTGAAAAACATTCCTGATAAATCAATTGACGTAGGTGTGCAAAGGGTACCTTCAGCAACCATTACCCCATATCGCAATAGCACATTGTGCAAGTTTAGCATGTTAAAAGACTGACTGATCTTTAGATAAACAGTTGCTTTCATCCAGCTGCAAACTGGCTGATTTGGCTAGATGAACTTCTGGATCATTAAATGGAGCAAGAAATGACCAAATACCTAGATTTCACACCTGCAGTTTTCACTTAATAAACATTTATGCTAGGACTTTGGTCAGATTTGCATTCTTTTGGCATTAAAATGTGTTTTTGGGATTCATTAAAAAGGCACAAAAAAAAGTGACTACCCACATAGCAATCTGGTCTGGCCCAGATCTGGTATCAAGCCGGGACTGCTGGCTGACTTCTGGCATGGTAAGTGGTATGTCATCCAGATATGGGCCAGGCCTGGCATAGATGGCACTGTCTATGTAATGGCATGCCATATCAGTTTTGTTGCAGTTTGGTGTATGTGGCCCAGGCCCATAGAAAACAGGTCTAGCCCTGATCTGGAATCAAGCTGGCACTTCTGACTAGGTTTGACAGGTTTGTGAGTGTACACTCTATCCAATACCTAGTGACGGTTTACACATCTTTGCCTGTAGGTGCTGTAGCTCAGCAGGTAGCGCAAGTCAGCTACTGATCAGAAGATTAGTGGTTCAATCCCTAGTTCATCCAGTCTGCATGTCAAGAGTGAGAATGTGTATGAATGTAGCTAGAAAGCACTCAGTTTAGAGAAACTGTGTGAATGTGGCATGTTGTACAGAGCGCTTTGAATAACCTGGAAGAGTAGAAAAGCACTATATAAGAATCAGTGTCTGAACAGTTCGGTCATGTTACTTTTGCACTATTATGTCCTGGTGCATGTTGTTATTACATGACTTGATTAACCCTTTAAGACCTACCATAGAACCAAGTCCGCCAGAGCTTATATTATATTTTTACATGTTGTAGTGCCATTTTTGGGAGCATTTCAAGTTGATATACATCAATACATCCATTATATCCCAAATTTTAATAATATATATGCATTAAGTGCATAGTAATTACATAAATTGCAAAAAAGTGCAATAAACTACAAAAAAATAGAAAATCGTTTTTGTTTTTTTAACATATATTTCTAGTTAGAGAAATGTAAGAGGCTTATCCCTCAAAACTGTAAATACAAAAAAGTTGCACAAAATAGTTTTCCCACCAAAGGAAATTTATTTTAAGTGTCTTCATAGTTTTATTTTTGAGATACACCAATTTTCATATACTGCAGGAAAAACGAAAAAAGATATTATAGTGCAAATTTGCAAAAAAACAGCATATGCATCAAAATAAACTATTTCTAGCAGTGCAATATGAGTCCTAAGCATCCCAGAAACGACACAGAAAGTCATAAAGTCAAACATAACTTTTAAGAACACAAGTATAGACTCATAAGGCCACGATGGTAAAAAACTACATTTCCGCAAAATGACGTCACTTCCGGTTTCGGGCAGGTCATGCCGGACATGTGATAGTTCGCGCTGATGGACGTAGGAAGTGTTACAAACAGCTGATCGGATCGGCAAAGCGTGTTTCTGGAATATTATGTTTTTGCTGCTGCAAGTGCTTTTTATGCAGTTTTTGCAAAGCTATATGTGGAAGGAAACCGTGACCTAGGACAAGCTGATGGCATAAGATGTAAGTACAACTCCTCTGGTTTCATATGCAAAAAAAATTATTGCGCTAGCTTACGTGGTTGCAGAGCTACCGGGATTTAAAAATAGTTACGCAAAATGGAGCGTGTCTGCTCCGATCGGCTTTAAAGGATTAAAAGTAAAATATTAAGTTTTAAAAACCCCAACTATACAGTAAAAACTCGATTTTGATATAGAAGATTCGAAAGGCTTATTAACAACTATTTTTCAGAGAGCTTGTCTTATTCTATTAGGGGTGCCAGGTGTTAAACTCATTTTACATTGTGGGCTACGTACAGCCCATTTTGATCTTAAGTCAGCCGGACCAGCAAAATTCCTTTTTGTGTAAAGAAGTTTAATCACACATTTAATCCCTGAGATATTTTAATACAAGAAAAAGAAGAGTAATTTAAGCAATAGATCTCAGTTTTCTACATAAATGCTGCTTTGGGTTTAAATTATAATAATAATAATGGATACTTTATTGATCCCCATGGGGAAATTACTTGTTTTTCTCTGCATTTGACCCATTCACTCAGTGAAGCAGTGGGCAGCCCACTAAGCAGGCGCCCGGGGAGCAGTGTGTAGGGACGGTACCTTGCTCAGGGGTACCTCAGGGTAGCCGTTAAGTGGATTCGAACCGCCGACCTTCCGATCATGGGGCGACCACTTTACCTACTGAGCTATCCCTGCCCATAATCTGTAACTTTACATAAAAAGTTGCTCATTTCTCCATTTATAAAATGTAAAATGTGTGTTAACAGGCAGAATATATTTTTTCTTCTGTTCATTTAAAAATATCATACATTTCTATAGATAGATCTTGGAATAAACAGGAACTTTGTCATTATAGTATTACTTATTTACTTGTGTAACATGAATGGTCATGGAGGAGGTGTTTTATTTAGTTGTAAAATTTGTAAAATTTGTTAAAAGTCAAAAAAGCATGCCCTGTTTACAGTTTCCAAAGCCATCCAAACCCCTGGTTTAACTATTTTAGGAAGAGAAGCTTTTGATCCAATGGCCCATCCCCCCCCCGGGTAACTCACATTAAATGAGCCTCTTGGTTCAACAGTGGTTCTTTATGCTTGCAAGACTGTACTGCTGCCAAAAACAGAGCACTCTACTGTAATGCACTCTGTAGGTTAACCCTTTAAAGCCGGTTGGAGCGGACACGCTCCATTTTGCGTAACTATTTTTAAATCCCAGTAGCACTGCAACCACGTAAGCTAGCGCAATAATTTTTTTTGCATATGAAACCGGAGGAGTTGTACTTACATCTTATGCCATCAGCTTGTCCTAGGTCACAGTTCCCTTCCACATATAGCTTTGCAAAAACTGCATAAAAAGCACTTGCAGCAACAAAAACATAATATTCCAGAAACACGCTTTGCCGATCCGATCAGCTGTTTGTAACACTTCCTACGTCCATCAGCGCGAACTATCGCATGTCCGCCATGACCTGCCCGAAACCGGAAGTGACGTCATTTTGCGGAAATGTAGTTTTTTTTTTTTTTTACCATCAGGGCCTTATGAGCCTATACTTGTGTTTTTAAAAGTTATGTTTGACTTTATGACTTTCTGTGTCGTTTCTGGGATGCTTAGGACTCATATTGCACTGATGGATATAGTTTATTTTGATGCATATGCAGTTTTTTTGCAAATTTGCATTATAATATTTATTTTCATTTTTGCTGCAGTATGTGAAAATTGGTGTATTTCAAAAATAAAACTATGAAGACACTTAAAA
This sequence comes from Aulonocara sp. 'chitande type north' Nkhata Bay, assembly GCF_057382095.1. Taxonomy (NCBI): domain Eukaryota; kingdom Metazoa; phylum Chordata; class Actinopteri; order Cichliformes; family Cichlidae; genus Aulonocara; species Aulonocara sp. 'chitande type north' Nkhata Bay. The sequence goes on from NC_141360.1 coordinate 11,482,636, forward strand.
TAAATTTCCTGTGGTGGGAAACTATTTTGTGCAACTTTTTTGTATTTACAGTTTTGAGGGATAAGCCTCTTAAATTTCTCTAACTACAAATATATGTTAAAAAAAAATCAAAAACGATTTTCAATTTTTTTGTAGTTTATTGCACTTTTTTGCAATTTATGTAATTACTATGCACTTAATGCATATATATTATTAAAATTTGGGCTATAATGGTTGTATTGATGTATATCAACTTGAAATGCTCCCAAAAATGGCTACACAGCATGTAAAAATATAATATAAGCTCTGGCGGACTTGGTTCTATGGTAGGTCTTAAAGGGTTAAACAGCTCATACTGAGACATACAGTGGGGCAAAAAAGTATTTAGTCAGCCACCGATTGTGCAAGTTCCCCCACTTAAAATGATGACAGAGGTCAGTAATTTGCACCAGAGGTACACTTCAACTGTGAGAGACAGAATGTGAAAAAAAAATCCATGAATCCACATGGTAGGATTTGTAAAGAATTTATTTGTAAATCAGGGTGGAAAATAAGTATTTGGTCAATAACAAAAATACAACTCAATACTTTGTAACATAACCTTTGTTGGCAATAACAGAGGTCAAACGTTTACTATAGGTCTTTACCAGGTTTGCACACACAGTAGCTGGTATTTTGGCCCATTCCTCCATGCAGATCTTCTCGAGAGCAGTGATGTTTTGGGGCTGTCGCCGAGCAACACGGACTTTCAACTCCCGCCACAGATTTTCTATGGGGTTGAGGTCTGGAGACTGGCTAGGCCACTCCAGGACTTTCAAATGCTTCTTACGGAGCCACTCCTTTGTTGCCCGGGCGGTGTGTTTTGGATCATTGTCATGTTGGAAGACCCAGTCTCATTTCATCTTCAAAGTTCTCACTGATGGAAGGAGGTTTTGGCTCAAAATCTCACGATACATGGCCCCATTCATTCTGTCCTTAACACGGATCAGTCGTCCTGTCCCCTTGGCAGAAAAACAGCCCCATAGCATGTTTCCACCCCCATGCTTCACAGTAGGTATGGTGTTCTTTGGATGCAACTCAGTATTCGTCTTCCTCCAAACACGACGAGTTGAGTTTATACCAAAAAGTTCTACTTTGGTTTCATCTGACCACATGACATTCTCCCAATCCTCTGCTGTATCATCCATGTGCTCTCTGGCAAACTTCAGACGGGCCTGGACATGCACTGGCTTCAGCAGCGGAACACGTCTGGCACTGCGGGATTTGATTGATTCCTGCCGTTGTAGTGTGTTACTGATGGTGACCTTTGTTACTTTGGTCCCAGCTCTCTGCAGGTCATTCACCAGGTCCCCCCGTGTGGTTCTGGGATCTTTGCTCACCGTTCTCATGATCATTTTGACCCCACGGGATGAGATCTTGCGTGGAGCCCCAGATCGAGGGAGATTATCAGTGGTCTTGTATGTCTTCCATTTTCTGATGATTGCTCCCACAGTTGATTTTTTCACACCAAGCTGCTTGCCTATTGTAGATTCACTCTTCCCAGTCTGGTGCAGGTCTACAATACTTTTCCTGGTGTCCTTCGAAAGCTCTTTGGTCTTGGCCATGGCGGAGTTTGGAGTCTGACTGTTTGAGGCTGTGGACAGGTGTCTTTTATACAGATGATGAGTTCAAACAGGTGCCATTCATACAGGTAATGAGTGGGGGACAGAAAAGCTTCTTACAGAAGACGTTACAGGTCTGTGAGAGCCAGAGATTTTCCTTGTTTGAGGTGACCAAATACTTATTTTCCACCCTAATTTACGAATAAATTCTTTACAAATCCTACCATGTGAATTCATGGATTTTTTTTTCACATTCTGTCTCTCACAGTTGAAGTGTACCTCTGGTGCAAATTACTGACCTCTGTCATCATTTTAAGTGGGGGAACTTGCACAATCGGTGGCTGACTAAATACTTTTTTGCCCCACTGTAAATACCCATTCATACATAATGAACTTGTTTTCAATAAGTATCACTGAATACACATTCTCTTGTCACTAAAGCTCAGTTCCAGGCATTTGGTGTATGTGAAATTAATGACAGAGATAACTCAGCAAAGTACATGAAGGGCTGGGGTACCTGGCAGTGTCATTCCTTCTTATTTATGTGTACACTTCGGGTTATCTCTACAAATGAATGCCTAACAGTTCTGTCGCCTAACCAGAACCCTGCCTGTCAATATTCAAGTCATCACCCTCCTCTCATACACTGGCTCAAATAAAGCTAGTGCAAGTTAAGCTATTATAACTGCAATAGAAACTTAGAATGTTCTGAATGAGTAGTAATGAGGGGACCGACTCATGGCGGGGGTTAACTACCAAAAGGAAGTTACCTCCCACCCAAAAGCAAACAAAAAACTGACCACTGTCCACAGAGAGCCTGGGTCACCTATAGCTCTCAGCCTTGCATGATGGACAGCCAGCAGGCCCTGATCACATAACCCTTATGGGGTTTATAGTTTATAGTTTTATATTATTTATTTAGTATTTATAGTTCTTGGTTTCTTTCTAGTCCTTGTGTGTTACCCAGTAGCTCGATAGCTAGCCAGCTCACTAGAGCCAGAGAGAACAGTGAACTCCTGGCACATCGTTTTCAAACCCCCAGCAGTCTTTTACTACTCAGGTAAACATGAAATATTAGTCACTTAGATAGGTTAAAAATGTTATTGTTTGGGTTTTTTCAGTGTTTTATTTGTTTGTGACTAAATCGGTTTGGCTGAGACTACCTCTGAATAGATGTCAAACAGAAAAATGATTAAACAGAAGTGTGAGATGGTCAGTCTGAAGACTAGACTGTCCAATTTCACAGTCGCTCACTTCCGGCCTACCCGGCCTTCAAAAGACCTTTGCCCACGTAGACCGTGAAGGCCGGGTCCTCAGGAGGATCCAGCCTCTGAATTTGGACACAGCTATAGTGTTTGTTTCCTTCTGTCCTTTTCTATATTCCTCATGTTCTTTAGTTTAGCCTTACCCAGTCTACGTTTTATTAGTGTTTTAAATTCTCCCCTTCGTTGTTGACTTGTAGTGTTTTTGTTCAGCCAATAATAAAGGCTTGTCTTTTGTTAATGTCCACCTCATTCCCGTGTGTCTGCATTCGGGCCCTCTTCCTCTCATCTTGACACGGTTTGCCTAGCTAACGATGACCGTTTTAAACTTACATGTTAGTGTATCTTAAATTGTTTACAAGATTGCAGTCTTACACTTTCAAAACCATGCAGTTCTGATGTGATGTAGGCAATTCTGAATAACTTTTTTTTTAAATTTGTTGACCTTGTGATGCAATTTGACTCTTGTATGAATTTCAGCTAGACTTAACCAAAGACTTTACAGTAACTATTGTATCTTGACACATTTCCCCCCCTATTTTTAAAACCATTTAAAATAACTTTCATGAATAGCAGACATTAAAGCACTACCCACATTTTTTATCCATTTAATGTTTAATTAAATGGATAAAATGAATGAATGTTATTAATTTCTTTAAAAGTCCCGTTTCCTAAAGTGACTGGTTTACAGTGTTTGTGTTGGGAAGATGCCGGATAACCGAGGGGAGACTTGGTGTCTAATCTCATAATTTTATTGTTTGTAACTGTTCACAGTATTTTTGATGTATAAACATATATGTATATTAACACATTTGTGTCCTGTTCAGATTTGTGCAGAGTGGTTTACGAAATTTCCCACTCGTGGGACTAATAAAGGTATCTTATCTTATCTTATCTTATCTCAACAAAACAGAACAACAACACTAGTAAATAAGGAATATTGGATCTATTCTTACTACATACATGCCTGTACACTCATAAACAGCTGATTCAGAAGTTGCTCAGCAGTGCCCTCTTGAGGTACTGCATAGGTGTTGCTAAATGAGAGGACATTAAAAATGGGCAACTGTTTCATGTGTAACAAAAAGCATTCTGAGAGCTCCACCAATAGTAAGCATTTTGTATATATTCATTTTGTTTCTTGTGCTCTTTTTAAACTTCAAGAAGTTTGCAGTGCAGTAGAAACAAGTGAAAAGTGCAGGTTTTTGTTATTTGCCCCATTGAAACCCATTTTAATATCCATCCATCCATCCATTCGCTTATCCTTTTCAGGGTCGCGGGGGGCGCTGGAGCCTATCCCAGCTGTCATAGGGCGAGAGGCAGGGTACACCCTGGTCAGGTCGCCAGTCTGTCGCAGGGCCAACACACACGGACAGACAACCATTCGCACTCTCATTCACTCGCACATTCACACCTAGTGGCAATTTGGATTATCCGATTAACCTATCCCCACAAGCTGCATGTCTTTGGACGGTGGGAGGAAGCCGGAGTACCCGGAGAGAACCCACGCAAACACGGGGAGAACATGCAAACTCCACACAGAAAGACCCCGGCCTGATGGTGGAATTGAACTCAGGACCTTCTTGCTGTGCGGCAACAGTGCTAACCACCGTGCCGCCCTTATTGCAATTATTTCCCATTTTAATATACTAGATATAATTTTCAGTGCAATTATTACTTGTTTTTATTGTGGCTATAGTAGTTGTGTAGCATTAATTTTGTTGTTTAGTAAAATTTTTTAAAATGTTCAGTAATAAATATGAAGTGAAAAAGTTTTTTATCTGAAGTTTATTTTATTTCAAATTGTTTTATATTGAAACAGTCATGACCTGTTAATTTATTAATCGCATAATAAAATAGTTAAATAGATATTTGGAATAACACTCTCTATACGGCTATCTGTTGTCAGCACAAAGTATTGCAGCATGAAACATAGTTCTAATAAATCGCTCTATATAGCATTATTATCACTTTGACCTTCATATCAATCTGCTGATGAGTCTGTTTCTAAGTTATAATGGTTGCTCTTAATTGTTGACAAATAAATCATTATGCTGACCTTGACAAATTTAGTCTATGTAACACAAATTTTAATGGACCGATAACCTGACCCCACTCTACACCTAGTTTTATAAGAAATTATTTTATTGACACACATGCAAATGCTTCCAAAAACATGTCTTCCCTTTGCCAGAGGAAATGAAATAATAACACGAACACATTATAAAAAAAGACTCACCTTACAGTATTTAGACCTAATTATACATCAGTCACCCACAAAGCCTCAAATTGTTGCAAATTAATTCATACCTTTTAATAATAATAATGGATTGGATTTATATAGCGCTTTTCAAGGCACCCAAAGCGCTTTACAATGCCACTATTCATTCACTCTCACATTCACACACTGGTGGAGGCAAGCTACAGTTGTAACCACAGCTGCCCTGGGGCAGACTGACAGAAGCGAGGCTGCCATATCGCGCCATCGGCCCCTCTGGCCAACACCAGTAGGCGGTAGGGTAAAGTGTCTTGCCCAAGGACACAACGACCAGGACAGAGAGCCCGGGATCGAACCAGCGACCTTCCGGTTACAGATACGTTTCCCAACCCCCTGAGCCACTTCACAATTTTTATCTAGTTATATGAAGCCATTTTAGTCACTTTGTGGATTACAAGGAAAAATAGATCCATCGACCCACGTTATTTTATGAGACACCCACAGTCCTTTCTTTACCTCTGCTCAGGAATGTCTTTAGAAAAATCTGCCCGTTATCCATCTGCTTACTTGCCTTGCCCACTTTTGCTCTCCTGCTGGGAAATAATCTGCTTCACAGAAGTGAATCACTGTCACAGGCAAGGACAAAAGCAGGGTTATAAGAACTTTGTTGCCTGCCTTCTCAGGAAACAGAGCTCAAGCCACAGAGTGCCCAGATCAAAGACTGTGAACCTTTCTGTATCCTTTGTGTCTCACTAACAATTTTAAATCTAGGTGGCATTTCTGTTTGTTCATGAACCTGCAAACACTTATCTTCTAAGAATTTCGGTTATTTCTTTTTCTGCTTGCATACCTTGCAAATCCACCTCTACCCTGCTAAATAAACAATTTCTTTACTGATATTGAAGTTCAGTAAACTTTCTGTCATGTCCTGTGCCAAAATCATTTACATAACCTTGGCAGTTTCTCTCTTATTCACACGTCCTTCTCATAACATAAAAGGCATAGCCTTCAACGTTTAGGCCCCTCTTCTGTGAACCAGCTTCCACTTCAGGTTCAGGACACAGATACCCTCTCTACTTTTAAGATTAGGGTTAAATCTGTCCCTTTTGATAAAGTCTACAGTTAGGGCTGGATATGGTGACCCTAAATCCACCCTTATTTTTGCTGCATTAGACCTGGGCTGCTGGAGGCTTCTCATGATGTGCTGAGCAATTCTCCTTCTCTTACCTCTTTTTACTCACCATGTGTTTATACACCACTCTGCATTTAAATATCAGTTGTTATTAATTTCTTGCTCTCTTCCACAGCAATTCTTTTGTCCTCTCCCCCACTCTCACCTCTAACTAGTAGCAGCACATGGCTGCACCTCCCTGAACCTGGTTCTGCTGAAGGTTTCTTCCTGTTAAAAAGGCATTTTTCCACGGCTGCCAAAGTGCTTGCTCATAGGTCATCGTCTGACTCTTTCTTGAGGTGACTGTTGTTGTGATTGGTGCTATCTGAATAAAATTTATTTGTTATCTCTCTTGCTGCTACTAGTTTTCATTCTCCTTCTTTCCAGAGCATACCTCCACCTCATTGGGCTCCCTTCATGTGCTCCCTGCTCTTGCTCACAAAGTCACCTGCAAATATCAAAGTCTATGGAGATGATGAGCTCATGTCGTAACCAATGTTCCCTCTAATTTTTCATGTGTCTGAGCGAACACACAAACTCCCTGAGCGGTCCCTTGGACCACTGTAAGCAACAGCAGACGTGCGCACTGTGGTCACTGTGGTTGTTCATGACCTGTGCAGTATGTTAACACTATTGGAAGTAAAAATAACTTGAACTCCAATTTTGAAAACACAACTTTCTTTCTTTCTTTTTTTATAAAGCTCTGACTTGTATTATGAGTATGAGTCTGTGGTCTGGGAGAGAGTCCTGTAACTCTCTGTCTGCAAAATACAGTATATAATGACGATTGTTGGGCAATTAATTATATAGTTACTTCTTCAAAAAAGTAACTGAGTTATGCAAACAACAAAGTTTTTTGCAGCTGTTTACCTAAAAATGCAGCCAAGGCGTTTTTTAAATAAATATTTCAAGCTATTTACAGAACAATCAGGTGTTCTGCATCAAATCTGATGCCACACAAATTATTTTTGCCACTCCAAAAAATCATTTCTGTCCAATATGAGATAAAGGAGAATAACAGCCTGATACCTGCAGGCCTGACAACAGGAGATGTATCGCTCCTGTAACCAGTGGCGGTCCTAGCCTGTTTAGTGTCATGGTCCTGGGTCGTGCGACTCGGTGTTTTGTGTTTAGTCTATTTTGATGTTTATTGATTGTTTAGGTTCATTAAGGTAGTCCAGCCATTTGTATATATCACCCTTGCATTACGTCTCCCTTGCCCTTCGTGTGTTTATGTCTGTGCGTCTTGTACTGTCAAGTTCATGCTGTCAGTATTGTCACCTCCCCCTGTACTACGTTACGTCTCCCCGGTTCATGTCTCATGTTTCCTGTTTTACTTTGAAGGCCTGCATTCACTGTCAGTGTATTCAGTTTCACTCCTCCTGTCCTGTCGTTAAGTTCATGTGTGTCAGCTGCGTTCCCATGTGTGGCCACTTCCCCTGATCATCCCTCATGTGTATTTAGTCTCTGTGTTTCTTACAGTCTGTGTCGAGTCGTCTGTGTTCCCACCCTCCGTGTTTCCATGCCCGGTCTGTTGTATTCTAAGTCATAGCCTTACCTTAGTTCATTCCCAGTTTAGTTTTCTGTAGTGATGGCCAAATGAAGCTTTCTGAAGCACTGAAGCTTGTATTGAAAAACGGTTCATTACTCGAAGCTTTTCAACACAGTCCTCTCTGGTGACATCTGGTGGCCAAAAATACAAAGAGCAGCTTGAATCCACAAAATAAAACCAACTGCTTCATTACGATTGCCCACTCTACACAGTGGAGTTTTGTCTGATATTGGGCCGCTGTTGTGTTGCTTTGAACGTGTATTTTTTTGGTGGTTAAAAACTCTCCTTGTTTAAACATGCACCATGGTGTGGTCTTCCTTTGCTTGTGACTTCTTGATGTTGGTAAATACAATAATTGAAAAATACCACGTTACATATAATATATACATATGATAATGTACAACACATTATGGAGTATGCTTCTGCTGTGAGGTCCTGCCTCAATGCACTTATGCAATTAATCGCTAGACGGGTATATTTATAAATAATATTATATTAGGGAAATTTTCCCAGACATATTTTTGACCTGGGGGCAGAATTGATTGTGAAATGGAAAGGAAAAATGTTTATGAAATTGCAAATTAAAAACATGATGCGTTTAAGGTAACCCTTTTTCATTTTTATTTAAAAAGAGAATTTGTCCTAATGTGCGATGGCCGAACCTGTTCCTTTTCGTGGAGATCATTTATCCTGCCTTAAGGAAAATCCCCTCACATGGCCCAGAGGAGGCTGGAGTGCAGAGAAACTGGTAGAGATGCAGTTATACAGCTAAAGAGAATAAATAAATTCAATTGCTGCACATTTGGCAGACTAACATTTTCAGATTAATTAAACAATAAAATATATATTTTTACAACATTACATGTAAAGAGTCAAGTGGAAGTTTTTCTAAAGTTATTTAATGATATTTATATTATGGAAGCAGATTTTTGACATTTTACCTTTTCCCCGTTGTCAGATATAATAAACACGCACAAAACAAAAGTAAACAGCCAGAACACAAAGCTGGAAAACCCACCCGATTGACAAAAATCAACTCAAAACACTCCCACACAACAGAACCTCCTCTATTCCTAGTGGCTCCAAATCTCTCAGTGGAATGATCAGTGGTTCGCTATCTGTCACCATCAAAACACTCCACAAATCCCGTGAATGATTCGCTTCTGATTCCACTGAATCAGATATCGAAGCAGTTCGGTTCTAAATGAAGCTTCGGACGTCCCCGATCACGTGATTCTGGCCAAACGAATCAAGCTTCGATACAGTGCTTCTGAAGCAGTGTGTTGATTTTTTTGACACACGCACCGGAGCTTCAGCTTCAAGTGGACCATCACTAGTTTTCTGTTTAGTTATTGCTTTTGTGCTCCTCTTATTCTTGTTTGTTTCTCTTGTGTTACCAGCCACAATAAAAGGCTCGCCTTCTGTTAAAGCTCACTCCCGTCTGCTCACTTGTGTACGCACCTGGGTCCATTACACACATTCTCCACTCGGTCCGTCACAGCGGACCGTGACAGTTTAGCGCCCTGGGCGAACACTCCCTGTGCTCCCCCCCCCCCCCCCCCCCCCCCCCCCCACACACACACACACACACAAAACATATTAAGGATTGTACATTAACATAAAACTGTTGTACACACACACAGAGAGTATGCATAGTATGCAAACGGCTACCAAACAGCCATCATAATTCGTCATACAATGAGAACAATGAGGACAAACCAACAATTGACAATGACTAATTAATATTAAAATCTGTAACTTAATATATTGTTTGGAGTTTAGTCTGTTACTGTTGCTATTTTTACCATTTCTTCTTGGAGCAACTGTAACGCACATTATTTCCTTAGAGATTAATAAAGTATTCTGATTCTGACTCAGATTGTTTCAGGATGACCTGCCATTATCCAATGACACATCTGCTTACCTGTATCTTTTGCTCGTTTCTTCTCCTCTTCTTTTCTCTTTTGTCTAAACTGAGCACCTGATGCCTTTGAACTTTTCTTGTCCATCTTCCATTGGTTTTAATTTTGCAATCCAGTATGAACACCCATTCCTCAACCCGAGTATCACCACAACATAATCTAACAGACCTACACCTTAGTTCACAGATTCACTTTGTCTAAGGTGTATTTCTGAGATTTCACACAACCCAGGATTCAAATCATGAATACATGATGGGCTTGGATTTACATCATTAGAATGAAATGTGCTCTATTTGGAAGCAGCCGCCCCCTCCCCTGTGTGTGAGACTTTAAATCATCAAACTGTAAATTATAAATTTTAAATTGTTATTGATCCCTTTACCCCTGGTCCTAAAGTGTATATTTATTTTCTTACTCTTCTTATATATATTGTTTGTTTACTTGCACTGCTGTAACTGGAGCCTCGTCGTCTCATCTCTCTATATACTGGACTGTATATAGCGGAGATAAAGTTTACTTTGACTTCAGCAGCGAGCAGGCGCACCGAGGGCTCTCGCGCTCACTTTTTGTGTATAGAATTTCGAAAAAACATCGGTGCAAATTATAAGTCTAGTGTTTTCGTGTTTGTTGGTTTGTTTTTATTTTGTTTTATTTTGCGAGTTGGTTATTAAATGCTGCTCCAGCCGTTCAGAGAATCCCCCGCCGCCCCGCCCTCTCCTCTCTGCGCTGCAAGCAGCAGGCGCACCTCACAAACGAAGGGCTCTCTTACTCCCAGCAAATGGGCGATAGAAAACCAATCAGTGCCTATGCCATTCCCAATATGCGCTGGCTGACGTCGGGGCAGCATGAGTACGAGCATTTTTTTCCCCCCAATGCCCATGATGCCGCCCCCCACCACGATGCCATGTCGCCAGTATCTAAAACCACTACTGCCTGTAACACCTGTAACATTCAGCAGTCGCCTCATTGTTCTGACACACACAACAACACTATTGACTACACTACACACTAACTACACAAGATTTACGCTAAACGTCGCAAATCCCTCACATCTCAAAACACCGCCGTCACTCCTAAAACTTCCCCCTTCCCAAACAACTAAATGCCATGTTGCCATATCATTTTTGATTGGTCGACATGATACATTTTTCCACCAATAGGAAAGGGTGGGGTTGTTTTGGTTTTGTTTTTGCTCACAGGTGGAGAGTGCTTTCGCGTGTTTTCCTTATAAAACACAGTTTCTTCCCGCAGTAAATATAAACAACGATAGTATTCAGGAAGTAAACCAAACATTGAATATATTTTTATCATAACTCTGGTTTTACGTGGCCTATCAACACAATTTAAAAATTGTTATAAAGTCCACACTTTTTCCGTCAATTGTTCCGTCTGTCCTGCTCACATCTCCAATGGTTGTACACGTTGTCATTAATGTGGCTTCACTCCACATCAGCCACGCCGCTTTGCTAGCTGCTGTCATAGCCTGTCAACGACGTTGATTAGCTGTGTATATACGGATGTCAATCGCATTATTGGCTGGACTATGGGATAAGGTGGCATCATTCTAATCCCATATGGGAGCAGCCAGTCACTTACCGACTAACACTGCAAAACAGTATTGTTAAAGTATTCATTTTAATTTCAATTCAGGTTAGATTTTTTTTTGTGCACAACACAGATTTTCTGTGTGCAGAGACTGTGCCAGCAGTGCGCAATTGCACATGTGCGCAGCTTAGTAGTGATGTGTCGGTTGCAAACAAAACGGCTCTTAGAGCCGGATCTTTGACGTGAACGACGCGAGCCGGCTCTTTATCGCGAGCCGTGGGTTTTCTTTTTTCTTTCTCTCACCCTCTCTCTCTCTCGCACTTTTTTCCGCTTCACTCTGCATGCAAGCCTTGTGCTTTGCGTTGGGAAGAGGGGGGAGGTTACACTGGCAGTAGCACAGGAACAGAGCGGGAGGGAAAGAGAGCCAGGGACAACAACGTCACATTACAAAGGAATAGTAATCATCCACAACTATTTTCAGTTGCAGATGATAAAAGATTCAGAAAGTTTATTCATGCAGGCCTATATGACAGAGAATGTGCATCTTCTTTTTGTTTTCATATTTTAATTTATATTTAATTGTGTTGTGTTTTGCAGTGTTTTTTTTTTCACTTTTAAATTTATTTAAAAGGAAAAAGCTGAAAATTTAAATAGTTAAAAGTCGAAATGTGAATAGTTGGCTTTTGTATTATATTATTTATTTATTACATTTTATGTGGAGTGAATAAATAAAAGTATATTTACGGTGGCACGTATGAACTCCAAAACACATAAAAACTCCAAAACACATAAAAACTCCAAAGGACGTACAAATCCCGAAGCACGTACAAACTCTGAAGCATGTACAAAACCCCAGAAGTGCTCCAGGATGCTAGGCGCAGTGTTGAGGTTTTGTTACCTAGTGGCTACACAAGCCAGGAAGTACCAACGACTGGATTTGGTGTGTAGTAGTAACAGGTAAATGAACATTTTTTTAAATTATTTGAAACTATGTGAGTGCTTGTGTATAAATACACAAACAATACACATATGCTTTCAATTGTGTAATTTAAGTGATCTCGGTAGCTCTGTTTTGGAAGTTCAGTTAACGCTAGAAATGTGCTTTGGAGTTTGTACGTGTTTTGTCTCTAGGAGCCAGCGCATATAAACATATATAAATAAAACCACCTTTTCTTTACATTAGTAATTCTTTTTGTGCATAATTTTATATTATTGTTAATAATAAATTAATTAAAGCAACAAAACAACCTGAAAAGCCGGCTCTTTCGGTTTAGAGCCGAAAGAGCCGGCTCTTTTTAGTGAGCCGAGCCGAAAGAGCTCTAAAAAGAGCCGGAAATCCCATCACTACAGCTTAGAGGGAACATTGGCATAACCTGTCCATCATTTCAGACAAGAAGGGACTCGGAACAGATCACTTATGTAATCTCACCCTATCTCGGACCCATCACTCTTGCTGCACACTTCACCACTGATTGTCTGGCTGTCCTCATGTAGGTCCGGTAACAGCCTTATATCAGCTCACCTCACAACCACTCCAGACTCCCTTATGCAGTACCACAGATCCTCTCTTGGTACATAATATATGTTTTCACTAGATCCAGATCACACTGGAACTCCTGAAGCCATACAGGTGCTCATACTCCTTCATGGTATGACCCATCAGCTTTATCCCTCTGTACTTAGTACATCTCTGTACATCACCCTTGTGAGGTCCAGATTCTACACTGCCCTCTCTCACACAGGCGTCTCCATACCTTCACATATATATTATGTAGACCATCTGCCTTCTTGGTTTACATCCTCTTCATAGCTACCCTCACTTCCCACTAACTTTCTGGTTTACTAACTGTCACTAACCAGTCCTCCTCAAGATCTCTCTCTAAATAAATAAATAAATAAATCTGGGTAAATTCCCAGATGATTAAACATGCAACTACTTTATTGAATAACTGACATTTCAGCTGCTTTTTGAAAGGGAGAACGGCTGTTGTGGATGTCAGAGGGGAGCATATTTCAGATATAAATGAAGGCTGATCTGACTGAGGGATGGGATGCACTGTACAACCCATAGAACCCAAAAATGCCACTGCAGAAGGATAACGGCAAACGTCTATGGAGTCTAAATTACCCTGCCTGTAGTCTGCCCTTGTCACTCATTGAAAAAAATATGTTGCATTATTAATCATCATTGTCAAAATTGGCCAAAGTCTTATATCAGGTTGGAGCTCAGTCTGGGGGGAGTTATTTTTTTCTCCTTATCTTTCCTCATGTGGTGCATTTTCCATTGTTATACCTCTCTGACCTGTCTTCCCCATGTGATGTTTTGTGTAATGTATGTATGGTCGGAGGGTAAGATGGCGCCGCCATTGCGTGCAATAGGTCGGCAGCCTTATGAAATTTCCCCTTGTGGGACTAATAAAGGTATATCAATATCAATATCAATATCAAAACCCAATTTGATTTCAAACTACAGCAAAACAGTGACTCAGTTTCCCAAAACGCATAGTGTTACTGAATAAAAGTGATCTAACAGAGCAGTAAACATGCTGCTGTAATTATACGTAGCTGCATTTGAGCTTATGTGTTTTTACTCAGTTAAATGCAAATGACTGCATTGTATTTATTAGTATTTATTGTATGTCTACCATCTAAATTCACACAGCATCTTAACTGTTTTGTGAAATAGGGTTATAGAAGGGAATGAGGAGGAAGAAACAAGCACATTAAACTAACGGAAAACATGGTTTAAGTCTCATGATAAGCTTGGAGAAAGTAGTCTGCTGTTAATTACTATGTTTTGTGGGTCAGTCTTATTCAGAGCACAGCTGAGCGGAAACTGTGAAAACAGAGGCTTTAACTCCCAAAGGCTCTCCCACACTCTGTCCCAGTCCCAAAGGGACTTCCTGTTCTAGATGTATGGAGGCACTTACTGTAGGCCTTCCGCGATTGCACACTGGCTAAAAATATCCACCTACAGTATACAGGGATTACTGAAGGGTCACATAACCATGCATCACACGACACAGTCCACAAGATGTGCAAATGTATTCCACACATTTTGAAAAAATACCCCCAATTAAATTACAGAGACTGACTCCTAATAAACAATACTTACCAACAGTCAACAGTGGCTTTGGTTGCACCCTACCTTATTTCTCCACTAGAGGACAGAAGCGATCCATTCTGCTGCCAGAGCTACAAACTGAAATGCAGGAAAAGAAATCAGCTAAATAAATAAAATACAATAAAATAAAATCGGTTGGAATATTATCAGAAACACACTTTGTATTATCAAAAAAACAAAAACAAAACAAAACAGGAATAAAATGGACACCAGTTGGTTTTAACACTTCTAGTTTTATGGTCAGCTTTTTGCCCACAGAGGAAATTTACAAATGACACAAAGTGTAAACACTGACCTTTACGCAGAGTCTGTAATATATAAAGCACATTTTCTATTTTCATTTCAACAGTGCTGTGCTTCATTTGGTTGTCATTTACTTCCATACAGTGAAGGATAAATGGCAAACTAAAGTTCAGTGTATTTAGGTCCTATCTATCTGTCTGTCTGTCTGTCTGTCTGTCTATCTATCTATCTATCTTATTATCTTATTTGGCTTTTCCCTATTTTTTAAATGACTGTTAGTCATGTGACTATGATGCGCTGTGACACTCTCTTCAGTAAAAAGGAAAGTGTTTTTATTCACACTTTTTCAGCCTTCCACCAAACTCATGCTTTGAATTAGGAATAATAATGTAGCTTACCTAAAAATTGTCACATGAAATATTTTGGAACTTTTTGACCTTTTACAGAATAAATTTCAGTGCTAGTCATATTTCTTTATGTACACTCAACAAAAATATAAACGCAACACCTTTGTTACTGCTCCCATTCCCCATGGGATGGACGTAGAGACCTAAAATTCATTCCAGATACACAATATAACCATCCCTCCCAAACAGTGGTCACAAATCAGTCCAAATGTGTGGTAGTGGGCACATCTGCTATAATGAGATAATCCATCCCACCTCACAGGTGTGCCACATCAGGATGCTGATCTGACATCATGAGTAGTGCACAGGTGTACCTCAGACTGCCCACAACAAAAGGCCACCCTGGAATGTGCAGTTTTTTGCGCTATTGGGGGTCTGGGGACCCAGAACCGGTCAGTATCTGGTGTGACCACCATTTGCCTCATGCAGTGCAACACATCGTCGCATGGAGTCTATCAGATTGTCAATTGTGGCCTGTGGAATGTTGGTCCACTCCACTTCAATGGCTGTGCGAGGTTGTTGGATATTCGTGGGAACTGGTACACGCTGTCGTATACGCCGGTCAAGCACATCCCGAACATGCTCAATGGGTGACATGTCCGGTGAGTATGCTGGCCATGCAAGAACTGGGACATTCTCAGCTGCCATCTGCCCTGAACAATGTGAACCATGATTCATCCGTGAAGCGCACACCTCTCCAACGTGCCAGACGCCATCGAATGTGAGCATTTGCCCACACAAGTCTGTTACGGCGACGAGCTGGAGTCAGGTCAAGACCCCGATGAGGACGACGGGCATGCAGTTGAGCGTCCCTGAGACGGTTTCTGACAGTTTGTGCAGAAATTGTTTGGTTGTGCAAACCAATTGTTCCAGCAGCTGTCTGGGTGGCTGGTCTCAGACGATCTTGGAGGTGAACCTGCTGGATGTGGAGGTCCTGGGCTGGTGTGGTTACACGAGGTCTGCGGTTGTGAGGCCGGTTGGATGTGCTGCCATATTCTCTGAAACGCCTGTGGAGACGGCTTATGGTTGAGAAATGAACATTCAATGCACGGGCGACAGATCTGGTTGACATTCCTGCTGTCAGCATGCCAATTGCACGCTCCCTCATTGCTTGTGGCATCTGTGGCATTTTGCTGTGAGACAAAACTGCACATTCCAGGGTGGCCTTTTGTTGTGGGCAGTCTGAGGTACACCTGTGCACTACTCATGATGTCAGATCAGCATCCTGATGTGGCACACCTGTGAGGTGGGATGGATTATCTCAATATAGCAGATGTGCCCACTACCACACATTTGGACTGATTTGTGACCACTGTTTGGGAGGGATGGTTATATTGTGTATCTGGAATGAATTTTAGGTCTCTACGTCCATCCCATGGGGAATGGGAGCAGTAACAAAAGTGTTGCGTTTATATTTTTGTTCAGTGTATGTGTGAATGACTAAATATTGTAATGCTCATGATGAGCAGGGGTTCTTAGTGGCTCTATTTGAGGTTGTTGCTGGAGAAGTTTGCATATTAGGATGGGATAATCCCCGCCTGTTTATTCAACAGGATGAGCATGAATGTTTGAGCCCATAGCAAACAAACAGCCAAGCCCTCCCCAAAGATTTCAGCTTAATGCTAATGATATACAGTAAGCAGTTACAATGATTTTGCAGGTTAATGAACTGGCTGTTTCTCAGATAACTGAGACTTTTGCTTTTCCACAATGGAGAGGCTGATGTGTAAAAATGAAAGATTGTCACGATACGCTTAGCCTTAGCTGTCGTTGCCTTTCTGCAGAGTCGATACTCATTTATGTTCCAGTGCTTCTCCTACTTTGATCCTTATGCTTCTTACAGAAGACTGTCAAGAATATAGGCCCTAAAACACATGGCTGACCGACTCAAATTCTAAATATCTTTTTATAAAACAGCTGAGCCTCCTGCAGGTCTTTGCTCACAAAGGAATAATGAATGATTTAGAGTGATGAAACAGAAGGTTGCTGCAGAGTTCAGACCCTTGTTTGAAAAAGCCCAAGTGTGCGCTGACAACATTACACATGGAAAACCTGTGGACAGACAAAGCAGGCTAGCAAGAACTTATTTCAGGAAGGGTGAGGAGACGGAAGATGGCTGCGATCACTTTGAATTCTGTCAAGTATTGAACTAAATTGCTCAAAACACATTTGTAAACATGTGTGATGAATTCTGAAAGGTAAAAATGATAAATTACAAATAAGAGAAGACCATTTGAAAAGCTTATTTATACATTTGTCCTAATGTGTCAGAGAGATGCCCTTCTTCAAAACAGACATTTACCCAGCTTGTAGGTTTGAGTCCATCTCATTATATTTGCATGTGAGTTACACTTGCATAGCTAGTGAACAGGAAATGACTTTGATTGCTCATTTGTTAGCCAGCGCTCTCAATTTTTAATCTTATTGACCACCTTGAACAGCCACTCTAACCTGCAGTGGAGTAAATTAAAATATCTTTGAGGCTTTGTGGTGGAGTAAAAATGGTAGAACATTTGCTTTCGATTAAAAAGAGCTTAAAAGTTTTGTAACAAGTAAAAGTACTTGAACCAGCATATTTTCTTTTCAAATCAAATCACATCAAAATGTATTTCTATAGCACATAATAATACAACCAAGTTGACCAAAGTGCTTCACAGTCGGTCAGAGCAATAGCATAAGACAGAATAAAAAGAAACAGTTAAAAGGAAGGCAGGAAACAATATGAACAATATGGGTAAAAAAAAACATAACTTGCCACAAAATAACATACTAGTTTGAATTAAAAGCCAGACTAAAATAATAAGTTTTAAGACGCAATTTAAAAGACTGGATGGACTCGGAGGAACGAATATAAGGAGTCTGGGAACTGCGACAACAAAGGCCCAATCACCTCCGGACTTCAGACGAGACCTCGGTTTTGTCAGGAGCATTTGATTGGAAGATCTAAGTGCCTTATTAGGGATATACTAATGGAGGAGTTTGCATAGATAGCTGGGAGCCAAATTGTTTAAAATTTTAAAGGTAAGCAAGAGAATTTTGAAATTGATACAATATTCAACAGGGAGCCAATGTAGGTTGGCTAAAACTGGTGTGATGTGGGCATAATTTCTAGTACCAGTTAAGAGATGTGCAGCTGCGTTTTGAACTAACTGGAGCCGGTGAATAGAGGAAGATGGGAGGACCAAGGAGAGGGAATTAAAGTAGTCTAAAGTGATAAGAGCATGAATAAGCTTTTCAAAGGTCCTTCAAAGGGAGGTATGGCTTTGGTTTAGATATCTGACGTAGCTGGTAGAAATTGTTTTTTACCACAGAGGAGATCTGTTTCTCGAGTTTGAAAGAGCTGTCCAGGAAAACACCAAGGTTTCTAACAGCGAATGAGAGATGGCTAGCAAGGGGCCCTCTTTTATACCAATAGGCAGTATAACAGTTAGGTTTATAGTAAACTGGGTAAACTGGGTTGTCTAAATCTCCAGAAGTCTTGTTGAGGAAAACTTATATCTTTCCCTCCTTTGTGTTACTGCTGACTTAATTTCTGCTTGTACAGTTCATTTTAACTAATAACTTGCCAATGTCAAATTTAAAATATCTATCCGTCCATTTAGATGATCAGTACAAGTACCTTTTTGGTAGAACTCGCAGTTTACGGTACTCCATCCATTTTTGGACCAATATTTTTTTCCATCACATAAAACAATAATAATTTTGTCTCTACAAATGATTTTGTATTTTCTATATTTTAGATGAACTCAAGGCAAAAATTGGATTTTTATAGAAAAACAATTCATGTTTGACCTCTGCTAGTCTTAATGTCACTGTACAACCAACAATTTTTCTGCACTCAATTGTAGTGATATGCATGGTAATATGAAGTTGGTGACTCATAGAGGATCATTTCCCAATTCAACACTGTGTCTCATATGACAAAGTGGGATGGTCCTCTTTGGCAATTAGAAGAGAGCAGTGCTGCATTATGTTTATTTTTGAGCCTCTACTTGGAAAATTGCCCAGTTCCCTTGTCACAGTAAATACTCATAATGTCATGCTTAAATGTTAACATTGGCTGTAACTGTTATTAATCATGAAAGAGGAAAATACTGGTTACAAATGGAACAAGATACAACAGATATGAAACTGCATTCTCTTATTTCTCTGCAACACTTCAACAGCTTACAGTGGGGCAAAAAAGTATTTAGTCAGCCACCGATTGTGCAAGTTCCCCCACTTAAAATGATGACAGAGGTCAGTAATTTGCACCAGAGGTACACTTCAACTGTGAGAGACAGAATGTGGAAAAAAAATCCATGAATCCACATGGTAGGATTTGTAAAGAATTTATTCGTAAATTAGGGTGGAAAATAAGTATTTGGTCACCTCAAACAAGGAAAATCTCTGGCTCTCACAGACCTGTAACGTCTTCTGTAAGAAGCTTTTCTGTCCCCCACTCGTTACCTGTATGAATGGCACCTGTTTGAACTCATCATCTGTATAAAAGACACCTGTCCACAGCCTCAAACAGTCAGACTCCAAACTCCGCCATGGCCAAGACCAAAGAGCTTTCGAAGGACACCAGGAAAAGTATTGTAGACCTGCACCAGACTGGGAAGAGTGAATCTACAATAGGCAAGCAGCTTGGTGTGGAAAAATCAACTGTGGGAGCAATCATCAGAAAATGGAAGACATACAAGACCACTGATAATCTCCCACGATCTGGGGCTCCACGCAAGATCTCATCCCGTGGGGTCAAAATGATCATGAGAACGGTGAGCAAAGATCCCAGAACCACACGGGGGGACCTGGTGAATGACCTGCAGAGAGCTGGGACCAAAGTAACAAAGGTCACCATCAGTAACACACTACAACGGCAGGGAATCAAATCCCGCAGTGCCAGACGTGTTCCGCTGCTGAAGCCAGTGCATGTCCAGGCCCGTCTGAAGTTTGCCAGAGAGCACATGGATGATACAGCAGAGGATTGGGAGAATGTCATGTGGTCAGATGAAACCAAAGTAGAACTTTTTGGTATAAACTCAACTCGTCGTGTTTGGAGGAAGAAGAATACTGAGTTGCATCCCAAGAACACCATACCTACTGTGAAGCATGGGGGTGGAAACATCATGCTATGGGGCTGTTTTTCTGCCAAGGGGACAGGACGACTGATCCGTGTTAAGGACAGAATGAATGGGGCCATGTATCGTGAGATTTTGAGCCAAAACCTCCTTCCATCAGTGAGAACTTTGAAGATGAAATGAGGCTGGGTCTTCCAACATGACAATGATCCAAAACACACCACCCGGGCAACAAAGGAGTGGCTCCGTAAGAAGCATTTGAAAGTCCTGGAGTGGCCTAGCCAGTCTCCAGACCTCAACCCCATAGAAAATCTGTGGCGGGAGTTGAAAGTCCGTGTTGCTCGGCGACAGCCCCAAAACATCACTGCTCTCGAGAAGATCTGCATGGAGGAATGGGCCAAAATACCAGCTACTGTGTGTGCAAACCTGGTAAAGACCTATAGTAAACGTTTGACCTCTGTTATTGCCAACAAAGGTTATGTTACAAAGTATTGAGTTGTATTTTTGTTATTGACCAAATACTTATTTTCCACCCTGATTTACGAATAAATTCTTTACAAATCCTACCATGTGGATTCATGGATTTTTTTTTCACATTCTGTCTCTCACAGTTGAAGTGTACCTCTGGTGCAAATTACCAGTGTTGGGGAGTAACGGAATACATGTACCGCCGTTACGTATTTAGAATACAAAATATGAGTAACTGTATTCCGTTACAGTTACCGTTTAAAAAGGTGGTATTCAGAATACAGTTACTTTGTTGAAATAAATGGATTACACTGCGGTACTTTCCTGTTTCATTTTGTCGCGGGTCAGGACTGTTTGGGTTTTGTTTGACAGCTACGTTCTTTCGTTCCAGGCGGCAGCGTTACGGTTGCCATGGTTACAGGGCAATGCTCTCTCTCTCTTTCTGCGACTGTGTGTTTCCTGGGTGAGAGAGCGCCTTTTCGTTGTTGTTGTTGTGCTAAGCTAACAGGCAGAATGCTACAAGCATAGCTCTAAAGAATGTAGCATCATGGGCAGTATAGTCCGTGTTGCAGGGAGAATGGACTGCCATACACGTTATGTGTCTGTGAGCGCGAGGAGGGAGAAAAAGGCGAGTGGAAAGGTACGAGTTGTCGTCGAGGAAAAACGGGAGCTGGAAGCATGTAAATATAATAATAACCACTGCAGCCAAGAAGAGTGCCTGACGAGCCCAGTTGTAAGTAAGCTATTAAGACTCGACTGTACACCGTGTTCGTGTTTTCCTCCGAAAACAATAAGTTCCGTTGGAGCAGTCTTTCAACGCCTCTCTCTGTCTCTCGCAAGAAAAATTGACCCACACAACAAAGTAAAGCTATTTTTCGGCTATGAGCCGACAGGGACCCCGCCGTATTAGTCAGAGGTCCCTTTACTACAGTTCGGAGTCGCGGACCTTCAGTAATAGTAATAAATCACACAGCAATAGTACATTCACGTTGTTGTAAAAAGCACGATAATATATTAAGTAATCCAAAGTATTCAGAATACGTTACTGTCATTGAGTAACGTAACGGAATACGTTACAGAATACATTTTGGGGCATGTATTCTGTATTCTGTAACGGAATACATTTTAAAAGTAACCTTCCCAACACTGCAAATTACTGACCTCTGTCATCATTTTAGGTGGGGGAACTTGCACAATCGGTGGCTGACTAAATACTTTTTTGCCCCACTGTATATTTACCTGTCAGTTTTCATTCTTGAATTTTCTTTTCTTAATTTATTAATATGTATAATGTGCCTCTGCATTATGTGTCTGGATATACTGTTATATATGTTTCCTAAAGCCTCTCTTGATTTCCTCAAATCAGGTGTGATGGTGTAAGGATCCTTTACTGGTGACATTGTTGGGGATTTATTCAAAATTGAATGCACACTGAACCAGTATGGCTACCACAGCATCCTGCAGCAACACGCAATCCCATCCAGTTTGCATTCAGTTGGACCATCATTTATTTTTCAACAGGACAATGACCCCAAACACACCTCCAAGCTGTGTAGGGGCTATTTGACCAATAAGGAGAGTAATGGGGCACTGTGCTAGATGACCTGGCCTCCACAGTCACCTGACCTAAACCCAGTTGAGATGTTTGGGAGGATCTGGACCGCAGAGTGAAGATGCTCACTCTGGGGTCAAGTGCTCAGCATCTCTGGGAACTCCTTCAAGACTGTTTGAAAACCTTTTCAGGTGACGACCTCATGATGCTATTTTGAAGAATCTAAAATATAAAACATGTTTTGAATTATTTCACATTTTTTGTTTACTACATAATTCCATAATTCCAGAAACTACAATGTCAATACTCATGAAAATAAAGAAAAAAAACATTAAATGAGAACATGTGCCAAACCTTTGACTGGTAGTGTATGTCTATATTTCTCTGCCTTTTTGCTGTTCCAGCAGTGGTAGGACCTAGAAGTTTGCAAAGCTCTGAGGTCTCAGTTTGTAGAAATTATTCAACTATGCAGCAAAGCAAGCTGATATAACTAAATGAATTTTACTTCCCAAAGGCATATGCTTTGACAGATTAAAAAAATGAATTTTAGGGGGACATATTGATTAAAATATTATTTACATCAACCTTCAAAAAGCACAAATTGGCTGGCCTAATGTAATATATTATTCTGCAAGGCCTGAGAATAATATAATGGACAGCTTTCGGTAGTTGGAAAAGATGAATCAAAAGCTGAAAGATATTTGACTTGCTAATGTAAGTGTTTATGTAATGGGATGGCAGAAAATTGGAAACCTTCTTAATGTCTATGACCTGAAGGATTAAATGGACTCTGTCTAAATCCAGGTGAGAACAGCTAGTTCAGACTCCCCATTGATGGCTACCACATGTAACATATTTGTGACCTTCAGCAAGACACTTTGAAGAAATGAATGGAAGAGATTAGGTTGTTAATTCAACATAAACAATTCTTGAAGGCTAGTTAACATACATGGCTCACCATGCATTTGGTACTCCCAGCCTGCAGGGTTCACGGTAGCTCTGTGGGACCTACATAAGGGGAATCAAGGAATTGATTCAAGGAATTCTACCTTCACACCCCTGCTGCGTTTGCTTTACATTGTCCAGTAAGAGAACCTGGCAGCTTCCAGTGTGTTTCTACTCAGACACATGCCTGAGGGGCTAACTGTTTGTAGAATATACTTGGCAAATGTAGTGTAAGTACTCTACAGTGAAACCAAGACCAGTTTAACAGGTCAGTTACCTTTCCTTTGATTGCTCATCTGTTACTTGGATAACAGATGGACTCTTCACCCTCCTGCCCTCTGGGAGGCGCCACAGGAGCCTCCGGACTAAGACCACCAGGTACCGGAACAGCTTCTTCCCCACAGCTGTCAGACTCCTGAACTCTGCCTCCTGACATCTGACCCACGTTAAACTCATGGACTGAACATACACACACCCACAATGGACAACTGTACCCTCAAACACAATAATAACATGGACTGAACCACCACTCACAACCACTAGCACTTTATATAGCCTCTGTAGAAACTATCTACACCCTCACTTATCTTAACTGCACTACTGTATAGCTCTGTGTAAATAATCATTCTGTACATTCGATAATCTTTAATCCTACAACTGTTTACAACTTGCATAGTTCCCATTTCTGTATAGCTGTATATCCCAGATTCTGTAAAGTTATTTATTTCATATTCTGTATAGTTTTTCATATTTATATCCTGTTCATATCCTGTACATAGCTTGTACTCACTACAGCCTGTACATACTTATAGTTATAGAATATTCACAACATACTTCATACCGTGTACATTATAACATACCATAATAGACCCATTTCTGTAATATACTCACATATCTATATTATTGCTAATATATATTGTAATATATCTATATCACTAAAGCACTTCTGGATGGATGCAAACTGCATTTCGTTGCCCTGTACCTGTGCATGTGCAATGACAATAAAGTTGAATTCTATTCTATTCTATTCTATTCTAATGAGGATTTCTAGAGCTAATACTTGCAAATGAGTATTTATCTTTGAGAAATGTGTCTGTGTCTGTTACCTCCCCACCCCACCCTCTTTTTTAAATTATATGGGGTACTGGCTTGCATGTCTGCCTGTGCCCCTAAAGATTCTACCACAGTCCAAAGATATGAATGTTAGACCTAAATCAGTCGTGACTGGGGGATGCAAGTATATATATCCTCGAAGAGGTAAATTTGGTTGTAAAGTAGAGCACTTTGCAAAGCCAAGAAGACTGGAAAAGCACTGTAGAAGTGTCCTTTTTTACACATGGAACACAGACATTGGACTGTTAGGTGTTCAGTCTGTACCATGCCTCTTACCTAATGTCAGCTAGGATAGTTTCTTGTAATATCATGTTGGATAAGTACTTGAGAAAATGGATGGATCCTTCGCCAAGTCTGAACATTTAAAGTTAAACTGTTTTCCAAATACTTTCTCAAATCACACATATTGTTCTGTTGTCTTTCAGCAGATTGTAAGTATGTTTTAATTCAGCAGTCTTATCAGTAGCAGTTGGCAACTTGGCACTGGAGCATAAAGCACCACACTGGAATGAGTTATTGATTATTGCATCTGTGTAACTCCAGAATTATCATCCACTGGGTATGGAGTTTAAAAACTGTGATTTTGTGCTTTAAACTCATTTGAAATATTGCTACTAGAGGAAAAACATACAGCTGCAACATTGCCACCAGGTGTTCAAAGTTGCAAAGATATAGAGGACAGTGACGTTACATGGGCTGAAAGTAATACTTCAATTTGAGGATGTGCGATGACTTTGCACCTCAAACAGCAGACTGATTTGGTTGTGGCCTACACCTAATCCCCGGTACAGTCAATTAACTTTAATTCCTCACTCAGAGAGACAGCGACAGGGTTTTCTTGTGGTCGACTAACCTCAGTAATAACTCTTCATTAGTTCAGAGAGGGCTGAAAGGAAATGAAAGGATTGCTGTGTGTGAGATTCTCCCCCCGAGCTTAATAATGCTGTTCCTGATTCGTGTGATGAATGCCTCATGCATGTCTGTAAGAAACACTTGTCACTTACTTTAGGATTGCAGCTTTGTCACTGAGTTAGGAAATTGCACTCAGTGGATTTACTGTGCACTCTGTTTAAATGACTGCGGGGTGACGAGTAGGCAATATGCAAAATTGTAAATTCATTTTTCCAACAGTTGTTTTGTAATCACGTAAAGAAAAAAAGCACTGGGGAAAATAAATAAATAAATAATGCGCCCACTATATTTCCATTTTGATTAACCATATGGACCATTCAGAGTAGCAGCATGTTGATGTTCATGGATTTCTTTGTTTGGAAAAAAAAAAAAAAACAACTCAATTTGGCTTTGTTTTGCTGTCTATGACTTTTTTGAATCATATACAAAGAAAGGGGCTTATTTGACAGTTGTCAAATCAACCTGCGATGTTGCAGTCAATCTCATTCACCATTTTGCTTTTTGTTGTTTGCATTATAGTTACTAATATACAAGAATCAGGTTTAAATTAACACAATAAATGGTGTTTCAGCTAGTATTTAAATTTCTTTGATAATCTGCAACATTTATGACATAAAATGAAGAAATAGGAAATTAGGAAGAGGGAAAATTTTTTCACAGCACTGTAGGTATACAACACAAGCATGTCCGAGGTCACACCCACACATACCAAAGGTAAGAATGCACACAGATACAAAAGTGTGGCATACTTGGATGCATTAATTGGCAACATAACCATCAGATTTAAATATTGTATAAAGTATTTTATTTTTCTAAAGCAGCACAGGAGTTTAACATTATAACAGTGTCAGCCTGGGATTCCTGTTACTGTTGCTGATCTCATACATTGTTTCTGAAATCCCTACTCTGGTCATGAATGTGTGCATGCCGACTTCTGCCTTTGCATGAGAGCAAAGTATTGCTCTCACTTCCGTCAGCAGCCATGTAATTTCTTAATACCCTTAAGCAAGGCACTGAACCTGCCAGCTGCTTTTAAAGCAGGAGGATTCATTTGGACTTTGTATGTACGGTATCAAGTGAAACAGTGAGGATCTTAGTGAATGTGAGCTCATGTATTTGCGTTCATCTTTTTTTTGTGTGTATAAAAGGTTCAGGCATGCTTTCAAGTAGAGGCAGGTCAAAGCGAGCAACAGTGCAGCTGTATTTGTCTTTTCTTTGCCTCACAAACCTGATTATGTCCTGTAGCCTTTATACTTTTGGCTGCTCATGTGGAGAACTATAGAAGCAGGTATTACATAGCAATGCGTTTAATGCTGCAAATCACACTTAGCCTACTCTTACCTGAAACCTTTCACACAGCAGAGTCTCCCTAATGTCCGTTTCAGTGCCTCCCCTGGAGACTGGGTCTAAAAATCAGTCACTCTGCAGGTTCAGAACAAAATGGAGCCAACTCACTGCTACATAATTATTTATAGATGGCCCTGCGATTCAGCTGCAGCAACAGCAGCAAAACCAGGTCAGTGCATTTGTATATATTCATGCATGCTTAGTGATGTTGTTGTTAATGAAGTCAGACAGGAGACATGCTCTCAAGTCATCATCAGTGCTGCTGTGTGATGCTCTGAGATAGAGCAGTGGCAAGTAAACACAGTTGAGGGGGCTTTAAAAAAATCCTCTCAACTTCCTGTTTGTTGATCAACTACTAGCTAACACATGTGGCTAGCACCTACTAACAATGCTTTCACTGTAAATTCTGACGTCATTAGCAATTTCCATGTCCAAATGCTCCTGCAGTTCCTAAACGCAAAGAAAGAGAGAGACATCATTGACTTAAAACCCCACAAAATATTTAGTCTTTTAACTGTACTAAAATGATCAATGTGGCAATTTATCCAAGTGTTAAACAGCTCAATCTCTTATTGTCTTTCGCATGGACCTGAGTCCATAGGCAATAAAAACATTTATAGAATTCCAGATCGGAAAAATCAAGCAAACGCTTTAGTCCCCTCAACTTGCATATTTTGTTTATTTGAGGGCCACTAGATGGCAATACCTGTAATTGCAAAAAGATTAAAAGGCCTATAGGAAAACGGTTTTCTGTCTTGACCTCTGTAAATACTTGTGTGCTGGGTTTTTGGGCACAAATTTTGGGTCATATCAAAAATGAAATTAAGTAAAATGTGTAAATCTCGGTTATACTATATTTCATAATGGATTATCTGGGGTAAGACATCACATGCTTACTGGCTAAGATTGCGACGGGGGAAACGTTCATCTTGAGACTTGTCACGGTAGCTACGTCCACCTTTTAAACTGTCCACAGGTGAGTTAGAGGTTAGCAATAAATTAGCAAGCTGATTGACGTATAAACAAGATAACCCATGCTCTAAATGAATATTTTGAAAAAAAAAAAAAAAAAAAGAGAGATAATAGATTCATTTGGAGCGTTAATATGTCACTTGGGTTATATTTACTTCTTACCTCTTAGCTAGCTAGAGACTCGTGTTAGGTTAATATAACACATTTGCAGTGTTGGGGAGTAACGGAATATATGTACCGCCGTTACGTATTTAAAATACAAAATATGAGTAGCTGTACTCCATTACAGTTACCGTTTAAAAAGGTGGTATTTAGAATACATTTACTTTGCTGAAATAAAGGGATTACACGGTGGTATTTTCATATGTTTGGCTATGCCCTCTCTATTTTTGGTTTCCACGCCCCAAACAAAACACGCATTAAGAGGCTCTAATGCCTGTGTCTCAATCTGTCCATGTCACCCCTACTTGTGGCCCACATAATGACGTGAAAAAAATATTTAAAAAAATTATTCACAAAAATGATTTAATATGAAGGCAACAGGCAGAGTGTTACAGGCATCGCCCTAAAGAATGTAGCCTCATGGGCAGTATACTGTAGTCCGTGCTGCAGGGAGAACGGACTGCTATACCCGTTATTTGTCTGTGAGCGAGGGAGGGAGAAAAAGGAAAAGTACGAGTTGTCACCAAGCAGAAACGGGAGCTGGAAGCATGTAAATATAATAATAACCACTGCAGCCAAAAAGAGTGCCTGACGAGCCCAGTTGTAAGTAAGCTATTAAGACTCGGCTGTACACTTTTTTCGTGTTTTTCTCCGAAACAATAAGTTCCGTTGGAGCAGCCTTTCAACGCCTCTCTCATTCTCTCGCTAGCAAAGTTGACCCAAACAACAAAGTAAAGCTAGTTTTCGACTACGAGTCAGACACGGAACCTGACGTATTAGCCAGAGGTCCCTTTACTACGGTTCAGCGCCGCGGACCTGTTTTATATACGCGCGGAATAGTTCTCTATACGAGATCGCTGCAAAAAGTGCAGCCTTACCTAATGTCCACCCTACTGTTACTCATTTATATTAAGATTTTAACATCTAGTTGGTATTGGTATGGTGACTAACCTTCAGTAATAGTAATAAATCACACAGCAATAGTACATTCATGTAGTTGTAAAAAAGCATGATAATATAATAGGTAATCCAAAGTATTCAGAATACGTTACTGTCATTGAGTAACGTAACAGAATACGTTACAAAATACATTTTGGGGCGTGTATTCTGTCATTTGTAGTGGAATACATTTTAAAAGTAACCTTCCCAACACTGCACATTTGCAAAGAGAAGATGTATGATGAGGACAAATTGGCCTTATAAACCATATACATAGAAAATATGTGCAAAAGTGTGTAGACCTAACAGGGTTAGATCCATAGATTTTTGTACAAAGACACAAAGTTTACACCACTACAGTGGATTTTAAATCAAACAACTGAGATGTGACTGAAGTGCACACTTTGAGCTTTAATTCAAGCTATTAACTGTTTAAGGATTTTGGTAGTTTGTATACATAGTAAGTCGACAAACTAACCAAATTTAAATATATTTCATATTTCAATGATAGTGCTTTGTAGTCAGTCACTCCCTGAAGACTAGAATGCTTGAACATCATGATCCATCAAATGCTGTTTCCTTCTTCTAGATACTAGATACTCTACCAGGCTTTTACTGCAGCCTCCTTCTTAAGTTAAGAAGTTATATCTTGTTTGTTCAGTTTTCAGTTTAATCTTTAGAGCCTGAATTCCTGATCCCATGGCTTCTGCAGGTCTTGTAAGACAGCGGTCCCCAACCCCCGGGCCTTGGATCGGTACCGGTCCGTGAGTCGTTTGGTACCGGGCCACGAGAGTTGAGGCTCAGGTGTGAAATGTATAGTTTTCAGGGTTTTTATCGGTTTTCAGCGTTATTTTGTTATCGTTTTTATCGTTTACTCGGTTTTCCTTGGTGTTTTCATGTGTGTTATGAATAAATTTCTTTTTTTCGGTACCGGTACTAGTTTTATTTTGTTGTATTTATCTGCGACACCTTAAAGGCCGGTCCATGAAAATATTGTCAGGCATAAACCGGTCCGTGGCGCAAAAAAGGTTGGGGACCGCTGTTGTAAGACATTCCATGAGAAACTATATTGACATGATTTCATCTCGCCTATTTGCAACAAATTTCTTGAACTACATCCCAAAGGTGCTCTTCAGGATACAGAATGGGTTAAACTACTGAAGTCATCCCAATTCATTGGCATGCTGATGAATCCAGTTTAAGATACAGGGTGGGCCATTTATATGGATACACCGTAATAAAATGGGAATGGTTGGTGATATTAAAGTCCTGTTTGTGGCACATTAGTATTTGTGAGGGGGCAAACTCCTCAAGATGGGTGGTGACCATGGTGGCCATTTAGAAGTCGGCCATCTTGGATACAACTTTTGTTCTTCCAATAGGAAGAGGGCCATGTGACACATCAAACTCATTGGTAATGTCACAAGAAAAACAATGGTGTGCTTGGTTTCAACGTAACTTTATTCTTTCGTGAGTTATTTACAAGTTTCTGACCACTTATAAAATGTGTTCAATGTGCTGCCCATTGTGTTGGATTGTCAATGCAACCCTCTTCTCCCACTCTTCACACACTGATAGCAACACCACAAGAGAAATGCCAGCACGGGCATCCAGTATCCGTAGCTTCAGGTGCTGCACATCTCGTATCTTCACACCATAGACAATTCCCTTCAGATGACCCCAAAGATAAAAGTCTAAAGGGGTCAGATTGGGAGACCTTGGGGGCCATTCAACTGGCCCACGACGACCAATCCACTTTCCAGGAAACTGTTCATCTAGGAATGCTTGGACCTGGCACCCATAATGTGGTGGTGCACCATCTTGCTGAAAAACTCAGGGAACGTACCAGCTTCAGTGCATAAAGAGGGGAACACATCATCATGTAGCAATTTCAAATATCCAGTGGCCTTGAGGTTTCCATTGATGAAGAATGGACCCACTATCTGTCACAAACTGAAAGCAGGGATTCAAGCGCAGAGCAGGTTGACGTCTCAGAACACGATTTATTTACACACCAGTGCAATACTATATACAGTGACGGGGAAAGTCCAGGGTTCCAGGGGATTTGGGGAAGGTTCTCTCTCTCTCTCGCTCACGTCCTCACATCCGACTCACACACGTCCGTACCGCGGGGAGGTCACAGGTCCGGGAAGATAAACTGGAACAGGGAAGGGAGAAATCACTCACAAATCACGAAGGTAGGGCGTAAAGGTATAAGACCAAAAGAAAGACTAACGTCAGTAGCTCAATCATCCAGCGATGAGAGGATCTGTGACCCAGCCTCAAATAGTAGATCGGTAATCAGCTGATCGCCAACAGCTGTGTGAGCATTGGGTGGGAGCCAGCTGTGAGCTCCGCCCAGGCAGAGAGGTAGGGGAGAGAGAGAAAAAGCAAAACACAAGTGTAGCCTTGTGAGGCCAGCTGGGCAGGCACAGGGACCATGACAGTACCCCCCCCCCTCAACGGGAGCCTCCCGGCGACCCACCAGGCTTACCTGGATGCCTGCGATGGAAGTCCCGAAGCATATTCTTGTCCAGAATAGCCGCCCGAGGCACCCAGGAACGTTCCTCTAGCCCGTAGCCCTCCCAATCCACCAGGTACTGAAAACCCCTGCCCCGGCACCGGGAGTCCATGATGCGGGAGATGTCGTAGACCAGCTGACCACCCACAAGCCGGGGGGGCGGCGGGGCCCTGGCGGGAGGATACAGCGGGCTGGAGAGCACAGGCTTGACCTGGGACACATGGAAAACATTGTGAATCCGCATGGTACGTGGCAGTTTGAGGCGAACGGACACAGGGTTGACAATGGAGTCTATGGGAAAGGGGCCAATGAACTGAGGCGACAGCTTCTTAGACTCTGTCCGTAATGGCACAAAACGGGTAGACAGCCATACCTGTTGACCGACGGAGTATTCAGGGGCCGGTGTCCGGTGGCGGTCAGCGAGGGCTTTGTTGCGCTCCTTAGTGCGAAGTAGAGCGGCCCGAGTAGCACGCCAGGCCCGGCGGCACCTGCGGAGGTGAGCCTGAACAGAGGGGACAGAGTGCTCACCTTCGACAGCTGGGAGCAGGGGTGGTTGGTAGCCCAGGGATGCCTCAAAGGGTGACCTGCCCGTGGCGGCGGAGGTGTGGCTGTTGTGGACGTATTCAATCCATGGCAGCTGTTCACTCCAGGTTGATTGATTGTGGGAGGCAACACACCGGAGGGCAGCTTCCAACTCCTGGTTAGCCCGTTCGAACTGTCCGTTGCTCTGCGGGTGGAAACCGGAAGAGAGGCTGACCTTGGCTCCTAGCGCGGTGCAAAATTCCTTCCATACTCGGGAAGTGAATTGTGGTCCTCTGTCCGAGACGATGTCCTCGGGGATCTCGTGGAGCCTGAACACATGTGAGGTGAGGAGCCGAGCCGTCTCCAGAGCAGTAGGGAGTTTAGGAAGGGCGACAAAGTGTGCGGCCTTAGAGAAACGGTCGATGATAGTTAGTATAGCGGTGTAACCTGCAGAGGGAGGCAGTCCAGTGATGAAGTCTAGAGCGATGTGTGACCATGGTCGGGCCAGCGTAGGGAGAGGCAGAAGACGGCCCGACGGCGGTTGGTTTGACCGCTTGTTCTGGGCGCAGGTCGGACAGGCGGACACAAACTCCCTGACGTCCCTCGCCATGGTGGGCCACCAGAAGTAGCGTCGAAGGAAGGACAGGGTGTGGAGGACCCCGGGGTGACATGAGAAACGGGCAGTGTGAGCCCACTGGAGTACCTGGGAGCGGACCGCCGAGGGGACGAAGAGGCGGCCAGTCGGGCCGGTACCAGGATCCGGTTCAGTCTCTTGTGCCTCCTGAATGAGGGATTCAATCTCCCAGGAAACGGCTCCAACCACCCAGGCCGCCGGCAGAATGGGTTCGGGGTCCGACTCCTCCTCCGTGGTGGAAAACTGCCGGGACAGGGTGTCTGGCTTCATGTTGCGAGATCCTGGCCTGTAGGTGATGGTGAAATCAAAGCGAGCAAAGAACAATGCCCACCTGGCTTGCCGAGAACTGAGACGTCTGGCCGAACCGATGTACTCCAGGTTCTTGTGATCCGTCCAAACAATGAACGGGTGAGCAGCTCCCTCCAGCCAATGTCTCCATTCCTCCAGGGCGAGTTTTATGGCCAAGAGTTCCCGATCCCCGACGTTGTAATTGCTTTCTGCGGGTGAGAGACGGCGAGAGAAGAAAGCACATGGGTGAAGCTTACCGTCCTCTTGTTGCGAGAGAACCGCCCCCACCCCGGAGTCAGAAGCGTCGACTTCCACCACGAACTGCCGTGTGAGGTCCGGTTGCCGGAGGATGGGTGCCGAGGAAAACCTCTCCTTGAGCTGGGCGAAGGCTCGCTGAGCGGCAGGATCCCACTGAAAAGGAACCTTCGGAGAGGTGAGTTTAGTGAGAGGGAGGGAGATCCTATTAAAATCGCGAATGAATCTCCTGTAGAAATTAGCGAATCCCAGAAAACGTTGCAGTTGGCGGCGATTAGGAGGAACAGGCCATTCAACCACCGCACGCACCTTTCCAGGGTCAGTCCGTAGATTTCCCCTCTCAACTATATAGCCCAGGAAAGCTGCTGCAGGCACGTGGAACTCACACTTCTCCCCCTTCACAAACAGCCGGTTCTCCAAGAGGCGTTGCAGGACCTGTCTCACATGCACCTGATGTTCCGCGAGCGTCTTAGAAAAGATGAGAATATCATCCAAGTACACAAAGACACAGCGATTAACAAAGTCACGAAGCACCTCGTTCACCATGGTTTGAAAAACCGCGGGAGCGTTGGTGAGGCCGAAGGGCATAACAAGGTACTCAAAGTGCCCCTGGTGAGTATTGAAGGCCGTCTTCCACTCATCCCCCTCCCTGATGCGAACCAGGTGGTAGGCGTTGCGCAGGTCCAGCTTAGTAAAAACAGTCATGCCCTGGAGCAGCTCAAAAGCAGAGGAAAGCAGCGGCAAAGGATACCTGTTCTTGACAGTGATCAGATTAAGGCCCCGATAATCGATACACGGGCGCAACGAACCATCCTTCTTGTCCACGAAGAAGAACCCAGCCACAACCGGGGAGGAGGAGGGACGGATCAAGCCCGCAGCAAGCGACTCAGAGATGTAACGTTCCATAGCGACCCTCTGCGGCTGGGAGAGGCTGTACAGGCGGCTAGACGGCAACGGAGCCCCCGGAAGGAGATCGATAACGCAGTCATACGGGCGGTGGGGGGGAAGGGACCGCGCCCGATCCTTGCAGAACACGCCTCGCAAGTCATGATAGACCCGTGGGACCGCCGAAAGATCCGGGGGGTCGGACGGCGAACCAGAGGACAGAAGCGGAACGGGTGACGTGGCCGCCCGAAGGCAAGACATGTGACAATTCACACTCCAACCCAGGATGTCACCTTTCTCCCAATCAATGTGCGGGTTATGGAGCACCAGCCAGGGGTGACCGAGAACCAGCGGGGTGAACGGAGCCGTGAATGCAAAAAAACAAATCCTCTCCGTGTGATTGCCCGAGAGAGACAGCGAAAGGAATTCCGAGACATGAGTGATATCGGGCAGGCGGTGACCAGAGAGTGCGTGCACGCGGAGAGGGCGCGACAAGGGCTCCAAGGCGATGTTCAGTTTGGCGGTGAGCGAGGTGTCAATAAAGTTCTGCTCAGCCCCAGAGTCAATGAGTACTGAAAGCGAGTGAAAAACAGATTGTACTCGAAGTTTGGCCGGTAAGAGAAGTCTGGGGAGAGGGTTTTTACTAGACAGATCGCCCACCAGCACCCTCTCAATCACTGGTGAGCGCGCCCTTTTGCCAGCGTCGGGCACGAGGAGACAGAGTGACCCTTACGGCTGCAATAGACGCACTCACTGGCAGCCAGACGGCGCTGGCGCTCTGCAGGCATCAGCCGCGAGCGTCCAAGCTGCGTGGGCTCCTCCTCATCACAGGTGTCGGAGTCGTGCGGCGCGCGGCCGGCAGGAGAGGCCCCGTGATACTCCAGTGATTCCTGTCCCGTCCGTGTGTGTGCGCTCCGGTGTGCGCGCACGTGGTCATCCAACCGGACGCACAGAGTCATAAGCGCGTCTAGGGAAGAAGGCAGTTCACGAAGCATCAGTTCTTTCTTTATTTCTTCGTTAACATTAGAAAGCAAAGTACTCGGCGGCGCGCACGGGTGCAGCGGCTCTTAGCTCTCCAGTTTGGCGCTCGTTTTTACTTTTAATGTGGATATTTTTGAATGTTTGCAACGCCGCCATCTCTTACAGTCGCCAGAACCTAATTGACCTAGGTTTTAAATATAGTTTGTCTGTTTCTGGCGACTATCAGCGAACACACAACATCCTGGTGGAGATAGCGAGACCGCCAGGGTCACCGTGGATGGTCTGCCCGCCCAGCAAGCGTAGAAGGCGACGGAGGGAAAGAAAGCAGAAGAGGGGATGCCGGTCGGGCTCAGACACTAGGCTACGCAAACATCCACACCGGCTAGCACTTCCGAGCCTTTTCCTATCGAACGCCAGATCCATCACCCACAAACTTGACGAATTGGAGCTACAGATAGCCAACACAAGCTTTGCACGTAACTGCAGCATTATTCTTATTACGGAGACGTGGCTTCACCCGCTGATTCCCGACGCTGCAGTCGAGTTAGCAGGCCGCACGCTACACCGGCATGACAGAAACAGCAACTCAGGTAAAAGCAGAGGAGGGGGGCTATGTGTTTACGTGCATAACGAGTGGTGTTGTAACAGCAGGATCATTCACACACACTGTTCTCCTGATTTGGAGGTTCTGGCAGTCTCGTGCAGACCTTTTTACATCCCGAGGGAGTTTACAGTAGTTATTGTGATAGCTGTTTATATACCGCCGGATGCTAACGTTAGCACGGCTCTCAGCCTCTTGCTCAACACCATAAACAAACAACAGCTTGCCCACCCCGATGGGGTTTTTATTGTCGCCGGCGACTTTAACAAAGCGTGCCTAAAGACTGTGCTTCCTAAATTTGTCCAGTTTGTGGACTTTGCTACGAGAGGAGAACACACTTTGGACCATGCTTTCAGAGCGACACCCCTCCCCCACCTGGCTGGATCTGACCACCTCTGCATGTCCCTCACCCCCACCTACACCCCCCTGCTGAGAAAAACAAAGCCCCAGACAAAGACAATAAAAACCTGGCCTGAAGGAGCCCTTTCTCAACTGCAGGACTGCTTCTCAACAACTGTATGGGATTTATTCTCCAGCCACAACCTCCAGGAGTACACGGACATAGGGCTGCTCGATTATGGCAAAAATGATAATCACGATTATTTTCACTGAAATTGAGATCACGATTATTTGACGATATTTATTTAACCCTTTAAGACCTACTATAGAACCAAGTCCACCAGAGCTTATATTATTTTTTTTACATGCTGTAGTGCCATTTGTGGGAGCATTTCAAGTTGCTATACATCAATACAACTGTTATAGCCCATATTTTAATAATATGTATGCATTAAGTCCATAGTAATTACATAAATTGCAAAAAAGTGCAATAAACTACAAAAATGCAGACTTCTTCCTGTACCACTGCTTGAAGAAGGTGTCTTCCAGAAACTGGCAGTAGGACTGGGAGTTGAGCTTGACTCCATCCTCAACCCGAAAAGGCCCCACAAGCTCATCTTTGATGATACCAGCCCAAACCAGTACTCCACCTCCACCTCGCTGGCGTCTGAGTCGGACTGGAGCTCTCTGCCCTTTACCAATCCAGCCACAGGCCCATCCATCTGGCCCATCAAGACTCACTCTCATTTCATCAGTCCATAAAACCTTAGAAAAACCAGTCTTGAGATATTTCTTGGCCCAGTCTTGACGTTTCAGCTTGTGTGTCTTGTTCAGTGGTGGTCGTCTTTCAGCCTTTCTTACCTTGGCCATGTCTCTGAGTATTGCACACCTTGTGCTTTTGGGCACTCCAGTGATGTTGCAGCTCTGAAATATGGCCAAACTGGTGGCAAGTGGCATCTTGGCAGCTGCACGCTTGACTTTTCTCAGTTCATGGGCAGCTATTTTGCGCCTTGGTTTTTCCACATGCTTCTTGCGACCCTGTTGACTATTTTGAATGAAACGCTTGATTGTTCGATGATCACTAGTGATGTGATGTTCTGTATCGAGGCTTCGAAGCTTGTGTCGAGTAATTGAGGGAGCGTATCGAGGCTTGCTTCATTTATGGGAGGAGCTGAAAATGATGACGTCTGAAGCCTCGCTGCCCGGCTGTACCACGTGACTGGTTCAGGAAGCGGTTCGAACTTTGCCGCGAGATATGACAGCGATATAAACCCCTCAGA
The DNA here is from genome assembly GCF_057382095.1 of Aulonocara sp. 'chitande type north' Nkhata Bay. Classification (NCBI taxonomy): domain Eukaryota; kingdom Metazoa; phylum Chordata; class Actinopteri; order Cichliformes; family Cichlidae; genus Aulonocara; species Aulonocara sp. 'chitande type north' Nkhata Bay. The sequence continues at coordinate 11,519,439 of NC_141360.1, forward strand.
CTTCATTCAAAAATGTGGGTGTTTGATGGAGAGTTGCAGTTAGTGAGAGTTTGGAGATAGTTTGGAGGTTTATGAGAGTGAGGAGAGAAAGTCAGAAGAGAATGGAGCCAGCTAAGAAGAGGAGGATGTCCTCCCCTGTGTGGGAACATTTTGATCTTATTCCTCCCAACAAGGTATGTAAATTTCTACAGAAGATGTATTTTCATAATACTGATGGTGCAATACAATTTATGTTAAGCTGTTTTTACTTTTGTACAAGGTGAAGTGTTTGCTATGTGCCAGGGAGCTGGGATATAACAACAACACCTCATCCATGCTTGGGCACTACAGAGCTTTGCATGAGAATAAGGGGAACACCGATTATGGAGCAGGACCAGGTGAGCCATCAAACGCCATGATAATATAGCATGCCGTAATGTTACTAAATGATATTACAATATTATACAACTGTAATAAGTTACGTGTGTGATATTTTTATTTGTGCTTTGTCTTTATTGTCTTTCCTCAGGAGAACAATCTCAAATAGATGAAGACCTGGTTAGCATGGTGATTGAGGACTCCCAGCCATTTAGCATTGTGGAGGACAAAGGATTTAAAAGATTTGTTAAATCATTAAATCCTAGCTATGTTCTCCCCACTAAAAAGGTCATAAAAGCAGTGAAAATTTAGTTTTTACAGAATAAAATGTGGGCAATACTGAGGATGAAAGCCTCAGTCTGTAGCTGTCCATACCTCAACGTTACAAAAGCACAACCACTGTCCACACCCCAACCACACCTCACAGTAAATGATCATTTCCATTTTAAGCATTTCCAAATGATCATTTTCCATACTGCCAGTATAAATATACACAGTATACTGCCATCACTACAATATACATGTTTTACACACTCCTTTTGTTGTTGACATTTACAGGCTGTGTGCAAAAGGCCACACTCTTCAAATTCATGCCAACTAATATTTTTACGTCCAGTAGATGTCCTACTAGAGCAAATGAAGCTTCAAGACGCTTTGCGCTGGGGTGAACCAATTGGATGAAAAGCTTCAGTGCTTCATGAAGCTTCATCTGCCCATCACTAATGATCACGCTTCAGAAGCTTTGCAATTTTGAGACTGCTGCATCCCTCTGCAAGATATCTCACTATTTTTGAGTGAGATATCTTCTTTTGACCCATTTTGCCAAAGGAAAGGACGTTGCCTAATAATTATGCACACCTGATATAGGGCGTTGATGTCATTAGACCACACCCCTTCTCATTACAGAGATACACATCACCTAATATGCTTAATTGGTAGTAGGCTTTCGAGCCTATACAGCTTGGAGTAAGACAACATGCATGAAGAGGTTGATGTGGACAAAATACTCATTTGCCTAATAATTCTGCACTCCCTGTATATATAATGTAAACCAACAGACAGGATTGGCATGAGGTGCATACTGAATCTACAAAACTGGAGAACATGGAACGTCAGCCTTGTGGAAGAGAGGTGAGGATCGGTGGAGGACGAGGACAAGGACAAAACCGGGTAAGAAGAGGCCAACCACATAGACACGTTCCTGACGAAATCAGGGCAACACTTGTGGATCATGTGATAAACCATGGCCTCACAATGGCCGAGGCTGGTCGAAGGGTGCAACCAAATGTTGGGAGAACTACTGTAAGTTCTATTATTCAGACATTTCGTCGGGAAAACAGGTGAGCATACTGTAATGTAGTTATTCAGCACAAACTAATTTGCTCTGCACTTCCATAGTCATACAGGAGACTTGCATTAGGACATGACCTTATAGATCTTTACATATAGACGTACTGTAACTGAAGCGCAGACTTGGCCCAGGTGTGGCATAGTGTGCTGTGGTACAATATAGTAATGCTGTAAAGAAAGGAGTTTTGAATGATGGTCCTGTAACAATTACTGTAAGCATGTTTGCGCTTATTTATGTTTGTGTTTTTTCATCTGCATCTCAAAAAGGACTGCCAGACAACCTAGAAGAGGTGGAAGAGGTCCACTGTTGACTCCGCAGCAAGAGGAAAGCACTTGTGCAATGGTGGCTGCAAACAACGCTTTGAGACTGAGAGAAATACAAAGAACTGTCGTAGAAGATGACACCATCTTCGGAAATATTCAGTCAATATCAATTTCCACCATAGACAGAGTCCTCAGACGGAATGAAATGTCCATGAAGCAATTGTACAAAGTACCATTTGAACGGAACAGTGATCGAGTGAAGGAGCTCCGTCACCAGTATGTACAGGTAAAACATGTTTGCATATGTACCTCTGTTTACTGTAAAAGTTTAGGCCATGTACTGCACTTACATTTATGCATGTTACTGTAATCCTATTTACAATTTAAACTGTACAATCTGTTGTGCCAAATGGACCATTACAGACTTTTTTATTCTCATCCTTTGTATAGCGTATCCTGGAATTGGAAGCCAGGGAACCCCTGCACACGTTTGTATATCTTGACGAAGCGGGATTCAATCTCGCAAAAGGCAGACGGCGTGGACAAAATCACATTGGAGAAAGAGCCACCATTGATGTTCCAGGCCAACGAGGAGGAAATATTACAATGTGTGCAGCAATCTCAGAAAATGGCGTTCACACCCATATTCCTTGTATTGGTGCATACAGTACACAACACCTGTTGGCTTTTCTGGACGCTCTTTATAGGGACCTAATCCCACAAAATGAAAGGGATGATCCTGGTGACAATCGGACAATGTATGTAGTGGTTTGGGATAATGTTAGCTTCCATCACTCTGCTGTAGTCAGGCAGTGGTTTGCAGCACACAACAGGATGCTTATGGAGTTTCTTCCTCCTTACACTCCATTCCTAAATCCAATTGAGGAGTTTTTCTCTTCCTGGAGGTGGAAGGTATATGACAGGCATCCACATACCCAAATGACCCTGCTAGCAGCTATGGATGCAGCTTGTGATGACATCACAGCAGAGTCCTGCAGAGGGTGGATTCGACACTCCAGAAGATATTTTCCCTGATGCATCGATAGAGCTGACATTTGCTGATGTTGATGCAAATATTTGGGCAGACAGACGGGAGCGTCTAGATATCAATGATTGATATGCAGCAGTGTCTGTTTTTCAGTTTTTGTTTTTTTGTTTTTTGTTTCATAACTACTGCAGTAAGGTTTACTGTCTAAGTGAGTTTGTTTGCTGTAAAATGTTTAATTTACTGTATTTCCCCAGTTGCACAATGCTGTGAACAGTTTCAATTAAATATTATCAAGAGTGCATATGAAGTGTCTTGATTTTCCTTTACAATTTTTGGTTTAACATGTCATTGGGAAGCACCTACAAAGAAATCCGTCACAATGAGAACATGTTCAAACCATTTGATTTTGTGACCAAAAAGTGCTGCTGTAATGACTTGTAATTGTGACAGCCCTGACACTTTGATTGATATAAGTACTTGCTTTTGATGAATATATTATCTGTTTTGATTAAGGGACTTGCTTTTGAAGCATTGACTACTTATTTTGAGCAACTGACTTTTCTTTTTGATGAAGTGACTCACTTTTGCAAGTTATCCACCATGTTTTGCAGTTTGCACTAATTGTTTTGAGAAGAGCCTTAGTAGTGGTGCAGAGATCAATTCTGTTGTGAGAAATGCACCAAAGCAACTGAGAAAAACTGTAAGACTGAGGTGAGCAAACTCTGGGTTTTCCACTGAAGAGAGCGCTAACTGAAGACTTGAGTATCGTACAGAAGTAACTGACTCTGGGTTCAGCATACCCAGGATATTTCTAGTTGCCCTCTTACTTTGACAATTGACAATCATGTTAAGAGGTCACATGAAGCGAGTTCTGAACTCAATCAGTCAATCTAGGATTGTTTAATCACCTTATGAGCATTTTTGAATAAAATAAGCATTGCTGGTAGTACATGACTATCAAGAAACATGGACAGATCTACTGGAAGCAGAGTGGCATGTTTTATAAATGCAAGAAAATATAAATATTGGTAAAATACAGTTCATCAAGTTGTAATTATCAAATGCAAATACAGCACTGTGTATGATGTGAAATGAAATGAAGCGAGTTCTGACTTCACACCCGATCAGATCTGCACACTGTTAGACCTCTGCCTCACCACTACATATTACAAGTACAACGGAGGCTTTTACAGACAAAAACATGGCTGTGCCATGGGCTCCCCCGTGTCACCTATTGTAGCCAACCTTTACATGGAGGAAGTGGAAAGGAAGGCTCTTGGCTCTTTCAAAGGAAGAGTACCCAGCCACTGGTACAGATATGTGGACGACACCTGGGTCAAAATCAAGACATAAGAAGTGGAATCCTTCATTGCGCACATTAACGCTGTGGATAAAAACATCAAGTTCACCAGGGAAGACACAAAGGACAACTGTTTGCCTTTCCTGGACTGCGCTGTGCACATTGAAGAGAACGGCAAACTCAACATCGAAGTTTACCGGAAGCCCACACACACGGACCAGTACCTCCTCTTTGACTCCCATCACCCTTTGGAACACAAACTTGGAGTAATTAGGACCCTACACCACCGGGCAGAACATGTTCCCTCTAAGCCTGAAGGAAAAAAGAAGGAACACACACATGTAAAGGAAGCACTCAAAACGTGCGGCTATCCTAAATGGGCGTTCTTAAAGTCAGCAAAGAGGCACAGAAAAGAAGACCAGACACCAGCGAGGGAGGATAAGAAAGACAGACGCAACAACATTGTCATCCCCTATGTAGCCGGTGTATCAGAAAAACTCAGGAGAGTTTTCTCCAAGCATGACATCCCGGTGCATTTCAGACCCAGCAACACGCTCAGACAAAAACTGGTTCACCCGAAAGACAAAACGCCAAAACACAAACTTAACAATGTGGTGTATGCTGTACAGTGCAGCGAGGAATGCTCAGACCTCTACATTGGAGAGACCAAACAGCCACTTCACAGGCACATGGCACAACACAGAAGAGCCACCTGCACAGGACAAAACTCAGCAGTCCATCTGCATCTTAAGGATAAAGGACACTCTTTCGAGGATGCCAATGTTCACATTTTGGACAGAGAGGACAGATGGTTTGAAAGAGGAGTGAAAGAAGCCATCTATGTCCACTGTGAGCGACCATCTTTGAACAGAGGCGGGGGTTTACGACACCAACTCTCTGCCATCTATAATCCAGTTTTGAGATCCCTTCCCAGATGCCTTAATGCCCACTCACATCCTGGGCCATCTGACCTCAGGAATTAGCATGATAAGGTGGGGCCAGGTTTCACAATGAACACACCTGAAACTCTGGCTGATTGGGACCCACACCCAGTTTCACACCTTGGCTCAGGCGATTAGAGGATCATCAGGGGGTCCTTTTGTCCCTCTGTGGGGGGTTTCTCCCACTAGGTTTATATCTGGGACTCTCCACCATTTGACCTTAGAACTGAAGAAGCTTCTCGGATGAGAGGTGAAACGTCTTCAAGCAACTTAAAGAAGTCCAGACGCTTTTCTTTGCAAGCTCCTTTGACTACGATGTGAAATGTGCTTTATATGTAGGAAAACTGTAGGCTAGATAATTGAGTCACAGAAAAATCTAACTATAATTAAAATTGTGCATTCCGTTTAATTAATATTTTGCTTCAATGAATGCAGTATAGTTTTAGCTAGCTGTAGCCACAGGCGAAACACTATAAGCACAGGAAAGACAGACAGCACAAAAACTATTTTTATAGTTTTATTTTTATATCCCTAAGTTTTTCTCAGGTGATTATTTAAAAGCCTAGCTAACTTGTGTTTACAAAGCAAAAGCATTACTTGTTACAATGAAAAATTTATTTAATCATTTTAAATGTCAAAGTTTCAAAAAGCTATATACAATGTCAGTCCTACAAGCTACTTTAAGGTGATGTTGAAGCTTGTACTGTAGGATGATGCTGCTCTGGGAGTTACTGTAAGTATCCAAAATATGCTCACCAGCATCAGTGATGATCCATGCAGTACTAACAACATGGTGATTCAAAGCTGGAATATGGTACTCTATCACTGATGTTGAAAACTACACATAACATCACTGTTTCTATAAGTATAATAATCTTTTTTTCTATTTTTCTTAAAATGGCTTCAAACTAAAAATCTGACATACTATAGCCGCTGATGCACTGTTTGCATATTGTAATTTGAGTCTGCTTGTCTTTATCTATATTTAGTATGACTCATCTGTATGAATTTAGCTCATACGATTGTAAAGCAATGATGCATGCATTCCCTTATATTTTCTTCTGTGTATGAATAATTGATCTAATGTTTTTTAGAGACACTATCTGTCACATCTGCCCTGGTTTGCTGAAGTCTCCCCACAGCTAACACTGGCATTTTATCTTCTGACCTTTGATGGTGTTTTTTTTTATTTTCATTCTCTTCAAACTTAAAAAGAAAACTGCCCCAAGACTCTGTTACTGTCACCTAAATGCAAACTGTGTTATCATGTTGGCTGTGTTGTCACTCCTTGTCTGCTTTTTCACTGCTGGTGATCAACAGAGTTGGGTTGAGCAAGTCTCTGCCAGGTCATATTGCCTGTATAGCTCAAATGGACTATTTGCAGAGTCACGAAAGACCTTGTCATGAGAGCATGCATCAACAGCTGCTTTAACTATATCAAGTAATTTAAAAAGCAAATTCATATGGGAAGGTGATTAACCAGTTTTTTATTTTAACAGTTTAAAAAAATCTAATTTAAATATCATATAAAATGTCAGACATTTGAGTTCATACAGTACTGATTATTATAATACAGAAAGCTTTACTGGATACTAATATTGGGCATACCAGAGCAATACATTGGGACTTCAGCAAGAAAGCTGGCTTTAAAAATCTATATTTGTGTGTGTTAAAAATGACAACTGCACAGAGATTTGGCTGCATTTAAAAGTAAAATGATCAGTGAAATATTTAGTTGTCTGTAAACACAGTGAAGGCAGCATTTAGCACAAAACACCACTGTACTTAATGCACTTTCAGAACACCGGTGTCATGTTTGATGACTCTGAGACTCTGTTAACAACATTTAGTATTCAGAGTATTCACAGTTTTTCAAGACTTTAGTTTGTGTCCAACATGGCTTAACAAAACTATGAGAATTAATACAAAACACAAAATGTCAGCAAAAAAAGATGATAAGAAGAAAAGACTCCCCTTGTTGGATTTAGACTGTATAATTTAAAAAAGCTTGTTTCTTATGGTGAGATCTTGTCAGGTGACACACCTCTAAAAAATGGAAATTATAGTCTGCCAGTGGGAGTAGAAATTATCTCTTCTGAATCCAGATTTCCCTTTGTCACGCTTCAGGAAAGATGACTGGCCAGATATCACATGAAGCTGCCTTTTGTAATTTTCCCTCTCTCCTTTTAAAAAAAAAAATAAATAAATAACCGAACATGTCACCTGCTGCAAGAGTAAATTAATTGGTTTTGAGTTTGAAACACAAGTAGTAATAGAATTCTGCCTTAAGCCTTTTGAAACAGTTCTTTTGTTTTTATTCAAGGTTGTACTTTATATTAAAGTCTGATGTAAAGAACCTGGAAAACCAGCCTATGTAGGTAACAACAAAGTTACCCACCTAGTTAGAAAATAGTTACAGATAGCTAAACTAAATATAATTAAATTAGTTCAACACTAATCTCCAAGAGCCCTTTTGGACTTTTAGCAGAAACACCTGTTCTTGTAAATTGGAGTTACACAGTAGAAATAAAACTTAAATGAAGTACTGGCCCACCTACACATTACACCTGTAGGAGCCATGACACCATAGAGCTCCCAGAATACATCTTTTGTGGTGATGTTAACGCCAGAGGAGGTTGGGAACTTGGCATCTGGAGTCAGCACAGTGTTGGTGACTTACACACTATACACTCAAAAAAATCAACTAGGGCATGTGTTTGATTAACAAAGTAGTAATATGTTTACATCACATGAAGAAATCATTTTTATGCTCATTAAATGATTCATTCTTTTTTGTTGAATATAAATCAAAGAAAACTTTGATGAGTTAAATTCGTTCATGGCAATCCAATGAGAATGAGGTCCATCAAACCAAAGGCTCTGATAGCGTCATGTATTGCGCATGCTCCACGCCCACCGGATGCGGAAAGGTCCGTTGAGAAGTTAACGTGGAGTTACTTCTTTGGCATACCTGATAGTGAGGTAAGTAATATTTCTTGATATATTTATTTAGGTTAGTGGAGTGAGAGATAAATACTATTAGTTAAAATTTTTTACCTGTGTAGTGTGGAGATTTATATATAGCAGGGAGGTTGTAGACCCAAACATTTTTCAAATGTAAGTCGGTGAATTTAATGTTTTTTTTTAAAAAACTTAACCGGAGTCGCTAATTGTTGCAACAGAGCAAAAACTGATGAGGTTATTTTGGTAAGTTCGTTTTTTTTGTTTTTGTTTCTGTCGACTTTGAATGAGGTGTGTTTCATGGTTATCTGCGTTGGTAGGACTGTTTTTCTTCTCTGGAGTTAGCTAACTTTGAAGAGCGGGAAAGCCGCGTAGAGCCGTAACGTCTTCGCATATAGCTCCATGAATGAAGGGTTACTTTCTGCTTAACCGGAGTTGGTGATTGTTGGTAGTAGTGGTCAGACTGACCGACATGGTTTTGGTGATTTTATGAGTATTTTATGATGCTCTATCTAAAATTCCTGTTTTTGTCAGTGGAGTTTAGTCGCGGGCAACCGCATTAACTGGATTGATGAAAGGTTTAATTCAACTAAACCAGCGTTTAGGGGAGTTAATAACAAGGAGTAAGATAAAATCTGTCACAATAATTGCATGTGCATTTTCTTTTTTTGTAATATATTCACTTAATTTTTGAATTCAGAATGATTTAGGTGGATAATTGTTTGGGTTATAGTTTCTCTGGTGCTCTGCATTAGGCTGACTAACGGTGCGTTCACACCGAACGCGATAGATGCCCCTAGCTGATCTCGTGCACATTTGCACCTCGAAGCGCGTCCAGCATGAACTGGTCGAGCTTTATATGCAATTTTCACGCGTATGAAGAAGAGATCTGGGAGGAAGTAGTGCCAGACGGTATGTTATTAAAATGGCAGCTGTCAATCTAGCGTTTGAAGAAAGAGTCTCCCTTCTCTATTTGCTGTGGAGAGCAGAGCAGTGCCTAAAGGACGTCCTCACTGTACCTGGGTCCATCAGGTCTTCCACAAGCGTGAGCAGTTTGGTGAGTTTCACCACTTGCTCCAGAAGCTCCGTCTGGATGACGGCCGCTTTCAGCTGTACCACCTTCTGTCCCTTGCCGAGTTTGAGAAGCTGCTGTCCCGCAGATTTTACCAACTCGAGCGGTAGACGTGATAAGCGCGAATGCACAAAATGCACCACACAAACTGCAGTGCGTATTTTACTTCGCGCTTCAAAGGCGTCAGTCGTGTGAAGTAGGCAGAAAAGCGTTTTCTCAATGCAAATCTGCTTCCGAAGTTTAGCTGGACCCCCAGTCGCGCTTCATCGTGCTCCTCCATTGACTTTACATGTAAACCTGAAGCTCTGGTCGCGTCTATCGCGTTCGGTGTGTACGCACCGTAACAGTCTTCACATTTCACAGTATGTAGATATTAACACAAATTTGTCAGAGTAATAACTTTGTTTTAATTAATTTCTCTCCCCAGAAATACATCACAAAATAAAGCCACATTCCCATGCTCTGAGATTCTTATGCACCTCCTCAACAATACATGGTAAGTTCATGTTTGCCTTATTATTATTATGTTATTTATTTATTTTTTTTGGATGATGCAGAAGTTTAATCTCCTTGACGTTTTCTAATGCATATTTCATTTTTTATCAGTGACGTGTATGTGGCAGTGCAAGCATTGTGTTACCAGAGAGAGCAGCAGGTACAAATTACTTCAACATTATAAACTACATCATCATTACGGAATAGGTCAACATTATCTGTGCATATATGTTAATTGTCCGTGCACATTTAAGACTTGGAGTGGACTGAACACTCATGTCTATAAAGCTCATTCATCTCAGTTTACACAGACAGCTTCAAGTTCAGTAACTTTTAAATGTGAGTTATGTGACTGCAGTGACGTCTTCTCTGAGAGAGATTTTTTTGTCCATATTGGAACACATCTGCGAAGTAACGAGACAGTTAGTTGTGTGTTTCTTGGTTGCCCTTTCAAGACAAATATTTACAATACATTTTATACACACAAAAAGAGGAAGCATCATCCACACACACTTAAAGATTTTAAAGACAGGGTAGTTACACGTGTGGACCCAGTTCAAGTGATAGAGTCCTCTGATAATGTAAGGGCTAGCTGTTCTGAAGATGTATCCTATGGTGAATTTGAAAGTGAGTCAGTGACAGAATGTGATAATAGTGCTGTTGAAAATCAGCCCGAACTAATTGAACGGAAATTAGCAGTAATATTGTTGAAATTGGAACACATATTTCATGTTCCAGCAAAAGGATTAGATGAGTTCTTAGAGGAGTTAGTTTTTCTGTTGAGTTCAGCTAGTGTACCTCTGACAAAACGTACAATTACAGAAATTTTTAAGAGCCATAACCTCCATATTAGTCAGGCTGTTATTGAAGAGCTTGCAAATTCTGTATGTGTTTCTAACCCTGTGGCTAAAATATTGGGAAAGTGTGGCCCTCTTGCCACTCCTTATAAAAGAAAACTATACTACATACAAAATTTTAGGGTTGTAGAGCCTGTTGAGTATTTTTTATCGATAGACCAAAGGAAGTCATTTCAGTACATCCCTTTATTACAGTTATTGCAGGAAATATTGAGTCACAATAAATTGCTGGATAGAGTGATTGAAGAACAAATAGCTCAAGAAAATAGAGAGAATCTGAATGGTGATCAGAGGGTTTACAGATCTTTTCGAGATGGGGAGCATTATAAAAGAAATAGCTTTCTAGATGGTGAGAAGTTGAGAATTTCTATTAACCTTTATATTGATGATTTTGAGGTTTGTAATCCTCTTGGGACCTCACGGAAAAAGCACAAGCTTTGTGGTGTATATTGGGTCTTGGGCAATTTACCACCTGGTTCTCATTCAGCCCTTTCATCCATTTATTTGGCAATCCTTTGCAAGAGTGAAGATTTGAGGACATTTGGGTTTGAAAAAGTCTTTGATCCACTTTTGAGAGATCTGGTAACTTTGGAGCAACATGGTGTGTTCATCAGTCAGTTGAACGAGTGTATTAAAGGAACTGTGAGCTGCGTCATAGCTGACAACCTAGGAGCCCATGGGCTGGCAGGTTTTGTGGAAAGTTTTTCTGCTGAATACATATGCAGATTCTGTACAGCTAAAAAATCTGAAATAAAGTCAGTGACTGCTGGTGATTTTGAGCATAGAACACCGGAACTTCATGAATTCCATTTGAAGCGTGCACAAGAAACAGCAAGTGCTTGTTGTGGAGTTAAGCGAGATTGTATTTTGAGTAAGAATCTGAGCCATTTTCATGTCACTGCAGGCTACCCTCCAGATGTAGCACATGATCTGCTAGAGGGCATAATACCAGTGGAGCTTGCGCATTGTTTTTCTTTTTTAATCTCTAAAAAGTATTTCACCTTAGAAAAACTTAACAACTTGATCCAAAATTTTGAGTATAAATGGGCAGATAAAACCAACCGGCCTCATGCAATTCCCCAGACTTTCTCATTAAAAAAAAATATTGGTGGAAATGCACATGAAAATTGGTCTCTGCTTCGTTTGTTGCCTCTAATTATTGGTCCACTTGTTCCAGAGGATGAACCTGCATGGCATATTGTTTTGGATCTGAAGGACATTGTGGAGCTTGTTGTAGCCCCTGTCCAGTCTGATGAGTCGATTTCCTACCTTGAGTGTAAAATCAGTGAACATCGCCAGAGATACCAAGAACTTTTTCCAAACAACAGTCTTCTCCCTAAACATCATTATTTGGAGCACTACCCTGCTCTGATTCGGCATTTTGGGCCTCTTGTCCACAAATGGACAATGAGATTTGAGGCGAAACATAGTTTTTTTTAAACAAATTGCTCGCCATACAAACTATTTTAAGAACATACCTGTTACACTTGCCAAAAAACATCAGCTCGTGATTGCCTCTGACTTGCACTCTTCTGACCATAAGACACCTTTAATGGTAAATGTTGGCTCATCAGTACCAATTGATGTTCTGAAAAGTGATATCGCAGTAGCTATAAAGCAAAGATTACCAGATGAAACTGATGTCCATATTACAAAAAGCGTGTCATACAATGGCATGAACTACAGCACAGGAATGATAGTTGTTCATGGGCAAATATTTGGTTTGCCAGAGTTTGCAGAAATTCTGCAGATTTTTATTTTGCATGGCAGAATATACTTTTTTGTAAAAAAGTTCTCTGCTTGGTATCGAGAGCACTTCAGAGCTTTTGAGCTTGACATGTCACATGCGAGAGAGGTGTCTCTGATTGAGCATGGGGAACTACTCGATGACTACCCGTTAGCTGCCTATTCAGTGGGAGGCCTGCGTCTGGTTACTCTGAAGAGACACACTAACTTGCAGGGTAAACAGGAGTGATGTTTGTAAGTATTTTCCCCCTATATCACCTGGCACAGTAAATAATACATCATACTTTGCAGACCAATTGCTACTTAATTTATTGAGAGTAGATTTCTTTTAAGCATCTTATGCAAGAATTGTCATTAATTAGAAGAATGCAAGACAAATATGGAAAATGCACTATTCACTTCTCCAGTAAAAAAATTCCTCGAGGCCAAGGTGACATCATCAAATTATCGTTGACATTAGAATTTGTTACACACACTCGCACAATAGTCAATGAGTACATCTTTATTTATTTTTTAAATATTTGATATTTGTCCAGGTCAGCATGATGCCCCAGCCCATAAGACTGAGGATCATTCTCGGAGAAGATGATGCCAGGAAACTAATTTTACCAGCTGGGATATCAGACTCCATTGAGGAATTGTGTCAGGAAATAAAGACAAATTTTGGAGTGCAACAGGATTTTCGTCTTCAATATCAAGATCCTGATTTCGGAAATGATTTTGTAAATCTGACTGCGATCTCTGAAATTAATGATAAAGCAACTTTAAAGGTTGTATACTTGGATAGTGTGCAGTTGCAAAGTTTTACAGAAGATGGAGTGACATGTCAACCAGTGCGAAGTCCAACACATTCCTTTTCAAGCTCTTCAGACACAGACAATACAAGGCCCGTTTCATCGTCAGGTTCATCACCGTCTACAAGACTGTCAGTGTGGCCAAGTGTCTTCACAGTCCCTCATTTCAGCTATGAGGCTGAACTGCAACTTGAAAAGGCCAATGCTGAGTTCATTGCTGGTGGAACTCATTTGACCCCCTCACCAAAACTGAAATCCCACCTTTTAGAAAGGCTGGCTGAAGAAATAATAAAATTTAAAGTCTATCCAACTGACAATGACCTGAATGAAGTTGCAGAAGCCCTTGTCAAACAGCATCCTTGTCTGAGGGAGCAGGGATCCTTTAATGGCTGTTATGGTTGGAAAATTAGCCTCAAGTATAAAATGGCCAATGTCCGGACCAAACTGAGAGGCCTGGGCTGTGCTGAGGTGTTGGTAAATTCACTAAAGAACAAGGCCCAAGACAAAAGTAAGGCAGCATTGAATGTGAAAAAGCCTAGAAGAGCAGAAGTCAATTACTGTCCGCAGTATCCAAAAGGAGAAACCACTGACAGCCTGGAAAAAGAGAGAATTGCACTGCTTTCAGAGGTTCAGAAGAGAAACAATGACAATATAGTGACAATGAAAATGCAGAAGACTTTTTCGTACAGAAGGCAAGAAGTTATTCAAGGACAGCCCTTTATTGCAGATTTTAAAAGCAGATGGCCAGCTCTGTTCACCGAGAAAGAGGTGCATGTCCTATATGTCTAACTTTTAGAGTGTGTTTATGGTTGACCAGTTATTTCTTGCTTCACTAATATTGACATAACATAGTGATAAAACAGCTAATAATTCCTGGTATGTCCTTCCTCTGGTGCATATTATAAGTGCATTGTTCATGTTTTTCAGATTGACAAGGAATTCCTGCGCATATCGACAGTACCGCTGCTATCTAGATTCTTTTATGAGCTAGACTTGTACACTCCACGCATGATGGAGCTCTTTCGAGGCAAAGGTGGGGTGGCTGGCAGAAAAATGAGACACATCATGGTGGCCATCTCCAAGGTGGGTTAGATCTGTGCTTAAGAACTTTTTATGCCCATAATCTGGCAATTTTATGAATAAAGATATCTATACATATGGTAGGCAAAAGTCCTAAGAGGTTTTCACATTTTATACAAATTATATAAGCATCAGTCTTATATTAATAAGTAATTGATAAAATCGTATGGTTAATTTTGATCAAAATGGGGAAAAACCCCCCCAAAAAAACATTAGTGTTGCCTCATTTTGTGTCTGATTTGGTTTAGACAGATGTTTTGAGGTGGCTGTAGCTCAGGTGGTAGAGCAGGTCAGCTACTAATCAGAAGCTTGGCGGGTTGGTCCCAAGCTCCTCCAGTGTGCATGCCAAATATCCTTGGGTAAGATACTAACCCCAAGTTGCTCACCGATGCATTCATCGGAGTGTGAATGTGTATGAATGTTAGACAGTAAGCACTAAACCCGGTGGCGCCAGTGTTCGACAGCCTCGACCTCTGTCAGTGCGCCCCAGGGTGGCTGTGGCTACAATGTAGCTTACCATCACCAGTGTGTGAATGTGTGTGTGAATGGGTGGATGACTGGATATGTAAAGCGCTTTGGGGTCCTTAGGGACTAGTAAAGCGCCTATATAAATACAGGCCATTTAAACAGTTTAGAAAAAGTGATTGGGTGAATGAATTGTTGTATAAAGGCAGCTTTGAGTGCTCTGAGTAGAAAAACGCTATATAAGAACCAGTCTATTTACCATGTGGCCTTTTGGACTCTTCCAAACTAAGTATTCCTTTTTCAAACTGCTGCCTAAAAGTTAAATATTGTCATTATGGATTCCCTTTTTTCTTAGGATGACACAATACATACAAGACGAGCATGCATCCTGAAGTCCTTGTGTGTCTACCTGAATGAAGACCATGAGAAACTTGTGAAGGAATATACGGTCAGTTATATTCACAAGTTGTTCTGTGTTATGTAATTTGCTCCAGGAGTTATGGGTAATTTTGATATATGAAATGGTAAAATGTGACACCACGTGTGAATAAAAGATATTGTCCTTGTTTTGTTTCATGTCAAATTTCTGAGGTGTGAAACCAGAGACATAGAATTTAGTAAATATATCAGCATATTCACGCTGATTGCTGAATTCCTTTTTTTTTTTTTTCATATGTAGACTCAAACAAATGTATTATTATATTTTACGTCACAGAACACTGAAGCCATGGAACAAACTGTGATGGGAGTGTATGTCATACATCAGGAGGGTGCGGAGCCTGGAGATGACCCAGAGAACATCGGTGTCCTGATTGAAGGCGTGGAGGTTCTCACTGGTTTGAGGAGCATTGCAATTGCTTGTGCTCTGTTATTTGGACTGATATACTGTCTGAACCTAAGCTACCCACCGGAGCTCAAATGCACTTTTGAAGTCTTGCAAAAGATTATCATGAAGCTGGATGGACAGAGGTTGTCATCCAAGGCACAGTTCCTAAAAAACAAGCTAATGGGGTGAATGAGCTTGAAACGGACTCATGCAAGCCAGATATTTTTTTTTTTCAAGGTTTCTGCAATGCAAATATGTGTTTACTGTTTTAAAGTTTAAAATTGTAAGTTATAAAATGTTCATATAAACTATGTGGTTTGCTCTGTGGCTATTACACAAAGATTGTTCGTCCATAACTTAAAGTCTTATACACTTGAAGTGTAAACACTGATTTTTGACAGATGGCAATTGTTACAAAGGCAAATGCACACTGGTTTTCACAAATTGTTTGAGTGGAGCAGTTATGCTCAAAATTGAATGTTTTCTCCACACGTTAAATAGCATAAAGTCACTATTAATGGATACAGCCTGATTAAATGGAGGACTAATGTATGCAAGCAACATAGTAATGTTGTAATATTATAGTAATGTTGAATGTTATGTCTGAGCTTTAAATTGTGTTAAAATTCATATTGTTGTTTGCAATGCATATTTTACTACATTTTACGAAAGTTGCTTTGGGGATAATATTTTTTGTCTGCAAACTATTCAACAGACTTATTTCATTTTTATTATTAGGGTTAGGGTTATTTTATTGTATTTTTTCTTTCAGTCAGCATGTCTTGATCTGGAAGTTCTGTGGTCTTGGTATGAGATCGTTAAAGGGGAGAAAGCTAGGCTGAACTGGGATCCTGCCAACTGTTTTAAGAATGTTCAAGCAAAATAAAAGATGGTTTTGCAAGTTATCATTTATGTATGTTTCATTAATTTAATTAAAAGTAATGTTTACATAAGCAATACAAACACTAACTGAAACATGATTGGTGTAAGTACTACAGACATAAATTACATTTGTTCATTCAACAAGATTAACATTGGTGAAACAAACAAATATTTTACTAGTTCATGTAACAAGACTGACTTTTGATGTGCCAAAGTGTTTAAACAATATAACATGAATTTAAATTAATTTAATTAGACTAACTTGGTACAAACATGTTAACTGAATAAAAATCAAATTAACTGAATGTTAATGTTTAAATTATGTTACACTTACAAACATATTTAGTGTTGAAACAACACAATCAAGATGGATTGATTTAACATGATTTGTTTAGATGGAATATAGGTGGCAAGATGAAATTAAGTTCATCCAATGAATTATTTTTTTGAGTGTACCTGCTCTGTAACTTTGTGTGGTCTGTCACTTCATTGCTGAGTTTCTGTGGTTTCATTTCCACTTTCCAGTTACACCACTTAGTTCTACTTATTGTAGAATATTCAGGAGGGAAGACACTTAACCAATTGTTGCAACAATGGCACCTTTTACTCTTAAATTCACTGAGCGCTTTAACATGACCCATTCATTTACAAATGTTTGTAAAAGGCAGAATGAGCGAATGACTTCTACGGTAAGTGACGGAAGGGAACGGTAAGTGACGGAAGGGAACGGTAAGTGACGGAAGTGATGTTGTAGGTGACGTCAGACGCCGGAGATTTTGGCGGAGAAAAAGCAAATGGTAGCATAGAGTTTAACAAAGGTTTTCCAAGCTTCAGTATTACCAAATATACTAATCAATTGTCATATAACTAACAACATCTGTTTTATCATCTCTAACACCCTGGAGGACAACGGGGAGAGTTTAGACGCTCTCCAAGATTACATCGACCGCTGTTTTCAAGATTTAGTAATGAATAAGGCCCAGAGTGCATCTTCCCCGGCCAAAATCGAGACGCCGTCATCGAAGAGAAGTCGCCAGGCAGACTCCCCCGGTACAACATCGCCTGCCTGCAAAGACATCGCAGAAATCCTGGAGTCAATCGACAAGCGATTGTCCAGTTTCGATGCGAGGCTGTCCCTGGTGGAGATTTTACACCGGGAATTTAAATCTCTGAGAGAATCCCTGGAATTCAGCCAGCAGCAGGTGGAAACGCTTGCCGCTGAAAATGCCACGCTACGGGAGTCGGTTAAATCTCTCACCGATAACGTGACCCAGCTAAACATTGAAAATAAAAAAATAAAAGAGTCCGTTATCGATCTACAAGCCCGTAGCATGAGAGATAATCTTGTGTTTTCTGGTATTCCAGAAACTGCCGGAGAGGACGCAGAGGCAACGGTCAAAAACTTCATTAAAATCCACCTGAAGCTGCCGGAGGACACTGTAAAGAACATCGACTTCGATAGAGTACATCGCTTGGGGGGCGCGCGGTCGCGGACCGGGAGACCACGGCCTATTGTGGCCAAATTCAGTCAATTCAAACAGAAGGAACAGGTGAAGAGTCGCGGCAGAGAGCTGAAAGGAACGGACTTCAGCGTGAACGACCAGTTCCCCAAAGAGATCCTGGAACGACGCAAGGTCCTGTTCCCAGTTCGACGTAGCTTCATCCAGAAAGGCTCCCGTGCTGTCATCGCCGTGGACCGGCTCTACGTGGACGGACAGCTTTACCGCGACCTCGGCACCACACCGTGGTTATATTAACTGCACTCCAGATAAGAACCCGCTACACTCTTTTCTCACTCATTCACACTCTCTCCTTTAACATGAGTTTAAGCTAGTAATATCAATATGATGTCATAGCAGATATAACACCGTCACCCTCCGTCATTGCTTTAATTGGAATGTTTCCGTTTCGTTTCTTTTTTTTTTGTTGTCGCTCACAGTTCATGTGGTTTCTTTCTTTCTCTTGTCTTTCACTGCTGTGGTCACCTACTTCCCCACTCACCTACAAACAACACCCTCTATTTCTCCATATTTTCACAACACGATCACGCAAACACATCAGCTCAACGGCAGCACATTCACAACAGCCTCACAGCACGCACAGACTTGCAGGACACATAAGCAAGCCACGCTTGTTCATATTAGTGAATATTCACACACATAGTCAGACTTATGGAGCCTCTCACCACACTTCTTTTTCTCTTTCTATTTACAAACAAGGGATGTTTCCATATTCTCTCCACCTGTCTAAACGAAACACCCAGCATACATCATTAGACATACACGCACAATTAAGGGCATGCTGAGGTTTGTCACATGGAATGTAAATGGAGCTGGCACCAGAGGAAAGAGGTTAAAAATATTTAACCAGCTTAAAAAACTACAGGCAGATGTTGTTTTATTACAAGAAACTCACAAACCTGTCACAGGTTTAAATGAACTTAAAACACCTGAGTTTCCTAACGTGTTTGCAGCCGGTTATAATTCTAGACAACGGGGAGTAGCAATTTTAATACATAAAAATGTTAATTTTACAGTACTCGATACAGTTATAGATCCAGAGGGTAGATTTCTAATTATTAAACTATCAATATTGAACAAAAAACTATGTATTGTTAGTATATATGGTCCAAATGTTGATGAACCCTCATTCTTCCACGGTTTTTTTAGTGCACTCTCTGAACACCTTGATTGCACACTCATTCTTGGCGGTGACCTCAACCTTGGACTAAATGAAGAAATGGATAGGCTCAACACAACAGGAACTCAGCGTAATTGGCAGTCCACAAATATAATCAAACAGTATATGAACGACTTTGGTCTTTGCGATGCATGGCGCTCTCTTCACCCCACCAGTAAGGAATATACTTTTTTCTCGCATGTTCATCACTCTTACTCTCGTCTGGATTATTTTTTGGTCAGCAGCTCACTGCTGTGTGACATTTCAGACACTGAGATTCATCCTATAGCTGTCAGCGATCATGCTCCTGTATCTTTAACACTAATGCACAAGAATAATACTACGCCAAGTAAAAACTGGAGATTTAATATATCACTACTTAAAGATGAAGACTTTATTAAATACTTTAAAAAGGAATGGACTTCATATTTAGACTTTAATGACACTCCCGGAATATCTGCTTCTGTTCTATGGGAAGCAGGGAAAGCTGTGATGAGAGGTAAAATAATTTCTTTCTCATCACACAAAAAGAAAGAAGAAAACAAAAATATTCAGGAATTAGAAAAAAACATCAAATCACTAGAAGAAGCCTACGCGTCCCACCAAGATCAGGAAACATTGAACAAAATATGCAAAACAAAACTAGAATTAAATGAAACTATTAATAAAAAAACACAATTCCTTATACAAAGACTTCGCTTGCAGAATTTTGAACACAGTAACAAATCAGGTCGATTTCTAGCTAACCAGCTAAAAATAAATAAAGAAAAAATAACTATATGTGCTGCTAAAGATTTATCGGGGAACACAATATATGATCCTGGAAGAATAAACAACATTTTTAGGGATTTCTATGAAACTTTATACTCACCACAAATAAACCCATCTAAAAATGAAATTGATCTGTTTCTTGACAACGTAACTCTTCCAAAATTACTAGACAGTCAAGCAATGGAACTGGATTCGCCACTGACGCCAAGTGAACTCCAGGAAGCCCTGATAAGTATGCCCAATAATAAGGCTCCAGGTCCAGACGGCTTCCCTGCAGAATTCTACAAAGAATTCTGGACAATTTTGGCACCAGTATTCCACAGCATGTTGCAGGAAATCAAGGAAAAGGGCAGACTACCACCAAATATGAATTCTGCCAACATTAGTCTCCTGCTAAAACCAGGCAAAGACCCTTTATTTCCCTCAAGCTATCGTCCAATTTCTCTTTTAAATGTAGACCTTAAAATAATCTGCAAAGCTCTCTCAAAGAGATTAGAGAAAATGACCCCCCTCTTAATTCATCCTGACCAAACTGGTTTCATAAAAGGTCGGCACTCCTCAACAAACACCCGTAGATTACTTAATTTAATAGACTACTCATACGATAAAAACATCGAAACCATAATATTATCTCTAGATGCAGAAAAAGCATTTGACAGAGTTAATTGGAAATTTTTATTCGCAACTTTACACAAATTTGGTTTTGGAAACTCTTTCATAAACTGGATAAGAATATTATACAATTCCCCAACGGCTCGTATCAGAACAAATGACCAGACATCCTCCAGCTTCTAAATAAATAACCGAACATGTCACCTGCTGCAAGAGTAAATTAATTGGTTTTGAGTTTGAAACACAAGTAGTAATAGAATTCTGCCTTAAGCCTTTTGAAACAGTTCTTTTGTTTTTATTCAAGGTTGTACTTTATATTAAAGTCTGATGTAAAGAACCTGGAAAACCAGCCTATGTAGGTAACAACAAAGTTACCCACCTAGTTAGAAAATAGTTACAGATAGCTAAACTAAATATAATTAAATTAGTTCAACACTAATCTCCAAGAGCCCTTTTGGACTTTTAGCAGAAACACCTGTTCTTGTAAATTGGAGTTACACAGTAGAAATAAAACTTAAATGAAGTACTGGCCCACCTACACATTACACCTGTAGGAGCCATGACACCATAGAGCTCCCAGAATACATCTTTTGTGGTGATGTTAACGCCAGAGGAGGTTGGGAACTTGGCATCTGGAGTCAGCACAGTGTTGGTGACTTACACACTATACCTGCTCTGTAACTTTGTGTGGTCTGTCACTTCATTGCTGAGTTTCTGTGGTTTCATTTCCACTTTCCAGTTACACCACTTAGTTCTACTTATTGTAGAATATTCAGGAGGGAAGACACTTAACCAATTGTTGCAACAATGGCACCTTTTACTCTTAAATTCACTGAGCGCTTTAACATGACCCATTCATTTACAAATGTTTGTAAAAGCAGACTGATTTTATACATCTCTGGCAAAGGGACTCAGAACACCTGAATTCAAAGATTAAGAGGTGTGTCTCGTTATTTTTTGCCCTTATAGCGTAGTTCCTGTAATTCTTGAAGGAATTTCCCTTTAAGACCTACCATAGAACCCAAGTCCGCCATGCTGTAGTGCCATTTTTGGGAGCATTTCAAGCTGATATACATCAATACAACCATTATAGCCCAAATTTTAATAATATGTCTGCATTAAGTGCATAGTAATTACATAAATTGCAAAAAAGTGCAATAAACTACCAAAAATTTGAAAATCGTTTTTGTTTTTTTTAACATATATTTGTAGTTAGAGAAATTTAAGAGGCTTATCCCTCAAAACTGTAAATACAAAAAAGTTGCACAAACTAGTTTCCCACCAAAGGAAATTTATTTTGAGTGTCTTCATAGTTTTGTTTTTGAAATACACAAATTTTTATATACTGCAGGAAAAACGAAAATAAATATTATAGTGCAAATTTGCAAAAGAACAGCATATGCATCAAAATAAACAATTTCCAGCAGTGCAATTTGAGTCCTAAGCATCCCAGAAACGACACAGAAAGTCATAAAGTCAAACATAACTTTTAAGAACACAAGTATAGGCTCATAAGGCCCTGAAGGTAAAAACTACATTTCCGCAAAATGATGTCACTTCCGGTTTCAGGCAAGTCATGGCGGGCATGCAATAGTTCGCGCTGATGGACGTAGGAAGTGTTACAAACAGCTGATCGGATCGGCAAAGCGTGTTTCTGGAATATTATGTTTTTGTTGCTGCAAGTGCTTTTATGCAATATTTGCAAAGCTATATGTGGAAGGAAACTGTGACCTAGGACAAGCTGATGGCATAAGATGTAAGTACAACTCCTCTGGTTTCATATGCAAAAAAATTATTGTGCTAGCTTACGTGGTTGCAGTGCTACCGGGATTTAAAAATAGTTACGCAAAACAGAGCGTGCCCGCTCCGACCGGCTTTAAAGGATTAAAAAATAAAATCATAAATAAAAAGACCACATCCACTGTCTGTGAGAAGAGCTGTAGTGACACAACTTTGCTGCTCTGTCTGTGTCACACAAAAGACAATAATGGTAGCATGTGGATCAGGGCTGGACTGGGACAAAAAATTGGCCCGGGCATTTTGACTAGAGACTGGCCCACCAAAAATGTGACGTCATTCAGGGGTAAGACCGCAAAGGATTCTGGGAACTTGTGGCAAGAGGTACTAGCACATGCAGGCTTTCAATTGAACTCAGTTACACAGCGATAAAAAGAAACACAAAAAATGGCAAGAAGCTGTTGTATTATTAACTGCTATAGCCGGTGTTGTGCCAAAAAGTGATTGTCTGCCAAAAAGTGATTTCCGGTATTTGCCAAAAACTGATTGCTCGTATTTAAATTGCTATAAGTAACTTGTTGGGCTATAATATGTGAAACATATGTCAAATGCATCCCTCATGGATGACATAAAGTCATCTCTCCATCTCTCTCTCCTGCTCTTTTATTTCTCTCTCTTGCTCCATCTCTCTCTGCTGCTCTTCTGTCTCCTCTGTCACAGACTTCTCCACTTTTGATGATAAATCAGCCTGGTGCAACATGTAAGGATTGACAAAATTTGTTAAGATTTTGAGGAGTTTGAGAAACTAACCTGAAGCATAAAATAAAATTTACTATCAGTAACTTCATAGCACCCGCCCAGCAGTATATAAACTCCGTCATGCTAGCTAGTACGCAGTACCAGTTATTCTAAGCGACTGTAAAAAGTCAGCACAACGAAAATAAACTACAACTAAACTTGATTTATATCTGACACAGATAGAAAGCAGGTCATAACTTCTTACCTGAAGTTCAGTTCCTCTGCCACTATGACCGGCGGCCGCCTCGGGTCTCTACTCCTCTTGCCTCCCCTTTCCCTTATCCACCTGCTGGCCTCCACCACTTGCTGATGTTGCTAAATCTGTGGAAGCTATGCCATAGCTACCGCCAAACAATTCAGTTATTTTTACACATTTGGCAGCGTCTGCCTGAAGGGCTTGTTTCTTTTTGGCCCTAATTTTTTCTGCACCTCCTTTCCTTTTTTTGTTCTCCATTTTTTTTTTAGTTCGTCTATAAGATTGTGTTAAGGTTCACAATTGAGGAAGGAGAGTACAAACCACCCATGGTCCAGAAGGTCTTGGTCAAACAATGATTTTAATGACTACACACGTGTGGGAAGAACACTCTGTACGCCGACAGCAAGTGATCTCCAACTTAATCAAAGCATGAACAGATATTTTATAGCATCAGGGTTTGATTTACTGACGCCCCTTCATGCGTCACAGATACATTTTATACATAGATCAGATCAACACCACAATGATTTTTAACCCAGAAGATCATCTTCTATTTTCATGGCTGGTACTTTCCGTTCTTGTCTTAAAGTGAATTGTTCCTCTTTCTTGCCGAGACATGACTAATCTCTCCTCTAAATAAATCTAACTCATGTGTGTGTGTGTGTTGACCTCACATGCTCTTTCTCAATTCACCTGTTGCACTTCTGACCTTTCACCAGACCAGAGGCTCACTGAGACTATATGTATGTCTTCTACTAAATAAATGTTTTAACCAAGAACCTCTACTTAAACCTTAATATGAAATGACCTGATATATAAGTGTTTTGTAAGCATGTATTGCAATTCCTTCTATGTTCTAGTTTTCCCTCAGCATGTATCACCTGAACAGTCACATCAGTGAAGCTTAAGACCTTTAAAGAACCTGAACATCAACTCAAATAAGCACAGATATGCAATATGTATAAAATAGTTATAACTGCACCTGGAATACAAAATTAATATAATAACTTGTATGCATAAACATCTTAAGGCCATCTTAAAGCTATCTGTTACATTGTTAAAGCCTCGTCTTAGCCTGCTGCTCAAAATAACTTTCACTTCTGCAAAACTCTCCAAGCCTGTTTCCTGTCCTGTTACTTTTAGCCTTTCTGAAAGACACACACTGTTCAACCCCTGAATGCAATATAAACTCCAGATTATATTATTAATGCAATGGTAATAATGATGATTATTTAACAATAGCAGTAAAATAATTTCCCTGCTCCACAATTGCTAAACAAGGGGGAGGGTGCATTCAACCTCCTCGGCTGTAATTGGTCCAGCCTAGAGTCGATCATGACCAATTGGCCAATCCAACACCTTTCATTATTTATACCCTTCCAAAAAAAAAAAAAAATGCCCGATGGCCAGTCCAGCTATGATGTGGATAGAGCTACATATTAAACACCAACTCCCCTCCTCCTTGTGGGTCCACTTACACACTCACACTCTGTTGTCATAATGAAAACCAAGCACCACGACAAAGATATGATACGCATCCTCAATACTGTTTCCTTTGTACTGTAATTCTAATTGTGCAAATGCAAAGAGAAAGCACTGTATCTCATGGGAAGCCTGACAGCAGGCATTCACTCTCAGTGAGTACCAAAACTCCCTAAAACAACACGTTTTTTTACAAAGCCCAAACTATCTAAATGGTTTGACTGAACACCTTGTAACTGCAAATAAGTCTTCATAATTTTGATGAATCTACTATAACAATAAAGAAATACTGCTATGCTGCCTTTGTCACATTGGTGTCATTCTTCTTGCAGCAGCCCCTGCTGTGGGATCCAACGGATGTCTACAATACTATGTGATTAGCTTTGCTGTCTTCTGGGAAAACATGTCGACCCTTCTTTCTGGTTCAGTGTCTTTGTTTACATCTACCCACTAACATCTTGTAGCCAGCCCATCACACCTCTGCCAGGAAAAGTCAACAAAGGGAAAAACGCAAAGTCGCAGAGCGCTTCAGCACATTTGTATGCAGTGGCACATCCTGCTGCACATGCATACAGTGAGACTCACTATAAGTGGAGAGAGTGAGAAGCAGTGAAAGAAAAAAAAAAACCATACATGAAAAGCTGGTCTCCTTCCTCCTCTCCAGTCTGAGCATGTACAGAGATTTCTATTCCCTAAGCTCAATGCCTCCACTTTTGATCCTGTCAGCTCTGAGCGGCTCTCTCGGACGGGTCACAGGATGAGAGCTTTGGGCCTGCCTCCTCCACAGGGAAGAAACCTGGACCTCAAAGAGAGGTCAGAAAGAAAAGCTCAGACTCTAGGTCCTTGGGGAAAAGAGACAGACTGCTTATCGAGGGCTTATCAAGCCATGGAGAGCTATATGCACAGTCAGGCCTCCGAGATTTGGTATTAAAACTGAAGTACTATGACGGCGAGTGAAATGGATGGGAGGGTGAAGAATGGGAGGAAGAGGGAGTAATGGGTCAGTAAGGGAGGGTTAGGTCTCGGAGGGAGAGAATAAAAGGGATTAGTTTTAGATTAGATGAGCTTCATTGTCATCAAGGCAGAAACTTCTTTGTCTCTTTAATCAGCTTCTCCCCCTCTTTCTCAAAACAGAGAGGAAGAACAAGTGAGAATTGTTGGGATAAGATTTAATTCCATTCCAAGGCTATAAACACTTGAGGGGCAATTTAATTTTCATTAGGGGCCCTGATGCTCATCAACAAATCCAATATGTTTGTAGAGCTTCACGGGGACGCACTGGCTCACACTGGTACCTCAAAAAGCAGGAGGCTGAGGTTGAGTATACATATACCTACTATGTTCTACTATGTTTTATAAGACAAGCAACTATAGAAGTAGAAAAAAATGTGTTTAAAATAGATATGTTGATTTGGAAGAATTTTCAGTAAAATAATGCATCTTTTTAAATTCCAGCTGTTGATACCACAAAATGTATTTGTGTCCATGCTATAAATTGAAGAGAATAAACCATCATAAAGCAAAGCAGACTAACAACAGCTGTTTTCTCTATCCGCCCATCCATTTTCTTCTACTTATCCTGGGCCAGGTCGCAGGAGCAGTAGCCCGGCCACCTCCTCCAGCTTTTCCAGGGGTACACCAAGGCATACCCAGGCCAGCCAAAAGATATAATCTCTCCAGCGTGTCCTGGGCCTGCGCCGGGGCCTCCTTCCGGTGGGACATGCCCAGAACAACTCACTCAGGAGAAGCCCAGGAACCACCTCAACTGGATCCTTTCAATGTGGAGGAGCAGCAGTTCTAATCAGAGCACCTCTTGGATGGCCAAACTTCTCACGCTAACGCTAAGGAAGAGGCCAGCCACCCTTTGGAGGAAGCCCATTTCCACCGCTTGTATCTGCGATCTTGTTCTTTCAGCCACTACCCACAGCTTGTGACTATAGGGTGAGGGTGGGGACATAGACCGACCGGTAAATTGAGAGCTTCTCTTCACCACAACAGACTGGTATAGCATCTGCATCACTGCAAGCGCATCCCCAATCTGTCTGTCTATCTCCTTCTCCCCTCTCCCCTCACTTGCATGAGCAAGACATGAGATACTTAAACTCCTCCAGTTGGAGCAGGAATTTCATCCCTTACCTGGAGTGGGCATTCCACTCCTTTCCAGCTGGCCTCAGATTTGAGGTGCTGCTTCTCATTCCCACCGCTTCACACTCAGCTGCGAAACGTTCCAGTGCAAACTAGAAGACATCACCCAATGAAGCCAACACAACCACATCTTCTGCGAAAAGCAGAGTTGACATTCTGGGACCACCTAATTGCAAGCCTTCTGCCACTTGGCTACGGCTAGAAATTCTGTCTATAAAAATTGTGAACAGAATTGGTTACAAAGGGAAGTGCCGGTGGAATTTAACACCCAGCGGAAACAAGTCTGACTTACTGCTGGCTATGCCGGCCAATCTCCTCCACCTGTTGTATTAGGCTGATATGGTCTGTAACAATGGGCTATGCACCCATACTCCTGAAGAACCTCCCATTGGACACCCTGAGGGACATGGTCGAATGCCTTTACAAAACACATGTAGACTGGTTGGGCAAACTCCCATGCCCCCTCAAGTATCCACAAAAGGGTAAAAAGCTGAGTAAACCACATTGTTCTGACTAACCGACGGGCTCTTTTTTCCAGCACCCTGGCATAGACTTCCCAGGAAGGCTGAGGAGTGTGATCCCCCTATAGTTGAAGCACACCCAGTGGGGGAACCACAACAAAAGGTGTTTTTTTAACATCATATTGTCTCATTGTTGCATGTTTTACAGTTTATGCCTATTATGCTTCAAAATTACTTGTTTTTTTCTCTCTGACTAACATGACCCTGATGAAGGCAACAAGTCGAAACGTGTTGGTCAATTAATAAAGTTGTTCCTCTTTACCTTTAAGTGTTGCTGGAGTTCCTGCGTTGTTAGTTTCTCATCCTCTCCATGCACCTTGGAAGCAGGTGAAGTTGTGCCATAAATTTTTGTTATTATCTGACTAACATAGCCATGATAAGCTAGCTCTAGTTCTCAAAGCCTTGAATAAAAAGGGGGTAAAAAATATATATATAAAGATGGAGCAGGGTGTCAGAACCACAATTTTCGATGAATGGCACAGATTTTAACTAATGACCAATTTAAAAGATTGATGTTTTGTTAGTTTAAATGTAAAGATTCAGACCCTACACTGGTGCAGTGGGTTCTGGGTTTCTCCAGGCATATGGCAATGCCCAGCCGCATGCGGTGAGAGTATGCAGACAGTTCCTCCAGAATGAAGGAATTGATACCACTAACTGGCCCCCACATTCACCTGACCTGAATCCAGCAGAGCACCTCTGGGACATTATGTTTTGGTATATTCAACACCAGCAGGTTGGAACTCAGACTGTCCAGGAGCTCAGTGCTGCCCTGCTGCAGATCTGGGATCGTCAAATCGTCCGTTCAACAAGCAAAAACATGAAGAAAATCAAGCTTTGTAGCTGCTCCCATCCACTGGCATCTGTCTACACAGCTATGTCATTATTTTTGTGCCTCTATTCTGAGCGCACATGAAAAAGTTTTTGCAAGTGCAAATATTGAGGAGTGGCTTATTTTGAGCGAACAAAATTCAGTGCTGTGTGCAAGAAATATATTTCAGTGTTTGCTATTATTATTGCCATTTTCTGTTAGTATGATTAATTATTTTATTTTAAAATATATAATTTTTTAAGATCGTTGTTGGTTTTAATCTAGTTTAAACCAAACCACTCGACTGGATTTAGCTAGCGAGCTGATTGGTACGGTGGCCCTGAGAGGCCAAACGGACTGCAACTTCAGAAAACACATGCAAAAAAAAAATGCTGCAAAAAGAAAAATGCTGCAAAAAGAAAAACACTTGCAAAAAGAAAAATGCTGCAAAAAGAAAAACGCCTGCAAAAAGAAAAACACCTGCAAAAAGAAAAACTCTGCAAAAAGAAAAACACCTGGAAAAAGAAAAACACTTGCAAAAAGAAAAACGCTGCAAAAAGAAAAACACCTGCAAAAAGAAAAACGCTGCAAAAAGAAAAACACCTGCAAAAAGAAAAATGCTGCAAAAAGAAAAACGCTGCAAAAGCACACAAGACACAACAGAAATGTTTCTGGGTAGACAATAACCTGGACCAGTTGCACAAACCAAAACATGTATGTATGGCTGTATCCCAATTCAGGGTTTGCAGCCTTAAAGTACGCAGCCTTAACGGTCCTCAAGGGCCGCATACTCAAAGACTGCTGAGGCCGGAAGTGCGAGGCTTGTAGGCTTGTGAAATGGGACGGTCCAGCCTCCGTCGCACTGCCCAGGTTGCCTAGCAACCATGATACTAACAGCTGGAAACGTTTCATACAGCTTTGTTTGACAGAAATGAAGGAGAACATATTTTGTACATTTGTTTCTACATGAGCTTTGTGTGATTTGATAAGTATGTGAGCCTGAGACCACAGGACTGTAAAACATGATTGTTGGGCTTCATTTCTGTACTGTACAGTCATTTTAAATCTTAAAATGTGTTTTTTTCACACATTCACACACCAGTGTGTGAATGTGTGTGTGAATGGGTGGATGACTGGATATGTAAAGTGCTTTGGGGTCCTTAGGGACTAGTAAAGCGCTATATAAATACAGGCCATTTACCATTTACCATTTAAGATTAGCTAGTTAGCTAATGTTGTTCATGAGACTAAAGTCATCTCACTTTGGTAATGTAAATATAATATGGCCAATATTATAGTTATTATATTAATCATTATTAGTTATTACAGCAGTGAGTTTGAACTCTGTGTTGAATACTGAGCTTCAGTAAGGATTCAAGTTGCATTTATTTATATTTCCTATCACCTTAAATCTTCACTCAAAGACAAGTATCTTTGACAGTGTATTTATAGACGTATTATATATAAGAGACAAATATTGTTCTTTTAATATGTTGGCATTACTAAATTTGGCTCAATGCTTACATATATGTGTAAAAACAAAATGTACGAGCTGTGATAACCGTTTCTGATAGAATGAAGAGTAGACTGATATATTAAATATTCCTTTATTGGGCGAGAAAGTCCTACAATGTCATAAGTGCTTTAAGTCATACGGAATAGCCTTAAACAGGCTGACTTCTGCTAAATGGGTCAAACTGGGCAGGAAGTATACAAACACATAACATCCTTATAGAATATGATGTAACACTATAGATCAACTTACCTCAGAATATATAAAGCATATAAACAATTACAGCAATATGATGCAACAAACACAGCAGTACTACTAATCTAAAATACTCAAAGCTTCATAGAACTGAAACAAACATTTATTTTTAGGTCCATTCTGCTGCTGATACATACTTTAGGTTTCTGGACATTAAACTTGCTTCTGCCTTTCATAGTGTGTAACTTGAAGGCCCTGAGTACTTTCTCCCACACTGAAAACACTGGGATGATAAAATTATTTGAACATTACCTAATAAGACTGATTCAGGACAGACAATTAGTTATTCTAAACTTTCCTAGCAGTCCTTCACAAACAAGGAACAGACTTTCTATTCTCTCCATCTGTCAGCTGGTGCTGGATCTTCCTCCTCCTGTTCCTCACACACTGCTGAGTTTGTCCTGGTGGATCATCAGGGGTGCAAAGCCTCACATATGATGTGTAGCAGTGGGTCCTTCAGTCTGTCCTCACTCTGGACACTTGCAGTTGTCACACATGGAAATCAAATGTGTGATGAGCTGCTGGATTCAAACACATGCGTAACTTATAAACACATGTTCATACTTTTGTTACACAATCAGAGAGAAAGAAAGAGAGAGAGAGTACAGGACAGACAGGTGACAGTCTCAGGTGTGTACACTGCTACAAAACAGCACAAGAGAAGGAGGATTTAGTGTTTGTCTTATTACGAGTGCTAAACAAGAAGAGTTCCCAGATGGTACAGTGGACACATGTGTGACTCCTGTGATTATAGCATCTTCCTTCCATCTTAATAAGTGAACCGTCAGCTCGTTCAAACACACGTTAAAGTCTGTTTGGCTCGACACCACCGAACAGAGGCAGCAATATAACATAGCTAACATTAACAGTGCAGTGAATTCTGCTTGTGCCGTGATAGCACAAACTGAGCAGCATTCACTGACTTTCAGCTTGTTGTGTTTGTGGATATATGACTGACTTTAACCCTTTAAGACCTACCATAGAACCAAGTCCGCCAGAGCTTATATTAAACTTTTACATGCTGTAGTGCCGTTTCTGGGAGCATTTCAAGTTGATATACATCAATACAACCATTATAGCCCAAATTTTAATAATATGTATGCATTAAGTGCATAGTAATTACATAAATTGCAAAAAAGTGCAATAAACTACAAAAAATAATTTTTGTTTTTGTAACACAGGCTTATCTACTATTTTGTGCAACTTTTTTGGATTTACAGGGGGGTAAATCCAAAAAAGTTGCACAAAATAGTTTCCCACTACAGGAAATTTATTTTACGTTTCTTCATAGTTTTGTTTGTGAAATACACCAATTTTTATATACTGCAGGAAAAACGAAAATAAATATTATAATGCAAATTTGCAAAAAAAGCAGCATATGCATCAAATAAACAATTTCCAGCAATGCAATATGAGTCCTAAGCATCCCAGAAACGACACAGAAAGTCATAAAGTCCAACATAACTTTTAAAAACAGAAGTATAGGCTCATAAGGCCCTAATGGTAAAAAATGACATTTCCGCAAAATTACATCACTTCCGGTTTCGGGCAGGTCATGGCGGACATGCGATAGTTCGCGCTGATGGACGTAGGAAGTGTTACAAACAGCTGATCAGATTGGCAAAGCGTGTTTCTGGAATATTATGTTTTTGTTGCTGCAAGCGCTTTTTATGCAGTTTTTGCAAAGCTATATGTGGAAGGAAACTGTGACCTAGGACAAGCTGATGGCATAAGATATAAGTACAACTCCTCCGGTTTCATATGCAAAAAAACATATTGTGCTAGCACTGTGGTTGCAGTGCTACCGGGATTTTAAAAAAGCTACGCAAAACGGAGCGTGTCCGATCCGACCGTCTTTAAAGGGTAAAGCTTTATCCACAAAATCATCAGATTCTCTGTGAGATTAAGGTTGACTATCGAACGGCGTAAAGGCTTAAGTAAAGGCGTTAAAACAAAGTAAACGCTGAAAGTACAAACATCGCTAATGTCACATAACTTTGCCAGCATGTGGCCAACAGTAATGTTTTAATGTTCTTCATTATTAAACATTTGCACATAAATAAGTGACATAATATTCAGTACATACTTTTGTAAGTTTACTCTTTGGCTGCCCCGCTTCCACTTCTTTGAAGTGTCTCCCAGACCCAGTGCACTTGTTAGCATGTTTTGGGTCGTGTCCAAATTCATGGACTGCATCCTCCTGAGGCCGCATTTGTAGACCGATTACGTCACAGCGACGCGCCGAAGGCTGTCCAAATTCGTAGACTCCTCCGCATGCAGCCGACAAATGCGTCCTCCTTTTCCCCGAATTTGAAGGATGGGTTGGGTGTGTCCTTCGTGGCCTACCATATCCCAGAATTCATAGCGCGGCCCAGCCAAACTCCAGTTTCCAACAATGACGTCCGCTACTAAGTTTTAAAATTACTCATACTAATCTTTCTGGGTCGCAAAATAAACTTTTAACATATTTTCAGGCGAGAAAGTAGTTGTGTAAACATCAAATATCTGCTCGGTTTATCAAGATACCGCATATTTGCAAAAGTGCTTCGACGTTTTCGGAGACGTCTGCTACCCACCAGCTCGATAGCTAGCTGGGAGCTCGAGGGTTACTGATGCGGCCGAGAACGGCACAACTCCCGGCACATCATTTTCAGATCACCGCGGACTTTCGCTGCTAGGGTTAAACGTAATATATAAGTCACTTAGACAACCTAAAAATGTTATCGTTGGGCTTTTTTCAGTGTTTTGTTTGTTCGTGAGTAAATCGGTTTGGCTGAGATTAAAGTTATTAGATTAGATTAGATAAAATAAAATAAAACTTTATTAATCCCCCGGGTGGGTTCCTCCTTGGTTTTTACACAGCTGACTAAACGTCAAACAGAAAACTGATTAAACAGAAGTCTGAGACAGTCGAGAATTTACGCCAGTGTCCTGTTATATTTTAGATAGCAAGGAGCAGACGGCTGAGTTTATTAAACTCCACCGAGACAGCGGTGACGCTAATCTGAAGGCTAGACCGTCCAATTTCACGGCCGTTTACTTCCGGCCTACCCGACCTTCTGAGGACCTGCTGCATCCTCAGGAGGATGCAGCCCATGAATTTGGACACGACATTGGTTTGTGCAACTGGTCCATCGGGCTATTGTCTCCCCAGAAACATTTCCGTTGTGTCTTGTGTGCTTTTGCAGTGTTTTTCTTTTTGCGGGTGATTTTCTTTTTGCAGCATTTTTCTTTTTGCAAGTGTTTTCTGAAGTTGCAGTCCGTTTGGCCTCTCAGGGCCACCGTAGGATTGGAGACCGTAATAGCCAATCAAATGTTGAGAGCGAGAGTGACACTGAGAGCAGGTCCACCAATGTCTGTCAGCACACAGAGCAGAGATCTGAGGAAGAGCAAATGCCAACAACTGAGTGAGAGGGGCTGTTATTGTGTGTTTGTGTATCTAGATAATAGCAAACACTGAAATACATTCCTTGCATGCAGAGATGAATTTTGTTCGCTCAAATTAAACTTTTGTTTACTCAATAATTTTCTCCTCAACATTTGCACTTGCAAATTATTTTTTATGTGCGCTCAGAATAGAGGCAAAAAATAACATCATACACAGCCACAAACCTTCATTAAAGCTCCCTGCAGACGATTAATATAAAAGCATATGTATGAAGATGACCCTTTAAATTAGTCTGACAGCTTAAATTAGGCAGCTTACTGAAGGCTGTTGACAGCTGTCCTACTTTCTATCACAGTGATACCTATAGTAAGTAGAGAGGTGGTCTTTTTTGCATCCTACTAATTAAGAAAATTTCATTTCAAGAAGACAAAGTAAAAGCGGTTTTGTTGTATGCCTTAGTTTAGGTTGCACATATTCCTTTTTTTATTTGACATTACTGCACTAGTGATTATTTATTTCGTCTTTTGAATTTCATCAAATGTTAGTTTATCATGCCATGCAAATACAATGAAATATTAAAAACATTGCAAATGAGAAGACCTGTATTTTTCTGTTTTGAGTTTTTATTATTGTGCATTAATAAGACAAAGGTAGTTTTTACGTGACTAATTAATGGAATATTTAATAGAGTCCTTGGTTACTAAAATAATATATAAAAACCTAATATAAATAATATACTAAAAATAAATGGTGTCATGCAGGCTGGTAGTATATAAAGTAGCCTGTTTGTCGCCAACAACCATGCCACACATTTACCACGCACATAAATCACCTTTGTTCCTCACTCTGATGTTTGGTTTGAACTTCAGCAGGTTGTCTTGATCATGTCTACCTGCCTTAATGTATTGACTTCCTTTCATGTGATTGGCTGATATGATATTGTGTTAATGAGCAGTGGAACAGATGCACCCAACAGTGGCCAGTGAGTGCAGAAGCAGTCTACACTGAGATCATGGAAGTGACATTTTTCCAAATATTTTATAAATCAGGTACCACCGCTATTTCTTGTCCTTCCCCCTATAGCAATAGATGTTAACTATATTTAAGTTTTCTTCACATAGTTACAATTACAGGTAAAGGTCTATGAATATTTTTTTCCGTCCATTTTAGCACAAATGGCAGTAAAAATCTTATCATAGTTACAAATATGTATATTACAGTCTTGGAGACACAAATATACATTTTTTATTGCACACTAAATCAACACAGACAGACATTGGATTCTTCATTTTGTTGACTGGTTCAATCTGCAAACTCCTCCTCCCAGCTCTCAGTGATCACTTGGCTAACAGGGTAATAACATGGACTAAATGGCCCACGACTCTATGTTGCACTTCATGATGAGACAGAGACTTACTCCTCTGTATAAGCACAGAAGGAAAGACAAAAAGTGCAGCTCGTTCTAAGAAGCGCACATGCACAGAAATCTCTCTGGTAGCCAGGACTAATGATGCCTGATTGGTTATAACAAAAAGAAGCAACCAGAGCTGGATTTG
Organism: Aulonocara sp. 'chitande type north' Nkhata Bay; assembly: GCF_057382095.1. NCBI lineage: Eukaryota > Metazoa > Chordata > Actinopteri > Cichliformes > Cichlidae > Aulonocara > Aulonocara sp. 'chitande type north' Nkhata Bay. Next base: position 11,554,281 of record NC_141360.1, read on the forward strand.
GGCCAATTATATCATCTTTCCAGCAGGAAAAACTGAAGTAGATATTGTGCTTGAAGAAACCAGCCAGAGAAAAAAATGCCTGAGAGATACACAGATGTGAACATCAAATTGCATCAATATCAAGGCTGGGAGAGTAGAGGTCTCAGAGTCCTTGGGGGATTCAAAGAGACTGTTTTAGTAGCAAAGGGAAAACAAACATTCTCCTTTGCGAAGAAGGCAGCGCACCAAAAGCTCAAAATAGGGACATCATTCCATACCCCCCTCCCCCCCAATTTGCACAAAAAATGAGAAAGAAATGGAGCTACAGCTCTCAGTGTTTCTCCAAACTGATTAAAGCTTAAATGTTTTGATGAGGAAGGAATTCAAAGTGGACCAAAGAATGTGAAAGCTGTCGCTCTCAGTTCCAGCATCTCATCCCAGTGTGTCTGTAACTGCAGGGTTTGTGGTTTCACAAAGCTTACTGTGCTTAATCCAACATGCTAACTGAGGCAGTCACACCAGAAAATCCTGTAACTACAAAACGCCTACGCTGCAGTCTTATTTCAGTCAAATCCTTTCTGTTTTCCACATGACAACTCTGTTTTGTGCATTTGTGTCTCCTTCATCCTTCAGCTACAAAAAAGGTAAACAAACAACACACCATACCCATTTCTCTTCCACAGGAAGTCAGGCCACAAGGTCAAAAGGTAATGGAGATGGAAATGGGTTCCTTCATAAGCTCCTGTTTATTGCAGGTTTCACTGAGTTGAAGTAATATTTTTGCAAAGCTTTGATCATGAAGTCAATTCCAAGCAGGAAAATAGACATAACTTTGTGTGTATTACAGATGAGGACAGAACACAAAAAACAAAAACTACCAGGGTCAGAATTATTAGCTCCCCTGATGCTAATAGCCAAAAGTGTATTGTTTTTGTTGGGTAACAGCCTGCACACTTGCTATGAAGTATTGTCAGCAAATATCACACTTATCTCCTTTGCAATCTCAGCCTGTTCTTGTTTGGTGAGTCTCTCGGGCTGCTCCAGATTTGACTTCCTTCTAGTAAAAACTTCACCACACATATTTTCAATTGGATTCAAGTCAGCGCTTTGTGCCCTCAGTGTGGGTATTCTTCTTTTTACAACTTGCCCCATTCACACATACATGTTTTCCATGGTTTTCCCGTGTAAGTGCTTTCTATCTCACATTCACACACACCTGGTGGGATGCATAAGGGGTTAGCATCTTGCCCAAGGATATTTGGCATGCAGACAGAGCACATGGGGATTGAGCTACCAACTTTTAGTAGGTGACCTCCTCTACCACCTGAGCTACAGCCACTCCTAGTTTTAATGGCAGATGTGATGTATATTTTAGATCCTTGTCATGTTGGGAGACAAAGCGATGACCCAGACCTAGTTTTCCTGCCTTCTTTCTTCGTGAAATCTTCCACCTTGACAAAATTCCCAGTTCTTTTTCTAACTTTGCTCGGTGTTTCACTATGGGAATCGCCTCGGCGTGACCAACTACGGAAGCTCCAATGACACCACGTCTGTCTATGACAGACCTGTTGAGCCGTGCTCAGGGCTCCGCCCTCTCAAACTAACACGGCCGACCAGCTCCTCCTAACTCATTCTCGCTTTCTTCCCGTGAGAAACTACTTTGAGCTCCCTCAGCGCATCTAGGCTAACTTGATTAGCTGCTTAGCAGTTCTCAGGCGTCCCGTGTAGGAGTTCGTCGCCAAATGCAGTTTTTCCGGTTCCAGTTTGGATTGTGCTGAGTAAGTCCTTCGAAAGAAGTGTACTTAGAGTTGCACTGTGGAACAGCAACCGCGTCAGGCGAGCTGTCCCATTGGTTCCTGGTTTTAGTTAGCGAGGTAGCCGATGTTGTGTGACTTGGGCTAACGTGTTACAGCGAGCTGTTCAATCAGTGTCCGGCTAGCATTAACTTGTTAGCAGGCCACGAACCACATTAGTGTCTCACTAGCATTAGCTTGTTGGTCGACCTAGGGTTCGGTTAGCATTAAGTTGATAACAATATTGGCTAGCGGAGTGCAGCTAACGTGTCACGGCGAGCTGACTCCCGCGGCGACTAGATCGGATTTAACACCCACTGCTTGTCCTAGCTACTTACGGGCTAACGTGTCGAGACGAGCCCTGGTGTAGCCTAGTCTCACCCCTTTCTGCTAACCATGTCTATGGCTCCTACTCCCGTCAAAAGGTCGGAGCCGAAGGCCAAAGAGGCTGCATCCCGCCCGTGCCCCGCATCATGCGGTGCCACCATCTCGGGCAGGGACCCTCATCCAATGTGGATCGTCTGTATGGGTGCCAAGCATGCTCAGGCTTCACTGGCGGACCCTCAGGGATGCCCACATTGTTCTTTGATGCCAGAGAAAGTCCTGAAAAGGAGGCTGAGAGTAGCAGTAACGAACAGTCGGGACCCCTGCCTGTCGGCTGCTACTGCTACGAGCGATATCCGTCATCCGCGAGCCTCCACAAGCTGGGCGGACATGATGGAGGAAGAGTCCCCGCTCATGCCACCATCGTTCAAGGACCTCCTCGATCAAAACGAGGATGCGGAGGGCGATGCCGACTCCGACCTCCTCGACCTGGAGGACATGGATGAGGAACTTTTCCTCCCCAGCAGTCCAGGCCACCGAGTGGGGCTGAAGTTGCACCCCCGGTGGACAGCAATTTGTACGAGGTCTGCAAATGGGCTGCTGCCAAGCTAGGCATCCCATGGCTAGCCGCCCAGGATGCCGAAGGTGCAGAACGCAATCTGTATGACGGCAAGAGGCTCCCACCAGCCTTGCCGCCATCGAAGCAGCTTCTGCCAGCAGTCCCGGCCTGCATGAAAGAAATGAGTCGCTATTGGTCAAGCCCTTTTAAAAGCAAGCTTCCGACCAAGGGCTGCTCTAAGCTTGAGATCCAGGGGATGGGTGAACTGGGGCTGACCGAACCCCCAGCAGTGGAGCCTTCAGTGGCGTATCACCTTCACCCTAACCGCAGGGCAATCTCAGCTTCTTCTAGCATTTCTTTGCCCAACAAGATAGATCACCTCACGGCATCTATTTATCAAAGGATGTACAAATATGCTGCACAGTCAGTATGCTCACTTAATGCAGTCACACTGCTATCAGGCAGAAATTCTGGAAGACATCTGCCGTCAGCTTGACGCGGGTTCCCTGAACCCAGCCCTCTGGGATGAAATCTGCGTGGTTAATGATCTCATTCTTCGCTCCTCCAGGGGAGCAGTCCACAATCAACCTGGAAAAGAGCCACTTGGAACCCGCACAATTTACAGAGTATCTGGGGCTCAGAATAGACTCCATCTCTTATCGTCCTACACTCACTGTCTTTCCCGTTTTCAGCTGGGGAAAGTCGTGCGGTTCCGACTCTGTCTCCGCCTCTTCGGCCTCATGGCCTCGGTGATATCGGTGGTACATTTGGGGCTGCTTATGATGAGAGATTTTCAGCTGTGGGTCGCTTCTCTGCAGCTGTGCCCTCGCCGACATCTCAGTCGTGGTGTAAAAATAACGCAGCCGTGTATCGTGGCTTTCCGGCCTTGGAGGAGCCCGACACCTCTCGCTGTGGGGGTACCTCTCGGGGCAGTATCATCCAGGGTGACGCTGACCACAGATGCATCCCTGTCAGGTTGGGGTGCAACTATGATGGGCAGAGCAGTGAATGGCGTTTGGTCAGAGAGACTCGCTCTGAATCACATAAATGTGTTGGAGCTCCGCGCAGTGCTCCTAGCCTTACGGCATTTTCTGCCGTATCTCCGGGGACAACATATTTTAGTGAAAACAGACAACTCCACTGTAGTTGCTTATATCAACCGCCAGGGCGGCACCCGTTCCCGGCAGCTACACAGGTTAGCCAGGGAAATAATTGTGTGGAGCAGCACTCGGCTCCTCTCCCTTCGGGCAACTCACGTGCCAGGAATTCTGAACAGGGGGGTGGACCTCCTGTCCAGAGGAAATCCACTGTTCGGAGAATGGAGGCTTCACCCACAGGTGGTGGAGCAGATTTGGCAGAGATACGGCCGGGCTGCCATAGATCTCTTCGCCTACGGCACGGTGCCCTCTGTTTTTCTCCCTGTCAGACGCAGATGCGCCACTGGGCGTGGATGCTTGTTTTGTGCGAGGGAACCCCACAATCACAACCAAAGCAGACATGACGCCAGACCACCAACCTCTGACTCTCTCCCCCACTGATGTAGGAATGGTGCTGAGCAGGATCAATGTTCACAAGGCTGCAGGTCCTGATGGCATCCCCGGGCGTGTTCTCAGAGCATGTTCTGAAGAGCTTGCAGGAGTGCTGACAGACATATTCAACCTGTCCTTGGCCCACGCCGTGGTACCGGCCTGCTTCAAATCTACCTCCATCGTCCCGATACCCAAAAACTCCAACCTATCTAGCCTCAATGACTACCGCCCAGTAGCACTCACCCCCATCATCATAAAGTGCTTAGAGCAGCTGGTCCTAGCACACTTCAAATCCTGTCTTCCCCTCACCCTGGACCCCCACCAATTCACATACCGCCAGAACAGGAGCACAGAGGATGCAGTCTCCATCGCACTGCACTCTGTCCTCTCACACCTGGACAACAACAACACCTACGCCAGAATGCTGTTTATAGACTTCAGTTCAGCATTCAATACAATCCACCCCTCACAACTCATCAGGAAACTGATAGACCTGGGCATCAGTTCCCTCATGTGCAAATGGTTACTGGATTTCCTGACCAACCGGCCCCAATATGTCCGGCTGGATAACCGCTGCTCATCTACAATCACAAGGCTGTGTGATGAGCCCTTTCCTCTACTCCCTCTTCACCCACGACTGCAGACCTGCCGATGGTTCTAACACCATCATTAAGTTTGCAGATGACTCCACGGTGATTAGCCTCATCAGTGACAACGATGAGGCCACCTACAGGGAGGAGGTGGATCATCTGGCTGAGTGGTGCGACACAAACAACCTGCTGCTTAACACTGAGAAGACCAAGGAGCTCATCGTGGACTACCGGAGGAATGCTGACCCACATCCACCCATCTACATTAAGGGGACAACTGTGGAGCGTGTGAGCAGCTTCAAGTTCCTGGGAGTCCACATCTCCGAGGACCTCATCTGGATGACCAACTGCTCCAAGCTGGTCAAGAAGGCTCACCAGCGCCTCTTCTTCTTGAGGACTCTGAGGAAGAACCACCTGTCCTCAGACATCCTGGTGAACTGCTATCGCTGCACCATCGAGAGTATCCTGACCAACTGTATAAGGTTGGCGAGGTGGCGACTGTGGCTAAGGTGGCGACCGTGGCTCAGGGGGTTGGGAATCGTATCTGTAACCGGAAGGTCGCCGGTTCGATCCCCTGGCTCTCTGTCCTGGTCGTTGTGTCCTTGGGCAAGACACTTTACCCTATTTGCCTACTGGTGTTGGCCAGAGGGGCCGATGGCGCGAAATGGCAGCCTCGCTTCTGTCAGTCTGCCCCAGGGCAGCTGTGGCTACAACCGTAGCTTGCCTCCACCAGTGTATGAATGCGAGAGTGAATGAATAGTGGCATTGTAAAGCGCTTTGGGTGCCTTGAAAAGTGCTATATAAATCCAATCCATTATTATTATTATTATTATTATTATTATAACAGTCTGGTACGGGAACTGCTCTGCCTCGAACCGGAAGGCATTGCAGAAGGTTGTGAAAACTGCCCAACGCATCGCCGGAGCACCACTTCCTGCCATAAAGGACATCTACAGGAAGTGTGTCTGAAAAGGGCTGGGAAAATCATCAAAGAACCCAGTCACCCATCACATGGACTCCTGACCCTCCTGCCCTCTGGGAGGCGCTACAGGAGCCTCCGGACTAAGATCACCAGGTACCGGAACAGCTTCTTCCCCACAGCTGTCAGACTCCTGAACCTCCTGACATCTGACCCACGTTAACATATGGACTGGACATACACACACCCACAACCACCTACACACACAATGGACAACTGTACCCTCATACACACAATAATAACATGGACTGAACCACCACTCACAACCACTAGCACTTTATATAGTCTGTGTAGAAATTATCCACATATGTCACTTATCTTAACTGCACTACTGTATAATTCTGTGTAAATAATCATTGTGTACAATACAATAATTTTTAATTCTACAACTGTTTATAACCTGCATAGTTCACATTTCTGTATAGCTGTATATCTCATATTTCTGTATAGTTTTTTTTATTTCATATTCTGTATAGTTTTTCATATTTATCCTGTTCATAGCCTGTACATAGCTTGTACTCACTACAGCCTGTACATACTTATAGTTATAGCATATTCATAACATACTTCATAGCGTGTACATTATAAGATACCATAATAGACCCATTTCTGTAATATACTCACATATCTATATTATTGCTAATATATATTTGTAATATATCTATATCATGGCTGAAGCACTTCTGGATGGATGCAAACTGCATTTTGTTGTCTTGTACCTGTGACATGTGCAATGACAATAAAGTTGAATTCTATTCTATTTAAATACCTTGATGATACTTCTTACTGCAGTTCTTGACACTTAGAAATGCTCTTATAACTTTGTACATCCATCTTCTGCTTTGTGAGCATCAACGATTCTTTATCTTAAGTCTGAAATGATTTGTTTTGTTTTTTCCATGGTCCTTATCAAGTGACAGCTCAAACTTTTGCTTAGGTTTTTATATTATGTCTAAATTGAAAGATAGCCCTCAGCTGTAAATAGATTTTATTAGCTTTGGGCATTGCAAAGTTAAAGCACATCATTGCGCAGCACCAGTTTGTTCAGTTATTTGTGGGCTAATAATTTTGACACTGGTCATTTTTGTTTTATTCTGAAATGTTTTTTCTGTTATTGTGTATAAGAGAATAATTGATCCTCTCTAAAGAAAACTGCTTTGTTTAGAAATACTGTGTTTTAAATTCCTTGTTCAGTTGAAAAAGCACCTAGGAAAATTTTGAGAAAAACTTTAAATTTCAAATGAGAGACTAATCGTTTTGTCCTCATCTGTTTACCTCAGCTTCTGTGAGTATGGGTGTAGCTCTCCGGCTGCTGCTCTATGAAAACACAGATGGAAAAGTTAATCATGCTGGTGGTGATGTTTGAAAGAAAACTGTGATTTTGATCAATCAGGGACAACTTGCCTTGAGTATCTTGCCCAAGAATATTTGACAAGTGAAGGAGCAGAGGTTCAACACACTGACCTCGGATTAAAATTCAACCTGCTCTATCACCTGAGCAACAACTGCCCCTGTGTGGTGACTGTTAAAACTAAATCCTTCACCACGTCTAGATTTGATGTTGCTATTTGTCTCACTTCACAAATTAGCAGCAGGACAAACGTATCTCTGTAGGTCTGTTGTTAACTGGTTTGAAGTTACAGACATGGACAAAATGCATCTACAGCTTAACAGCAGGGACAATTATGAACACACCGCAGCTAGAATGACTTTAATTAAGAAATATAAATGTTATCTAAGTTTAACATAAGAAGGCAGTGGATGCCAAATGTGACTAACACTCATAAGATTCATTTATTTATTTTTAATTAAAAAAATACAGCACTCAGGTTTTGTATGTTGATCCACACAAAGGAATTTTGTTAAACAGCATCTGACTGGGACAATGAACAGACAAAACAGTGTTTGCCAGCGCTAGTGTTTAAGCAAATGATTTAAATGAGTAATTACAATATAACAATTTAGTAAAATACAGGCAGTCACCTGCACTTAATTTAATAGCAACTGTGTCAAATCTAATTGGGGCTAATTGATACCTGCTGCAAATACAATCAGCAGGACCACAATGGAGATCTAATTGTCAGATGTCAGAAATCATCATGTATATATAGAAAAGAAAATCAACATAGTACAAAGAGACCCCATGCTTGAAACCTTGTTTTGTTTGTTTCCCCCCGCTTCTGTCCTTGCTAAAATTTGAGTTCAGCCTTGTGGCCATGGAGCTGGCTTTCCATTGAAAACCACTGTTAAGGTAGATTTCTACAGATACATGTAGAAATAATCTTTCAGACAGCAAAGCTATGCATTGGACCCCCCCCCCCAAAAAAAAAAAAAAAAAAACATAGCAGTAAGCTAACGTTCACCTTTGTCTGCAAATATCCTCCTTGCAGTGTAGGGAGATATGGCTGGAGTGATGATATAAATTATTTACACAGAGTAAACCATCAAAACACTTTGCTAATGACTGAGGAAACAGGTGCAGAATGGCGAAGGTCATTTTTTGATGTGATTACATTTTAAAATTTATACTCCCAACATCAAAAAGCCTCAATCAGCACTCCATCTGGCAGCGATGCAGCAAATCAACCAATCACAATTAGCATACGAGTCATTAGGTTCATGAAAGTGTGTGTCATCTTGTTCCCCTTGTTACTGCTAATATGAAAACCCCCTTTTGGAAGATGCTAACTTTTGCTGAAGGTATGACTGAGTAGGATGCTAATAAGGACAAGATGACTTGCCTTCTTTAGGGTTGTTGTAAAAGCATCAGGGCCCTGCACTCACTCTGTCTCCCAACACCTCGGCTCTTCCTTCGTGAGAGATGGCAGATCTAATGGGAGCCAATGGTTAATGCATGAGAGACCGTACTTTAGACTAATGGCTCCTGCAAAGTGCAAAATGAGGGCACATGAGGAGAAAGAGCAGTAACAGGCAGAAAAAGGGGGAAAAAAACTTAGCCAGTAAAAGTTCTTTTTAAAAACAGACCACTGACACACAAGACTTTAGAAATGATCTAGCCATGTTCTCTGAATTAAATTTGTATTTTCACATTGGGGGCCAGGTTCTGTCATAGTCCACAAACCCAAATTTCATATGATCAGTTGAATAAAACAAAGTGGTTTGAAAATCCTTGTTTTTAGTTGGAAACGAAAAACAGAAAGGACAAAAAGCAAACTGGGATCATCTTATTATTTTAAACAGAAATCACCTGAGAAAAAATTATCTATAATGTTGGAATTTGAGACCTGCTTTCTTCCTTGGTTTTCTCCTGACCAATATGACAAATAACGTTTGCTATGGGCATGTGACAGTTGGGTGAAATGTGGGTAAGCATTATCTAGATTTGATTTGCATCTTGGTGGTTGTTTGGTGTCTATTTAGGAGGAGTTTTAACTTTTTATAAGATCTTTTGAGTTTGTGATATGTCTCCTGGTGCAGCTTTGCTCCAGAATTTATTTATTTTTCATAATTTGAGAAGTTTTCTAAATTCTAGCTTTGTGGGATGGGTGTTGAAATATACAGTGCTTAAACGGTGCTTAGACTTCCACCCAATATCATATTTATGTAACAGCTCCTCTAACTTAACAATACTGATAATTATTGGTGGTAGGTTTCTTTAATGCTTAATCCACCATTTTGCACAAGCTCCTTAACGGAAATAGTTTTAATGCTAAAATAAAATAATTGTTATTAATAAGAGTTTTTCAAATTTGCTGTTTTACAAAAAAGCTACATAAAAATAAATCAGAGCATGTTATCATTTTTCGATTAAAACAACAAATTACAGTCATGCACTTGCATTCTTCTACAGAAAACATAGTTTTATTGGTTGTGTGTTATGCTTGATAATTTTGTATTGGCAGTGTGTCGGCTCAAATCTGGGTCTAAAATGTGTGAATTCAGTTTAGCCTAATAAACAACAACATATGATTTATTTTTAGTTTTAAAGAAGTTTTTGACAAATTTCTAAAATATTTGTTTTCTTGTTTTCATGATAGATGTTCAAACAAACTGGTTAAGCACTGTACCAGTACTGTCTATACAAGTGATAATTAATAATGAAAAATGCATATCACATAACAAATGGCTAGGGGTGCAATGATACTGAACCGTTCGATACAGTGCTTTCGGTTCGGTACGCATATGTATCGAACAATACAAAATTTTTAATTTGTTTTATCAACTTTCCTTCTGATGGTGCTGTCTGTTGTAACAGCAGTCTGGCGAGGAAGGAGCGGCTAGCCGGTCCAGCGGGCATGTGGTGTGGAGGTTAGCCGGATAACACGGAGCCAGTCGGTTAAATCCAATAACAGACCTTTATTCGCCGTCAGCAACATTACACTTTATAAACCAGGTCTCCTCGGCTGTACTCGTCCGAACCTACATACGCGGGGATTGGTACCGCCAGCGCCAGCTTGTCACAACAGTAAGTAAGGTGCTTTCTTGGAGCATGGAACATGAGCAGCATGGAATGGCTGCCGCTAACAACTCACACACCCACTAGGAGACCCCCATAGCTACTACAATAGTTGGGCAACCCCCCCTAGTGGTGCTATAACCCAAAAGGTTTGTTACACTGTGTTGAGCGCTCAGTGGATCTGCGCTCGACAGTGCAGCCTAGGCGGAGTAGTCGAACGCAGATTCACTAAGTTCAGGGCAAGCTAGCGAGACAGAAGTTAAGCTTTCCTTGCAACATGGCAAATTGAACCTCCCCCACCGTCATTCAGATGTGGCATTTGGAACTATTTTGGTTTTCATGTGACATATGACCCTGAAGGTAAGCGCGTCATGGACGAAAGTAAAACAGTATGTTGGATGTGCCACGCAATGCTCAATTACATGGGGTGGGAACTAGTGTGTTAGCGCAGTTAGCTTGTTAACGTGTTGGCCGTCCAGCCCCAGGCACGGGGCGATCCGTGGTAGCTCGTTAACGGAGATTTGCCATGTTGTGGCGTTATCGTCATTTCAACGAGATTAACGCTGACAGCACTAGTGGGAACACAAGGAATATGACTGCACATTTACTCCGACATCATCCTAGTGAAAAAGACAAGTGGAAGCAGACAAAAACAACAAGCAGGCATGCTACAAACTTTACCGAGTCATTTAGACAGCTGTTAGCACATGATTCTCCCTATGGGGACCTAATATGTTTAATATGCTGCTGAGAATATAGCCTGGAAGAAGCATATAGTATAGCTTTTATTTTGGAAAAAGCCATTTCTCTGTAATAAACTCTCTTTTCCAAAGATGAGTGATTCCTCAATCAGATACAGGGCTCGCAAAATCGCTAGCCCCGGGACGTCGGGCTAGTGATTTTGCGGTTTTTCCAGTCGGGCTAGCAAAATTTATCTCTGCCCTGCCCGTCGGGCTATCATAGGAAGGAAAAATATATGTCAATGCTTTTGCATTCTTTTGGAAATGTAGCTGGGTAATTATGTCATTGGCATCGGTGAGCCACTGTCAATATGTGACATATTGAAATCGCATTTGAATTTGCGCTTGTTTTTTGCTTTCACTTTGCAATCGCACGAACTCTGTATAGAGAGCGTCAGCACTGATTGGTGAGTGACGATAATTTGCGCACCAATTCCTCTGACATCGTCTTATCAATCGCTAGCTTACTATGCAAACATCCATCCATCCATTCGCTTCCGCGTATCCTTTTTCGCCCCCCCGGGGGCGCTGGAGCCTATCCCAGCTGTCATAGGGTGAGAGGCAGGGTACACCCTGGACAGGTCGCCAGTCTGTCGCAGGGCCAACACACAGGGACAGACAACCATTCGCACTCACATTCATTCGCACATTCACACCTAGTGACAATTTGGATTATCCAATTAACCTATCCCCACAAGCTGCATGTCTTTGGACGGTGGGAGGAAGCCGGAGTACCCGGAGGGAACCCACGCAAACACGGGGAGAACATGCTAACTCCACACAGAAAGACCCCAGCCTGTGCGGCAACAGTGCTAACCACCATGCCACCGGCAGCACTATGCAAACATGACAAGTGAAATCTCCTGCAGCAAGCTTAAACATGTGAGAGGTTGATCGCGCAGAGAATCGCTGAGCGTTATGTGAGTGCGTGTGTAAAAGCAGCAGGATATATATTTTAGTTCTGCTGAGCCAAATAAGACAGGTCAGGGTGAAGAAGTGACCACAAAACAGAAAAGTTATGACAAATCAGACTATAAGGCAAAAAGAAAGTGCAGCTTTATGGTTTCATGGACAAAAGAATTTCTGTGGCTGCAATATGACAAGCTATATAACCAGGGGTGCACATAAGTGGTCCGCAGGTGCGCATTCGCTGTCAAAATAAAAAACGCGCACAAGATAAGAAGTTAATATTATATAATTATACAATATTATACTTTAATGTATAATATTGTAAAGGAAACAAATCAGGAAACAAAACATCAATCCAAAAATTGCTCTCTTTTTTATTCGGGCTGCTTAAATTTATTTCGGGCCGAAGGGCTACCAGGGATTTTGAAATTTTGTGAGTCCTGAGATATATATTGTGGCGTGTTGGGGGAGCGGCTAGTTCTCTCCCATCATGCCTTGGGACGTGTGCTGCTGTTTGGATGTTCTTGTTTTGTTGTTTATGGTTACACTACTTTTAACTGTTATCCTGAATGTTGTGTTTGTACTGTGGTTCAAAGGCACTTACAGTTGTTGTTTTATAGAATGAATGCAACCATGGGTGAGTTCTGTTATGCTGTTGATGACCCTCGAAGCACAGTGTAGCATCAGTGTGTGTTGTAATAAAGAGCTCCCCCTACCAGCTTGGGGTTGAATAACAATCTCTCTCTGTGAGCTTCTTTGTAAAGTTTCCTCTGCATGCCACATTGGTGTCAGAAGTGGGATTCCAAGAGCATGGCCACTATGCTGAAAGAGGAAGAGGAGCTGAGGAAGATTGAGGAGCTTATCACTCACCTGGAAGCAGTGAATGGAGCACAATCAAAGAAGCGGGGAGATCCCCGGGCAGCAGCAAGCCAGCCAGGGGAAGACCTGTGGGGCTTACCAGATGGAGCCTCACACCCCCGCCCGCTGGGGAGCTGTCGGAGCCGTCAAGGCATGCTGCAGGCTCCAAGACCACGAGCGACCAGCCAGCCTCCACTCATGGTGATGCCTGGGAGCAGCACACCCTCATTGTTGGCAGCCGAGGGGGACAACGCCAACTGTCTCCAGGACCAAGTGCAGCCGCCGCTGCCATCAGGGGCTCCTGTCCGGGGGAGCATGAAGCTGCCACGCTATAATGGGGAGGCAACTCCAGAGACCTACCTTATCCAGGTACAGCTGGCTGCTCAGCTAAACGGTTGGTCAACAGAGGAGACAGCTGTCCAAGTTGCCCTCGCCTTGGAAGGCAGGGCCCTGCAGATCCTCACAGATCTTCAGCCAGAAGAGCGTTTAAGTTGGCCTGCTGTTGCCAGAGCAATGCAGAGCAGGTTTGGCCTCCGTACACATGCAGATGATGCCCGAGATAAACTTGCTAACCGCCCACGGAGACAAGAGGAGAGTCTGGGTGCCTATGCTGCTGACCTACGTCTTTATGCACGTAGAGGGTACCCTGCTTTTGATGCTGCAGCACAAGAAGAGCTTGCTCTCCAGGCTTTTGTCCGGGGTCTCCAGCCAAAAAGACTACAAGAGCACATCCGTCTGCATGCACCAGAAACCCTGGCGGCAGCTCTAACTGAGGCCGAAAGAGTGGAGCATGTGCTCAGCCCAGGTGCACGCAGCCCTGGCATAAGTCACCAAGTACGCCAAACGGACTACGAAAGGAGCGACCAGGCGGAGGAGGCCCGCCAAACCACTAACACACCACCCTGGCGATCTCGGCGAGGGAATAGGCGAGCAGGAGGCCAATCCAGGGGTAACTGCCATCGGTGCGGAGAACCAGGCCACATTACACGCTACTGTCCAGCACCAAGCCCACAAAGCCTGGCACCCCAGCTGCCGTTAAACTAAGGCGGGGTGGCACAACGGAGGAACTGCCCCCTGCCACCACTCTGTCCTCCGAATCACACTTGCGGGTTGGGCGGCTCGGCCAGACACGGGGACTGTATCTGGACTGTGACCTTGCTGGCACCACCTGTAGAGCCCTGATAGACACTGGATCCACGCTCTCCTTAGTACAGGCTGGAGTCCTCCCTGGTTCTGATGGCCCAATACCGCAGGGTTGGCAGCCTATTCAGCTCCACATCACCACAGTCACGGGGGAGCGTGCCAAAGTTAAGGGGGAAAGATCCCTCCCGGTGACTGTTGCTAACTGCACCGTGGACCACCAGTTCTGGCTAGCCAGCATCCAGGACCAATGCATCATTGGCCTGGACCTGCTAGCCAAATGGGAGGCCACAGTGGACGTGTCCCGAGCAATCCTTTACCTGGGCACGGAGGCTGTGAAGCTCCACACCACAACGGAAGTCCCGCTGCCTGCCTCCACCTTTTCAGCCAGCGTCAGGAAGCCTGAGGACCTGTCGCCGCTGGCGGGGGAAGGGGCCTCCCCTTCACCAGCAGTACCGCAACTGTCTGCAGAGACCAAGCAAGCTGTCGAGGACCTATACCAGAGGAGCTGCGAGGGTCTCCAGGCTGATCAGCGACGGCAGCTGCGAGAGATACTCGACTTGTTTGCCGACATCTTTGCAGCCAAGGATGAGGACTGCATGCAAACCAGCCTGGTACAACACGACATTGACACTGGGGCTGCACGGCCCATCCGCCTCCGCCCTCGTCGCCTTCCCCTTGCCAAGCGTGCCGCAGCAGAGCAGAAGTTCAGGGAAATGGCAGAGGCGGGCATCATCGAACCCTCAAACAGCCCCTGGGCAGCCCCGGCTGTACTGGTTCGGAAAAAGGATGGTACCTGGCGGTTTTGTGTCGACTATCGTCTACTCAACAGCATCACACGCAAGGACTCCTACCCATTGCCCCGGATTGACGATGCCCTCGACGACATTGCTGGGTCCTGCTGGTTCAGTTCCCTCGATTTGCGCAGTGGCTACTGGCAGGTAGAGCTGACGCCAGAGGCCCGCCCAAAGACTCCTTTCTCCATTGGCCAGGGACTGTGGCAGTTTAAGGTGATGCCCTTCGGCCTCTGCAATGCCCCAGCCACATTCGAGCGCCTAATGGAGAGGGTTCTGGCTGACATCCCCCGCGACCGCTGTGTGGTCTACCTGGATGACCTCCTCGTCCACGCGACAGACTTCGAGAAAGCCTTGGCTAACCTGACTGCTGTTTTCCACGCTATCCGCCAGGCTGGCCTTCGCCTCCACCCCAAAAAGTGCCATCTCTTCCGAAAGGAGACGACCTTCTTGGGTCACGTTGTGAGCGGAGCAGGGGTTTCCACTGACCCTGCGAAGGTGGCCGCTGTGAAAGACTGGCCCATTCCGGGCAACATTGCTGAGTTGCGGAGTTTCCTTGGCCTGGCATCATACTACCGGCGTTTCGTCAAGGACTTTGCTACCATTGCAAGCCCCCTGCACTGGCTCACACAGAAGGGCCGGGAGTTCCATTGGAGTGAGGACAGTGCCGTGGCATTTGATCGGCTCCGATCTGCACTGGTTGAGGCACCGGTGCTAGCCTACCCAGACCTGCAGCTCCCTTTTGTCGTGGACACCGATGCCAGCAAAACAGGGGTGGGGGCTGTACTGTCGCAGGAAGGCCCTGAGGGGGAGCGGGTCATCTCCTACTACAGCCATTCCCTCAGCAGACCGGAGAGGAACTATTGTGTCACCCGTCGAGAGCTGCTGGCCATCATCCTGGGTCTCCGCCATTTCAGACCCTACCTCTACGGGAAGAAGTTCCTCCTGCACACAGACCATGCGTCCATCACTTGGCTGCTCAGCTTTAAAGAACCGGAGGGACAGCTAGCCCGGTGGTTGGAGACGTTGCAAGATTACCACTTTGAGGTCCGTCACCGGGTGGGACGTCTCCACACCAATGCAGATGCCCTCTCCCGACGCCCTTGTGAGGAAAAACAGTGCAGGTACTGCCAACGCTTGGAGGACCGGGAGGGCATGACTTCAGTGATCGCGTCACCACAGGGCGGCCCTGAGAATGACTCTGTTCCAGGTGGGCATTGTAGCAGTCTTCAGGTCCAGTCCGCCGCGGGGGATACTGAGGGTCTGGAGGCCATGGATCCCCAACAGCTGCAACACAACCAGAACCAGGACCCTGCCCTTTCCCAGGTTCAGTGTTGGATTGGAGCCGGTCAGAGACCATCATGGCCAGAGGTATCTGCACTGGACCTCGAGACCAAGGCTCTCTACTCCCAATGGGCCAACCTCACAAACCGAAACGGCCTCCTCTATCGCCGCTGGCAGGCTCCCGGGGGTCACCGTGAGGTCTTCCAGCTCGTGGTACCTCAACAGTTGCGGTCCAGGGTGCTCCAGCTGGTTCATGGTGCAGCGGGGGCAGGACACTTTGGAGTTACCAAGACTCTGCGGCGACTCCGGTCTCGGTTCTACTGGCCCGGGTGTCGCCAGGACGTAGAGCTCCATGTCCATCGGTGTGATGCCTGCACGGCTCAGAAAGGGCCTTCCCAATGCTCTCATGCCCCCTTGCAGCAGTATCAGGTGGGGGCTCCCATGGAGCGGGTTGGTGTGGACATCCTGGGACCCTTCCCCACCACTGGCCAGGGGAACCGCTACGTCCTGGTTGCCATGGACTACTTCACTAAGTGGCCTGAGGCCTATGCAGTCCCTGACCAGAGTGCTGTTACCACTGCTGAGCGTCTGGTCAACGAGATGTTCTGCCGGTTCGGGGTACCAGAGGAACTGCACAGCGACCAGGGCCGGAATTTTGAGGCTGCGGTGTTCAAGGAGGTCTGTCAGCGGCTGGGTATCAGGAAGACCCGGACGACGCCACTGCACCCCCAAAGCGATGGGTTGGTGGAACGCTTCAACCGCACCCTGGCCACCCAGCTTGCTATCCTGACCTCCCACCAGCAGCGTGACTGGGATCAACACCTTCCCCTGGTCCTAATGGCCTACCGTTCTGCAGTCCAGGAGTCTACTAAGTGCACTCCAGCGGCCTTGATGTTCGGTCATGAGCTTCGTACCCCAGTGGACTTGGTGTTTGGATCTCCCCCCGGGCCGGAAGTGTGCGGGGACCCCGGGTTGGACTACCTCCACAACCTTCTCGCCCGGCTCCGAGCGGTGCATCAGTTGACCAGGCAGGCTCTCCGAGATGCAGGTTCCCGGCAGAAGCGAGCTTATGATACCCGCTGCAAGGGGGAAGGACTTTCGCCCGGTCAGCATGTGTGGGTCTACAGCCCGGAGAGGAAGAAAGGGCTTTCTCCCAAACTGATGAGCCAGTGGGTTGGACCCTGCACTGTTCTTGAGAGGCTGTCCGACGTGGTCTACAGGGTGCGGCTGGTCAAACGGAACAGGGTGGTCGTACTCCATCGCGATCGCCTGGCACCCTATCAGCCCTTGAGTCCATCCAGGGAGACGTCAGGGTCCCAGCTTCAACTGCAGGCCCCCAACCTGGCCTCGGAGGCAGCTGGGGGACCCACAGAACGTCCTCAACGAAGCCGTCGCCTTCCCCAACACCTCAGAGACTTTGCTATGGACATGCCGGTTGCTGGGGACAGCTAACCACTCAGGTGGGGGCTGTGTGGCGTGTTGGGGGAGCGGCTAGTTCTCTCCCATCATGCCTTGGGACGTGTGCTGCTGTTTGGATGTTCTTGTTTTGTTGTTTATGGTTACACTACTTTTAACTGTTATCCTGAATGTTGTGTTTGTACTGTGGTTCAAAGGCACTTACAGTTGTTGTTTTATAGAATGAATGCAACCATGGGTGAGTTCTGTTATGATGTTGATGACCCTCGAAGCACAGTGTAGCATCAGTGTGTGTTGTAATAAAGAGCTCCCCCTACCAGCTTGGGGTTGAATAACAATCTCTCTCTGTGAGCTTCTTTGTAAAGTTTCCTCTGCATGCCACAATATATATATTTTTTATTACTTTTTTGTTTCAGCAACCTAAAATTTAAAACCTGTACTTTTGAGTTAAAATATATATTTATAATTTTAATAAATGACAAATTAAAAAGGCATGAACATTTTTTTTGTATCAAAAAAATATCGAACCGTGACACCAAAGTATCGAACCGAACCGTGAATTTTGTGTATCGTTGCACCCCTACAAATGGCCGTATGATCATATAAAATAGAGTTAAGATTAAAGACTTACTTTCATCACTCTCTGGAAAGCTCTTAGCTATCAGTAGCTGCTGTGTTAAACTCTGCTACTCACAGTGATGTCTGTGCTATGTGCACAGTCTGAATAAACAACTTAAATTTGCTGCTCTTTTTTAGCTTTATGATCATTTCTAGATGTTTGAAGTAACAATTTTACCATTTGCTTTATTTAGGGTATTCATGGATTACGGTTTTTACATTTAAAAAGATAGTTTCTGGGTGTTTTTTAACATCTGCTGTATGTTTTGTTGGTGATTCTGGTAGCTGAAAGTTTGCAGTGTGTTCTGATTTCATATGTGTTTAACATCTGCCCTTCAGTCACTCTGTTCATATTATCCCTTCACCAAATCTCTTCATCCATGAAGCACCGCATAATCTCCTTTCTTTAAAATTCATTTTTATTGTCAGTATTGTCATGTTTATGAATGCACCACCATAATCATGCTGTGAAAATCCTCATATTCTCATAGTCCTACTTCTAGTTCAGGGTCATTATACATCCCAGTATTCATTAAGTCTGTCCAGTCTTTCATCAAGGATATTTAGAAAGGTTTTACTTCTGACTCTGGCCATTCCGAGGTCTGTACCATGCATCAGCCACCCCTCTGGCCCTGCCCCACAAATGTGGGGTGAATGAGAGGCCGGAAGACATACATAGTGTCAGTACACCAATCTACTGGGTGTCCTCAAAGGTTTCACATATCTCAGGGCTGAAATTAGGTGCTGCTGTCGAGGACTGTGCCACATCTATAGAGGTAACAGATAATAAGGAGTGGGTGTCTGACAGATGACCTGCATTAAAACTGTGTTTCAGCCGTACAGTCAGAAAATGACTGTGTATGATGGGTGTGGTGGGGGTTGAGCAGGGGTGGAGGAAATATTCATGACTCACTCAGTAAATGACTTCAAGGAAACCTTTTTGCACAGCGGCATTTATCAAGTGTTAATGAACAGCAGAAAGGGTACAAATGCAAATGAGGAGACTGGGAATGGAGAAAGAGAGACAGATGGAAAGATGGTGAATAAGAGAGAGGGAGGGAAAGAGGGAGGGAAGAGAGGGAGAGAAAACTATCATCACTGTGATGAATGAGGGTGGTGGCAGAAGACCCGCAGGCGATCACTCAGTCACTGAGACAGGCTTCTGTGGCCCTAACTTCATTATCATGACACAGTCACATCAACACACTCCTACAGATAAGAGCACGGGAGAACTCAGCTCTAGAAAGGATCAGTTAAACTGGTCGGGGTTCAGTGGTTTGTCACAGATAGAGAGGATGGCTCTGCTCTATTCAGGCTTTAGAAGCCTGTCAAAGCTTCCGGTTTACTCTCTGAGAATTATGACAGTGTGAACTGGGTTACTGAGATTTCAGTTTCCAAAATTATTAACCTACTCTGTCCTATAATTATATGAATATTTCTTTGTTTGGAAAACTGGGGGTATCTGAAATACTAACAATATACATAGGCCAAGAGATCTATAAGAAAGTTTAAGTCATGTGATATAGAAGAATTTCACAAAAAGTACACCCTTAACATATTCATAGGAATTAAGAGGGGGATGTTAATCACATAAACTTGATTAACTGATATCAGCAAATGTCAGAAATGCTATAAAGCAGATGTTCTGGCAGTTTTTTGATCTGGAATATTCAGGTGTATATTAACCCAATAACACAATATTCCTAGGAGTGAACATCCCTGCAAATTCACCTCAAGGTCAGACCGTGCATTGTTTAGAGAAATTTCAAAAATCCCAAGAGCTACATCTCAGCTACATCCTCAGTTAGCACGCTAAAGCTCATAGTTTAGGACACGAGACAAAGACTGAGCAAGTATGGCTGGTTTGGAAAGGTTGCTGGGTGAAAGCCCCTTCTCTCTACAAAGAGCAGCATGGCTTAAGTTTTCTAAAGTTACATCTGAATTACATTGACACGAGATTTTTGGAACCATGCTCTTTGGACAGACAAAACCAAAGTAGAGATGTTTGGTCCTGATGCACAGCACCAGGATTGACAAAAACTGAGCACAGCATATCAGCACAAACATCTCATGCCAGCAGTAAGGGGCACTAGTGTATGGGTGGCTATTTGGGTTTGTTTTGCAATTGCAGTCACTGAGTCAACCATGTGTACCTATGTATACCAAAGTGTTCTGAAGTCAAATGTGAAGCTGTCTGTCTGACTGCTAGAGGTGGTTTGAAAGTGAGTCATGCAACAGAACAGTGATCTCAAGCACACTCAGCAAATCTACAACAGAATGGCTGAAAAAAAAAAATCAAGGTGTTGCAATAACCCAGTCCAAGTCCATACCTCAAACTAATTGAAATGCTGCGAGTGTATGAGAGTGTATACCCAAAAGCTCACAACACTGTAAGGAAAAGTGGCCCAAGATTCCTTCACAATGATGTAAGAGACAGATAAAGTCATACAGAAAACAATGTCTTGTTTTGCTTCTAAAAAGGGGGTTCACTTTTTTTTACAATTTTACTCAGGACTGGATGTCCTATAAAAATTTCTTTTCCACATGATTATAGGTTGAAATTGTTTTCCACAATTAATTCCTTTTTGTAGAGACAAAGGGTTAACTGTCAGTGTTTTTATACTATACTTAGAGAAGTGATTTATGTGGTCAATCTGTAACTATTGTGCTTAAAGATGATTGGATTTTGAAACAAAGTTACTACTCAGGATATATAGAAGGCATTTTAAACACCATTTTGCCATACGATCTCTGTGTAACATTACTGGGGTATGTGAATAAATGGTAGCGTATTTACATATCCATAATTCCGTTTTAATCAGGCGTCTAGCCATTTAATGACTGCAAGTACACAATGTTCTCTCCTCTGAGCTTCATTTTCTTCTCAAATTTACCTATTTCTTACTTGGCATGTAGTGCTGGTTATCCCAGTGAGTTGGTGAGCTGACTGGTTTTGTTCTACATCCACCAACCAAATGGACGATTCAGCTCAACCGAAAGGACCACTCATTAGTGTTTACTTCTTGTCATCCTGTCACTGGCATGACTGGCACAGATAGACACTTTCTTCTGCAGCATGACAGGGTTGGTGAGTGGAGATTCCTATAAAAAAAAAACTAACTGTAGCTGCTGTTTTAGATTTACTTTTTGTGTTTTTGCCCATTAAGGATTGTGGCTGAGATGGTCAAGTTTCATGAGACTTAGGTTTCATGAGACTTAAGTTTCATGAGACTTAAGAGAAGGCAAACATCATTAGTGGGTAAGCCAATCCCAAACAATCAGGATGAATAAGTAGCACAGGAAAGGAAAAGGCTTTTCTTGTCACAATGAAGCAATCAAATTGCATTTTTTCCCCACATTACTTTACCACCCTCTTAAACTTCATTTGAGAATCCTCATGCATGGTTCTTTGTGGTTGATTTGTAATTGACAGGTTCTAAAAAAAATTGTTCCAATAAACAATTAAACTGATTTGTGTTTTGTTTCCAAAGCTGCTCTCTGCCTGCATTTTCTTTAAATTATGGCAGACAACATGACTTTGCAGTTTCATATCGCTCAGAAAAAAAGCTGGGATCCAGTTTGCAGGGTACACGGATACTTTGTATTTGTTATTGGCTATGAGACCGCTCCATATTCCATATCAACCCATGCAGAACAGTTCCACTTGGCGTCCTTCAAAGAATAGTGCCAGCAAACAAGCCCTTAGGCCTTGAGCCATGGTATTTATCATAATTGGAATTCATATCCAATTTTGTACCAGTTGTTTCATCTTTGTCAATTTTGTCCCTGGGTTAATTTTGCCTTACATTGATTCCCATCCTCCTGGGCGATTTTCAGCAATCTGTGTCTGATTACACCCTGTGTGATTGATGAGGCGCTGTGGCCTCCTATGCCTTTGGTCTTGCAGTGTAACCGACACAGGTGCTACCGCATTATGTAAAGACATCACACAGCGTTTAAAACGGTGACCACTTGTCTGAGCATCATTATAAATTCAAAAGCTTTACGTGGCTTGTGAAGTGTGCTCAGTGTGACCAACAGGGATGGCTTGGCGAAGCTTTAATCAATGGAAACTGCAATCTTGCTAATGCTTTGTGTTTTTTTTATGGAAGCAGAGCACACATAAATGTGATGAGTGGAATAGTTTCCATGGTGGATAGCGAAGCTGTGAATCGTGATCCCAAAGATGCATTTTATCGTTAATTGAAATGTGGGAGGTGGGAATATAAAAGGTCCATATCAAATATTTATGCTGTGAATTAGCCTCTTTTCAAATGTGAATGAGATCATTACATAAAATATGCATGAGAGGATAGGTCATTAGGAAGCAACTTAGACCATTTTTGGCATACTAGGAGAATACAGTGAAACAGAGATGCTCAGAGCAAATTATTACTGGAAAAAAATTGTAGTGAACATAGGAAGATACAATCGATTCCTTAAAGTTTAACATGCAATATGTGTATGTATTTATTGAAACTGTATTCTGCTGTTATTTAATCTTTGACACAAGCCCCTGAGATTTCATTCATACCCACCTACCAAATGACAGTAGGTACGAATAAGTGCTCCTCAAATGATGGACATCTGAGGAAAGTAAGAAAAGGTTATCTCAGAAAATGTACTTCATGAAGCCAATATTCCACTGATACCACACAGCTCACTGTCAGGGGAAGAAAATGTGTCACTGGTGTTTAGAGCAGGTCATTTTTCTAATTGTTTAGAATATTCAAGCAACTCAAGTACAAGCCCGGTTATGAAAAGTACAAGCTGAATGCAATGATTTATGAATCGCACACTGTTATATGACATTAAAATTACAAATGCCAATTTAGCATTTTTTTAAGTAGATCAAATTCAGGAGCAGTACTATCTGATACAAAAAGAGCTGTTGATTAAAAAAAGGGCAAAATTACATTAATCAGTGAGTTTAGATTGTGGTAGAAGTTACAGATGGGTTAAGGGTGGAGGTTGAATTACATCAGGGTTCAGCTGTACCCCTTCTTTGTACCTGATGGACAAGTTAACAGATGAAATCAGGTAAGAGTCTCCATGAGGTTTGGTCTGGTATGAGTCTTTTACGGTGCTGTGGAGAAATTTTGGCCCACTCATCTTTGCAGAATTGTTGTAATTCAGCCATATTGGAAGTTTTTCAAGCACCAGCCGTCTTTTTAAGGTCATGCTACAGCATCTTTATCAGATTTAGATCAGGACTTTGACTAGGCCACTCCAAAGTCTCCATTTTATTTTTCTCAAGTCGTTCATAGGTGGACTTGCTGGTGTGTTTTAGATCATTGTCCTGCAGAAGAACCCAAGTGCGCTTTAGCTTGAGGTCATAAACAGATGGCCGTACATTCACCTTAAGGTTGTTTTGGTGGACAGCAGAAATTCATGGTTCCATTTACCAAAGCAAGTCTTCCAGATCATGAGGCAAACCAGCCCTAGACCATTACACTACCACCGCCATATTTTACTGCTGGTGTGATGTTCCTTTTCTAGAATGCTGTGTTACTTTTACACCAGATGTAATGGGACACACACCTTCCAAAAAGTTCAACTTTTGTCTCATCAGCCCACAGAGTATTTTCCCATAAGTCTTGGGGATGATAAAGATGCTTTCTGGCAAAACTGAGAAAGAAGCCTTTATCTTCCGTTTCCTAGCAGTGGTTTTCACCTTGGAACCCAGCCATGCAGACCATTTTTGCCCAGTCTCTTTTTTATGGTGGAGGTGGAGTAATGAACATTGACCTTGCTGCACTCTTGGGGTAATTTTGGTAGGCAGACAACTCCTGGGATCGATCGATCTATCTATCTATCTATCTATCTATCTATCTATCTATCTATCTATCTATCTATCTATCTATCTATCTATCTATCTATCTATCTATCTATCTATCTATCTATCTATCTATCTATCCGTCCGTCCGTCCGTCCGTCCGTCCGTCCGTCCGTCCGCAGGATCCCTCCTTTGGGTAGTTTGAACACATGTACCAAAGTTCACTATGCTAAAACAATGACTAAATTCTCTACAGAATCAGGTGCTTCTCTGTATTCGGCAAGCAAGACATAAAAACAATGACTGCTCAGCTGGCTTTAAGGTCACAACAGCAACCCCAAGAGGCCCGAGGCACTCTGATGTGAATTGAAAGTCCTTTATTAAAGCACGAGGGACCAATGTCTTTCAGTTGCCCTGACAAAGAGCCTCCTGAGTCCCAATACAGTGGTTCCTCAAACTTCAATAACAGCCTATTACAGAGCACTGCCACAGATCTCTTGGGATTTCCAACCACAGGGTCAGGGGCTAAATGTAAGTTGAGCAGGGTTTATCTCTATAATCCTGCTCTTGGTTTCCATCCTGTGGTGTACCCAGACCATTTTGTAATAAACTAAAAGGTATTAACTATGGAGTTAATCTCATGTGTATAACATGGGTCTGCAGATCTGCTAACAATGATGATGGAGGACTCTTAAATCAAGGTGATTCTCTTTGGCTCACAGACACTTGTAAAGTAACTGTGGGTTGAGGGTGATGTGACATCACTGAGTAATGCCCTGGTGTCATGTCCTACATCGTGAGGTTAAGGTTCTTAAAGTCAGTTTTTCTTCAAGCACTTAATAATAAACAGTATTTATTTAATCTACACATTCACTACATTTGACCTTAATGAAAATACTTCATGTGATGTTTTCTGTTCAAGGGAAAATTCAGCTCAAAGTGTGTTTATGCTGTTAGAAAATCATTACTTTGATGGGCCTCTTTTTAAGTGGATGTTTTGCACTTCTGTTTATTTTTTTTCATATATAACAACAATTAGATGATGGTAGATGTTAATACTAAACAAGGTCATTTAAAAAACTATTTAAAAGCTTTTTTTTAAAAAAATATATGAAAAATCAATATCAAGATATGAGAAATTAAATTTAAAAAATAACTCTACACTAATGTTGGCCTGAACAGACCAGAATGTGATGCACCACTGACATGTTGATGTACCGTAGTTGGTGAGCATGTTAAAATAATTATTGTGTTTTTAGCCAGTTACACAAAATTCTAACTCTCCACTTCCAAATTGACATCCCTCACATGACTACACTACTGTAACCCACTCACTCTGTTCATGCAAAAGCAATCACCACGTTTCCCAGCTTCAGTTAATTCAAAGTGCCACTACCAGAAATCTCACCATCTCTAATGAAGGATTAGATTCTACACCACCAATTCCAATTTCATTACACCACAGACCTATGTATTTTAGAGTAGATTTTAAGATTCCAGTTATTGCATTATAAGGTCCAGATGGGACAGGTCTCAGAGCAGATCCATTAATGTTTAATCCCATATGTGGCTAAGTGTAGGCTGAGATAAAAAACATTTTTTACTTTCTTTTCGCAGTCCAAAACTAGATCTACTGAAACGTTTTTAATGTATTCTGTTGCTCAACTATATGTTTATCATGCTTTGACTTTTTTCCTCAATTGTAATATTTTACCTGATTAAGCCTTTAATTTCTTTATTGACATATTTACTCTCTCAATATAGAGGATGCAAAAAGACCTCTGCCTTCTGATACATTTTTTTTTATATTTTTCATTTTGCTTTCATGTTAATGGTAGTAAATATTATTGTTTGCCTTGTTTATTGGTACCACGGGAAGTACTCTATTTTCAGAGTGTCTGCACTGCAGAACGGTCATTGCAGCGTTTTTTCTTCAGTTTCTACTACTGAGTAGTCATTATTTCAGATCAAGAAAACTCTGAGTGACATAGGTGTACTGTGACTGGTGAAACACTGGTAACCACAGTAAGAAAAATTTAAAGAATGGTACATAAAACAAGTTTCTGAGACCTGGGACAAGCTCCAACCCTCAGCACCTTAAGCCAAGTAAGCTTATAGTCAAGACAAAGTCAAAGTCAAGTCAAAGTCAACTTTATTTGTCAATTCTGCCACATGTACAGGACATACAGAGAATAGAAATTTCGTTACTCTCAAACCCTAGATGAAATAGCAAATGAACATTTAAATATAAGAGAGTGATTAAAAAATGCAAATAAAATAATTAAAAAATAAAAATTTAAATAAATACAATACAATTTAACAAGAAAGCTATGCAATATACAATATACAATATACAATATTCAGGTAAGGGTAAATGACATTGAGTGTAAACCGGGCAGAGTAGTGCAAATAGGCAAATAGTGCAAATGGAGATTTAGTAATATACGGTAAGAGATAGTATAACAACAAAGTCTTATGAGGTAATGGCAGTCCAATGCTCCACAAAGTGACTGGTAACTGGTGCAGGCCAGTGAGTGAGTCAGAGAGTGTGTGTGTGTGTGTGTGTGTGTGTGTGTGTGTGTGTGTGTGTGTGTGTGTGTGTATGTGACAGAGTTCAGTGAGACCATGGAGGAGAAGAGGGGAGAGGGGGCAGAATCGGGAGGGAGTTAAGCTTCCTGACAGCCTGATGGATGAAGCTGTCCTTCAGTCTGCTGGTCCTGGCCTGGAGACTCCGCAGTCTCCTCCCTGACGGCAGCAGCTTGAAGAAGCTTTGCATTGGGTGCGTGGGATCAGCCGCTATGCAAAGGGCTTTTTTAGTGCTGTAAATGTCCTGGAGGGAGGGGAGAGAGACACCAATGATCCTCTCTGCAGCTCTCACTATGCGTTGGAGGGTTCTATGACAGGACGCATTGCAGGCTCCAAACCACACAGTGATGCAGCTCGACAGGATGCTCTCGATGGTGCCTCTGTAGAAAGTGTACATGATGGGGGCTGGTGCTCCTGCTCTTCTTAGTTTGCGGAGAAAGAAGAGACGCTGCTGTGATTTCTTGGCCAGTGCTGTGGTGTTGTACGTCCAGGAGAGATCCTCTGTGATGTGCACACCCAAGAACTTGGTGCTGCTCACTCTCTCCACAGACACTCCGTCAATGGTCAGAGGAGCATGTTGGGTGTGCATTCTCCTGAAGTCCACAACAATCTCCTTCGTCTTCTCCACATTCAGAGAGAGATTGTTGTCAACACACCACGTGGCCAGGCGTCTTACCTCACTTCTGTAGTCGGTCTCATCCCTGTTGCTAATGAGACCCACCACCGTTGTGTCGTCCGCAAACTTGATGAAGAGGTTGGAGCTATATGATGGAGTGCAGTCATGGGTCAGCAGAGTGAAGAGGAGGGGGCTCAGCACACATCCCTGCGGGGCCCCCGTGTTTAAAATGATGGTGCTGGATGTATTACTGCTTGAGGTCTTCCGGTGAGGAAATCCAACAGCCAGTTGCACAGTGAGGTGTTGAGCCCCAGCTGGACCAGTTTTTGAGTGAGCTGTTGGGGGATTATAGTGTTGAATGCTGAACTGAAATCTATGAACAGCATTCGAACATATGAGTCTTTTTTGTCCAGGTGTGTGAGTGCTGAGTGGAGTGCAGTGGAGATGGCATCATCGGTTGAGCGGTTGGGCCGATACGCAAACTGGAAGGGATCCAGGGAGGGGGGCAGGACAGTCTTGATGTGTTTCATGACTAGTCGTTCGAAGCACTTCATCAGGATGGGAGTAAGTGCAACAGGACGGTAGTCATTAAAGCAGGAGGGAGATGACTTTTTTGGAACCGGAATGATTGTGGTGGCTTTAAAACATGTGGGGACGACAGCCTGGATGAGTGATGTGTTGAAGATGTCTGTGAAGACATCAGTGAGTTCCACTGCACAGTCTCTCAGTACACGACCAGGAATGTTGTCAGGACCCGGAGCTTTACGTGCATTGATCCTGCTGAGGGATCTCCTCACGCTGTCCGGGGACAGAGTCATCACCTGGTCACCAGGAGGGGGTGGGGTCTTCTGTGCAGTGGTGATGTTTTGGACTTCAAAGCGAGCAAAGAAAGTATTCAGCTCGTTCAGCAGGGGGATAGTGCTATCACAGGTCTGTGGTGGGGGGTTGTAATCTGTGATGGTCTGAATGCCCCGCCACAGGCTCCGTGAGTCTCTGCTGTCTTTGAAGTGATGGGATATTTTCCTGGAGTACTGTCTCTTAGCCTCTCTGATGCCACGGGAAAGGTTGGCCCTAGCTGTCCTCAGGCTTGCCTCGTCTCCATCTCTGAAGGCAACATTTCGAGCTTTCAGCAGCCTGTAGACCTCTCCTGTCATCCATGGTTTTTGATTTGCCCGGACAGTTATGGTTTTCGTGACTGTTACATCCTCAATACACTTGTTGATGTAGGCAGTAACAGTCTCTGCGTACTCCTAGAGGTCAGTGGTGTTGTTATAGGTGGCAGCCTGCTTAAACATGTTCCAGTCTGTGGTGTTAAAGCAGTCCTGTAAAGCCTCTGAAGACCCTTCTGGCCACACTTGTATCCGCTTACGAACCGGTTTGGTGGTTTTAACGAGCGGTCTGTAAGCAGGCATTAGCATGACAGTGATGTGGTCTGAGGCGCCGAGGTGGGGGAGGGGAAAAGCTTTGTAGGCTCCTCTCTGGGTGGTGTAAACAAAGTCCAGTGTGTTATTTCCCCTTGTTGGAAAGTCTATGTGTTGTTGTATTTTTGGAAACACGCACTTTAAGTCTGCATGATTGAAATCCCCAGCCAGGATGAGAAAAGCATCAGGGTGGGCTGTCTGCTGCTCACTGATGTGCTGGTACAGTTCATTCAGTGCCTCACTCCTGTTGTTGACATTGGAGGAGGGAGGGATGTACACAGCGCACAGTAGTATATCTGTATATTTCCTCGGTAGATAGAATTGCCGGCACTTAATAACCATAAACTCCAGCACTGGTGAGCAGTGTTTGCAGACCGCAACAGCATCGCGACACCAGGCATCATTGATGTAAACACAAAGTCCTCCCCCGCGGGTCTTACCTCCCGCGACGATGACTCTGTCAGCACGGTAGCATGTTAGCTGGTCGAGCTGAATGGCGCGGTCCGGGACACTGTCGCTAAGCCATGTTTCCGTGAACACAAAAGCACAGCAGTCCTTTACGTTCCTTTGAGATGAACGTAGCAGTCGGATGTCGTCCAGTTTATTTTCTAGCGAGCGTACGTTGGCCAGAACGATAGAGGGGATGGCGGGTTTGTGTAGGCTAGCCGCTAGCCTAGCTCAGATGCCACCGCGCTTACCCCTCTTCTGCTTCCTCTCACACCGCTTGAGGCGCATCCATTGTGGGCGAAGTGCAGGAGTGGGGGTCGGTGATTGAGTAGGCCTTCGGAGCAGACCCAGATCTTTCAGCTCCTCGATGTCCACAGAGTTTAACTTAAAAAGTTTGTTTCTGCCGATGTCGAGAAGAAGTGTTCGGGCATATCCTCGCTTGCACACAGGTAGACACGACAAAGACTTACAAAAACACTGCAACTTACAGGACGAAAAACACGAAAAAGGGTTAGGGTTAGGGAGCACCTCAGGGATGTGTCCTCTCGCCACTGCTCTACTCCCTCTACACTTCAGACTGTGTGGCCACCCATGGCTCCAACACCATTGTGAAGTTTGCTGACGACACAGTGGTGTTGGGTGCCATCTCCAACAACGATGAGGCGGCCTACATGGATGAAGTGAAGAATCTGGCATCGTGGTGCCAGGACAACCACCTCCAGCTGAACGTCAGCAAGACCAAGGAGCTGGTGGTGGACTTCAGAAGGGGTCAGCACAGAGACTACAAGCCCATCATCATCAATGGAGCTCCAGTGGAGAGGGTGCAGTCCTTCAAGTATCTTGGTGTCCACATCTCCTCAGACCTGACATGGGCTGCCCACATTCCAGACCAAAAAGGCTAGGCAGCGCCTGTATCACCTACGACAACTGAGGAAGTTCAGGGTCTCTCCAAAGATCCTCAGGATTTTCTATACAGGCGCTGTGGAGAGCATCCTCACACAGAACATGACATCGTGGTTTGGGAACAGCTGTGTGAAGGACCAAAAAGCTCTCCAGAGAGTGATCCGTACAGCAGAACGCTGCTGCAGGATTGCTCTCCCCCCGCTTCAGGACACCTACACCAGGAGATGCCGGACTAGAGCAGCGCAGATACTGAAGGACCCGTCCCATCCTGGCAACAAACTGTTCCAACTTCTGCAATCTGGTAGAAGGTTCCGCATCTTCCGGGCAAGGACAGAGAGACTCAAGAAGAGCTTCTATCCCCAAGCCATCCGTGCCCTAAACACACACACCCGCCCTCTCACATCATCTATAATTGACTGAGACAGGACTCTCTTCCAGACACTCTAAACCAAGGCACAATGTACATTTCAATTCCTTTAATTTTAAATATGTTTATATTGTCTATCCTGTAAAATAGTCAGATGTCTATTCATATTAATGTACAGAATTCACCTGCTTGCTGCTACTACTGCACATTCACCCAGTGTATATACTATATGTCTGTATATAAATATATATAATGTTCTTCCTCTACACCCCCCCCCAATTTTTGCACATGTCGAGGAGCGTGTCAGGCTACATTTCACTGTGTGTTATACTTGTATAACTATGCATGTGACAAATAAAGAACCTTGAACCTTGAACCTTTTATTTTAGTTTAAGCACATTATATGTTTGCTATGTTCTGTTGCGAGTAAATAATGGGTTTGAATATGGGCTTATGAGTTTGTGAATCAGAATTGGGTTCATGGTGGCCTAGTATATGGGACTGTTATAATGGATTCACTAACTGACTGTGGGTATTTCCTGGAAGCAGTGTGTACCAGGGCAGACAAGTACATAACAAGCACAGTAAAGTCACAGTGGGAAAGATTTCTTTTTGCTGCACATAAAACACAAACGAGGTTTTGTTTTTGTTTTTTTGCTTTTGGGGTGATGTTGTGATAATCAAGAAGGGAACGCCTATACGTAAATATAATTCTCTGAGTCTAATCCATCAAAGGTTTAGGGTTAACTCTGACACTGTATGCCTCGGAGAAAAAAAAAAAACCTTGATTGCCAAGACTTGAAAGGAAAAAAAAAAGCCAAAAATCACATACTCTGATGGCATAGGGTGAGGGAGGGGTTTGGGTGATTGTTATAATCATAAATCAGTGTCTAGTTTAAACCTTGGTACACACAACTGAGGAACTGCAAGAATTTCTTCATGTTTCATTTTAACAAGAACATATTCACAAACACATTCAGACTCTGCAAGCACATTATGTCCTGCTAAGCACTCCGTCTGCACCAGAACATGGCCGTGCGTCACTGGATGGCTTTCTGATGGTGTTTGTTTGGTAAAAAAAACAAAACCCCGACCTGCATGGCCATTAACAATCTCTAACAGCAGTTAACAGAAAGTCCATCTACCCACTCTTATTTTCTTATACTCCCATCAGAACCGAAAAAGAATAAATCATTAATAAATGACTCTTTTTCAAAGTATCAAAAATCAGACCTGCAGTTTTTTCGACACGTGTGTGACACATCAACAAACAAATAAGAAAACAATCTGTGCTGATTTGATTGTTTGGAAGAAAATCTTACATGCTCTTTTGTAATTACATACGACTGTTACAATTACTCGAAACTCAAATTGCTTGCCAATTTAGATTTGGCTGATTTTTTAAATCACTCTGTAAAAAAAACAATAGAATGATTTTTTTTATGACTTTGCTGCAAGTGTCATGTATTAAGACTGAATGGGAATTTTACATTTTTAGTAATTTCTTTTCCTAAGCAAAATGATGGTCAACAAATCACAGACATCATTTGTCAAGGGACTGGTACTTTCTAAGACAGCAAACATCTGTGTGAACAGATATAGAAGAGTGTGAATGTTTTAGGCACATTCTATTTAAGATGGATTTTTCAGTTCTGGCATCAAACTGCATCATGCTTGGCAGGATGTGAACAGTAAGGCAGCTCCAATATCTGTCATGTATCATAATAAAGTGTTATGTATCCAAGAAGCGTGCATGATGAACTGAAGACAAATTTATACAAGCACCATTTCAGATCCATTAACAGATGTTGAAAAAATGTAATTGTATCCATCTAAACAAAATGCAAGTAGCAATTTATATGTAAGCTGTGCTTCTGACATTTTTATTTGCTATTACAGTAACTAGTCTAACAATGTCAATATGCGGTCTGCAGACATAGCCTCTATAGTAAAGGCAACTGAATTTATACAAATATTTTTGTTTTTAAAGCAAAAGGATGCAGTAGCCATATAATTCCCATTAAATACAATCACGTTTGACCCTAAGCACCCTGCCTCACACCCCTTCAAATAGTTGCGGCTTCCGTGCTTGCTCAAAAGTCTGGTTTTTAGGGTTTTCTCTCTGTTATTGAAGAGTCCTACAATATAGAGTGCCTTGAAGCAACTCTTATTCTGATCTGGTTCTATTCAAATTACATTTAATTGAATTAATCAGTTCATTGTATCATTGTTTGTCATTATTGTATGGATAAGAGTGAGCGCATAGATATAAACGAATGTCTTGTGTATTCAGTCCTGCCTTTAAAGAAGTCTTGACAAGTTGTAAAACTAACAATACTTTTACAAAATATGTGTTTATTGATTTTACTTATATTACCTCAAATAACTTTTCTTTTGCTGTATGTTAAGTATTACTGCATTAAACACCTCTTGGGACTCGTAATCGCTGACAGGTAGTGAAAAAATGTGGAAAGCAGACATGGAGAGTGCTCCCCTCCAACATCAATGTTTTACCTTATTGCTGAAATGAATACAGCATGTTTCAAATTTCCAACTTTGAATCCAGATGGTCTCTGTGTCCACTTTTTTTATTGCACTCTTCACAGTTGTAGAACCAGTTAGCATATAGTTGGTGAGTGTTTACAGACAAGTCTGTGTTATCCATACAAATTACTGGTGACAAATGGTATCACCTAGCAACCAAAGCAATTGAAAGAAGATTTCCAGTGTACTGTATACCTGCAAGCTATCTCCTGCAACCACTCACATACCAGCTGGGGAATCCACATTGTTCCCTAGCGACTAGTGGAAGTCAAGGATTGTTGGATGATTGAGTCAGACACATTAGTGTAAAACCCCAGCTTTGTGAAATTCTAAAGTTTTCTTCGGGAGTTTGTTTCTGGTTGTGACCTTCGTCTCTTTGTGGATAGATTCCCCAGACCCATCCCGTTACCCTGACCTTTGGAACCCTGAGCATGAGCACAAGTCGTTTGTAGTGGCATACTGGTGTTGGCCAGAGGGGCCGATGGCGCGATATGGCAGCCTCGCCTGTCAGTTTGCCCCAGGGCAGCTGTGGCTACAACCGTAGCTTGCCTCCACCAGTGTGTGAATGTGAGAGTGAATGAATAGTGGAATTGTAAAGCGCTTTGGGTGCCTTAAAAAGCACGGAGCGTATTTTGGAGTATGAGTGTGAAGAACCCATACCCTTCCCCAGACCCACCTTTGGACCCCCTGGAAACCCCGACTTCCCCTCACCTGTATATACTCTGCATCTGGTGTTTTTGTGAATAAAGAGTCCCATCCGCCCACCGTGACAACAATACTGGACAGCAAAATGCTATAGATACTGAAGTGAAATGAGACCAAATAAATGAGTTAAATGGCTAAATACACTTTTGTTTTAAATTTTTTCTTTCCATTGTTACTTAATAATGAATTCGAGGTATGTAAATTTACAGATGTATTTATTTTTGTGTTTCACAATGTTCAGCAACAGTTGTGGTGCTGAATGTTGATAAAAATTCTGAAAACTTTTTTGTGTCAAATTGTTACCCAGATTCACTTTGGCTTGTCCACAGACCTTTGTCCTTTATGCAGTGATGTGTGAGCTGTATGCGGGTATACAATGCATACCCACTTCTAGAAAGGGATTTTCACCAAATGAATAATAGTTGTCACAGGTATGCATCATTGCACATCTTCCAGAATAACACTGCAGTCAATCATGTTACAGTGTAGCATGTAATTTTTCTGTGCATAGAGGCTTGTCTTCCCCAGCTTTATCCTCCCAAGCAACATTAAGCATAAAATGCACCAGTGTGAGGAAAAGTGCAGCATTAATGTCCTTTCCCTCGTCAACATGTATTTGACAAGCTTCACAGCTCAGACAAATACAAACATGAAGTGAGTAGAACAGCACACACAGTCAGAACACAAAAGAAAGTCTTCCATCTCCTGCGCTAGTCATTGTTGCCAGCAAGTATTAGAGTCAGAAAGTAGGAACACTACAGTTTTGCACCTTCTCATTCAGAAAACTTTAGCAGACAAATAAATGTGGAGCCAAAGCTACAGCGCTTGGATGTAGAACTTGTTTTTCATTGTTTTATATAATCTTGTATCAGTATTATCTATAAGAGTTCACAAAGTACACTCACTTGTATGTACACTTTTATATGTAAGCTTCTAATGAAAAATAAGTCTAAATGTAAAGGTGGAAAAAGTTAGATTGAAGAATCTAATAAGAAAACACTATGGCAGCAGACAGGAAAACACACTAGCATTTCATTCAGCTGTAGTATTAAACACGTCTTAATGCACACTGTCACACCTAAAAAATCTGATACACCTAATTGATATAGATTTCACACAACTGACTGCTGAGGCGGAACAGTCAAAGATCATCATCGTCTGCCCAATGCTGCAGCCACCTCTGTAATGTGTTTTCAACCGATCCTCATTCTGCTGAGGTTACAACCATGAAAGGACCCTTGAGTCAGACCCTGACCCATTGGGTCCACAGCTGAATGACTACGCATCCCTGATGTGTGTGACTTGAATTCTGATCAGGAACAGCCTAACCTTCACTGCCATCCAAAAGTACAAAAGAGCCAGTCAGCCAACAAGATGCACAAAAGCAAGGTACTGAAGAACGCTTTCCTGGTTTCTAGAAACTCAAGTGCATTTCAAGCATAAAACCAAGACATAAATTTAGCATCCGAGTCAAGGTCCTGCATGGATAGTACCTCTAATGATCCAGTGAAGGATGTGAGGAACGTCTGTGACTCAGTTCCATAACTTTCAGATTAATGGCTAGGTATGGAAGCTCATATTCATATTCTACTCCACTAGACTTATTTTTCCCTTGTTGGATTTTAAATATAGACTTTAATTCAAAACATAACATTAGCTTGTAAAATATAATTCATTGCTAAAGATTAAACAATCACAAAAGATTCTGAATGCAATACTTATTACTGATTGAAAGACATCAAAGGAACCCAACATATGGCACAAAAGCACAAGAAAAAAAGGAGAAAAAATCCATTCACTCACACATCGTGCCTTTGGATTCAGGTTTCTCCCCTAAAGTAATATTAATAAACTAATCAAACTAGTAAAACTAAGAATTAAAAACATGAGTACCAGTGACGTTTACCTCAACAAATATTTTATCAAATTTCAAAAAGCTATATCTTATAAAAGCTTATATAGGTGCAGGTGAACTTCTACAGTCAATTAGTTCTTAGAATGAACTAGACTGAAAGTGCAGCAGGTTGACAACTATGACAGAAAGAAACAGTAATGGAGGGCAAATGTGCTACCTTACCTGAACTCAGCTTTTACGCAAACAGTTGGTTTTGCAAGTCAGGGGAAAAATACATGCTTCAGGGCTGTACAGGTATAAAAGAAGTGGAAACAGAAAGAATGTGAATGTTTTTCAACAGTCTCAATCTCTGAGAAGCTCTGTGCTCCTTCATATATGATTAAAATGCTGGTAGATAAGATAAGAAATACTTAAAAAAAATCTTTAACCAATATTTGGCATTTTCTTTAGCCCAAACAACTCTTGCACCTCTATTTCAAAGATTGTAAGATATGGCCTGCTTGCTGTCATCTTGCACCTGTTGTGCTGGATCACTGCGCTTCCTGCACCTGGGATCTTTCCTGGTGACAGTGGTTAGAACTCAAAAAGGGAAAACCAGAAAATAATCAACCTTCATTCTGAATGTTCACAGATAAACCGACGTAATGTCATGATTCTGGGTCTCTAACCTAGTTTATTCATTGTATTTAGTCACCCTTCTTACTTACCCCTTGCAGCAGCAGCAGCAGCATCCCAGTACCCAAGCCAGCTTCTCACCAGTCTCCTCAAACTGGGTCAACTGACCAATGCTGCCAGTTGACCTGGGACAGCCAATGCCGACAGCTTCAGAGACTGGGAGCCCTGCACCTATTGAACTCCAAGAGTAAGGGTGTCCCAGGTCCAGCCTGGCACTTGACCTGTTCCTGATCTACGATTGAAGGGCAGGGCAGGACTTGTAATCTGCCATACCTGGCATTTTGCTGGTGGGCCGATGAACGTTTGGGCCAATGTGCCGGCTTGAAGGGCTGCTGTGCACTGGCTGTGCATGCACTGACCGCACTGCTTTCTGATCACACTCCTACTTACTCAACTTACTCAACAGTGATGGGGAAAGAGATGATGATCAGAAATCTGTTGGTTTATTTTAGTCTTTCCCCCCCCCAAGCAAATCTGTTTGGCTGAGATTAAAGTTAAGTCTCACTGGAGCACCATCAGTTTATTATTGAAATGAATCAGTTGAGCTTTTTTGATGTTCAGATGTGTTGTGCTTGTTTTTTTTTCTATCAAAATTTACATTCAGGAAGGAAAATGAGAGCATTTTTACCCAAAGAAGAAACGTCTGGACCAGCATGCTGTTTGTGGTTATCCCGAAGAGTGTCATCAAGTCTGCTCCAGAAATGATCAAATTAACTTCTTTTAATATTTAATTGATTGCATTCTAAACACCCTCTGTCTTTTATAAGTTTTGAAAGTCTACTAGAGTTAAACATAATAGATAAAAAAAACACATTTTATCTGTGTTTTCTTTTCATTGGACAGTAAAATCAGTCCAGTGTCTATAATCTTTCAAAATAATCCCATATGTCCTTTTATGGGGCAGCAAATTGCTGGACTAATTATAACACTATATTTATATATATATAATAAAATAACATAAGCTAATGGCATAAGCTAATGGCAGCACGGTGGCACGGTGGTTAGCACTGTTGCCGCACAGCAAGAAGGTCCTGAGTTCATTTCCACCATCAGGCCGGGGTCTTTCTGTGTGGAGTTTGCATGTTCTCCCCGTGTTTGCGTGGGTTCTCTCCGGGTACTCCAGCTTCCTCCCACCGTCCAAAGACATGCAACTTGTGGGGATAGGTTAATTGGATAATCCAAATTGCCATTAGGTGTGAATGTGCGAGTGAATGTGAGTGTGAATGGTTGTCTGTCCCTATGTGTTAGCCCTGCGACAGACTGGCGACCTGTCCAGGGTGTACCCTGCCTCTCGCCCTATGACAGCTGGGATAGGCTCCAGCGCCCCCCGCGACCCCGAAAAGGATAAGCGGAAGCGAATGGATGGATGGATGGATAATGTTTCACCGTGAGCTGTGTCCTTGTTTAAAAATCAGGGCTCTTAAGTGTACTTGACAAGTAGGAACTATTGAGTATGCAAGTACAAATTCTTTGTACCTTTACTGAGAAATGCCAACTCAAATTCTCTCGATCAAAGCTATGTGCCAAAAGAAGAACACTTCTCCAACTCCAACCCCCGACGCATGTGGCAAGGACTCCAGACCATCACAGACTACAGGACCACCAAACCCTCCCCCGCATCCTCTGATGTCTCCTTCCTAAACGAGCTCAACAACTTTTATGCTCGTTTTGAGCGAGGGAACCCCACAACCACAACCAAAGCAGACATGACGCCAGACCACCAACCTATGACTCTCTCCCCCACCGATGTAGGAGCGGTGCTGAGCAGGATCAATGTCCACAAGGCTGCAGGCCCTGATGGCATCCCCGGGCGTGTTCTCAGAGCGTGTTCTGGGGAGCTTGCAGGAGTGCTCACAGACATATTCAATCTGTCCTTGGCCCACGCTGTGGTACCGGCCTGCTTCAAATCCACCTCCATCGTCCCGATACCCAAAAACTCCAACCCATCTTGCCTCAATGATTACCGCCCAGTAGCACTCACCCCCATCATCACTAAGTGCTTAGAGCGACTGGTCCTAGCACACTTCAAATCCTGT
Organism: Aulonocara sp. 'chitande type north' Nkhata Bay; assembly: GCF_057382095.1. Lineage (NCBI taxonomy): Eukaryota > Metazoa > Chordata > Actinopteri > Cichliformes > Cichlidae > Aulonocara > Aulonocara sp. 'chitande type north' Nkhata Bay. Next base: position 11,592,141 of record NC_141360.1, read on the forward strand.
CTCCCCCCCACCCTGGACCCCCACCAATTCGCATACCGCCGGAACAGGAGCACAGAGGATGCAGTCTCCATCACACTGCACTCTGTCCTCTCACACCTGGACAACAACAACACCTACGCCAGAATGCTGTTTATAGACTTCAGTTCAGCATTCAATACAATCCACCCCTCACAACTCATCAGGAAACTGACAGACCTGGGTATCAGTTCCCTCATCTGCAAATGGTTACTGGACTTCCTGACCAACCGCCCCCAACATGTCCGGCTGGATAACCGCTGCTCATCTACCATCACAATGAACACCGGTGTACCACAAGGCTGTGTGATGAGCCCTTTCCTCTACTCCCTCTTCACCCACGACTGCAGACCTGCTGATGGTTCCAACACCATCATTAAGTTTGCAGATGACACCACGGTGATTGGCCTCATCAGTGACAACGATGAGGCCGCCTACAGGGAGGAGGTGGATCGTCTGGCTGAGTGGTGCGACAGAAACAACCTGCTGCTTAACACCGAGAAGACCAAGGAGCTCATCGTGGACTACAGGAGGAATGCTGACCCACATCCACCCATCCACATTAAGGGGACAACTGTGGAGCGTGTGAGCAGCTTCAAGTTCCTGGGAGTCCACATCTCCGAGGATCTCACCTGGACGACCAACTGCTCCAAGCTGGTCAAGAAGGCTCACCAGCGCCTCTTCTTCTTGAGGACTCTGAGGAAGAACCACCTGTCCTCAGACATCCTGGTGAACTTCTATTGCTGCACCATCGAGAGCATCCTGACCAACTGTATAACAGTCTGGTACGGGAACTGCTCTGCCTCGGACCGGAAGGCGTTGCAGAGGGTCGTGAAAACTGCCCAGCGCATCACCGGAGCACCACTTCCTGCCATAAAAGACATCTACAGGAAGCGGTGTCTGAAAAGGGCTGGGAAAATCATCAAAGACCCCAGTCACCCATCACATGGACTCTTCACCCTCCTGCCCTCTGGGAGGCGCCACAGGAGCCTCCGGACTAAGACCACCAGGTACCGGAACAGCTTCTTCCCCACAGCTGTCAGACTCCTGAACTCTGCCTCCTGACATCTGACCCACGTTAAACTCATGGACTGAACATACACACACCCACAATGGACAACTGTACCCTCAAACACAATAATAACATGGACTGAACCACCACTCACAACCACTAGCACTTTATATAGCCTCTGTAGAAACTATCTACACCCTCACTTATCTTAACTGCACTAATGTATAGCTCTGTGTAAATAATCATTCTGTACATTCGATAATCTTTAATCCTACAACTGTTTACAACTTGCATAGTTCCCATTTCTGTATAGCTGTATATCCCAGATTCTGTAAAGTTATTTATTTCATATTCTGTATAGTTTTTCATATTTATATCCTGTTCATATCCTGTACATAGCTTGTACTCACTACAGCCTGTACATACTTATAGTTATAGAATATTCACAACATACTTCATACCGTGTACATTATAACATACCATAATAGACCCATTTCTGTAATATACTCACATATCTATATTATTGTTAATATATATTGTAATATATCTATATCACTAAAGCACTTCTGGATGGATGCAAACTGCATTTCGTTGCCCTGTACCTGTGCATGTGCAATGACAATAAAGTTGAATTCTATTCTATTCTATTCTATTCTATTCTATTCTATCGTTTTGACTCGATCAGCATCAGGTGATTGAGCGGGGAGGTTGATAGATAGAATAAATTTATCATAGACTGAGCCATAGAAAACATGAAATAATTGATTAAATAGTCAAACCAATGTAAGCACACAAAACAAGAGAGAAGCAAAAAGATGTAATTTTAGCTACAAACTATTTGTTCTTAGATTAAACACTGATTTCCCTGTTGTTGTTGGGACATTTCTATTTGGAAATGAAAGCTAATAGCCACAGAGTATATAAAATATGGACACTGTTGCTGTGGCACTATCCACTGATATAAGAAGTGTGGCTCTTAAGCCTTCAGAGATGAGTGTTTTTGCCATCACCAGCTTGATGTTTTGATGAGTGAGGGGTGATATTGATTGACCTGCATGCTTATTGTCTAACACCTCCTAACTGATTCAGTCAGAAGTCATTAACCAGTAAGTATAACCTTCTTTTAACACAAAGTTTACAAAATAGAATGAATATTGTATTCATTAATATAAATATTATATACCAAAAGTGCACGATATGGACCCTTGCTAGTACTGGCTAATTTTAGCCATAGCCTCATATTATGCCACTTTAAGTTTTACTCTACTGTTTTGCATTTTTTTTTTGGATCCCTTGCAGTTTCATTCCCAATTCACCTTTTTTTCTTCTTCCATTCAATGCATGATAAAAAAAAAATTAAAACTGTATAACAGTAAATAGTTTAATTAGTAAAATGAGGAATTTTTCCACACCCGGAGAACCCAAAAATTAATGTGGACGTGTAATCAGGGGGATCCCCAGAATTTTTTCATAGGGGTAACCATATGGGGGCCACTAAAAGCAGAATTTCCAGTTTTATTATGTTGCTGTCAAATATAGGTTATTTGAAAAATGTGTCAGAAATAAAATAATTATATGCCTAGTTAATATCCTGCTATTAAAGTTGATATCACTGAAAAGAGGTACATATAAAAAACAAAGATTTTGAAATCTCAGAGCCCTGAGATGCACCAATGATTTGTCCAGGGGTCATTAGTTACAGTTCAGTATTTTCTGAACATGGATCTTTAGTTTAGAGACAATTCAGCTAAAACAGACTTGTGTCTGGAAAAACTGCTGTGTGGCCATCTGCAAAATGTTTTAAACATTTTAAATAAGCAGCCAGGCTGCTTAAAAACAAGATGGACTGGCAACTAATTCATCAGCAGGTGTCATCTTTGGTATGTAGGAGTCCAATTTTAAAAGAACACAATGCCTCCTTTCATGTTGTTTTTGGTGAATTGAAGAGTATGCTCCATCAGAGGGCTTTCAGGAAAAAAGAAAAAGACCCAGTAGAAAGTCTAAGTGATAAAGCACTGGCAAAGGAGCAGCAGCCTGACACTGTAGCACAAAAACATGTAGAGCGGGGAGGGTCAGTCGCTTTCATAACAGGGTACTCACATCTGCCAGCCCTCACAACTATATTGCAGTGAGCTACAACCACTTTTAAAAAGGGGATTTACTTTGAATATGTGGGTATTCACAGGTGTTATTCTGTCATTTCTGAATGCTCAGGCAGAATGAAATGAAAAAGCATAAAAAAAGGAATAGGAAAAATACATTTCATCCATTTGCTAGTCCTGCAGAGCTCTGAGTCTAAGCAGATTTTTAGAAGCTCCTCTAATCATTTGGTGCAGGATGTGGACAAAGCTTGGAAACAACCCAAAACCAAATGTGTTCTGTAAACAGGAAGGGAATGAAATGACAGTGTTGTTTTTTGCAGGCTCCCTGTTGTAAAATTGATTTTGTAATCAATCCTATTTATTAGAATGCTAAAAACATATCATCAGGATATTGTGACTGTAATTAAAGACCAATGGGATCTTTACCTTGCTTGAGGGCACTTCCTGTTACACTTATTTGACATGAATTTGACTGAAAATGCAAACTATGCAATTAAAGAGGAATAAATAAATATGATCCAAGAACACAAAAATATAGAAAGTTTAACTTCAAGAATGTGACTTTTCACCTTTTTTTTTTTGGTAAAAGAAAAGTACTTCTGTGCAAATGTTTTCTTTTAACAATTAAAAAAAAAAAAAAAAAAAAAAAAAAAAAAATATATATATATATATATATATATATATATATATATATATATATATATATATATATATATATTATTAAGATGCCAACTTGCATTCCTGAACAGGATTGGGGATAAAACCATTCATTTCATTTGTTGTTTCCCTAATAAAAAAACAGTGTAATTTTTTAGTTTAAACAAGTTTTTGACAGATAATAAATTTGTTAAGCAAATTCGATTATTTTTTTCTGTAAATGTCACATTGTCACATTGCAGCTTTCTAAAACAATTGAAACAAAAAGCCGGTCTGTTTACCAAAGCTGTAGCACCTAGCCACTTTGCAGACTGACTTCAAAAGCAAAAATACGTTTAAAAAGGGGGCATTTGGTCAATTATAGGCTAATTGAAATAATTGAATCGGACTTCTCGCATTTGAAAGAGTCTGTTTAATTGGAACTCCAGGGCAAAGAGGTAACCATAGATAAATCTGCAAGTAGTTGATTTCTCATGTAAATGATAGCTCATTAACAAACAACACTAGACTCCATAATCTATTTACCTTGATGTCTTACACTGTTTTGGCATATGTGATCAGGTCATGAGCAGTGAATTGATGAGAAGTCTTGAAGGACAGGATGAGTTTTGGAGGTTCTCTTTCATAACAGAGCTGACCAACTTTGAAGTAAGACTTTTAACAGAAAGCCCTGAGGCTTGAACTTGTTCATTGAAGGTAAGGGGCATCTATTTTTAATGTTACCAGAACTCTGTCAACAAAAGAACTCTTTTGATGTACATTAAAGCACCAGGGTCTTGAGCTTCAAAATATAAGTGAGTTACGAAAGCCTGACTTTGTTGCATTACATCATCACTGATGAAAGTCATGTGGTCAGTTCATTCTCTGTCAGCTTTTTTCTGTTTTTGATAAAAGTTAAGATGATGTGAATGCTATTGGCTACAGAAGGGATTGATTGCAACACTAGTTAGTTAAAAAATATTGCAGTAAAGTAACAGTTATAGTTAAGTTTGATTCAAAAATTCAAGGCACTTTATGTGAAACTACAACTTTGCCATTCTCCTTGCTTACTATCACTCTGGTATTATGATTAGGTTTATGACTAGATACATAGAAAAATTAAATCAGCTCAGCTGTCCTTTGTGAGTTTGCTAATAAGCTGCTAATGATGAATATGAAACATCAGCATTCTAGTGTCATTGTGAAAATATTACATCCTGATTGTTAGAAGTGCCACTGTCCTCCAGGTCAGTCTCACACTCATGAATGCATAACTGTAGACTCTAAGGACTTATGGTATTGCCTCCATGGGTATAAGGATGGTGACTACAGTGGAAAGGAGATTGAGGAAAGTTGACTCTGTAGTTGGTACTCAAAATTTTCTCACCTTTCCAATGTGCTTTATTGGTTTGGGATCTGCTCAGTACCCACGGAAACTGTAGGTATTTCACAGCTGTTTTAGTTCCTTGAACTGCACATGCTATGATGGACATGTCAGTTGAGAAAAATAATCAGACACAATTTCAAAATCTGGTTTCCCAGTGTGAATACAAATTATGAGCCAGCACTAATTAGCAGTACTTGCCATAATTGCTAAATAATGATCACCTATCCATTCATTTTCTACCACTGCAGTGTAAGGAGAGATGGCATGATCTTTCTCTTCCCAGCCACCTCCTCTGGCTCTGCTGGTGAGACAAAAAGAATTTCTGGAGCCAGGAATCTCTCCAGTTTGCTACATGTCTCCTCCGAGTTCAGACATGCCCAAAAGACCTCATCTAGGTGTCCACACCAATAAGATGTCTGTACCAACTTGCTGGCTCCTTTTGATGTGGATGAGCAGCAGCCCCTATTTGGCATCTGTATTACTGCAAACATGATACCAGTAAGCCAGTCTGCCCCACTTTTAACAAGAACTGAAGATACTTGTGCTTCTCAATTTGAGACAGCAGCACATCATTAACCGGAAAATGGCAGGCTACCTTTTCGCAGCTAAGAACCATGGCTTCAGATTTAGAGGCACTAATTCTCATCTCAGGTATCCAACTCTCCGCTGCAGCACACCTGGAGATTTGATGAAGAGAAGATCCACCAAACCTGACACATCTTGCCCCCTGATTGCACCCAGAAAAATCTTTAGCAGCCATTTCCCTAATATTAATCTACACCTTAATCTGTCAAATCAACATTTGATAACTGTAAACTGTAAGACTGAATCCTGGGACCCAGAAATGGGTTCCTATAACTCAAAGTCCCTAAGTATTTTGTATAATAAAAAATAACAATAATTAAAAATATGAAATATGACACATTCTGTCAAAACACTCATGCATGCCATCTAAGAAATCATCTTTACACTCAGTCACCCCTTTCTCCCTATTATACATGACCTGCATAACATTTCTAAAAAGCTGGACTTCATAACTTGAACAGAGCTGTTTTTCTTCAGATCACCACCTCAGCAGTATTTTCATGCTGTATTTATGAAACCCTTTTTTTCATGTCATGACATTTGCTGATTTTTCTGTTCATTTGTGTTTAATTCATCCTTGTCATTTAAGGAACCGGGCTAATAATTTATCTCCCTCTGTGCTCTATGCGTGACATTTTAGATCCTTTTGAGACCTTCGACAAAACTAAATTACATATTTTTTTTCTGAAATATGCCTTTTGAATAGCACAGTGAAAAGACTCTGTGATGGACAAAAGAAAAGAAGCACAGCATTCTCTGCGTTCAGGGCAGAAGCGAGAATATTCCTTTGTGCCTGCCTTTATTACAGAGATGATGAGCCTAAGTCTGGCAGACAGTATGGTAGCAGCAAGGTTATATAGAGGTTCCCCCTGAAAATGTTCGTTCAGATACAATTTTTAAAGCCTCTCCTGTAACTAATCCATGAAATAAGCAAGATTTGGACAATCTCCTGACTGAGAGGCATGGGAAGGTTTGAGCGGATATGCGTGTGCTTTTCTGTGTGTGACTGAACACAACTTTAGGTCAGAAGAAGGAAGAAAGAGAGAGAGCGAGCAGATTTTCTCACATTCAACACATTTACTGGATGTTCTCCAGGTCTCACCAGTAAACAAGTAGGTATGTGTGTAAGTTATTTTCCTCTCACAGACAATACAGTGTGGCTTTACAATCTTTCACAATTCCATAACACCTCAAATCCACCCCATTATACTTTCAGTTAACATCTGATTCTCCCGGAAACGATACATATCTTTTTTTTCACAACTGATAAAATGTTGTAGTTTTCAGTCACCTCTTTCAGGCTAAGTCTGTCAGGGTTCAATATTGTTAGATCACCTCTCCATTAGAACAAGTTAAACTTCGGGTCTTGGGCTCTTGTGATGGATGTACAGCCTGGGTAAAGTCCACAGTAACACTTGAACATTTTACACATATTTTATAGCAAGGGTCAGGATAAAAGTGTGAAAAAGTGCCTACAGTTCTACAGGGTCAATAATGTTCACAGCACTGGTAAATGTAGTTCCCATCTGTTCACCAAACCAAACTATTGATTCCACAGTTCTGGATAAAAGTGGGGATATTCTTGGTTTTAGCAGTTTTTCAGATGGTTTAATTGACTGACTCTGTAAGTTGATTTTCCTTTTAACTTTTCATACAACAACCACACGCTTGCAAAGAAGGTTTGAATTTCATCTAAGTTCTCGTATGATTTAGAAGGTAAAGGAAAACGGAGAAGACAAATTAGGTGACGAGTCGGAGGACAGACAGACAGACAGACAGACAGACAGACAGACAGTGTTGGGGAGTAATGGAATACATGTACCGGCTTTACGTATTTAAAATACAAAATATAAGTAACTGTATTCTGTTACAGTTACAGTTTAAAAAGGTGGTATTCAGAATACAGTTACTAATTCTTAAAGAAAAAAGAAGATTTAATCGTGTTAGCTCTTGTTTAAAAATGGATTACACAGCGGTCTTTTCCTGTTTCATATGTTTGGCTATGCCCTCTCTATCTTTGGTAATTCCATGCCGGTGGAAACCCAAACAAAACACGCATTAAGAGTCTCTAATGCCTGTGTCTCAATCTCGCGGTCCATGTCACCTCTACTTGCAGCCCGCATAATGATGTGAAGAAATATTTTTTTAAATTATTCTTAAAATATTATTTAATATGAAGGCAATAGGCATAGTGTTGCAGGCATAGCCCTAAAGAATGTAGCCTCATGGGTAGTGTAGCCCAGTTGTAAGTAAGCTATTAAGATTCGACTGTACACTGTGTTCGTGTTTTCCTCCAAACAATAAGTTCTGTTGGAGCAGCCTTTCAACGCCTCTCTCTGTCTCTCGCTAGCAAAGTTGACCCAGACAACAAAGTAAAGCTAGTTTTCGACTACGAGCCGACATGGAACCTGACGTATTAGCCAGAGGTCCCTTTACTACGGTTCAGAGCCGTGGACCTGCTTTATATACGCACGGAATAGTTTTCTATAGGAGATCACTTCAAAAAGTGCAGCCTTACCTAATGTCCACCTACTGTTACTCATTTGTATTAAGATTTAAAAAAATATAGTTAGTATTGGTATGTCAAGTAACCTTCAGTAATAGTAATAAATCACACAGCAATAGTACATTCATGTAGTTGTAAAAAGCATGATAATATATTAAGTAATCCAAAGTATTCAGAATACGTTACTTTCATTGAGTAACGTAACGGAATACGTTACAGAATCCATTTTTGTGCATGTATTCTGTATTCTGTAATGGAATACATTGTAAAAGTAACCTTCTCAACACACATAGACACACACACACACACACACACAGAGCGAGAGAGAGAGAGAGAGAGAGACAGACAGACAATGTGGAGCCTTCACTTTCAGCATAAAAATCCTAAAAAACATGATTAAAAAGTGAAAAGTTTCACCTTTTTAACATTTCATCAAAGCAGTTAGCAGGTTTTTGTGTGTTATCATTGGCGTGAAGTTAACCAGACATTAAAGTATAAAAGGAGAAAGCATAGAAACAGCTGCTGTTGCCGTCAGGGCAGTCTGCTGTTTGCATATCAGAGCGGTAATTAGTTGTCATGGTTTTTTTTTTGTCACAATGATTTTCAGCCAGGAATCCTCACCACACTGTGAAGCACCTTGTAACTTTGACTCAGAGAAATAAATTTGATTAGTATACTTTCATGCCACCCATGGGCTTTGTAGGGAAAATAGAACGAAGTCAAATATAGAATATGTAAGCACTTGTTATGGACCTGTGACAGTCAAATTCTTCTTTTGTCCTCCACTTGTCCAGTTTCCTCAGATTTTTTATGGACACACTGCACACCATGCTAAGATATGACAATAGGTGAAAAGCAGTCAATATCCAAACAAAAACTATGAAATACCTTCATAAAGCCTGGAGAATTACTGCTTAAGACTAGTTTTTAAAATAACAAGAAAGTCTGTCTCCTTGGAAACAAAATATAAAGAAATGAGGGGTGGCTCAAGAGTTTTGCTCAGCATTGTATGTCTTTACAACTGTGTCAGAAATTTAGTCTGAAAAGAGATATTTTTAAAAAATATCTAATAACAACATAATGAAAGTACTTTTGGGTCTGTTTGTTTTTGGTCGCTTTCTTTATGTTTGCCTATTTTATTGCAATTTATCAAATATAAAGATTCGTTGCATTTTTTTTATTTTTTTTGTAACGAAGACAGAACAAAAGAAAAAGCCCTTGAAGTGGTGTGGGGTGCAGTGGATGATGGACAGGCAGCACAGGTGACCTGAGAGCCCTGTACATCATCAAGGTTTGTGCATGGGGACATCCAACACTGGTGTGAGCAGCAATCATGCTGGCAGTGCAGAATCTCATCTTGGATTGCCTTCTCTCCTCTGTCTGCGGTTCACCGGCTGTGTGCGGGCCAGCAGGTTTACATGCTTTCCCTACTCTCCCAGAGAGTGATGTGTACTGGTCTCTGTCCAAGGTGCTGAACCTCCAATGGTGCATAGTGGTTCCTGCTTTCAGATGGTGAGTTGTCTTTCTTAAGCAAAAAGGAATCAGGATGCTCATCTGAGTTTTAGCACTTAGCACTTAAATCAAACAACAAGAAACAGATCATTTCTGGGGGGATAATTTTCAGTGGGACAGTTTATGTGTGACTGACTCTAAATAAAGTGTCAGTGTTCACATTCACTGAAGCAAAAAGCTGGGCAGTACAGCACTGTGAATCATGGAAATTAGAAACGCTTTTGGCCAGCAATAGAAGGCATCAGGGTTTGGAAAAAAAAACACACACACACACACACACACACACACACACACACACACACACACACACACAGTGGATTTCTGTCGCTCATTATGTCTGACATTTAAAAGTGACATTTACCTGGGATTATCTGTAAATGCATTATTTATTGCAGCTGTGTTATTAGAGATTAGCACGATTTTAATTAAAGCTATTAAAGCTAGTTGTTACACAACTGCTACTGTAGAGCTTCTCAACGATGAAAGTGAGAGTTTTCATAATTGCTGAAACACTGATAGCTACAGAGAATGCACAGTGACACATTTGGAAAATGCACAGTATAGTTTTTTTTAACAAATTCAGTGCAGCAGCTGTGATAAAAACAAATATAAGAAAACAAATATTTTAGAAATCTGTCAAAAACTTGCTTAAGGTCATCAACTTTAACATTTAAGATGCTAACAGAGGTCGGTAGTTTGTCGGTTGTTTGTTTTTTGGCAGTTTTTCAGAGTATTGAACAGACTGGCCTTAATGCACATTGGCTAGCACATTTACCTCTGGGAACACTAGGACACTGAATATTTTCCACTTATGAATAATCTTCCACACTGTAGAATGATGGACTTTAAATGGTTTGGAACTGGCCTTTAAAATATTTACCATATTGATTGGCAGCAAAAGTTGCTTATTTAAGATCATTGCTGATATTTTCCTTTGTAGAACCATGTTAACTCACACCTGAATGCTCCAAACAAGCAAAGTGCCAAAAAAAAATCTGCTTTCAAAGAGGTGTTCATACTTGATAGTGATCAATTAATCAAGCACATTTGATTATCGGCACCTGGTTACTGATACTCTTCCTTCCTATGGAGGCAAGAAATTAGTAAATTTGTAATTTTTTGTTTACAATGTTCCACAGTACCCTGTATAACTGTATGTTGTACTTCCTAGTAACATTTAGTCAGTTTTCCTTAAAATCCAGTTCACTTTTATTTTCATAGCTCTAAATCATATTAAGAGACTTTATACTGTAAGATAAGTGCTCCACTATAAGCAAACAGTTCATGACTTACATAATTTTTGCTACATGACTGTCCTCCCCTGATTCTTTTCCCCTGTTGTTCATCTTTGTAAATCTCCTTGTGTACATATGGCCAGCCTTATTTGTGCCTGTATGGCCTCCTCTTGTTTAGCCCAATTTATCCCTGTGTATTGGCCCTATTCTATTCTTTGCTCCTTGTGTTTTTGGATCTCTGTTGAACCTTATAGATGTTGTGTCAGCCACAGTAAAGGCCCAGTTCCTTGTATTCTTTAATCCTGCATTTGGATCCTGTCTTCTCAGCTAAGGGTTGCTGCTACGGGGAAAAAGTGACAGATCTAAAATTATTGTCACAGTGTGCAATGAAGTTGCAATTTCATTGCTTCAGAGATGGGGTCCAGCTCTGCAACCACTTGCAATAAGTTACTGTCTTCAAAGCATGAATGCATGCATAAAGGTGGCAATGAAAAAGAGTCAGTCTTAAGCTAAATGGGGTCAAGTTTGCAATCTATATGCAATCTTTTATCAGTGAAAATAGAGCGATGTGGGATAGTTGTGAAATTGCAAATTTCCTGCTGTCTCTTACAAACACGTACAATCTAGATAAACTATAAATAACATTATCTACTTACATTCAGAGTCCAGGCAAAATTCATAAATTCCTCCACAAGGAGTAACATAAGGACTTAACTTCAGAATGACATAGGTGTTTTGCTGCCTTGCTTTTATATAGCAAGGCAGCAAAACATAATCCCCTATTTCAAAGAGACACATTACAGACGAGTTGTGATCATTGTTGCAGACTGACTCAGACTGAATGCAATGTGTCTGTTTGTGTTTATGTTTCTATTTATTAGATTGGAGCTTTGCCAAACCCTTGCTTATTTTTCTGGGTGATTTACGTCAGTCGAAGTCAGACCACGATTGCTTAGAGACATGTTGCCTCCCACCAGGGAACCTTGTGGTAACGCGAAGGTTGAGTGTTGCACATTCAGTCTTTTGTGAGTCAGATGATTGGTGGAACTACATTCAATTCAATTTCAGTTTTATTTATATAGCACCAAATCACAACAACAATCACCTCAAGGCGCTTAATATTGTAAGGTAGACCCTACAATAATACATATAGAGAAAAACCCAACAATAATATGACCCCCTATGTGCAACAGTTTTGGTGAAAGTGAGAAGGAAAAACTCCCCTTTAACACGAAAAAACTGCATGCATTTGATACCAAATGTCAAATGTAAAAGAATTCAGTGCACTCTCTGTGGTCTTACTTTTATTCTAGTGTGACTGAACCATAACTGAGGCCGTAATTTTATGTTAACCATTTTGTTTATATTTGCATTTCCTCATACTTGCTTTAATTTAAGGAAAAATGATCCAACGGTTTATTTCTTTTCTTATCTGTTTAAGCATATCCTAGCCCAATGGGAAGTAGTGAAGTTCTTTAATTGTCATGCCCCTGTGCAGACATTTGTTCCTCATAACTTTATAAAGACCAAAACAAAGTGTATGACACACAAACAAAAGTTTTTGTTTGCTCATAATCCACAAAACATTATTAATGTATACTGATGTTCATTTTAATCAAATAGCAGATGATTGTAACTATATTCAAACACAAGCCACGGCTAAAGGCTGATATGCATGATAATGGAAGCTGCCTGCAGAATATTCTAGCAGTATTATGAGAAAATGATGAATATTTGACAGCAAACCCCACTGGAGGGACTCTCTCCGGCAGAGCTCATTTTGAGTGGCATCTGCTGACTTTCCAGAGAGAGCTCAACCATATTCTGGAGGTGGTAATTTTAGGAAATAAATTCAGCACCTTCACCAAACATTGGGAGGTCTCTGAAGTTTAAGAGGTCTTGATAATCCCCCCTTGCTTCTCAGAGAATTGTGGCCCATTAGCCCTCACACCAATGGAGGGACATAAGAGAGCAAGGATGCAGACAAAGGAAACAGACATCTGTACATTTCTGAAGGAGAGAATATAGCTGCTGATTACTAATGAAGGACACTGAGGAATTTTAGACTCAAGGTCGACTAAAGAAACATAAACAGACGAAAAACCCTCCCACTGGATATATTTGCATGCAATTAAATGAGACACAATGAAGGCAACATTATTGATTTAATTAAGATAACGTTGAGTTACATATGCCCAATGAACAATACAGTTCTATTGTGGCGTGGGTGTGGTCCCTGGCCAGCTGCAGAGGAGGGGTGACGCAGTGAGCTCCCGGGGCGGCGCAGGGGCGGGGTGAACAGGTGTGCTGGGATCTGATAGTGATTGTGTCTCTTTATATGTTGGCAGTGACAGACGGAGACGGAGGTGACAGCAGAGAAAGAGAGCGCGGGAGTATATGTGTCCACGTACAACCCCGAGTTTAATAAAAAGTTCTGCATTGTCAAAGTCGCTCCGGCTGGTATTTCTTGGGTCCACCGTTACATCTATGTATACTCAGTGAAAAAAATAGTGCTGCTCTTGGTCGTCAAAGGAGCTTGCAAAGAAAAGCATCTGGACTTCTTTAAGTTGCTGGGACTTCCAGTGTTAAGACGTTTCACCTCTCATCCAAGAAGCTTCTTCAGTTCTAAGGTCAAATGGTGGAGAGTCCCAGATTATCCCCCCACAGAGGGACAAAAGGACCCCCTGATGATCCTTTAATCACCTGAGCCAAGGTGGGAAACTGGGTGTGGGTCCCAATCAGCCAGAGTTTCGGGTGAGCTCATTGTGAAACCTGGCCCCACCTTATCATGCGAATTCCTGAGGTCAGATGGCCCAGGATGTGAGTGGGCGTTAAGGCGTCTGGGGCGGGAACTCAAAACTGGATTATAGATGGCAGACAGTTGGTGTCGTAAACCCCCGCCTCTGTTCAAAGATGGTCGCTCACAGTGGACATAGATGGCTTCTTTCACTCCTCTTTCAAACCATCTGTCCTCTCTATCCAAAATGTGAACATTGGCATCCTCGAAAGAGTGTCCTTTATCCTTAAGATGCAGATGGATTGCTGAGTCTTGTCCTGTGGAGGTGGCTCTTCTGTGTTGTGCCATGCGCCTGTGAAGTGGCTGTTTGGTCTCTCCAATGTAGAGGTCTGGGCATTCCTCGCTGCACTGTACAGCATACACCACATTGTTAAGTCTGTGTTTTGGCGTTTTGTCTTTTGGGTGAACCAGTTTTTGTCTGAGCGTGTTGCTGGGTCTGAAATGCACCGGGATGTCATGCTTGGAGAAAACCCTCCTGAGTTTTTCTGATAGACCGGCTACATAGGGGATGACAATGTTGTTGCGTCTGTCCTTCTTATCCTCCCTCGCTGGTGGCTGATCTTCTTTTCTGTGCCTCTTTGCTGACTTTAAGAACGCCCATTTAGGATAACCGCAAGTTTTGAGTGCTTGCTTTACATGTGTGTGTTCCTTCTTTTTTCCTTCAGGCTTAGAGGGAACATGTTCTGCCCGGTGGTGTAGGGTCCTAATTACTCCAAGTTTGTGTTCCAGAGGGTGATGGGAGTCAAAGAGGAGGTACTGGTCCGTGTGTGTGGGCTTCCGATAAACTTCAATGTTGAGGTTGCCATTCTCTTCAATGTGCACAGCGCAGTCCAGGAAAGGCAAACAGTTGTCCTTTGTGTCTTCCCTGGTGAACTTGATGTTTTTATCCACAGCGTTAATGTGCGCAGTGAAGGATTCCACTTCTTGTGTCTTGATTTTGACCCAGATGTCGTCTACATATCTGTACCAGTGGCTGGGTACTCTTCCTTTGAAAGAGCCAAGAGCCTTCCTTTCCACTTCCTCCATGTATAGGTTGGCTACAATAGGTGACACGGGGGAGCCCATGGCACAGCCATGTTTTTGTCTGTAGAAGCCTTCGTTGTATTTGAAATATGTAGTGGTGAGGCAGAGGTCTAACAGTGTGCAGATCTGATCGGGTGTGAAGTTGGTCCTGTCTTCCAAGGAGCTGTCTTCTTGTAGTCGTTTTCTGACAGTCTCCACGGCCTCCGTGGTGGGTATGCAAGTGAAGAGAGAGACTACATCAAAGGACTCCATGGTTTCATCTGGATCCAGGGTAAGTTTCCGGACCTTGTGTGGGGTGTTCCCCAAGAGAGGAGCAAGGATGGTAGCAAGGTGAGTTTATGCTACTGACTATGGGTCTGAGTGGGACAGCTTCCTTGTGGATTTTAGGAAGTCCGTAAATGCAGGGTATGGCATCCCCTGGGTAAAGGGGGGATGGTCAAACAGATTGCTGTAGTGAAACTAAATCTCTTAATTACGAATACATTTAACTGCAAAATAACCATTAGTGCTAAAAGATAAAAAAGGGACGTACTATATGAGGACATGACTACATGGCCACATCATTAAAAAGTATTTTTCAGGAAGCTGTGTCAATCTGCACAGAGCACTTAAGAAGGCCACAAATTTAAAAAGAGGAACCGCTTTCAAAATAAAAGACCAGTTTCGTCTTCTAAAATGTTCTTGGTACAAGGTTACTGTACAGCTGTGAACAAACAGTGACCTTGTTTGATCATTTTGCTGTACCTGTTCTCAAGACCATCAAGTCTGCAACTAGCCTTAGAAGTTATGAATCACCATAAAAGGCTCAGCACATTAAGAGTAACAAGAAATGGAAACACTTTCTCAGCCAGAGAAATATTTTCAAGTTGTGAGCCACTACCAGTATTTTGATGTTAATAACTAACCTATCAGGACTCCTCAAAAATGTTGTTCTATGAATATGAAAACAGCCAACATATTTTAAAAAGTAATTTTATTCTATGTTTATTCGTAAATTTTTTTTTCAGCACTTAAAAAGGACATTTTGGGCATTATCTCTGTTTAGTAGTATTTATGCTAATTACAGTAGCTGTGTGTAAACATCTCTTCTTGTTCACTAATCTCATGGTGTATTTTCTTCTTTACTTCATTTCCATCTGAGAAATGATACAATATGTTACGAGGTATTTAAAATCATCCTCTATAATATACAGATTGCTAGAAAATCTTGTCATTGGTAGAGGTAGGAATGAATACGTTGTCCTCATCTTAAGTAAGATTTACTTACTTTGAGGCAACAAGTTTGCATAATTTTTTTAAGTTCTGGGAAATAATTAGATTTTACAGTGCACAGACCTTTACCTCAGTCTTACCTTGGGTTCTTCCATCAGTGTTGGGAGGAACAGAGGATTCGGTGCTTGACATTTTTGTCTTGTGAGGTAAGAAGCGTTTTCATTTACAAGTACAGAAAGGAAACATACGATGAAAAGCCCAAACTTTAGACATAAACCCTCTTTTAGTTTGTTTTTTTTTTAGATGGGTTTATGAGCAGGGAATAGTACTAAGCCCCTTTAACTATTCAGTACAGGCATTCAAGATTTAGGAAATTAGTACATATTTATTCTAGGGCTGTAAACATTAACTCGTTAACATGGATTAATCCGTCATCATGATAAACCCAATTACAATTTTCAACTTAATTAACCCATCTGGAGCACAAAATGACTCAAAATCCCTGAAATGTCTCTGTCAACACATTTCGGGCAGTTTGTCCAAAGTTTGTCCATTCTGCACTCCACATGGGTTAAGTGCATTAAAAATTTTAATCGTGTTAATCATTATGATGCGCTAATGCGTTAACGTTGACAGCGTGTGTGTGTGTGTGTGAACAAAGAATTTTTTTTCTCAGCTTACACAGACCAGTATGAATCTGCTAAAGACTAAAGAAATAAAGATGGCACTCAAAAGCATGTGAGATTGATAAGGATGACACTGATTATTTTATGCATCTGACATATTGACAGATTCTCTATGTTTGGACACTATTTTGCCACATTCTTTATAGAAGACAACAAAGCCTTAAATCAGCTTCTGATATGGTGCTGCCTAAGGGGGGTTGTAAGAAGAATTACTGAGAAAACCGTTACTTTTATACCCGTCTGTTCTCTTACTGGCATGCCTGTAGAGGGCTAATATCTGATATGTGAATATTACAAAGTTCTCTGATGGAAAGTCTATGCAGAAGGCATGCAGTGCAAAAAATATTAATCAAATCATAAAGCTTTTAAAAAGACTGAAGAGGGAGCGTAAATGGGGAGACAGTGGGCTATAAAGTCTCTGTGCATCCCTGCAGTCATAACAAGACCACTGATCCTCTGAAGCACATGTGATATTAGTATTCAAAGTAAATTTTTACAGCACTGCTGGGGGAAACTTGTGCAGAGAGTCAACTGTTTCAAGGATTTTCTAAAGAGCTCAATCATGTGTCTTCCCACTGAATTAGACTACTCCCATTTTGCCTGACTTTCCTGCTGCAGAATTTTCTTTCAAATCATTTCAAATTAATATCCCACTGCCTTGTTTTCATTAGTTTTCCATGTGCAGTAGGATTGCATAATTTGATAGATTTAAAGTCTTTCACACACCCCGAGGGAGGAAAAAACCCAGCCTCATTAGAGTGACAGATAAACCGCAAATACCAGAGCAGCTGATAAAGGGCTTGCAGAAAGAAATTTAATTACCTAGAAAAAAAAGAAGAAGAAAAAACTGGGGAAAAACAACAACTGCACTCTCAGGAAACAGATCACAATACTCTGACTTCTTAAATAGAAACACAATGCAGTCACATTGGCAAGAGAGATAGCCTGAGTGAGTGCAAAGCATTAATAACACTGTCAAATTAGAATTTCCTCTAACTGGTTTGTGTGCCAAGTTTTTAAAGTTATGAGTCTGTGTACAGTAATGATAGAAAATCTAGGGGCTAAAGAGAGATGGTGAATAGAATAGAATTTCCCTTTATTGACATTGTACATGTACAATGGCGCTCCACACCAACTGTGCTGGTATAAAATGAATAGCATGACAAACACAATGTCAGGGGTGTTGCCTGCCTTCTATTTGATTTTTACTGATTAACCCACAACAGTTTTTCACATCATAAAGCATGAACTGTAATCTCCATATTCAGATGGAATCCTTGCTGTATGTTGCACCAGCTGTGCACTGAATGCTCAGGTAGAATAGAAAAGCCCTGCATAAGAACCAGTCCATTTACCATTTACAATGGTGTTTTGGCCTTTCCCCTGCAAATCATTTAAGTAATGAATAAACCTCAGGATATGCACAATGTGGCCAAGTTTTGCATCATCCATGTACTAAAATCTAATTGCTAAACTCAATTTTCTCCAGTCTGCTCTTGATTCAAAGTGTCCCTCTGTGAATAAGAGTTGAATCAAAGGTAGCACTGCTCACTCAAACTGAGTCAGAACTTTGAAGACATTTGACTGCTTAAGGTATTATCTCTTAAAATAAAAGTTGCTATACCCATGAAACTATCAGCCATTGTTGGGACAAGACTTGCCAATGAGTTCAAAAGTTGTCTGCCATATTGAACATGACACCATCACAGCTACCAGTCTCCTATTTTAGATTCTTTAGATTAGCTTCTGGTAGATTTTAGAATTCATTTACACATAAAGCACTAAATAGACTAACTCCAGACTATTTATTTAGATTTAAAGTCTTTAAAGCAGTTTAAAAAAAATATGTTTGTTTAATGATGGTTTCTGTTGAGACAGTTTTTTTGTTGATTTTTTAAAATCATCTGTTTTTTAAACATATTTTTAGTTCTGTGTTTTAACTTGTATTACTATTATCTGTATTTTATTTTTATTATATACTTTTGCGATTATTGCTATTTTTTTTTCATTTTGATTTGCAGTGCTATGTGTGTTCATGTCTGTGAAAAGCCCTTTATAAATAAACTTTACCTTCATACTTCATTACTAAATAAAGTAGGGGAGGGCCTATACTTAATCTTTGTGGTTACTGAGAAATAAAAACTACATATAAAGAATAAGTAGGTAAGTTATGGGATGAGCACCTGTGTCTCATCGCAGTGGCTTTTGGAGGCAAGTAGTATTTTTATTTCACAATCTGTCCAGAGTGTACTGGACCTCTTGCCCTGTGATAGTATAAAGATAAGGCTCCAGCCCACACCCTCCTGCAGCTGTGAACTGGATAGGTATAAAAGAAAAAAATAGATGGATTGTTATTTGGGATTCTTATAATGTTTATGAGCTAACAGACTGTCCAGTACATGCACTGAGAGTTGCTGAAGACACTAATAAAACCCTTGATCAAGACATTATATTAGATAGGAAATACAGTACAATGATTAGTTTTGCAAATACACTTCCTTTTCTACATTTATTCAGTAGTTTCTAGGCCGCTGAGAATTAAAATGGCGGAACTTCATTTGAGTCAAAACATTGTTTTTGTGGTAAATTATTAATATAAAAGACACTATTCACTTGAAAATGCGGTGCACAAAATTGTGAGTAGCTGCAAAATGATAGGATACATAATAATGAATGCTGCTTGACAAATGATGTACCATTAATTTCAAACTTATAGATAATGATGAGTTACTAAGCAACAGCCTGTGAGATACTGTGTTAATGAGACATGAAGTAATAATTATCTCATAAATATATGTGAATATACATGAGTTGTTGCTTCAATTTGTTATTTCTTGATATAAGATGTATACACTAATGAGTTAATTGAAAAATCTACCAAAGTTTCAAATTGAACATTCTGGTTGAAATTAAACCTACCGAGCAAAGCTTTTCTTTCTGCAGTCATAGGTTATTAGACACATTGCTGGTGCTAACTTCTCATTCTATGAGAAGAATGAATTATTAGTTAAACTATTAGGGATTTCCCTCTATAATTGTGGTGTCTTCACTATATGTGATATACAAATACGATCGATGATATAAGTTGGTGTTAACAGATAAAACTGACTTGACTTGGATTAAGATATTACCACAGTGATTCTTGACATAAGGGACAAAATATGTCCGGAAGATAAAACCCAATTTTGTGGTTAAAAATATGCATACAAGTGTTAACCCAACTGCCTAAAAGACAAACCAAGGCAATTTTTTATACAACAAAAGTATGATTTTGCATTTTTTATACATATTTATTTATTTTAATGTGGCGAGACGAGGTTGGGATATAAAGTAAATACTCTTCAGTTTTAAAGAACGACAACGCCACCCTGGGAATTTCACCCAGAGAATACTGGAAATGACACTAAATCACCAAAAAGGCACTTAGGTTCGCTATACTCAATCCAGAGACGAGGTTCAATAATAAACAAATTGACAATTTATTGGTAATTATTTAAAACACCGAATAAAAACATAATCATAAATATTCAAATACAAATATGCTTAAAAAGGTATTCAGAGCTGAGGCTTACCAGTGGAGGGGCAGGGATGCCACACACAACTAAAGAAAGAAAACACACCAAAACACAAGTGCAACACACTATCACACACTCACACTAATAAACTAGACAAGGCAGGTGTGTACACTCAAGGGATCCCACCACCAAGGCACCCTAGTCTCCTCCACGTCGGCACTCCGCATCTGAATAAAAGAAACAAAGAAAATGTTAATATATTACAACAAACTAATGTGTAGCACCGGGGGATAACCCAACTGCAGGACCACACTGGTGATCTACAGCTAGAAAAAGGGCTTCCCACCAGTGGTGTAACAGAAAATCCAAACTACAAATCAAAAAGCAATAAAACAACATACAATCTGAATAAAACTCTAAAATCTGGAGCAAACGGAATCGCCGTACTGCTCCAACTTGCCGTCCACACGATGATAAGTTAACAGTCAATCAATATGCACGCCAGCTGACTCCGATAACCGGCATGCATATGGCCGTTGTCCACGCCGACGTCCACTGTAAAAGCTGACAGCAGCAGGGAAAGAATTCTCACAACGGGAACAGACGGTAAAAGCACAGCAAGGCAAAACAGCAGCACTTCAGTTCGCGTAGCTTGGCGCAAAACTAAGGCCCACACTTCCTGCGAAACATAATAAATAATTACTATAAAAGAACAATAGAAGGCAGAGAGCGTAACAAAAGTTGATTACGTACCAAGTAAGCCGGGTCACAGAACGTAAGCAGAATAGCTCAGAGGAGGCTTCTATAGCTACGACCAGCCGCGATGGAGGCTTCAGAAGAATAACCCGCAAATGATCTCCACCACACCGAGGGGAAGTCAGGTGACCAAAAAGGAGATCACAGGCAAGCGACGCAGAGACACTCAAATGGCCACTATTTATACCAGCGCCCCCTAATGGGCCAGGCTGAAAGTGGGTTGGACCGAAGGATAACATTCATCCTGCCACATTCAGTAGTACAATATATTACCAATACCTTAAAAATCCATTGTCCAGAAGCAGATGTGATAATATTAAAATACAGAAATCTTTTTTTAAAAGTAATGTAAAATTAAACATCATGGCTCTCGTCACTAAGTATTTAAGTCAATACCTTATTTAATATCAACATATGCAATTGATAATTTATTTTTACATATTTTTTAAGTGATTAAAATCGTGTTCAGTTTTTGTCAACACCATCAGATATTTTTAAAAGTAGAAAGGAATCAGGAATTATTGTGGGTAGCTTACACTCTGAGGACCCCTTTACCACTTCCTGTTTGGTACACATGCCATGAGGTCACTGCTGTGATAATTTTTTTTATTTTAATTTCATTTATTGCAGACCTTTCTGATAAAACTCTGTGTCACAACCATAGTGTGTCAACACCAAAGTTGATGTAATCCAAGATTTAATCTTTTTTTTTTTTTGTAAAAAGAGCTTAATTTAGGTAGATTGTAGAAGCAATAAGCAACTGATGAAAAACAAGATGGCTTCTGTCAGAAAAACATGTGTTATGAGAGAAAGTAGGGTATTTTGTCAACACCATCAGGATTTTTGTCTGACGGTGTTGACCCTTTTTCTAATGGTGTTGACAAATGCCACAAAAGTGTGCTATTCACCATTCATATTAATATTTTTTACTAATGTTTCAGATATATTACTTCCTGTGTATTTTACTGATATTTCTGCTTTACAGATGTGTCAAATATAATAATAATAATAATGGATTGGATTTATATAGCACTTTTCAAGGCACCCAAAGCGCTATACAATGCCACTATTCATTCACTCTCACATTCACACACTGGTGGAGGCAAGCTACGGTTGTAGCTACAGCTGCCCTGGGGCAGACTGACAGAAGCGAGGCTGCCATATCGCGCCATCGGCCACTCTGGCCAACACCAGTAGGCGGTAGGGTAAAGTGTCTTGCCCGAGGACACGACGTTATCAAATTTGTCTTATCTTGAATCTCATTGTTTATGTATACATTATTATTATTATTACATTAATATACATTATTATACTGTAGGAAAATGCTTAGTCCTCTGCATTTAACCCATTCACTCAGTGATGCAGTGGGCAGCTACAAATCCAGGATAGCCGCTGTTTGTTTGATTTGAACGCCCAACCTTCCGATCATGTGGCATCTACTGAGCTATCTCTGCCACGAGAGTTGGTCTTTAAGTGATGATGTATGAATCCTGCTTCCGGGCCTAAACTACTCTGTGTTTATTAAGCCTGTTGTGCTGTTAAAATGTTTTAATGCTTTTTATCCTTTTTTATTACATCTGAACAAGCCCCTAAAAACAGCCAGTGATCACTGTCAGCCTAACCATCGGAAATCCTCACATTAACTTTTATCAAGTGGTAAAAAGTTAGCATTCATCCTCCAGCTTCACTGTGTTTATATTATGCTAACATAGCTGTGTCGCTAGCGATCATTTAGCACATCACTATATAACCAGCTAGTCCAACTTCAGTAACCTGGCAATAGTCACTGCTGTTTAGTTTTCTGTCTTCATTTATGTTGGAAGTGGTAGCAGAGCTGGTATATCATGTTCAGGTGGAAACAAGCAATCTAACTTCTAACTTTGTTAAATTTCATATATTCTGTTTTCATGGATGCCTGGATGTTACACCTGGTAGAGCCACACACTGATCATTTTATTAAAGATGAAAGAATTCAGACAGTTTGTAACTCTCAGTGATGCTGCAGAGTTCCTTTGACTTTGGAATCTGCAGTGGAGTTTGGACCTGGAAATGGCTAATGACATCAGACTTAAAGACCGGATAGCATCTCTATTGCTTAATGCATAATTGTGTTGTGAACATTTATCCTTAATCTGTAAAAAGCATAAGTGTCAGAAAAATTATAGTGATTATAAAATGGTACATTTCAGACTAGAATGGCAAAGGGGAACCTGTCAGTAGAGGAACGAAAGAGAAGGAACGGGGATGATCAAAATAGAAGGAGAGAAAAAATTAACAGCCAGCCTGAGTTGAAGAAAGAGTTTCTCATAATGGAAAGGGAAAGATTGAGAAATAGAGTAAGAAAGAGAAAAATTTAGAACATCAGTGATCTGAAAGAAAGAGAAAAAAGGCAGAAGAGAAGGTTTTGGAAGAAAGCACAGAGTCAAAAGGAGAGAAAGTCCAGCAGGGCACAACCACAGAGAACTTTAGGAATCAAGGAGTAGTAGGCAGCTACTTGTTGGTGAACTATTAAGATGTAGAACTTGACATGTGCAAAAACAGAATTGTTATGATGTGTTTTGTGATATTACAAAGGTTGTTAAGGTTTAATGGTCATTTTGAAAGAAATAATATCTTGTTTTCTACTACTTGTTTTCTGTCAGTGCGCCTCAGGGCAGCTGTGGCTACAATGTAGCTTGCCATCACCAGTGTGTGAATGGGTGAATGACTGAATGTAGTGTAAAGCGCTTTGGGGTCCTTAGGGACTGAGTAAAGCGCTATACAAATGCAGGCCATTTACCATTTTAGTGTGTCAACACTGTCAGATTTGTGTCACCACCGTCAGCACCTTGTTAACTCCATAATATGGAGTTTTGGTTTATTTTTCTCTTTTGGAGAACCATATAGTTTCCTCCCTCATGATCTTCCAATAAAAATACGTAATTTTCTCAATAAATGTGTAATTTGCATCCTGCTTAATATGATTGTTTCTTATAGAGATTAAATACAAGCTTCTGAAAATATGTATGACTGTAACTCTAATAATAAAAAGCCAAAACAATCTTAATTTTAAATGTGGTAAAATTACTTTGAAAACATGTGTGCATAAACAATAGAATAGAGAAGCTGCTAATAGTCAAAATAGCTGAAACAACTTAATTTAAAAATATATATTTTTGCATTTCTTTGTGTCTGACGGTGTTGACAAAAACCTTGCACTTCTCCAGCAAAAGCATAAATTATTAAAAAATGTTACACCTGGGAGATTGCTTTATAGCAGATGCGTACTGGTCTGTCATTTTAAAAATATCACAACAAAGAAAACCAATTATGTGGAAGTGATGCAGTCCAGAGCTAAACACTGGCTTCAAAAACAAATCGTGCTCCAGCATTCAAAAAGGTAGCAATATGATTTTTAAGTACGCATAGATATGTGATATTACCAATATAATAACAAATACATTTCCCTTGAAATTGGAACATTAATCATGTCAACACAGCAGAAAATTGCATAATGTCATTAATCATATTTGATGCCCCCAGAAAACAAAGGTACTTTTAAAGTTAAATTTGGTGCTAGAGCAGAAATCAATATATGAAGACTGTTCTTGATTCATTCACAGCTTGCAATTTCACAACATCCTTTTTTCTATTTGGGGATGATGTGGAGATTATGTGAAAGCTGTCAGATGGAATCAGGTTAGTCACCAGCGAGCTTGCAGTTCGGAGCTGTGACTGTGTCGCAGTGACACATACTGTACCACAGAAGCCTATCTCATACTGATCACACTTGGCACATTTCTCCTGATTGCAACATATAGCGAGTCAACAGACGCAAATTCACCAGTGCAATATGGGGGTGTGTAAGTATGCTCTGCATGCGCCTTATCAGAAAGAAAAAATGAATTACAGATGGCGAATAATAGATGGAAAGACTCAGAGGGAAAGTATAACGCTAGTTTTCAAGCAAGTCTGATAATGTCTAGGGATGTTTATTTGGCTGTTAGTGATATCCTTAAAACTCAAACTGCTTTTAACTTGTCACAGTATCCATCTCTTCATAATATCAATTAACACACAATTTTTCATTCTTTGTGTACATCAAATTGGACACTAGCTCAGTAAGTGAACTTGATCCTAAACGCTACTGTTTCAAAGAATTTTCACATCAATGCAACAAACGAAGCATTCTTATCTGGCAAACAATGTTTGAGTTGGGCCTGAAAATTCTTGTCAAGACAAACACTGCAAGGAGTTTTACTTCTAAAAGCACCCTCAATGGACCCGGTGTAACCACACTGATACTGATAAACACAGGAGGCACTGACACAGTTGGGCTGCCACGTGATGTAGACAGTGCCTTGCAATTAAATTCTCATACCACTTTGCTGAGTCAACTTTGATGACCAGAGTCATCCATCCAGTAATAAGCCCTAGGTGCATAACAAATGAGTCCACATTAAACAGAGAATGTTGTGTTTGACACATGGAGGAGTGCCTCACTGTTTCTCAGGACTAATTGTCTCTCATTAGTATGAAAAGCATGACATGATACAGTTTATACAGCAAGGCAGTGAGGCGTGTTGGAGCTGTTTACCCATGTGGAGGCTCTTTTATCTTTTCTTGTTTTAATTTATTTTCTGTACTTGTGAAAGACTGGACCATATTTTTTCTTATTTTTATTTTGGGGCTTAAAGTAAATGCAGAAAGTTGTCCACTGGGAGCGGGGTGACTCAATTAGTTGGTACCTGATGGGGTTGCTCAAAATATCCACATTAACTTAAAGAGACCAAATCGTTTCAATGGATTTGTTTTTGCTGTGTTTCTTTCCATATACACAAGGTGTCCTTTGTATTAATGCTATGATGCATCAGGTCCAAAAATCACTGGGCAGACTGCAGGACTTTAGCTTCTGCACAAAGTGGAAACATTTTGTTTTGCATTTTTTTAATTTTAGTTTTCACTTTTATTTCTTGACCTTTATTTAACACGTTTGGAGTCTCACTCTCTCCAGTGTTCTACTGGATCACTGTATAAAAATCCATTATAAGCACAGGGAGTTTATGTAAACTCTACACAGGAGGGATCTGGGTTGTCCTTGTTGTGATGCAATAGTGTGAACCATTGAGCCACTGTACTGCTAATTCATTTTATTTTAAATCACTCAGTTTAGGTTTAGGCACCAACACTAAATCACAGACTTCAAAAAACTTGGAAGTAGTTTCTGTATATGAAAAGCAGGGCCAGTGCTGAAGTGCCTCAAACCTATATTCTTTTGACTGGTCAGCAGCCCATCTATTTGAGGGAAAAATAGACTTTCCATTGTATAGAAATCTGTGGGGAAAATTGGCCTTGGCGTCTTTGCTTGTCAACTTTAGTAAACACTTTCCTGATAAGACTATGGAGATTATGGTCTCAGTCGGTTTCAGGACATTTTTAAAAAGACATGAAGTTTATTCTGAAAATTATAGTTATAATTAGAGTCAAAAATGAGGACTGTCCAGGGTATGCTCGGACCCACCAATCAGTCATCATACGCGTTTTTAAAACACCAAAAGGGCCACAGCAATAGTGTTCAGCTGCAGGCTTCAGAGTGGGGCATGACTAACCAGTGGGTAACATAATCCATCTTTTTTAACGCCTGTGGACGGTTTAGAAAATGTCATCAGATGGTCAAGAAAAGGCATTAACTCTGGAGTTTGGATAAAGACAATACAGGACACCCAAGGCATATTAAAATATGATGAGTAAGGACTAAGGCCTGTTTTGACCTTTACTTCAAGTATTAGATTTTTTAGAGCAAAATTGGCATCAGGTGTCAGAGTATGCAAATGAGAAAAGCATCTGAGATAGACAAAAGGACAGAAGGAGCTGGTCTTGTCCTCCATTTGGACAAGCATCTTTCTTACTGAAGTCTCCCCCCTGAGCAAGCTACTCTACTGAATCGTTACCCGCTTAAGGGGTATGTTCTTCAGCTGAGCCTGACTTTTGACCTCCCTGTGGAGATTCGTGTGCTTGTTCTTTCGCTTGTTGTGAGGATCAACAGAATGTCACAACTAAAGTGACTTCCCACACAACACTGTGCATGGCTGAAGTTCATAAAGTTGCAAATGTTAAATCAAATGTGACAAGTAGCAGAATTAAGGAAGCTAATGTCCCTAACCAAAGACCGACCAAAAGCACAAAAACATTTCGATATATAGAGGTTTTGTGCTAAAATCTTTACTGTCAATGCCAAAAATTGTGTGTGTTTGAGAAGCAAAATGGAAACCAAAGTATGCAACACATTACACATTTATGCTCATCTCTGTAACACACAGTAAACTTGATAAAACAGAATTTGTGGAGACAAGGTGTTAACACAGGAGGCATATAAAAGAAAAATACTAAGCTTGCTCCAACACGGAGGCGCTAAAAGCTGCGGTTGCTTAATGTCTCAAAAACCCATTGACCCTGTAATTTTAATACAAATTATTCCCTGACACCAAATATATTTGTCATAGCTATAGTTAATTTCCCCACTTACATCATCTGTATCAGTGTAAAACAACTTTTTAATTACACTTTAAGACTATTCTTAATTAAGGCCATCAGTTGGTGAAAAACAGGCTCTGATACATCAGTTGTTTTAATTTTCACATATCTCCTTCTTTTTTAAACCAAGGATCCTGTTGGTTTAGCATTGGGAGTGAAGTGTTGAGCATAAATGAAACGAATCAGTGCATGTGGATTTTAAGACATATGCCCACCTGCTCATTTGCAGTTTTTTTGCAGTTATTTGCAGTTATTCAGTCTGTATAAAGGTTAGTAGTTTCTCCTTAGTTCCGGTCTTCAGAAAATGCAGTTTGCTGCAACAGGAATAGTTTTGCCAATATTTAAATACTGGGAGGCAGCACATACTTGAACTCTCTAAGATTTTGTGATCACAATGGAGCATTAAAATGCATAAATAGTGTGTGTCTTCTTCCACTCTGGAAGTCATGAGAATCTTTGTGGCTCATAAACATGAATAATTTTGAATAAATATGTATTATCCCCTGGAGCACAGTTGCTAGAGTATATTCATTTGGCATAGTTGATTGCCTTTTTCATAACCTTCGCTACCCTCATGTGCGTGTTTTAAGGCAAATAATTAAACTATGACAAATATATGCCTCAAGCGATGCAAAAAACGTACATGAGATTATCCTCCATTGAAATTGGTTCTCAAGAGTCTTTTTGACGATTTTACATCAAAGACAAGGAATTAGATTTCATGTTGCTCTGGTTTTCCTTTACCAACACCTTCAACATCCTGTTAGATTTTTGTACTCGCTAATGAAAGTAACAGCTAATGTGCATTGAAACAATAATGAGACATATAATTTGAAGCTATTTTCAGGCTCCTGCCTTTCTGTAAATAGACCTCCACAATATCATGTCTGCGTCATTTTTAGTTCAGGGTTGTCTAATGATATCTGATAGACCTCAGGGCGTTGTTAATGATCTTGTTAGAATGAAGAAAAAAAACCAACTCATAATCTTGTACTGAAGATAATAGCGATAGTATCTCAAAGTATTTTTAGCCTCTACTTCATTCCCACCACCACTGGCATCATATATGAGTATTATATCCAAACATTAACACACAAACACTTAAAAAAAGAGAGTGAGAACAGAGCAGCCATGGCAAAAATGAGGTGAAGTTTATGTAAGTGCACCGCTGATGAGTCTTACATGAATAAATGAACAGGTTTGAACTGAGTTCGTTTTGGTCCCAGACTTATTTTACAGCATCAATTTAACAGGCCCCAGCTTCAGCATCAAGCATCATGGCTAATTACTAATCACTTTGACTAAAACTAAATAATAAATAAGCTATACCAAGCAGCTCCATCAATAATTCGACCAAAAACAGGCTCCAGCTCCTTTAACAGAACATTAAAATTCTAACTATCTTTTAGCGAAAGAAGAGGTCCTTGAGACATACAATGGGATGTAAAACAAAAGTGTATGCAGTGTGCAATTCAATTTCCATTTCAAATAAGAGCTGTTGACCTGCTGGATGAACTAAACTGCTTAAGGTTTCCACTTAGTAAGTCAATACAAAATTATTTGTCTACTTCTCTCCTTGCCACCTTGAACACACAAACACACACATTGTCTCCCACTCACTGAAGCACATGGAGTTCTGTGTCTCGGTGAAGTAATTGCTGCAACCTGACCACCCACCATAGCCTAAAATACAGGCAGAATGCCAATTATATACCACATCTTTGTGTGCATACACAGGTCTAATTAAGAGAAGTGTTGTCTATTAGTACACATACTTTGCATTCATTGCGTAATATGCTTCCCTCTGCCCAAACGGTGCCGGCTTCCTGGTTCAGGAAAAGCTAATCGACACAGAAATGTTTCTCATGGCCAACCTTCACCCGTCTTACAGAGCAACAGACCTCCATCCTATCAAACCGATCATTCACACTACCTCCAAGTAGAGATGCGTGCTACCTCAGGATCAACTGCATTTTTTATGCTTAGTATATATCTTTATATGCCTCTGGCATGTTTATTTGAAGCATAATCTCTAAAGACCCCACTGCTGTTTATACTGCCAAACTTTTTGAGTTCTGTCTGAAAAAATTGATCAGACTCTCGGTGTCACTTTCTCTTTTCACTTTCCACTGTCCTCTGTGGTAGATGGGGTGAGATCAATAAAATTGATGAATTCACCCCCTTCCTAATCCCAAGAAGAACTTCTGGAAACTATTTATGCAGCAAAACTTCTGCTGTCTGTTATTCAATGAAGACAGAAGGAAGTTTGTCGAGCTACTCGCCTTCTGCGTGGAGGTCACATCTCACTTTTAATGAGGATTCACAGTAAGGTGACATTACTTTCAGCCATTATAGCTAATTAGGGGTTTAAATATGTACTTACTTTATTGCTAATGGTGGTCTACATACTAGATATGAACAGAAGAAACATACATGCTAACACTCAGAAAGCAATAAATCTCAGTATGGGATTATTTTTATTTAAAGTACCTGAAAACAAGTATCTCAGGATGCCTCAGTCAAGCATTTCATGAGCAACCATGTCAAAAACCTTTTTTTATTTCATTAAGAAATAATGACAGTAGCACAGCAGTGAATAGTCATGAATACCAAGATAACAGACTGAAGTCGGGCTTTTCCAGCTCTTTTCCAGTGCTCCTAAGCTCAAAGACATAGGGGACAGAACCACACTGATTAATTCAAAGGCTTTCATTGTTTGAACACAGTAATACTTTGAAACCACTGTGTATTCAGAGTCAGGCTGGACAAAAACACAAGGCAACCAATTACAGTTAAGCCAGCTCATGAGTTCAATTCTCACTGTATAATTGGTTGAAGAGGACTTAAAATGTATTGGCTAATGAAGCCAAGACAAGACAGTAATACAGACATCAAATTAATGTTGCAAGGATAAGAATATAAACAGTACCAATATAAACAGTGTAACTAATTAGAAGAAACATGACAGATTTGACAGTTATGCCAACAGGCAGAACTGTGTTCAGCATGTTGTGGATCCCTGTGGAATAGCGACTTGATGATGACGAACACCTCTAGGAGCGGGTGACATTTTATTCCCATTCTCTAGAGCTTTACTTATGCTGCAGAGGCATGATTAGCTGGTGCCTAATGTCTTGCAAAGGCATAGTCATTGTAATCTTACATTCAGAAATCCAGATCTTTAAAACTTGGGCTGGTTTGTGTTTGGTGTCTGTATGTGTATCTGGTTTATGATAGGCAAACAACATAAACTAGATCACAAGGTGTCCTGCGGTCCCTAAACTGGTACATTTTCTGAATGTTACAAATATAAAAATTCTAGAAGTGTACACAGAATCTACACAGCTGTTAGTGTTTTCCTGTTACAACTGTTGCCATGGAAGTGATTGGAACACCTGAATAGAACAACTTGTATGAGTGTGTGAATGTATTCATTTAAGCATAATATATGCAAAAGTATTCACCTGTGCAACAAGTGTAGTCACGAAATTCCTCTCTACCAAATATTTCACATATAGGCATTATAACAAAGTGGAATCTACTGGGAATGACAGCAACTCAGCAGGTTGCAGGCCAAGTAAAATCACAGTGTGGTCAGCAGATGCTGAGATGCATAGCGTGCAGAGGTTGCCAACTTTCTCCAAAGTCAATCACTACAGGCCTGTAAACTTCATTTGGTCTTCAGATTAGCTCAAGGACTGGGTTTCCATGGTCAAGCCTTATCTCAGCAAGCATAATGTAAAGTATTGGATGCAGTGGTGTAAAGCATGCTGCCACTGGAAAAATGGAGACGTGTGTTGTCTGGAGTGACATCACACGTCTCCATCCAATCCCACATCTCCGAGATTGTTGTGTTGTTGTTTTTTTTTTTCCTTCAGGAGTTGGTTCCATTGAAAGGAACTCTTAATGCTTCAGCACACCCAGACATTTTGGACAATTTCATGCTCCCAACTTTGTAGGAACAGTTTAGGGAGAGCCCCAGCACACCAGTGCACAAAGCAAAATCCATAAAGACATGGATGAGCGAGTTTGGTGTTGAAGAACTTGACTTGCCTGGACAGAGTCCTGACCTCAACCTGATACAAAACCTTTGGGATGAATTAGAGCAGAAACCGTGTGCCAGGCCTTCTTGTCCAACATCAGTGTCTGACCTCACAAATGTCCTCAAAGATTTCCATAAACACACTCCTAAAACTTGTGGAAAGCCTTCACAGGGGAGTGAAAGCTATTAAACCAACAAAAGGTCTTGAGATGACACAGCCAATATTGTTTGTTAATACTGATTGCAATGGCAAAGTTTTGTGAGATGAAATCTAATTTAAAGAACTAATAGACTCACTGTTATAATTTATTATCAGATTGAGAAGATTTAACTAACAAACATTCTCCCAATTTACACAAACGAACACATCCACACGAACTGGAAAAACACATGACAAATATATATAAATTATATATAATATGCTTTTTGCACACAGCTGTGGCCTTGAAAGGTGAGGATACTTATAGTGAAAATAGTGAAGTTGCAGCAGCTCCATCACAATGTTTGAAAGCATCTTCGGCTCAGGTTCGGCTCTTTGTCATCTTTATTGCAAAGCATTTGATACTGTTTTTACGCTGCAATTTCAGCTCTGAGTTGAGGGCGGTGCTCTGTTTTTCTGTCTTTCTACATTAACTACCGAATCATTCTTTTTATTCCACTTCTGTTGCTGAAGCATTTCTTCTTTTGCAATGAGGGTCTTTGAAACAATTGCAAAAAAGATCTCATGAACTGTGTGCAGAGTCACTTTTCTTGTGAAGCAGCCACGGAATTGGATGTTTTTGTGAAATGCATATATCTGTGACTGAAATGACAAAGGAATCGGCTGCTTCCTTGCTGCTAGTGTAATGAGAAAGAAACAAATGTGAACTTTGCAGTAAATGAATGAATGCATACAGGTTATTATTATGGCCCTTAGTATTGATTAAAGCCTGATCCTGTCCTCTAATTTTTATGCCTCACAAACCCAGATACATTCTTTATCAGTTTTATATATTCCATATAATCACTTCTTCATGTGGCCTCCTCCAGCTGGATTGTAAGGCTCTCAGCACTGCGAGTCACAGACCTCTGAACCAGTTCAGCAATATATTTTCTCCCTGTTGAGGCCATGCAGGCCAGGTGCTATTCAATGACTGCAGTAGAGCAGTAAATTCTGCAATGGTATCTGGCGATGATATCTGATCTCTATGACTGCTTGCACACACACACACACACACACAAGTATGTGAAAACCTTTGCACTGAGCCAACTATGGGCATTTCCGTGCTGCCTCATCGACTTTCACTCTTCTGGTTTCAGGCTTTCTAACAGATCTTGGAACCTGGCAGCAGATATCGGCTCTATAGTGTCAACAACAGCCTACGGTGTGGCTGGTCCTAATGTTCTCCATAGTGTGCTTTGGAAAAAGGAAACCTTGGTTTGAATCTCCTGTTCAGCTAGGGTCTTTCAGTGTACAGTTTGCATGTCCTCCCCTTTTCCCAAAGATATGTTACATTATTTAAAGTGATGATTCTAAATTTGATTTGCCACTGATGTGAAGCAGATGTGAAGTCTGTTAAATAAAACAGTCTATTAACATATGTTTGTTAAAGGTGGCTTGTATTCTAAAGGCTTTGAGTGTTGAGAAGGACTTGAAATACAATATGTAAATCCAAGTGCAGTCCATATCACATGAAAGATTAACATAACATTTGGGTCCTAAAACTAAAATGTAAGTACGTTAATCCTTCTGACAGCCAGCAGGAGGGGGACTTCCTCAGGTTCCAATAAGTCTGAGAAAATAACCTTATTCCTCACTTGATTTATTACGTCAGTAAACACTTTTCTAATGAGCTCAATTGCTAAATTAAAGTCCTATTTAATACAGCATGTTTTTCATTTAGTAAATTAGTCTCCCAATTAAGAATAAAATAGATCATAAAGCAGGGTATGCTTTATGTGATTGACAGTGTGCTAGCGTGCAAACAGAGGTTAAAGTGGGACGGAACGTTCTGGAACAGCATCCTGGCACATTCAGTGAAAGAGTAATGAAATCTAATAGGCAGTAAAATGCATAATAATATCAGCTGAGTTCCTTTTTGATGTACCGCAGCCTGGTTTCCAGCTGATACCACAGAACTATTCCCTGCTACACGGTCTGCACACACTTTTCTTTCTTTCTCATTGCCTTCAGGCATTCATATGAGCAGACGGACAAGTTGAAGTCGTGATACTTCAGCATCTAGATGTTACAGAAGAGGACTGAACGCAGTTATCGTTTCTGAAGTGGAGGGTAAATTCAAATGCAGACGGTGCATATTGAAATTACCTGCATTTGAAACTGAATGCACACAATCTGCTAGCGAATAGAGGGCAGGGCAGAGTTGGGTGCCCATTATCACTGGTAGGTAAGGTTAGAGGGCACAGTCATCAATCTGAATTAAAACTCATGAGTCTCTTTAGTATCAATTACAATATTTTACCTTTACATTTTTAGCATACTGTGTAGGGGTTGGAAAACAGCCATGAGAGTTTGTGTATCATAGGTCCCTAGTACACCTCAGAGCCACACAAGCAGCACGGGTCAGCTTATCAGGGGAGCAATTTGTGAATAACATAGTGGGTATGTCCAAAAAATACATTCTCCCTTATTATCAGTGTTGACTTTGTGATGGGAAATTCATGAAATTACCTCGAGGTCGTATTCAATGAGACTTGGAAAAGTCTTTACTCAGGTTGTTACGGCCCTGGCTGGGCCTCCTGATACTGCCCTTGTGTGGGCGTGGTGTTTTTCTCCACCTCCTCCTCTTTTGCTCCACCCCCCGTCTCTCTCTTGCTCTTCTCTCTCCCCAGGACACAGCTGCTGCTCATTGGACTCATTTACCACCTGGGCCCAGTCAGCAATCACCTCTCGGAGGTCATATAAGCTGGGGATGAGCTGTGAGCAGGGTGTGGGGGTGTTCTCTGGTGTCTCTGCGTTGTGTGTGGTTAACCTGCTCAAAGTGTGGAGTTGTGGAAACAGCATAGCTGCTTTGCGTGAGTAGTGTGGGCTTGTGAGCCTTGCCTGCTCAAAGTGTGGAGTTGTGGAAACAGCATAGCTGCTTTGCGTGAGTAGTGTGGGCTTGTGAGCCTTGGCAGCAGCAAAGCCAGCTGCTGTTAGTGACAGGGTGAGCTTGTGGGCCCCTGGAAGTACCTCCTCGTGGTGTGGAGTTTTTGTTTGGTTATTGTGTTCTTTGTTGTTGCAACCCTTTTTCTCTTTTTCCAAGTGTTATTGGTAAAACGGCGTTGCCGGCTCTTTATGTTAAGATGATCTATAATAAAGACTATTTTATTTACTGAAAACACTGGTCTGTTTCCCTTTCATTCTGTTCTGGACTCATTTGTTACTGGTCCCCTCACTCACATGCCTAGACCCTTTCGGGGGGAACGTAACACAGGTTGTAGAGTTTGGTAGTTGAGAGACATTTCTCAGGGGGCGGTATTTTAATTGTCCACTGCTGGACATTAAAAATAAGGTTTTAGACACTTCTGCAATGACGTCACTTTTCTGACTCAGAGGCTGCATCCATTTTTTTTTTTATGTACAGTCTGTGGTCCAAATACAAAAGATTTCCTTGAAATAAATCTCGTTTATTTGTGACTGTGTCAGGAAAACATCCTCTGGCTCTGCTCACACCTGTGACTCATTTGTGCTAGGCTGTAGGGCTTACAAAATTGATCTGATATGCACATGCATGTTAGTGCCTATAGTGTTGTGTGTCACCTTTCTTTTTGGAAACAAACACACACGTTATGGGGGTGAAAGAACTCACCAAAATACCACATTCACCCACACTTGTACCTGTATTTTTAGTGTGCAGGTTTTTATTTTATTTTATAGACATTAAAACATTTATATGCAGGTGACAAATGAAAGGAAAACCTGAACCCTCAAGATGATTGGTGTCTCTCTTAGAGTATGTTGTCAGTGACATTTGCTAACATGGTTTGGATCCACTTGCCCTCTTAGAGGGAACCATTAGTTAAAATCAATGCATGATTTTATTTCTACTTTATTTTTTCTGGTTTCTTTCCAGTGCATGTGAAACAAGAGGTCAACAAATGGCCTGAAACGCGCAAAAACATCCTAATCTTCATCTTTAATGGACTATTATTTAATGGTTTTCTTCTCTATTTAAGAACTCATTCGCCCCAAATTCTTTTTTAAAAAAAAGCACTTTTAACCTAGCAGGCACATACTACTCCATTGCCCAGGCACATACTAACATTGTATACTAAACGTCTAGAGCTCCTCTAGTCTGACAGTGAACACTTGAGGAGCCGGCGATTGAACCACTGATTTTCCAGTTAGTAGACAACCTGCTCTAGCTCCTGAGAGACAGAGCATGCCATGGCAGTGAAAAAAGCGACAGTTTTAGGAGGCGCTTTCAGGTTTAGGAGGCATGGGAAAATTGAATGGGAAGCTGGAGCTTTAATTACTAATCAGTGCTAGCCATTATCATAACTGATAGCATGCGTTCATAAATGATTTGTTTCTTCCTTATCAGAGAGACACCACTGAAAAACATCATCCCTTTATTTCAGGGTCACACACAGAACACATCAACAGCTATTTCTGTGGCTGTTTCACTTTGGTGGTTTTAATTCCTAAATCACAAGCAAAAAAAAAATACTGTGGGGAAAAGGAAACCTTAAAGAGCTGAAAGGATGAGGGAAAGGTGGTGACTGAGGTAGAAAAAAGAAACTTTCTGACAACTAATGCATCAGGAAGGTCCTCCGGCAGCACCACAGCAGCTTACGCACAACTGTTGCACACAAATGTGCTATTTATAGCATCCTCAATTAATCCCCCAATACACACATTAATGAATAAAAATGAGAGGTTTCACAAAATGTATTACACACTCATTTTTTACAAGGTAGTTTTATAATGGTAAATCCTACATATTAATTCAAGTAGGCGTGTGTGAACTGAAATCAATTATAAAGATGAGAAATTCAAGCTCTGTGAAATTAGCTTTTTTTGCAGTTTTTGGTTCTCTCTTACCTTACTTTCATTTCCACTTCACAATGTTCAGCTTGACTTGCTCTAAACAAACAAACAAACATAAATGTGCAAAGTACTCAAGGGCTCACACACTCTCACCCCACATTCTTTCTTTGTAACTAGCAGTTTATGTGTGGTAAATGGCATATGCACACTCTCAGCCCAGTAAAACACCTACAGTATGGCGGACCATAGCGACCAGGGGTTACCACTGTGTCACTGACCAATCTCTAGGCCTGCATGCTGTGGGCTTAACAACTGATCCCAAAGCAATCTCCAGCAAATGCTATTCAACCAGTTGGGGAATGCACATTTTTCCATTGCAACTGGTGGTTGCCAGATGTTCACTGACCATCCAACAAAATTAGAACAGACCAGAAACTAATTCCTGCTAAAACAGTTGGTCATGTGTTAATTTAGCTTTTACTAAATATACAAAAATATTTTTTGTTTTCTGTGACAAATGACTTCAGTGGTTCAATCAGGTTGCTAGGATGGGTGTTTTTTGAGAAATCTGATACGTCTGATTTGCCCATTCTGCACATTCACAATTTAATTAGGTGTTTTATTTTTAGATTCATAAGCTTAAACATCTCTTTTAAACTAAGCTGTTAACCTTTGTGAGCTGGAAGCAGACCATAAATTTTATGATCTGAATTATACAGTTACATGATCTTGTTATGTGCATTGCCAACTGAACGTCACCTCAGCTCAGTTTTCTTTAGCAATAATTCATTTGGCCCAAATGTCCCAGAAAAGATTGATTTGGCAACAGGACAGAGGACTGAATTTTGCAGCTCGGTGGGGAAATGAGAAAGAAATGAGTAAAGAGGACCATGTCATTTTTTTATGCTTCAGTAAATATAAGCAGGAGACAAGATAAAGTTTGGCATTTACATTTCCTATTTATGGGCACTATGTCAGGATAATTAGAGACTGCATGGGAAGAACTGTGAATATAACGGTGAATATGAAAAAGACTTAGATGTTTTTTTGTTGTTGTTGTTTTTTACCTCCCTGACCTTTACTTCTCTTTAAGCCTATTCAAAGGTGGCGTTACACATTAAAATATGATCATTAAGGCTGCCATTGTCAGAGTCATCTTACGAACATCTTCAAGAAGTGCTCTACGTGTTATCTTTGCAACGCAAGTCTAAATTATTTCCTAAGCTTTTAACTTTTAACTTGCACATTTGTGTTGGGTGATGGGGAAACACACACACACATATAACATGGATCTATTTTGGTAATGGGGTGAAATGCCCCCAGCAATGTCACTACGACAGCTTGTTTGCCGCATATGTGTCCTCATTTATCACTGTACACTGAATATGTGATTTTGTCTTCTCTCCTCCTGCATCAATGCAGGTTCACTGTGCACACATGGAGGAGAGGGATGTTGTTTGAGACGCCAGTATGGAAGCGGGGTGGAGGGTGTGTATAATTATCTGCTCCAGTGCATTAGCCTTTGGAAACTGAGACATGGGGGGGAAGACAGAAGTGGGGAGAGAGATAAAGTATACAGAGTATAAAGTGTAAGACTGAGAAAGGAGGAAGAAGAGAGGAAGAAGAGCATTAAGTGCAAGCCTGAGAGAGTGGGAAGGAGTAAAGCGAAGCTGCAGATATTTCATTTCAAAGTGAACAATATTAATGTGCGTGAAATACTTACCAGAGAATGTGAGGTCATAACTAAATTATGGACTTTCACCAGTGGGAATGGATGTGATGCTGCTTCCCACATCTATATTTGACATTAGCCTTACCATCTGTAAGGTTAGCCCATATTGTGTGCACTTTCTGAGCCTGTGTGTATATTTACTGTCATGGCAAAACGTGATCCTGGAGACAAACTGGTACTCTGCGTTAGAGGAAAGTACTTTTATAAGACATCTGTCTTTGTCAGGACAAGATCTTCTTAAAAATATTTTGCCATCATCGTGTTTGATATATTTTGCAGGTGTGTCGTTGAGGCAGGAGATTAAAAGAGCAATTTGGAAGTTAGTGCTAAGTTATTTGCTAATGCTAGCAGGCTTTTTAACAAACTGCAAACATAAGCTGTAGGAGTGAAACAAGTGGTGGTTGGTATGACCTTTTTGAAAATTCTGGTGGTTTTACAGTGTGTGTCATTATTTTTATTAATATTATTATTATTATGCATAAGTGGGCCTCTGCATTGGTTTAAAGTGGCTCATTCGTCAGTTTATCAGTGTATACACTATAAAGTCATGAAACCACACAGCCAAAACAGTATATATTGTTAAATACATTGTTTTGATATTATAACAAAAAAATCAACAAATAGGGACAGGGAATTTGGTTCTTTTTTTCAGTGTCACAACAAAGTGATTTGTTTAAAATGTATGTGCTACATATGTGGGTTATATGTTAGGCACTTTTTCCCCCTCCTGGCAGTTATTCTTGTTGAGATGACATGATGCAATCTAGTAAGAGTGGTTAGTTGCCTGGACTCACGAAATTCACAAGATCACACGAGATTTCAAACCACAGAGAAATCACTGGGGTTTTAAGAGGCAGACAACTATACACACACCACATGTATGCTGTTGCTATTTATTGTTGTGTAACCTGTCAAGGACAAAAACGTACAGAAAATTCTGGATCAAGCTTTTGTTAAGCCTGGATTGACAGCTCATGTCCTGGATTCAGTCCGTCAGTTGGTTCTCTCTGGGTACTCTGGTTTCCTCCCACAGTTAAAAGTCATGCAGTTATTAGGGATAAGTTAATTGGTGATTCTAAATACTACATTTAATTCTAAATTAAAAACTACATTTAATTCTAAATTAAATGTAGTATTTAAGTGACCAAGTAGTATTGGGGTAAAAGTCGAAGGATTAAAATATCCCAAGAACTCAACTTACTTCATCTAAACATGTTTCAATCACGTTTTATCAACACAAAATGCACAGACTTATTGAATATGAATAAGTTGTGTTTATTTAACTCAGTTGTTTAAGTTGCTGCCAAAGCAAAACTATATTGTGCAACCAATGTCCACTATTGAATGAAGTAAATCCACCATGTTATTTTTTTCAGTGTAGAAGTGGAGTAAGTCAAAACCCTTAAATAAAAAACAGGAAATAAGAATATTTTCAGAGCATGTTTTGTATTCTTTTTTTCTTTGCCCTCGACTGTTTCCCTTTTCCTCCCCTGGTCTGTTGATTTGTGAAGGGAACCAGGCAAGTTGGTTCTTAACAGTGCACTTATTCTGCTTTTAGTTATGTCACTTTTTGTCCCCACTGTTTCTAAACAAAGTCAACATCTGGCTCATTAGTGTTTATACTTTCACAGCAGAGCTGTGAAGAGCATTTTTGAAATACTTCATGGGACATATTCTTTCTGTCATGGTCTGGGTCTGATGACCCAGAGCTCATGTATTTCTTGTATATGTTTTTCCATATGTTATGGTGGTTGTCTCTCCCTTTTTGTCCTTTCTCCCTGGGTGCTCCCGGATGTTTTGGGGTCGCTGAGGGGACTGCGACCCGGAAGTGTTCCCGCACTGGGGACTGCCGCACCTGCCGCCCATTAGCCCTCACCAGCTGCAGCTGATGGCTTCATGAGGGGCGCCTTATTTAAGAAGGTGGCGGAGCCCCAGTCGGCGCGGGATTATACTAAGTCGAACCTGTTAAGTACCTCCGTAGATTAGTGTGTTGTGATCGGCTTCGCTACTAAAGGCTGCCTGCTGAGCTGTGTGTGTTTTTGTGTCACCAGGAGTCGGGAGTCAGGAACGTCGTCACGAGGGGAAATCACAGAGTGGAATCGGGTTTTTGGAGTTGTCACCTTTTCACTGCTATGGACACGTGCACTGTGTGGGATTCTTGGAGGAATCGCCACAGGAGTCACAGTGCTTGAATTGTATATAGTTGTCGTTTCTGTCCACTCGCCATAAATAAATCCACTGTCCTTCACTTGAGTCTCGCGTTTGGGCCCTACTTTCTCTACAACTCCACGGTCTGCCGTCGCAGCCCGTGACACTTTCAACCTTTGTAGCCCTAATTAATCTGTTTAGAGGAAAATCTGTTAGCTTTGCATACCTGTGGTACCCACGCTTTACCTGGTTTACTGTTCCTGTGTGTAAGTGGTGCCCACAATGTAAGAGCTACACATAAATAGTAGAAATCAAGTAAAAAAAAAAAAAATTAATCAATAACACACACCCACACATATGTGCAGCTCCTGTATTTGCAATTTTGTTGTCTAATACCCTGAATATGTGATTTGTATGTCTAATCTTGTCTTCATCCTCTTATATCTCACAAATTGTTGTATCGTTTATTGTTTCGCAATTTTTGTGTTAGTGCCTGTAGAATAAGTTATTTGGTGCACTGACTGTTGTTTCATGTTTATTTTTATCCCATGTAATTAGAATCATATTGATATGTGTCCCTTGTTAAAACACTCATCAGTGCTCTTTTTATGCACTACTACAATGTTGTAAAACTACTTGAAAAACCACAGCTGGTGTTTTTCACTGGTATTTGAAATTTTCAGGTTATTATGTGCAACACACATCACAGATAACAGTCTTTACATGTAGTGCATATTTCCACAAGTGTTAGAGGTAATTCAATCCTCAGTTCAAACAATTTGCCTTGTTCTTCATCTTATCTTTAAACATTACAGTAAAGATACTTTACTGGTTTGACCTTTTGTCTAAAAAAACATATTTTTCTGTAATTTAGGCTCAACCCTGTTGTGGTGTGGTTGGTGCAGCTTTGAAGTTTGGTTTTTCTGTTTCTCCAACCTTTTTGCTGTTAGTCTCAGGTGGAGTTGCTGGGCTGGGTCCTCTCACGAGGTCCATCCCTGGGCAGTTTCCCCACAGTTCTTTCCTTCCTACACCTGTCTACACTCGTATGCTGTATGTGGAAACCTCCAGCCAAGCTTAAACCTTCATCTCGTTGTCTGCAGCCTGTCAGAGGAAAGGCTCACTTGCTCACCTGCCTGTGAACTCTGGCTGTTGCACTTAGTAACTTTTGGTTTGCTGCCAGCTGCCCACAGACCCCGTCTGTGACTCCATTGTTCTACAACACAAGCAAGACTGACACAGTTTATCAAACTCATCTCTGCAAACCAAAAGTCTTCTGTACTTGTGTAAGCTCACTTTCTCCTCTCTGGCAGAGCTCCTGTGTGTGACACTATTGTGCTGCAGGACCTTTCTATCTCCAGCCTACTAGTTTTTCACAATTCACTCTTTATCAATAAATGTCTTAAACTTTCTAGCTGTCACTATTTGCCACATTATGACAAACACACTGACAGAAACCATGATGTTAGTACTTTTCCTCTCAGGCTTTTTTTTCTTGTGTTTTTTCTCAAATAGGCTACAGAGTGGTAATATGATGTTGGAAAAGCCCGTAGAGGGGCATTATTGTTTTTGCCAGTCTTAAATAAACTGTTATAAAACTCAGACTCCAGTGAAGCAGATATATTTATTCGTGATTTTAGATGGATCGTTTGGAAAAAAAAAACATGAAGTGTGAAACACAGACAGAGCAGATGCTAACTTCCATAAAGGTACTTCCATCTGTCTATTTTATGCAAACAAATACTAGAAACCTAAAAACAAGTAAATATGATAAAAAAAACGTTTACAATTTTTTGTGGAATGAAATTTTTTTTATTGCACAGTGTTTATGAGCAGTGAGCAAAAAATGTATACAGTACATTCAGGAGTCCTTAATCACCTGAAACAATTAAGCTATGTGGGTTAACAATGTCTGTTAAAACACTTTTCCGTGATTATCTTCATGCTGACTTGAAATAAAATTTCCCCGTCTGCAGGTACTGCAGCTTACTGAAATTTCTGCGTGCGTGTATGTTTCACGTCTTGGTGAGTCAATGCGTGAAATAGACACGGTGGAGTGGCATGTCTATTACCCGGGTTATATCGGGTTGAAAAAGAAAGAAAGTAGATCTGAGATCTGTGATATTAAACCTTGAGATCTTTGTTGATCACCGACTAGATGGTAATCTTCCTCAAATTCATATATCTTAAAACAAAGTACTAAATCTGAAGGACATGATGTATAGTTGAGTCTTCAAATATTGCACAGTGGCACTGTTTTTGTAATTCTGCCCTTGTAAACCACCAGAGTAAGTCAGATAATGAAAGTGTGATTGAAGTGCAGACTTTCAGCTTTAATTAAAGAGGTTTAACAAAAGTATGGCATTAAATGATTATGTAATACAACCATTTTTATCCACAGTCCCCCATTTTCAAAAGTTCCAAATTAACGGTATAATTGACTGACAATCAGCTCATTTTTCCATGCTGAGTTGGAGTGTTGAAGTTGTACTTGGTAGTTTTTTACTGTGATTCTCAATCTGAGACGTGAAAAAAAACAATAAATTAGCCACAGGATACAACTAAAGTTTGGTTAATAAAACAATAAAATAGGTATATTCTTACCAACATCAAGATCAACAATCAAGAGCTGCCTTCATCAATGGAAATACAGAGTTTACAACAAAGTGCAAACACTGGTTACACTCAAGAACAGGAAGAACAGATTAGTGTTTGACAGAAAACATTCAAAAGAGCCTGTAAAATTCCAGAAAACATTTTTAGGACTTCTTAGAACAAACACCAACTTGTACCAGATCATGATGGTGTTTATAGGTTGCAAATGTACAGGCTTTACAAATGCTGGAAACAGATCACACTGCAAATGTATAATGACCCAAAGCATAATGCAAAAGCAACCCAAAAATCATATATGCACATTCATATTTTTCTTGTTTTTTTTTTTTAAATTTGTCGGAAGTTTCAATAAACACTCATTTAAAAAAAATCAGGTAATTGATTCATGGTTTAGGCTTCAAAGCCTCTTGAATTAAAACAAAGTCCAAACTGTAACTATCCATAAACTTGTGCACTTAACTGTATGTATCATCAATATATCATCAGGGTTAAGTGCATATTAACACCAAATTGGGACTTTG
Source organism: Aulonocara sp. 'chitande type north' Nkhata Bay (assembly GCF_057382095.1). Lineage (NCBI taxonomy): Eukaryota > Metazoa > Chordata > Actinopteri > Cichliformes > Cichlidae > Aulonocara > Aulonocara sp. 'chitande type north' Nkhata Bay. Next base: position 11,635,661 of record NC_141360.1, read on the forward strand.
CTGAGAACATGACAGATTGGCGAATTGTTACACTGAAACACCTTAATCCATCAGAGATACAGCCAGACCTCTGCAGCCAAGCGCAGCAGCTTGTTTGCTCGGTCTGGGCAAATAAGAAAGAGAAATCAATAAAAGAAGAAAATACAAAATCATTTTCTAATTCATGTCTCAGCAGCAGATGGAGCAGGCGACGTAGATTAGTAGTAATAGTATTGTCCATTTGCCTCATATTGATGGACAGCCAGTGATGGCGATGACGTCAGGCGATAACGAGGCTTCCATTCAAAGCAACACGTGATTGTTATTCAGCAAATATGTAGCTGCTGTGAGGCCAGTCTGCAAGGCAGTCACAGCCCTGTAGCCAGCAGCTAAAGATAGCGCCATTCAACACAGATGATGTAATGAGATTTTAAAAAAAGTAAAACCTAAACAGCCTGGAGAAAAACCAAAAAAAAAAAAAAAAACTGTGTGCCTGTTGTTCACAGCAATGACTCTTACAGCAGCAGTGAGGCCAAGAAAAGAAAAGCTGTAACAATGCTGGGGCGCCATTACCAGTGTAGTTATCTGCAAATGTAGCATTGCACTGGGTAATATTTATCACTAATGAGATAAATAATGCTGCTGTTTGTCCAGAGTTTAGCCCCGGAGTACTACATCAGCTCTGATAAATGAGATTTCTGAGGTTAAATAGCAAAAACAACGCTGAGAGGGAAGTGTATGGCAAAATGGACCCACATATGAGCGAGATGAATATCACACATGTAAATGCTTTTAAATACTCTCTCATGTGTTTCTAAAGATGCTAACATGAATAAATAAAACTGATCCTAAAATCTTTAAAGAGCATAGAAAAGAACATTAAGATAAAAAGAGTAAAAAAGGAAGACAGCGTGATAATGAATGGAGAGTCAAAACAAGTGAGCAGGCACATAACTCAGGGAACTGGGAAGTCACATGAAAAAGCCTCAAATGCAATGAGAGGAACTTCAGAGATCACACCAGCTGCCACTCATCTGACTGTAGCATGCACAGGAATCAATAACAAAGAGACAGGTACAGAAGGCCATCCTTCAGCTGAGACTCCCAGGCTTTTACAAGACTTCCAGTTATCACGCAATCTCACTGCTAACTGGGGAAAAAGGATTTCTAGAAAATTCTAGCAGACATGCACAAATAATGACACCTGTCTGTTAAATTTATAGTTGGGATGCACTTATATCTCCATGGTTTCAAAACCAGTCAGCATCTGTATTGTTTCTCACTGAGGGACAATATCAACCTAATGGAATTTTTTTATTTTCTTTGTTTTTGTATGGATTTTATAGGTCTTTCTCCCTGGCTGGAGAGCTGCATTCATCTCTTTTATTAAGTAAGTCTGCTACTACATAATACACCAATCAGCCACAACTTTAAACCTGCTGCCAGGTGAAGGGAATTACATTGATTGGTTGATTAAAGTAGCACCTGTCAAGGGGTGGGGATATATCAGGGAGCAAATGAACAGTCAGCTCTTGAGACGTTGGAAGCAGAATAAACGTGCAAGCAGAAGGAAAGAAGTGAATTGAACAGAGGAGGAGTGTCGAGAAGGGAAATTATTTTACTGCTATTGTTAAATAATTGTCATCATTACCATTGCATTAATAATAAAATCTGGAGTTTATATTGCATTCAGGGGTTAAACAGTGTCTCTTTCAGAAAGACTGAGTTGCAGGCTGACAGGAAGTTGTATGCAGAAGTGAAAGCAGATAGTTATTTTGAGCCGCAGGCTAAGACGAGGCTTTAACAATGTAACAGATAGCTTTAAGAAGGCCTTAAGCAGTTATGACTATTTTATACACAATGCATATCTGTGCTTATTAAAGAGTTGGAGCTCGGTCAATTAATTGGGGGTCGGAAGCTTTGTTCGGCGCGATGTTCGGACAATCTATTGTGCAAGTGACTTGGAGCCATAGAAGGAATTGCAATACATGCTTACAAAACACTTATATATCAGATCATTTTATATTAAGGTTTTAGTAGAGGTTCTTGGTTAAAACATTTATTTAGTAGAAGACATACACATAGTCTCAGTGAGCTTCTGGTCTGGTAAAAGGTCAGAAGTGCAACAGGTGAATTGAGAAAGAGCATTTGAGGACGAGACACAGACAGTAGGTGAAGAGGTGACACAAAGAGCATGTGAGGTCGTGACACACACACATAGAGTTAAATTTATTTAGAGGAACCGTCCTTGTTGTCTCGGCAAGAAAGAGGAACAATTCATTTTAAGATAAGAACGGAAAGTACCAAGCCATGAAAATAGAAGATGATTTTCTAGGTGAAAAGTCATGATGATGTTGATCTGATCTATGTATAAAATGTACCGGTGACGCATGAAGGGGCGTCAGTAAACAAACCCTGATGCTATAAAATATCTGTTCATGCTTTGATTAAGTCGAAGACTACTTCCTGTCTGCGTACAGAGTTGTCTTCCCACACGTGTGTTCATTAAAATCATCGTTTGACTTCACCCGGCCGGATCGGTGTGGTTATTCTTCGATCACCTCTTGTACCCTTCCTCAATACTGAATCTTAACATTTGGGGGCTCGTCCGGTTATTGAGGAGGGAGAGTTGGAGGTTTAGACGGAGAAATCCGGGGTCTTAGGTGGTCTGACGGGCAGACATGAATTCCAGTGGTCTAAGTGAGTGGGCATAAGCCGGCTTATCCAAAAGGTAAGGCACTACCTGTTGAATTATTTCCAAAGTGTGCCAAATTGGATATGATAAAATTTAAGTCTACTCACTGAAGTTACTGGTGGATGTCTGTTTTGATTTTGATGAGAATGTCATGACAGTACTGAGGATTTAAAGCAGTTGGACTGCTGGAAAGGATTTAATGCGGTTAGACCGCGGGAAGCAGTTGGACTGCTGGAAATGATTTTAGTATGTTAGGGAATTTGGTTATTTTTTGGTTATAAGGTTGGACCTGCTTCAGTTATACACTTGTTTTGGGTGTTGATTGTTGTTTCAAAGTATTATAAATTATTTTAGAACGGAACCGAGGGGGTTCTAGGAAGCGCAGAGCCCGGAGGTTACGCTCCCTCCTTGTCGTGGACGCGCGACATTGACCTCTCGGCGAAGAGGGATAGTTCAGTGTGGTTTAACTGTGGGGTACAGGGCAGCCTGGAATTAAACTAGGAGTTAGTCTCCTTACCGTTTGGAACGGTACCTGCGCTTTTTTGGACAGGAGAAGTTGGTCTTCGGGCGTGTAACTTTAACTTAACACTTCGAGGTAAGCCTTGGCTGTGAAATGCCAAAAATAGAGCTTCAGGCAAAGTTTGGGTTGGTTGACGCTTTTAAATTGAGTTAGGGACTTTAGAGAGGAGGCCAGAAACTGTTGGACAGATACTGGTTAATTGATTACAAAAAAGTTGGACTTTTATCGGTTAGACCGTTAACTTAAATTTTTCAAAATTCGGTAGGTGTTAAAAGGCATAAAATCTGTGCAGTTGTAAATATAAGACGTCTTTGTGAATATAAAATAATAGATCTCTGTGTGAAAGGAGTCTGAGGCAATGCTGGAGCTATTTTTAGACGGTGTGTGTGTGAGTGAAAATGCAAATGAGTAAGCAGTGAACTGTTTAAGCCACAGTTGGTTTTACAAATACTGCTGCAAACAGTGTTGAGTGTGTGTTTCAAATGCCATTTATGTTTATTAGAGGACTATAAATAAAGTTTTGAGTTGCCGTAGTGGATGTATAGTAATTGACTGAGTTTGGATGTAGATAGATAAATATATTGAGTGCACTGTGTATATTTAAGACTAACACATCACTTTCAGTAGTAACTTTTCTCCAGCATTAGTTGCTGGTGGGTTTATTTTTTCAATTTCTTGTGTGAATGCGGTGACTAGAAGGTTTTGAATGATGAATAAAGGTGTGAGAGGTATTTCTTGGGTGATGTAAAGTAGGATGTTTTAAAGTTTGAAAGTGTTTTTAATTTGAGAGAGGCATGAGTGATGTTATAAGAGTTTGAGTTTCTTTTTCTTTCAGTTTAAAACACATAAGTACATACACTTGGTACACCTGTTTACTCTTTGACTTTATTAAAACAAACGGTGTATTTGAGTTTGAATTTCAGTAATTGTATGTTGATATGGTAATTTAGTTTTATGTTAGGTTAAGGAGATGTCCATCTCTGCGTCTTGCAGGATCGAAAGTGAAAGTTGAAGGTTGTGATGTGAATGCTGTGAGTACTCGATTTGAATGATTCTGTGTGAGGTGTACAAAATACTAAATAATAATAACACTATGAAAGTTGATAGTAGAGTGAGTGCAAGGTGATGTGTGAACAGAGGAAGTCTGAGAGAGAAGTGTGTGCGTAGGCAAAATGCAGAGTGTGTGCGTGAAATAAGGGAGTATTGTTTTTACATCAAGGTTTAGTAGAACTAAAGTAGAACGTTACAAACAAACAGATAAATAAAGTAAAATGAAGAGAGAAAATAACTGACAATTACATTAATGAATAGAAAACACACATACACAAAGTGCCATAGGTGAAATTATTCTAGGAAGGAGTCAGAAGTAAGATAGTTTAATATAAGATGCAATGAAGGAAGCAGCTTACATTCCTTTAATTCCCAGAGCCAGTGTGTTCCCTCCCCTGCCCACTTGGGCCCCGTATCAGGCGAGTATGGAAGGCTGGATAGCCCATGACGGGTAAGATCCCACCTCGAAACCCTGGGACAACCTAAGGCAGGCACAGTCACGATTACTCTCGGCTTCAGTAAGAAGACGGGTCCTGACGGGTAAGGCCGCTGGGCTAGGGTGGAGGTGGAAAGTGGCAAGTGGAGCCCTACCTTCTGGCTGAGGACAAGGAATGCTGCTATTTAAGGTAGGAAATCAGAATTTGGGTTAGTAAATTTGGGGAGGAGAAAATTGACTGTTTAAAGGCAAAATTATGAAGGAGTCTGACACACTGCAAAAGCACCATATGCAAATTCACACACACAAACAGAAAATGCATTAAACTTATAAAGACAAGACAAGCTCATCGAGATTGATGCATAGATACAGACTAAACTTGGCTAAGAACACAAACATATGCAATGAAGAACAGCTTGCTATTTTGTATGAATGATACAATGGTGTGAATGTTTAATAAAATACATTTGAGTTTGTAATTGAGGAATAGAAGAAGCCATATGACAAAGGGAGTTATGAAAACAAAAAAGGGATTAAAGTAGTTTTATAAAGAGTGACTTAGGAGTGCTCTCGTACTGAGTGATCAACACTAGTGATCACTGTTGGAAGAAATAAAATGATTTAATGAGTTGGGAATGTTTAAACATATGTTTCTGTTGTTACAGCTTCTTGAGAGATGACTCAGTATGCAAATTAGCTGGAGTGTGTGGTGACGAAGGAACTTCCTGAGTGTGTGTGTGACTGTGACTTTCAGGAAAAGGAAGCATAGCAGAGACGAGAAGTGCAGATTGGGGTAGGGAATTTATAGTTTAGTGATTATATGATGTTGTAAGGGGTCTTATGCTGAATTTAAGAGCATAAGGGGGTGATTTTTGTGTGCAAATTATGTGGTGGCAAGACTTGGGTGTTTAAGGTTGTTGAGGTTGTTGTGGTGAGGGGTTGATTCTGTCAGTTAGGTTGTTGTTGTTATTTTTGTTTTTAATAGAGGGAGTTTTAGGAAACATGGACATGTCTAAAATTGGGCCCATTATTTTGTAACAGTGCACTTAAAGAAAACCTGTCAGGTGATTTTGTTTTGTTTTTATGAGCTAACAATCAGCTCTATTTTTCATTTTTGTTTTAAGCAGGCCTGCAACAGCGCTGAAAATTCTCGGGGAGAGCAAATATAAGGGGGCTTTCCAGATTACAATTGGCTGAGGAGAGCTACCTGTGGGGACTGATCAAGGTCGTAAGTCCCTGTAAAAAGGATTTTATGCGAGTCAATCCAGTCCAAAAGCATAAAGAAATATTTTCCTATGGAAAATAAAAAATGACTGAGCTCATTTTGCTGAGGGTGGAGAATCTGACGCGGGAAGCTCCACCATTAGCAAATATATGGTGTGACTGGATGAAGGTGAGGATGAATAAATGTGGATAAACAATTTGCTTTTACCAGAAAAATTTTTGTTTTGTTGACTGGGGTTAGATTATGGGATTATAGTATATTGTTGGGAGAATGCCAAATGCTAAAGGGGAAATATTTTTTTGATGTAACTCAGTTATCATTAATTGAAGAAACACATGACTGATAACTGTTCTGTTTTAAGTTTATTTTTATGACATAGATTGGATCATGAGTGGGGAAACTGAGCATTTTTAAGTTTTGTATAGTATCTTGACACATGAAATGTATCAAGATAAAGGGGGGTTTAGGGTTTAATAATTTAATTGTTTAATAATTTAGGATCATTTTAGGACCTTTTGGGTTTTTGATCAGTTGGATATGGTAAAACTGAAACTGTTATTTTAAGTTAAGGTTAAAGGATTAAAAGTGAACTTGTCACGGTTTGCGAGGCAAGCCGTGTGGAGTTGTAGAAAAGGACCCAAAAGGCGGCAGCTCTGGTGCAGGTGAATATTTATTCTGGGGGAAACATGGAATAAACACAAAGAGAGACGAGAGCTCATAAATAGACAGAGGGGCACAAGGGGGTAAGAGTCACAAAGGGAAAAAATACTTAGGGAACACCACAACAGGACACCTCAGAAAACCTGGCCTAAATAAGGAGCGAAAATACAAGGAACCAAGAATGCTGGGCCAACATGGTCCAGGACCATGACAGAACTGAATCCTGTTTAGAAGATACAATGCTGGTTTTTCAAAGCTGTGAATAAATCTTAGAGGGAAAATTAGTGAGGGTTGAAGGGGTAGAACAGGTTTGATTTCTTTTTTGATTTTTAGAAGAAGTGGTTATAATGTAGGCGTACACATACAGATATTACATAGGTTTATCTTTAGGATAAAGGGGGAGCTTCTACGTAGAAATGATTTTTATACATATTGCATTTTGTGCTTTTAAAGGAGTTGTGGCTCAAATTTGTCTCTGGAGGGTCACGAGCCTTTGGCTAGCGCTATGATTAGCCAATCTACTGTGAGGATAATATGAGTTCATGAAGGATTGCACACGCTTACAGACACAGAGTTAAGAAACACACATGACAGTATTGATTCCAGGCAAAAGGCCTTAAATTCATTTAGCTTTTAACTGAACTTAAAGAAGGACCAAAGAGGAAGGAAAGCATATGTTTTGGTTAAGTCTGATACATTAGAATTAGAAGGTATTGTTACATTAAAAGGAGCAAAATGAAATAAAAAGGCTATACCAAAACAGGTGATAACATAGGAAATGTGAGGTTTTAAAATGAAGTTAGTGTTAACACATAGGAGTTGTTTCAAGGCAGCATTTAGCTATGATGAAATGTATACAGGAGTAATTGCTTATATGCTTAAACTTAATTGATTAAAGTGGTTGTTTTCTTTTAGAGTAGAGGAACTTGCAGCAGCGACAATTTGTGCACAGGATGTTGATGATCAGATAAGGGAAAAATAGAGCGAGCAACTGGACGTGAAAGCAGGGCTTAAAGAGTTTAAAGTGATGAGGAACGTTGAAGAATATACATAAATACAAGTCAATAAGTTAAGAGCATAATTAGGATCATGCTTTTGATTAAAGAGTCCCAAAAAGGATAAGTTAGGGAGATGCAGGAAAAGGTGTTTTGTTTCCTTTGCAGAAGATCGATCTCGGCGACCACAGGAGGGGCGAGGATCCTGGAGATCTCGAGGTTCGAGACCACCAGAGAAGGGTCTGCGTGAGGACACAATGTATTGTGACCTCTGGTGTTCCAGAGGTCATGAGAGGGAGTGTCGAGAAGGGAAATTATTTTACTGCTATTGTTAAATAATTGTCATCATTACCATTGCATTAATAATAAAATCTGGAGTTTATATTGCATTCAGGGGTTAAACAGTGTCTCTTTCAGAAAGACTGAGTTGCAGGCTGACAGGAAGTTGTATGCAGAAGTGAAAGCAGATAGTTATTTTGAGCCGCAGGCTAAGACGAGGCTTTAACAATGTAACAGATAGCTTTAAGAAGGCCTTAAGCAGTTATGACTATTTTATACACAATGCATATCTGTGCTTATTAAAGAGTTGGAGCTCGGTCAATTAATTGGGGGTCGGAAGCTTTGTTCGGCGCGATGTTCGGACAATCTATTGTGCAAGTGACTTGGAGCCATAGAAGGAATTGCAATACATGCTTACAAAACACTTATATATCAGATCATTTTATATTAAGGTTTTAGTAGAGGTTCTTGGTTAAAACATTTATTTAGTAGAAGACATACACATAGTCTCAGTGAGCTTCTGGTCTGGTAAAAGGTCAGAAGTGCAACAGGTGAATTGAGAAAGAGCATTTGAGGACGAGACACAGACAGTAGGTGAAGAGGTGACACAAAGAGCATGTGAGGTCGTGACACACACACATAGAGTTAAATTTATTTAGAGGAACCGTCCTTGTTGTCTCGGCAAGAAAGAGGAACAATTCATTTTAAGATAAGAACGGAAAGTACCAAGCCATGAAAATAGAAGATGATTTTCTAGGTGAAAAGTCATGATGATGTTGATCTGATCTATGTATAAAATGTACCGGTGACGCATGAAGGGGCGTCAGTAAACAAACCCTGATGCTATAAAATATCTGTTCATGCTTTGATTAAGTCGAAGACTACTTCCTGTCTGCGTACAGAGTTGTCTTCCCACACGTGTGTTCATTAAAATCATCGTTTGACTTCACCCGGCCGGATCGGTGTGGTTATTCTTCGATCACCTCTTGTACCCTTCCTCAATACTGAATCTTAACAGGAGCCGGAGAGGTGCTCTGTTATGCGGGGGAGACCTTGGCATTCACATAGCTCTCTGGCATTCATGTGGATGTTACTTTGACACGTACCGCCCACATAAACACTGGTGCAGACCACATACACCCCATTATGGCAACAGTATTCTCTGATGGCAGGGACCTCTTCCAGCAGGAAAACAGACTGTGCTACAGTGCAAAAAAAATGCTCGGGAAGGGTTTAAGGAACATAATAAATGGTTCGAGACACCTTTCAGGGGTCTTGTGAAGTCCATGCCTTGGGGTCAGAGCTGTTTCTGCTGCACAATGGAAACCTACACAATACTCAGGCAGGTGGTGGCTGTGTATAGTGACAGAAGTGTGCACCTAGTGGTGTGTAGCAAGACCGTGCCACCTTCAGAGATTTGCAATAAATCATGTTACAATATCCATATGTGCATTTTATCAAATGATCTCTGAATGCAACATAAAACAAAGGAGTGCACAGATTTTAGTAATTATCTAGAATATTGATGTTGATGTGTGTGCATGTGTGTGTGTCCGTTTTCAAACAGCCCCTATGTAGCAAAAAGCATAGATTTCCATTTATATTTAAAATTATGAATGTTACAGCAAGGGTGTTATAGTACAGTGGTACTGACCATGTATAACCTTTTTTTTTCTTAAAAAAGGACAAAAATAACATCTTAATGTGCTACATTATGTGTTACATTTTCTTTTGTTTGTGGAAAAAACTCTTTATCTGTGTATACTCATACTTTGAATGCAATTGATTTTCAACAAATTTTCATAGGTAACACAAAATTATAGCCATTGTGATTTTCTTTGATCATGAAAGTCATGCTGTGAAAGTCTGATGTTTCCGCCCCATGGTACAGTTTGAATTACAGAGAGCTCTGTAGGTGGGCATTTGAAATTAAGAATTTGAGTTCTCAGAAACCGAGAGGATAGTTTCAAAGCTGTGGAGTCCATTTTAAGTACATTTTGTTGTAGAAATCTGTACTGGATCATAGAGTTGGAGGTGTCGAGACCGGTCTCGAGACCACTTTTACATGGTCTTGGTCTTGTTTTGGTCTCGGATCCCTCGGTATTGTCTAGGTCTCGCTGTCTCAGATCGACATAGTGGTCGGAAGATTTGGAGTGAACAGTATCCATGACACACAACGTAACGTTTGATAATGTGTCATGCGCAAAAGCATCAGCTCTGAGAGCCATGCTTAGAGAGTGCTTTGTAGTGAATCAGAAGAGTCGACTCTCATTGAGAGAGAGCCGGCTCCTCACTTAACTTCGTTTCACTGCTCAGCTCTCACACAGTGGCTCAGCTATGCTCCAGTCCCTCCATATTGTGGCCAATCACATGCGAGGATACAGGATAATATCATTATGTGGAAAAACAGAGAGGGTGAGAGACGCGACAGTCAAGTGGAGCGTGCGTCTGTCCTCTCAGTAAGTGAGTGAAACAGTAGACAGCGGTGAGGAGGGCTGTGCGAGTGCATTGCAAAAACACATAAATATGCCTGACACCCGTAAACAAAGCAGCAACTGGCTGCAGTTTAAAGACTTTATTGTCTCGGTCTCTGTCTTGGTCTCGTCTCGACTTTGCCTTGGTCTTGACTAAGTCTGTCTTGGTCTTGGTCTTGTCTTGGTCTCGATACCCTCTGGTCTTGGTATTGTCTTGGTCTTGGTTTAGGCGGTCTTGACTACAAGTCTACTGGATCGTCTTCTCTGTTATATTGTGTATTAAACCACATATTATTAAGCCACACATACATGAAAAGCGTATGCGTAAGTTCAAAAGGAATATCTATAATAAGTCATGTGCCTGCTTTCCTAGGTGTTAGGCTGCCTGTCTGTCTGCTGTCAATCTCAATACTGAGATCATTACTCTAGTCCAAACATCTTCTTGCCTGCCTTCTTTGAGCAAATCAGCCTCTACTTTGTGTGGTTTAAATCTCTGCTCACTGCCAGTTTTCCTTTTTAGGCTCTCTTTATGCAACAAACCTCCTCCCCATCTCACACACACCTCAGTCAGAGCTCCATCCAAACCTCAGTTTCCATCTTCGCCACAAGACTCAGCGTCTGGACTCCAGGAGGTCCTGTCCTAAATCCTATGACTGCTGGGACTCAGTTCTGCCAGGATTGGGTCTTCAGAGTCTTATCACCGAATACATTCATTTCCCTATCTCAAAAAATCATGCTCATCTCTTTCAAGTGACCACTCCCTATTAAAATTAAATCAAAAGAGCCTTTCTGTGTATTATTAAAATTTAAGTCAATAGCATTGAGATTTTGATAAACATTAATTTCTTTTTAAACATAATTTAAGAAGTTGATAGTGCAAAGTGCTGGCTTTGGTTATTTGCTGATTACAGATTTTTGTATACGTGACATAATTTACAGAGTAAGGGCAGCACGTTTGCTTGGTGATTAGCGCTGGTGCCTCACAGCAAGAAGGTCCTGAGTTCAAGTCCACCACCTGGCCGGGGCCTTTTTGTGTGGAGTTTGTGTGGGCTCTCTCTGGGTGCTGCGGCTCCCTCCCACAGTCCAAAGTCATGCAGTTAGTGGGGTTAGGTTAACTGATGATTCTAAACTTCCCGTGAGTGTGAATGCTTGTCTGTGTCTCTGTGTTAGACCTGTGAAAGATTGGTGATCTGTCCAGGGTGTACCCCTCCTTCTGCCCGGTGGTAGCTTGGATAGGCTCCAGCCTGCCCACAACCCTGATAAGGACAGAAAATGGATGGATGCATGAATTATGAGTGTAATTATTTTTGTTATTTTGTATTTTTGTGTATATAGCATATGTGTAACATTCATTTCACTGTTGAGAAAAATCAGTTTAAATGTTTACTAATAAATATGTTAACTGATAAGTATCGTTTTTTGTTTTCCAAAACAAAATATGTATTTAGGAACATTGTATATGTATTCAAATTGTTATGTATTTCAACAGTTATGTAAATCACAGTAACAGCTTATAACAAAATCAAAATAAGATAATAGAATCCATATATATCATTTCTTATATGTCTATGTGTTGTCAGTCCAAACAAAGGCAGTAGGAAACATAGTTTTTAGTAGTTTTATATGACAAATTAAATACTGGCCAGTGTGACTGTAGTAATGTAGCCCAACTTTGTTTTTAACAGTATATTCTTTGAAGGTTATCTTTGGTTGGTTTGTACCTCATAGTGTGATCAAGAACCACCTCTTTGTAGTCACGACTGCATATTTTACCAGCTTTGTGTCAACGCCTGTCAGCTCACATGTCAAACAGAACAAAATCTCAGTCTGAAGGGGCCTCTAACCCACTTCAGATGAGGGAAATTTCTGAATGATTGCTTGAAAGCACGAAGCTTCATGGTTCAAATGTTGTAAACTATATTTAGCTGCCGACATCGCGGCGATGATAGCAGCAGCAGAAGTTGTTATTGTGCATTATAGTTTTTTAGTGTCTGGGTGATGCTTCATTGTAGTCAGGTGCTTTTGTGAGAAACACAAAAACACACGCTTACAACCTCACAAAAAGCAAAAATAATGAAAAAATTAAATAAAAAGACAAGATAGTGAATGTTTATGCAGGGATGTAAAAATACCAAGCGAGCTTTTGATTTGTTTACTCATCAGTTTCCATGTTGCTGCTGTGACTGTCTTGAGATAAAAATGCAGCATATTGAAAGCACCTAGACATGTAAAAATGAGCAAAAAAAAACAACTGACTTTTTGTTTTTTTGTTTTTACATCTCATAGTGAATGCAGTGCTGTAGTGCTGTTCTCTCGGAGCACCTGTGACCTTTCTCTGGCAGCCTGGCCGGTTGGGTAGACACCACAGGGCCAATTTATTGGCAGGCAGAAGGCTGAGGAAACACAAGTAACTGGCAGAGGACCTCCCACCCGAAACCAGACCTCATTTCCACACACACACATACGGCCACCCTCACACCTCTGTGGCCTCACCCCTCTCTCTGTTTATCTCCCCTCAACTCAGGAAATGTCCGCTTCGTCATCACTGATCTAAGGCGTGTTCATGCAGTCGGTAGTCATGCATGCCATTACGCTGTGTGGAGGTTTTTATCTCCCTGTAGTTCTCTCTCCCGCCCCCGCAAGAGTGAAGACTGGTTCCCTGTGGGCTCCTGTGTGTGTGTGTGTTCAGTGGGAGAATATGCATTTTTAAAACTCAACCCTGAGCTCACTGCTGTCCTGTTCCTTTCCTGCTGATTAGCCAAGGATACGGGGGATTATCAGGGCCGGGGGACAAAAATACAGCGAAGAATGAGGGAGGAAAAAAATGGAAGCATGGTGGTTTTAAAAGAAGGTTTCCTTTTGAAGACTTTGATGGGCGTGCGGCGCAAGGGACATGCATGTTGGAAGCCCTGTGGCAAAACCTTCGGCCAAAGACTCGAAACTGGAGCAAAAAACATGCAGTGACTCACAAGTAAAGGAAGAACCTTTGAATTCACAGTGCCAGAGCTGTATCCACTAGATTTATTATATAATGCTACAAATTATGTTGATGTGAATCCTGTAGCGACATCAACGTCATCTTACTCTGAATGATATTAATAGGCTGGGAAAAGTAATATTTAAAAAAACGGTATAATCGTAATCACATAACACAATAACACAACATTGGACCAACACTGATTGATTACATAACTGTTTAATTAGAAAGCATTAGTTTAAGTTTGATGCACCAAATAAAATACCAACAGTTTTTTATAGACTGGATGATATCCTCACTTACATATGCTACTTCCTCCCTCTCTTTTAAACTCTATTTTTTTTGTCTTATTTTTGTTCTGTATTAAGCACTTTTGTGTGTGACTCTGATTTCATGGCACAACAAAACTTTTGAATTTTACATGTATAGCAGTAATAAAACTGTATAAATATAATAACAGCAACTATATATACACTAGTACTGATAATAACTGTGATTATAAATAAATTGTTAGTTAGATACGTTTATTTCGAACATTTTAAAATAATTAAGTACAACTGACATATAAAACAACAAAACAAAATACCAAATATATTAATCATGTGTATATAAGTAAGTCCAATTTTATGCTCGAAAAGGAAGGAAATGAAAATGTACATGATCCTCCCTTTCCAGTTTATCCCGTTCATTTAAACAATTTTTTTAGTAACTGCTACACTGTAGCTTTATCTTATACACACACACACGTACACACTCACTACTGCTAATGCAGTACCCTTTTCTGTGGCAAAAAGAAACAATAAGACTATAAGACTTAAAATAAATATAATAGATCCACTTTAAGAACTCTGATATTTTTTTGGTCAGCGGTTCCTCCATTATAGTAACTTTATATCTAAACGTGAATTATGCTCTTTTAGTCGTGAATATTTAATGATGAACATTTAATAAATATTTCATATGACCTTCAATGTGTTGAACGGATGCATGTGCAGGCTTTTTAAAGTCTTAAAGTCTGTCTGTTTTCACCTTAAAGTTTTACCAGTGGATATAAGGTCTTTATGGTAAATGGTAAATGGCCTGTATTTGTATAGCGCTTTTCTAGTCCCTAAGGACCCCAAAGCGCTTTACACAACCTGTCATCCACCCATTCACACACACATTCACACACTGGTGATGGCAAGCTACAATGTAGCCACAGCCACCCTGGGGCGCACTGACAGAGGCGAGGCTGCCGGACACTGGCGCCACGGGCCCTCTGACCACCACCAGTAGGCAACGGGTGAAGTGTCTTGCCCAAGGACACAACGACCGAGACTGTCCAAGCCGGGGCTCGAACCGGCAACCTTCCGATTACAAGGCGAACTCCCAACTCTTGAGCCACGATCGCCCCTTTATGTCAGCCATGGTCTAAAATCAGCTAAAAATAAGTCTCATAGTTGAATTATCTAGTAGTGTCTGAATTTTCCAAAGAAGGGGGAATAATAGGGTGTAATTTTAAGAACGCTGAGTACTACTGGACTTTCGTGTAAAAAACAAAAAAAAGAAGAAAAAAAAAAGAAAAAGGCATGTCAGACCTTTAAACCACATCTAGAGGGGTCTTTAAAATTTAAAGCCACATTTCTGATATGCTTTAACTCACTGATAAAAAAAACCAAAAGAGGAAAGGTAAGTGAGTGGAAACATTGCACCATTCATGCTGTTTTAGTTGTTAGAAAGTCACTGCTGCATCACCTCTACAGAAAATATATTAGTTTCACAATTGAAGCATATCAGTTGTTATGGATGGGAATCAAGAATCGGTGGTGCATTATGTGTGGACACTATGAACATGCAAAGAACAAGAGTGCAATAGTGAAGCGCAAGCTGATTTCAGGACAGAAACAGCTGCATTATACTTAAAACACAATTTTCGCTCTTTGCAAGCATGTTCACATAAAGCATGCTAATGCTAAGCTAGCCAAGAACCGAGATTGATGATATAGGTGAGTGAATGCTGACCCCAGCCAAGCAATCAGACACTGAACTTAAATAGGTAACAACCCCCCACAAAAAAAAACAAAACAAAACAGTGATGGCAGGCTTGTAGCATCCATTTCATGTGTAAAAATTGGATGTGTCCTCATTAGGATAGGGACTTGTCTTACTGCGTAGTCTATAGGTTTGGATTGTTGTTGTAATGAATGTGTATGTAATGTATATTGTAATGACACTAACACTGATCACAAAAAGAGGGTAAAAGGTGGAGCCACTCTCAAAGTGGAGCCAATGTGAACCCAATTTGAATCGATAAAAGCATTAATATGTGACATCAATAATTGAATCAGCATTGCAAATTTTTCCATTACCCATCTACACCTGCAAAGTAAAAATTGTGGCGCAGAAATCTATGCTTACAAGCTAGTCGTCTGTTACCCACAATGTCGAAGAATTGGAAACCTGTGCCATGCGTTCTGATGCAACTGAAGTCAGACCAAGACATTTTATTTAAATGAAAAATATAGTGCGGAAATAATTACATTATTATGAATAAGGAAGGCAGAGGCTTACTTTTACACTAAAAAGCCTTTCTTGGCATATAGTGTATAGAGTAATGTTTAGTCAATTCAAGACTAGGTCTACACACAAAGAACAAACAGAGAATTAATAACATTTCCATTGAACCGTTTCCCAATGACAAATTTCCCTGCCTCCACACGGTATCAATAACACGAATTGCTTCTGAGGTCAATCCGTATTGTTTTGTCAAATGCACGTTTGAACAGACTGAGCTCATTTATCCTGCAGCCAAGACAAGCCGAGTATCCCATTTCTTGAATTCCATAGATGCAACCCTCTCAGTGGTCTCAGTCAATATGGATTTGATCAAATGTGATGCCTCTGCCGCTGCGATTAATCTCTGCCGCCTTTTTTTTTTTTTTCGGTCCCTGTCTGCCGCCCACTTACATCCCAGCATCCCTCTGAAGCCAGCAGACTGACAGCAACATAACTCACGAGGCTGCATTAAAAACACATTAGGCCAGCGGAAGAAATTAAGGTTGGACTTATCTGATAGAAAGTACCTGCTCCAGAATGAACTGAGTGCCAATGTCCTCATGCATCACCATCGCGTCTCTGTTGTGACTTATGGACTCACTGAATGCACTCCCAGGCACTTTTAGGGAGTCTAAGCTATATGAATATATTGAATTTATGATATCTCAAAGGACTACCCCGCTTTCTCTTTCCCTCTACATTTTTGTTCTTCTTCCAATGAAGAGTCAAAGAGATGGCACTGTTCAAAAGCAGAAGTGAAGACCAGAGCAAGGGCCTCATCAATTAGTCTTTCCTAACAGATAGTGATAGGTAAGATGTATGAAGCAACAGTAACAAATAGCAGAGACACAAATTAACTAAGACTAGACAAATCAGGAACCTTAAAATGTAAAAAAACAAAAAAAGTTTGTGGTTTGATGTTTGGTTACTGTTTTGGTCTACAAGATTTTGTCTTTTGTTCTGCTTTCCATATGAGCTTTTCTTGTCTGTTTTAATTAAATAACTTATTCTCTTTGCTTGTGTGTTTTTTCTGGTTTTACTTCATGTCTTCATCTCATTCTCTCTGGTGTGATTCTGCCTCTGCCCCACCTCTGCAGTCCTATACGATCTTTATCATTATTTATTATTATCATGTATTATTAGCTGACTATTTTATTTCTCAAATGGTTACTTAGACATATTCCTACCTGTTTATTACATTCCTCTCTGTGCCATTTCGGTATGCGGTTCTGGTTTATGTATGTATTTATTTATTTATTTATTATCAGTAGTAGTAGTAGTATTCCTGATATTCGAGCTTCAGTCTTTTACCTTTAGCTGGTTTTGCTTCCTGTCTTTGTCTTTGTGTCAAGTTTCAGGACCTCTTCACACTTCCTCATGCACACATGGAAAGTCAAAGGTTTCAAAGCAGCTTGCAGGGGAGCAGCAGCTGTATGTTTAAGCAGCTTATGTAGCACATGCTTCTCAAAAGGATGTACAGAAAGATAATGGTGAACTAGTATTTTAGGTCAGATGATCTGCTGAGATTGCAGACTGTTTCATTGCCAGCCGAAACTAAAGCATTAGTTTCAAAAATTTTAATTTTTCATAATTTTACAATGAATAAAACTTCATCCCAGTCTGCCACTCTAAAGTTTCTAAACCTAAGGGTACCTGCAAAGCTAACACGAGAAGCAAACAGGGAGAGAATATGAGAAGAGACAAAGAGAGAAGGAGAGAGAAAGAAAAAAAATGGGGCTTTGTTGTGTGAGGAGAGTGAATCACCTCTGGAGCAGTAATTTGATTTCATGTGGCTCATGGTGCTCTGCCGTGCAGAGGGAAGGTCGTAATGGCAGCCATCTACCATCCATTATTGCACTACTGGAGAGAAGTGTGATGTGTTCAGGGTGGATGATCACATCTCTGCCATGCTTGGCTTCAGTAAATTTCCACCTCTGTTATTCATTAGTCACAGTTCACAAAGATAAATGGTGAAATTTTGGTTGGCTTTAGGTTAACAGTGGACCACCACTTCTGTGTTCAGTATGTCAGAGGAACATACAGCCTGCTGGTTATACTTTTATTGAGGTTAAGCTGTTTACATCAACCTTTGTAACCATGAGACTGACTTTCCCTCCAGGACTGAATAAATGAATATTCTTCTTCTCTTTTGAATGTGCCATAGCAGGTTCCCCAAAGTAAAAAGAAAGAAAAAACAAAAATGGAGGTTGGAATAAAATTAGGATTGGTAAGTATGGCTGTGGCGTGGGTGTGGTCCTTGGCCAGCTGCAGAGGAGGGGTGACGCAGTGAGCTCCCGGGGCGGCGCAGGGGCGGGGTGAACAGGTGTGCTGGGATCTGACAGTGATTGTGTCTCTTTATATGTTGGCAGTGACAGACGGAGACGGAGGTGACAGCAGAGAAAGAGAGCGCGGGAGTATATGTGTCCACGTACAACCCCGAGTTTAATAAAAAGTTCTGCATTGTCAAAGTCGCTCCGGCTGGTATTTCTTGGGTCCACCGTTACACTGGTGCCGAAACCCAGTCGTGATGTCCGGTCCCCTGCCGGCTCCCCCTGCTCCCCCGGCGGCGCCGCCGCCCGCCCCGCCGCCCGCCCAGCCGCTGCAGATCTTGGGCCAGATGATGGTGGACATGGCGGCGATGGCGGCTCGTCAGGCGGCCACGCAGGACCAACAGTTGGCGTTGCTTCGCCTGCAATCGGAGCAGCAGACCGCGGCTCTGGGGCAGCTGCTGGGGAATGCGGCCGCGCCGGCTCCCGCCCCTCCGCTGTCGGTCACGTTGCACCGGATGCGGGATGGGGAGGACCCGCTGGTTTTCGTCGTGGCTTTCCAGGCCACGGCGGTGGCCTGTCGTTGGCCGGAGGAGGAGTGGGCCGCCCGGCTGCTGCCGCTTCTGTCGGGTGAGGCCCAGACGGCGGCGCTGAGCCTGCCCCCCGGCTCGCGGGGGGTGTTCGAGGACGTGTGCCAGGCGGTGCTGGATCGTTTGGGGCTCTCCCCAGAGGATTACCGCCGTCAGTTCCGGGCCAGCAGGATGTCGGGGGGGGAGCGGCCGTTTGCCTGGGCTCGGCAGCTGGAGGATGCGGCAGCAAGGTGGCTGCGACCGGGCCCCTCGGCTGGGGAGACGCGGATGCTGAACATGGTCGTCCTCGAGCAGTTCGTGGGAGGCCTGCCCGAGGCGACGGCTCGTTGGGTTCGCTGCCACCGCCCGGCGGATTTGACGGTGGCGGTGACGCTGGCAGAGGACCATCTGGCGGCCGACCCGGTACCGGGCCGTGAGGAGCCGCGGCGGGGCGCCCGTGTTCCGCCGCCCAGGCCACCGGCGGCGGCGTCGCAGAGGAGAGGCGGCGGCCCTGCGGGAACGGAGCAGGCAGCAGGGTGGAGCCCCAGGAACCCGTTCCGGCCGCTGCTTCCCGCCGGAACCCCGGCGGCCGCCGAGGTTGCCCCGGAGCCACGGGGAGCCGCACAGACGCCGGGGCCGGACTGTTGGAAGTGTGGGCGGCCGGGGCACCTGCGCCGAGACTGTCCGCTCATGGAGGTGGGGCAGGTGTTCCGCGTTGCCGGCGCTCCAGCGCCCGCCCCCGGTCCAGGAGTGACGTACCGCGTGCCGGTAAGGTGTCAAGGGGGTATTCGCCATGCTTTGGTGGACACGGGCTGCACGCAGACTCTGGTCCACCAAAGTTTGGTTCGCCCCGGGGCATTGTTGGAGGCTGACTGGGTGGAGGTTAAATGTGTGCACGGGGATATTCACAAGTACCCAGTAGTGTCACTGTTGCTGAAATTCAGGGGCAAAACGCATAGAGTGAAGGCGGCGGTTAGCCCGCGCCTGTCGCATCCCCTTATTTTGGGTACGAATTGGCCGGGGTTCCACAGCTTACTGGGGCAGTACGCGGGGATGCGATCGCGGTCTGTAAATTCGTGTGACGTTTGCGCGGCGCTCGGCGGTGACGCGGGGTCGACCGACGCTGACTCTGGGGGGGAGGAGGAGGCGGGGACTTCCACGGAAGCCCCGCCGCCTCCCGTTGTGTACCCCACGGAAGATTTTCCACTAGAGCAGTCTCGGGACGACACCCTACGCTCAGCCTATGACCAAGTGATGGATATTGATGGTCGCTCGGTGCGCCCCGACGCTGCGCGAACGTACCCTCATTTCCAATTGCGGAACGATCGGCTTTATAGAGTGAGCCGTGACACTCACACTAATGAAATCCGCACACAGTTATTGGTGCCGCAAAGCCGCCGGGAAATGATTTTCCAGGCGGCTCATTCGAACCCCATGGCAGGGCACTTGGGTGGCGAGAAAACTCTGGAGCGCATAACGGCCCGATTCTATTGGCCGGGCATTTGGGCCGACGTGCGCCGCTGGTGTGCGTCGTGCCCCGAATGCCAGCTGGTTAACCAGCCGGCCGTGCCAAAGGCGCCGTTGCGCCCATTACCGCTGATGGAGATCCCGTTTGAGCGTATTGGCATGGATCTCATCGGGCCATTGCACCGGAGTGCACGCGGCTATCGCTTTGTGCTGGTCCTGGTGGACTACGCAATGCGGTACCCGGAAGCAGTGCCGCTACGCACCATTTCAGCGAAGAGCGTGGCGCAGGCACTGTTTCAGGTCATCTCCCGAGTCGGTATTCCGAAAGAAATACTGACTGACCAGGGCACATCGTTCATGTCGCGCACATTGCGGGAACTGTACGAATTACTGGGTATTAAATCTATTCGGACCAGCGTCTACCACCCTCAGACTGATGGGTTGGTGGATAGGCTGAATAAGACTTTAAAATCCATGATTCGTAAGTTCATTCGCGAGGATGAACGCAATTGGGATCGCTGGTTAGACCCTCTGTTGTTTGCAGTGCGGGAGGTGCCCCAGGCCTCCACGGGATTTTCTCCCTTCGAGCTGTTATACGGCAGGAAGCCGCGGGGGGTGCTCGACCTGATTAAGGAAAACTGGGAGGAAGGTCCGAGCCCTGCGAAAAGTGAAATTCAGTACGTGCTGGACCTGCGAGCAAAGCTGCACACACTGGGGAGGCTCTCACGGGAGAATTTGCTCCAGGCCCAGCAGCGGCAGCGACGTCTGTACGACAGAGGGGCTAGACTCAGGCAATTTTCACCGGGAGATAAGGTGCTTGTGTTACTTCCTTCTTCCAGCTCTAAATTGCTCGCCAAGTGGCAAGGACCCTTCGTGGTCACACAGCGAGTGGGGGACGTTGATTATGAAGTGGTACGGTCGGACAGGGGCGGGGCCACGCAGATTTACCACCTCAACCTCCTCAAAGCCTGGAGGGAGGCGGAGACCGCTTCTCTAGTGAGCTTGGTAAGAGGGAGAGATGAGTTGGGGCCGGAGGCGCCAAAGTCTAGCATCCCCGCCTCCCTCCATTGCAGTGACCATCTCACACAGGCCCAGAGGGCGGATGTTGCTGCATTGCAACAGCGCTTTGCCGACGTGTTCTCCCCCTTGCCCGGCCGTACTTCTCTCATAGAGCACCATTTTGAGACGCGGCCTGGCGCGACGGTGCGTTCACGGCCCTACAGGCTGCCGGAACATAGAAGGCAAATTGTTTTCCGGGAATTGAAGGAAATGCTGAGGCTGGGAGTAATAGAAGAATCACACAGTGCTTGGTGTAGCCCCATCGTCCTTGTAGTAAAGAAGGATGGGTCTATACGGTTCTGTGTCGATTATCGCAGAGTGAATGAGGTGTCACGTTTTGATGCTTATCCCATGCCTCGGGTCGACGAGCTCCTGGACCGGTTGGGCACCGCTCGCTTTTTTACGACTCTGGATTTAACCAAGGGCTACTGGCAGATTCCCTTGTCTCCAGAGTCCTGGGAAAAGACGGCCTTCTCCACTCCGTATGGGTTGTACCAATTCGTGACGCTTCCGTTCGGCTTGTTCGGCGCCCCTGCCACTTTTCAGCGCCTCATGGACCGGGTGCTGCGGCCCCACGCTGCCTATGCTGCCGCCTACCTAGACGACGTCATCATTTACAGTGACACGTGGGCGGGGCATGTGCGGTGTGTGGCCGCGGTGCTGGAGTCCCTGAGGCAGGCGGGGCTCACGGCCAACCCGAAGAAGTGTGCGGTTGGACGGAGGGAGGTACAGTATTTGGGGTACCACTTGGGGAGCGGGCAGGTGCGACCTCAAGTGGAGAAGACGGCGGCGATTGCATCCTGCCCGCGTCCCAAGACGAAAAAAGAGGTGAGACGGTTTCTGGGGCTGGCCGGCTATTACCGGCGGTTCGTCCCAGGGTTCGCGGACCTGACCAGCCCCCTGACTGATCTCACCCGCAAGGGTGCCCCAGATCTGGTCCAGTGGACGGAGCGGTGCCAGGCGGCGTTTGTGCAGGTGAAACGGGCTCTCTGTGGAGAGCCGCTGCTGTTCACACCTAACTTCTCCCTCCCTTTTTGTCTGCAGACTGACGCCTCGAGCAGAGGGCTGGGGGCCGTTTTGTCCCAGCAGGTGGGGGGAGTTGACCGGCCGGTCGCTTACATCAGCCGGAAGCTCACGGACCGCGAGTCACGGTACAGCACCGTGGAGAAGGAGTGCCTGGCAATCCGGTGGGCGGTCGACTCCCTTCGCTACTACCTCCTGGGCCGCCCGTTCACCCTCTGCTCGGACCACGCCCCGCTGCAGTGGCTCCACCGCATGAAGGATGCCAACGCCCGGATCACTCGGTGGTATCTGGCCATGCAGCCCTTTAAGTTCAAGGTGATCCATAGGCCGGGCGCGCAGATGGTCGTGGCCGATTTCCTCTCTCGCTCGCGGGGGGGGGAGTAGGTTCGGCCGGATGGGCCCCGGCCTCAGTCGGGCGGTGGGGATGTGTGGCGTGGGTGTGGTCCTTGGCCAGCTGCAGAGGAGGGGTGACGCAGTGAGCTCCCGGGGCGGCGCAGGGGCGGGGTGAACAGGTGTGCTGGGATCTGACAGTGATTGTGTCTCTTTATATGTTGGCAGTGACAGACGGAGACGGAGGTGACAGCAGAGAAAGAGAGCGCAGGAGTATATGTGTCCACGTACAACCCCAAGTTTAATAAAAAGTTCTGCATTGTCAAAGTCGCTCCGGCTGGTATTTCTTGGGTCCACCGTTACAATGGCTTATAGGACTCATAAGCATAACGGAGTTCTTTAAATCAAATGAATGTGACCTTTTTATTAACTTTTCCCAGAAGACTTTTTTTGTAAAAATAAAAGAACTAAACTGGAACTAAACGATGAATGAAACACATGAATGAAACACTCCCTCGTATGAGGGAGATCGCAACACAGGACCAAGGGAAATGCTGACATAAATGCACAGGAGGATAACGAGGGAATTGAGAACACACGGGAAACACAGCTGACACAAATTAACATGACGCCACTGGGGAAGCACACCGAACATGAAAACACAAGACTTTCACAATAAAACAGGAAACTGTGGAACATGGCACAGGAACGGCAGACGAGAGGGAAAGAGGGACATGAGGGTGAGAGGAGACATGACAGGGTGAGGAAACAGAATGGAGCAAAGATGTAAACAAGAGTCAAGGGCTCATACAACATATATAAACACAGACACACAGACGGTGAAGACACAAGGGGAAAATACTAAATAATCAATGAACTAAACAAAACAGCCCATAGCAACCAGAGAGCATTTAGGGGCGGAGAGGAGGATCTTACTGTCATTGTTGTTGGCACATTTCAGGAGGACACTGCTAATAAAGTTACACAATTACAGAGTGAATTTGTGTTTATTATTATATTTACAAAATACCACAGTTTTTATCTTGGTCGTTTCATTTTATTTTGTTGTATTTATCCACGACACCTTAAAGGCCGGTCTGTGAAAATATTGTCTGATATTAAACCGGTCCGTGGTGCAAAAATTCTTGGTGACCGCTGAATTAAAAGGTACAAGCTGCTAAAGATAGTGTGAATATCCTGTTTTCCAGTTTTAAGCACAAACAGCTCCCATTCTATTTTATTAGAGCAGAGATGTTTATCTTGAAGGCGTGGTACAAAGAACCAACCTATCTGCATGGGTTGATGTCTTTTTGTTTAACCATTAAACTGTTAATCATACTTTAGTTGATGAGCCTCAGTAAAAAAAAAATGGCACTGCCACAGTTGGACTGAATGAGCATTCTGGCCAAGACAACAGGACAGCTTACAAATTTCCTGTGTCTATTAGGAGGTATTGACTTTGTCTCTCTGAGTGCTGTAAGCTGTGATTGCAAATGACACATTGTTACACTGGTTTTGTTCTAAGATGCCAAGCACAATTCTGCCACTTGCTATTTATTCCGCCCAACAAAAGGCTAATGAGGACATGATAAACAAATACAACAAACAGACCATGTAATTAAGTGACTACTTAATCCAGCCAAAACCTCACACATCCACGAGACGGACAACAACCCCGTCTCCCCAGTCTCCCTGCTTCTCCTGTTTATCTTAAATACACCACACACTGGCATAATCCCACCTACAAACACCCAGTTTCTCCACTGAGGAATTGTTTCATTGCATTACATAAGTGTACAAGCCTTGTGGGAAATTCAGTGTTTGCAGCTAGTCAGCTCCTATGGCAACATTTGAATATGTGAGCTGGGCTCAGACATATTCAGTGATATATACTAGGGAGCTATAGTTTGTAAATTCTGCTTTTTATATTACATGTGCAGGTTCATACTCTGCTGCTCCAAGTTCACAGTGCTGCAGTGACTTTTTGAAGAGGCAAAAAGAAAAGAGAAACAGTCCTCACTGAATTTACGTTTCAAAAACGGAGAATAAAAAGGATGTATGACAGAAAAGAAGTGTTGGATCATCCTGAATAGCATACATTTCTCCCCTAACCTGTCTCCACTCTAATTTTTCCCCTGTTCCCCCACTACTGCACACTTCCATCTTTTCTAATCAGAGCTCTGGCTCGTACTGTACATGTTCACATATTCCTGCCATGACCCGTCAGTGTATTAACTGATTAAAATAGATTGATTTTCTGCCAGTAAATGCAGCCGGAGTAGGCTAAAACCTTGCCTTTGATAAATGGGTTTCAGAGTTATCAGAGTGGATGAGTCGATGTGCAGATCAATGGTGAAATGTAACAAGGTCGTTTCTGCTGAAGATAAAGCATTTGTTATGCAGATTCATCCAAAGGGCCCACACAGTGGGTCCCATTCTACATCTACAACAACTTTTGAAAATAATTACAGTAAGTATTTATCCCAGATCTGTTACTTCAGTATAATATATTTGACTTTAACAGAGTACATTTTACTGCATTACTCTTTGTAATACTAGTTACTCTTCAAAGGTCATTATTATAATAAAGTAGTAACTAGAGATGCACCAATCCGATATTACGTATCGGTATCAGTCCGATACTGACCTAAATTACTGGATCGGATATTGGAGAGAAGTAAAAAATTTAATCCGATCCATTAAATTTCATGAAAGCATTTTACAAAGCTTGCGATATGGCGTAACTCAGCTCATGACCTTAGCACTCAGAGCAGTATGCGTCACGTGATAGAGCTAGTGTTGTGCGCATCGATATTGCAATATCAATTTTTCCGATACCACTAATTTATGTTCAAGAATCGATTCTCTTATTAAAATATCAATATTTTAGTACTTTGGGGTAAATTTGTAGTTTTTCATTAACAGGAACATAGTGGAAAGAAACTAGATCATTCTGATCGTCTAAATTGGAAGGAACTACTTCCTCTCCCGCCTTTCATAGTCATATGCAAAATATGGCTGACCAGTTGAGCCGGGGAAGCCCCGAGGTCTTCTTTAACCGCGCTGCGCAATCCCAGCAAAACCCACGGAAGACGGTCCACCCAGTTACCACCTGTTAAGGAAGCCTGGAGCACGGCCTTGAGTGACCGGTGAAACAGTTCGCACATCCCATTAGCTTGCGGGTGGTATGCTGTGGTGCGGTGGACCTTGACCCCCAGGCTGCCAGCCATGGTAGACCAAATCTCAGAAACGAACTGGGGGCCCCTGTCCGAGGTAATGTCAGCAGGGGGACCGAAACGCGAAACCCTCGTGAAAAAATCCCCTGGCCACTGCCTCCGCTGTCGTGGACACCAAAGGCACTGCCTCTGGCCACCTGGTCGTGCGGTCCACCACAGTTAAAGTGTGCGTGCAACCCTGTGACTGCAGCAAGGGACCAACCAGACCCACATGTATGTGATCGAAACGCCTACTGGGGACGCGGAAAGGTTCGAGCGGTGCCTGTGTGTGCCTGTGGATCTTCGAGCATTGGCATTGGATACAAGCCGCTGCCCAGTCTTTCACCGGTTCACGAAGGCCCATCCAAATGAACCTGCCACTGACCAGCTTGACCGAGACCCAGACGCCCGGATGAGAGAGGGCATGTACCGAGTCGAAAACATGACGACGCCATGAAATGGGGACGTTGCAAAGCAGGCGCGGACCACCGGCCCACACAGGCGTGTCCTCCAGCACGAGGCCTGTTTTTTCTGACTGAAGGGCAAGGACATCCGGGTCAGCACGTTGCTCAATGGTCATGGCAGCGTAGTCTACACCAATATACATGGGGGAAACCAAAGCACGGGACAGACAGTCAGCGACTTGATTGAACTTACCAGCCACATGCTGAATGGTGCGCTGCTGGTGTGTGCTCCATGGGACTGACTGCTACGTCGGATGCATCGGTGGTCAACGCAATCTCCTCCAAATGGAATGGGTGGGTCAGCAGGGTGGCATTAGCCAGCACAGACTTGGCAGTGGAAAATGCCTGGATGCATTCTGGGAGCCAGTCAACAGGATCTTTGGCTTTTTTACATTTCAAGGCAGCGTAGAGCGGCTGCAGCAGGTGGGCAGCTCTGGGGAGAAAGGGGTTGTAAAAATTGATCATCCCCAAGAACTCCTGCAACGCTTTAACTGACGTGGGATGCGTAAAGGCCGAAACGGCTTGGACCCTGTCTGAGAATGGGACCACACTATCAGCGGAAATGCGGTGCCTGAGGAAATCCAGGACAGGCAATCTGAACTAGCACTTGGAGGGGTTGATGATCAGGCCGTGCTCTGCCAAACGCTGAAAAACCTGGCGGAGATGGGACTCGTGCTAGCTCACCGAGCAGCTGGCCACCAATATATCGAGGTCCAGGTACATGAAAACGAAAGGCAGCCCGCGCAAGACGGAGTCCGTCAGCTGCTGAAAGGTCTGGCAGCACCTTTCAGGCCCAACGGCATGCGCAAAAACTCGAACAAGCCAAATGGGGTAAAGACAGTGGTTTTAGGAACATCTTCGGTGTGCACGGGAACCTGGTGATAACCCCGCACCAAGTCAATTTTAGAAAAAATCGAGGTCCCGGCGAGATGGGCAGAAAAATCCTGAATGTGAGGGATGGGGTAACGATCGTTCTCTGTGTTGTTATTTAAACGGCAAAAATCTCCGCATGGCTGCCACCGACCGTCCGATCTGGGCACCATGTGAAGCGGACAGGCACTGATTGAGCGCTGTACAATGCCAAGCTGCTCCATGGCTGCAAACTCTTCCCGAGCGACGGACAGCTTCGCGGGGTTGAGGCAGCGCGCCGGGGGCCTGACTGTGGGAATAGAATGCTCAACCCCATGCTTCATTACCGTGTTAAAGAAATTGGGGACAGACAGTGATGGAAACTCCATAAGCAAACGCTGAAAAGCATCCCCGGAGGTCACTACATTAGCCCAAATCAGGGGCTCGGCAGCCCGAGTAAAACAGGGTAGTGAAGAAAACGGGAGAGCATCAATTAAACGTCTGTGAGCAACATCAACTAGCAGTCCATGGGCACACAGAAAATCAGCGCCCAAGATAGGCACTGAGCTTGCAGCAACAACAAAGTTCCACTGGAAATCCCGGCCATGGAAACAAACAGTCACCAACCTTTCTCCAAACAATGTGATGGGAGAACCATTAGCTGCAACAAGCTGTGGCTAGCTGCCAGCCTGTTGGTGGCGGCCGGAGAAGGGAGGCTCTTCTGTGAGCCGGAGTCCACCAGAAAACACCTCCTAACGTCCGCGGCCGCTACGGCAGCCTGGCGGGTCCGTTTCCCTGGGCCGAAAAAGAGAAACGTGGCAGACAACGATGCGCCCTGGCACCAAAACGCTGATGGTAGAAGCAGAGGCTCTTCTCGCGGTGCCGTCGCGTAGCGATCCCTGCCGTCGGTGAAGGATCCGACGCTCCGGGGTAGGCAGGTGGAGATTTCGCCGGCGGGTTCGTAGCCAGGGCGTGCATGTCAAAAGTGTGGGTAGCGAGAAGAATCTGATCCGCTTCCTCAGCCAGGGCGAGGTAATCCCTTGCAGCCAGAGAGTTGACGAGGCCGGCTCTCACGGCAGCCAGCTGTCGGAGGAAGAGGTGGGCGAAGAGGAATCCTCCATCATACGGTCCGAGTAAGGACAACATGAGCTCCAGAGCCGTGCCACCACCCAGGCCTGTGAGGGAGAGAAGCTTTTCGGCTCGCTCCACGTCAGAGAGGGCATAGCGCTGCAGAAGCAGCGGGCATAGCGCTGCAGAAGCAGCCCCTTGCCCCTTAAGGGCAACGTATTTCCCTTGGACCCACCCTCCTCCGAACTGAGCCGGCAGCTTCAGTGCCACAGCAAACGCAGCTGCAGCAGGAGGCGGAGGACCGACGGCCGCAGATGCATCCAGAGCGGAGCCGGCATCATCCTCGACCTGTGGCATGTTCGAGTCTGGGGTCACCAATGTGGAGGTAAACAGACAACACGGAGCTATTAGCTCTCACTCCACTACTTTATTTCTCTTCTCCATCAACTCAACACATCGCGCCACAAAACACATCAACATACTTCCTCAATACTGGGTGTGAGTGGAGCCCTCTTGTGGTCTGCCACAATACCCTAGTAAGCTATAGTACTTTTTCCTTTGGGAAGGTCTGCAATTCTGTTGAAGAAAGATGTTGAATCTATTTAATTATTATGGAAAAATAATTGATTTCTGTGGAATTTTGTTATACGTGCATTAAATTAAAGCTGATTACATCGACTGAGCATCACAAGGCGGAGGGTGGGTGGTGGTTCCCTATATTTTTTTGCTGGGACTTGGCAACCCTATTAGTTAAGTTGCTTATATTTCCGCTAAGTACTCTTTAAAATACCATAATAGGGATGATGGTGTAGGTTTAAGTTCATTAGATTGATCAGTATTGCTGAACTATGAAATATTTTGGGTGCAGTGTATTTTTTTTTTAAACATACAGGTACAACAGAACAGGTTTTGTGTTTTTCTTTTAAAATTTCAGTATGAACTTATACAAAATGCAGCAAGATATTTAAAAAAACAGATTTATTGATTACAAAAATACACTATATCGGATTCACATCAGCATCAGCAGATATCCAAATTTATGATATTGGTATCGATATCGGACATAAAAAAGTGGTATCGCGCCATCTCCAGTGGTAACCATGTGTTGCTACTTACATATTTTAGGCAATTTATTACAATTTATTAAAGTAGAACAACATATAAGCCACAATAATTTTTCTAAAGAATAATTTTTTATACTTTAAATACATTTTGACAATATATTACTCTTACTTTTACTTCAGTAGTACTTTTGCACTGTACTGTATACTTCTTTGATCACAGTGTACATACTACCACTACAGCCTGACCCATGGCTTCTCAAAAAGTGAAAAAAAAATCTATGTATTAATTGTGTTTCTGTATAGAGTAAGCTTACTTTGATTAATTAAAAAAAAAACTTTCCACTTTGTTTCCCTAATCGTAAAGCAGTGAAAATGGTGTGGTATAACATCCTCTATACTTAAGTAACATCAAGAACCACAAAACATAATATGTGAAAAACAAACATCAACTTCTAAATTCACCTTATGTATGCAGGTCATTTAAACTTCAAACTCACAAAGAAAACCTTGTATCCATGAGCTAAAATTATAATAACAGGTGCAGGGGCTGGGATATCTGGCATGCAATCAGGAGGTAGCTGCTTTGAAGCCAGCAGTGGCACATTATTTAGGACATACATGATTAAGATATTTATATCACAGCCATTTGCATAATGCATTATGTATGATATTAAAGAACTACTGGTAATTTCAAGACTGGATTAGTCTATTTCATATCAATCATAACATTGTATTAATCGGAAATGGCTCTGACATCATCTCTACTTCTGCTACTTTTGCCCACACTGTAAGATTATCAGACATGGATTTGTACGTAATGTCACTTCCAAAGATAAACACACGTTTTACAATAGCATATTTAGATTGTAAGCACCAACACATATGCTAATGCCAGCAGGCTCTTACCCCCAGGAATCCCGTCGTGGTGATCCAGGTTTTTTTTCTTTTTTGGTTGCTATTAGTTTTATGTTCCTCGTTTCATTTAAAAACATTAAATGCCTCTTAGACTGGTGTTGTATAAATAACATATTAGCATAGTCAGAAATCTTAATGAAGCAACTTGTTGTACTATTCTATTACAGTACCACATTTAAACCTACTGAGCTCTTTAGAACGACCAGTTCACTCACTTCACTGCAAAGTCAGACTGTGTGACTAGGTTTTTGATTTCTTCACCTGTGGCAACAGGACTGAAACCATCTGAATTCAAAGATTACCAACTGCAATCCATATGTAGTGTAGAGACAACACACTGATTTGCTGTTTTTAATATTCTTCACTTAGCCAATGTTTCTAATTAACCTACAATCAGAAAGTGATTTGATTTTGGTATTTTTATTTTGAAATAAATAAATGAAATACACACTGAATTGCAACTCAAAAAACCCTCAACTTTATAGCTGGTGATGAAACAAAACATGAACTGACAATGAAGAACTGGAAACAGAAACACACAGGCACAATCTGAGGGTACAATGCGACACTGACACATCTATGGGCTCAAAATGTGGTCATAAATATTTTGTACGTGTAAAAACGATTTGTATGTGCAAAAAAGATTTGTGTGTGTAAAAAAGATTTGTGTGTGCGTAAAAAAGATTTGTATGTGTAAAAAGAATTTGTGTGTGCGTAAAAAAGATTTGTATGTGTAAAAAAGATTTGTGTGTGCGTAAAAAAGATTTGTGTGTGCGTAAAAAAGATTTGTATGTGTAAAAAAGATTTGTGTGTGCGTAAAAAAGATTTGTATGTGTAAAAAAGATTTGTGTGTGCGTAAAAAAGATTTGTGTGTGGACTTAGAAAAAAAAACCCTGCAAGTTACAAGTACGGATTTTGACCCTATTTTTCTTCCTTTCATCTGATTGGTCAATGTCATGTCAATCACAAATGTAACAATCCAATCAGAGAACAGATGGGTTTGGCTGTCGAGGGGCGCTTTTTTTGAACTGCAGGTCTTTGAAGGGAATAAATCCCCATTTACATGCCAACCCAGCGTTTTCCTTCATCACCACGAAGGAAAACAGTCTGTGGTCGTCCGAGTTTGGTGATTTTTGTGTCACAGGTCTACGTGTTTAATACAGGGACTTCCACAGCCTTTTCAACAGCGCTGCGGACCGCGGGGTGGGGGCGGGCAGTGTTTTGGAAATGACAGTCTTCATTACAAAGCTTTCTTCGTTATGAATTAGCATACATGTTTTTATTGAACATTTGAAGAACCAGCAAAAAAAACAAACTCTTGTAGAGGACATAAAGTCAGAGATAGAAAAGACAAGGAGCAGGTGCATCTAGTACAGGTAGACCTGCTGCAAAAACCCACAGAGCCCAGCAGCCAGCGCAACAAATTCTGGATCCTTTGCTTTTAGTTAGCAGTTAGCATTAGCAGCACATCCTGCATCCGATGTGAAAGGTCTTTTATGCTGCGCACTGTGACTCACAGCAATGGTCCTGGGTCAGCCCTGACTTTGTGTTAAACTAATCCTAAAGTAATAATGGTATTTCTAACCACTGATATACCACAACTTTATCCTTTCAACAGCTGCTGAAAGTAAGGGGACCTAGCTGCTATCGGATATTTATATAGCGATCCTCCAGCTTCAAACTGTATCACCCTTCAAGGACCTGCAGTTCAAAAAAGCGCCCCTCCGACAGCCAAACCCATCTGTTCTCTGATTGGATTGTTACATTTGTGATTGACATGACATTGACCAATCAGATGAAAGGAAGAAAAATAGGGTCAAAATCCGTACTTGTAACTTGCAGGGTTTTTTTTTCTAAGTCCACACACAAATCTTTTTTACGTACACACAGATCTTTTTTACACATACAAATCTTTTTTACGTACACACAGATCTTTTTTACACATACAAATATTTTTTACGCATACAAATCTTTTTTACAAGTACAAAATATTTATGACCACATTTTGAGCCCATAGCTAGTGAGGAAAAAAGACACGGCGATTTACTGAAACGAGGTATGGAAAAAAAGTAATATAAACGGAGAGTTGGCACTTGCTGCAAAAGATTGTTTTATTGTATGTGTACTGCTAAGACAAGTAACTAGCTGGTTCCTTTTACATTGTCTGGTAGACGAAGGTCGGGAGTTAGAGAGGACGCCATTTCATCATTCCTGCGCCATTCCTGCTCCGCCTTTCTTTTCTGAGATCGGTGAGCAAAGTATTTTACTAGTTCATTGTTTATCTGTGCTTTTCATGAGTTCTTTGCAAGCAAAATGTTCCAGTGTTCATTGGATAATTGTTTAAAAATATTTTGTGGAAAACCTTATTCAATTTACTGAAAAACAGCATTTGAAGCAAATGCACAGATTGTGTGTTTTACTGTCTATTTTCAATTTGTAACATGGGTAACGTTGCAAATAATACATTTTAGGTGATAGGACTGTGAACTGTGATTATATAAGGAACTTAATATGTCCTATGACACTGTCATTGACAGGTCAGGTTTTTTTTTTTTGTTTCCCTTTGTATCTTCCTTTTGATGCATTGCAACGGATCCTGTAATCAATGGCGAGCCAACCCCGTTGAAGGACCAACTGACTTTGTTCTGTGCTGCACAGCAGAGTGTGGTAGGCCAGCTGCAACAAAACAGAAACAACCACGCCACTTTGAACTTGTTGTTCCCCTTCTTCACACACATCCCCTGGACTTACGGACGGTTTATTTTAAGGACTTTTTACGGACTCTATACATCCCACAAACAGGAAGGGAAGTGGGTGTGGGCGGTTGGATCTATTTCTCCAGCTGAATAATTGTTGCAATTTGTTAACAAAGTCTATGAAGATACAAACAAGTGTTGTCATTTGGATCTTGGTAATTGAGATTGTGGTTCATTTTGAATGTGAACTTTGTACATCTAGAAGGGTGCACCCATGTAAGGTTTCTTTTTTTAAAGTGATTACTGTGATTGTGCCACAGGGTTGTCACTGAGGAAAATACTGGTACCAAAAAGAGACACTTTTATTTGTAATGTTTTGTATGTTTGTCATATCTTCTTTTTTGTTTTCTGGGTGAAAAGAAAAATACAAAGCCGGGAATTTTTCAAAACTCACAGTTGCCTGAGTCTCATTCAGTTTGCCTCTCCTCTACGTCCAAATCGTTGAGCTCTTTTGCATCAAATTTGGGTGAAGTACCTTTTGATCTTGGAGTATTTGAAACACATCAGTGTTACACTATACTAAACACAAGACACAACCTAAGAACTAATCCCTAACCAAGAATAACTGAAACATAGATTCATAATAATAATCCACAAAGTACCAGAGAATCAGAAAATAATCCATAATGCTAAAAATAAACCAAAACATAATAAACTCAAAATGCTGGGTCAAAATGACCCAGAACTGTGACAATTTGAAAGATTTGTTAATCTATAAGATTAAAAAAAGAGTGACAGCACTTGGGCAAATGTTATAATTTAATATCCTTTTTCTTTCTGTTGTTTACCTGATATCTGTACACTTACATTCAAATGACTGTGGGGGAAACCGTTTCTGGCTAAAATAGCCTAACTGGTTTCTCTTCATGTCAGAGGTTATATGTCTTAAGAACCTTGGTACCCCATTGTGACACAGTTACACACACGAATTTACCCCATGCTCAGTAGTATGCTTCAACAACAAGGTCAATAACAAGTCATCAAGTCCCCTGCCCCTCATGTCAAGAGGCAGGTCAGACTTGTCTCACTAAAGATTAATATCCCACATGAAACTGTTCTTGGTTATCTACTTTCACCTGGAGGAAAAACCAGAGGAAAAATGTATCTTGAATATTGGTTTGTGGAAAAAGGAAGTAGGTTCAGGTGATCAATAACTACTTATTTCTCTACAGAGTGCAGTGTGGTGTGCATCTGTATTGGTAGAACTGAAATTAGCAATCAAGTGGCACGAGAAAAGCAATAGGAGAGTATCTGCAGCATACTACAGGTGAGTATTTCAGTGCATGTTCATGCTGATGACATTACATATTCAAGTGGTGCATGCTGCAGCATTAACAGTGACAGCACAGTTTCTCTTTCTAAACAAATGATTACCTCATCAGCTGTCATTAGAGAATCAGTGATGGTCAATAAAACACTCATGTTCAGGGCAATAATCTGCAATAACAGGAAAATATTTCAGTAAACACTGTTTACTGAGTAAACGTGATCAAGCCACTGAAGTTGCTTTTAGTGTCATGATACACCCTTTTATGTACTGAATGCAAATAAACTGTTTTGTCACTACACAGGAATGTTACTCAGTTCACCATTTTATTCCACAAATATCTCCCAACACTTTGATGAATGACACATTTAGTGAAAAATGTCCACCAGCTAGCTTAATGGTTACCATCAATTAACATGAATCAAATCCAGGAAAACTAAATACCTGACTTAAATTTTAAAAGTATTAAAACATTATTACATGCACACGACAAAGAGACCTAATGTATTTTTACATGCTAAATAAACATGAGTATGTTATATGATGTCATAACTGATGTCATTTAATATCCAATGTGTATCTGACTAGTTGCAGGTGGGTGCTGACTTCATAGTTGTGTGATGATGCAGCTATTGCAGAGTTTATTTCTGGAAAAATAAGTTCATGGTTTATGATATGTGTTCATATCTTAATTTTATTTTGTAATTTCTTGTAATTTCTTTGTCAGTTTTTCTTGCTCTCTATTAGTTTTCCTTTTTTGATTCCCTAACCTCATTAGTATGACCTGTGTTTCCAATCAGCCAATGACTTTTTGAACACATTCCCTTTATTCCCCGACAGATCTACTTGTTTTCTTCTCATTTAAGTATTGATTTTATATCTTTGTTTCAATGTCATCCTAGTTGCTTTAGTGTGTGATCTTTTAGATTTCACATGTTGCCTATTCCTCCACTGGTTTGCTTGGTTAATTGACTGCTTGCTAGAGTATCACCTCAACCATGAGTGATCTGAAACTTGAACTTTCATTCTGTTTATGCTTGGGCCCTTTTCACTGAGACTTCAGCTGTCACTTTCCAGTTAATATTCCACTTTTTCAATGTTGTTAAATGCTACGAGGTACTTTCTGTGGGGTGAAAATCTGCCAGCACCAATTTAGAAAAGCTTAAAGAGCAATGTTCTGTACTTTGATGGGGAACAAGACCTCATGCACGATTACTGCCTCAGCCTTGATGCGGTGTATGCCATGTGGGATTAGAGGTCTGGGGCCACCACATAACTGTACGGATAACCATGCACTGGCTGACACACAAATAATCATACAGTGTGGTGTCTCGGGCATTCCAAGTACGCAGATCACTGCTTTCCAGCATGAGATTGTTAAACTGTTTGGGGATTGTGCAGGGCTTCCTCGGTGTGGGTGCCACTAATAGACAATAATGCAATGTTGCTTTCGTGAACCATCACAGTGGATTGTAAACCACAACCAGGCTGGATCAATACTGGACATGAAGTCTTGTTACAGCTCTTGGAAAGAGCTGAAACAGTGTCCCAAGAAACAGGTTTGGTTGTGGAGGTGATTGACGTGATTGACGTGATGTTGTTTTTGATGAAACGTCAGTAGAAATTCTCAAATACCAGAAAGTATTGCAGCAATTTCTGTGTGGAGGGAGTTAACCAGTCTGCTACGACCTTCAGCTTCTCAGGATCTCCCACTTTCTATCGTTTGCCAACACTCGAAGATATAACTTTAGAAATATCACTTTTCTGACTTTACACAAAGTCAACAGTGAACATCACCATATACTCAAAGTATTCAAGTGATATATTATGTGCACTAGATGGTAAGCAGTCAGTAACTCTTTGCTGTATTTCTCAATTGCCTCTTTCTCATGTTTGCAGAGGTCTTACAATTGGCTGTTGGGTAAAGGAGCTCCAAGCAGGAAATCAGTTCTGTAAAAGGTCATGGTATTCCTTAGGCTTAACTACAGGGTGGGCCATTTATATGGATACACTGTAATAAAATGGGAATGGTTGGTGATATTAAAGTCCTGTTTGTGGCACATTAGTATATGTGAGGGGGCAAACTCCTCAAGATGGGTGGTGACCATGGTGGCCATTTAGAAGTCGGCCATCTTGGATACAACTTTTGTTTTTCCAATAGGAAGAGGGCCATGTGACACATCAAACTTATTGGTAATGTCACAAGAAAAACAACAGTGTTGCTTGGTTTCAATGTAACTTTATTCTTTCATGAGTTATTTACAAGTTTCTGACCACTTATAAAATGTGTCCAATGTGCTGCCCATTGTGTTGGATTGTCAATGCAACCCTCTTCTCCCACTCTTCACACACTGATAGCAATACCGCAGGCATGACCAGAAAAAAAACTGCTGGCTGTGAGAGTTTGGGGCTTTGTAGTTTTTATCATGGCCTGTTCACACAGGTGTCTATTAATTTTGATTGTCAAAAAAATTAAAGCATTTGAACAAATGGGTTCATTATGGAAGGCAAGTTGATCTTTTAACTGATCATCTAGAAATTATAGGAAAGCTTTTAGCATTTTAGCCAGTGTAAGCAGCTAGGAAATCAAATTTATTGCCTTGCTTTGGATGAGATGCTGAGCTTTGCCATCTTCACGAATGTCTCAGCTCACTAAAGAGCCTTTCCATTTAACAGATAGACTACATAGGAAATTTTAGAGAACTCATTGGTGAATGAAAGAGATGAGCAGCAATCACGACACTCCCTCATGTTGGCCCAAAAGCGTACCTTGGATAAAGTGCATGTTTGGCAGCTGGGTCAGTTGAGTCTAGTGTTTAGTCTGATTGTTCTATCATAATGAATGAAATGAAAGAATGAAAGAATTTGGACACATATACCAACAGCATTTCAAACGATTTATTATAGAACTTGCAAACAGGTCACTGTGCTTAATAGGTAAGCATGGCAAGAGCAGAGGTTCTCCAGGATACTGGAGTTCGAGAGAAGGAACTTCAGCATTCCTTTTAATAGAGAAGTCACATCATGAAGACAACAAAGACAACAATGGCAGAGAGTGGAAGCACAAACTGCTCCTTATGTACCGCAATGTGAGCAGGAGATAGGAAGTAAGAGTGATGGCTCAGGCCCAGGAAAATCAAAGTTTCACCATCGAGAGCAGCTGGCCCACAGTGCTTCCTGAGCAAAACGAAGAGAGAGAAAACAAAAGAGAGAAGGAAAAACAACTAATGTTTTACCATAAAGTTAGATCTACAGCCCCAACAGGTACCAACACACCTGAAAATAAGAATTTTGATTAAAAGTCATGAGACATCTCCAATACATAACAAACAGAATGTAGAAAAAAATAGCTCTTATTACATTATAAACTGCAGACAGACTTCAAAGTTGGAACAGAACACATGCTGAAAGCACCAGTAGTTACAGACTACACTATCATGCACAAATTGGAAATTCAGTAGCTCACTCC
The DNA here is from genome assembly GCF_057382095.1 of Aulonocara sp. 'chitande type north' Nkhata Bay. NCBI lineage: Eukaryota > Metazoa > Chordata > Actinopteri > Cichliformes > Cichlidae > Aulonocara > Aulonocara sp. 'chitande type north' Nkhata Bay. The sequence continues at coordinate 11,673,268 of NC_141360.1, forward strand.
TAAGCTTTCTTTTGGCTGAGTGCCTCTTGCCTGTAAACAGGTGATCACACTGCTGTCATCATTCCCTGTAGGAAACGACAAACTAAAATTAATGGTGCAAGAGAATGTTTTTGTTGATAAAATAATTTGACTTTAGCAGCTGTTTGCACTGTTGAGCGTCACGATTATAGCAGCTAAATTGGGCAAAGCCTACAATCAAAAACATGAAGTATTATTACTTAAAATGCAGGGAAGGAAAACAATTCAAACCATGAATTTTGTTTTGAGAAAGTCCGTGAATTAATTTGATCATCTCACTTAACTAAGACAACCTATATGTGTGAAGAAGACCATAAATTCTTAGTTCAGCTCCTGTCTTAGATTGTTGGCATTGTCCAGTGTTTGTACTACCAAAGCTCCTTTCTCCTTAAGACACATTTAAGGAAACAAGACTTCCATGGTATGCTATAATATCTGCATTCTTCTAAATAATAAATATGCAATTCTATTTTCATAAAGAGTCTCTGATTAAAAAATACTGTTAAAAAGAGATCACTACAGCTGTTATTAAGGGATATCATTGCTAATTAGTTAAGAGCCACAATTAATAGTTGATTTTGAGTTGATCTCTTGTAATTTAATGTTAATGTAGTTAAAACAATATTATGCATAGGTGTGATAAAGTGGAGTAGCGTGCGTGTGAACAGTGTGTGAAAACCTCACAACCACCAAGGAAAAAGACTAAAGAGCTGTCAAAGGTCTGGAAAGATGTACAAATGGCTGGAAAGATGAAAGAGGTATAGAATGAGCATTTATTACTGCTGGTATCAAACTGCATTCAAAGGTGGTGGATCAGCTCAAAACTGCACAGGAGTTTTTCATGATCTGAATGCAGTTGGGACCACGATCACCAAAAACACCACACACTGAAATTCTGCAGTGCCCACAAAGGTCCCCCTACTTAAGAAGGCATATTGTAGAGCTGTCTACGTCCACATGTACACTGAAAAAAGTGATATTGTCTCCTTTTAAATATAGCATATTATATTTTGGTATATCTTTTCAATTCAAATGAGTAATTCCTGTCTACATATATAATTCGAGTAACTCCAGAATACATTCCCTGCGTTTTAATCCAATTAATTTTAGTTAATTAAATGTAGCTCAAAATGCTTAAGTATGTTTTTCATAGCCTCCTGCTGGGCCATTTTGCGCATGCGTTAGGACAGGCCACCATTTTGCGCGCGGACTGAAGAAGCGGACTCTTTGTGTGCTGCAAGCGGGCTTAAGTTAATCGCACAACTTCATATAAAGGTGGTCTAGCTTCGGTAAGTAAACCTTTTACGGTCGTTTTTGTTTTATTTTTTTACCTCAGTCAAAGCATGTTGACTCTTTAAGACGTGTGCACATGGAGAAAGAAGTCTAAGTAGTTGTACACCTCTGAACTTTGTCATGAATTTGACTTAAGCTAGCTATGTGCTCTATTAGCTACTGCTCTATTAAAAGAGTAATTGTATTGATGCGTTAAAATGTCATATGTTTTTAGCTTAGTTCTTGTGGCACACTTTGTACTAACAAATTATGGAACGAGGCAATTTCTCTGTAGTTAGCTGTAAAGTTCACTGTACAGTCGCCTGCAGTTTTAAGTGGAGAAATCGTCCCTCCCGCCACAACATTGGCATTAAGGAATAGTCGGGCGGGGGAGGGGGCTTCTGAACGCACCTGCACAGTCAGGGGTGCAGTAGGAAATAAGTAGGATTGGCGTTGCACAACGTCTTTTGTGCAGAAAAAAATAATGGTTGTAAACTGTGGAGGAGAATAACTCAGTGGTTGCCAAAAATGTGAGATCAAAAGGCACTGAGAGTGATGTTTGTCAGAACTGAAATTAACTCAGAAAAGAAGTTGCTTCACTTGATAGAGCTGTTGAGTGCAAGACCTGTCAGCGGTCTGGTTTAGCATTTAAAGCCTCGCTACGTGCTTCCAAACCGCTGCATTTAATCTCAGAGAAAACTAACACAGAGAAGTAAAGCAAGTGTGTAAGTTCATCTCTTTATGTTTGCATAGTATTTCCATGTTGAGCTTAACAACCGATGTATGGAGCCACAGCTGGACTGGCTGTCGGAGTTTTGTATTGAGGGGGAAAGGAAGCGATTTGTTTTATACTTCAGCTAGAATGAAAAAAGACACAAAGCTGGAGTTATTCGGTGTCTTCATGCTGAACAGCTAAAACTTCTTCCCTCATTCTCCCCCCTCCCTCTCCTGTTGCTACTTCAATCATGAAACTGATCGATTATCAGGTGATCGGCTTTTCTGTCGCTAGTCTCTCTCATTTGTTAGTCACCCAGTTTGCGCTAGAAAGAGGAAAACGGCAGATAAACAACAGCAGCACGTTTAAGCTTGATAAGCTGTTGCTAGAATTTTTTTAATATTACTTCTAGTATCCGCTTATGTTTTCTGGAGCCACAGCCGTAATAGCTGCTGGTCATGATAGTTTGGATATGTGGTGAGAAGGAAACATGAAGGTGAAACCAGGAGAAGTTTTTACTGAATCATTAGAGCTGAACAGGTAATGAAGAAACAGGTTTACATTTTAGGTCACATGAATGAGTTGAAGGGAAGTTATGAACTGTTTCTGAGAGACAAATAACTCCAGGATCCTTTTTTAGGTAGCTGACAGCTGGTAACTGTGCAGGGGCGGATCTAGCAAAGTTTTGCCAGGGGCCAGGTAGGGCATTAACAGGGAAAGGGAGACACAAAGACATAATTTTCTTTCTTATTCTCATTTAAAATGTCTAGCTTTTAATAAATAATTATTCTAAATCTTACTACCAAAGTGGTGATCTGGTTAAATGTATAGAGATCCATTATTGTATGTAGTAAATATTAAGTCTAATATATGCCCTAGTAATAGTAGTACATATAGCACTTTTTCCTTTGGGAAGGTACGCTGTCTGCGCTGTCTGCAACTGTATTGAAGAAAAATGTTGAATCAAATTATTATAGAAAAATAATTGATTTCTGTGCATTAAAGTAGATTACGTCAATTAAGCATTATCAGGCGGAGGGTGCGGGGTGGTTTCCTAATATTTTTGCTGGGAGTTGGCAGTCCTATTAGTTAGTTTAATATTTCTATGTACTGTTTAGAATACCTGAATAAGGAGGATGGTGTAAGTTTTTTAGGTTGATCAGTATTGCTGAAGTATAAAATATTTTGGGTGCAGTGTATTTTTTGCATACAGGTATAACAGAATAGCTTTAATGTTTTGTTTTTAAAACTGAGTATGAACTTATACAAAATGCAGCAAAATATTTATAAAAACAGTTTTATTTATTATAAAATACACTATATCGGATTCATATCGGCATCGGCAGATAATCAAATTTATGATATCGGTATCGGACATAAAAAAGTGGTATCGTGCCATCTGTAGTTTGCACAGAGGCACAAGTAAGATTTGTTTTGTTACAAGGGAGTATCATGAAGTAATGCACTAATGGCTTGGAAACGGTAATTGTTTGTCTTTCTAAAGTTTTTTTTTATTTTTATTTGTCTTCCTTTTCTGGCAGATTTTCTTCCCCTTATGTGTTACTGTTTATTCAAGAAGATGGTGTTATTTTGGTAAGTACATGCAAATTCCTTACATATTTATCACAACAGTATTTGTCACAGTATTGCAGGGACAAGTTTATCTATCTCATCTTAAGGGTTCTTGTGATTATTAATATTGATATTAATTAATATCAATTAATATATATGATTAAATTTCTTTTATCCAGGACAAAAGAAAAAAAAAACTTGCGAAAGTGAAATGAAAAACAGGAATTTAGTTCTTGTGAGTTAAGAGGATGCAGAGCATAGGGTTAGATGGAGGTGGATCATTCACTGTGCTGATCCCTGAAGGAAACAGCCAAGAGAAAAAGGATCAGATTGCAAAAAAAAATGTGGTTTGTTTGCATACATGAGTCTTTACGGTACCCACAGGACTCCTGAAGTATAAGTACTCTGAAGTTTGCAGAGCAATTTCAGAGATGTTTGGGGCTTACATGGCAAGCATGTTTTTAGTTGCACATCTAAATTTTCTCTGCTCTCTGTTGCTGATGGCAGAGTTCTGCCCCGCTGACCTCACAGGTGAGACACTCCCACCAGTGGACAAAGAGCACAGGAAAATGTGTTGCCAACCACCTGAAACAGACAAATATCTGCTTTTTAAAACCCTTTAAACCCGTTAAATGGACTGATGCCATTCATTTCTTCTTTGATTAACAGTAGTAACATCCTTCATGCACTGTATACTAACCCATATGATAATCATGCTTTATGAAGTGATGGCAATTGCATTGTAGCATTTAATGAAGAAATAACAAAATAATCATACCAATGATTAAGCACCAGTCTTCTTTTTTTCTGTGTGTGTGTGTGTGTGTGTGTGTGTGTGTGTGTGTGTGTGTGTGTGTGTGTGTGAGAGAGATACAGGTAAATGCTGAATTCCAGTGTATTACAACACTTCAACTGGAGATGACCTTCGCGGCACAGTTAGACAGAATTACACCTCAGTTGATGACAGTTTTCCAGAAGAAGGGCGGTGTTTCTGGGCAGAAACTTGCCCACCACTTGCAGATCATGCAAGAGGTAAATCTGAATATTGCAAATTCTATTTGGATTTCTTTTGTCTTAAGTGGCAGGTCACTGGTGAGTCCAATAAGCCGTTTTAGGTGACCAGCCAAGCAATCTAAATTTTGAAATTTCATATATAAATTTTATTTACTATGTTTGAACTGACATATGATAAAATTTACTTATTGCGAATGTCAGACATTGTTCTTTTTTCCAAATTGGTTTAATCAGCAACTCTCTTTAAACAGGCTGAAAGTGATGTTAAAGTGAAAAGGGAAGCAGTTCTCAGGGCACTTTGCCTCTACCTTGGTGAAGAGGACGGAAGCCTTATTCGGGAGTTCTTTGTAAGTCATTTAAGTCATTGTAAGCAAGTCATCTATACACACACTTTTTAGATAGATATCTGTGTGTGTGTGTATTACACACACACACACACACACAAACGACTAGATTGGAATTTAATTGTAGAGTTAATTGTTTTTTCTTTTACCTTTTTATTAAATGTTTAGGACATTGAAGGAGATGATATCCAGAGAGACCTGAAGAAGCACACCATGGGCATTTATGTCATCAACAGGGAGGATGGACAGAATGGACATTATGATGACATTGGAATATTTGTTGAAGGGGAGATAGTCATGGACAACATTGGATCTCTGGCCCAAGCTTGTGCATTGATGCTTGGAGTAATCTATGCACTAAACCTAGCCTTCCCCAAGGAATTGAAGGACTATTATGAATTCATTTAGAAAGTGTTGATGGGATTCGATGGTGAAAAGCTCTCCCCCAAAGTCTTTGGGCTGAAGAACAAAATTGCTACTGGATAGGAAGATTTCTAAAATACCACATCAAGAGAATGCTGTTATGTAAATTACCAATGACTGGTGCTCTTGTGAATAGGAGTGAAACTCTTGTACAACCATCATTTGTTCTGTGTTATGTTTCGATTGAACATTTTAACTTTCAATAATGAATGTTTCACGTGTGGTACATTTGAGTAGCTTGAAGAGCAACTTTGTAATTATTCAGTTATAGCTGCTGCCCTGCGTATAATCAGTGTTAACTCAACCGGATTAAAAAAAAAAAACATTCATGATTACCACACTGCAGCACACTGGTAACACTTTAAAGACTATTAATTGTTTTGAAGCGAGTATGTTAGGTCAGAAAATATGTAAAACATTCAGAATCTTCAAGGAAGGACTAGAATGGAAAGACAGTGGTCAATAAGCAGTAAGGAAAACACAAGTTTAATTTTAAGTCTAATTACCTTATTAAAATGCAATTTCTAAATATGGATCGCAGAACAGCAAGTCTGAAACTGGTTAGTTTGTGGATGCATCAGTTTCTAATTGTGATACATTATACTGCTGGTAGTGTTTTATTCTTTTATGTAAGGAGTTTTTTTTTTTCTTTTTTAGAGGAAGAGAAACATTGGTTAACATTTCTCTTGTCTGTTGTTTCTGTTTTGTTTGAATACAGCTTTTTAAAGCTACTAGTTCATAGGCAAAAGTTTTGTAATTTGTATTATACAAATTGCAGCAATTTCCCTTAGAGATGTGGATTCTTATTCTGTTTGCAACAAATTTTGCATTAATAAATGATGTGAAAGAATGTTGTAGTTTTCATTATTGACGTTTTTAAAAACTACAAATCAGGGTAAGCAATATTTTTTAAGTAAACTTAACTTAATTGAAATAGAGAGAAATTAACAATTTGATTTGAATATAAGTTTGGGACATAAGTGTAAAGGAAACAAATTATTCTGGTACATTTAACACGACCTTAGTTGGACTTACTAATAATATTTGACTAAGACGTATCCACAACAGTTAAGTTAAAGTAGCTTAAAAATATATGTTGGTTTTACTCGCTTAAATTAAATTCAGTGTACTTAAAAAATATTTCTGGATTCAAACAAATTTATTTCGTGCAACCACTTGTCATAAAAAAATTGAGTAAATTGAACAAAACATTTTTTTCAGTGTACCCGGGTATTTTTGAAAACACAGATTTTTCGATGCGTTTGCACCTTTCGTCCACACGTAAACTGCGTTTTCGGTCACTGAAAACGGAGATTTCTAAAAACGCCTGCCAGGGTGGATATTTTCGAAAACTCAGTTTTTGCCTTTATGTGTGGATGAGAAAAATGGAGAAAACGCAGCGTCAAAGGTGTGCGCCTTTTTTGACGTCACACTGTGCGCCACGTTATTGTTTCCGTGAAATGAATTTCTACAATACTGTTACTGTTAACTGTACTCTCTGCAGTGTTTAAATGCTTACATATACACACACAGTTACTGTCCCTCCACACATACGACTCTGTTCTGCTTCTATGCCCCAGCTTTGTTTACTGTTTCCCACCGAGGCTTCTAGACTTCTGATTGGCCAACATTTCTACACGGTTAGGAATATATCGCCACCTGTTGCTTTGGCATGTTCCTACCAGCGTTTTCCTTCATTTCTGTGTTTACGTGTGGAAAATCTCCATTTTCAAAAATACCCGTGTACGTGTGGACGTAGCCTCAAGGTGAACATTTATTCAGTTTCGTTTAAATATTATTTATGTATATCGCAACAACAGTTGCCTCAAGGAGCTTTGTATTGTAAGGTATAGACCCTAAAATAATAGAGAGAAAACGCCAACATTCAAATGACTGTCTATACCTATTGCAGTGTAATTAAGAAAGTGTTCAAGGTCACCTTATTTAGCTCTAACTATATGCCTTATCAAAAAGGACTGACGACTGTCTCCCATTGTAATTTCAAATACCCTAGGAACCACAAGTAAGTGAAGTGAAGTGCTCTATTAGGGAGATGTGATACTATGAGGTCTTTTAGAGATAATGGGGCCTGGTTATTTAGGACCTTCTATGTGAGGAAGAATTTTAAATTCTAGGGATCCAATGAAGAGAAGCCATTATAAGAGAAATATACCCTCTCTTTCTAGTTTCTGAATTCTGGATCAACTGAATAACAACTGATAACAATGAATTGCAATAGTCCAGCGAAGTAGAAATGCACGCAGGAACTAGTTTTTTTTTAACATTACTCTTACAGTCTGTCTCTAATTTTAGAGATAATGTGCAAATGTAGCAGAAAGCAGTCCACATTGAAGGACAGATTCATCTATATTATTCTGAGAAGGCGAGGGAGAAAGTGCTGTGGTCAGATTAAAACCAAAATCAAGTTCTTTGCCATCAACTCGACACACTGTGTCTGGAAGAAGACAAATACTGCTTATGACAAAAAGAACAGCATCCCCACAGTTAAGCATGGCATTGTATACACTGGAGGCTGTTTTTCTGCTAAGGTTATAAGACGACTTCTCCGGATTAAGGGACTAGTGGAAGACAACCTCCTTCCCTTAAACTCTAAATTTACAGCCCACTATAAGGTGAGATCTGTAATGCTGGGGGCTTTAGCTCCAGCCCATATGTCATGGTCTAAGTGAGTGTTTTTCCACTGGTCCTGCAGTGTCTACCCATTCTGGGTGGAGCCCAGAGTCCAGACCTGCCTTGTTCACCTGTTCGTCATTGTCGGCAATCAGCAGGAAGTGTATTCAAGATCAGCATCTCCACCAGTTATCTGCCAGTCCATCAGCATCCTTATGGTTGTCTTCAGGTGACGTAGACATTCTCTGTTCCATTTTTTGGATTGGATCAACGTCCCTCCAAGCCACAAGCCCATGTCCATCTGAGTTGATTGTTTACCTCTGCCCTTGGCTGCAGATCTGATTTGTGGAATATTCACCTGTGTGGCATTATGCTCCTCTAGATTCCCACCATCTCACCTGCCTGTCCTGCTGCCCACCAGTTTCTCTTACATCTGGAAAAACAGATTGGAAGTTGCATTATTCTTGACACTTACTTGGATTCCCTCCCCTCACATCCACTCGCCTGCAGATACCAGGAAGCCACCCACCATTCCCGTGTTACTTATTTTCCTGATTTTCTCTCCCACAAATCATTAATTATTCTCTCCTTTGTTGCAATGCCATCGTCCAGAGACTCTTAATCGCTCGCATGGTTGAAGCAGAGCTCCTAGATTCACATCTCGACACCATATTAGTGAAAAGTAATCCTTGCCTCCACACTTTGTTTCGTATTTGGGTCCACGTTCTCTCTCTTCGGCCACCTGGCCATGACACCATAAGACATTTTTATGGTTATATATATATATATATATATATATATATATATATATATATATATATATATATATATTAGGGGTGCAACGATATTCGTATCGATATTGAACCGTTCGATACAGTGCTTTCGGTTCGGTACACATATGTATCGAACAATACAAAATTTTTAATTTATTTTATCAACTTTCCTTCTGACGATGCTGTCTGTGTTGAGCGCTCAGTGAATCTGCGTTCGACTACTCCGCCTAGGCTCGACAGTGCAGCCTAGGAGGAGTAGTCGAACGCAGATTCACTGAGCGCTCAACACAGACAGCATCGTCAGAAGGAAGAGCGCAGGGCAAGCTAGCGAGACAGAAGTTAAGCTCTCCTTGCAACATGGACCTCCTCCACCCTCATTCAGATCTGGCGTTTGGAATTATTTTGGTTTTCATGTGACGTATGACCCTGAAGGTAAGCGAGTCATGGACTAAAGTAAAACAGTATGTTGGATGTGCCATGCAATGCTCAATTACATGGGTTTATTTTGGAAAGAGACATTTCTCTGTAATAAACTCTCTTTTCCAAAGATGAGTGATTCCTCAATCAGATACAGGGCTCGCAATATCGCTAGCCCGACGTCCCGGGGCTAGCGATTTTTTTTCAGTCGGGCTACCAAAATCGATCTCTGTCCTGCCCGTCGGGCTATTGTAGGAAGGAAAAATATATGTCAATGCTTTTGCATTCTTTCAGAAATGTAGCTGGGTAATTATGTCATTGGCATCGGTGAGCCACTGTCAATATGTAACATATTGAAATCGCGTTTGAATTTGCGCTTGTTTTTTTTGCTTTCACTTTGCAATCGCGCGAACTGTGTATAGAGAGTGACAGCACTGATCTGTGAGTGATGATAATTTGTGCACCAATTCCTCTGACATCGTCTTATTAATTGGTAGCTTACTATGCAAACATGACAAGTGAAATCTCCCGCAGCAAGCTTAAACATGTGAGAGGCTGATCGCGCAGAGAATCGCTGAGCTTATGTGAGTGCGTGTGTAAAAGCAGCAGGATATATATTTGACTACGATGACCTTCACAGACAGATATATATTTTAGTTCTGCTGAGCCAAATAAGACAGGTCAGGGTGAAGAAGTGACAGCCAAAGAAAAGCTTACCACAAAACGGAGAAGTTATGACAAATCAGACTATCAGGCAAAAAGAAAGTGCAGCTTTATGGTTTCATAGACAAAAGAATTTCTGTGGCTGCGATATGATGAGCTAAATAACCAGGGGTGCACATAAGTGGTCCGCAGGTGCGCATTCGCTGTCAAAATAAAAAACACGCACAAGGGTTAGGGTTAAATTTAAAAACTGTACTTTTGAGTTAAAATATATATTTATAATTTTAATAAATGACAAATTAAAAAGGCATGAACATTTTTTTTGTATCGAAAAATATCGAACTGTGACACCAAAGTATCGAACCGCACCGAACCGTGAATTTTGTGTATCGTTGCAACCCTAATATATATATATATATATATATATATATATATATTTTTTTTTTTTTTTTGCATAAAATAACAGAAAACAAAATGATCTCTCCTATTTGAGCTTCATTTCCGTTCATTTTCTGAGATTTATTTACTTTTTGCTGCTGCTGTGAGACATTTTTATAAAATAGCTTCAATAGACCAGAAATCCAAATTGACAGATAAAAACAACATAATGATGGTAAGTCCAGAGTAATGTAAGGGAAAAAATTTTTTTATGGAGGCTTAAACATGAGTTGGCTTCTCAGGCTCATCTTGCTTATAGACAAGTTAATAAGGCTTGCCGTCTACATCATTGTTCCTTTATTTTATGGTGCACCTTATGATGTGTTTAAAAAAAAAAGTCCCATGGGCTGAAACTAAAGACCCAAGCATTACAGATTTCACCTTATAGTGGGTTGTGAATTTCTAACAGTTTATCACAAAACATTTAGTGTGTCTTTAAATCCTCTGTCATATCCAAAAACGCACCGTTTATACAGCCAAAATGCTAAACCCCAACTGAGAGCTCAGTAAATTATTACTGAGCTTTTACATAAGCCAGATCATTCAGAGTGTGAGGTGCCAAGGCTGTGTTGTCTTGATGCCAGAGCACGAACTATCCCCATTACCTTAAAAATAAGACAGAAAAGAGAAGGGGTAAAAATTACACTGGCAAAGAGAAAAAAGAGAGTAGCTGCATAGCAGGATCACACAGTGCAAGAGAATGAGCGAGTCAAGATGGCTCACAGGAGGTGTGATCACACCACAATATAACTTGGGAAAAGTGTCGACCAGGATTCGTGCAAACAAACATAACTAATATCTAATAAGCTTTTTCCTGTGAATGTGTGAGTCTTCAGGACCTTCTTGCATAGCCCAGCCAAGAGAAATTAAATGTGTGGCTCAGTCGCTTTTTTGCCCTATATTTAAATGCAACTGTATTAAGCATCATCCTGAGACTCACAGAAGAATCTCAGTTCAAAGAGAGTGCAATCAGAGTAGCTGTTACAAGTTATTTAGAGCTGCTGGGTTACAGGGTTAGAAAGGCCAGTTCAGCCGCTCTTTACATGAAAGGATAAAAGGAATTTGTATTCAGAGAGAAAAACACCGTAGGTTTATCTTTGTACCAGTGCACTGCAGTGAGTTAGATTCTCAGTGTTGTAACTGGGTTGTAACTTTTTTAGCATTTCATAAAAAGGTGCCGAACAAATTCCAGCAAAGACTCTGTTTTTTATGGCATAAAAACACAATTCTGATTGGAGATTCTGAAATAGTCACAGAATAAGGTCTATTCATTTGTTGCTCGTCCATACTAGAAGCATTATGAACTACAAGGGAACACCTTTAAAGAAACACTAGTTAGGATGCTTCTGTGATGAGTCCAGTCAGAGGAGTCTTTAAAATAAAATAAGCTCAAGATCCAAACAATACTCATGACAGGGTCACTTTAGCAGTGACAGCTAAGCCATGCTCAGTTTTTTTAGTATGAAAAGAGACAATAGTTGTCCATGCACATGTGCAAGTTCATAATTTACAGTGAGACCTAGCTGTACATTTAACATGATCTCATAGCTAAATGACTTCCTAACACCACATTATGGTACCAAAACAGACTAGCTTCTCCAGCTTTGTCTGGGTTGTAAGCATTTCTATTCTGCGGCCTTGTTTCTGTGATGAACAAATTATGAACCACCATAATATAAAGCTGTGTTTAGATATCATGTTCATTAACATGAGTACTTGTGAGACCAGCATTATTGCATACAATACATGTATTGTATGCAATAACAAGTCCTCTGTCATACAGGAAAAGAAACACTGACTCTAATATGCAGCAGGGCTATAACAAAACCCTTCAATTCATTCTATTCTGACCTAGACTTTTAATGCCTACAGAAGTGCATGTGTCCTGGTAACATCATTTCAGAGAGCGCTGTGAGGCACCTCACATCCTCCTGCACTTAGCCACTAATGTGATTACACAGGTGACATCAATTAAAGTCCATTAAGGTTCAGTGCTTAGGGTTTAGGGGGAAAGTAAATGGGCCAAAGTCTTGAAAAATATCTACTTAGCAACTTCACGGTGACACCTACATCATTTTTCTCTTTATCCTCTGATCCCCTTTCCTCCCTTTCCAGGTGTGGGCTCCCAGGAATGATCTATTTGATGTCCTGCTTCCCCTCCTCTCAAGTTGTCTTCATTGAGTTTTGCTCCCTCTAACGATTACCTCATCTAATCTAAACCTGCCTCTCCAGCTGCTCCTCATTCAAAATCAGTTTAAATACAGAGGCCATTTTTTTGCCATATTGAGTACAGCATGTTGCCTCCTGGTCTTCTTGACTGTGCTCTATCTGCCGCTAATGCTTTCTTGATTTCATCATTACTTGTGCTGCTGCTGCTGCTTCAACCCTTTTGCTTTTTTGCTGTCTTACAGCTGTAGTCAACCTTTAAGCCTTTTTTCTGCCTTTTCATCTGTGTCAGTTTTGATTTGCAGCTACCAGAATTGCAACAAACCCGAATAAACGAATCATCAGAAGCTAAAGATTCCAGTCCACCAAACATATCGGGGTGAGGGAACCGAAACATATGATGAATGTTGATGGAACTGTGTCATGTGGTTCTATATGCATTTACTCAACAATGTGGAAAACTGCATAGATGACAATTAACCGTCTGCTGAGACTATCTGAATATGTCTGTAAGAAGAGCAGATGACAGGACAAACGAAATGCAGCCAGACTATTGATTATTCTTTGCAATTTGTCACATCATTAGCGCACAACAATGCAGGCAATTTGTCATGGTGCTGGAAAGGAGACAGGACACTACAGTGAATGCAGAGTAAGTGGCTAAAATCCGTCAAAAACCCATCAACCAGCTGAGTTTGGCTACAAGTACCCAGCTATGATTTACCAGAATATTTCAGCAAAAAGAAGAGAAAAGGTTCCATCTTTTAAATGTTGTAGTTTCAACAGTTGTCGCATCATTAAGGAATCTAATTTAGTTTAAGGGAAGTTGGATTTGCAGCACATGCTTCTCATTTTCTGAATTGTTACAAATTCTCTTTCATACTTTTCTTTAACCTCATAATTTCTCATGACCCTAACCCTCAAGGCCAAAGCAAAGTAAAAAGCATGAAGTTAAGTTTTTGATTATTTGCCTGTAGCCATTTTTTGCACTACCCTCATCAATTTCACCTATGTTCACATCTATAATCTGTATTTATGTTCAGGTTTACAGCCCTCTGTGCATGTGTAGTTTTTTTCTTTTGGCTTGTCAGATTGTCTGTTTAAATGAAAATGAAAGGAACCTTCTCTGGACCAGGCTATTTTTAGAAAATGTTAAATCTTTAAAAAAGGAGCCACCTTCACAACACTAATAACTGTGGCTTCAAGTTCGAAAACCTCACTAACTCATTCGCCTTGATTTATAGTACACCCATCTATCAGTCCATTTTTGTTTGTTTTTGTTTGCTTTTTTTTTTTAAATGAATGAATTTATTATTATTGTTATGTTGCTGTGGCACAGGCGGTACATCAAACCAGTGAGGGGGAGGAGTCCACAAGAAATCATAATTATATCACAAACAATTATATCACAAATAAATACACATTTGAAAACTGATTTAGAAAACACCATGGTATTAAATAAATTGTTCTGCTACACAAGAGTTTTTAAATAATATTGTATTGAATCTGGCAAGGGAAGACTATAGGTTTACTACTGGGGCGGACAATCCCCCGCCCCCCCACACACACACACACACACAAGAAAAAAAAATTCAACAGAATTAAAAAAAATATTAAATTAAAAAAATAATGAATACATAAACTGCATAATCCAGTTTTAAGAAATACATTGGACGAAAATGTTATATGCAGTAAAAATGATACAAATTGAAACACATGTGCAGACTGTTATTTAATTTCTTCTTGTTTTTTTGTCAGAAGGCTAAAAAGCTTTCTTCAGTAGTGTCTATTGAAGGTGTCTGGGCTCAGACCTTGGAGATAAGAAATGAGTTCCAGCAGTGCTCAGACTACAGCTGATCCTCCTCCACATCAAGCCAGGAGACAGTTGAGGTGGTTTAGGTTTGTTTTGCTTCTTAGCAAGGCAGAGCCATCCATGTGTCACTAGCAGTACAGCATAACATGTGTTTTTGGTTTTGTTTTGTTTTTTTGCACTTAAGAACACCACTGCAGCACATTCACAGATATAGCATGGTCATTGCTATATCTGTCTGGCTTATTCGGTAAATAAGCCAGACACAGCATGGATGGATATGCTGATGTGGTCTAAAAGAACACTTCTGAATGAATGTCTGAGTTGATGTTGGTTAGTTCACATTCGTAACCACTGGATTGTTATTCTTGGCCTTCGCGCATTCATCGTACTGTAGTTTATAGTGTGGTTCAGGTGGTTACATAAGTTTTGTTGCTTTGCAGCACAGACACAAATCTAGAGCCAGACATGCACCTTCCCAGAAATGTAACTTAACTACTTATTTACAAATACACAACAGCAACAGGACAGATTACAGGTTTACAGGTTTTCTACTGTTTGGATCTGCTCCAACTTTCCTGGCAGGAAATGCTAGTTGAGTTGGTGTTCCAGATGAAAATTCCAAATGGGAGCTTAGAAATTCAAGATCATGACTTCATCTGGAACTCATCGATATTATATGCTCAAGAGATTATTTTGCGGCTTGCCTCGAAATGCCCCTGTATGCCCCCAAAAAACAACCAAACAGCAGCATTGATGTGATTGGATTCACTTCAACATTCCTCTGCTTAAAATGTTATTGGTGCTGTAAGGCTCAGTGGTTTAAATGTTGTACTGCTGGCCAGCAGCCAGTACATGTAGCATTATGACTGTATGTAATACTGTCCATCTACACTGCCAGAATCAATGATATCATAATTTTTTAGTTTTACAAAAAGTGAGGAGTACAACACCATCAGACCTAGCAGCTTTAGGCTGATTTTGTCAGCTAAATTTAAGCTATGATAAACATCTTTCATCAATTAGAAAATGAAACACTCGGGGTGTGATTATATATTACGATACACAATCTTCCATCTCAGTTTGCTTTCTGCGAGGGACATGATTATAACGCTGTGGTCGATATGCAAAAACTCAGTTCAATGGCCTAACTAGAGAATTCATGTTGTTCTTAGTTTAATATTTGTTTTTACATAACTGTTAACTAATAGCAATTGTGCTCTAATTTCATGCAGTGTAATGCACCGCTAAGCTTGTTGTGCAGTGCTGAGACAAAACACTATTAAAAACCTGTTAACACTGATGTGTTGTCTCTGTGTATTTTACAGCCTTGTAATTAAGTGTTGCACAGGGTCATGGATCGTGTGGAGGAAAGTCATCCGTTTATTCCCAGGGGCTATATTTTTGTTGTAACCGCATTAAAATTACGGGTCAGGGGACAAAATGTTAAATTACGTTGCCTCCCCCCAGAGAAATAATTCTAATTCAAATGGGGCTTAGGATAACTTTCATTAGATATATTATGACCCTATAGCTATACATTTAACAGAATCTGTGCCTAAACTGTGTGTAAAATAGGAATGAAACAAGCTTCTATTTATAGTATATGTATAAATTGTTCAAATGGAAATTAAGGGCAGACACTTACCCTTATCTCACATTGGACAACAACATCAAGTCATATGTGTGTGGGTTTTTTTTTTCAAAGTACTCTAAAAGAAGAGGGCATATCTCTAGGCAAAATTGCCCTTTGAACATCCTACTGTTCACACAAGATAGAGATGGGTTTTTAAAACATGTGCCTAACGTGATCACTTGACCTAAATAAGAACAAGGGTTTAATTTATCCATGAATGTTCAGTTTCAAGAGGCACTTTTTCTCTGCTGTCAAAAATAATCTATCTGAAGGAGTAGGAGTAAAACAAGTATCCTTTCTTGAGTTTATAGTATATGTTAAATTGTTTATATACTATAAACAGTTTCTTTAGTCTCTAAAATAACCCATCTGTCTGTTTTGAAGGAAGTCGATAGTAGACGCAGGCATAAGCCAATACTTGACAATCAGACCATTTCAAAATCATCTGAATCCATTTTGCAGCTGTGAACAATATTGATTATCCCACCTGGTTTCTGCAGTAGTCATGCATCGGGTTGAACAGGGTGCTGTCATGAGATAACATGCAGGCATTCTAGTAATACTAAGCGTGACTCAAAGCAGGGAGCAAGAACCTATGGTGTGCTAAGCTGTGCTGTAAAAGTCTACTATTCACATGCCATTTATTTCTTCCGCATGAGCTTCCCTTCATCGGCTCCTTGTTAAATCCAGAATTGAACTTGAAATCATTCAGGACTTTGTATGTGAGGAGAAGGATCAGGCCACATCATGTCTTACAGACTTCATAATACCATATTATCCTATAATAAGGTACTGTGGTACCAACAGAGCACTTCATTCTCACATTGCAGACGTACTTCTGTTTCGCAGAGTTTTCAAAAATAGGATGGGAGGTTTAATGAAAGGTTGCCCCTCCCTGAGCCTGGTTCTGCTGGAGGTCTCTTCCTATTAAAAGAGAGCTCTTCCTCCCCTTAGGGGATCATCTAACTGTTGGGGTTTTCTTACCAGCACTATAACGTCTTCACCTTATTTAAAGAGAAGCAAGAGATATCCGGAGCTGAATAAATAACATGGTTTTAATTTTATTTTTGCATGTTTTCCATCCATCCATCCATCCATCCATCCATCCATCCATCTTCATCCGCTTTATCTGAGGCCGGGTCGCGGGGGCAGCAGCCTAAGCAAAGAGGCCCAGACCTCCCTCTCCTCAGCCACCTCCTCCAGCTTATCCGGGGGAACACCAAGGCGTTCCCAGGCCAGCCGAGAGATATAATCTCTCCAGCGTGTCCTGGGTCTGCCCCGGGGCCTCCTCCCGGTGGGACATGCCTGGAACACCTCACCCAGGAGGCGCCCAGGGGGCATCCGTGTCAGATGCCCGAACCACCTCAGCTGGCTCCTTTCGATGTGGAGCAGCAGCTGCTCTACTCTGAACCCCTCCCGGATGGCCGAACTTCTCACCCTATCTCTAAGGGAGAGGCCAGCCACCCTTCGGAGGAAGCTCATTTCTGCCGCTTGTATCCGCGATCTCGTTCTTTCGGTCACTACCCACAGCTCGTGGCCATAGGTGAGGGTAGGGACGTAGATCGACCGGTAAGTTGAGAGCTTCGCTTTTACACTCAGCTCTTCACCACGACGGACCGGTGCAGCGTCCGCATTACTGCAGCTGCAGCCCCAGTCCGTCTGTCGATCTCCGGCTCCCTTCTCCCATCACTCGCGAACAAGACCCCGAGATACTTGAACTCCTCCACTTGGGGCAGGAACTCATCCCCGACCCGGAGTGGGCACTTCACCCTTTTCCGGCTGAGAACCATGGCCTCAGATTTGGAGGTGCTGATCCTCATTCCCGCTGCTTCACACTCGGCTGCGAACCGTTCCAGTGCGAGCTGGAGGCCCTCACCCAATGAAGCCAACAGAACCACATCATCCGCAAAAATTAGAGATGAGATTCTGAGGCCACCAAAGCGAAAGCCCTCCGCCACTTGGCTGCGCCTAGAAATCCTGTCCATAAAAATTATGAACAGAACCGGAGACAAAGGGCAGCCCTGGCGGAGCCCATCACCCACCGGGAACGAGTCCGACTTATTGCCGGCAATGCGAACCAAGCTCTTGCAACGGTTGTATAGGGATCGAATGGCCCGTAGCAATGGGCCAGACACCCCATACTCCCGCAACACCTCCCACAGGACACCCCGAGGGACACGGTCGAATACCTTCTCCAAGTCCACAAAACACATGTAGACTGGTTGGGCAAACTCCCATGCACCCTCGAGTATCCTCGAGAGGATAAAGAGCTGGTCCAGTGTTCCACGACCAGGACGAAAACCGCATTGTTCCTCCTGTATCCGAGGTTTGACTAGCGGACGAACTCTCCTTTCCAGCACCCTGGCAAAGACTTTCCCAGGGAGGCTGAGGAGTGTGATCCCCCTGTAGTTGGAACACACCCTCCGGTCCCCCTTCTTAAAGATGGGGACCACCACCCCGGTCTGCCAGTCCACAGGTACTGCCCCTGATCTCCACGCAACATTGCAGAGGCGTGTCAACCAGGACAGCCCTACAACGTCCAGAGCCTTCAGGAACTCGGGGCGGATCTCATCAACACCAGGGGCTCTGCCACCAAGAAGTTGTTTAACTGCCTCAGTGACCTCGCCCCCGGAAATTGGCGGGTCGTTCCCCTCATCCCCAGACTCTGCTTCCTCCTCGGAAGACGTGTCAGTGGGATTAAGGAGGTCCTCGAAGTATTCCTTCCACCGCCTGACAATTTTCTCAGTCGACGTCAGCAGCGCTCCACCAGCACTATACACAGTGCAGGTAGAGCACCGCTTTCCCCTCCTGAGACGCCTGACGGTTTGCCAGAATCTCTTCGAGGCAGTCCGAAAGTCTTTTTCCATGGCCTCTCCGAACTCCTCCCACAACCGAGTTTTTGCTTCAGCCACTGCCCGAGCCGCATTCCGCTTGGCCTGTCGATACCTGTCGGCTGCCTCCGGAGTCCCACAGGCTAACCAAGCCCAATAGGACTCCTTCTTCAGCCTGGTGGCTCCCTTCACCTCTGGTGTCCACCATTTGGTTTGGGGATTACCACCACGGCAGGCACCAACCACCTTGCGGCCGCAGCTCAATGCAGCAGCTTCGGCAATGGAGACGCTGAACATGGTCCATTCGGACTCAATGTCCCCAGTCTCCCTCGGAATGCTGTTGAAGCTCTGCCGGAGGTGTGCGTTGAAGATCTCGCGGACTGGGACCTCTGCTAGACGTTCCCAGCACACCCTCACTACGCGTTTAGGTGCACCAGGTCTGTCCAGCGTCCTCCCCCGCCACCTGATCCAACTCACCACCAGGTGGTGATCAGTTGACAGCTCAGCCCCTCTTTTTACCCGAGTGTCCAGAACATATGGTCGCAGGTCTGGTGATACGATTACAAAATCGATCATCGACCTACGGCCTAGAGCATCCTGGTGCCACGTGCACTTATGGACACTCTTATGTTCGAACAGGGTGTTCGTTATGGCCAAACTGTGATTAGCACAGAAGTCCAATAACAGAGCACCGCTCGGGTTCAGAGCAGGGAGCGGTCCTCCTTGAATCGCTACCTTATCGTGGTGGAGGGGTTTGTGTGTCCCAGGGATCCCAGGGGCTATGTTGTCTGGGGGCTTTTGCCCCCTGGTAGGGTCTCCCATGGCAAATTGGTCCTGGGTGAGGGACCAGACAAAGAGCGATCCGGGCAGGGTAAACGTGAGGGACCAGACAAAGAGCGATCCGGGCAGGGTAAACTGTTCCCTCAATATTCTTTTCATAAGGGTCTTATGAAAAGAATATCGAGGGAACAGTTTACCCTGCCCGGGATAGGGTTACCGGGGCCCCACCCTGGAGCCATGCCCGGGGAGGGTGCCCGAGGGCGAGCGTCTGGTTCCCGGGCCTTAGTCCATGGGGCCTGGCCGGGCACAGCCCGAAGAGGAGAGATGGGCCCATCCTCCCGCAGGCCCACCACCCGCAGGAGGCGCCATAGGGGTCGGGTGCATTGTGTGCCGGGTGGCGGCCAGGAGCGGAGGGCCCTGGTGGACTGACCCCCGGCTGCCAATACTGGCAATAGGGACATGGAATGTCACCTCTCTGGTGGGGAAGGAGCCTGAGTTAGTGCGTGAGGTTGAGAGGCCTACATTGACATTGACGGCTAGATATAGTCGGGCTCACCTCTACGCATGGCTTGGGCTCAGGAACCAGTCTCCTGGAGAGAGGCTGGACTCTGTCTCAGTCTGGAGTTGCCCCTGGTGAGAGGCGGCGGGCTGGGGTGGGTATTCTAATATCCCCTCGGCTTGCTGCCGGTACGTTGGGGTTTTTCCCGGTGGACGAGAGGGTTTGTTCCCTGTGCCATAGGGTCGGGGAACGGGTCCTGACTGTCATCTGCGCTTATGCGCCGAGTGGCAGTTCGGAGTACCCAGCCTTCTCAGGGTCCCTGGGGGGGGGGGGGGGGTGCTGGAAGGTGCTCCACCTGGAGACTCTGTTGTCCTGCTGGGAGACTTCAATGCTCACGTGGGTAACGACAGCGAGACCTGGAGGGGCGTTTTCCCAATAGCTTAAATATATTTACATTCCTTATCAATCTCACCACTGTTGTTTTAAATGAGGAGTCCATCATTCCCGTGGTCATGTCATAGTCCAAGGGTTTTGGCTTGCTTTTCAGTTTTGGTTTCATTGGTTTCTGTTTTGATTGGCTTGTTATCATAACCTCCCTGAGGGGAGTTCTGCAAACAAAGTCACATACAGCCAAGTTTCTTTGAGTATTAGTTGCCTCGCCAAAACCTAAAACCCCAGTTGGAGATGATTGGCATCTCAACAGCCAGGTATAAAAAAGAGATCCATTGTCGTCACATACAGAACTCTGACTTTAAGCACGACCTAGCTCCATGTTCCTCTTTGTCTCATTTGGGCTATTTTTTTTTTTATGATGTGACAGCTGGACTACATGCTCTAATGATTTAGAAGAAATTATTATTATAATATAGGTTAATGTACGTGGTTTCACATTATTGTTATGTTGCATTTTTTCCCCTAACTGTTCAGTCTTCCTACTAATGCTAACAGAATAATGTGACACAGAAACAGCAGTTTCTGATGAGCAGTTATACGCATTAACTGGAATAACATGGTTTAAAGAAGGACAAGTATGGACATTACAATGGCCACTTCCTACATTTTTGGACTGTGGAATGATTCAGTAAAGAAGGCTGGAGGCTTTTGTTAAGGTTCTTTATTATATGATTATACTATATGATTATATGATTAAATTGTTTAATTATTTTCAGATTTATATTTTTTCATTTTTATATATATTTTTTTATTTTTACTTATTTTCTTGACAACACGATACAAAGTAAGATTTTTTTAAAAAAATCAGTTTATTATTTATACATTTACTCATCCACCCACCACAACATTATGAATTTCATTCTCTTAAGATAATGCAATCTCATATTTATCTTCTTCTATTTCTATCTTCTAAGGTAGAATAAAAGTGAAATGTCTTTGTGAGAATCCATGTTCTCATTTATGTAAGTGATTAAAAAATTCTCTTATACTTATGTTACTTTGAACACCACAGTTGACACAATATTTTCCCTAACCCAAATCAATATCTTATTTTCACTGTTAAAAACTCCAACTCTTTTTCCAAAAAAAGAAGAAAAGGTTGAGAACAGTACAGCCAAGCTCATATACAAACATAATGTTGTTTGTATATGTGGGTAAGAGAAGCTTAGTGTGACACTTGCCTTAGTGAAACATCACTGTTGCTGTCCAGCCCCTCTGTGCTCTCCACTGGACTACTAATTATCTGCCCCTTAACTTCTTCATAGACAATGTGACAATTAAAACTTTATTGCTGAATAATCGCTTTGCCGAGCACTGGGGTTTAATGACAGCAGGTGTTAAGAAGCAAATGAACCCTCTGCAGCAGAATTACTCTCAGCAGCTTGGACACTAATCACAGGCCTTGTTTTAGAGAGATAGTATTTTACAATGTCAGGCTCAGACTGGTAGACCTTGGGATAGGATGCATACCAACCACAGGGACAGTGCCTTAGCTCAGATATATTATTTTGTAATTAAGGAAACATACCACTAGTTTACACATGAAAATCACTTTAATTGTCACAAGTCATACTAGAAGACTCAACTGGGGTTTTCTCAGAAATCTCCTACCATGTTTTGATCTTGAGCTAATGGTATTAGGACAGACTGTTGACTCATTTACATTATCATTTTTAAAAATCTATCACTTACCCAGCTGTGTTACTAGTTATTTACTTGTTTTGATACATGCATTGGAAGAATACTATCTCTATATCTGTAAGTTTCTAGACATTTCTTCTCAGGAGTATTATACTACTACGGGAAGAAAACTACAGCAAAACAAGAATATAGGGGAAAGACTAATGAAAAAAATGTATATAATTCTGCCTAATCTGAATCTCCACAGACGAGTTCACTAGAGTGCAGATTCCGCAACATATCACCTTAATTTAACAACACCAAAAATAGTTTTGCTATCGTAGGTTTGCAACTTGGCATTTTATGTTTAACTTCATGGTCAAACTGACAGATTAGAATGTCTTCAACATTGCAGATTAGAGGAATCAAGGCATGGGAATTTAAAGTTCACCAATTATGGTGAAAATGAGTATCCTGATTTTTAATCACGATTATTAACTGATTTTAGTGACAAAAATGGTTTTATAGCATGGTCATATAAACGTTACACTGCTTCAACATCTGACATTCCTGTTAATATAGAAATTATGACAAATATTGTTGGTTTTTAACCTAATTTAAGTCCACTTATGTCTTTGATCAAATGGAATGTTATCACTGTAAGATGGACATGCTGATGTGGTCTAAAAGAACACTTCTGAATGAACGTCCGAGTTGATGTTGGATAGTTCACATTAGCAACCACTGGATTGTTTTTCTTGGCCTTTATGCATTCATCATACTGTAGTTTGTAGTGAGGTTCAGGTGGTTACGTAATTTTTTTTGCTTTGTAACACAGACACAGAGCCTGACATGCACCTTCCCAGAAATGTAACTTGTCTCCTTCCTGCATTTCAGTAAAAGAAACTGTTGTCCAACATGTGCAGTCCAACATGAATGGTTTAGTTTCACTGAAGATGGCAAAATGCAGACACACCAGTGCACAAGTATGAATGCAAACAAAGACATCACCAACTGCGGCGTGGGCTCTGCAGGGATATAACTCTTTGTGATTTAAGCTTTAGTGGGAATGCTCTTCAAAGTCTGTGAGTGTGGAAAACGAGATTCGGCCTACAAGTATGAGTTTGATAGATTATGTTCTCCCACAATGCAAATCAAAAAAGAAATGAGGGAGTAGCTCACAGTTAAATCAAATTATATGTAAGTAAATTAAGGGGGTTGTTGGTGTTCTGAACCAGATTGCTGGTGGTCTCTAAACTCATCCAGCTGCCAAACCACATCCACCTTAATGGTTTTTAAAAATCTTTAAACTTTAACGGTTTTTGCTAATCTGAAAATGTAGACCAAAAAACATACAAAAATACCAAACACTTTTATGCAAGCCATAAAGCACAACCATGTTTACATGAACTATCAAAGAATACTCATGATGTGCAAAAGAGGATACAATTAGACTCCAATGGCCCTATGGCACTAAAGTAAAAGGTATAAATATACAGGGTGGGCCATTTATATGGATACACCGTAATAACATGGGAATGGTTGGTGATATTAAAGTCCTGTTTGTGGCACATTAGTATATGTGAGGGGGCAAACTCCTCAAGATGGGTGGTGACCATGGTGGCCATTTAGAAGTCGGCCATCTTGGATACAACTTTTGTTTTTCCAATAGGAAGAGGGCCATGTGACACATCAAACTTATTGGTAATGTCACAAGAAAAACAATGGTGTGCTTGGTTTCAATGTAACTTTATTCTTTCATGAGTTATTTACAAGTTTCTTACCACTTATAAAATGTGTTCAATGTGCTGCCCATTGTGTTGGATTGTCAATGTAACCCTCTTCTCCTACTCTTCACGCAATGATAGCAACACCGCAGGAGAAATGCCAGCACAGGCATCCAGTATCCGTAGTTTCAGGTGCAGCACATCTCGTATCTTCACGCTATAGACAATTACCTTCAGATGACCCCAAAGATAATCCAATCCACTTTCCAGGAAACTGTTCATCTAGGAATGCTCGGACCTGGCACACAAAATGTGGTGGTGCAGTATCTTGCTGGAAAAACTCAGGGAACGTGCCAGCTTCAGTGCATAAAGAGGGAAACACATCATCATGTAGCAATTTCAAATATCCAGTGGCCTTGAGGTTTCCATTGATGAAGAATGGACCCACTATCGTTGTACCCCATATACCACACCAAACCATCACTTTTGTTGTTCCAACAGTCTTGGAGGGATCCATCCAATGTGGGTTAGTGTCAGACCAATAGCGGTGGTTTTGTTTGTTAACTTCATCATTCACATAAAAGTTTGCCTCATCACTGAACAAAATCTTCTGCGTGAACTGAGGGTCCTGTTCCAATTTTTGTTTCTGCAAATTCTGTGCGCCAATCTGGGTCATCCTCGTTGAGATGCTGCAGTAGCTGGAGTTTGTAAGGGTGCCATTTGTGAGTAGCTAATATCCGCCGAAGGGATGTTCGACTAATGCCACTCTCCAGTGACATGCGGCGAGTGCTATGCTGTGGGCTCTTGCTGAATGAAGCTAGGACAGCCACTGATGTTTCTTCGTTAGTGACAGTTTTCTTGCGTCCACATTTTGGCAAATCCAACACTGAACCAGTTTCACGAAACTTAGCAAGCAGTTTGCTAACTGCTTGGGAGCATGGGAGATGGGTGGTCTCGTAGGGTGTCTTGCATTGAAATCTGCTGCAATGACCCGGTTACTGCGTTTACCCGATATCAACACAATTTCGATCCGCTCCTCATGTGTTAACCTCTTCGACATGTCAATGGCTGTGAACAAAGAGGAACTTGTAAATAACTCATGAAAGAATAAAGTTACGTTGAAACCAAGCACACCATTGTTTTTCTTCTGACATTACCAATAAGTTTGATGTGTCACATGGCCCTCTTCCTATTGAAAAAACAAAAGTTGTATCCAAGATGGCCGACTTCTAAATGGCCACCATGGTCACCACCCATCTTGAGGAGTTTGCCCCCTCACATATACTAATGTGCCACAAACAGGACTTTAATATCACCAACCATTCCCATGTTATTACGGTGTATCCATATAAATGGCCCACCCTGTAGTGTAGCAAGCTTGTAAATGAATGCCCCGCCACACCGCACCCCCTGGTGGATACACAAGGCATCACGGACAGTTTTACTAAATGCCACTTGGGGGCATTACTGTACCTGGTTGCATCATCATCATATTTGTATCTAGCACCATCCATCACCATGCAGTACTCAACAGTGAGCAAACTGAACTGTGAATGGCCTTGTCAGTAGAGTTTATTCAGAGGCCCACGTGCACAGATACATGGTTGTCACTAACATAATAACCTCACCGTCCCCTTACCATAACCAACTAGCCACCTAACAACCAATTCTGACTTCAACCCTAAAACCAAGACTTAACCTACCTTTGTGATGGTTGAATAGGTGGAGACCCATCAAAATGTCCTCACTGTGGTCTACAACTCAGACGTGCCCCCTTAAGCCTTCTAGACAAGAACACACACACATACACATACTTTACTCACCTCTGCAGAAACTTTACAAAATTTAAATTGAGAAGCTATGTATGCTTTATGAATCTCAATAAACCAGCCAAGTACGTCTGTTTGTCAGATGTGCTCATGTCATTATGCAAGTCACAACTTGAGGTCTTTGCAGTTAATACTTTCCCCTCCTCTCCATCTATCAAAGAGCATGCTAAGCAGACAGAAAAATGCAGCCAACTCTGGTCAAATATTGACACACAGCTCCTGTTGTGACACTGTGACTGTGGTAAATTACATTTTCACACTATAAAGTAAATAACCCCTCCGCAGTATTAGAATGGCTTTAAAGAAATTGCCGTATTCACTCTTTAAGTTCCAAGTATTTGAGGACAAATTCTTTAACTATGTAGCTTTATCAATTTCAGACTTAGTGCTTTCGCACTTGTATGCTCTTTTTAGAGAGTTATTTCCAATTCCAGTGGATACAGAAGATAAAAGTTGGATGAAATGCAGAGAACAGCCCTTTATGGTCATATGTCAATGATCCTTTTCTTTAACTGAAAGTTTGTGCATTATAAGATAAGATAAGATAAGATAAGATAACCTTTATTAGTCCCACACGTGGGAAATTTGTTTTGTCACAGCAGGAAGTGGACAGTGCAAAAGTTATGAGGCAAAAATTAGAATACAATAAGAATAAATACAGTACACAACTGTACAGAATAGAATAAAATACTATATACAGTAGAATACAATAAAATAAATATACAATAAGATAAAAATAGAATACAAATACAAATACTATATACAACTGAGTAAAAATACAACGATGACAGAAAGGATTATTGCACTTAGTATTATTGCATATGTATGGATGTGTGTGCTTGATCAGTTAAAGTCTTTATTATGGAGTCTGACAGCAGTGGGGAGGAAAGACCTGCGAAATCTCTCCGTCCCACACCGTGGGTGCCGCAGTCTCCCACTGAAGGAGCTGCTCAGTGCTGTCACAGTCTGCTGCATGGGGTGGGAGATGTTGTCCATCAGGGATGACAGCTTAGCCGCCGTTCTCCTGTCACTCACCACCTCCACTGGGTCCAGAGGGCATCCTAGAACAGAGCTGGCCCTTCGGATCACCCTGTTCAGTCTCTTCCTGTCCCCAGCAGAGATGCTGCCGCCCCAGCAGACCACACCATAAAAGATAGCAGAAGCCACAACAGAGTCATAGAAGGTCTTCAGGAGTGGGCCCTCCACTCCAAACGACCTGAGTCTCCGCAGCAGGTACAGCCTGCTCTGCCCTTTCCTGTAGAGGGCGTCTGAGTTATGAGTCCAGTCCAGTCTATTGTTCAGATGAACACCAAGGTACCTGTAGCTGTCCACAGCCTCAATGTCCATACCTTGGATGTTCAGTGGTTGCAGTGGAGAATGCTTGTGCCTGCGGAAGTCTACCACCAGTTCCTTGGTTTTACTGGCGTTGATCTGGAGGTAGTTCAGCTGGCACCAGTCCACAAAGTCTTGGGTCAGACCTCTGTACTCCTTGTCGTCCCCATCAGTGATGAGGCCGACTATTGCAGAGTCATCAGAGAACTTCTGCAGGAAGCACTGGGTGGAATTGTGGGAGAAGTCTGCAGTGTAGATGGTGAAGAGGAACGGAGCCAGAACCGTTCCCTGTGGGGCCCCCGTACTGCAGACGACCCTGTCCGACACTGAGTCCTCACATACTGTGGTCGGTCGGTGAGGTAGTCCAGGATCCAGGTAGTGAGGTGATGGTCCACTCCAGAGTTCACCAGCTTGTCCTTTAGAACCGAGGGAAGAATGGTGTTGAAGGCACTGGAGAAATCAAAGAACATGATTCTCACAGTGCTTCCAGCGGTCTCCAGGTGAGCGAGGGAACGATGTAGGAGGTGAATGACGGCATCATCCGCTCCAATGCCAGGCTGGTAGGCAAACTGAAGTGGGTCCAGTGATGAGCTTATTAGGCGCCGAAGCTGAGCCAGGACCAACCGCTCCAGGGTCTTCATCAGGTGGGATGTCAGAGCCACCGGCCTGTAGCTGTTGAGGTCCTTGGGGCGTGAAGTCTTTGGCACTGGTACAACACAGGAGGTTTTCCAGAGCTGTGGGACTCTTCCCAACCTCAGGCTCAGGTTGAAGAGGTGCTCCATCACCCCACACAGTTGGTCCGCGCAGGACCTGACGACCCTCGAGCTGATGCCATCTGGACCCGCTGCCTTCTTGCCATTAATCCTCCTCAGTTCCCTCCTAACCTGGGTGGTTGAGAGAGACAGGCTGGAGCCTTGTGTTGAGTGTGTATTGGATGCTGCAGTTGGGGGTGGGGGGGAGTGAGCAGGGTGAATAGAGGAGGTGTGAAGTGTCTGAGGTGGAACAGCAGCAGTGGGGGTGGGTGAGTCTGCAGCCGATGTTGCAGACTGCCTCATGGCTGAATCAAATCTGTTGAAGAAATGATTCAGTTCATTTGCCCACCTCACATCCCTCCCAGGCAGAGAGTTCTGCTGTTTGTGGCCCGAGATGGTTCTGAGGCCTCTCCAGACTTCACCAACGTTGTTTTGTTGAAGCTGGTTCTCCATCTTCTGCCTGTAGCTCTCCTTCCCATTCCTTATCAGTCCCCTCAGCTCTCTCTGCACCCTTTTCAACTCCTCTTTGTCTCTGGATTTGAAGGCCCTCCTCTTCTGCTTGAGGACGGTTTTAATTTCTGGGGTAATCCAAGGTTTGTTGTTGGAGAAACACCGTACAGTCCTAGTAGGTACAGTGTTATCCACACAGAAGTTTATATAGTCAGTAATGCATGTAGTAAGGCTGTCGATGTCCTCTCCGTGGTCATCACAAATCACCTCCCACACAGTCGACTCAAAACAATCCTTAAGAGCCTCCTCGCTCTCCTCTGACCATCTCTGTACTGTGCGGGTGGCTGGTGGCTCCCTGCGCACTAAGGGCTCATACACAGGGACAAGGTGCACCAGGTTGTGATTATACTTTGTAAGTTTCCTGTTAGACAAGATTTAAAAGTACTTTTGATGTCTTCTTGATGATCTTTACTAGGGAAGTCAAATGATATTTCTTCATGGATTTGTATTTAGTAGCCTTCTCCGATTAAACTGGATGCATATGTAAAAAATAATAAAGTAAAATAAATAAACTTCGAAGTGCTCTGAAAATCCCTGACTTAGACATTTCCTATGTTATGACGAAACAGTGTCATCACTTTTAGACTGAGTTCAAAGCAACGCTGTGCTGCAGATGCATGCCTCTGTTCCCTCTGCAGCACTCCGTATCGTTGCCAGTGTGTAGTTTGAAAATGAAAGTGCAAATTACATTCTTTGAAAACATAATGGGCCTCTTTTTATACTTGGTAAAGATGTACTCTCTCCCTTGAAATTATTTTTTTGTTTTTTGCACACTGCAGTTACAACTCAGTGGACCAAAATGTATCGAGAACCTAAAGTGATAGTAAAAATGTCAAAGAAACAGAGGCTCCCGAACCTTAAGTTTGGCTCATGTACTATTAATCTGCCTAGGTGAACAGCTATTGCATGTCTGTTCATCATGGAAAAGGAACCCCACTTTTCCATATTAAAATAAGGTTAAAGGGCCAGGCAATAGAAATAATGTAAAAGTTGTCAGGGAGACCTGATAAATGTGATTCTGCAGGCTCTTGTCATTTTGGTACATTGCGTCTACATAATAAAGTATGCACATTAACAAAATCTAATTAACATGATCAGTGCTCTTATTTGAGTTATCAAATAAGCATTTGTAAAATAATGCAGTCTGATACAAGAACAAGCAGCAGAAGGAAAAAAATCTGCTTCTAATAGTTTAATAAGACAAGATCACCTGCAAGACTTGAGAATGCTTTATTTTGATAGATAAGTTAATTAATCTATTTATTGCAGAAAGGAATTCTAACGGTGACAGGATTTAGGACGGGGAACTACACCCACACACCTGGAGTTTAGACATTGGTGGTGGTGAAGGTGAAAATTAAGGCTTGGAAAGAGCTGTGAGTGACTTGGGTGAGGCAGAGATTCTGAAAGAGAGAATAACAGGAAAGCACTTAGATTTAAACCACGCAGAGTCAAGGATGACTGGCTTAAAGAATGTAGGCAAGAAGATGATTGGACTGTGTAATGATGTCAGTATTGAGTTTAACAGCGTGGGAAAGTCCAAGGGAGTTACGATCGTCCTTATTGAACTTTTTTTAACTTATTGAACAAGCTTCATTAATATGACTCGTAATTTAATTCCAGAAGTACATTTTAGTGAATTGTAGACCAATGCTCCTAGTTTTAAATTGTGGATAAGCATATGTACAAAATCGCCAATTGATGCTCCCCTTTTCCTGCTGTTAACACAAACCAAGCACGTCCTGTATCTCTTTGAAATTAAATAGATACTACACAGAAACACATTGTTGTTAAGTGTATTGTTTAGTTAGGTTAGTACACCTCTCTGATTGTCAAGGACTTGAACCTGCTCTGGGTGATTTGTATTTATAAGTAACTTGTCTTTTACAGTTTTATTTAGAGTTGAATTTTTCACCAAGTGCTTAAGTGCTGCCTAAAAATGTCTCCAAGTCCTCCAGTAGATATTGTGAGAGAAACAAATAAAAGATCTTACAAGTATAAAGTGTTAAAGTGTCTATAAAGTGAGTGTTAATTCTTCCAATATTACCGTACTAGCTGTTCCAAATTAAATGTTGCAGTACAACAACAGGCGTTGTTCCGGTAGCACTATTGGAGGCATGACACTTGATCCAAAACATTTTTCTCCTGGCCTTCCCCACCAATTTTCTTATATGCCTGGCAGCTTTTGAAACATGATAGCAGTAAGACCTTTCCAGAGAAGAAAAGCTTCTTGTACACAGAAGGCACGATCATGGAGAGAAACTATCCAAAAAATAAATAAATAAATAAATTTAAAAAAAAATAAAGAAAGAAAGAAAAATAAAAAAAAAATATATATATATATACTGCCAGCTCACTCTCTTTTGTCAACTGCCTCCAGTCTTTAAGTACCACCACAGTGTGTCCCTCTTGTCCTGGAAAACATAAAACCACACAGTGATCCCTTGTCCTGTCTGTCACGTCTTGCTGACAAATAGTAACACATAACACTGTCACCAGCATAGAGGGAGAATTCATCATTTTATTTGCAGGGTGGCACATTTCCCCCTTTAGTCATCGTTTTCAGGAACATCAGTGGAACAGAAGTCAGATAATAGCCCCACTTTGGACCACTCTACCTCAGTCCACATGGGATCTGAGTTGGACACCTGATTACTGCTACCAGGTCTCTAAAGGTCCATTTCTTTTACTCAGTTGACCAGTCCGATTACTTACTACACAGCAAAAATGTCCTGAAGAGTCCTGAGTCATGAAAGAAGAATGTGTATATGTACACGCCATTGCATAATGAACGCTACATTATTGTAGAGGCCAGTGATGATCTTAACAATCCATATCTGCTCTAAAAACTACTGAACAAATAACACTGAAGTTGTGTGTATTGTTAGGTTGCTTGTTACAGAGAAAAGCAACAGTTGTTTTTTTATGTCATCTTTTAAAATCTGGATTTTTATACCACACTGCACTGTAGTGCTAATAACGGGCAAAAATCCGAAAGAAGAAACCAATAAATATCCTATGGAGAACTGATTAATATGAATGTTTAACATTCCACAGCAAACGCTTACAACCTCAATTTGTTAAGCAACCGGAAATGTTCATTAGGCTTTAGTATTGGGTGAACCGCCTATTTAGATGTGTCGCTGTTAATTCTGTGTGCTAACAAAAAAAAACTGAAAAATGACTAAAAGTTTCACAATAACAGAATAATCATTTCCAGGGAATCAATTCCTAAGACATGTTGAGGATTTGCCGTGTTAAAGGTACAGGTTTTTTATGTTTAATTAATAGAAATAGAATATTGCACTCATAAACATGCATTCCCAATAGTCCAATTACTTTGAATTTTATAGTCTTCTTGCCTATTGGTACCATTTGCACTCGGCTAAATCAGCTTTTAGTTCATGTGTCAGAGGAGGAAAATAATGGCGAAAGTATGAACATTACTTTTATTTTTATTGCAGAAAAGGACAGGAGCACGATGGTAAAGTGGAAACTACATCCAGGACAGAAACAACTACAACTACTACTGCTAATGTAAAGTGGATTACCAGGTGTTACTCTAAGGAGGAAAACCTGCCAAAAAACAGACGGAGCAGTGGAGCAGCCAAGGGAATAGAACGATATAAAAATGTATGACTAAAACATAATTTATTATACAGAAAAGGTTTAAAAACAAATAAAACAACCCTGGCCACGGAGAACACAGAGTAAAAACCAATAAAACATAAACACACTAAAAGTCCAGTGGCGTCACCAAGGTGTTAAAGTCCAGCAAAATCAGAGTGGGCAAGGAAAGCCCGGCGGCGTCCCCGGCCGTCCTGTCAGTCTCTCCGCTGTGGAGTGCTGGAAAAGAGAGGGGCAGCGATAGTCACTGTTCTTTCCAGTGGATCAGGATATTGCAGCACGATATGTCATGGGACTTACCCCGGATGGGCAGAGCTCCTAACTCTGCCCGCCGCTTTTCTATGTCACGTCAGCACTGTGGTCTCGCCGTAGGAGGTAGGGCGCTGTCCCACTGCCAACTAATCCCCCACCGTAGCATCGTCTGGCATCAAGCTACTTCAGCAGCAGCACAGCTCCCTCTGCCTCTCCGCTCACTGGCCTTCATATGCCGTCGCCACGTACTGCTGCACCAAACCGCACCAACCGCCACCATCTACTCCGCCAACTCTGCTGCTCCCTTCTCCTGACCTGCCAGGCCCTCTTATTGGGCCTCTGTGACCTCCCAGGTGTGCCAAATTAGTAATCAGGGAGGGGCGGAGTCTCTCCAGGACAAGTCAACAATAAATACAATAAAAGCATGAAAAGCCTAGTTAACTTGTTCATTTCCACCCCGTGACACTAACACAACTGACAACATGCTAATGCTAAGCCAGCCAAGAACGCAGAGTGAAATCTGATTGAATGTCTCCCTGACCCAGCAGCCAGACCCTGAACGTCAACTGGTAACAAACAAATGAGCAGAACGGCTGCAGCCTCCATTTCTACCTGTTCACGTTTCTGCAGTAGAATCATTGTGGGAATCGCTTTGAAGTGTGCTGCTGGCTTTGTGTTTATACCTAAATACTAAGAGAAAGATCACATGTGTGCCCTCATTAGGATAGGGACTTGTTCTGGTGGGGATGTAGCCTCAGGTGTATATTATTTTTGAATAATAACCCCAACTCTGATCACAAATAAGAGGGGAAATATCTCCAACATGTACAAACATTTGACCGACAGCATGAACTTAATTTGCACAAATATAATTGTAATGTCTGCTTGGCATTAAAGACATGCAGTTAGTGGGGTTAGGTTAATTGGAAACTCCAAATTGCCCATAGGTGTGAATGCATGAGTGAATGTGAGTGTGAATGGTTGTCTGTGTCTACGCCCTGCGACAGACTGGTGACCTGTCCAGGGTGTACCCTGCCTCTCGCCCTAAGACAGCTGGGATATGCTCCAGCACACTTCACAACCCTGAAAAGGATAAGCGGAAGTGAATGGATGAATGGATGCTTGGCAATATATAGACTAGTGTGGATACTGGTTAGAAAAACTAAAAATATCCTGGAGAAGGTGAGCAAGAGAAGCCCAGCATAACTTAAGACTTCAGGCTGAACTCCTGGATGGGATTTTATACATCAAATCAAATCAAAATGTATTTATATAGCACATATTAAAAACAACAAAGTTGACCATAGTGCTTCACAGTCAGTAAAAGCATGAGACAATTAACACTAAACAATAAGAAAACAGGGAAGGAAACAATAGTGGACACGCTGACAGCATCAATGTTCTCAAAGTTTACATTATCTGCAATGACTTTGTCTCTGATCTCTCGGAGTCTAATGCAGTTGTTCTCACGGACCATATCTGCAATGAGGGTTTCTTGTGCTGCTGTGAATATGGCAATCCTCCCACCTCTATGTGGCATTCTTTCAGCTCTAAAGAAAGAAACATGTGTTGTCAATTGACTGATTTATATGTAAAACTACATGTAAGGTAACAGACCACTTTCACAGGCCTGTAAAACTGTAGTGTGACAAAGAAAGCAATAGCGTACTATACCTGTTGTGTTGTCTAAATGCCTTGATAATGGTGGCCACGGTGGACCTACTCAGGTTTGGATGTACTCTTCGTCCCGCTTCAGCCATTGTCATGCCATGGACAATGACATGGTCAATTACTGTTGCTCGCATATCATCTGTTATGATGGTGCGAGGTTGTCTTCTTCTCCCACCTGGACCTTCTCCTCTCTCTTGTTGGCCTCCTTGTCTTCCTCCTCTACTCCGAACTCCTCTTCTTCTTAGGCCTTCACCTCTTCCTCCTCTGATCTCAACCCCTCTTCCTCTTTGGCCTGCAGCTCTTCTCCTTCCGCACGCTTGAATGCCTTCATCCATTGTGATTGTTTGGCATCTTCACCAAACTATGCTTTCATAGGTGGGGTCACATCATTAGCAACAGGTGTCTTCAATTTTGAGTCGTTGTGTGTAGTGACTGACGCCAGGTGTGTTCCCTGTGTTCACAGATTGGTGACTGTGGCAAGCATTTTGCATCACATGGGCTTTCATTTGAGAATATGAGCAGAGTTGTTTTGCAACATGTGTTTTGGCAAGGAAAAATGTGTTTAGATTTATGAGTACAGAGGGTTGTGTTTTGTGAATTGTGTCTTCATGTGACATGTGTTTATGGTACTGGAATATGGTGGCTACATTTAGTAAATGTGTTTAGACTACTGGTCATTTGGGTTACAGGATTGGCTTTTGTGTTTTAACATTTGAGAAAAACTGTAATACCATTTGCATCTACAAAGGTCTGAAGTTGTTTTAGAACTACCTTTTCCAATATTTTGGATATAAAAGGGAGTTTGGAGATCGACCTGTAGTTAAACTAACACTTTTTAAATGTCTATTATTTTTTTGATGTTGTGCATGGTCTTCATTCTCTTGCGCTTCGACACACACTGACATCTGAACAAGCAGTGAGGGGCCTGCGGGCAGAATGGTCTTAGGGTTGTTGCTCATCACTGAATGTGCAAAGTGACACACAGGAACAGGAACATGAGAGACCCACTTCTGCGACTCAATTATATAATGGATGCATTAAGGTTGACTTAATTTTTAAAGCTTCCATTATTCCTTGTATTTTGAGCGAGTAGTTCCATGTCGCGTCAACAGAGAATACAGCATGTCAGCTATGGTGTGCTATACCCTGTAGAATCATAACTGCATTGATCTGCTGCTGTAACAAACAGTAAAAACCTCCATAAACCCACAGGGAGTCCGACTTCTCCAACTATACGTACCCCGCCCGATAGCATGTGTTGTCATTGTGTCAAAATGAATCCAGGGTTTCCTGAAGATGGGTGAGTCATAGAAGCGTAGGAAAGCACTGACAAGCTTTGATGGCCCCCTGAATCTTTAGGTCAGAGTTCATTGCTATTTATATGCCGAGAACGAGCTCAGCTCTCCATCCTCAAAGGTCAGTCTCATTAAACTCTGTCGTGAGAGCAGAGTGGGCCAAGTTTTTCAGACATGCCAACACGCAGATTTCTGCTTTTATTGCTGGGTATAAGTAAGCAGTGAGAGTGGTTTTACATGTAAACAGTTTAATTAAACCCCATTCTTCAGCAGTCTAATAATTTGCCGTGCAACTGGTGTTGAGAAAACCATCCAGGTTAAAGCTAACCTGCTATGTTACTGTGCAACAATCTTATTTGCTGTTTTGAGTGAAAAATCCACATTTGGAGGTTGGAGGTGTCAGTGGTGGAATGAGTCATTTCTCTGCTCACTCCAGAGACCTGAATTCAAGTCATACATATTCACTGATTTTTATGCTCTGTTTGCATTACATTGAACATGTTACTATAATGATCATAAGGGATGTATGCATATATACAGTGGGGCAAAAAAGTATTTAGTCAGCCACCGATTGTGCAAGTTCCCCCACTTAAAATGATGACAGAGGTCAGTAATTTGCAACAGAGGTACACTTCAACTGTGAGAGACAGAATGTGAAAAAAAAATCCATGAATTCACATGGTAGGATTTGTAAAGAATTTATTCGTAAATCAGGGTGGAAAATAAGTATTTGGTCACCTCAAACAAGGAAAATCTCTGGCTCTCACAGACCTGCAACGTCTCCTGTAAGAAGTTTTTCTGTCCCCCACTCGTTACCTGTATGAATGGCACCTGTTTGAACTCATCATCTGTATAAAAGACACCTGTCCACAGCCTCAAACAGTCAGACTCCAAACTCCGCCATGGCCAAGACCAAAGAGCTTTCGAAGGACACCAGGAAAAGTATTGTAGACCTGCACCAGACTGGGAAGAGTGAATCTACAATAGGCAAGCAGCTTGGTGTGAAAAAATCAACTGTGGGAGCAATCATCAGAAAATGGAAGACATACAAGACCACTGATAATCTCCCTCGATCTGGGGCTCCACGCAAGATCTCATCCCGTGGGGTCAAAATGATCATGAGAACGGTGAGCAAAGATCCCAGAACCACACGGGGAGACCTGGTGAATGACCTGCAGAGAGCTGGGACCAAAGTAACAAAGGTCACCATCAGTAACACACTACAACGGCAGGGAATCAAATCGCGCAGTGCCAGACGTGTTCCGCTGCTGAAGCCAGTGCATGTCCAGGCCCGTCTGAAGTTTGCCAGAGAGCACATGGATGATACAGCAGAGGATTGGGAGAATGTCATGTGGTCAGATGAAACCAAAGTAGAACTTTTTGGTATAAACTCAACTCGTCGTGTTTGGAGGAAGAAGAATACTGAGGTGCATCCCAAGAACACCATACCTACTGTGAAGCATGGGGGTGGAAACATGCTATGGGGCTGTTTTTCTGCCAAGGGGACAGGACGACTGATCCGTGTTAAGGACAGAATGAATGGGGCCATGTATCATGAGATTTTGAGCCAAAACCTCCTTCCATCAGTGAGAACTTTGAAGATGAAACGAGGCTGGGTCTTCCAACATGACAATGATCCAAAACACACCGCCCGGGCAACAAAGGAGTGGCTCCGTAAGAAGCATTTGAAAGTCCTGGAGTGGCCTAGCCAGTCTCCAGACCTCAACCCCATAGAAAATCTGTGGCGGGAGTTGAAAGTCTGTGTTGCTCGGCGACAGCCCCAAAACATCACTGCTCTCGAGAAGATCTGCATGGAGGAATGGGCCAAAATACCAGCTACTGTGTGTGCAAACCTGGTAAAGACCTATAGTAAACGTTTGACCTCTGTTATTGCCAACAAAGGTTATGTTACAAAGTATTGAGTTGTATTTTTGTTATTGACCAAATACTTATTTTCCACCCTGATTTACGAATAAATTCTTTACAAATCCTACCATGTGGATTCATGGATTTTTTTTTCACATTCTGTCTCTCACAGTTGAAGTGTACCTCTGGTGCAAATTACTGACCTCTGTCATCATTTTAAGTGGGGGAACTTGCACAATCGGTGGCTGACTAAATACTTTTTTGCCCCACTGTAGGTTGAAAGAAACTAATATTTACTAATATTTATATCCAACAATTCATCTACTTAATTAACATCATTAGCATTATAACCGGTATAAAAAAAAGTGGTTATATCTATTAAATCTGTTTTTTGTTTTGTTTTTTAAAAGATGAGTTTTTAGCTGCTTTTAAAAGTGACCACTGAGTCCACAGATCTCAGGCTCAAAGGGAGAGAGTTCCACAGTCTGGGGGTCACAGTTACAGCTGAATCAGCAGGGGTGTGACATGGGAGTACTTGGAGGACTTGGTCAGAAGCTTTGCAGCAGCGTTCTGAACAACTTGCAGATGCTCCAAAGAGGCTTTACATAAACAAGTAAACAAAGAATTACAATAATCCAGACAAGATGAAACAAATGCATGAATGACAATTTCTAATTCGGAGCGTGATACAATGGGACTCAGCTTAGCAATGTTTCTCAAGTGATAAAAACAGGAGCGGACCAGAGATTTTACATGAGCATCCAAATTTAGAGCTGAGTCAATAGTAACACCAAAGTTCCTGATAGTTCGGCAAATGTAGCAAGTGAACCCACGTTTTCCATAACACTAGGTACAAATCTTTTAGGAGCACAAACAAGGACTTTAGTCTTCTCCTCTTTTAGTTGAAGAAAGTTTCCAGCCATCTGTCTGTGAAGGTTCTCAGTCATCCAGGTCATCGTAGTCAAAGGAGCTTGCAAAGAAAAGCATCTGGACTTCTTTAAGTTACTTGAAGACGTTTCACCTCTCATCCGAGAAGCTTCTTCAGTTCTAAGGTCAAATGGTGGAGAGTCCCAGATATAAACCTAGTGGGAGTATCGCCCCACAGAGGGACAAAAGGACCCCCTGATGATCCTCTAATCGCCTGAGCCAAGGTGTGAAACTGGGGGGGGGGGGGTCCCAATCAGCCAGAGTTTCGGGTGAGTTCATTGTGAAACCTGGCCCCACCTTATCATGCGAATTCCTGAGATCAGATGGCCCAGGATGTGAGTGGGCGTTAAGGCGTCTGGGGCGGGAACTCAAAACTGGATTATAGATGGCAGACAGTTGGTGTCGTAAACCCCCGCCTCTGTTCAAAGATGGTCGCTCACAGTGGATATAGATGGCTTCTTTCACTCCTCTTTCAAACCATCTGTCCTCTCTATCCAAAATGTGAACATTGGCATCCTCGAAAGAGTGTCCTTTATCCTTAAGATGCAGATGGACTGCTGAGTCTTGTCCTGTGGAGGTGGCTCTTCTGTGTTGTGCCATGCGCTTGTGAAGTGGCTGTTTGGTCTCTCCAATTTAGAGGTCTGGGCATTCCTCGCTGCACTGTACAGCATACACCACATTGACAATGTGGTGTATGCTGTACAGTGTACCTCTACATTGGAGAGACCAAACAGCCACTTCACAAGCGCATGGCACAACACAGAAGAGCCACCTCCACAGGACAAGACTCAGCAGTCCATCTGCATCTTAAGGATAAAGGACACTCTTTCGAGGATGCCAATGTTCACATTTTGGACAGAGAGGACAGATGGTTCACAGCAATGAACGGTAATTTTGAAATTGGTCTGTAGTACTGAGAAGAGAAGCGTCAAGCTTAGGTTTTTTTTTTTTTAACAGTGGGTGAATAACAGCATTCTTAAAATAAACAGGGACCTGACCAGAAGTCAGTGAGGTATTG
Organism: Aulonocara sp. 'chitande type north' Nkhata Bay; assembly: GCF_057382095.1. NCBI lineage: Eukaryota > Metazoa > Chordata > Actinopteri > Cichliformes > Cichlidae > Aulonocara > Aulonocara sp. 'chitande type north' Nkhata Bay. The sequence continues at coordinate 11,712,149 of NC_141360.1, forward strand.
ATAATTTTAAGGACACAGTGACTGATAGACTGAAAAATATCAAGAGAGCAGGAGGACGCTTTCATCGAATTAACTAACTTGACCAGCTCTGGTAAGGACACAGGTAAAAATCCATCTAAAATTACAGGCTAGCTCGAGTTGGCGCTGACAACAGACACACAGAAAGAGAAATATTGTTCCTCTCATTACTGACTTTTTCAACGAAGAAAGAAATTTTTCACAATCTTCATTTGATGAAATTGGGGCAGCAGGTGGAGCAGGAGCAACAATAACAGTGTTGAAAAGTACCTTGGGGTTACCTCTGCTCTTAGACACTAAGTCTGAGAAATAGGCAGCCCCCTCGCATCTCAAACTGAAGTGTTAATAAAAGAGACTAAAAGGTCCTTTAAATGAAGGAGATGGACATGCAAATGAGTTTTCCTCCATAAACTCTCAACCTTGCGGCAGCAACGCTTTAAGAAGCGAATGCTGTGATTTATCCAGGGGGACAACTTTGAAACCGGAGCTAGTCTAGTTTTGACAGGACAAACATTGTCTAAAATAGAAAGACAATGATTATTAAAAAGATTTGTTAAAAGATGAACATTATAAGGAGATAAATCTAAATTAAAAGCATTGGAAAATTTAACAGCAGTAGAGGAATTTTAAGATGCCAGAGCTAACCACATGTCGAATAGGAGAGAGGGACAGATGAAAAGACAGGTTAAAAAGAATACAACAACGGTCCGAGATAAAAAGGTCCTCAGTACAAATGAACTCAATGTTTAAACCTAAAGTAAAAACAAGGTCCAATGTGTGTCCTTTGGTGTGTGTGGGACCAGACACATGCTGTGTAAAATGAAAAGAATCCATGACGCTAAGGAAACCTCTGGCAAAGAGGTCAGAGTCATCATCAATGTGTATATTAAAATCCCCGACTATAACCAGTCTAGACAGTTTCAAGGTCGAGGATAGAAATTCACTGAACTCCTTTAAAAACATGCTGTTAATGCCAGGTGGACGACACACTACAGCACACTAAAACAGATCTTTATTTCCAATTCTAACCAGCTGTAGTTCAACCGTTGAAAAATGCAACAGTGAAACCGGCTTCCAAACACCACAGCGACACCTCCTCCTCGACCCGACGTCCGAGGCTGGCTGATGAAGGAGTACCTATTGGGGCAAAGTTCGATGAGGGGTGAATAGTCACCATCACGCTGCCAGGTTTCAGTTAGAAATAAGAAGTCCAGTTTTGGGGAATTTATGTCTCCCCAGTCACTGTGTTGAGCTTGCGTGTCTTGAGTCTGTGTTTCGGTCTGTGTGTTTCCCGTTTTATTTTGATAGTTTTTTGTCCTGTGTTCAGTGTTTTCAGTTTTGCTCCCCCCCCCCCATCTCGTTATGTCGGATTAGTCCTAGCTGTGTTTCCCTCCTGTGTTTCATTCCCTCTTTACTCCCTTGTGTATTTAAGCCCTGTGTTTTCCTCTGTCCGTTGTTGCGTCATACTACCCCTGCTGTGTGTTCCTATGTGAGCGTGGCAATGCCTAATCCTAGTTTCTCAGTTTCCTAGTTTTAGTTCTGTGTCTGTAGTGTTAAGTCTGATTTTATTTTCTTGTATTCAGTATTCGACTTTTGAACAGCCAAAATAAAGCTGCCACCGCTAGTTAACTCTTTTGTTTCGTGAGTCCTGCATTTGGGTCCTTCATGCCTGCCACGCAGCCAGACCATGACATTATCTTTTGGTTTGTATGTGCTTTATGTTGTTGAATTTTTATATACGGTATTATGCTTCAATGAGCAAGCAGCGTGAACATAAGCTTCATGTCTAATGGACACTTATTTTAATCTGAAGAGATGTTCAATCAACTCCATATTCACAAAATGCAATGATGTCTAATCAATAATTATTTTCACCTTGCATTTACTGTAAGTCTAATAGCAATAATTATAGCTGGACACCTTTTGTTATCAGGTTTTGGAGAAAATCTGCTTGTGTTTATTACTTATGGAGAATAAATGTCCAGATGTTGATTCCCCTTGAGTAGCTGATATTCTTCAGCATGGGAGAAATTATCATAGAGCTGTACGTATGAATTGGAATGAATGAGTGTGATTAAAATTAGATTGGTTAAGTCATTTACTATGATAATGTTTGTCAGGGACTCAAGTCACAAACTGCAGGTTACTAGTTGGCTGCTTCAAGCACACATTTAATGTTGTAAATCACTGATGTTTGTAGGTGTCTACAGGGCTGTAAATCCAGGTTTCAAGATAATTTCAATTAATGAGTATTATCTCCTTTTTGCTACACATAGAAAAGAAAAAAAATAATGTCCTGACCTGATTTCCTCGACATCTTCAGCAGTGCACATCTGAAAACAGCTCAAGCCAGAACCCACCTTCATACGCCAGGTGTGGATCCATGAAAAAGAGAAAGGCATATAGAAATAGTGTTGTTCAAAAATTGCAGTATAATACTGTAATTACAGCATCAAAGAACAGTGCTAAAAATAAATTATAAATAACATTTTAAACACACATCTCTGGATCATGTAGATGCTGTTAATTTGCTCTATTAAAAAAGGAGAATGTGTAACTTTTAGTAGGGAATGTTTCAGGATTTGAAAAATTGAATGAGTTTATATTTGACTTCTGGATTCTCAAAGTCTTGGGTTCTACAAAGTTGAGTTTGATTCTAAACATAGTTTTTATTTTACAGTATTGCTTATAACCCTTGAGGCGACTTTTGTTGTGATTTGGCGCTATATAAATAAAATTGAATTGAATTGAATTGAACCCCAGGAAATAGTTGGGGAATTGGATGCCCCTTACTACTAAACATCTGACATTACATAAGATTAATACAATTTAGTCACTTCTTTACATTGTTTTCTATATATTGTCAATGTATTATTTTGAATCATGTACACTGCTTTAACATGCATAGAAGTATATAAGTAGAAAAGACCTGCTGTGTCTAATTATAGTTGCTAAACTACTGAAATCACTGCTTGGGGAGAGATTTCATGAACAGTCAATTTGAAAAAGGAAAATGCTTTGGCAAATTATACCACTCCAATATGCTGTAATAGCTTTTAAAGGCATTCAATCAATTTAAAATTACCACTCTTCCACCTCTAGTCTCATTTTCCAATACTGTTGACTGGTAAATGATCCGATTATCAGATCGTAGGCACAAAGACTGTGAAGAGATCAGTGGATCAGTTATCATTACCTTTCACAGCATGGGCAATAGTTTTTTTTTAATCAGCAATGTGCTGGGTATACACAATCAGCCACTCTAAGTGCTTCATATGAAAGAAGTGTTTCATATTGTTTTATTGTATTATTAAGACACACACATCAATTTATTCATACTTTTACAGTCACAACATGTTTATTTGATGAAAATCACATATTCATGACATTTTAATATTATACCAGTGTGGTGGTGTTTTTTCCGGGGAGCACTGTTGCCAGATGGTCTGTCAAATTTTTCATCTCATTATCAGAAACTCCACTTTTCCCAGATGGAATGTGATAATTCAAACATCTCGCAGTGCTTCGTGTACAATAACAGGAGTGCACTGCTTTATATAAATCCCATTTTCAGCATCATGTGTATTCAGCTTATGATCACATTCATCATCGTGCAACAGGGCAAGTCTGTCTCTCAGGGAGCCTCTTGAAGTTCAGGTAGCCAGTTGTGCTTGATTGTTACAATCAGACTGAGGATCAGTGTTGACTTGAGGACCACTTCACCATTATGTGACACTTCTTCAGAGTGATTCCTGAATATGAGGCATAAAGCTGGAGACATTTTTTCCTTCTAATTCTAGAGGATAATCACACTTTGAAGTCAGGGTAGAGGGGAACACAATGCGGCCATTCAGAAATGATAGCCAAATCACAGATGTGATCAATTCTCATATAAACCTAGCTTGGAAGGATTTAATAACATCATGTAATATCGTACACCATTTTTCCAACATTTCTTGACTGTAATACTTAAATTTAAGGATTTTTCCCCCATGTTTATATCATCATAGTTACCTCCTTGTCATAGTTTCCCTTCCTTTTTAAATTTCTTTTATCTACAGCAGACTATCATTTCCAGTCTTCACTGTCCTTAGAGTATCAGTGGAGAGCATAAGGTGCTGAGTAGTTTTTGTCAAATGCTGACTGCTTGTGGATATAAGATGCTTAACAGATGTTCTGAGAGTTCCCGCTGTGTTATTCCTGGTGGTTCTTCTTGAGTGCGAGCGAGGCAATCATCATGACCCATTGCTTTTTTCCCTTCTGAAAAAAAGGCATGACCCTCTCTCTTCTGTACTATAATTGTGCTTTAATAAATATTACATTTGAGATATTGCATTTTACTTAAAGTTGATTAATAACTTAATTACATAATTATAGTTGGAAAAAAAGGGCTGTTAACATATTAATTTTGTTGTATCTTGTTCTCTGTTAAAATGTCAAAACACCCATTCAAAATGTTGGCTTTCATAAAGAAGTCTTTTCAGCTTCCCCGTGAAGGTTTTGCTCATTCTAGTCATTAAAATGCCATAGGTGTTTTTGTGTGTGTGAGTGGCCTCAGGCAGTTTTTGCTCTAAAAGGAATGGGGGGAAAGGCAGACATGTAAAAGTGATGAACGCAGGCCAGGAACCTCAGTACCAAATGATCTTATTCACTGTGATCAGGCAGTAGAATGACGAGGTTTACACGAGGAAAACAAAAATCTGTCATATTTTATTATTAGAAACTCTGCAATTTGTCATGAAATTTTAATAGGCCGAACACAAAAAGCACCAATGAAAACATTTCACCGGAGCACAGTATGATTCCATGTAAATAAAGGAAAATGTTCCTGCAGCTAAACTACTTGAGCTGTGGTGCTGTGAAACATCAAAGTGTTTAATATATGAGAAGCGTATTCTTTTTCATAATGAAGCCACTATCAGGATAGAACAGACTGCCTCCTCATACAAAAGGCTGAGGCAGCAACATGGAGAAAATATCTTAATGACTAATTACATTTTAAGATGTGCAAATGGTTTATATTCAAAGCTGTGACTGTGCTTTAATCCTGTGAGCAAAGAACAGTGTTATTTGAAAATCCCACATCTCCCATATGGGCTACTCTACATGACACAAATTAGTGGGCTTTCTAGTTTTTCAATTGCGCTATACAGTGCATAGCAAACAAACTTTGACAAGAAGAAAAAATAAAAGAAATTATGGTCATTATAGCAAGAATAACACTGGGATTTCTTTCGTATGGTGTGTTTGGGGACAGTGGTGGGATTATATGCAGATGCCCTAATATGTGATTGAATTAAACTTACAGCTTGCTTGACTTCTGAGTCTGTTTTTACAGACATCAGAATGCAACACGGTGTGTCATGACATATGAAATGAAATTCCCTGCTGTAGAATATATTAAACTGCTTGCCAGAGCAGAAATAATAACGTAGTCATGGCTTATCAGTGCTTTCAAAGGCTTGTCATAAGTGATGAAATATGGTAATTGTATTTTTAATATCAGAATCAAAGCTGTGTTGGTGATTTATGGAGCATTCTTGGTAGATCTGTGGCTTTAATGATAATTTTTTTAAAGTTCATGTGAAATACTGGCTCCTAGCTGCTGATAACTACCTGCACTGCTTAGGTGGGAGCTGTGTACATGTGCTTCAACTTCCTTCAAGACTGTTCAGTGAATGTGTGCTTGCATTCACTTTGTAAAGAACATTTTCAGAGTAAGACATATTTGGACATATTTCGGTTAAAGTAGCAATACTCCAAACTAGTTAGGTTTTATCATTACCTTTTAAATGTATATACAAGTCTGCGAAGTACTTCTGCAGAGTGTCTATTCTGTTGTTTGTCTGTTCATTTTAGCTTTACTTTATACTGCACAAGTCCTGCCAATTCAAGACCCTTTATAATATTACACTCAAAAAAATCTGTGTTGGATGAGCACAATCGTGGCACTTTTTTCCACGTGATTTAACCAAGTACAATAACCCATTTTTGACCATGTCAAACCAACACATTTGGCATTTGGTGGTTTAATGTAAACCGATTACGCTGGATCAATGTAGTATTCTTACAATGACTTGAAGTGATTTATTGAAGTATGTAAAGTGAAATTTGTTTTTAATTCATTCTACACAAGTTAAAAACTTTAGGAAAACACAATGAAATCTTGTTGTTTGAACAACTACTTTGTTAATCAGGGCAATTACTGTTAGTCTTGCTTAATGAACCAATATGGGGGTTTATGATTTCATAGAGACAAACAACCATGTGCACTTACATTCATGGGTAATTTAGAACCACCAATTACTCTAACTCAAATTACACACTTCAAATCAGCCAGATTGTAGATTTGAACCCAGGCCGATCGTGGCTCAAGAGTTGGGAGTTCGTCTTGTAATCGGAAGGTTGCCGGTTCGAGCCCTGGCTTGGACAGTCTCGGTCGTTGTGTCCTTGGGCAAGACACTTCACCCGTTGCCTACTGGTGGTGGTCAGAGGGCCCGGTGGCGCCAGTGTCCGGCAGCCTCGCCTCTGTCAGTGCGCCCCAGGGTGGCTGTGGCTACAATGTAGCTTGCCATCACCAGTGTGTGAATGTGTGTGTGAATGGGTGGATGACTGGATATGTAAAGCGCTTTGGGGTCCTTAGGGACTAGTAAGGCGCTATATAAATACAGGCCATTTACCATTTACAGGCCATCTACAGACCTTGTTTTGAGCTAATACTCCAGCATTCAATTTGTCGGTTATTCTTAGCCAGCAGGGATTTCTGATTGCTATTACTATACCAATGTTACAATAAGTGTTGCCTATAACACTGATGACCTTGCATGGCCTACAGCTAACAGGAATTGATAGCTGGTGAAAGGAATGCTGGCATTTTACCATTTGGTTTACTTTTCAAATATGGAAACTATCTCTGTTATACACTACCAACTATGGCAAGCATAGAGCATTATTCTGGGATATACTTAAGGTCACCAGGCACTACTTTTTTATTAAAAGAAAAATCAATGGTAACAACAACAGCAAAGAAAACTCAAGTGCCAGTCAGTCAACAGCTCTCTGAAGTCACTCAATTTTGTAATTTTGCATACCGCATTTACTGTTCAGTGGGGTTATCTTTAAATAATTAAAACTTTATTTCATCAGGCAGTCTCATTAAGATTAAAATCTATTTTACAAGAGAGACCTGGGAACAAGAAACATTAACAAGAACATAATCAGCAGATGTGAACAACACAAGGAACATCTTTAAAAACAAGAACAATTTCCAAGGGGAATAAAAGACACTCACTTGACAGCTGTAAGTTTACTTAATTTGAAAAGTGCATAGTACCTGAAATCAAATCCATCAAGGTTATCAAGATTAAGTATTTAGTGGATCATGATTTATATCTACACTATTTAAATTAAGGTAATGTTAGAGGGTTTAAAAGCTTAAGCATTTTCACAAAAAGAATAACTGAAGCCCATCCAACCTTTTCAGACAGAGAGCAATGATGAAATATGAAATGTGTCATCTGTGATAAAGCATACTCCTCTATGATATATACGGATTAACTGCTGTAGGGGCTTGAAAAATACGAAATATTCCCATAGTTCTATTTGAATGATGCAAAGAATGTGAAATATATGCACTGTGTTTTGCCAGAACGCCACACAATTGCACAAAAAAAGTTCTATTTAGTTCTGTTCAATGCCCAACACTTTTCTTGCAGACATTTTGACTTATAGCAGGAAAAGCACAGGTGAAACTAATTACATTAATGATGGATCAGTTTCATCAACTGTATCAGTAAGCTGTGACAGTGAGCCAGCATGCACAACTCCAGGACCCTCGCCCAGCTAAATGAAACAGAGCCGTAATTAATGTTATTAATTACACCTGTGTTTACCCTGCAATGACACGCAAGGAAGTAGCTTACCTAAATGGAAAAAGTCTTTTAATGTTATCGATTACACCTGCGCTTTTCCTATTATAACATATTTTTTCTGCCAAGAAAAGGCCTCCATTTCATTTAAAAAGAAAAATCTGTATAGTGTTGCAGGGCGCTATATCTGTCAGTACTAGAGAAAAAAGGTCAACAAGGATGGCTAACTATGACGTTAATTAATTGATTAAGGAAATATTTTATTAGTGAACATGTGTTCCAGCTTCAGCCTTGAGAAAACAAATATTTAAACATGAAAGAACTGGTCAACTAGTCAGAACTGGGCAAATACCCACACTTTACCATACAGTGGAATTAAGATAATGTCCATCTTATAACACATGTCAATGTACTGTTCAGCTGTTCGTGAAAACAACAAAACCGATGACGTAGCATGTGTTTGTGTTCAAAACGTTGGGGCCCATCAACTCAACTTCAACGTCTGACACAAATTTCATGTGGAGGATCATTTGTGGTGCTGAAAGCAGGGTCTCTGCATTCAAAACAGCAGCTGTCAGCTGGAGAGCCCAGATTACCCAAACCTGAAGGCGGTAAATCGGGGGAGATACATTATTGCATGAGCATCCTCACCATGAGGTTGTGCATAATGAATCTGTCTCCCAGGGTGACACCATCAGTGCCACCTACTGTAACTTTCTGAGGGGTCTGATGGAGAATGCATGGCAGAAACAACCTCAACTGTGGTGTGTGCTACTGTTATCTTGTGACAGCTCACAGTGCAATGAAAATGATGAAGTTTTTTGCCCATGCAACTTTTGCTCACCTCCTGCTGTAGTTACCAGATTTGATTTCCTGCACCACCTTAAATTGAAAAAGGAATTGGAGGATTACTTATTGGACACAAAGAGGCACCAGACTACAGAACCTTTAGGTGGAAGTTCTGTAGACATGCTAAAAGCTGCCATGACCTTGAATGCAAGATCACCCATATTTAAATCAGGTAAGTGTAGTGGAGCAAAACTGTATGGTTCAAACAGTTAAAGGAATTTTCCTTGTAGAATTACAGGCACCTCAAAATTGCAGCAAGTACAACTTGTGAGTACAGTCACTTTCCACTGGCTTTAACTGTAATAATGGACAGTCGAGCAGCAGAATGTGCTGACTCAGAAAAAATTCAATCCAAAGCACCGAAGCTTTAGCGGCTGAAAGGTGTGAGTCTTTTCTGCTTAGAGACTATTTCTCCACTTATCTTTTATTTCCGATCTTGAGCGTGGAAGTCATTTTCACCCCTTTCTTCGCACCCCAAGCAAACCTCAAGGCTAAAAAGATCAGAGTGATATTATTAGCCGTTAGCCTTGTCTGACTTCGGTGCGGCTCCTGGAGTCAGCTGTCAAATCTGACACAACACCTCACCCGTATATTCTTCTGCATCCTTCCTGAAGCTGATACTGTGTTTGAGGATCAGGTTTAAGGTTTGCTTGCAAATATTAACCCATGGGGCTCATTTAATTAAGAGGAGAAGTGATCTCTGCCAGTACTTAAGTGAAAGAGAAAGGGCAGATGCCACATGATATTATCTAGGAAAGGAGGTGGTAATTAATCACTTTGACAGCCCTTGATATGTAAACATGGCTAATTTCAAGCAGTTCTTTTTTTCGTGTGGACTCACATAGGTACGAGGTGCGTCTCATTGGCAGCCATGACAGGTTTAAATTGCCCTTCAGCAAAAGTGGGCAAACTGCCAAACACTGTTACTATTTGATGTAGATAGAGTTTGACATCCTGATTAAATGAATATGAGCTGGAGATCAACTCAAATCAAATGAAGCGCTTTTCTAAGAGCTATTAAGTCTTTGAAAGATGACTTTAAGACCAGAATAGCAAACATCAGCATGTTTACTAGCAACATTTCCACACAAGTTGGGGAAGCATAAATTCAGCTCACTCTTTAAGGTGGATGTTTGCATTTAGGATGTAATGTGTTCGATTATTTAGCCACCCGAATCTCACTCATTGGTCTCTAGACTACAAATTTATTTAACTTAATTCAATTAAATTCTATTTTATTTATAAAGTGACAAATCACAACAGCAGTCGCCTCAAGGTGTTTATATTATATTGTTTTTATCGTTATTTTTTTTAAATTGTTTTTATTGTTAACTCAATTTCCCTGGGTCTTTTCCCGTGGGTTATGAATAATTTTTTTTTTTTGGTACCAATACTGGTTTTATTTTGTTGTATTTATCTGCGACACCTTAAAGGCTGGTCCGTGAAAATATTGTCAGACATAAACCGGTTTGTGGCACAAAAAAGGTTGGGGACCACTGCCCTATGAGCCCTATTTGGCAACCAACAGACCTTTCTTGGAGCCTTAAGCTCCAAGAAAGGAGTCCTAAGCTAACAGTTAACTAAGCTAACTGGCTAGCTTGGTTAGCTTGCAAGGTGAAACACTAACAAAGGAGTGTGGGTATACAGGTCGCTGAAAGTAGTTTCTACAAAGATCCCTTTGGAGTATTTGTTAACTTTCTATTTAACTTACCACAGGTAATAACGCTAAGATTCTGGAGAAGGCCAAAACTGGCTTTTTTGTGTTAGTGTGTCAGTTATTTTCTTTGCGCCATGGTTGCCAAGACTTAAAAGAACACAAAAAATACACACAAAAAACTTATTCTGATTGCACGGGTAAATGTTAGGGTTTGGTTCATCACAGATAAAAACTCTTCTGTTTCCTACCTCACATCAACAAACAGTTTAGGCCTGATCATTTTACTGTTTAATGGTGTGAAAACACCTTTTCACTTTTTCAGCTGAACTGAGTACATTACATCTGTGTGGTCACAGTGTCTGGCATTTGAAAAAAAAAGTATGCATTGTTTGTCTGTTGCAAAAAATGCCAAAATTGATTGGTGTGACCTTTTCTAAATTCTAATAAATACTAGTGGCTTTTAGTAGGAAAAAAGAAATAAACCATAGACTTGCTTGGTTGTCTCTAAATGACCCTGTCCGCAGAGTCCTGCAACTTCTCCTGCAAATGCACCTACTGTGTCACACATGTGAATGAACTCAGTCACATTTGAAAAAAAAAAAAGTATAAATTGTAGAAATTTACTTCAGCGATGGCCTTTTTGTGCTCTGAGTCACACACTGTAAGGGAGCAGATTCCCAGGACTTTTCCTCTGGGGGAACTGGAGAGGAGAATAAATGAAGACTAATGACTTCTGGCAGATATGTAGAAAACAAACATGGAACCTGCTTGAATTATGTAACCATAATGCCCGTGTGTTCTAAACACTGTTAAAATTGTACAAGTAAAATATTTAGTTGCTTAGGAGAGCATTTTTACAGACTTTGAAAGTTCACCTTTTCCTTTTGGTTTTTCTAGGAATATCTGCTTTTAACAAGATCAAACCTTGGAGAAAATGTGGAAACATTCACACCCAAAAAAAAGGAAGACATAAAGTTTAGTGTTTATCTGAAATGCAGTCCAGGGTTTTGGAAATAAAGGGTATGTTTTCCTTCCTTGTCCAAAGACCGTGACTCGGAACTTAGCTACATTAGAGCAACTGCCTGCCCTCCATAACTTAACTGAGCTGTCAAATGAACCAACGCTGCATGAAAAGCTCTAAAAAATTTCTGCAAGAATCGATCTGGACTCTGCTGTCAGTCTTTCAGGCTAGAGTGTGCTCTCCCCTGATTTGATGCAGAGCTGTAGCAAATAGCAGTATCAAGTATGTGAAATCAAACATAAATCATATTTATTTCATATAATCTATAATAAAAGTTGTATTTCTTGAGGAATGTAGGTATTACCCCAAACTGAAACTACTCACACACTGTAAAGATTACACATATGAGAAGTTATCAGAAAGTTCTGAGAATAGTTACATGAAAACCAAAAGGTTTACCTTGTTGAAAGTGGCCTGATCTCACATACAAGGTGAACCTTGTCGTGTTGTGGAGGCAGCCAAAAATCTATCAAGCAGTCCAGGTGGCAAGTAAAATCACAGTATACAGCACAATGAGTGTTGTAAAATATGACAGGCACGCTTCTAGTTTTCTCCTGGTCATAGAATATGAGGTCTGGTGAAATCCCAGAGTGCACAGTTAAAAATCACAGCAGTCTTCCGAGTTCTATACACATGAACGGTAAATCGGACAAAAAATTAGACAAACGATGTCTTACAGCCATTACCTAGTTAGCTTAACTTTAACACATGAAATGGCTTCTCCATCTCTGCCCACTAATTACAAAATGTGTTCAAGTAAACATTTACTTGAGCCCCTGTTTCCAGTCCTGCTTTTAAAAGGACAGACACTTTTGAAAGAGACAGACATTAACTTGGTATTCTTACCGGTAAATATTTGGCAAGAAATGACAAGAAAAAGTAGATTTAAAGCAAAAAAAAAAGGTCTGTAATGGTCTCTAAATTAATGACAAGGGATGGCATGACAATGTGACTCTTCTTTCTTTTTTATGAAACTCTCTTTAGATTATGATACAAATATTGAAAATATTTGAAAGGTCCTTTACATTTCAGCGCTCTCACTGATAAAGTAATAACCTGATAAATGATCGGATCTACTGAACCCAAATACTAAATGACAAAACACTTGGGTTTGATTGTTTTTCTTCTCTATTTTTATCCCAACTATTCATAGGATTTTTTTTTTAAATTGTATCTTTTTATGTTTGGATTTATTTATTTTTTACAGTTTTACTGCCTATTATAAAATGATCAGCTTTGTTAGAAAAATCAGTGACATTACTTTACAAAAAAGTCCTTTTACTTTTCTTTGAGCTTGGTGATGCATTGGGATGAGCAGGATGGAACTCCCTGGAGAATGAGTTGTGGGGGTCAGTATAGACCTTGTCTGTTTTCGGTGTTTCTGTCAAGGAACAGTTCAAACAAGTCACACCGCTGAGAACTGCTACTTGGTGTTTTGTAACTTTTAAAACTACTACTTTCTACCTCTTTCTCTGCTTGACTTTTAAGAGGGTAAAGTCGAATGGTAAAGTCTGACATTTGCAGTGATTAGGCCTACCTGGTTAAAAGTCAGAGATTTCTGACTTCAATTTAACAGTTCCCATCCAAAGAGTCCTAGGTCATTTTTGTTACAATGGGAAGTGCTTACAGGTCTTCCTGTATGACCACAATTGCGTTGCTTCAGTGAACCCTGAAGTGTTTCTCAAGTCACATATTTAACTTTTTTTTTCCTGTTGTGACAATGGAAGAAAGAAATCTGTCAGCAAGACTCTTTGGTCTAAAATTGTAAGAAATACATGTGTAAAAAAAGTTCCTCATATTCCACTGTCCAGTTCTTTTTTGCTGTTGGATTTTTTAAAAAAAAAAGAGATTTCTATAGTTTAAAGTGAAAAACGTAAACTTTTATTAGAGACGGGCTAAGCATTTTGCAATTTGGTATAAATTGTGAAAGTTGAAATTTCTTCAGTATTCAATATGAAAAATTAGGCTTTCTTGTCAGATGTCATTTTTTAGGGGGGGTGGCCGACAACAATACACAGTGGTAAACTGGTGCATAATAAACAAGTGAATAAGGCAAAAAATAAACATTTTTGATGGGAAATTGGTCTCAGACCACACTGAGATAGAGCTGTGCAGAAATTTAGATTTTATCGTGGTGGACGTAAGACAGCCAAAGTAAGTGGGAATACATTACAATGTTTTTCAAAGGTAAATTTTGGTCAGAGTGACAAAACCTGCAGTTTTAGTATCTGTGAGATGCTGACTTTCAGCACCCGACGGCATGTCCATGTATGTGCTGAAAGGATCCACGTTTGGCGTTTACTTGTTTGTGCAGAATCCGCTAATCTGCTCGTTACTTGTTTGCTGTTTTGTTTGGTGGTTGTTGAAATGGTTTTGTGAGCTTTTAGCTTAGATTCCGACATGTCTGTGGATACCACACATGTCTATATTTAAATAAGACATCTGGTGGTACATCCCTTTAAACCAGATCTTCTCCCTTTTGATACTGGGGGCATTGGGGTTCAACAGGTTAACAGTTTGCTTAATTACTTTGTGTACTATCAATGGCAATGAGGGAGGTTTTTAAAAATAGGAAAGACTGTACAACTTATGAAAATACAGTTAAAAGTAAAAAATGTCTGCTTGTGCCTGTTTGTGTTTAGAAGCAGATCAAACAACTTAAGAATTATAAATGGCTTCAAGCGCACATTCAGGCCTGTCAGACTCATCTACACGCACACATTTCTGCACCTCTGGCTTTCAAAGACACTTTGTATATGGTTTATTATATTGAAAAGATTCAATACTGAAGTGCAACTTTACTTTTTTCAAGTTGGCAGTTATTATTCCATGTTTTCATAAAAGCCTTATTTTTATGCATTTGCTACTACTATGGAGAACACACATAAGGTTTAAGGCCTGGACAAGTTTGAAACCTTTTGTCCACCACTGGCGGAAAATAAAAACAATCTTTCACATAATGGTACAATCCCTGTCTGTCTTTGCATGTGATCAGTGTGCCACCCCTGTCTGCATGGATTCTCAGCAGGGCTGAAGATTCAGCTCCCACATATCAATGGGCTATTAATAATCTATATATGAAATTATTTCGTGAGGCAGATAAAATTGTATAGCGTGCCGGATGTGGCCCGCAGACTTAGATATTAAAAGTTGTAACTTGTGATTGTAATATAATATTGGGTAAGTGTGCTAGTGATGTTGCAAAATGCGAACTGTAAAGCCCAAGAATGTGGTTTGTCTTTGTCATTATCTATTTGGATTATGCATGCTGCAAGGTAATTTGCAGGTTGCACTTTGTATTTTTTCTTGTATACGGCTCTATAGCTGTGATGGTGGTTTAGGACACGGATGGACTAATGCAGTCTCAATATTCTGGTGGTTGATTGGCTGAAACTTCATTCTTCATGTAGTATAATCAGTTAATCATAAAAATCATTAATAAAGAGCTTCTTGCTTTGAAGGTTTAACACAATAGTTTCCTGATTCTCATATTGTAATTCATGGGGATAAGTCACTCAGAATTGGGAGGATTAAACTGAGCACCTGTACAAAACAGAAAACACACACACACATACAAAGACTAGATTCTGTATCTTTAGCAACTGAGATGATCAAGAGGTCTGTGTTTACAGGACAATGTTTCCTCATGCAGGTTAGGGCTCTGTCACAACGTGATCTTAATCACATTGTTCTGATATCTGAGTTCTGACTCGTAACATATCACCAGTGTTTCCTGCAGATCGGTTCTGATCATGTAGAGATTTAGGTCCCAGAGAACAGAAAAACACAACACTCACAATTTGCTTCTGCAACATACTAAAAGCTGCTGCCAGTGTTTTAATGCAAATGAGCTGCAGCCATTTAAATCTATCCCAGAATGTCAACATTGTTTGATAAGCAAGCGTTCAGGAGTGTGGTATCGCTCCCATCAATTTATGCAAGGAATGTGCAAATAAAGCTGCGACTCTGACATTTTATTTTCACCTCCCATTGGTAAAAAAGAAGAGAGTCTGATATTTTGCGTGTATATATGCATGTGGTTCTTAGCCGGTCTGTCCTGGATGCAGTTTTTAACAATGTGGCAAAAAAGCTAAGCGCATTAGTGTTATTAGGCATCGTGATAATTATGGCTAAAATGATCACAATTATTTTAGTTCCATCTTCAAATCATGATCATTTCACTGATTTTAGTGACAATTTTTTTAAATTGCACAGAACACTTCTTTAACATCTTTACAAATCTTTGCACCTGGCAGAAACAGTGAATTATTCATTCACTGTTTCTGCATCATGTGTATGAATAAGATTCCAAGCAACGCAGTGAGAATTGTACAATGCAGGTATCACTATTTTGGAAAAATAACTGGGGATAACGTCTTTTGCCCGGTATATTTAAAATTTTCCTTAAGATGTTTTTCCACATCGTGATCAGTGGACACACATTTTTGGCTAAATGGAAGGTGATGTATTAAATTTCAGCGTGTGTTTGTAAGCGTGATGGATACGCTGGCATCCTACACAGGCTCACTTTTACAAACGTCTGAGTTGATGTTGGATGAGTCACACTAGAAACCATTGTTTTGTTTTTCCTTAGCCTTTGTGCATTAATTATACTGACGTTTGTGGTGCTTTTTCAGGTGGGTGAGTTCAGTTAGTAGTGTTACCTGTCTGCATTGCAGAGATACAACTCTACAGCACTCTTTGCATATGATTTCTTCTTGGTTAACATCACCTGTACTACATCCAAAGTTTTTCCACACAATGAAGAATGATCTGCTACAAGGGACAAGTGCTTAACTTTCTGCTGTGCCAGACTTTTGAATTCTTGTTTTGCTGTCCTTTAACATAGTGTTACTTTTCCAGATTAGTCCAGGAAACTTCAAACTGAGCAATGCAGCTGTGATTGGCACATGGAGGTACGTGGTCAGCTTCTGATTTAGGGAGAGTTTGACTTGCTTTTCCTTTGCTTCATAAACTGTGGAGCATGGATTGAGAGGCCAAAATTGTCGTCAAGAATAAAATTCAAATAATTCTGCATCCCTGAGTGTAATGATAATAACCACTGGCACTATGCAGGCTGCTGCACAAAGCTTAACTCCGCTGGAAGCCTCCACGCTTGTAACAGTGCTCTCTGTGGATTCCATGCATCTAATGGTTTATGTTCTTTCCACTGTTTGCTCATGCTTCAATCCCTCCCATGGGTCATACTGGGGTCTAATATGTGTGACAGCCGCACAATAGGATTTGAAGAAGGTCCATTTTTTTTTCCTAAGAATCAATATTACAAGTTATGCAGAATACCAACAAAATGTTTTGTGCCTTAAGGAAGAAGGTAGGCAGGAGTTCATTTTAATTAAAACAAGAAACTGAACATTTTCATTGGGGTTATGAAAACATACATAAAACAAGTTAAGAAGTAATGTCTGAATCTTGTGGTAAACACTGGTAAGTTGCATCAATCCATTTTCTCTTTATTGACTGCTCACTGGGGTTAAGTGGTGTGATTAGTGGCGGATTTAGAAGTGTATATATAATTGAAGTGATTTTTTTTTCTTCATCATCTGGGAGAACAGTTCATAATTAATTCTGAATACTTCTCAATTAGCCCTGCAATTAGCTATGCAATTACCAGATACAGTACCACACAAGTGAATTATGTGGACAGTGTCAGCTGTACTGTAGTTTGACATGTCATGCCACTGCAGCTGGCAACAGTGCTGCTGACACATACAGACGGTTAATAATTAAATAATGTGTTAACATTAAAAAAAGAAAACATATGTTATCCACCTGCAATGTCAGAAGGGAAGAAAAAATGAAACCCAGTTTGTGTAAATGTCTGATTTGTATACCAGGTGCTCTGGCTGTTCTTCAGCAGTTGCCAGTAGCACTCCCAGCCCAAGCATCATTCGAAAAAACAGAAAGAAAAAAAAAAAGGAAAAATAAAGCACAGGAACATTGCCCGTTGCTGTTCGCCTTGATTATTCCAGCCACTGTGGTGCAGGAAGCACTTTAACAGCCCACTATCATCCATCTGTGCCTGTGGTGGCAGCCACGGCTGCAGACGCCCTCTATTCATCACTGCCGACAGGTCGCAGATCCGCTGATTCGTAGAGCAGGGGAGGGGGTGGGTGGGTGTTTACATTGTGTGAGGGAGAGTTTCTGATGGAGCTGGCCAGACGGTGGGGGCAGCCGCAGTCCATTTCCCACCACAGCAGTTGACAGTTTCACCCTGACCCTTGTGAGTTGCCTGATTTCCACCTGCCATAGTTCACATGCTTGGAAACGAGCTCAATGATAATTGAAGCTCCGGGACAAGCCCACCAACAGCTGCCAGAGTGGGATTAAAACAGGATATGTTGTTGAACATTTAATTTGATGGTTTGGACATATTTTAAATAATAATATAAAATCTTTGAAAAAGATGTTTAAGTTATTCCCCGAAACGTTTTTAATACAGTTTTATTTAGCACATACGGGTGACGCCAAGACGGTGCTCATGACTAGTCAAAACTAATTGTGGTCAACCTTCTGGCCAGTCCACATCTGACTGGTGATGTGGACTGGCCAGAACAAGCAAAGCTGACTCGTCTCAAGGGTGTTAGAATGGGCGTCTAACTTTTCCTTCCTTTCACAATAACAGTCCTTGACATATACCGGATGTCTGCTGTAATTATGTACATGAAATTTACGACAGTCTCTAGGATTAAAATCACATTTAATCTGTATTATTCACTAAACTGTGAAAAACAATAATGTTTGCTTATTAACAATTTGGTGCTAGTGTAAAAGTCACACTAAATATGGTTTTATCGGTATGAATGAAGATATGTACCACAAAATAAAGCATTACATGGCATCCATCACAAGGAAAAAATGCAAATACGTCATAGACAGTATAAAGAACAAACACGAACACAGAGAAATGAGACTGTACTGCAATAGAAGAAGTCAAGATTTGTAGAAATGAGCACAAATATCCAGTTGACTATAACATATGGATGTCAAGCAATAATAGTGCCGTCATTTTAACCCAACATTAGCAAGAAAACAATTTGTTATAAACCATAATGGTGACAGGAAGTATGTTTTTACAAGTGTAGAACAAATCATGTTTGCTTTTGCAGATCAAGCAGTGACAAAGCTCATTAGGGGGCAACACATATATTCATAGAACAGAAGTTATGTCCAGTAACAGTTAGTTTTAGAAACATCTACATGTACAGCACATAAGCAAATGATTAGAGAGAGTGACCAAAAGAAAATCACTTTTGAGCTACTCTTTTATCTTCAGAAAATGATTAAAGTATGTCATATTTCATTTAATTTAGCTGCACACCCTGCAGTCCTTGCAACCTTTGGCTGCATCAGAAGTCTGACCCATCACCATTAGAGTTATTTGATGCCCACAAGTTAAAGCAAGCTCTTCTTGTTACAGCTTACCTCATGCATTTATACAGGATAAAGTCCACATATACAATCAATTCTGACAGGTCTTTGTAAGCCTGACTTATATTTCATATGACAAGGAACTGGGATTCATAAGAGACTGACAGCTTTGCTGAAATTAAGCACTGCAGTTGGTAACAGTTGGTCAAGCTTGGTAAACCCTGGTCACCTAAAACCTTGTGACTAGTCATCCTCTCCTTTGACTGGTAGCATTGATTCCGATTAGTTTTTTGGTGAGAATAGAGCAGCAGTTAAAAATACACCTTTTTTTGTTGTTATTGGAAAAACAAACCCAAGGTGGTCTCACCCTGGTCAATATACAAATGTTTGAGTCTGTGGCTGTTGCCATCTGATGCTGCTACAAACGCATTTCAATTTTTAATCTATATTCTAATCCTTGTCTTCTACATTATGATACAGATTTGCTATGTGAGCCTCCTTTGTACAGGGCGATAAACAAAATGATACAGTCCAATACTAGACTCCATTTGTTAAAACTAGCTTCATATTTTTATACTGCAGTGGTGCTGCTTCTTAAATCTAAACACTTTGTCTATGGCACATTACCACACTAGGTTGTGTGTGTCAATGTAATACTGTTATCTAACATTATGTTCATTGCATCATCTCCTTTTGGAGATTAGTCTCTCCTTGGCTCACAGCAATCACTGGTGTAAGCTTTGTCAGAAGCTTTTTTCATGTTTACAAAATTCACAAATTCGAGTGTACTGATGCGTTTGATTTACACCAATATTTGTAACATGAAGCTTGTGGGGAACTAAAAGGGAAGGGACATTTATTCCCTAAGGTGTGTCCCTACAGCAGTGTTAGTCCCCAGACGTGGTGCATTTTTGCGAGGGTGCTTAAGGTGTGTTGCCTGGGAGGAGGTGCTGCCTTAAAGCCAGTAAACAAAACATGCCAGAAAGCAATGTAATCTTCAGCCTTACACAGAAAGATGTGCCCGGATAGCTGTAGCTATTTTCAGGCCTATAATAATTCCCCTTACTCAGCGGTGGATGAATGGTATATAACATCCTCCTGAGTTGCCTTTTTATTAGGTATGGAATAATTTATATGACAAATTAGAACAATCTGTAATAAATTTTGACCTTGAATCAATCTAGACAAGTACAGAAAATTACTCAGAGGCTCGATGAGGCGTGTGTGCCTCGTTAGAGGGTCATCACATATTGCTCCTCCTGTGTTGAATTTCCTGCCTTTCACAACTCACCAAACCACGCTGACAGCCCGCCATGTCGAGGGAGGACCGAGACACCAGTGCGCCTCTGAGTCTGATCAAAGGGCTCGTTACAAATGTATTCACGCCCCATGGTCACTTTGTTACCAAGCCAATTATATCACAGCTAAATGTTTAGTCAATCAGAGGGGAGGGAAATGGTGCCCTCAACTCATACGAGTGCCTGGCTTCATTTCACTTCACATCAGCCAGTACCATATCACAGCGGAGGAGCAGTGCAATTGCTAAATCATCTGGTCATAATCTCTACCCAACTTGAATTAAGTGGTGTGAGCATATGGTGCTATTTACGATGACAAATGTAATACCAGTGACAATAAAACTAATTGAAATGTGCGCTGGTGGTGCAAAGTCTCCACAGGTCATTTGCATATTTACTAAAGCAATGCTGATCAGTAGTTGGAGGTCTGATTTTATCAGATAAATCTGTGCCAGTAGGGGTGACTGAATTCCAGGTGTTCACTAAAAACAAACAAACAACAACAACAAGAACAAAAAAGCTCATATTCATTAACTCAATTAAAGATGGTGGTCACTGCAAAGTAGTCCATCAGACTGACCCTGACAGACTTTTGAAATCCCATAAAGCCCACCCCTTGCTACATAGCAGGATTTGTGTGGTTACTATAGAAACTACAATTCAGTTTGGTTAACTCGGAGTGTGTAATTGTGGTTATATCTGGCAGTTGTTCAGACGAAAATGTCATACAGGTGCACAAACACCCTCAGAAGTAGAAAGAATTAGCATAATATTTGCAGGGAAATACACTATTCTAAAATTCAGTGTAGAAATGGCTCAAAGAAATTTAAGAAATGGCTCAAATCTGCAACCTTGTTTCCCCTTTTTTTAAACAGTTGCACAGTAGCTGGTTTATTTTTTTTTTCAGTCAAATTTCTTTTTATGAAACTTTCTTCACTTACATGGGTAAATCATATTGATGTGGACTAATCCACCCTGGGTGCCATTGCAGAAAGGTGCTTTTCCGAAAGAAAAAGGACATGTGCAACTTGTGCAACACTTTCTCACAGTCTGTTCTCTAAAACCTAAAAGGTGGACGGATGACAGGAATGGAGGATCGTGTGCCTGGCGGGACTGTCGATCGAGGACGCTGAAGATATCTACCTATTCGGAACCATGATAACAGGGTTCTTGCTGATCGGAGCTGGCTTGGCCCTGGCTTATCGGAGAATTAAGAAAGTGGAACCGGCTGTTCAAACCCCCCCAAGGCTGCCCGCTGGGATTGAAATGATCGGATGAGGCGCGACTTCTCAGAATGGGCTCACTGAGTGCAGCATGGTTAAGATCTTGGAGAAGCTTACGGCTGCCGTGAATACTCAGAATAACACCTCTGAGCGTATATTGGAATACATCAAGGAGAAGTTCACTCAGAATAACATCTCTGAGCGAAAGTTGGTTTACATCGTGGAGCGTCTGTTCTTCCCACTCTATGCAAGGCCACCTGGGTTGGCTGGAAGACTGTTTACTTAGCCTGGTAGGGCGAATGACATTGTCTCAGCTGAACTATGGACACGCACACACATACACTTACACTGATAAGCACTCACTCATCCCCCTTCCCCTTCCAACGCCTTCAATGCTTGTTGCCTCCTGGGAAGACGAGGTGGGTCTGGGCCCATGCTGGAGAAACGGTGCAGTGGCAGGATGGCTGCTGTGTTGACTGGGATTACTCCTCATCCCCTACCCAACCCTGTTACTGGTCACGTGCCCTATAATGTTGTACTGTGGACATTTATGTGCTTTCTGTGCAGAGGAGTTTTTTTGTTTCCTGTTCTCATGCTGTCCTCCTAGGAGCCCAGCATGAGTAGAGGTCTCTTTTTTTCCTCTTGTACTTTCCCATTGTAGTGTACATTTCAGTGGTTTTTCTGTAATGTAACCGTTCTCTGACTTGTATGCCCATGTTATGTCTGTGTTGTGTGTGTAAGGTCGGGGGGGGGGGGGGGGGTTCATTCCATTGCAGGGCAACCTGCCACTGCATGTGGCAAATAAAATTTGAACTTGAACTTGAACTTGAACTTGAAAACGTTCATTTTCCATATGGGTAACATGCCTGACTCCAAATTGATACCCTACTGAGGCACTTTTGAATTAAAATGTATGTGCAATAATGCTCCTATTGTGTTTAGGTCTTTATCATGTGAATTTATTTTAATTTGGACTTTTTATGCACCTTTACTTTGTTTTTAACATGTATAATGTTTTGCTTTAGCATGTATGGGTTATATACCTGCTAAAGATGTTGGTAGATTGGTGTCCACATTTGGTATTTAATTCAGACTTGCTGTGTGTTTGGGAGACCATGAAGACTAAGAGTCAGAGGAATCCCTCAGCAGTTCTGATTACACGTATCACACTAATTATGATAGCAATATAATAACACTAATTAGCAAGGCAGTCTCACTGTATTGGTCAAAGACTTACAGTATCCTTTAGTGTCTATCTATCTATAGATAGGACACTGCGCCTCATTTATTAATATGTGCTTGGCAACATTCTTAACTTGCATGCAAACTTATGTTTTTCACCATTGTGCATGTTAGTGAAAAAGGTTTTCGGAACCAACAGGCTTGTCAAATCTCTATATTTTTTTTATATTTTACATTTATATTTATTATTGAAACTTGCACCAAGGGAGTGGCACTCCAATTTCGTTGTACTCTGTACAATGACAATAAAGGCTATTCTATTCTATTCTATACAATTTGCATACCATCATCCTACTACCCCGCCCCCATTTCTGTAAGTAAGGAAGCACGTTTACCTACAGTTGAAGTGGAGAGAGCGGTGACATTGCTGTAAGAGAGAAGACTGCATCTCTAAGGACCATGTGATCTGCTAGCCTTAGATAAGGAACTGAGAATGATGAAAAAAAAGAATCTCCAGCACCCAAGTCATGTAAGTGATGACATCATCAATGATAAAAGTAATTAAAAAAAAAGATAATGACACAATGAAAGTGAAGTGATACTTACTACTTCCCCTTCATTTACTGTAGTATTTTTTTTGTGTGTGTCACACAAAATTTATTGTAATTCTGAGCATTTTGTGGTTTATGGAAACAGAAAACTGTAAATAATGACCAAAAGTCAAAAATAAATAAACAGTAGTTGTTACTGTTAATAGTAGTAGCAGGAGTAATAATACTAGTATTCATTCATGGCCTTGTTTCTCTTAACCCTTGTGTGGTGTTCATATTTTTGTTACTCAGCCAGTGTTCATGGGTCTGGTGGACCCGCTAGAGTTTTGGCTTTCCAAATTAACACTATCAAACAATTTTATGTTAAATTACTCAACAGATGTTTACTTCATCCCAATTACAAACCATATGAACAGCAAACATGGTTATTTTTTCCCTTTACCTTTGTTAGATCACATTTAGGAATTAATGTGCTTCTCGTTTTTTTTTTTTTTTTTTTTTTTATAAAATGTTATAAAAAAATAAATCAGTTATAATCAAGTGGAGTGAGTGGAAAGACACAACACATTTACACGTGAAGCAATATGTTTCACAACTAAATGGGATCAGCTGCTCATCAATGGTGACATTAGGCCCAGGGTTGTAAAACAGGGGGAGGTGGTGCACACACTTATCCCACACTGTCCTGATGGCAGCTAGCTTGTCTCTCTGTCGTCAAGCTAGTCTGTCGTCTCGGTTATCAAAACAGATAATCCTGGAAATTTTGTGGAAATTTTCCAGAGACATTGATGCACGGAAAGGTTCTTGCCAGTTTCTGCATCCCACAGGATTCTGTGGATTCCCCTTTGGACCTGAAAACTCCTGCAAGGATAAGAACCCCATAGTAGGCCTTTGGGGTTCTTAGATGAATTTGGTCCTTCTCCTTCCACCTCTCTCCAAAAACACACCTTCCTTCTAGATTACTGCAATCCAGAATAATTTTCTGGATGGAATCTGGGATGAAAAGCTCAAATGAAGACTTGATGTCCTGCACATGAGTAAATGTCAGCCGTGTTGGCCCTGGCTTATCACAGTAACAGCTCTGCAGGGTGGCTCATTTCTTGGGCAAGAAGACCATTCAATTTCACCAGTTATTGACATCCATATTTCTTCACTTGCTGTCTGGTGGGCTTGTTCTGGTCCTAGAGCTGGCTGCAGATGGGGTACTCGTCTTCGTTTTGTTACTAAATGGTGCTCAACCTCATCCCCTTCTTCAAAGTCACTGTCAGACTCTGAATTTTCAGAAATGTGAAATATTCTGAAACCTCTTTGTCAACATCATCATCAGAAGCCCCTCTCTCTTCCAAAATCAATTGGATGGCCCTCGCAGCAGATAATCTTTTGCCATCTTGATCAGTTGTGATAAAGAACCACACTGGCAAAGTCTTATTTATAGTATTATGCCCCTAATTAGCAGGTGGGACAGGGTATGAGAAAATAAAATTAGGATCCCTCAAGAAAGAGGGTAAAATGTGTGGGAATGTAAGAGCAGACGGTGTCGATAGTTGAATTTTCAACAAAGTTGCAACTTTGTGCGCCAGCAGGAGGGGAAGAAAACACTATCAGCAGCACGAGAAAGGAGAAGGACAGAGTGTGGGAACACAGGACCTACACTTTCAACACTTTTATTAGACCTGGGTCCAGTGGACCCGAACACCTTGTATGTAATGTAAATGCGTGGGGGGAGGTACAGTATGAGGTCATTGAAAATTAGTTTGGATTTATGTTCTTCACAGAAAATAAGCCAAAGCCAATGAATTTCAGGTTGAAAAAATAGTTCATTGTTTAATTTTTCTTTTGAAAAAAACTGAAAACGGGTCTCACAGACCCGAACACCATACAAGGGTTAAAGCAGCTAGGCTGTCATTTGTTTCTTCTGCATTGTCAGAGGGACTTATAAAATAGTTACTAAAGTACAAACTAATTCAGATACAATAAATTTGATGAATCACGGTTTTTGTGCAAACATTCATGCATACAATTTACAGACACATTTGTTTACACTGTTAATGAGTCCCAGTGAGCATAAAACTTTGTTTTTCTGTTACCCTACTGTCAGTCTTACTCTGGCACTAAAATCACAGACCAAACTTTAGTACAAAGACACTGGCTAATTAAAGAAGATGCCAGGCTGGGTTATCACTGGACACAGAAAAGGTCAGTCGAACCTAATTCAGAATGAGACAAAATGCACAGGCTGATGATGCATGACAGCATATCAGAAAAAGATGAAACTCTGCTTCTGTCCCCCACACTCTGAATACAAGTGACATCTGTGGTTTATAGCTTGAAATAATTAGTGTAACTGACATTGCAAATAACAGCGAAGCTTTCTCTGTGCTGTGAGGAAAGTATTTCTCTGGTCAGGAGTGGGTCATGCATGAAATGATAATACAAATAATGCAATAATAATGAAAATTAAGAGGATATGGACTGCAATGTCTGCCAAAAAAAGGAAAACCCAGATGCAATTAAATAAACTTATGTATGAAAGGCCTTGTGATAAATTATATCAGAGCATAATCACAATAAGTATATTAGCATTTTTATGTTAGTATTTTAATATTAATATTTAATATTCTGTTAAATTTTCTTTAATTGAATTATTAAATGGAAACCAATGAGAAGTCAGCTTTCTGTATTGCATTTATTAATGACCTAAAATATCTTAGTAATCTAAGTAACTTCTAAATAAGTTACTTATGTAACTAAAATGGAAATCCTGGCACAACAAGCTAGTTATAAGATTATAAAACACTTGACTTACAATAAATTTTTCCAACATTTTTTTTCAAACTTGTAATAAATTAGAATGATTGTTTTCTTTTGCTGAGGTCAGAGAGAACAAAACGCATTTTTAAAAATTATATAATTTGATTACCTAGGAGAGAGGGTTAACTCTAACCTATTAATACATATACTATCT
This sequence comes from Aulonocara sp. 'chitande type north' Nkhata Bay, assembly GCF_057382095.1. NCBI lineage: Eukaryota > Metazoa > Chordata > Actinopteri > Cichliformes > Cichlidae > Aulonocara > Aulonocara sp. 'chitande type north' Nkhata Bay. The sequence continues at coordinate 11,738,170 of NC_141360.1, forward strand.
GTATAAATTTCTCCTCTGCCAGTTACATCTGTTATCTGCCCATCTGTCACCCCAATATAACCCACATTTGCTGCTCTTTTTTTTTATATTGTTTGGTAGGAGGAGCTAAAACAACTCTTTTGATGTTGAAGGTTCTAGCGTTAGATTTAGGACTGGGGTCATCACTAATGGGTTAAACCTAAATGACAGACACACCTGCAAATGCAAATAAATAATTTCAGTTCTGTTGTACAACTAATTTCATAATGTTTCATATACAGAAATAAAATCTAGCATTGCGCAAGAGTCACAGAGTTGAAAATAAAACTGTTTCCCATCCTGAAGTGGAGTTAAGGGGAATTTAGAAATCTAAAATCAGGCAGGCAGTGTGGTGCAGCATGCTTACACCTAATCAATGCCACATATCCAGTGTTATCCAAGGCCACCATGTGTTGAGCTCTGAGCATCTGGCACATAGTGCGCAACACACAGCTGTCTGGCTGGCACCAGAGGAAAAGTCCTGAGCATTGAGTGTACTTTGGAGAGAGCCCAATTCCAGCATCAGATTTCAGAAGTGTGCCATTTGACTGATTACATCAGTGAAGAGGATTAAACTGTGATTTTATAGAATGCTTTTCTCATGGCTTAGCAATTCTGAGTAAGACACATTCATTTCTCTGAGAGCAGAGTTAATAACTTGCAATTTATTTCGAGCCTCAGAACTGTGCTGGTGAATAATGGTTTGAAAGGTTGACGTTGGAAGATTACAAACAGCTCCCACAACTCATCATAGCTGGTGTCCCCGCAAGAACCCCCGTATCCCAAATTTTTGGCAGTTTATTTTCTTTTTATTGCCTTTGACAGACGACATTATCTTCCACGTGTAGGGAAGGGTTTCATAATGTAGAAGCAGAGTTAAACGATTGATAGGCTGAATCTACTTTTTTTTTCATGAAAAAGTTAACTTTCTCAAGAAAATGAAGGTTTCTGCACAACACCAATGACACATAGTCACTGAGTGGAAAGCAATATAGCTATGATATTATCCAGCACCAGATGGAAGGATTACATAGGCTGATTGCACCTGCCAAACAGGTCACCGTTGGAGAAAACTAGAAAACAACATTCTAGTGAACAGGAAATTAAAAATGACAATAAACTGACAAAAACTAATGGGTTCAGTCGATAAAGGTATAAAAAATTGCCTCCGTCGACTGAATAAAATAATAGAGTTAACTAATTTCAATTAAAGTCTTATAAGTTTGTTTATTACCTCCCACTGCCAATTGCATTGTTGTTGATTTAAATAACACACAATAAGACGTTGATTTAATAGGTTTTTAAATAAAATGTTAAGAGTTGGTGTATGAATTTGTTCTGGAGAACAAAGAAACAATTATCGGTGATATACAGTTGTGGTCAAAAGTTTACATAATATCACAGCTCTCTTGAGTTTCCCGTTATTTCTACAACTCTGATTTTTCTCTGATAGAGTGATTGGATCAGATACTTTGTCACAAAAACATTCATGAAGTTTGGTTCTTTTATGACTTTATTATGGGTTAACAGAAAAAAGAAACAAAAAATATATATACATACAGCAGTGCTAATATTTGGTTACATGTCCCTTAGCCATTTTCACTGCAATTAGATGCTTTTGGTAGGCATCCACAAGCTTCTGGTTGAATCTTTGACCACTCCTCTTGACAGAATTGGTGCAGTTCAGTTAAATTTGATGGCTTTCTGACATGGACTTGTTTCTTCAACATTGTCCACATGTTTTCAATGGGGTTTAAGTCAGGACTTTAGGAAGGCCATTCTAAAACCCTTATTCCAGCCTGATTTAACCATTCCTTTAACACTTTTGATGTTTGTTTGGGGTTATTGTCCTGTTGGGACACTCAACTGCGCCCAAGACCCAAACTTTGGGCTGATGATTTTAGGTTATGTTGAAGAATTTGAAGGTAATCCTCCTTCTTCACTATCCCATTTACTCTCTGTAAAACACCAGTTCCATTGGCAGCAAAACAGCCCCACAGCATAATACTACCACCACCATGCTTGATGGTAGGCATGGTGTTCTTGGGGTTAAAGGCCTCACCTTTTCTCCTCCAAACATATTGCTGGGCATTGTGGCCAAAAAGCTCAATTTCTGTTTTGTCTGACCACAGAACTTTCCTCCAGAAGGTCTTATCTTTGTCCATGTGATCAGCAGCAAACTTCAGTCGAGCCTTAAGGTGCCACTTTTGGAGCAAGGGCTTCCTTCTTGCACGGCAGCCTCTCAGTCCATGGAGATGTAAAACACGTTTGACTGTGGACAATGACACCTGTGTTCCAGCAGCTTCTAATTCTTGGCAGATATGCTTTTTGGTGATTCTCGGTTGACTCTTCACCCTCCTGACCAATTTTCTTTCAGCAGCAGGTGATAGCTTGCGTTTTCTTCCTGATCGTGGCAGTGACAAAACACTGCCATGCACTTTATACTTACAAACAATTGTTTGCACTGTTGCTCTTGGGACCTGCAGCTGCTTTGAAATGGTCCCAAATGACCTTCCTGACTTGTTCAAGTCAAAAATTCACTTTTTCAGATCTATGCTGAGCGCCTTTGACTTTCCCGTTGCAGCATTTGTGGGTTTTTGTATCCAATGAGCACTATTTAACTGGCCTCAGAGAAGTCACCAGCTGTAGTCACTCATAATCACTCACAAGAAATAGAGAGGCCATGCTATGAAGCTCATTTCACTGACAACATTCTAAGTCACCAAAAGTGCTAATTCATGTTGCTGTATGTATATTTTTGACCCAGCAGATGTGATCACTTTTTTCTGTTAACCCATAATAAAGTCATTAAAGAACCAAACTTCATGAATGTTTTTTGTGACAAAGAAGTATCTGTTCCAATCACTCTATAGGAGAAAAATCAGAGTTGTAGAATTAACAGGAAACTTAAGAGAGCCATGATATTATGTTCTTTACAAGTGTATGTAACCTTTTAACCACAACTGTACAACCGGTCAATACAAATACTATACTAATGAGATAAAAAATATTTAAAGCATACTATCATAAGGGCAAAATGTATAAGTGTAGTACAGTAGTGTACAATATGCAAATGTGAATATGACCACAAAATAAAATTCACACAAGACACACTAATGAGCTCACTATCATGGGTTATTAAAGTCAAAGTGACAGCAAGTTTGAAAGGCCACCTCTCCCAGTCACTTAGCTCATGCACCTGTCTTCAGCCTGCCAACATTCAATTACACCGCCAGGGACCAGACATGACAAGTGTTCACACCTGTCGCCACCCAGATCCAAGTCTCTCTCTTTTTTTTAATGACCACACAGCCAGGCTCATGAAATCTTTTTTTTTTTTTTGAGCAGGAGAAGGTCCCAACATTATGAATGATTTTCATTCACTAGCCTTTCTATAAGATAAAAAGATCAGACTGCTTCTGTGACATGTCTGTTCTATTACGAGGCACAGACACAGATATAATCATCTGTGATTCAGAGTGCGTTTGGGCTGTTATGCAAGCTGTGTTTTATCCTTGAAGTTCTGTGCTTTAGCATATTCCGTAAAATGCATAGGAAACAAGGCTAAAGCCACAGCTTTAATTTGACAAGGTTTACATCAACATAGAAGAAACTGTTGTCATGTTTGTTTGAAAAAATGTTCTTAAAAGACCTGATATGCAAACAACAGGAGCTGGCAGGTGGGTGGAAAAAACAAGGAATTTTAATTGCTTGCTGTAACATAACAGAAAGGGCAGGAGAGTCCAAAACTCTGACAACATCCCAAAGCAAAGAAATACCAAATACAGAAAGACAACAAGGTAGATTCAGGGACATTTGAAAGCAAAGATGAAACTGAGTAAATACAGACCCCAGGAGAAAGGTAGCAAGGCACTGGTCAACTCAATAAGGAAAATAACTATCTGGGAAACTGGATGTAGGACAGGAGTAAAATAACAGAGCCTCAGGAGGAACAAATCTTCACAATAAAGTATGAAGTAAACTGAAAGATGGATAAAGAGTAAACTGACACAGATAAACAGAAAGAAAGAAAGAAAGAAAGAAAGAAGGGAGAACAAAGAGAAAAAGCCACACACTCTCAAATTGACATCTTTCGCTAATGTATAATCCCCAGTAATCCTAACACAAATGAGGACATGTTGAGGAGACCGACGCAGGCGCAAGGGAGGACATGTAAGCTCGACATAGAAAGGCCCTGGCAGGTCATTGCACCACTACACTAAACATGAAATAAATAAATAAATAAATATAGTAGATGAGCCATAGGGGTGGTTGGTTATTACACTACTAGCAGGTTCTGACTAAAGACTAACCTAACCTAAAAACAAAATTAACAGTAGTAACATTCTTTCACTGGTTGTTTTAAATTTTATATTATGTAAGACCGGGGTCATGTCACAGCAATAATACAAAACTAACTGTGAGTTCATTGCAATCTAAAACTTTTATATTTATTGAAGCAATCTTTAATATGTCATATTTACCAATATATTTATAGAGGCATTAAATATGTTTTAAGGGTTTGCAAGTGTAGAAAGAAAAAAGATTCTTTCACACATAAAGTAACACAAATCAAAATGTAGACAGTTTGTGCTGTATAACCTAATATATGCATGACTGACTGTACCTAACACTGGAATACTTCATTAATTTTGCAAAAACTTCTGCTCAGTTTCAATATTGAATTTCTGTGACAAAGTCTAATCATTCCAGCCTTGAATATGGAAATTGACTGCTCTTTCTTTTAGTAATTTAAAGGTTTGGGTGGTAGGTTTGGGGAAAAGAGATGTTTTGATAGTTTCACTTTGTCATGGAGAGACATTCTGTGGAACTGTCTGAACTGGAGTCCAGTGATCCGCTGACTAACTGCTCCTTCATTTGTACCCATGGTTGAACATTCACTATAAATAAGTACATTAAACTTGGGTAAAATTCCAATTCAGGGTCTGTGAAACTTTTTTTAAAGGTAACTGTCAATGGCAATAAAAATTTCAAAGTTCCCTGACAGCAGAAACGAGTCTCTCCATATGGTGAAGTGTTCATTAAGCCTTAAGGTTGAAATAAAATGAAAATGGCTAAACAAAAACACAAGCACTGTGATGTTTTCATAGATGCTTTGTAATTCAAAAAGTTTTTGTTTTAATTTATAAGTTGAAATTGATGAAATCTGTACAAATATGAGAGGATTTCACAGATACCACAAAGATATGGATATAGAGGCACTGGTGGATCATCTTATTAAACTATTTGCAGGAGAGCGATACAGGAAGGAAGTAAAGAGGCATTGTCACACTACTGCACCACGTGCAATAGTATAATAATATAAGTCCATTTGTTAGCAATAACATAATAATTATCACTTACTGAACTAGACTTACTGGATATGAGCACAAAAGATGACTGTGAAATAATAACAAAATCAGATCAAATAATCTGCTAAATTTGTTTATAATTACTGCAGTCTGCTGTGTTTTATCAATAAGACGCAAATTAAAGAAGCTGTCACTTTCATTAACCTGGTGGGATCTCTTCTTTATTCGTGTTTCAAGGATTGCATTAAGCCACAACCAAACCCCCTTTTTTAATATCTATCCATCCATCTATCCATCTTTCTTTACTTGGTGCAAGTTACAGTGAAGCAGTCTAAGTAGAGATGCATTCACCTTCCTTTCCACATGACCTCCTTCAGCTCTTCTGGCGGGACAGCGAGAGATTTAAGAGGCATAGTGGTGCACTGTTACCTCACAGCAAGAAGGTCCCTAGTTCAACTCCACTACCTGGCCGGGGCCTTTCTTTGTGGAGTTTGCATGTTCTCCTAATTTTTGTGTGGGTTCTCTCGGGTAGTCTGGCTTCCTCCCACAGTCCAAAGACATGCAGTTAGTGGGTATAGGTTAAGTGATGATTCTAAATTGCCCATAGGTGTGAATGTGAGTGTGAATAGTTCTGTCTCTCTGTATTAGGCCTGTGTACCCTGCCTCTCTCCCTATAACTGCTGGGATAGGTTCCAGCTCCATTGCGACCCTTATAAAGATAAGCAGAAGAGAATGGATGGCTATTCTGTATTTATCTGAGGGATCATGTATAAAATGCTGCAGACTCAGAGAAAGAAAACATACATCAGATGCAGTAGCCCACTGTTAAATATAAATCGTCACAACCTCAATGGCATATGTCGTTAAGCCCAAAAACACTAAACGTACAAAGAAAAATACAAAGAGAATGATATTAATCAAATAAGCATGCAGCATAATAATTACTGTAATTGTGGACTTGTGAAAAGAGCTATACAAGGAACAATGTTGAAGAAGAATAAAACAATCAGGTTCTTGTAATGGTGCAACTGCAACATTAGGAAAAGATGGAGCAGTAGACACCCCACCCTGGGTATTTTCTTCAGGCGCAGCAACTGTAAGGTTTGCCCCACCACCTTTTTTGATAATTAACACAGGTACCGTGTATTGTGTGCAGTTAACTCTCCTCTCTTTTCCTTTTCCCTATAGTAGTTATTAAAAAGATAAACTCCAGATATGCGTAAATAAATAAATAAATAAATCAGAACGTCTATTTCTTTATATAAACATTTTTATATGTTAAATTGTGTGCCTTGGATTAATGTTATTCATTATGATTGATACTGGTAATCAGATCTAAAGATTTGTCTTGACAACAATGCAAAAACCTGCATAGGCTGATACAGGAAATTGATCTATTCTGAAAGAAAGAGCCCCTCGACTTCTGTAAATGTCTTCCAGCAGCCAATGGGTAGTTTTTTCCATAGCAACCCCAAGGGCCCGACAATGAAGCCAACACAAAAGTCCCATAAAGTCAGTGGACACTTTAGGCTTAATGGGGACATTATGGTGGCCAAATATATGTTCTATTCTGTCTACTTTTTATATAGATAGCAGAGTTAAACATGGATGTCCCAACAAAAGCTAGGATCATGTAATGGTGCAACATGAGCAGTGTACATTCAGACAGAGGTCTTTATAAAACCCAAAACCCTGCACTCTGTGATGGAGATGAATGAAAATGAAAGGTGATACGCGCCGACATTTCAGCAGCACTCACAATCATAGTTTATGGCGCTCTCCATTTCAGCCACGTTCTGGAAGTTTTGTCCTGTTTCTAAAGGGCAGCAATGACATCAAACCCACGGGGAGGCAGCCATTTAGCCATCCTGCGACAGATAGGGGGATTAAAATTTGACAGAAGAACTGATTCGAATAACAGATAAGGAGAGGAACAATAGCGTAATGTGTGCTGTCAAGCAGAGGAAATTTGAAAGGGAATCAGACCCTGGCTGTCAAGAAAGGTTTTCCTTTCTCTTTGAAAGCCGTTTTTTTCTCCAGACATCTGAATGGTTGGATCCTTTTTGAAATCTTAGGTATACTGTCTGTGTTCTTTTTTTCAGTTCAAGACACAATAGCTTGTCTTTTGTCTTTTTTGTGGCAATAAAAAGTATCAGTACACAAACACACTTTACAAAACAAGAAAACAAAATAAAGAAGTTTTTTGTTATTTTTCTGTTAATTAACTAATTCATCAAAACTTGAATAAGCTGACCTCCAAACAGGCAGTTGTAGGCGAGAGACTTAAAAATGCAATTTGTATATAATATTTATACTTAAAGACAAATTAAAGAATGGTGGGAATATATTAAATATTAAACTATAGTCATAATTATGAAATCTGTCCCAGCAGACAAGGATCACATGTGACAAGATATTAGCCCGGATGACAAAATGAATAGGTACAGCCCGGGCATACTTCCCTTGCCATCCACACCTATACAGTGTTACTACACTAGACACAGGTACCGTGTATTGTGTGCAGTTAACTTACCTACTTATTCTTTTTATGTACTAAGATAAATCACCAGACTTTACCATCAAGGCAAAGGTACACTTCAGTTCATCCCTCTGGACCAGTTGGAGTTGACATCACAGTTACATCACTGCAGCTGCATGCTCATTCTGGTGGAAGAAAAACAAAAAAGAAAGTTAAAACAAACCTGGAACAAAATGTCAGAAGAGAAATGAGACCAGCTGTAAGTAGGCTGGGTCTGAAACCCAGAATTTCTTATGTTGTATTGAAATATGTAAAGTTCTAGTATTATTAGTTTGTCTTAGTTGAGTTTTAGTCTACTTTATTTCTTCTATGTTTCCTGATTTACGAGTTGTGGCGGAGGTGTGGTCCGGGGCGCGGCTGCAGGGGAGGAGTGGTGCAGTGAGCTCGACGGGGCGGTGCTGGTAAGAACAACTGATGGCGATTTTGGACTGATGGTGGTTTTCCTTCCCTTTATATAGTGAGGCAGAGAGGAGTGGAGGAGCGCTAAGGGAAAAGAGACACACATCAGCTGGGATCGAGAGCTGTCAGTCTGTGCGTCATATTGTCTGCTGTGTTAATATCAATAAATGTGGTCCTTGGCAATACGGATCTGCGTGTGTGTGCTTGGGCCTGGTATACTCCACAAGTGGTGCCGAAACCCAGGAGCCTGCCGGTGTGGGGATGTCCAACCCGCAGGCTGCGCCGCCCGCCCAGCCTTTGCAGTATTTGGCGCAGATGCTGGTGGAGATGGCAAAGATGAGCCACGACCAGGCAGCGGCCCAGCGGGCTCACCTGGCTGCGCTGCAGGAGCAGACGGACCGGCAGACTCTGGTTCTGGAGCGACTGGTTGGCGCCGCTGCCCCGCCGAAGCCCCCACCCTGTCGGTGGCGGTGCCCCGGATGGGGGACGGGGACGACCCCCAGGTTTTTCTGGAGACTTTTCGTGCCACGGCGGAGGCCTGCCAGTGGCCGCAGGCAGAGTGGGCTCCGCGTTTGCTTCCTCTGTTGTCAGGGGAGGCTCGGACGGCGGCCCTGGGTCTGCCGCCGGCTTCGAGGGGCAGCTTCCAGGACGTGAGCCAGGCGGTGGTGGACAGGTTGGGGCTCACCGCTGAAGATCATCGCCGACGATTCCGGGCCTGTCGGCTGGCCGTGGCGGATCGGCCGTTTGCTTGGGCCCGGAAGCTGCATGACGCGGCCGTACGCTGGCTGCAGCCGGGATCGTCAGAAGGCGAGACGCTGCTGGTGGGCAAAGTGGTGCTGGAGCAGTTCGTGGAGGGGCTGCCTGCAGAGATGGCGAGATGGGTCAGGTGCCACCGTCCCGCGAGTCTGGAGGTGGCGGTGACGTTGGCGGAGGACCACCTTGCCGCTAGAGCGGGGGAGCCCGGGGACAGCGGCCGGAGGCCGAACAGACAAGCCCCGGTGCCGGCACCGAGGCGCCGGATGCCTGTGCCAGGGCAGGCAGAGCGGACGCTGGCGTTGAGCCCCACTAATCCTTTTGCTGCGTTTGTGCCTTCCCAGGGACCGGACCTAAGCAGCGCTGCCCCTGAGCCACGGAGAGGAGCACAGACGCCGGGGCAGGAGTGCTGGAAGTGCGGACAACCGGGACACCTGAGGAGGGGCTGTCCTCTGATGGAGGTGGGGCAGGTGTTCCGCGTTGCCGGTGCTCCAGCGCCCTCTCCCGGTCCGGGAGGGAAATACAGCATTCCGGTAAGGACTCGAGGGGGTATACGCCACGCTTTGGTGGACACGGGCTGCACGCAGACCCTCGTGCACCAAAGTTTGGTTCGCCCCGGGGCATTGCTGGAGGCAGAATGGGTGGAGGTGAGGTGTGTGCATGGTGATGTTCACAGGTATCCCATAGTGCCGCTGTTATTGAAGTATAAGGGTAAAACGCACAGAATAACGGCTGCGGTTAGCCCGCGCCTGTCGCATCCCCTAATTCTGGGTACGAATTGGCCGGGGTTTCATCATCAGTTGGGACAGTATGCGGGGGTGCGGTCACGACTGCTAGTAGCATGTAGTGTCTGCGCGGTGCTCAGTGGTGACGCGGGGTCGTCCGACACTGACTCAGGGGAGGGGGAGACGGCGGGTCCTTCACAGGTAGTCCCGCCGGCTCCGGAAGTTCCCCCCACGGGTGATTTCCCACTGGAGCAGTCTCGTGACGATACCCTACGCTCAGCCTTTGACCAAGTGATTGAGATTGATGGTCACGTGGTGCGCCCTGAAGCCGTGCGGACCTACCCACGCTTCATTTTGTCGAAAGATAGGTTATACCGAGTGAGTCGTGACGCTCGCACGGAGGTGATGCACACCCAGCTGTTGGTGCCGCAGGGCCGACGGGAAACGATTTTCCAGGCGGCTCATTATAACCCCATGGCAGGGCATATGGGATACGAAAAAACTCTGGAGCGAATAACGGCCCGATTTTATTGGCCGGGCATCCGAGCGGATGTGCGCCGCTGGTGCGCGTCCTGCCAACTTGTTAATCTGCCGGCCATACCAAAAGCGCCTTTGCATCCGCTTCCACTCATAGAGGTCCCGTTCGAGCGCATTGGCATGGACCTCATCGGGCCGTTTCACCGGAGTGCACGCGGCTACCGCTTTGTGTTAGTCCTGGTGGATTATGCAACGCGGTACCCGGAAGCAGTTCCGCTGCGCACCATCTCTGCAAAGAGTGTGGCGCAGGCACTGTTTCAGGTCATCTCCCGAGTCGGAATCCCGAAAGAGATACTGACTGACCAGGGCACGTCGTTTATGTCTCGTACACTGCGGGAACTGTACGAATTACTGGGCATTAAATCTATTCGGACCAGCGTCTACCACCCTCAGACGGACGGGCTGGTGGAGCGGCTGAATAAGACCTTAAAGTCCATGATTCGTAAGTTCATTAACGAGGATGAACGCAATTGGGATCACTGGCTAGACCCTCTGTTATTCGCAGTGCGGGAGGTGCCCCAGGCCTCTACGGGATTTTCTCCCTTTGAACTGCTGTTCGGCAGGAGGCCACGTGGGGTGCTCGACCTGATTAAAGAAAGCTGGGAGGACGGTCTGAGCCCCGCCAAGAATGAGATTCAGTACGTGTTAGACCTGAGAGCAAAACTCCACACTTTGGGGAGGTTGTCACGGGAGAATTTGCTCCAGGCTCAGCAGCGTCAGCAACGCCTGTATGACAGAGGGGCTAGACTTAGGCAATTTTCACCGGGAGACAGAGTGCTTGTATTACTCCCTTCTTCCAGCTCGAAGTTGCTCGCCAAGTGGCAAGGACCCTTTGTGGTCACACGGCGAGTCGGGGACGTTGACTATGAGGTCGCTCGGTCGGACAGGGGAGGGGCCACGCAGATTTATCACCTCAATCTCCTTAAAGTGTGGAGAGAGGTTGAAACCGCTTCTCTGGCAAGCCTGGTTAAGGAGAGAGATGAGTTGGGGCCGGAGGTGCCAAATTCCATCATCCCCGCCTCCCTCCCTTGTGATGACCATCTCACACAGGCCCAGAGAGCGGACGTTGTCGCGTTACAACAGCGTTTTGCGGACGTGCTCTCCCCCCTGCCCGGCCGGACGTCTCTCATTGAGCATCATTTTGTAACGCAGCCTGGCGTGACGGTGCGTTCACGGCCCTACAGGCTCCCTGAGCATAAACGGCAGATCGTTCAGAGAGAGTTGGCGGAAATGCTGAAAATGGGAGTAATAGAAGAGTCGCACAGTGCCTGGTGTAGCCCCATCGTTCTCATAGTGAAGAAGGATGGGTCGATCCGGTTCTGTGTCGACTATCGCAGGGTGAACGAAGTATCACGCTTTGATGCCTATCCCATACCCCGGGTCGACGAGCTCCTGGACCGGCTGGGCACGGCCCGCTTTTTCACGACGCTGGATTTGACCAAGGGCTATTGGCAGATTCCCTTGTCTGCCGAGTCCAGGGAGAAAACGGCCTTCTCCACTCCGTACGGGTTGTACCAATTCGTTACGCTTCCGTTCGGCTTGTTCGGGGCCCCTGCCACCTTCCAGCGCCTCATGGACCGGGTGCTGCGCCTGCACGCTGCGTATGCTGCTGCCTGCTTGGATGACGTGATCATCCACAGCGACACCTGGGCGGAGCACGTGCAGCGGGTGGCCGTGGTCCTGGGGTCCCTGAGGCAGGCGGGGCTCACGGCCAACCCGAAGAAGTGTGCGGTTGGACGGAGGGAGGTGCAGTATCTGGGGTACCACTTGGGGGGCGGGCAGGTGCGTCCACAGGTGGAAAAGACGGCAGCGATCGCATCCTGCCCGCGCCCCAAGACTAAAAAGGAGGTGAGACGGTTTCTGGGGCTGGCGGGTTACTATCGCCGGTTCGTGCCAGGGTTCGCGCAGCTGACCAGCCCCTTAACCGATCTTACCCGGAAGGGTGCTCCAGATCTGGTCCAGTGGACGGGGCCGTGCCAGACGGCGTTTGTGCAGGTGAAAAAGGCTCTCTGTGGGGAGCCGCTGCTTCACACTCCTGACTTTTCACTCCCTTTTGTTCTGCAGACTGACGCCTCGAACAGAGGGCTGGGGGCCGTTTTGTCCCAGCAGGTGAGGGGGGCCGACCGTCCCGTTCTTTACATCAGCCGGTAGCTGGCGGAGCGCGAAAGGCGGTACAGCATGGTGGAGAAGGAGTGCTTGGCTATCCGGTGGGCGGTCGACTCCCTTCGCTATTACCTCCTGGGGCGCTCATTCACCCTCTGCTCGGACCACGCCCCGCTGCAGTGGCTCCACTGCATGAAGGATGCCAACGCCCGGATCACCCGGTGGTATCTGGCTTTGCAGCCTTTTAAGTTCAAGGTGGTCCATAGGCCGGGGGCGCAGATGGCGGTGGCCGATTTCCTCTCTCGCTCGCGGGGGGGGGGGGGAGTAGGTTCGGCCGGTGGACTTCCCGGCCTCAGTCGGGCGGTGGGGGTGTGTGGCGGAGGTGTGGTCCGGGGCGCGGCTGCAGGGGAGGAGTGGTGCAGTGAGCTCGACGGGGCGGTGCTGGTAAGAACAGCTGATGGCGATTTTGGACTGATGGTGGTTTTCCTTCCCTTTATATAGTGAGGCAGAGAGGAGTGGAGGAGCGCTAAGGGAAAAGAGACACACATCAGCTGGGATCGAGAGCTGTCAGTCTGTGCGTCATATTGTCTGCTGTGTTAATATCAATAAATGTGGTCCTTGGCAATACGGATCTGCGTGTGTGTGTGCTTGGGCCTGGTATACTCCACAAGAGTCTTTTCCTGTCCTCTATGTTGTCTGTCTTATCCTCTGTGTTTTACTCTCAGTTATGCCAGTGCTTTAGGCTACGTCTACACGAATCCGGATAAATTTGAAAATGATGTTTTCATCTGAAAATGCTCTGCGTCCCCAGTATCATTTTCAATCGTTTTCATCCACACTGAAAACGCTGGACCCGGACGCAGGGTTCATACGTCATAACTTAAAGACCGGATCACAGAATACACAGCAAAATCTCCAGTGTTAAATTAACACTGGAGAGTGTCTATATGGGTCCACACCTCTGAGTGTTAAATACAACACTGTTGAGTGTTAAATTAACACTTTTGACAGTGTTATATGTTTAAAAGTAACCTAGTCAGTTTTGAAGATTAACAAAGACTAACACTGAGCAGTGCTGATTTTCTAACACTGGAATATTTCTAACATTTTGAGTTATTTTCCAGTGTTAGAAAATAGACACTCATATAGACACTCTCCGGTGTTAATTTAACACTGGAAATTTTGGTGTATAGTCACGCCCTGCTACCAGTTTAGCCTTTTATTTATATAGCGCCAAATAACATCAAAGCCTCATGATGCTTTATATTGTAAGGTGAAGACCCAATAAAACAAGTCATCAGACTTTACAAACATTTCAGTGGTCTAATTGTTCTCTAGATTGATTCTAGTTTTAACAAGAATTGCTAAAAATGTGTAAACTTGAAAACTGGTCTGGACACTTTTTGTTTAATTTTTTTTATATATATAATTATGTAATAACTATTTATAAATATATTAATATTTCAACACAAATTAACCCTCTTAACAAATACAACATAAATATGTTTAAGGGAATTGGTGATTTGGTCTTAGTTTAACATCTAGTTCTTTTATATAATCATTGCATATCCAGCATATTAACACTGAAAAGAGACAAAAGAAATCGAAGGAACAAAAACCATGTGTGTTTTTAAGTACATTTGTAATTGCAGTTGCATTTGTGTTTCGCATGTGGCTGATAGCACCTGTGATCATTTTTGGTATATTTTCCTCCACTGTGCTTCTCTCTGTCTTTTTCTTTATCCCAAACTAAAAGCAAGTCCTCCAGTCCTCCCTCTGTTTTGCTCCTTGTTACATATGCATTCCATTACAATGTTAAAGACTGTGTTGAAGAAAAGACCTATTGAAAAGCACAATGAAGTTTGTGATACTGTTTACACTGTGGCTGTTTTGGGGCCATCTTCTACAATTGCACTGGGTGTAGCTTAAGAGTTAAAATAGGTTGGAAGGTTGGTGGCTCGATCCCTGGCTGCTCCAGTCTGCCTGCTAAATATCTGTGGCCAAGATATTGCCAGCTTGTCAGCAATAAATTCACTCTTACACAAAAAATGAACGCTGAAATGTGAATATATTTGTTTACCTTTATACAATTGCAACAGTTTCTAATCTACTTGTGTTTTTTGTCCAAAAAATAGAGAGAAACAAGACATAATTAGACTGTAGAGAAACAAATGCTGTTGCTGTTTAATTTTTTTTTTGACCCACAGCTTTATCTTTAGCCTTTCCAACCCAGCCACACCTGGTTCATTTTAACTATCTATAAAACACATAGCTTTTGTTTTTGCCTTTTTGTGTAGCTCAGCAAATCACCCCTCCTGAATGGCCAGCACTGATGATAGCAGTCATGGTGATTAGCTTGAATATCGGGTTGTGCCGGGGAACAGATGGACAGAAATCACCAGCTCAATGTTGTGCAGCCGAACAAATGTGGGCTTTTGGCAGGAGCATCATTGTTGCTCAGTTTTCACGGTCCAGACATTCACACAGGTTCACCAAGAGAGAAAGCTTTTTTGTTTTTGTTTTTTTCCAGCACAGCAGACATCATTTCTCCTTGGCTAATGAGAGGCAAAAGCTTCACACCGCCTCATCGTCAACCCTAACTCTTTGTTGAGAAATAATCAGAATGATTAATGCTCGAAATGGAACTGCTGAGTTTCGGCTCAGCTGATAACCTTCCCTGGATTCAGCTCAGACCCAATTGTCTCATAATAATACTGTGCAGCATTTTCAATGAAATTGCTTACAATGAGCTGGCTCCTCCATATTATGTGAAAAAAGGGTCATTTACTTGCGTCTCGGAACTAGTGGAGAGCCAGGTGCTCTTACATCCTCTAGAGATGATAGCCACATTTTCTGTCTTCAGCAACAATCAGGCATCCTCATTCAAACAGTAAGATCACTTACCATAAGGCTCTTCTCTTCTTTTAGGTTAAATTAAAGTTTCGTGTCATTGTGGCACTGAAAACTGCATAACAAAAGGAATACAGTATGTATAGATGCCTTAAGCCATTATAAGTCTCAGGTTTAATAATTTGTATAATGCTGTGCAGGTGAAGCCGTAGATGGCTTTGAATTGGTGAAATTAAACAATGTGTATTAACTACAAATGGGAAAAGTTTTAGATTTTTGTGCTTCATTTAGGTTTAGAGAAGGTCATCATTCATTATGTGGTTGACCTTGAGTTCCAGTGAGTCCTTCAAAGGTTCAAAAAAGTATTAAATTTAATTTAAAGAAAAAAACTGTGACGCTAATACAACTTATAACCTAATGAGTCTGTCTATAATATATTGATGTAACAGTAGATAGGACTAAAAAAATAGTGTTTGCATAATTATTATTATTAATTTTTATTATTAGTGGTAGTAGTATGTTCCAAAGGTTGAATCTGACTTTGAGTATTTAGTATACAGAAGATATTTACTGAGATATCTTAGAAATCAGGTTTAAATACAGAGCGAGTTTTAACACCTATGATAGAGTCGAAACGACGAGGAATCCTCAAGCAATGTTATTACCTTCATCAGAAGGCGCTTTTCTGAAATGTACATTATAGCTGGAAGATGTGGCTATTAGGCCTGATGTTAATGTTGACACTGATGACAAGTCACCTCCAAGGTAGAATAAAGAAGACCATGTTTTGTTGAGGAAAGAGCCATTTAGTGTGCCAAGTGCAGATGGGTTTCTCAGCTAATTGTTACGCTACACATGCAGCAACTGAGCAAACAGCACAATTCATTTCCCAGCTCGGTGCGGTGTTCATTGCTCTGTGTATAATGAGCTTTTGATTTATTCTTCTGATCAGTGAATTTTTGTAACTTAAATTGGACACATTTAACACTTGAATGTCTATGGCGTTAATGATGTAAATATGCAGTTCTGTAGTTAGGTAATTGATATCTTAAGGAGCGGTTTTACTTTCCTCATTTACTTCTTTGTAAAGCTATGACATTATAGCAGAGCTATTTCTTTGTCTCACAGCAGAAAAACTCACACAGTGACAAAACAAATTGAGACGGAGAAAAACACTTGAGATCTGAAAGAGAATGGGAGAGGCTGAGCATCACTTCTGCTGCTGATTAACTGCTCTTGATTGCAGCAGTTTAATTGTTTCCAACCTAATTTTGAATTGTATTTCATTTTGGCTTTAAATGGATTTACCTTTCTTGCAATCAACTGTGTTTACTGTCCTTGAACTAATGAATGAACATGAATAGCACTGTGTGGATATACGTAAGCTTGTAACTAATGGGGTGGTTTTCAAAGCCACAGCAGCAATTAGGATACCTAAAGTTTTCCTCACAGGTCAAAATTAACACGTTCTTTGGGCTTTTAGAAATGCACATGATTAATTCTAAGTGCTGTGGTGACAACAGTCCAAGGTTAATTGTAAGATTGAGGTGACAGACTTGATCAGTGGCTATTTGTAGTGGTATATAAGTGTCACCTCAAAGGTAAAAGAAAAATAGTCTGTGCGGTCTATATGCTCTACTATATACATAGAGCTGTGTGGCGGAGGTGTGGTCCCTGGCTCAGCTGCAGGGGAGGAGTGGTGCAGTGAGCTCAAGGGGGCGGTACCAAGAGGCAGGTGAGCCACAGGTGGTGGCGTTTGACTGATGACTGTGTCTCTTTTTTATGTTTCTCTATATAGTGAAGGCAGAGTCGAGCGGAGAAGATAGAGAGCTGGACTGGAACGGACTGTTTTCCTTGAGTGCACAACTGTCAATAAAAAGTAATAATAGTGAGCACAATCACCGTGTGTGTCGTGTATTTTTACAAGCTGTAATTATTGCCTCTGTGTTTGTAGCTGTAGTTGTTATCAGCTGTACAGCTACATAGCCTAATTCTCCAATATAAAGTCCTTGGGGTGGGAAATGTGTCGTCTTTTTGGGTAATTCTATGGTGAGGAGGGTAGTTCTTCCAAATGTGCAGCTGAAAATCAATTGTAAGGTTAAAGTGTACTGTATGCACACTATTTTTTTTTTTTTTTTTTTTTTTTTGTGCACTTTTGTCAAGGTTGCAAGTGCAGGACTCACGCTGGGTAAAAGTCAAAAGGTGGTTTATTTACAAACGTGACCAAATGTGGAATATATATACATATATACAGTGCAGGGTGGGAAACAGGGGAAGGTCCAAACTTCTCTTCACACAGCCAGTGATTCACAACAATCCACTCAGACTCATGCTCATCCACTCGAGGTCCATGAAGAAGGCAAACAGGGAAGGGTCCAGGGAAGTCTGTGCACACGAAGAGAAGTTGACGTTAGCAAAGAGCACTGGGAAAACACAAGGAAATAACAAGGCAAGCTGGATTACACTGACAGAGGTTAGTACAAGGATCCGGCAAAGAATCACTAAGTAGCGCCGGAATAATCATCAGCGATGGATGGCAGGTGAGTAGATCTGCACAGATGAGTACGGAGGTGGGGACCAGAGCCAGACTCGGCCCTGACGGTGAGGAGTGAAGGAAAACAACAACAAAACAACCCAGAAAAAAAAACTGGGACCATGACAACTTAAATTTATGAATGCATAAATTAGTAACATCTTTTTTGCTGGGTCTTCAACTAACAGTCTTTACATGAGATTCTTTGATTGAAGCCAGTGAAGATTGATGCACTGTATTTCATTTGTAAATGTATAAGGTTTAAGAGGGGATATTAAAAGCTCATCTTGTTGTTAATAAAAGAGAAAGTCTACATGTTTTTGTTTTGCATTTTGTGACTTGCATTTGAAATTCAAACAAACAGAAAATGTCAAGGCATTCCATTTAGCATGAGCCGCAGCAGGGAGCGTGCCCCCAGGGCTGCAGTACTTGTTTATACTCTGAAAGACTTTAAAGGATCGCGTCGATATATTATTGAGCTGTTTTCCTCATCTCTTTATTCCAGCAATCATGACACCACTCACAACTCGCAACTTTCATCTGCTGCCTAAATTTAAAATACTCCCCAGGTTTTATTCTGTGTGTCTTTATTCCAGCCTGATGTCACTCACACAGGAGATTTGAGTGCATGTTTTAGATATTACAATGAAAGAAATATTAGCTGACCTCAAGAAAGTTGCATATTAGGGGTCCCATACTGTGAAAACACACTCTGGCAGTGTTTTGTGCTTTTTTAAAACGTGTAAAATTAAAAATGGTAAGATTTTCTTTCAGCTTCCATTCCTCTACCCCTCACACAGTGTGATGGTTTCTTAGCTTTACAAGCCAATAACACCTTTACTTAGTTTGTGTGTTGAAAGTGGAGAGCATGAAGGAATCAAGCAGGGTAATTACAGTATATTGTAATATTAAATGTTTTGTTGCCTCAAAAACTTAGATGGTACCCACTGATCCTGTGACCCACTGAGACCCAAGTTCTTTATATGTCCACACTGTAAGGACTGAAAAAATGTATTCAGGACCTAAGGTTTTTTGATCAATGTGATATGTCATTGCTATTATATTGATGCTCAGGCGTTTTATATGTCTCCTTTTCACAATTCCCACACAAAAGGAAAACTTTTCCTGTGCTATAACTGGTCACATGGTGTTATGAGACTTATATCCCCTGAAATTAAATCTTTAAAATATTCTGATAAATCGTCCCAAAATGCTCTTTGTGAAGTTTCCTTAAGTGAATTATGAGAAAACAAATCAAATATCTAATGTCATAGACATCAGACATGTGAAGTGTTGTCCTTGAATATACTAAAAGTATATACGCCAATTAAAGGGTGCGAGGCAGTCAAATACTAAGGCACTGGTTGATGTTTTATTGAATAACGCCACAATTTTACTCCACGATGTAAAACACACAGAGGACATAAAGATATCCTGGCTACACAATGCACACATGCAAAAAAAAAACTTTAGAAAAAGCAAAAATAGATACATATACAATACATACAAATGTTTACATCACTCAAAGAAACATATTCACTGAAAATAATTTTAATTAGGCTTCTCAATTTAAATCCACATATCCTGAGCTAAAAAACAAAACAAAAAAATAATAGTTTTGAGTGCCATCTTTCCTGATTTAAACACAATGTGGTTCCAAAAGTTAAACTTATTCCATGTTTACATTTAGAACTACATCAAACACACTGACATCATTAAAGGACATGCCGACTGTATCTGTTACTGTGAGGTGTTTTAATATGACACTGGATTAGATGGTGTCACCGTGAGCTCTTTACGATCTTATATAACTCAGGCTTTTACTGTCACTAAGTAGGGCAAGTGTGATGATGAGGCATGTGACAGCACACCGTTACCAACACAGTGACACTCATGAAGACCCTTCCCAAACAGGAGGCGGATGCTGACGCATGCAACTGCATGAAGGATATACCGGACATCCGTGATGGAACCCCTTTGCAGTGTTCGTGCTTGCCTGCTATATGCACGAGATTGACCTGTATCTTCCCTTCATTACTTTTTAAATAACTTTACTGTGAGGTGGAGGAAGACGCTGCTACAGTAGATGCCGTGCGTAAACAGATCAGACACCAATAAAGCAAACACACCGTGCAGACTGCTGTGACGGCTTTTTGAGAAAAACCCGACTTGAAAGCAAACCACTGCAGATCAGTGAGTCAGGGTGGTGTCCAGGCTGTAATGATGATGGTGAGAGAAATAATGAGAACATTTGCTGCACAGCACCACCAGCCACAGAAGCCTTTTATGGTCATTAAGTGTGTATTTATGAATAATTTATACTTTCATGTTGCAATGCTTTGAATTTGATTTTTACTTCAAACATAAATTAATCTCTGTGAGATATTGAGAATTTCCTGCTCAAAATGATTTTCAAAGCTTTCTTACTGCATTTCTGCATTCTTACCTCAGCTTTGATAGTTTATGGCACATCTAAAATCTATATTTTAATTTCTTTATGCATGTTAGTACCAGTAGCACCAGCACAGCAAGAATATCATTTATCTAAAAATAGCATTTTGGGCAGTAGCAGAAGAAGAATCCTGGTTTAGAGCAAGATTATAGCCTACAGCAGCAATAAAATAACAATGTACAACTTTTATCTGTGTGAAGCTACTGTAGGATGCAGAGAAGCACTTAGAAAATTTGCTGAAAGACAAAAACATTGTACAGCGTTGGAACCCATCTCCTGTTTATCCATGCAAACGAAGATTCAGGGAATGAAGTCTCCCGTGTCTTGTGCTGGCCTAGATAGGATTACAATCAAAGGGAGAGCAGAGCAGGGAGCCCATCCCCTTTGCTGCAAACAGAATGAGTAAATGTTCCTTCTTTTACTCCACTTGTCAAGACGGCAAAGTGTTTGCTGCACCCGCTCTGAAGATCCCAAGCCTGGATGGCGGTGCATAATGAAAAGAGAACATGAAGACTGGGACAAAGACGAGCACAAGAAGAAGAAAGAGTAGGAAATGAAGCGAGAGTGGGAAGTGTGTCCGATGCTCCTCAGTTTATTTAATCAGAGCAGAGTGTTCTCGACTGCTGGACAGACTGTAGAGATACTGTAGTGTAATAATAACTCCCTGCTCTGCTCATCTGAAGACAGAAAGAGAGGGAATGCAACGAAGAGTTGACTCATTCATTCATCATCTGTATCAGCCTTTGGATGCACGGTCATCTGTAACTGTCGGCCAGATAAGAGCCACAGAGGTTTGAGCGCAGATGTGATGGGCTGAAACAGGTGCTTGATCTATTGCCACATATGCTGAGCAGTTTGGAGACCTGGGAGCAGGAGGCTTTCCAGAGGGCCTGTTTCAGCTTCAGTCACTGTGCAGGAGAGCGTCTGTCCAAATGCACATCAACAAATTAAAAGACTGATAAGGAAGTAAGTCTGATAATGGAGGTGGTTGTGCAGTTGACAAAAAATATATGTACTTTCCTGACTTCTTCAGGCTATACTGTAGTTTCATTGGGTTTCTCAGGGTGTCTGATAGTGATAATTATAATGTGATACTTTGCTGATCCCCTTTGGGAAATTCTGTTTTCACTATATACAGAATGTGGGGGGGGGGGGGTGCAGGATTATCAAGCGCTCGTGGAAACTGTCCTCCTGGTGAAAAATACCAAGCTTGTGTTGTTTTCCGCCTATGGAAGCAGTTTTTACGACATATACTTTGGTTTTAATGTAGGGCCTCTTGCCGTAGATTTTCTGTCCAACTCTTAGCTAGAAAACATGTGAGAATAATGCTGAATGGATGGCTGCACAGTGTTAAAACAGGCTTTGGGGTGTTTGAAAGTAGAAACTCTCCTATATATTGTGTAGAAGGTTACATAGGGGATTTGAGAAACAAACAATCTGCACCGTGATCATTTACTTGGAGGCCTTGTTAGGCTGGTGAGGGTGTTGCTGACTGATCTTTGCACCAGTACCACCATAAGCTTGACATTAATGGTTAATTTTCTGGGTGAGTCAAAAGGGTTTTTGCTATCAATGAAATAATTTGAAACCTTCTATTTTGAAAAGCTCCTGCATGTAAAATCCTGTCTGTAATCTACTGTTGTCTATACTTTCGCTTCTATTTTCTATCAATATTCTGAACTGTCTCTTTAGCTCTGTGTACTGAGAACGCTGAGCTACTTTCACCTTACAGCTACTGTGGTGTGCAAATGAAGTGTCTGGTTTGCTTCAGATGTGTCTGAGTTTGTTTGGAGTGTTTATTTTGGAGAGGCTGAAATTTCTTTTAAAAAAGGACATTTTCAGTGTTCAATCTTTTCACTCTTAAAGCTGACTTCAAAAGTGGGTCATTCCCCCCAAAATCTCACTGTACTAATGTCCAGCTCCAAAACATGTTCCTATTGGTTTAACCTTCTAAGATGAAAATCTTCATAAGTGGTAATCTTAACCATATGCTATGCTATTTTACAGCATGACAAAATGACTTTAAAAAATGTGGCTATTTTTTCAATCTTCTCATTGAGAATTATTATTTTCACTGATTCACTGATTGCCATAACACTGTTCGGTCTTAAGGTTTCACAAGACATCAACTACATATGCACAACCTAACCTGGACATCTTTGGCTCATCAATTCATATTCACGTTAGCAACTGGACTTCTTAATGTTTCTTGAAGACGTTTCACCTCTCATCCGAGAAGCTCATCAGTTCTAAGACCAAATGGTGGAGAATCTGAGATTTTAAGCCCCAGTGGGAGTTGTCCCTTAAGGTCGTTGTTGACAGACTACTGATCATGTGTCTCGTCACATGAGCCAAGGTGTCAAAAAACATGGGGGTCATTATCAGCACAGGTTTTGGATGAAAGCATGGGTGCGCCACTCCATCATGTGACCTATTGCAAGATGTGATTGTGGGTTGAGGTGCCTGGGAAGGGATCTCTGTACTAGTAAAGTATATGTTTATTATGATAACAAGTAATGAACAGGTTAACTCCTGGCTCTAAATTAACTGTAGGTGTAAATCTGAGTGTGAATGTCACAGTCGACCTCTGTCTATTTGTGGTTCAGTATTCACTCCAGGGTAGAAACTCTGTGTTGGATAAGTGGAAGAAAACGGAGGGGTGGATAGATGGAGAAATAATGTATTGTGCCAAAGTGCAACACCAGTTCTGCGGAACAACACAATGGGTTTGAATGTTTTGGCTATCAGTGTATATAGTGCTGAGTGCACTCAGAGTATACACTGTGTACTTGGCAGTTTCATCACATGCACTGAGGGCAAATGTCAAATTCTCTTTAAAACTGACTTGAATTTTATATGAAGGCTCTTCAATGGTGTGAGAGGATCTCTCAGTATGACCGAAGACATTCCAGCAGTTTGCACGTAAAAACTTCACAGTTTCCAAGGTAGTGCATCAAGTAAAGGATGGGGATGCAGAGTAAAATGTTCTCAACATGACGAGGCAACATTACACACAAGACAATCTTGCCACCTGGACCACCCACCAGATTTGGCTCCCTACTACTTCCAGCTCCCGGAAATAAAAATCAAGTCGAAGGATCTGAAGAAGATCCAACAGTCATAACAGGGGTCCAAGTACAATGAGAAATAATGGGAGCTCCACTGAGAAATCTAAAAATAGCAACCACTCATAAGATTGCTCAAACGTGAGATTGGCCAAATTTAAATATATATACAGAGGATGAATGTTCAGATAAGGGTAAGGACAGCCAGCAATTTTCTCATTAAAAGCCAGCTTGGCATCAAAAGAATTCTGAAGCTGTTATTATAATGTACATTATGCTGCTTTAAAATGGTTACAATTTATGTAAAAGAAAATATCAACACAGCTGGTCAAAACAGGTGAATAACCACACTCATCTGCCATGAAGTATTTGCTATTGTTATTTGTCCTGATAGCATGCTTGAGTACAAAAGACCGCAACCTTAAAATTCCTACGAGGCAATGGTATGGTGTACATTTTAGGACATCGTCAGGTCTCAAGAAAAAAAATTTCAGTTATCAGACAAAAAAATGTCAGGTCTCAGTTCTCAAGAAAAAAGTTGTCAGGTATCAGACAAAAAATTGTCAGGTCTCAGTTCTCAAGAAAAAAGTTGTCAGGTATCAGACAAAAAATTGTCAGGTCTCAGTTCTCAAGAAAAAAGTTGTCAGGTATCAGACAAAAAATTGTCAGGTCTCAGTTCTCAAGAAAAAACATTGGACATTGGAATGCCCAGTGCAGTAGCAAATCGCTCGTGCTTCACTGCACAAGCTGGACCCACAGAGTCTGCTAAGGTTTGTCACTGCCATATTACATATGATATTTATATAAACCCATTTAGAGTGAGGTCCATGTAAATTTACCACTCTCTATTTGTTTATCTTCTGACAGCGTAAGATTACAAGTGTAGCCTGGGAAATGGTTAGCCACACAGGACACAATTACTGGGGTTCTTAATGTGCAGTTTTATTGTCAATGACGACTGAATAAACCAAAAAAATGTCCTTTGACCTTTACTTTTGTCAAACAGCGGCCATATGGACTTGTACTGAACATCGACAGCACGAGGGGTAACGTGGCAAAGTAACAGAATAACCGATTAAACAAAGATGCACCAATACAATACGAGGAATAAAATAAATGAAATGAAATACAAAACACAAAAATACGGCAGTGGCCTCTGTCTGTGCAGAACAAAATACAAAGAACTAAATCACACAAGGCTCCTTTAAAAAAATGTGGAAGTGTTACATACATTTTTATAAACACTTACATTCCACAGAAATCTCTGCTCACTTGCAATACTGGAGCACACAGACGATCTCGCAACTTATCCCTTGCATGGAGAAAATGGCCGCTCCACGCTGCACATACAGGTCCTTTGCATCATACATTTAAGAAATACATCATCTTGTTAAAATACTGACGTTTTGCCACTGCACTACAATTATAACAATATGTTTCAATGAGTTATGTGCATATTTAACAATTCCTTACCAACAATTTAACTCCTTCACAACATTCCCGTTCCACATCCACAACAAAAAGAAAAGTAATCAGGAAGTCTCAAGATGCATTTCTTGTTAAGTTCTTTTTGGAAAACTGCAGTTAACCCTTAAGCACTGCCCCCCCCCCCCACCCCGTGACCACAATATGCAACTGCACAAACCTATAAAATTAACAGCTTCAAGTGCACACAACATGCAGATAACCAAAGAAATAGCACAATCAATAACATTAAATTACCCAATAACATTCTTGTCTTACCATACATGGAAACAAAGAAACAACATTTTAAGACCCCTCTTTGAACCTTAAATGGATATTTGGTTAACTGAAATGGAAAATATTATTATTAATTTACCACTCAGCTACACAAGTGTGCTCCAAAGCTTCATTTGCCTGTTAGACGTGGGAATGCTGCAGACCATCATGGAGTGTACGGTCCATCAAGCCCACAGAATAGAGCCGGACTGGAATTTGTCAGTTCATGAATTGATGGCATTCATTTCAATCCTGTTTGTAAGAGCAATCATGTGTCCTGTTGGTGCCATTGTGGATTGCTGGTCAGAAAGATTTCTGGTGCCAGTAATCAAAGAGACAATGCCCCGAGATAGATTCATTTCAATTATGCAACACCTTCGATTTGATGCCAAGGACACGCAGGCAGAACGGGTGAAAACAGATAAATTTGCGGTGATCTCCGACATCTGGACACGCTTCAACAAGAACTGTGCTAAGAGTTTCACTCCAGGAGAACACATGACCATAGATGAACAGCTGTTCCCTACCAAGGTTCATTGTCCATTCACACAGTATATCGCAACCAAGCCAGACAAATTTGGGATCAAGTTCTGGATGGCCACGGACTTGGACACCAAATATGTCTGCAGTGCATCTCCTTACTTGGGAAAAGACCCCAGTCATCAGAAGGGAGAGAGGCTGGCAGAGAACGTGGTCATGAAACTGATGGAGCCGTTTTTGGATGATGGGAGAAACGTCACAACAGACAATTTCTTTACTTCACTGTCACTGTCGCACAGACTGCTGCAGCGCAAAACGCCGTTATGGGGCACGGTGAATAAAGTCTGGCGTGAACTTACTCAACTTGTGTGGATGTATTCCATAAGAGCAGCAACACGCAGGTGGTCAGTAGCAGTTTTCAACAATATGCTGGACCTGGCGGCGGTGAATGCCTACATTTTGTACAAGGCATGTACAGGGTGGACAGGCAAAAGAAGATTGTTTCTGAGTCTTCTAGCTCAGGAACTTCGTTGCTGATTCATGTAGCACAAGGAAATATTAGCACAGACGCAGGCTGTTGAAGCTGCTGCAGCTGCTGTGCCAGGGACTGTAAAGACAACGCAGTGCCAGTGGAGTTTACGCAAATTTGCGCAGGGCTAGTAAATCTAGTAGTAGGGATTCGCACCAGGGAAAAAAAGGCTCAGTAATTCTAGTGTTAAGGTGTGAAACAGCTGTGTACTGCCTTTTGTTCCTGGAGAAGGTATTTAACTGCGAGCCATGCTAGGCTCAGGAAGACTCTGCTGTTGTTTCCAACTAGTTGTTTCCAACTAGCGGGAGAAGGTGGTACAACAGCTCCCCTAGGGTGGACACACACACACAAAATTAGTAGAATTGTTGATAAAAATAAGCAATAAAATAGGAAGAGGGTTTGGTGTTTTTCAACGTAGGGCAACTACAATCTCTCTGGGTTTTAAGAAAGGGGAGATCAGAACCAGAGAGGGGAGATGTGTTGTTTAAGCAATGAGAAGAATGATCAAAATGTCTCAGTGTGTCACTTGCAGGTGAAGAGCAGACCTGGATCAATTTTCCACGTGCAGCAGTCGGAAGAAAATTATAGGTTAACACCATTAGAAACACTCAAGCCAGGTTTTGGCTGAATTATTTTACAGCTTAACTTACATGTGTTTGTCACCCTGAGAACACAAGCTCCAAGAATCTCTCCCTGAAGACAAGAAATGGAGTTCCAGAACAACGAGATGGATCTCAAAAGCTCACAGCAGCATCCTGAGCAGTGAAGAAAAGGTCCAGCAAATAAAAAATGGGGACTGACTGGACTGACAAAAGCTTGACTGACTTGACACCAGTATGCAAGATTGCACCTCCACCTACACAGTGACAAAAGGGTGGATGTATGTATGTATGTATGTATGTTTCCTTTTACAGGAGCAGAAAGATGACAGCAACATGTTGCATGGGCTTTTGGGCCGTGCTGACTTAACCTTTTAATTGCCACTTTCTGTGTCTTTGTGAATTTACCAGAAGTGTGTTATTCATGACCTTGTATTGTTTACAATGCAAATGTCACTGTGAGAAAGTGTGCATACAGATGCGCTGCGCTAACATCTACATCACTTTTTCCACAGCAAAGGGTTAATCGTGGGATCTAATCACATGATTTACAGCAGGACACACCGCTGGCTAATGTTTTTTTCTTATGGCAGGGTTACAGGGCCTGGAGTGAAGCTACTCCAGGGGAGCAGTGTTGCCAACTTAGCGACTTTGTCGCTATATTTAGCGAGTTTTCAGACCCCTTAGTGACTTTTTTTCGCTAAAAAAAGACGTGAAAGCGCGTATCGCTTTTACTCTCAACAAGCAGCGGGTGCTGTAACGCAGTCAGTTCTTCTTTTACTCTTGTACTCTTATGCTGTTTTGTGGACCACAAGGTTTAAAACTACTTATAAACACACACACACACACACAAAGTAACTCCACCAGAGTGCCTATTTCGGGTCACTTGCCGGTCCAAGCCCGGGTAAAGGAGCAGGGTTGGAATTGTGACATTAAAAAAAACAATAATTGCTAAAAGAAATTTAATTTGTAGTTCTAAATAAACTCTAAATGCATTTAGGACGTTTTTTACTCACTTTATGTCTCTTCCACAATGTTATTTCTCTCTCCAACAACATAGGTTACAATTAGATTAGCATGATCAATTATGCAAATTAGGCGATGACGTCATTTAGCAACTTCTAGCGACTTTTAGGACAACCAATAGCGATTTTCCTTACTGAGGAGTTGGCAACACTGCAGGGGAGAGGCCCTGGGGATTTTTAAGAGACAATACACAACTTTATTGTGCGTGTCTAATTGACATAAGCTGACATAGGGCAAAAGAGGGTTTTCCGGGGAAGCTTTCATTTTTAGATTGCAGAGACCGTGACATGAGGGATATGGAAGGATTGACTGAGGCGCAGATGCAGACCATGACCAGGAGAGAAGGCTTCAAGAGGACCAGTGAGAAGCAGGGACCATCTCCAGGACAACTGACAAACAACAGTGGACTGCACCACTGGGCTTCCAGGAGATTTTGAACAGCAAAATCTTAAAATAAAGTGAAAGAGATTCGGCGTTGACGTTGAGGAAGACAACTAAGGTGTACGACATGCTCTGCCTTAAATCGTCGGCGGCGTTGGAACAGAAACTGAGGAATGAAGAGAGCGTACCAAGCTCCAAAGGTGACAGCGCAGAGGGAGACCAGCGTTGGAATTATGACTCTGTAAATGGCACAGACACCAGGAGCCATTACCGTGACTGGGAATGTCAACCTAATGCTGTTTCACTTTGCCATGCAAAGTACTTTGACACTGTGGAGAAGGCCCATTTGCATGTGAGAGCTTAGATTGTTCATCTTTAATATTCCATACAAAGGGTGATGGGAGAACAGTGAAGTGAGGATACACAGTGTGAAACTCCTTTAAGTGTACAATAATGTTGATGTGATATACAGAATGTCAAGAGAGAAATTCTGGTATTAATGTGATTCATTGATTTAAGAATCAAAGGGTGGGATTGTATAGGAATTTCTTTTACTTATGTATTAATCACATTATTTTATTGTATGATACCTTGGGCCACTGGATTTTAACATGTCTCACACTCATACAGTAAGACAATTGGTGGGGGTCTAGTAAGGAAGTTGGGGGAAGCAGACAACTCCACAGGAAGAATCTTTTGTCTCTTTGAGGACTCTGGGAGGTAGCAAGGGAGTGTGAACCTTAAGGTGTGAAACAGCTGTGTACTGCCTTTTGTTCCTGGAGAAGGTATTTAACTGAGAGCCATACTAGGCTCAGGGAGACTCTGCTGACCGTCTGTCAAGCGGTCATGCAGGGACTTCATCAAGCTTGGTTGTCTGTTCTTTGTGTGTTTTGATTAAAGAATGTTAGCTTCCGCTCACCGCTGGTCTGCAGGCTTTATTTAAATGGAAATTGTCCACATCAGGCAAAAAGAAAGCTTTTTGCTAAAAAAAAGATTTAGAGCAGAAGTTTTTTTGCACTGCATTTTAAAATGAAAACATCTTGCATTTATTTACAATTAAAGACACAGAGCAGAAAGTGTGTTACTGTTTTACATCCACAGACACACAACAAAAGAAGCAGGCAACATGAGGTCAAGTTATGGCAATTTTATTTTTGTATTTCAGTACATGTATTTAGATTAGAGTTTTTAAAAAAACAAACAAACGTCCCAAGAAGAAGGATGAGGTGAAAGAAAGGTGGAGAGAAGAGGAAGGAGGAAGAAACTATTGATCTCCTCAAACTCGATGCTGCTGGGTCAGTTTTTTCTCAGCAGTCTGCTCCAGAATCCCCTCCTGTCCTCGGCTTTCTTTTCTTTTTCTTTTGCCTTCAGTTCTTTTAAGGTTTTGTTGAGCTGCTCCTCGGCATCTTTAAATTTTTCTTTCAGCTGCTGTTTGGCGAGTTTCACTTTCTGTTTGAGGAGCTCTTTAGCTTCCTTTCTGTGCTTTCGTATTTCTTTAAGTGCGTCTTTGCAGTCTTTCTTGGTCACCGCAGAGCCGGTCATTTCTTCCTTGAATACCTTCACCTCAATTTTCTCTTCTGCAAGTTCTTCTTGCACTTTCATCAGTTCCTTCTTCATGTTTTTAGTGTAACTCTTTGTATCTTCCATTTCTTTCTTTGCTTCCTGTATTTTAATTTTCTCTTCCTCCAACACTTTTTGAGCTTCCAACAACTATTTCATCAAATTTTCAATCTCATTTTCTGCCTCATGTTTACGTTTTTTCTCCTCTTCAAGTTGTTGCTTTACATACAGTAATTCCTTCCTTAGTGTTTCAGCTTCAGCCATTACATTTGCAGCTTCTTATGTTGCCAACTGCATTTTCCTTTTTTCCTCTTCAAAAGCTTCCTGCACCTCCTGTAATTCCTGAATCACATTTCCTGCCTCCTTCTTTGCAGTTTGATATTTATTTTTGGCTTCTTGTGCTGTGCTTTTCTCTTCCTCCAATGCTTTTTGAGCTTCCAACAGTTCTTTCTTCATGTTTTCATTCTCGTTTTCTGCCTGTTGTTTTCCCATTTTCTCTCCTTTAAGTTTGAGACCCACATGCAGTAATTCCTGCAATACTACTTCAGTTTCAAACTTTGAATTTTTAGCTTCTCCTCTTGATTTTTCTGCCTGTTCTTTTAATTTGACATTTTCAGCCTGTATCATTTAAAATTCTTCTTGCAGGTTAATCAGCTGTACTGAATTGTATGGTGAAGCACTCGCCGATCCTCTTCTCATTCTCCCTCGATTCATTTTGGCCTTTTAACCCTTAAGAACCCAGACCTATTTTTACTTTCATGAAAATTACGGGGGTTGTAAGTTATATCAAATGAATCATATAAAACACATTTCTGAAGGGTTTTTTTGTAATAGCTCCACCCACTGCCCCAGATCTGAAATGTCACATATGCGTCACATTGGGCATACAAGGTACATTTGTTCCATATTTAGAAAGTAATTCTGTAAACACTTTCTTGCTTTTAAAAACAGAATTTCCTTTTTATTTTTAAATTCTTAACATGGGTAATGATGGTAACACTTCTTGGTTTACTTCAACAAGCTTCTTCGAAAAAAAAAAAAAAAATCAGCCCCAATCAATCATGCGCTGACAACACAGAGCATGGTGGTTTGCCAGAACAGGTAGAGATACCTCCTCCGTGACTTCATGTGGTACTTGTACCTTGCAATGCAGGCGTCAAGCAGGTCAATACCCCCCATGAATGTGTTGTACTCCTTCACAATGTGTGGCCTTTTGACCTCAACAAATGCCTTGCCCAATTTGCTCCAGCGACGAACTGTATCTTGAGGCTCAGTTGCACAATAGGATGAGATGAGGGTAACAGATTTGTTGTCACACCACTTCACAATAACCATGCTCTCCTCCTTATTCACCCTGGCATCAATAGATCCTCTGCCTCTCTGGGCAAGACTTTTTTCATCTTCAAGCTGACAACCTGCTAAGCGATTACCACGAAGTGTTCCTACAAAGTAGATCTGTTGCTGAAGAAGTGTGAGCACAAGTGGGGCTGAGGAGAAGTTATCAGCAAAAACTTTGTAGTTTTGCTCAGCTGGCAGAGTTTCACACAACTTCACCACAACATCTCCAATCCCAAGTAAAGTCTTCTTCCCAGTACCACCTTGATAAACAACAAAATCATGGAGCATACCAGAGGATGAGCACTGGGCCCAGATTTTCAATCCCCAGGGGTGGGGCTTTCCCTTCACATACTGCCTTATTGGGCTGTGTGTCCCCTTGAAGGGTACCATTTGCTCATCAACAGAGTTGTACTCCTCTGGGACGATATCCAGGCATTGTTTGCGAAACATTTCAAGCCATAGACGGATCTTCCAGCACTTGTCTTCTGCATCTCTGTGTAATAAATCTGTATTGTCAGTGAAATGTAGAGATCCCAACAGGGTTTGAAATCGGTTGCGGGACATGTTATCTGCTACCATAGG
Source organism: Aulonocara sp. 'chitande type north' Nkhata Bay (assembly GCF_057382095.1). Taxonomy (NCBI): domain Eukaryota; kingdom Metazoa; phylum Chordata; class Actinopteri; order Cichliformes; family Cichlidae; genus Aulonocara; species Aulonocara sp. 'chitande type north' Nkhata Bay. Next base: position 11,769,691 of record NC_141360.1, read on the forward strand.
ACACCTGGTGTCATTTTCCCAGTATGCTCGATTTCCAGGCATTTGGCATAGACCCATCCTCAGATAGAGACCAATGAGTATTTCTAGTTCTTTAACAGTGGTATTTACATTTCTCAGATGGTTGGATTTTTGTACACTGTATAAATTTGTTTGTTCATTAACAACAGCAGCATATCATCTGTGATGACGTTTTTGAAGTACTCCAGTGGAGTGTGGATCTCATCTGGAAGTTTGGCACAGGGTCCCTTGAATGCGGTCTCAGGGGTTTCGAACGTTTTCTTTCTCCAGGAGAATTTTTGTGCTTTGATAGCTGCCTTGGGCTGCCCAGTGTCCATATGGCTTGAATGTGGCTCTGTCTCTAAATCACTTGAATCACAACTGTCTGAATCACTGGATTCACTTGATTCATCACTCTCCACGTCTTTGTGGGGGATGTAATTAGGGTCGTCAGAATCTTCACCTGAGGTACTTTCACATCCCTCATACTCACTGTCCTCTGTAGTGATAAACTCCAGCGCATCTTGAACACTATATTTTTTCTTTTTATCCATTCTACAAAAGAGTGAAAATGATAAAAAAAAAGGGGGGGGGGGGGGGGTAACTGAAAAACACCTCGACAAAGCTAAAGTAAAGTTCCATCACAAATTTAGGTAATTTAATAAATTAGTTATGCTTGGATTTAGTTAAATATGACTGAGTATTAACAACAAAGAATACATTTACTTAAAATAACTGAATGAGCTAAACTGACTAAGCAAGTGATCAGTTTTTGTCTTTTTGTGACAAATATGTCACATCAGTTTAATGTTTAATGACATATTTGTCACAGCGATATTTAACAAACTGATTCTAGATCAAATTGTTTCAGAAATATTACCAAACTAGGTTACAAGTGACCTATGACATCTTATCTAAAGTTTAGAATTTCTGAATGAGTAAAAGCTTACCTTTGCAAAAAGAAAAGAAAGTTTTTAAAATTAGCATAGTGGTCTCATTAGCTAACCAGGTGGACCAAGACTTTGAAAATGGTGTCTTGAACACCCAGAGTGCCTCACTTGTCACATGACTGAACTAGTTTGTGCAGTAGACGTCACTTAGGGACTTTATTAGTTAAAAGTCAAAGTTAAACCATTATAAATAGTTTTTCTCTAAGTGTAAAGGGGCGGTGACACCAGTGTCACTGTGGGTCCTTAAGGGAGGAACCAACGTATTTGTGATGGACCGAGTTGAAAAACAGGAGGAGCCCAGGAATTATTAGAAAAATATAGTTTCCATTTATTTAACCCCCAAAAATTATATTTACAAGACTAATAAATGTTGAGCTCATAAAAGAGGTCAAAGAAACAAAACTGAACTCAGGCAAAGACTGCAAACTTAACAAACCAAATGACTGTGTTACGGCCGAGACCGTTTCAGACGAGTGACAGGACTCAAACGCAAGACGCCGAACAGCTCGTAAGTATATTTTAAGAATAATGTTTAATGTTTACACAAAATATTCATAAACAAAAGGTGAGCGTAGACGTTAAACTAAATAACGATCTGGTCCGGGTCAGAGAGGACAGCTATTCCGGGGATTGGACTGGAAAGCAAGTCACAAAGGGTCCAGGAAAAGGTCGGGGTCACTGTAACAGAATGCAGATGTTCAAACATAGATAAGGAGGCATATGAATATGTTGTTTGGCTCAGAATCCTCCTTCGTACTGCGTACTTGCCAACGGAGGTCGGAGATGACATAGAGGGGTGAGTAGTCCGGGTGTGTAAATCCAAAAACTCCTGGCGTGGAGGCAGAGAGGCAGGTAGGTAATTTTGGTAATAGCCTGAGGGACTGCCAGAAGGTCCAGCATCCAAGTAGAAGCTCTTCGCCAGGGGTTGACAGTTAGGTGTAGCTGAAAAGGGAGGCGCACAAAAAACAAACATACAGTGAGGCAAGGTGATTCAAAAAAACACGTAGGGAATTTATGGTGGTGGCCTGCACTGACTGATGTTTAGCAGAGAATCTGGCGAAGAGAGATTGAGAACGCTGGCCTTATGAGTCCCCGGCTAATTACCCACAGATGTAAGCGATCAGCAAAAACACTGAGGCCCCTCCCAGGGGTGGAGACGCCGGCTTGGAGGGAGACACACTGGCACACACCCGGACCATGACAGTACCCCCCCTCAAGGGACGCCACCCGGCGGCCGACCAGCACCCGCCCCATGACGTGACCTAAGAAAATCAGAAACCATCACAGAGTCAAGCATCAAAGAACGAGGAACCCAAGAACGCTCCTCCGGCCCATAACCCTCCCAGTCCACCAAAAACTGCAGCCCCCTACCCCGCCGCCGCACATCCAGAATGCGCCGGACAGAAAACGCAGGGTGCCCGCCAATGAGCCGGGCGGGAGGCGGGGGCACCGGAGGCGGGCACAGACAACTAGACACCACCGGCTTCACCTGAGAAACGTGAAAGACCGGGTGAACCCGCAAGGCAGCAGGCAAACGGAGCTTGACAGCCGTAGGGCTGAGGACCCTGTCCACAGAATAGGGGCCGATGTAACGAGGAGACAACTTGCGGGAGGATGCCCTGAGAGGGATGTCTTTCGCGGCGAGCCACACCTTCTGTCCCGGTGAGTAAACAGGCGCAGGAGACCGGCGACGGTCGGCACAGCTACGTTGGCGAGCCACAGCTCGCAACAGCGCCTCCCGCGTACGAGACCAGACCCGACGGCAGCGCTGTAGATGATGCTGGACCGAGGGGACAGCAAGATCAGCCTCCTCCTCCGGAAACAGGGGCGGCTGATAACCCAAAGAGGCCTCGAACGGTGACAACCCAGTAGCAGACGAAACCAAGGAGTTGTGGGCATATTCCACCCACGGCAGATACGAGGCCCAAGTCGCAGGGTTATGACAGGTCACACAGCGGAGCGCGGCCTCAAGCTCCTGATTTAAACGTTCCGTCTGGCCGTTCGTCTGAGGATGGTAACCAGAGCTCAGACAAGGCCTGGCCCCCAAAGCAGCGCAAAAAGAACCCCAAACTTGGGACGAGAACTGCGGACCCCTGTCCGAAACTATTTCCACAGGAATGCCATGAAGCCGAAAAACATGGTCCAACAACAACGTAGACGTCTCAGCCGCAGTGGGCAACTTCTCCAAAGCGACGAAATGAGCAGCCTTAGAAAACCGATCCACGACCGAGAGAATAGTGGTCTTCCCAGCCGAAACCGGGAGTCCCGTAACAAAATCCAGGGCGATGTGGGACCAAGGGCGATGAGGCGTAGATAACGGCTGCAACAGCCCAGCAGGACGGTGAGTACGCGACTTACACCTGGCACACACAGGGCACGCAGCCACATATTCCCGAACATCTTTGTCCAGAGTGGCCCACCAAAAATGTCTCTTAACCATAGAAGTCGTCCTGCCCCTGCCCGGGTGACACGCAAACCTCGAAGCGTGCACCCATTCCAGTACCTTGGAGCGAGCAGCTGCGGGAACAAAACGCCGGTTAGTCGGTCCCGTGCCCGGATCCGGTTCCGTCCGGAGGCCCCGGTTGATGGCGTCCTCCACCTCCCAGGTAATAGCTCCCACCGTACAGCCGGCCGGAAGAACGGTGGAAAACTCCGCCGGACCCGTGTCAGAGTCAAACTGCCGAGAGAGGGCATCCGGTTTGGTGTTTCTGGAACCCGGGCGATAGGAAATGGAAAAGTTAAAACGTGCGAAAAACAGCGACCAACGAGCTTGACGTGCATTCAACCTCTTCGCACCGCGTAGGTACGTCAAGTTCTTATGATCCGTCCACACCAGGAACGGTAGCGCCGCGCCTTCCAGATGATGACGCCACTCCTCCAACGCCAACTTAACGGCAAGCAGTTCCCGGTCCCCCACATCATAGTTCCGTTCCGCTGGTGAAAGCCGCCGAGAGAAAAAGGCGCACGGCCGTAGCTTAGAGGAGGGGCCGGCACGTTGTGAAAGCACAGCCCCCACCCCCACATCAGAAGCATCCACCTCCACAATAAAAGCCTTAGACGGATCGGGTTGAGCGAGGATGGGCGCAGTAGAAAACAGATGTTTCAGCTTCGTGAACGCGCTGTCTGCTTCGGCGGACCAGCCGAACGGAAGCTTCGTAGAGGTAAGGCGTGTAAGCGGAGCTGCCACCAGACTGTAGTTCCTTATGAACCGACGATAGAAATTTGCAAATCCCAAAAACCCCTGGAGTTGCTTGCGAGTAGAAGGCACAGGCCAGTCTGTGACCGCCTTCACCTTAGCCGGATCCGTCTTCACCTGCCCCCCTGCCAAAATGTATCCCAGGAAAGAGACCGATGTCAAATGAAACTCACATTTCTCAGCCTTGGCATACAGTCTGTTTTCCAAGAGGTGTTGAAGGACAGCTCGGACATGTGAATGATGCTCAGCCAAAGTTTTAGAAAAAATAAGAATGTCATCTAAATAGATGAACACAAAACGGTCGAGGAAATCCCGTAGGACATCATTTATTAGGGCCTGAAACACCGCTGGAGCGTTCGTTAAACCGAAAGGCATAACGAGATACTCGAAATGACCCAGGGGGGTGTTAAACGCGGTCTTCCACTCGTCTCCCTGACGGATTCGCACCAAATGATAAGCATTGCGAAGATCTAACTTAGTGAACACCGTGGCACCCTGTAGCGATTCAACAGCGGAGCTAATGAGTGGCAAGGGATACTTATTTTTAATAGTGACGTCATTCAAGCCCCTGAAATCAATACACGGCCGAAGAGACCCATCCTTCTTGTCTACAAAAAAAAACCCAGCCGCCACGGGGGATGAAGACGGACGGATTAACCCAGCCGCTAGTGAATCCCTAATATACTCCTCCATCGCAGCACGTTCAGGCCTAGAGATACTATATAACCGGCTCTTGGGCAGGGACGCTCCGGGGAGCAAATCAATCGCACAGTCATAAGGGCGATGGGGCGGTAGGGACTGCGCTTTGATCTTACTGAATACTTCCCGCAAATCATGATACTCAGGCGGCACCCCTGAGAGATCGGGGACATATTCGTCAGTCCCCGTAGCCTCCCCCGGGCCGGGAAAATGGGCGGAAGTCAGACAATTGGAGTGGCAAAAAGGGCTCCAGCTGACAACCCTTTGCCCCTCCCAATCCAAGTGCGGATTGTGTAAGCACAGCCAGGGATAACCCAAAGTGAGCGGAGTATCAGGTGAATCGAGGACAAAAAAGGTGAGTTTCTCCCTATGATTCCCCGAAGTGCACAGTGACACTGGACCAGTGTGAAAAGAAATTTTAGTGAAAACCTGGTTATTAATCGCTCTAACTGGAATGGGCGGCTCAAGGCGCACGAGCGGAACGCCTAATCGTTCAGCGAGATCGAGACTGATTAAATTCTGTTCAGAACCAGAATCTAATAAGGCTGTGCATGAATGAGTAATCTGTAGCATCTCCAAGGTGACAGGGAGTTGTAAACGGGGTTTCTGACCAGAATTCGAACCGCCCACCCGTATCCCCGATTCTACCGGCGGGCGACACCTTTTCCCTCCTTCGGGCATGCAGCAATCAAGTGTTCCAGCGAGCCACAGTAAAAACAGGCATGAGCCCGACGCCGCCGCTCCCTCTCCTCCGGTGTCAACCGTGACCGGCCAATCTGCATAGGCTCCGGCTCGGGATTAGTGACGTAAGCCGAGGCGACAAACTCATGCGAGTCCACAGTCGGAGGCGGCGACGGTGACGTACCCGGAAACGAGCGCGGTAAACGGCGCTGGGATTTGTAGTTCCTGTCCCTCTCCCTGTCACGCAACCTGTTGTCAATGCGAAGGGAGAGGGACGCCAGTTCCTCAAAAGATTTTGGCTCATCACGGGAGGCAAGCTGGTCTTTCATACCCTCGTTCAATGCCCGGAAAAACACCCCACGCAGAGCGTCGTCAGGCCAACCGGTTTCGGCGGCGGCAGTACGAAAATCAATCAAAAAATCGGCAACCCTCTGACGGCCCTGGCGAAGATCCAGCAGCCTCTGCGCAGAACTACCCTCAGAAATGGGGTGCGCAAACGTTTTCTGGAATTCCCCCAAAAACACCTCATAAGAACAGGTTAACAAAGGATTCTTCGATAGATACGCCTCCGCCCACTTAAGTGCACGATTACGCAGTTTACCCACCAAATAAGATATCTTATTAGAATCCGCAACAAATGTGCGTGGAGAACGACCGAAAACAAGGTCGACCTGAAGCAAAAACCCGCTACAACTCCCTGGATCCCCTGAAAATGGTTCGGGCTCCGGGGACGTAGCATCACGGAAAGCTGATGTAGGTGGAGATGCAACGGCAACAGGTTGAGGCAGAGGAGCTGGTGTACCGGAGTCTTGGCCCGCGGGGCCCGAGGCGGAACCAGCAGCAGTAGAAATATCCGCTTGTAGAGCCTGGAGGGACTCCAGTATTTTACTTTGACCATCTCTAAGAGTCTGCTGCTGGGCTAACAGGAACTGAATAGATTGTTCATGACTTCCTAATATCGCCCCCTGCCTCTGAATGGCTGACCGTTCCGCGTCTGCTGAGTCCATAACTGCTGGCCAGATTCTACTGTTACGGCCGAGACCGTTTCAGACGAGTGACAGGACTCAAACGCAAGACGCCGAACAGCTCGTAAGTATATTTTAAGAATAATGTTTAATGTTTACACAAAATATTCATAAACAAAAGGTGAGCGTAGACGTTAAACTAAATAACGATCTGGTCCGGGTCAGAGAGGACAGCTATTCCGGGGATTGGACTGGAAAGCAAGTCACAAAGGGTCCAGGAAAAGGTCGGGGTCACTGTAACAGAATGCAGATGTTCAAACATAGATAAGGAGGCATATGAATATGTTGTTTGGCTCAGAATCCTCCTTCGTACTGCGTACTTGCCAACGGAGGTCGGAGATGACATAGAGGGGTGAGTAGTCCGGGTGTGTAAATCCAAAAACTCCTGGCGTGGAGGCAGAGAGGCAGGTAGGTAATTTTGGTAATAGCCTGAGGGACTGCCAGAAGGTCCAGCATCCAAGTAGAAGCTCTTCGCCAGGGGTTGACAGTTAGGTGTAGCTGAAAAGGGAGGCGCACAAAAAACAAACATACAGTGAGGCAAGGTGATTCAAAAAAACACGTAGGGAATTTATGGTGGTGGCCTGCACTGACTGATGTTTAGCAGAGAATCTGGCGAAGAGAGATTGAGAACGCTGGCCTTATGAGTCCCCGGCTAATTACCCACAGATGTAAGCGATCAGCAAAAACACTGAGGCCCCTCCCAGGGGTGGAGACGCCGGCTCGGAGGGAGACACACTGGCACACACCCGGACCATGACAGACTGCCCAAACATACATAATTGACCCAAAACATGAAATGACATACAAGGGTATATATAATGGCTGATCAGACCATTGTGACACATGAGGGGTAACAAACAAAACACAATCATAAACCACAAACGATGCAGTACAATCTAGTTTGTTAATAAACTAAACACTAAAGAAGAAAATCAAAAACCCCATTAAACCCTAAACTCAAATATTTAATTAAATACAAATACTTTGTTTTTAAAGTAAAGAAAACACACATTCCCCCCTTCAGCAGGAAGTGGTGGTGTAGTCCAATTATCTTCCTTTGTATTTAATGGTTTCAAACCCTGGCTACCATCTTTTGTCCAGCAACTCCCAGGGATGATGGCAGGTAAGAAATAAAAAGACAAAGGTTAGTCAGAAAGCAAAGAAATGAAGTAGTATGAATACATAAGTGAACTAAATGTGCGCGCTTACAAATAGAACAAATGTATCCAAACCAATCAATAAAGTTATCGGAAACTAAAATGTATTACTATGTTCAAATGAAGAATGAAAATACAAAAGTTACCAACTTTAGAGTGTGGCCACGGGTTTGGCCATCACAGTATTGTAGAGGAGTGAAGTGAAGTTTTCGATGTTTTCTTCGTCAACTGTCGTTTGTCCTGCACAGAGATGCTGCTGTAGATGTGTCTCTAGCTGTGTCTGGATACAATGAAAAATGCTGTAACTAAGTGCTTGTGTTGCATAGTTCTACAAAACATTCCATTTCATGCATGCTCCGCCCACATGGTAAGGAATGTCAGGTGCTGCATTGCCAAATGCTGCTCCCATTGCCTATCAATAACAGCTGTTTACTTTTTGGGGTCTGGTTCATTATTTAATAAAGAAAACATGTCCAAGTATTGGGTGCTGAGGCTCAGCGCATATTCTAACCTTGCTGTGTGGGTGGGCAGCTAGAAATCACTGGTGGGCAACATGAGTGAGGAGAAAACTGGAGCAGCCAAGCAGGGAGCTGCAGGTTGCTGGTTTGAGTCTCTGTTCAGATGCTGGTGTCTCCTCTCTCTGAGATGTCTGCAAACAGTCCCAGATAAAACAATAAGGATAATAAACAAACACGTGACTAAAATAACAATTATGACTCTGATGTGTTTCATGTGTAGCAGGATGGCCTCTATACAGCAGTCGCTGCAAGCATCCACATCGGCACACTTACTATTCTTTAAGCAGGCGTGCTGGGGTCCTCCTAAGGAAAGTTTGAAACTTCATTTCTTTCATGCTGTTGAGTAAGAGTAATTTTAAAACTTAGTAGCAGCCGCCATTGTTGGAAACTGGAGTTTGGCTGGGCCGCGCTATGAATTCTGGGATATGGTAGGCCACGAGGGACACACCCGACCCATCCTTCAAATTCGGGGAAAAGGAGGACGCATTTGTCCGCTGCATTCGGAGGAGTCTACGAATTTGGACAGCCTTCGGCGCGTCGCTGTGACGCAATCGGTCTACAAATGCGGCCTCAGGAGGATGCAGCCCATGAATTTGGACACGACCAAAGTTAAACTTACCTTGGCTGTATCCCAATTCAGCATCTGCAGCCTTAAAGGCCGCATTTTAAGGCCAATTACGTCACAGCGACACGACGAAGGCTGTCCCAATTCAAAGGCTGCTCGAAATGCGGTCCTGAAATGCGTCCTTCATTTCATTGAATTTTAAGGATGTGGCGGTGTAGACTTCGTGGCCCAACATATCCCAGCATGCATAGCGCGGCGGTGGGTGTGGATAATTTTGCCAGAAAAAAAAACGGCCGAAGAGGGGTGGCCGAAGAGTAAACCTTTAAAAGTAAGTACTGAATATTGTGTTACTTATTTATGTGCGAATGTTTAATAACGAAGAACATTAAAACATTACTGTTGGCCAAATGTAGGCAAAGTTATGTGACATTAGCAATGTTTGTACTAACTTGGTTTTAAAGCCTTTACTTTAAAATATACGCCGTTCAATAGTTGACCTTAATCTTACAGAGAATGTGATGATTTTAAATTAAGCACTGAGACAAATTTAGTAATGCCAACATATTAAAAGAACAATATTTGTCTCTCATATATATAACACAGTTATATATACTGTGTCAAAGAAACCTGTCTTTGAGTGAAGATTTAAGGTGACAGGAAATATAAATAATATAAATAAATGCAGCTTGAATCTTTACTGAAGCTCAGTATTTGAAACAGAGATCATTCACTGCTGTAATAACTAATAATGATTGAAATTATAACTTTAATATTGGCCATATTATATTTACATTACCAAAGTGAGATGACTTTAGTCTCATGAACAACATTAGCTAATTGTTATTTACTAGGTAATCTTAAATGACTGTTCAGTACAGAAGTGAAGCCCAATAATCATGATTTCACAGTCAGCCTCAGATACTTATCAAATCAAAGCTCATGTACAAACAAACAAACAAATGAACAAAAGATTTTCTCCTTCATTTCTGTCAAACAAAGCTGTATGAAACGTTTCCAGCTGTTAGTGTCATGGTTGCTAGGCATCCGGGGCAGCGCGACGGAGGCTAGACCGTCCCATTTCACAAGCCTCTCACTTCCGGCCTATAAGTACGCAGCCCTTGTGGACCATTAAGGCTGCGCACTTTAAGGCTGCAGACCCTGAATTGGGATACAGCCCTTGTGTCGTTAGGAGCCTGAACCGCAATGACATTACGCTCTCCCACTGTCACACGTTGATGACGTATTTGGAAATCAATTCGGGTGGGACCAGTGTTGCCAACTCCTCAGTAAGGAAAATCGCTATTGGTTGTCCTAAAAGTCGCTAGAAGTCGCTAAATGATGTCATCGCCTAATTTGCATAATTGGTCATGCTAATGTAATTGTAACCTACACTGTTGGAGAGAGAAATAACATCGTGGAAGAGACATAAAGTCAGTAAAAAATGTCTTAAATTCATTTAGAATTTATTTAGAACTACAAATTAAATTTCTTTTAGCAATTATTGTTTTTTTTTTTATGTCACAATTCCAACCCTGCTCCTTTATCCGGGCTTGGCCCGGCAAAAGTGACCTGAAACAGGCACTCTGGTGGAGTTATTGTGTGTGTGTGTGTGTGTGTGTAGTTTTAAACTTTGTGGTCCACAAAACAACATAACAGTAAAAGAAGAACTGACTGCATTACAGTCAGTGCGGAAGCCCTGCCCTGATAGCCGCTGGAGGAGGACTATCCTCCATCTGTGAGCGCTTTGGCACGGGCAAGGTGCCCACCGCAGCACCCGCTGCTTATTGAGAGTAAGAGCGATACGCGCTTTCACGTCAAAAGTCGTCATAAATAAGTCTCTAATAACGCCAGAAAAAGTCACCAGATTTGTCGCTAGTCGCGTTTCAGAAAAAAAGTCCCTAAGGTCGTCTGAAAACTCGCTAAATATAGCGACAAAGTCGCTGCAGGAGGAAGATTTTCTCTCTGATACCTTGTGTTCTGATACCTGACAACTTTTTTCTTGAGAACTGAGACCTGACAATTTTTTGTCTGATACCTGACAACTTTTTTCCTGACAACTGAGACCTGACATTTTTTTGTCTGATACCTGACAACTTTTTTCTTGAGACCTGACATTTTTTTGTCTGATACCTGACAACTTTTTTCTTGAGAACTGAGACCTGACATTTTTTGTCCGATAGCTGACAACCTTTTTCCTGACAACTGAGACCTGACAATTTTTGTCTGATACCTGACAACTTTTTTCTTGAGAACTGAGACCTGACAACTTTTTTCTTGAGACCTGACGATGTCCTAAAATGTATACCGTACAATGGGCACAGTTAATTTATGCTGGCCAGCCGATAAACAATGAGTATAAAAACAGCAGCTGTTTTGAGACATTTCATACTGGTTCCTCCCTCGGGGCACGGTTTTATTTGTTCTGTCTGAAGTGTGTGTGCCTTAAAATAGTGTGATCTATGGACCCTACGGTGCAATTCCTGCTGGAGTCGATAGCGTGTTTGTGTTTTGTTTGCTTTTCATGTGATATACAGTGTCTTGCAGTCTTGCAGGTAAAGATCTCTCAGGGCATTAGCAGATCATTCATCATCAGATGAATGGGGGAGGGGGGGGACTCAGATAACAACTGACTCAAATAGGGAGGAAACGGTCCAGTAAGGTAGATAACCTGTTGTCTGAAGATATGCTAACATGCCAGGCAGTTTAAGCTGCCAAAGAAAAAGCATGGAATGATTGCTGCCTCTGCTGCAAAGAAAGTAATTGTATTTGTCCTCACCCAGAGGAAATGAGAGTAAAAATGAGTTCACTCTAAACCTACAAAAATTGCTATTATCTGTCACCATTTAAACGCAATTGTGACAGCGGAAACTTGGTTTCTCTCTTCTCTCACATCTCCCTGAGGCTTTTTGTTATGAGGAATTGTTTCACTGTGATGGTTCAATTTTGCCACATTGAACCTGATCTCGCTAATCGAACATTGTTTGGAACTTTAGTTCTCATCAAACATCTTCTGGTGAAAAGTGAAGCCACCGCCGCTGGCAGGAAGTGCTACAGATTGATTAGCCCCGACCCTTTTGAAGTGCCTCAGGTATGGATGCAGCAGGCAGACACCTTGTTATAATTGTGATGAAGCAGCTGTCCTTGGCAGAGCTGATTTGGGTTACCTCTCTGCTTTGTAACCCTGACAGGCCAAATGAAGAAGCATTCAACTTCTATCCTCGGGCGGCAACCTGGGTTGGGATCTTAAGCAGGTAAACACTAATTAATCACGCCAGATATCGGACAGCTACCCCCTTTAACTGTTTGGGAAGGAGATGGAAGCTTATTTACCTCCACGTCATTAAGTCCAGCAGTCACTTGTGCATCTCAGCCTTGTCTCTCTTGCTCAGTGTCACGCTGTTCAACAAAGATGCAGATCCCTCGCTTACCATCCTCGCATTTCTGCGTCCTGTCTTTTCCACTCTGTGTTATTTTTTTATTTTTTTGAAACATGCATTAGCGACTCTCCCTCTCACCCTGACTCATCCCCGTTCCCTCGCAAGACTGAGCACTATAAAGTGTGGCAGTGGATCAAGAATTAATGCATTTGCCTTCAGTGAAAGTTGTTCAGAAAAGTATGCTCATTAGGCCTTCCTTTTTACCCTGCACAGAGGCCAGGGGAAGCAGACAGGGCGTTGGGAGGAGATTGGCGGGGTCATTATCTACCCTGTTGCTGCACTCTGGACTTCAAAGTGAAGCTTGGTACAGCTGTCACTGGTGCTCTGCACAGCTCGGACATGGTCTTGACAGCAAGGGCAGGCGCTCCTGGCTACAGCGCGGAGGCCAGAGCTGATGCTGGAGGGTTCATTAAAGCAGGAAGCTTCAATCTCTCAGCACTTCTCTGTTTGTATTCCAGTACAACTGTTTCTTTGTCTTTCACATCCTGTGTTTTTTCTTTCTTTCTTTTTTTTCTCTTTTGTTTCCATGACCTACAGTAACATCACACATTGCTAGAGCTACTAGAAATAGCCAGGTATTAAAATGTAACCTGGAACATCTTGTTCTCTTTGTCTGTCTTCACCTCCTGTATTCCAGTCAAATCCACTGTAGCTTTCATCTGTCAAAGGTTCCTTCTCTTTTTCTTCACCGGGCCCCGTTTTCCCTGCCTCCCCATGCAATATCGCCCTTTACTGGATATATCTTCGCCTCACTGCTCATTTTTTTTGTCCTCGTCCCGCATGCTCCTCAGCTCTTCAATGTCTTTCCCTTAATGACGATAAAACAAGGTAAAGTGCAGGTCCCGACACTGTGTGGAACGAGGATTAATCTACAATAAATGACGGGCCGCTTTGTTAACTACATGTGACAGCACAGAGAAGCATGATTGAGCATACGTTTAGTGAAATTGTGGGTATATGTGTGTGCGCGCCCAGGCTGTTGTCTCCAATGCCTGCTCACACTGCTGTTTAAAGACCTTGTAAACTGGTATATTTACTTCCATAATGTAATATTTTCTGGGGAAACATGTTGTTGATGTATTGCTGTGGAGAGCCTTCTGAACTACGATGCCTGAGGATATCAATTAAACTTCTGATAACCTGCATATCTTTTTTGTTTTTAAACACCAGTAAAAGCAGCTATACAATTTTCCCAGTGGGTCTTTCTAGTGCACAGATTGAGTGATATTTCCATGTTGTTTTGTTTGTTTGTTTTCTCTGAGGTTTAATTCATTTTTCATGATAACCCTGTTCATCTCTTTTTAAAGAAATAAACTAAAATAAAAAGTACAGATTATTTTCTTCTTTAACTGATTAATCAAGACTTGGGAGAACAATTTCATGAAAATAAAACTGACATTTTCTTGTTGCCTTGGGTTTGGGTTAGGGTTTGATCGTCATCAACGACGAAGGTTAATGCGAGCAAAAATGAAGGAGGAGATGCATAATAAGGAGAAGAACAAAGTGTGTCAAAACATTACGATGCCTCAGGTGTGTGTATCATGCATCATGATTGCACTGCCCACAGCAGTGTCACTGAGACAGCATTTGGAAGGAGAACAGTGGGATGAAACAGGGCAAAGAAAACGAAAATGTGATTGTTTTTGCAACCAATAAATGCAAATTAAGTTCAGATTTTATACAAAAAGAACTATGATAAGACTCTTGCTTGACAAATCTATGACATCACCATCCAATATAATGTTTTTGCCACAGCTGAGCTAATTTATCAGCATTGGTAATTACCAAAATCATTTCTGTGTTTCTGCATTTGTTAATCCATTAGTATGCACAAACCCTTTGATCAAATTGATATCTTTAATGCTTTAAATGCGTTAATACATTACAGTTATTTACTTGCATACTACCAGCCTTCTCATTTAACCCTTTAAAGCCGTAATGTTTGCGTAACTATTTTTAAATCCCGGTAGCGCTGCAACCACATGAGCTAGCGCAATATTTCTTTTTTGCATATGAAACCGGAGGAGTTTTACTTACATGTTATGCCATCAGCTTGTCCAAGGTCACGGTTTCCTTCCACATATAGCTTTGCAAAAATTGCATAAAAAGCGCTTGCAGCAACAAAAACATAATATTCCAGAAACACACTTTGCCAATCCGATCAGCTGTTCGTAACACTTCCTACGTTGGAATAGACGTCAGCACGAACTATCGCATGTCCGCCATTACCTGCCTGAAACCGGAAGTGGCGTCATTTTCATGGAAATGTAGTTTTTTTTTTTACCTTCAGGGCCTATACAAGCATATACTGGTGTTTTTAAAGGTTATGTTTGACTTTATGACTTTCTGTGTCGTTTCTGGGATGCTTAGAAGTCAAATTGCACTGCTGGAAATAGTTTATTTTGATGCACATGCTGTTTTTTTGCAAATTTGCATTATAATATTTATTTTTTCCTGCAGTATATAAAAATTGGTGTATTTAAAAAATAAAACTATGAAGACACTTAAAATAAATTTCTTGTGGTGGGAAACTATTTTGTGCAACTTTTTTGTATTTACAGTTTTGAGGGATAAGCCTCTTAAATTTCTCTAACTAGAAATATATGTTAAAAAAACAAAAACGATTTTCAATTTTTTTGTAGTTTATTGCACTTTTTTGCAATTTATGTAATTACTATGCACTTAATGCAGACATATTATTAAAGTCTGGGCTATAATGGTTGTATTGATGCATAGCAACTTGAAATGCTCCCAAAAATGGCACTACAGCATGTAAAAATATAATATAAGCTCTGGCGGACTTGGTTCTATGGTAGGTCTTAAAGGGTTAATGGCTTTTCTTCATTTTTACTGCATCCTACATTGTATATTCTCACTCAAGACATCACATATATGAAGCAAGATATGTGGAATTATGCAGCAAGGAAAAAAAATATTAAAAACTCTAAATATGTCTTATATTTTAGATTCCTCAAAGTAGCCACCCTTTGCTTTGTTGACAGCGCTTCAAACCCTTGGCCTTCTCTCAAGGAGCTTCATGATGTAGTCACCTGAAATGGTTTTCACTTCACAGGTGTGCCTTGTCATTGTTCATTTGTCGAATTTCTTGCATTCTTAATGGGTTGGGACTATCAGTTATGTTGTAGTCATATTGGTACACAGCTGACAGCCCTATTTGACAACTGTTAGAATTCATATAAAGAGAAACAACAGTCCATCATTACTTTAAGAACTGAAGGTCACTCAGTCTGGAAAATTGCTAAAACTTTAAACTTGTCCCAAAGTGCAGACGCAAAAATGATACAGCTACAACAAGCGCTACAATGAAACTGGCTGACATGAGGACCATGCTGGGAAAGGAAGACCATCAGTCATATACTTGCTAAGAAACCACTACCAAGGAAAACCAACAAGGAGAAGGGATTTTATTGGGCCAAGAAATACAAGGAATGGTCATTAGACCAGTGGAAATCTGTGCTTTGGTCTGATGAGTCCAAATTTGAGATTTTTTTGTTCTGCCCGCCGTGACGTTGTGTTCATATAGTGAAATTCCCTAAAGTTTTAGAAGCTGTGATTAGCTAAAAGTATGTGCCCGACAGTATGTATGCAGTAGATGATAGCAGTATATGTGCGTGCTTGAGTGCCGTTGGGATGCTGTTGTGTTGCACTTGTAAACAGAGTGACTACAGCCTAATTAGGATCCCCTCAGTTTTATGCTACTAACCCTGGGCACGACAAGCTGAAGTCTGTGTTCGGGTATCTATCATGGATAGGGTGGGCCTGTGGCCTTAACAATGGTACTATCCGTTATGTTACTGCTATGCTGGGACACAGGTGGCAAGCAGGGACTGGATTCTACATTTCCACAGCTCCAAGACAGCCAGAGCTAGGCATTTACAAAATGACACACACAGAGGAAAGAGCGCTAATGGATGCTTACGCGAAGGCAGATTATGCAAATTACTGGCACTTCTAGTCATAAAAATGGGGGAAAAATGTAATGTGAGATGACTTGAGCATCTCTTGTCATGTGGGAAGTGTAACAGAGTGTGACATTCTCTTGAGGATTAGACAAAGCCGAAAGACAGAACCATGATCATTAATTAAGCTGTGATGCTGTTATAGCTGTGCATCACATTAGAAGGCTTGCTGGTGCCATCTTGGTCTAAGCCCAGATGCTGTGGATTCAAATCCACTGTCTGCAAACTCACTGATACTGGCTCTCTTCATTTCTTGAAGTGAATAAGCACTCTTTTATCTTTGCCAGTTGGGTTTTTGGTTTAGGATTTCAATTTTGGAGTTCAAAGCTAAACTAACTATGCTTCTATGTTCATTGTGTTGTGATTCAGGGATGCAGTTTTTTTAGTCAGCATTGCCTTCCTATCAGCTCAGAGCAGTACGGACATTCTCCTCTGACCTCTGGCATAAATAAAGAGTTTATGCTGACTGGATATTTTCTGTTTTTCGGACCGTCCTCTGTATACTATAAAAATGGTTATATAGGAAAATCCCAATAAGTCACCAGCATCTGAAATACTTAGACCAACCAACAACCAGTTTCAAAGTCAAGTTTTCCATTTTGATGTTTGGTTTGAAGGTTGTTTATATATATATATATATATATATATATATATATATATATATATATATGTGCCTGAAATCATTACCTAAATGCAGTGAGTTAGCTGATTAGATGCTATCTGGCGTTAGCCGATCAGATCTATCGTTTTGTCCAAATATGTAAATATGTGCCTGATTCACAACTAGCAAGATGTTACTTGTCATTACTACTTATCATTATCTGTAATCTAAGAATGTCTCTTCACCAGGTTGGGGTTATTACTCAAAAAGTAATGCAGTGGAAATGAGATGACAGTTCTTAATAAAAATATTTTAACTGTAATGTTCTACAGCTTTGCCAAAATGCACATAATCAGGGCCTGTTTTCCTTTCCTTTGTTTTTGTTATTGCTTTTTTGTGAAACTATTTATTGGACTTGGGCAAGTGTCGAGGCTTTCTACCTTCACACATAAATAAATTATTGCTAGAATTAAAAAAAAATACTTTGGTCTGTGTCACAAAAAACTCTTGATGTTGGCTGTTTTTCCTTCTTTTGATGGACTGTTGTTGATTTTAATTAAAAGCAAAAATCAAAACTGAAGATTGTGAGTTTCATGGCATTTCTCCAACAAAACAGCTAAACCACACTTCTAATCAGGATGCATTCTCCATGCAACCTCTTGCAAAAAGGTGATACTCAGCAACTAGTCAGGGCCTCATTACTTCAGCCAGAGTGTTTGCGGGCTCGCAGTTGAATAATGAGGCTATTATGGAGATATCCTCCAAGAAATGCTAGAGAGGTCTCTGCTCTCAGAGCTGAAGTAGACTGCCAAGCCGCTATCGCCTACCATACAATAATGCATTTATATATCAAGATTCCACTGCAACTAGGGACTTTTTTTAATGGATTTGGCTGGATTTGTTAAGTGTTAGATGCAAAATGTGACTATCATTATTTCAAAGAAGATGTAATGAAAAATTGATGCTCTGTGGTGCACTGTAAAACCCAACAGTGCATCTTACTAAAAGAAGTAAGTTGTTCTTACTCAGTTCTGAAAAATAGTTAAAGTAACTTTCATGAAGTGTGTTAGGTAGACCCAAAAATATACATATGTTATAATAACTTTATTGTAATAAGTACACATGATGTTTTTGTAATGTTTTAAGTACTGTTGCTTTAAACTGTTTAAGTAGTGTTAATTCATTTGTATTAGTCATCATCCACAGCCCCGCCCCCAGCGTTTTGCCTGGACTTGTCGGCCATGAGACACAAGTCTCGTCAAGAGAAATTTTGCAAGAGTGGAAAGTACAAGATAAACGTTATTTTTATGTTTTTTTGTTAATGCTTACTTCTAGCATACAAAACGTACATTTATCAGACTGCTTTGTTTTAGTTGTACTTTGTTGTAATTTATCATACTTTGTTGTAGTAGCTCGTAACTTAGCTTGCCAGCACACAATTCCCGCCTAGCGCTGTATGGAGTCTGCTTTCACAATTTAAAAAATTAACGGTTGGTGGCTTGTTTCAATCAAATAGTTGGTAAGTAGTCTGATTTTTGCAAACTGCATGGCACAAAACTTTTGGTAAAATCAGTGTTTAGGCTTTTCTGACTCTGAACTTTATCAAGTTCAAATGTAGCCTACTTTTGACACAGTGAAAATAGTAGAAGATTTATTTAGTGTTCATTTTAAGAGTTTACTGGACAAGTTCACCTTCACAAATTTAAAGTATGATGGTTAGTGGCATTTTAGTCGTGAAATAATTTACCTTTTCAAAGCTGCACTGCACCAAACCTAAACGTTTCTGACTCTGTACTTTCCAAGGGTTAGCCTATTGTGTACTTCACTTATGTAAAATTGCTTTATTATTTTATAACATTTAGTGTAGTTGACCAACCAGAATTGAAAATGAACTGTAGTTACTGTTTTCAAAGCTTGTGTTATCCAGGTTGACTGTTTTTAAGTGAAGTAAAAGTCTAAAAGTAAAAACTGTTCTGCTAGCATTCTGTCCTCATGGCTTTTGTGTTATTACAGTCTGACGATTGAAGGAGCAGTAGCATGCGAGAGATCATCCAGCACTGCACTAAAGACAGCCAGTAAAGGTGATTTTAAAACGATTTGGCATCAAAATGTGGAATTGCAAGTTGTGTAGTTTTTCTACTGCCATAAAAGTCATGTTGTTGAAGCATTATCGGCTCAACCATGGTCAGTACTCCACAATTTCACCCTTACCCTGTCTCTACAACACATGCATGTGTACATTTAGTACATTTAATTCATTAAAGATACACATGTCAAGAATGCACACTCCCACACAAAGAAAAGACGGTTCTTATCTAGATTTGAATAAATATGGATTTTGTTGCCCTGTGTGTAATTTTAAGCAGCCATTTATTGAAAGCCAAATGTTTATCCATCTGAGGGGGCATTTAAAACGAAAAGAAACTGTTCCATGTCCTTTCAAGAACTGCAATTTTAAAACCAATGTATACACAACCTTCAATGCCCACAAATGCAGAGACCACCAAAATTCAACAAGTTACAATGAAGGCATTGTGCAAAGTGTTATAAATGTAGAACAAAAAGATGACATGCAACTTGATTCAATAGAGTCATCAGATGACAATCAAGTGGCATCCACCAGTGAAATCAGTGGAATTGAGGGTTTAGAAGAGCAGTTGCAATACAATCTGGCTGGATTTTTCTTGAAAATGCAGACCATTCTCCATGTGTCCCAGAGAGCAACACAGGAGATTATTGAGCATATTGATCAGTTGTTTTTGTTATCAGTACCTCTGGTTAGAAAATCAGTTGTAGATATACTGAAAAAGCACAACTGTACATATACGGACAAACTGGTGGATGAGATTTGTCAGGCAGTTTCTGATAGTAATGTTTTACATAAATGTGTCACATCTGAAGGACCACTATCTACAGCAAAGAGGAGGAAATCATATTACGAAGCAAATTTTCCATATGTCAAACCTGTGGAGTATTTAATTGAATCGTCAAAGCACACTTATATGTATGTGCCTATTCTCACATCTTTGCAATTGTTGTTGAAAAAAAATGATGTGCTTGAAGAAATTAAACAAGCACCCACACAGATTCCTGGACATTTCATGTCATTTTGTGATGGATCCTACTACCAGGAAAATGTTCTACTGTCACAAGAGGGACAGAAATTGTCAATAATACTTTACGTGGATGATTTTGAAATTGCAAACCCACTTGGTACCTCAAAGAAAATACATAAAGTCTTTGCAGTTTATTGGACACTGGCAAACTTTCCAGTTAAATCTCGTTCTGCTCTACACTGCACTCAGCTTGCTCTGCTGTGCAATTCCAATGATGTACGCCAGTTTGGGTTTAAGGAAATGTTGTCACCACTCTTAAATGATCTGAAAACTCTTGAAGAAGTAGGTGTCTACATTGAGACTCTTGGTGAATGTCTTAAAGGCACTGTCTACTCTGTTGTGGCAGACAACCTTGCTGCCCATGGACTTGCTGGTTTCAATGAGAGTTTCAGGTCTACATATTTCTGTAGGTTTTGTCATGCCACCCAAACAGAAATGCAAACAGAAAATGCTGTTACAGGGAATTATGTAATGAGAACAAAAGATGCTCATGATAATCTTGTGCAAGAGCTTCAGAATGATGACATTGAGGAAAACTATGGTGTTAAAAACCCCTGTGTTCTTTCTGACCATCTCTCTTTCTTCCATCCTGTCACAGGCTTCCCACCTGACCTCCTACACGACCTGTTTGAAGGTGTCGTTGATTTCTAAGAGATATTTTACCTTAGAAGACTTAAACAGAGCAATTCTGCGCTTTCCCTACCAACATTCTGACAAAGTTGATCGCCCTCATCCAATACCCTCAAATTTTGCCAGGCGAGGGACCATTGGTGGGAACGGGCATGAAAATCATGCCCTTCTTAGACTGTTGCCTCTTCTCATTGGCTCCAAAGTTCCAGAAAGAGACACTTTTTGGGAAGTGCTAATGGATTTAAAGGACGTAGTTCAGCTTGCCATGTCTCATACTTTTAGTGACGAGACCATTCAGTACATGGCCTGTAAAATATTAGATCACAGACAACTCTTTCAGGAAGTGTTTCCTAATGTTCGATTCAGGCCAAAGCATCATTACATCGAGCATTACCCACACTTAATAAAGTGCTTTGGTCCCTTAGTTCATCTTTGGACAATGAGATTTGAGGGAAAGCATAAGGTTTTCAAAAAAATAGTTCATGACACTCACAACTACAAAAATATACTAAAAACTTTGGCAGAGAGACATCAAAGCATGATGGCATTTTATTTGTCCTCATCAACGTTTTTCAAACCACCTGTGCAAACATCCAAAATGGAGTCTTTGTACATTTCATCATTACCTGCAGATACACAATTATTTATTTCAGGTATTGCTGACAGTGACACAATATATGCAACAAAAAAGGTTACAATTAATGGCACAAACTTTGCAATTGGCATGTTTGTATGCACAGGTGCTTATGCTGCATTGCCAGAGTTCAAAGAGATTCTTAATGTACTGCTCATCAGAAACAACATTTATTTTCTCTTGAAAGACTATGACACTTATTACGTTGAGCACTTGCGTTCATATGAAGTAGCAGAGAATCAACAGAGGGGTCTCCGTCACAGTATAAAATCTCTGTGCCAACTGTCTGACCACATGCCGCATGTTGCTTACAAGATAGCAAATGAACTCATTCTAACAACAAACCATTTCATTCCAGTGTCTGACTAAAGAAACAGAACTGAGACATCAGCTGATTCCACCAATTTCTGAACCAATGCAAAGGTAATTCATCTATTCAGTTTTTTTGTATTCACATAAATGTTTTTATATTTTTGCACAATTAATATTTTGTAAATAACTGTAAACACAAACATGCATTAAAATGCCACTATAATATGTGAAACCTGTCTGTTACAGAAATAACAAATTCAGATGGAGGCAACAGGAATATTGAAGCTAAGGGTCATCCTTGATAAGGATAATGCTGAAAAACTTATTTTGCCATCTCGTCCAAACAGTGTGCAAGCCCTCATAGATGAGATCAAATGTAGGCTAAATTTTACTTTTGACTTTCGGCTTCAGTTTCATGACCCAGATTTTGATAATGCCTTGTGTAATTTGGTTAAAATAGAAGACCTGCCAGCTATAGCATCTGTTAAAGTTGTCAGGTTAGTTGAGCTGGACCAGATTTCAACGAGCACTGATGACACAATCCTTCAGACTGATAGCACTGATACCATAGATTCACCAGAACGTATTAGTAGATGGCCAGAAGTTTTTATTGTTCCGCCATTTTCTTATGAAGTGGAACATGTATTAAGAGAGGGTAATGCAGCATTTGATAAAAATGGGAAAGTAATTACGCTGACACGAGATCAAAAACACAACATACTTGAGACAATGGGGGAAGAAATCTACAAACTAAAAGCATACCCTAGTACAACACAAATTGGCAAGGCTGCAGAAGCTTTAGTTAGAAAACACCCCTGTCTGAAAGAGAGGAATTCTGACACTGGGTGGGAAGGGTGGAAGAATAGCCTGAGATATAAAATGGGAAACCAAAGAAAGAAGTTGGCTAAAGCTGGCATCATGGATGTTGCTGTGAATGCTGGAAAGCGCAGCAGAACAAACCCAGATGGAGCTTCACCAAGGGCCAATATTAAAAGACCTAGGAGAGGTGAGGTCAACTTCCTTCCTTCTTATCCTTTTGGAGAAACAAGGGAGTCTCTGGAAACCAGAAGACTTGAGATGGTAGAGGAGTTCAAGAAGACCTCAGCAGAAAGAGACATCCCTCTCATTCATCAGCATATGATGCGCACTTTTGCCCTCCGGCGTGAAGAGATTGTCACCACTTCTCCTCCTGTATCAGAGCTCAAGGACAGATGGCCAGCACTCTTTCATGAGACACAGGTAAGTACAACTACGTATATAACATTTGCTGTTCATATAGTATGCTGTGTTTTGCTTATAATATTTTTGGAATTCTCCTCAGCTCTACTTTGAATTTCATCGGATCACCAATCAGAATCTGCCACATGTGTTTTATGCTGCACTGGATGATTATGCTCCTCAGCTGATTGGACTTTACAAAAAGAGGAAAACTGGACGGGTCGGTGAAAGGATGGAGCAGCTTTTGTTGGCATATGGAAAACAGGTATTTAAAAATACTAATTATTATTCTGCTTGCTTGGCAGTTGCCATTGTTATGTTTATATATATATATATATATATCTTTATTTTATTTATTTATTTATTTTGTTTTTAGGACAAAAACGACATCTATGCAACTAGAACAGCAGCTCTGGCCGGCCTACCAATGTACCTCAAGGAGGATTCTTCAGAGATTTTCAAAACATGCAAGGTACTTGGGTATTACAATAATTTGCACATTTGAATTTAAAAAAGGTTGAAAGGAGTTTATAAGTCATCTGGACTTGGGTTGAAAGTTGAAGACATGAAGTTGAATGACTTATAAACTTCTTTCATCCTTGATTTGACTGGATGAATGAAAAATGAACCTTCACTGTCAATTTAAAACATGTTATGATATATAGAATTTGAAAAACTGAAGAAAGGTGCTTGACCATTTGTATTTATACTTTTAACAGAGGTATTACAGATGAATAATTGTGCACTGTGTATTATAGGAGGAAATTGAGTTCTATGAAGCCACAATTGCTCTGGTTGCTGATGTCGATGAAGAGGAGGTGCCTGGAGGAGTTCCTTTCTCACCACGCCAAGTGTTCATAGTACTTGAAGATCAGGTTGTTATGACTCATCACTCATGGACTGATGCTCTGGTGTGTTTGTTTGGGCTAATCTATGCTCTGCATCTGAGCTATCCTGAGAAGTGTACTGGCTTTTTTGAGTTCATTCAAGTAGTGTTGCTGAAGCTAGACGATGAGAGAAAGCAACTAAAACCAAAATTGCAGACACTAAAAAATGAGCTTGTGTAGATGATGTTTGTTTTTCACTGTCAGTATAGTCATGCTTTTTCAGTTATCTGTGAATGGCTTCAATAGTTTTATTTGTTCAGGGTAATTAGCTTTCTAAAAAGCAATGTGGAGAAAGCTAAGAATAAGGAGACAATCCATATTTGACGTTTTGTTTGTGATTGAAAAAAATCTTTACATAGTGTGTAATCTTAAGCTTATTTCTAAAAACACCTTTTAGTTACATGGAAATCTTTTGGAAGATAACTGATAATTAGTCAATGTGTACAGTATACTTTCAAGCTTTATTTTTTTAATTGTGTGATGAGTGCCAGTTTACTTGATTCGAGGTCTGGGCAAAACTGTTGAGAAGCCACAAATACTTTTGAGAATATTTTTTGTTAGTTCAGCTGTTTTCTATAGTTGCATTGCTGTAGTGCATCTGATTTCATTATTATGCTAAATGTTACTTAAAATTGTGATTGTTATGGCTCTAATTGCCTCTAGACTATTGTTTTTTTATATGATGTACACCTAAATTTGTGTTTTGTATATTTAATTGATTTTCAAAATGCTAAAAAAACCATTCAAAATTCCCTAAAAGCGCAAGTTTTAAAATGCCTAATTATTTGTTTGTTTGATAATGGCTTTAGCAGTCATAGGTTATGACTCAAAGTATGGTTGTATTCATTCTGTATTTTCTCTGCAGTTAAAGTTAATAAAAACTGATTGGAAAGAACGATAGCTTGGTTTTGTGTTAATAGTACTTGAACCATTTGGTGCAATCGGTTTCCCCAAATGGATTAAGTTGTTTAAATACAACTATTTAAGTTAATTTAACTTAATTTGAATATGAGCATGTAACACTTTAAATAAGTTTGAATAAATACAGCATCTTAGTACAACAAATTTAATGGTTTAAGTTAAAACATACTAAAAACAATGAGTAAATAAACATAATGCATTTGAGTTACATTATCATATTTGCTTTGGGTTCTCGGGACTCTAATAAAGTACTTAAATAACCCAAAACTGTTTAAGTTATAAAACTTGAATCAATTGGTGCAATCGGTTTCCCCAAATCATTTGAGTTAACTTAACTGGTCAGGTTTTACAGTGTGGCTATCGGAGCAGTTTGGTTTTAAACAGGCTCAATCAGACTGACTCAGAGCCATTTGTATCCCTCGCTTAGGCAATACCAGTTAATATTTGCCTAATCAAGTTGTTTTCCTAAATTCTGCACAGCTACAGATGCAACCAAAGATAGGAGTCTCTCCTCTTGATGCTCAGGTTGAATGTGTTTCTCTCCTCGGTCTCTCCATTCTGATTGCTTTCATTTTCAGGATGGAGCAATGGAATATTAAAGCTGTGGGCCCAGCTTGACTCCCCTGGGAGTTGTGCCTCATTATCTAAGAAGCTGCTTACACTCCACTGCTTAGCTCATTACAGATGGTAGAGCAGAAAGAGAGGGGGAAACAGAAGCAGAGAGCAAAGAGAAAGGGAGAGGGAAGGCAGGCTGCATGTAGCATTTCAAGTACTTTACACCCTCGGACCTCAAAGTTTCCTACAGCCTCTTTTCCAACAATTTTCACTGACAGTGTTAAAAACAAAGCAAACAAAGAACATGACAACAAAAGATTTGGCGGAAGAGAAAAAATCTCATAACTTACAAACTCCTGTGGTTAATTATTAACATGACTGTGTATAAAAAGAACATCCCAGAGAGGACGGATTCCCAATTCTGGTTGAGATGGGCAATAAGTTGCTTCTGCAATGTAAAAATCACAAATGTTAGGGCATTTTTTTCATATTAAATGAAACTAAATTCAGAAATGTTTCTCCATCCTTGTAATCCGTTATTACAAGTGAATAATCTACTATCAAAAGATAAAATATACACACTTACAGCAGAAATGTATTAATGTTCTTCCCATTTTTCAAAATAAAAAAAGCTCTAAGTTGAAGTGGAAAAGTGTCCTGTTATTTTTTGGAAATTATGGACCCCGTGTCATCTGGGCTAAAAAAGAAAGGGACAATCCAGCTTGCCATCTTCCATGACATGGGGTTGCATTAGTGCCCATACCATGGATAACTTGCACAACTTCAAAGTGTTCATGGTGTATCTTATGTACAGATATGGAGCAAAATGTTAATGTTTGATTTTCTTATTTGAATTTCTTGTTTGCATTTGAAAGGAATTCTTTTTATTTGAGCAATATAATGCCAAAGCATGTTCCGTGCATATTTCTACAGCAAAAAATCGATATAATCTATGAAATAAAATCAAATATAGTGTTAATGAATGGCATATTGTTGCTTCTGTCTTTTGCTGACATCAGAGAGTCAACATCATATTAAATGATGATAAAGGTGGTCCTCAACTAACTTGTATTATGTAGAAACCTATGTTGAAAGTGTTCCTAATAATGGTGCTGGTTCAGGTAGTTATGGCCACAATTGAGTCTTTTTCATCTTCTAATGATAACGTTTATTGCATTAATGCCATGCACAAAGCAAAGTTTGTCGCAAACAGTTAAAAGCAACCAAAAAAGCTCTTCCAGGAATATATTCAAACATTCAAATAAGCAGTTTTTGCAGAAATTAGTTTTACCTACATTTCTTTCTGTTAATTGCAGCTTACCAATAGGAGGGCTCAACAACCACTGGTAGCTTGCTGGCTTAATAATCTGCTTGTAAAACACTATTTCTATAACAAGTAAGAATGCCTGTTGGTTATTATGAAGCACACTGACTAATTTTAGTGTTCAACCTATTTAGCTTTGAGACTGAAAAACTAATCTATACTAGGCTCCCCTTTATCTGTCCAGATGGTCTTTATGACACAGCACTTGCACATTCAATGAGCCATTTACTTTGTTGGCATATTTTTGAAGTTTAAATAGAAATGTCCTAACTGCTTCCTGTATTCACAGACTGAAAAGCTAAGCTAAAAAAGTTTTGATTCAAGCTGAAACACAGGAGTGAAACTCGTTGAACTTCCTGTTTTACAAGAATAAAAGTAAATTTAGTTTATCCAGGCACACGTGGGCAAATCTGCTCTTCTGGGGGGACACTCAGGATTTCCAATCCAGCGAAGTGTAATCTCTCCAGTGTGTCCTGGTCTGCCCAAGGGCCTTCTCCTGTTAGGCTATTCCCAAAACACCTTGAATAGGATGTGTCTTAGTCAGATGCCTGAACCAACTGAATTGCCTCCATTTGATGTGCAGGTGTAGCAACTATACTCCAATACCCAAATGACTGAGCTCTTCATCCTGTCTCCACCCTAGTGATGGGATGTCACTCATCCATCCATTCTTTCTACTGCTTTTTGGGTCATGGGGGTGGCAGCATATGCAGAGAAGCCCACACGTCCTTCTCCCCAGCCAGCTCAAATACACAGTTGTTCCTGTACCAGCCAAGAGATATCATCTCTCCAGCATGTTATGGATCTTTCTCAGTGTCTCCTCCTGGTAGAACATGCCCAGAAAACTTCTCCCAGGAGGAATCCTAATTAGATACCCAGGTGACTTTAACTGTCTTCTTTCAATGTGGAGGAGTAGTGACTGTACTCTAAGTCCCTCCTGAATGACTAAACGTTTTATCCTATGCTTAAAATGCTGAGTGCAGCCACCCTTTGGGTAATAGCCTAAAGAGTGAAGTGGCAAATGACAAATGGCTTTTCTCCAAAGTTCATGACCACATTTGAGGAAAGGGATGAAGATTGACCAGTAAATTGTCAGCTTTGCTTTTAAATTTATCTCTCTTCTCACCACAACAGACCAGTACAGTACGCTGCACCAACCCCACTCCCCTTTCCCCTAACTGGTGAACAAGCTCCAGCTTCAGCTCCATTTTCAAGAATGAAAATAAATGACACAAAAAGAAAACACCTGATGGATAATCAAACCACCCTTCAGTAGTAACTGTTCCTCTAACTGAGACAACACCTTGAAACGTTTATGGCATTGTAAAATGCAGTGTAGGCAAACATTTTAACAAAGGAAACTATTTTTCAACCTTTCAAAGGGTTTACTTTAACATATCCTGTCACTCTCCCAGGTATGACAATAACACCAACAGGCACTGTAAAGGTTTATATCTACACATAAATTGATAAGGAGACTGAAGTTGGCTCAGATCACAGGTTATCAGTGTCAGGGATTAATGTGACCAACAGTAAAACCTCAAATCTGAGGCAAGCCCACGCTGCGATCTCCTTTGTATTCACATTCAATCCTCAACCCCTAGGATCACCTTCCTGATCTCCTGCTACAAGCACTTTACTTCCAATCTGCCAGCAATTTCCTCAAATATAACAAATGCAGAATTAGTTTGACCTGCAGCAGAGAGGGGGGGGAGCCCTCACAGTGTATATAAAGAGCTTTCAGAGGAAGAAGCAGGAGGAAACAAGCTTTTAAATGTTTTGTCATGATGCCAATCAAAATGAGACATGCTTTCCCCAATCTAAGAACTGTCAATCTTACCGTGCAAAGCTGCCTGCATGTGGCAACAGTGCACATCGTCTTATTGCAGATTTAGAAGCATTTTCTTTTCCAACCTGGAAAGCCTCAAACAATTTCTCTCAAAACAAGGAAACAGATCAAAATGCCTTTCTTGGCTATGTAAAAAGAGATTTTTGAACATTTATAGCACTTTAGTAACACAATCGTTTCCCCCAGATTTTCAAATTAAACCCTGTGCAAAGAAAGGACCGGTGTTATCGTATTAATGTGGTCAGCTGCAAAGCACATGCAGTGTATTACATGAAAAAGTCTCAGTGAAGAATAAGAAATGTGGCATGTTTACTGTTACGGCATCTCGCAATAACAGCATAACTGAATTTTACATCATTGTGCAATTTGTCACAGCATGTCATTGTGTTATGCTCACACAGATAGATCTATGGTTGTTGAAGAGTGATATTTTTCACACAATAAGAGATCAGTGGGCATAAAAGATAAATGGGAAATCAGCTTGAACAATTTAAATATACTGAGAGGGAAGAAGGGTGGGGGGGGGGCAATTTGCACTCCCTACTTTGCTATTACCAATGCATAAGGCACGATATTAAGCACTTTCAGCAAAGTCTTGCAATGTTTCAGCGTGGCATTTGGATAATTGGCTGGGGAAATCGTTTGCTGCAATTAACAAATTAAAGGATTTTTAATGCTGCGTTCACTCTCATTCCCAGGGAGGGCAGACGCCATTGCACCTTTCTGCCTCTCCAGCAAGTCGGCATCTAGGTGATTTTGGCGATAACCTTTAAACACATGATGCTTCAGCTTTATTAATACAACTGTGATGTCACCTTCAAAGATTTCCAATTTGGGGGAAAAAAAACAAGAAAACAAAACAAAATCCCTGACCCCAGTTGTGGTGAGGAGGGATGAATGCCAAGCTGCCTGGCTGGAATCTAAATGGCAGATATGTCCCTGACAATGCTGCAATAACATATCGATCAGGTGCAAGGTGCATGAGCTCAATATAAAGTCTGCTGAAATGCCATAGAAAAGGAGGCTACAGAATTGAGAAACAGGCGATGTATTCAAATGTCAACCTGGATGCTTTTACAACCTTTTGCATCGCCGAACAGCTCTGCGAGTATTACTGACAATCAAAATGGACCGGAGATTTAGAGCAGCTCCTTTAATTTCAATATGGAAGATACTTGCTCTATTTCAAAACAGACTCTAACTATAAAAAAGAAAAAGAAAATGTCTTGTGCAACTGTGTATGCAAATCCCTGCATCTCTTGAAGCTGCATGTGATGCAAACACTCAATTCCCTCAGACTGCTGAGTTTAGTGAGAGGAGAGTGACCGCCCAGGGAGAGCTCAAACAGGTTCATCTGATGAGCTACTTCACGCCACATTTCAGTCCATTGATGAATTTTATCAGCATGATAAATATCTTCTTGTAGGCACTTTCAGACCAGTCATTAGCCCTTTTCCTCCCCAATATTTGTGAAATTGGAGAACGGGTTATTTTCGCCATGTCACCAGAGCCTTATTTTATATTCCAGTGTGCTCCAAAATACTTTTGGATGACAAGATGTGAAATGGGATTTTTGTGACAACCACACATTAATATTGCAATATAATATTGCAGTATTGATGCATTTGTAACAAAAAGTTACAAATGCATTGTAAACTTATTGTATCTATACAATGTATTGTATTCAATCATTTTTCCTGAAAAACTTTGGTCCCTGGTCTAATCATAAATTCATCAGAACATAAAGCTTTAGACAGTATAGCAGAGGCTATATGTCTTATGGCTTCAGCTGGACCAGGGATGTGAACAAGCCCTCAGTCCAAATACGTCAGCTGTTGGAAGAAGTTGATTGGTTTTCTAAGGGTCTCAATAACTGACTTGACAGCATGTCACCATTAGCCATTGTTTTGATAGAAACTTAGCTTACTTGAATAGATGGATTGTGTGAAAGTGTCTGATGAAAGTAGTGAAGTATTCTTGCCTTAAAAATTGCCATGCTAGGTCCAGATACTACAAATGAGCTGTCCAGAATGCCCTTGACAATATGCCATATCCAGTGCTATGTAGTTCAAACGACTAGACTTGGAAAAACAATGTGATTCAAAGAAAAAGCTTTCCTATCTGATTGGTTAGGACAGGTGTTGGGAGCCTTCAACATTAAAACAATGTGAGACAAAGAGCAACAAACACAGGTGACAGGACATTAATTATAGTAATTAGGACAGGATAAATGAATGCATATAGTATATTCATTAGTAGGGTTACAGTTAACCCTAGTTTTAACCCATAGTGCGAGCGGCAAGTTACTGACCTCTGGGCTAGGGTTAAAGTTAGGGTAGCTTTGGCTTAGTTATTAGACCTCAGAGTGCTAAGCTCAAGTGACAACAGTAATTGTAAGAAGACAGCAAAAGCAGCTGATTTTGAGTTAAAAATTTAAAACATAATTAATTACAACAGCAAATATGTCAAGAAGCTCCAATTTCCATTTCCAACCTTTGTGAAGAAACCATTGCGCCTACATTGGTTCATATGATTGATAGACTTCACAAATATAGATTATAATAACAGCTATATTGTTTTTTTCTCTTTTGCTGGTTTCTTTGTTTTTTTCAGACAACAACCACCTGAAAATTGTTCAAAAACTGTTATAAAGGAAATGGAGGTAGCTAATATTTATTGCACGTAGTCCTGCATGTAAGTTTTATGTTATGCAACTCAGCTGATGCAGTTATATAGCTTTAATAATGGATTCAATTCTCACTGAAACTGACACATAATATTAATATCGCAAACACAACACTGACAGAACTAGAAATAACTGAAATTATTAACTGGTGGAGCAAAATATCAACTCATAGCTTCTTTATTATAACATGATACTGACAGCACTTCACTCCATGACCTCATTTGTAGGAATGTAGCATTTCTCTGTTCAGTAGGATAAATAATGTTAATTATTGTTTCTAAAATGTGATATACTCATTAAGTAGGGGAAAAAGCCTGACAGAACCAGTGAGTCTTCCTAGTTTTTTGAATAGCTATATTGACTACAACAAATTTAAAAAACAATAATTAGGATTATCCATACTACTGAATAGAGAGGCACTACCTTCTTACAAATAGCTAAGTTGCTATTTACACCAAGGGCAGTGTGTCTTCCTGCGTCAAAGTTCTATTTTGCCACTGTTGTTTTTAGACTGTTTTACCCCTGAAATTCAAGACTTTTATGCAGTTGGCTCATAGTAATGCTGTCTTTACTTTCTACAGCTTCCAGAAAGCTTAAGTGAACAGTGAACTCTACAGCACAGGAGATCAGACCACAGGAGGTTCAAGGGACGTGTGCGAATGTTTGAACACAGTTGTCAACAGTGCATTTCCCTCTCTGAATCCAATCTTTCATCAGAGCCGAGAAGCACCGGCTTTGTCAATCAGCCACAGTCAACTAATTGCTGGGCTGGCACATTCAAATCACGACTCCTGTGGAGGTTAATGAAAATTGTACCTTTGCTCGACATAACATCCGATCGTGTTAGCTGCGCCGAGCACAATCCTTAGGCAGTGTCAAGTGGATTTCCCCGGAGAGTTGCTGCCACATTTACACGGCAAGTGCACCTAATCTTACTTGTCATAACTGCACCTGTATTTGCACTACTACAAAAGCAACACCTATGATCTCCAGTAATGATCGAAATTTAAGTGGAGCTAATAATCAAAACTGAAGATTATTTACTGAAAAACAAAAAATTAAACAAAGCGGTGTACTCCAACAAAAGCTAAAGTGGACTTGACCAAACCCTCCCCGTATACCTACAATAATGATGATGATTAGTGGGTTTTCAGTAGCATAACACCTACTTGCATGATGAAAAAGACATTGCAATTAACATATTGTGTTATTTTCAAAAGAAATATATCCCACATGAAACATTCTCCTGATGCTTCTAAATCGTGTTGATGCTGCTACATTGGCCTGTTAGCTAAAATTAGAATATTCAGACAACCCTGCCAGCGACTGTGTTTATCTGCCAGTGGTGTTGGGCCGCAGCCCCTATTTTATGCCCCTTTCTGTCCTTGTCAATATACATGTTGA
Source organism: Aulonocara sp. 'chitande type north' Nkhata Bay (assembly GCF_057382095.1). Taxonomy (NCBI): domain Eukaryota; kingdom Metazoa; phylum Chordata; class Actinopteri; order Cichliformes; family Cichlidae; genus Aulonocara; species Aulonocara sp. 'chitande type north' Nkhata Bay. The sequence goes on from NC_141360.1 coordinate 11,802,033, forward strand.
CATCAAATAAACAAAATTATTCTCTGCATAATTCAGCATTCAGTGGGCATCTCATTTCTTAGTACCGTCCAGATGTCTGGTGACATTTATTACGCCCACAAATTAAAAATGGCCTAAATTATGGGACAATTTGACGTAGCAAATAGTGGAACTTTTCAAACCTCACCATTAGCATTTGGGCCACCACAATGGTAGTTTTTCGGAACCAGTAGTTACAATATTGTGATAAAAAGGTGGAGTCTTGAGTTATCAGCTAGCAAATTTTGCTCACATGCTCCATCCATAAACTGCATCTTTACAATGCACAGGCACAGCAATAAGCTATTGGCTATACAAATAAAACACAAGAATTTTACACCAAAGATGAAACAAAACCTTTGAGGACTTTCTGTACCACACAAAGAATAAAAACAGGACTCGGATAATTCCCCTGAAAATGGTCCAAAAGGCACTAAGATTTAAAGCACTCTAGTAACACCATTATTTTTTCCAGATTTTTAAGTTATTAGAGGGTGACTATCTATACAGGCCAAAACTGTTTTTTATTGAAGTTTTTTTATTGCTGTAAAATTGGATATTGGTAACATTTTTTCTTTCATTTTCAGTTTTAGCATTTCCTGTTCACTTAATCTGTAGCATAGCCTATATCTTTCAGGGAGTAAAGACAGGAAAGCCCAAGTCCTGATCATCATGAAGGGTGATACCCCATCATCATTCTCAGGGTTTTTCCTGGACCAGATTATGCCTTTAGGGGGTAACGACATGCAGTGAATCTGTGTTGCCTTTTCTGACTGAAATCTGTCAATTTTCTTGTATTGTTTTCATAATACAACAATAATCCATCCACTGTAGCTTGCCTCCACCAGTGTGTGAATGTGAGAGTGAATGAATAGTGGAATTGTAAAGCACTTTGGGTGCCTAGAAAAGCGCTATATAAATGCAATCCATTATTATCCATTCATTTTCTTCCACTTATCCAATTTAGGGTTGTGGAGGCTGAAGCCTATAAATAATAATTACTACTAATATCTAGTTATAATAAATATAATTAAATTACTACACTGTAAACCCGAACAAGTTGACTGAACTTAAAACTTTTGTGGAAACTGATTACCTCAAAAGATTTAAGTACAAAAACTCATATCTTCTAAGTATGGGGTACTCAAAATTTGTATTTATTGTTAACCTAAAAATCTTAAATTATATTTTATATTTTATTAATTGAGCTTTACTCAAAGACTGTATACTTTAATTTCAATATTTTTGTGTTTCTTGTAGTTTATTATTTTGATGCAACACAATGCAATTATATTACAACCTAAACTCAAATTATCTGATTATTAATTAAAAGATATTTATGTTGTGAGTGTAGACTACTAAAAAAAAAAAAAGTACGGAAATTCAGTTACTTTACATTTTGTTTATTTAACATTTTTTCATGAAAATTTAAAAACATCACAAATGTTTTTATAAAACAACTAACATGGACATCGGCACCATAAAGTGAGCATTATAAATTCTGTGTAGAACATTTATCTTTTATCTTTTTATAAACTCACAAAGGACGACATCAGTCCTAATTGCATCTTTCTCAAAATACACAAAAATGCAAAACAAAAAGTCAAATACTAATCACTTTTTTTTTAAATAGAAATGAAAAACAATTTTTTAAAATGGGTACAAAGACGATCAGCTTCCAAATAACCAGATAAGGCAGTCAAGTATAGGAAAATTAGGTAAACTGATGGAGTTAAATCCACCCAAAGCCTGTAGTAAACTTAAAGTGCTTAAAGTGCTTCAAACAAAGTGCTCAGTAACAGAGTGCGTGTCCTAACAAACATTGCCTTATATTCCTTAAGAGCATGTAGGCAGGGGTTTCAGGGGTTTGCCGTCATCAAGCCCCATGAAGATATTTTGGACTAAGGCAAATGTGTGAACCAGCTTCCTGGGGTAGTCTAAATGCAGAGCATAGATCAAGCCAAACAATAAAGCAAATGCATTTGCAAATCTGGGAATATCACGCATCACCTAGTCGCCTTTCACCAAAACAGCCATGCTTGAGGAAGTAAAATGGACTGGACTGGGAAGCGCCGTCGGTAACCACTGTGAGAAGGGCAACTGGAGTGTCAATGAGGGTCGACTCATCCAATGCGTCCGCCTGGAATAGACACAGTATCAATGGTAAATGGCCTGTATTTGTATAGCGCTTTACACATTCAGTCATCCAGACATTCACACCCATTCACACACTGGTGATGGCAGCTACATTGTAGCCACAGCCACCCTGGGGCGCACTGACAGAGGCGAGGCTGCCGGACACTGGCACCACCGGGCCCTCTGACCACCACCAGTAGGCAACGGGTGAAGTGTCTTGCCCAAGGACACAACGACCGAGACTGTCGGAGCCAGGGCTCGAACCGGCAACCTTCTGATTACAAGGCGAACTCCCAACTCTTGAGCCACGATCGCCCCAATTAAATAAGTAAGGTTGGTTTGAGAGAATGTGACAAGCATGACCTGTAATCTAGCAAAACATTCAGCAGTGTAGTGGGTTACTTTGTAACGAGTTAGGGTACTCTACTTTTTTTGAAAAATGTACATTAACGTGTTAGCTTCTTGCATTACATAATTTGTATTTTTATTATTTTTCTAAAAAAAAAAAGTAATTTTTTATTTCATGACTTTATCTCAAAAAGAAACTAAATCTTGACTTCAGCCTGGTTTTTGGGCCACCTGCAGCATAGCCATAGTGCTGTGATATGCCTGTGCCCTGCTCCTGACCTGTGTGTGTGTGGGTTTTCTACAGAGAGGGTATTTTGTTTGTACAATTTGGTAGCTGCTAGGGTATTAAATTGTATTTTAAAAAATCCATAGCATTTTATCTTACTGGCAGAATTTAAGTAATGCAAAAATACACTTACATTACATGTCTAAAAGAATTCTGGGTCCTCCTCCCGCAGGTATACAGGAAGGGCACGAAGTACTGCAGTGCGTTTCACGTTGATATCAGGCGCCTCCTAAAAAGGGAAAAGAAAAGTTCATTTAACGCAAAGTTTTCAGGTGTCATTCTTTGGGGAGAATACATGTTTATGAAACTGCATGACATCAGACTCTACTAAATTTTGGAGACTTTTCTTTTAAGACACAACCTTTCTGTCTCTTGTGACAGAGAGTATGTTTCTTAATCATTTGACAAAAACCCTACACAGTATTTTAAAATAGTGTTCTCCAGATCAGAGCTGTGATCTATATAGAACATGGGATTCAAAGCAAGGAAAAATTGTGTGTTTATCAGTGAAACTTTTAATTTGTGTTAATTTTATCATTATCAATATATGAAATCTTCACCTTAAGGGACTTAATGAATGGTTTCTTCAATAGATCTTTCAACTCACCTGTGTTTACTGTCTCCACCTGAAATTAATTGCAGTCTGAATTTTTTTTTCTTCTGTCTTTTTGTCTTTGGCCTTCAGCCTTGGAAGAAAAAATAAAAATATTGAAAACCTTATCAGCACACTAAATATACAACACCTTGCTATATTTCAATTGTTTTAGATAGAAGTTGCCACTGCTAGCTAAGTCACTTTTGAATGATGCTAATGAGAAGAAAAAAAAAAAAAACCTGCCGAGGCTGCTGTTGTAAAAACGCCAACTTTCTTGCGTTGGCAAGGGGTCGTTAAAATATCACTAAGACCCTTTCTTTATGTGTGATTCTTCGTAAAACTGTGTTTTAATCGGTTAAAACTGTAAAACTGACGACATAATCTATGTTTGAAAAAGAGCGCGAACAACCGCGAACAACTATTCACCACCTGGGTCTGTGCTTTTTAACACAACAGCGCATTCGAAAACAAGTTATTGGCTGCAACATATTAATATACTTGCTTTTTTACGGAAAAAATAAACATAACGAAGGTTCCGTTTTACTTACAAGTTTCTCCAAATGTGTTCTCCAGTCGCTCGAGAAGGGCAGCCATATTGAACAGAATTTTCTGTCAACGTCGTTCAGGTTAGAGAGAAGAGAGAAGACGTCATGACGTCATGACGTCCACATACGGAGCTCGGAAAAAAACATTTACTCAAAAATCATAATTAAGAAAGCAGTATTTACTCTTAACTTCTAAGCCATGTACAATTATAACTGTTTGAATCGTTAACCGAACAGAAAAGTTTTAAGTTGTTTCAACTTTGTGAGGAATTTTAATTGTTATATCCACAAACTTTATAAGTCAGGTAGACTGTTGGGGTTTACAGTGTACTAGAAGTTCCTCCAAAAAGGAAGAGTCTTGCTCTCTGGACCTCCTTGCAAAGAAAAGCGTAGTCACTAACTTGACAGTAATTCATCTGGAGTGCAAAGATAATTGCACGCCTTACCTTGTCTCTGCTGTGTATTTTAGTTTGTTCCTGCAGAGTGGCCATGGAAGAACATAAAAGCTGTGACACAGTTCTTTTTTTTGTATTTTTTCTTAAAAGGTAGGTTCTTCTAATGTCATGCTGTTTGTAAATGGCAAGAATTATGTGTAAAAAAAAGTCTAAAAATGGACTTTTTGCAAAAGCCAAGCATTTTTATTTATTTAGTCTCATCAACCATGCCGCCATCGTCTGATGTCACTCCAAAATTCTCTAAAGTCCTGGTGTGTCTGTTCTTTTACGCAGACAAAAAAACTAAAGTAGCATTATAAAATAGCTATTGGTTTGTGTGAATGGGACTGCCTATAAATTGTGCAGTAATTGCGCAAGGTTCAGTCTAATGAGGTGAAAGAAGGAATATACAGTGCAGGGTGTCCACACACTGTAGTGGTGGCCATTTCTGAGTCATTAAGTGCTGCCGTAATCGTGCCATTACGCTGCTCATTACAGACAGACTGTGGCATAGTCTCCCACAGGGCCGCAGTCACCACTCAATTCCATTACATACTGCTTCCTGCCTGGGAATCATCCTCGCTCACTACTCCTAATGATGGACCCCTTGCCGATTCAAAGCCCGACTCTGACACTGGTGTTCTGACTGGAAGCAGGCCACCATCACCCTTTGAGGCTGTCTTTCTTTCAAGCACGCTACAAGCAGATTATGGCTGAAGCACAAATGAACACATTCACTTGCTCGGGAGAGGACTTTAACTGGTGACAGCTGACAGCAGCCGACTACACAGGAAAGATCCTCTGTCTTGTTGGCTTTAAGCAGGATATATTTGAGACACGCTCGGCTCAAATGAAACAGATGCAATAACTGCAGATGAATGCAAAGCAAACCTGCAGCCAAAAGATAAAATTCAAACAGACTCATTACCGTTTCATTCTTTTCATGACAACTTTATCCCAACTATTAGCATGATTAGCTGTGCTTTTCCTCTTTCTATTTTGCTCCAAAAATTGATATTCCTGTGTGGCTAATACTTTGTGCTGTATGCATTACACATCTTCTAGAGAAAAAAAGAGAGAAAGGGAAATGCGGTGCAGTCGACAAGCAAAGAAATAATGTAATAATGACAGAATTTGTGGTGACAAAGATCAGTTGCAAGTTTGCTGTGTAGCATTTTTAAGCTAGCTTTGAAGAAACAGTTTGACTTTTTTCAAATGTGTTTATTTACGTGCCTGCTTTATAAGACTGACACCTTGCTGGTGTATTTTCATGTAATGTGTGGTCAAAACTATTTTGTTCCAAATCTCTTAGCCTCCCATTTTGCTCCTTCTCTTTGGAAACTCTTGTTTGTTACTGCAAACACACAGACTTTAAAGACACATGAAAATGAATTTGAGCCATACACTTAAGTCTTTAAATTATTCATTAAAACCATCCAAGCTGGACAAATAGCAGTGGTATCTCTGTATAACCAGCTATGAGACAAGTGCACAGGGGAAGTGAAAAGTGAAAGTCTGAGTTACTACATGTAATTTGCAAAGTTTACTGTCATTTCACACAGCAATGACCTTGTGTTTGTTATGCTAGGAACACTGTTTAAAACAAAGTTTATGTTTAACTTTAGTAGGATAAAAGCTACATCATCAATATGACTTCACACATTGATGGTGACCTAAAGAACATTTTACGATACATTTGATTTGAATAGAAACCCCCAGAAGTTGGAGATTTTGCAATCTAAATGTAAGTCAGCAATATAGTTAGCTTAGTTTAACATGAAGACGCTAACTAAAAACAGATATACTGCATTTCTTATAAGTACAAAAAAAAATTCAGCTTATTATAAGAAGCTGAATCTCTGTATTTCTGATTCCTGATTTTTACATTTTGGCCAAATGTTTGTTTTAGCATGTAGTAAACTGGCTAGCTCTCTTATGTAAGATGCTGCTTCTTCTTTGCCTGCTCCCACAGCAGGGGGATCAGGCAATCTGTGGGGTTTTGGGGTTGCCGATCTTCTGCTTCTATATCACCCTGTCTCTAGCATCCTCCATCACACCAATCCTCTGCATGTCCTTTTTCGCTACACCCATAAAGCTTCACTGAGGTCTTCCTCTTCTAAGCCTGCTTGGCAGTTCCATCCTCAAAATCCTTTGTCCAATATATCCTATTTTCCTCTTTTACACATGTCCAAACATCTCTGCCTTGCCTCTGTAACTTTGTCCCCAAACCTGTCATCTTTAGAGTTCCCTCTCACTTCTAATCTTTTCCTTCTGGGTCACTCCAAATGACAATTTTAAAAATCGTTTGCTCTGCCACCCCTAGATCAGTCTCCTGTCGTTTTGTCAATGCCACCGTCTTCAGACTGATCCCTGAGGTAATTCCACTCCCGCCTTGAAACCATCTGTGACTCCTACCACACACCTCACTACTGTCTTGTTGTCCTGATTAATGCCCTGCAACTGTCTCACATAGTTCTTAGATACTTCTGACTTCCCCATGCAGCACCTCAGTTTTTTTCTTGGCACCCTATCAAGACACAATGCAACTTGTAACCTTCCCAAGATATCTCCATCAACACTCTCAAAGCAAACGTCACATCTGTAATGCTCTGTCTCAACATGCTGGTGCTCATTGATTGTCACCTCTCTTCTTAACCTACCTTCAAGAACTCTTTCCAATAGCTTTACAACTCATCAAATATGTCCCTCTGTAGTAACTACAGCTCTGTACGTCACCCTTGTTCTTGAAAATTGTTACCAGTACACATTTTCTCCATTCCTCAGGCTTCCTTTCACTCTTGTTAAACAGTTAAATCCACTGCCCTCTCTCAAAGATGTCTCCATACCTTCCCACATATGCCATCTGGACCAACTGCCTTTCAACTCTGTATCCTCTTCATAACTGCCCTCACTTCCTCTTCCCTAATTCTCTGCACTTCCTGACTTACTATCTGCCCTTCATCCTACCTTCATGTGCTCCCATTTTCTACATTCATCAATTCCTCAAAGTACTCATTCCAATCTTCTCAACACACTCCCTTCACTTATTAGAACATTTCCATCTCTATGCTTAATCTTACTGTGCATTTAAGTTTCACTCACTGGCCTAGGGCATACTTATTAACGTTAACTAACTGGTAAGTGTAACTGTCTTTATGGTCTTAAGTTGTAGTTTAGGTTGTGTGAGACAGCACAGGCTTTTTTTCTTTTTTAAATATTCCCACATAGGCAGCAGGACTTTCTGCTATGACATCACAAACACTAAGTGGCTGAAGAACTCAAGCCCAGTTACATACAGTATATAATGTGTTTAATGTAACTTTACAGTAAGAAAAAAACAGACGCGTTTCATCCCTCAATAAAACACCACCCAGTCCTAATCCTAACACAACATCTAAAAATCTATGATGTCTAATAAAACTTTAATTAAATTCAAAAAAATTCTTTATCTGATCTAGATGTCAGCAGAAACATGAAGATACATCTCCTAAAATATGAAACTTTCCCTTTAAAATCACAAAAACCAAAACCATTATCAGCAGGAAATAGTGCCAGGACAGTTGGCTGCTGCAGTGATCGAGAATCTAAATATATCCTAAGCTAGAACTAACACAAGGCTGAAGATTGCACAAATTAACACATAGGTAGGCACCTGGCAAATTTACATTGCTCTTTTCATTCAATTTACTCCTGGAATTTGTTTAAATGAGCATCTGATTTACTAATGCTGCAGCTAATTATGCTGACTGGGGCTGCCCTCATAAGGTACAGATCAGTGGTGGGATTAGTGAGCAATAATTTAGTTAAAAAGAAAATCAGCCAAAAAAACTAAACAAAAAAGTGCTTCCAAAATTCATATATATGTATTAAATGACATCACTCACCACAGCCTGTTTTCAACATACCTATGCAAATCTACACCTGCTTTTTAGCATTGGAGAGATGACCCCTGCAGAAGAATCTAGTAAATCCAAGTAGAAAAAAAAAATCAGCTCCACTTAATGGTAACTCCTGCTATTATCTGTATGCACTCTGTTAAATGAATATGCATAAAGTTTGGAGGTAAACTGTGCTTCCTGGCTGCTTTCTTGTCACGTCTCAAGGCGGAGAAATGAGATGAAACAGATGCAAAATGTAAATCTGTTCCCCAAACAGTCAGAGAGGAGAAACTTCTAAAAATATCTGGTTCATAATAAACATAACTTTATGCTGTCCTGACCATGCCCCCGATGCACTCTCACTAATGATCGTGCTTCCATATGAGACGACAGCAGTTTGAGATCACTTAAAAAAAATACATAAAATAAATCTGGCTGCAGAAAAACTTCCTTCTTTCAGAGCAAAAACTGTCAAAAATATGCTAAAGTCAACCGCATGCTTGCCAAAAAACTACATGACTGCTTTTGTTTTGTCTTTTTTTGGGTCTTCTTTTCTTCCTTGGTGCAACTCTGAACATAAGACAGCTGCCGCTCGCTGACAACTATGAACATTTCATCTTCCCGTGATCTCCCAGTGGAGCGAGAGTTCAGTTTGCCTTTCAGAACCATCTCTGTGTTTAACCTCAGCTGCTTCTCTGGTTTGCTCTCACTGGCATCACCCTGCTGCTCTCTTTTTCCTCTCGCCCAGGTTGGATTCTATAAGAGGTGAGATATTTTGATGAGAGGTGTCTTCACGGTGACTGGGCTGTTCCTGCAGTCTTTTGAGCGCTTTCAGGTCTTCAAAAGTATGTATATAGAGAGGTGGAAGCTTCAAACAAATTAGTCACCTCTGGATTAACTTGAGTGGAGAGAGTATCAAAGTTTGCTACACAAACATTTCTGCATCATGAATTCCACCTGATCTTTGCTGACAGAAAAGGAAGCATTAAAGAAGCTAAACCAAAACCATGCTGTTTGTGGAAAAACTACATACACCCCATGACTCAACAGTTTGAAGAAACTCTCCAAACTATTTAGGATCGGTAACTTCAGATGACTTTTTTTTCGTACGACTTCATCACCTTCGTGGAGAATTTTGGCCGACTCTTCTTTGCAACATTGCTTCATTTCACTGAAGTTTGCAATCACTCATTTATGCACAACTACCTTAAGGTCCCTCCACAGGACCAGTTTGAGTTCTGGACTTTGCCTGGGTGATTGCAAAACCTTGAATCTTCTCTTTTTCAGCCATTCTGCTGTAGATTTGCTGCTGCGCTTGGTATCACTGTCCTGCTGCATGAACCACGTTTTGGCCAAGCTTTACCTACTGGGCAGATGGCCTCACATTTGATTTGAGAATATAGAAATTCGGTATATGGAGGAGTTTATGGTCGATTCTGGAGATGGACCGATCCGATATTACGTATCGGTATCGGTCCGATACTGACCTAAATTACTGGATCGGATATCGGAGAAAAATAAAAAATGTAATCCGATCCATTAAATATCACGAAAGCACCTCACAAAACTTACAACACGCCGTAACTCACCTCAGAACGTTAGCACGTCGGAGCAGTATGCATCACGTGATAGAGCGGCTGTGGCATGCGGGACCTGTCGGTGGTCTGGATAGCATGTGGAGCTTCGCTAGCAACCCGGCATTTCATCTCCGACAAAGTTATCCCCGAGAGAAGTAAAGCAAGTGTGTAAGTCCATCTCTGAATGTTTGTAAAGCATTCCTGCGTTAAGCTTACCAAACGATATATGGAGCGACTGCCTCTTCTGGCTGCTACTTCAATCATGAAACTGCTTAATGATCAGCTGATCGGCTTTTCTGTCGCGAGTCCATCTCTCTGGTTTGTTTTTGGCCCATTTTGCACCAGAAAGAGGAAACCATCGGCTGAACAACAGCAGCACGTTTAAGCTTGATCAGCTGTTGTTAGAATTTATTTATTATTACTTTCTACTCGAGGATCTTTTTCTAAGTAGCTGACGCTGGTAACTGTGCAGGGGGGGATCTAGCAAAGTTTAGCCAGGGGGGCCGATAGGGCATTAACAGGGAAAAGGGGGCACAAAGACATACTTTTCTTTCTTATTCTCATTTAAAATGTCTAGCTTTTAATAAATAATTATCCGAATCTTACACCCAAAGTTTTAATTTGATGTAAAATGAATAGAAGTCAATTACTGTATATAGTAACTATTAAGTCTAATATATATACCCTAGTAAGCTATAGTACTTTTTCCTTTGGGAAGGTACCATCTGTGCAGTCTGCAATTTTGTTGAAGAAAGATGTTGAATCTATTTAATATTTCTTGAAAAATAATTGATTTCTGTGCATTTTTTTTCACACTGCATCAAATTAAGGTTGATTACGTTGATTAAGCATCATGAGGTGGACTGTGAGGGGTGGTTCCCTATTTTTTATTTATTTATTTTTGTTGTTGCTGGGAGTTGGAACCCTATTAGTTAGGTTGCTTAATATTTACGCTAAGTACTCTTTAAAATACCAGAATAGGGAGGATGGTGTAGGTTTAAGTTTATTAGATTGATCAGTATTGGTGAACTATGAAATATTTTTTTTTTTGCATATAGGTATAACAGAATAGCTTTAGTGTAGTTGTTGTTTTAAACTTGAGTATGAACTTATACAAAATGCAGCAAGATATTTAAAAAAACTGTTTTGTTGATTAAAAAACACTATATCGGATTCATATCGGTATCGGCAGATATCCAAATTTATGATATCGGTATCGGACATAAAAAAGTGGTATCGTGCCATCTCTAGTCGATTCAATGACTGTCACAAACTAAACCCAAATCATCACCCCTCCACCACCGTGTGTGACAGCTACTAACTACTTTTCTGTTCATTATAAATAACAAACATAATTCAGTAGCGGTGGGCAGGTCAAGTCAAATATTCATCGTAGTATTAATATCAATACTGGTACTGGATTGTTTCTTTTCAGCACGTTGTATTCAAAGGAGACATGTCTGTGTAAGCCTCTTCTCTGTGTTGCGTTGTGTTTAGTTTCCTGCGGTGAGTGAGTGCATAGCATCCCACAGAAGTTATAGAAGTACTTTACCGTTGTAAATGAAAACACTGCAAACAGTGATCTGTTCTGGAAGGATGTTTTCTACTGTGGAAACAACATCAACTTATATGATGGTGAAAGAAAAAGACCGTCATCGAAGAAGCAGCAAAAGAAATGAAGACAGGATGAAGTGAATCTCTCAGACTGACCCAGACCCCTCAACACAAAGACTGGAACAATTATCACAGTCTTTTCAGAGCAGTAAAGAATCCAGGCAGCTCATATACAGTCGACCCAGGGTACTCGTGGGTAGGGATGGGTACTGGTAATGGCACCGGTTCTGACATAAATGGTAGTAACCAGACCGAAAAGCAGCACACATTTCAGTGCTTTATTTCGGTGCTTTTTTTCCCTGAGATGTCATACACTTTGAATTCTAGCCAATCATTTTACCTTTCCAAGGATAGTAGGCGGGCCCAGGTACGTACGTTCTTTTAGAGCAGAGCGACAGATTAAAAATGCCCAAGGCGAAGCGGTCAAAAGTCTGGCTGTACTTCACAGCAAAAGATGCAAACTCAGCAGCCGGCAGCAAGCGCTTTAAGGTGATACTGTGCAAAGGAGGTAACACCTCGAATCTGATGAAACACCTGGCGACTTATGGAATTTTGTTAAAAGCCGAGAAATGCACCGTATTTGATAGCTTGCTGCGAGACCTCACACCGAGCGCATCTATTGCGGGTGGGTTGCCTGTTATCGGACCCGGAGTTAGCAACATCCCCCAAAAACCCAAAGAGGAGAGTCCTGGCCCCTAGTCCTGCCAGTGTAGCAGAATGATGACGGATGATGATGGCAGCAGCAGCCGTTCTTCTCTGCGTGAGTAGCTTAATGTTGTTCGTATGTAATTTACGTTGAGTAGGCTAACCACGTTATTACATTAATGCACGTAAGGTGAACTAGCAAACACCGTCGTAGTTTCATGCGGCTGTCTTCTTGTTTGATGGCAGATACTCCCTTCACCCTGGCCAAAAAGGCTAAAATGAGCAAAGAAAAAGTGGGAAACAGCTATTATGAGAGGTTTTTAGACAAAATTGGTGTTTTTTCCATTGATTAAGCACTGCTTCCAGCCAAGAGTGATACCATATATGCCCTATAGCTGCAGAAAAGGCTAACTTATAACTTCCTATTTTAATAGTTAAAACATCAAATATACATTAAACTATTATCCTAAGACAAAAAAGAATTAGCAAATATTTCATGCTCGACACAAATCCAGAGCTACATTACTTTCCAAAGAAAAATCCACCAATGGGCAGGGGTTGACTTTAGTATGAAAGTATAGTGAGAGTAATGATCCATGGGTGATGTTGGATCTTCAGCATCAGCATCAGCTGTTTTATGGGTTATCATATTTTTTATTTTAGCAAATTGATTACTGAACTATTCAGATATTCAAATAATATATTTAGCACACAGAATTGTGTTAAATACATAATTTTCATCAAAATGACAAAATATACCTCAAACATGAACTATGTATTATGTCTGAATAGACCAGAGCTGCCCAAGTCCAGTTGCCGAGAGCTACTGTCCTGCAGCTTTTAGATGCATCCCTACTCCAACACAGCTGAATGAAATGATTGGATTACCTCTTCAGAATGCCATCGAGTCTGGCAAAGGCCTGGTAACAAGCCATTCATTTGATTCAGGTGTGTCGGAACAAGGATGCATCTAAAAGCTGCAGGACAGTAGCTCTCGAGAATTGGAGTTGGACACCCCTGGAATAGACTAATCTTTTTGTGTTGACAACAGAATCTGACCTATAGTGCTGTAGAGACAGGCAAATTTACATTCCAGGTGTCTAAAAAACCCAATTTCAAAAGAGAAGATAACTCAAAGGTGTGTTTTATTGTGTTAACTAATTATTGTGGGAAGTTAAAGTCCACAGTGGTTTAGCGGTCATAAAGTGTTCATATGATTCAGGTCCAGTGCGACGTTTCTACCAACACTCTCCTTTTGCTTTCGTTTATCCTCTGCACACAAATACTCCCCGAGTGCCTAGTTGCAGGCATCACTGTCACACAGCAACAACAAACACTGTGACTGAGTCGGTTCAGCTTCATCAAGGCAGTATGTAAACAATATTTAGTCACCTTTCACTTTTTTTTCCCTTCTTTGGTTTCAAAACTTTTCCTCAAGCATCTGTGTTGTGACAACAAGCCTAAAAGTGTACCGGTAACTAAATTGCTTGTTTATCCAATTCGTCAAGGGCTTTGAATGAATGTTATGAGGACACAGCATGAAAGCGTCATGAAAGCAATCACACACTGCCAAGAAAGATGAGCTCCTAATGCGCACTTACAGCCCTGTGTTTCTTATTTATTTAGAGTTACATTTGGAAGAAACACGGCATCAAGTGAAATGCATGGTGCGGGGAACGAAAAACAAAAAAGGAGAAAAAGACTTGGCTCACATCTGACTGAGGGAGGTAACAGACAACTGGCAGCATCCTTTGGATCCAGGGGCTGCCAGTCCTGGAGAGATGATGGAGATTGGAAGTGGGTCAAAAAGAAAGAAATCATCCTCTTAAGAGACCGAGCTCAATTTAGAATTCTTGAGGAAGCGGAAATATTCCTCTTGATCCAGAAACTGAAAACCTCAGAAAGCGCAGGGAGAGGAATACGGGAGAGAGAGGAGAGTTTCAGCTTCTTAAGTTCCAAGTTGTTGCAGCCATTTACTCCATCATTTCCGTCAGGCTGTCAAGAGCCTGCCTTGTGCTGCTTTTGTTCTCACAGATTCAAAAAGCACGAAGACCCCAGTGATGTGGTGGAAGGATGTGCTCGGAGTAGAGGGGGGGGGGGCATTGAGTTTAGAGTAAACGTGAAACAAGCCATTCAATTCTATATTTACACCACTCTGAGCTGTGTTAAGTAGACAACCCACCATTTGGAGTTGTTTCAGATGCTTCATTGCTTCAGATGCTTGTCTCACCAAAAGAAAAAGAAAATGAAAGCAGCAGCAGTGCAGAGAGAACAGAATGAGGTTAATAAGGAGAGTGGAACAGAGTGAAGTCTGAAAACTCTTATCAGCTAAAACGAACACTTTCTAGGCTGGCAGAAATCAACACAGCCAAAGTAAACAAAAAAAAACAAAACAAAAAAAAAATAGGGAATTGGAATAATGCCTTGAACATTTTATCTGAGGCTACTGCACAGTGGACCAGCTCACAAGCCTCTCGTCGTCTATAGATGTACGGCAGGAACCCCCCAGAAACCTAATCTCCTTTCTAGAGATAAGGCCAACAGTGCTGAGGAGTCAGCCATGCGCACAGCTGTGTCCAAAGCTATTACCAGGGAGCAGGAGCACTCCCTACCCACCAGCAGCAGCTGCTTCCCTTCCCCAATAGATGTTACTTTTCAACAACTGGAGCAAGATGTCCTGATCAAAGTCACTGTGGCAGTGAAAAGAAGAGAAAGAGAGTGAAAAGAGATAACAGAGACGGAGACGAGGCAAATGTTTTTCTTAATTACCAAAGAGTCAAAGTGCAAGACTGATGCTCTGCTCTTAATTATTACCATTTTTTGTGCTCCATGACAGGCTTTACAAATCTGGAGTTATCCCACATTAAACAAGAGCAATGTAATTAGCATTGTGTGAGCAAACGCCTTTTTTTTCTCCCCCACTTTGATTTAGCCAAACAAGCATTTCAATGAGAAGCGCAAAATTCAAATGCAGGCAATCAGGCAGAAACAAACTGTGTACTGGCTCTTTTTCATATGGCAACCCAAAGCCAAATTTAATGCCTGTCATTTTCTTCAAAACCAACATTTTACAAATTCACTTTCCTCCTTTGTAGTCCTGACATATGTGGGAGATGGGCTTTTTTGGCCAGTAAAAAAAAGAAAGAAAGAAAAAAAGAAAAAGTCTGGCAATCTGTGTTGCTTCCCCGAGGAGTGGAGGAATGACACAGAGCCTAATAAAACACATAATTCTTAAAGCCTCGTTTTGTTTTCAGAATGAAATCTGATGTGAGTAAATTAGCCTGGAACACTCACTTGAAAGCTACAGCTTAAGACAACATTAAATTATCGAATGCCAAACATCCATTGGTTTCATATTTCCGATTCTGATGCGAGTGATGCAATTCACTGTGTTTTGTAGCATTGGATGGCTTTTTTAAATATCAAGACAGAAAGAGGCACACAAGAGACAGAGCCATCACAGACTGAGACGGCGACTGTTGTGTCAGCGCAGACAGCAGGGACACAGTCCTCAAAACCAGACAAGAGGAATGAGAGAGAAAAAAAATTAGACAGCTCTAACCAAGCGCCAACCACCAACCTCCAGGGCTGAAAAATGAGGGAAACATGTTAAGTGTCAAAAACTGCAGTTCTTCTAATGGCTCTAAAACCGAGTGTGTCCCCCACAGAGTGAAATGGTACAATTCCCCATTTTAAAAGCATTAGAAAACATATTTACAGCCTGCAAAATGCACCAGTTTTAGGGTGAAGCACTTGGTTATCAAATCTGATGCAAAGGCTCAGTCATGTTGATCAAATTTATCAAAATAAGTTAAAAAGCAATTTGCGAGGAGAAAGAACAAACACACACAGCATTGTTTCAGTCTCTAAAAAACATAGAGGAAGTCCACCAGATCATCAAACACTTAAAGTAACATTTTAACACACTCACATTTACACCTATAAGCAATTTAGAATGACCCAAACTGCATGTGTTTAGACTGTAGGAGGAAACAGAAGACACAGAGAGACCATGCAAACGCCACATGGAAAGACTGCGCCGGTAAAACATTAAAAAATATATTTTTTAAATTATTTGGTGAAAAATATTTATGGATTTTCTTCTTCATTATCTGCCCAGTTACTCACTCGGTTCCTTCTGCTCTCGTACAATTGCTCTGTCCCCCGATCCATCTTTGCACTGATAACCAAACACAAACACATTGTATTCACTACAAGATAACATAATAATATTATCTGATTATAATTATTATAAGAGCAGGTTGGGGATCCATATTTGATATCAGTATAACACACTGCTTAGTTATGGGAAATCATCATCAGTGATTATGGGCAAAACAGAAGCTACACATACAACAGAATTGTGTGTAACAGGATTTATAAACTATAAAAAGACACAAGCTGATTTGTATCAATTTATAACAATATTCAGACTGAATACAGGCTGCTGCTGCTGGACACTGACAGGTAACATCCTCTTGACTTGCTCTCACCTGGATCTGGAGCTGTACTGTAAACAAACTTTGAAGCCCAGAACAGGAGAAGAGATCTTTAACAAACTGAAACAATAAAGTAGCTCCTTTATTTATTTATTTTTTTGCAACTGGCGATATACCAGCAGTCTAGTGGAAAGCTAAATTAACAAATAGTTTCGAGTGATTTAGCTAACATTTTTGACACTGTTCAGAGATAGAAAAATAAGTCCTAACATGGCTCCAGCATTATCAGAATTGTTTGAACCTTTCAGTTAAAGTGTTTTAAATCTGCATCACTGATTTATGTCATGAAATTACCTCTTTGTCTTCTTTCTGCCACAGAAGGGTGATTCCAGCCATGTTGATGCAGAGCTTGTGTGTTACTGTCACAGTAACATTGGACAGTTTTCACTCTATCCTGTCTGCAGTGGACAAGTTAGAAAGTATTGCTATTATTATATACTATTACTATAGTTATTTTTAGGGGTGCAGTGATGAAATATGGGGATGCTTGAGCACCCCCAAAAAGGTTCTAAATTCAACCATGTTAATTTGTAACATGACCGGGTATAAAAGGAGCATCTTTTTTTTTTAGAAAGTAAAGCAGGGGTGGCTGTAGCTCAGGTGGCAGAGCAGGTCGGTGGTTCGATCCCAGGCTGCCTCCTGGCTGCATGCCAAATATCCTTGGGCAAGATACTAACCCCGTGTTTGCCTACTGGTGGTGGTCAGAGGGCCCGGTGGCGCCAGTGTCCGGCAGCACCGACTCTGTCAGTGCGCACCAGGGCAGCTGTGGCTACAATGTAGCTTGCCATCACCAGTGTGTGAATGTGTGAATGACTGAATGTAGTGTGAAGCGCTTTGGGGTCCTTAGGGACTAGAAAAGCGCTATACAAATGCAGGCCATTTACCAGGGAAAAAAGGAGGATAGAGGTTCAACAAAAAAGTCTTACAACTGTAGAATAATGTTCCCCAATACAAAACTGGAAAGACTTTGAATATCTCATCATTTACAGTATATGATGTCAGCAAATATCAGAGAATGTAGAACATTCTCTGCGTGTAAGGGACAAAGTACAAATGGATAACAATAATCTAATGCAATGCAGATAGCGCCGCATAAAAAATAGGTATGGTCGTGTCAAAGAAATCACTGGCTCAGGAATACTTGCAGAAATCATGTGTTGAGCACAGGTCATTGTGCCATCCACAAATGCAGGTTAAGGCTCAATCATGCAAAGAAGAAGCCATATGTGAACATGAACCACAAATGCAGTTTCTAATAAGTCTTTTTAGTAGTAGCTAGTAAGCATCCTCTCATCAAAATAGGATCACCTCTGTTTCCTGGTGTTTGGCAAAACACTAAAGTTAAGGCATCAAAATGTGGATTTAAAAAAAGTGGGTGATGTTGAGGTGGCTACATTGGTCCTATTCATTCAGGATATGGATACAACCATTAAGACAAGTGGAGGTAGGTAGTAGAAGGAAAGGTAATGCAGCACTTTAAGTACCTAACTTATGTGAAAATCTATAGTTTATGCTCCTCTTCTGTAGCTATCTTGATTCTGAAGAACCGCAACTGTAGTTTTATTTAGATCTGCACCGTGAAGGGGTGTATGGGGGTATAAGTGGGCCATGAGACGTCATTATTTTCAGAGTATCTCCATGCATGTCAGCTAGAAGCAACACCAGGCTATATAACATGAACAATTAACCCATTCAACAGTATTACACATTGCATGCTTATCAGATTTAACTGCTCAAAGATATCGAAACAGCGTTCCAAATGGTTCTGCTGTGTTCTTTTTATGTGATCTAAATATTTTGTTTAAAGATATTTGCATTTAAAGCCCAGTTTTTTGACCTCTGATCTCTGCAATGTATTCAAGGATTTTTGGGGCTGTGATATATCATCGCACACAGATGAATTGTAGGAAACGTTTCAGCTAGGTAGACAGTGTGATGCATTCTGAAATGGCTTTTTATGGGTTTTTTTTTTTTTTTTTTTTAAACATCACCAAGAGAAAAAGGCACATAAGAGACAGAGCCCTCACACACTGAGACAGCTACCGTTGTTGTGTCAGTACAGACAGCGGGGACACAGTCCTCAAACTCAGACAGCAGGGAAGAGGGAAAAATCAGACAGCCGTAACCATAAAGACAAGTGGAGACAGACAGAAGGAGGACACAGAAGAGAGAGGATGCATGGTTATTTGGCATAATGGTTACTTAAAGAGAGAATACATTTCTTTGAAATGTAGTGGCGAAGACCTGCAAGTTATCACAAGATAAAAAAACCTCATGATAACTGTGGTACACCTACCTTTTTTACTTGCAGACACAAGTCTGGATATTTAAGATTGGCTCAGGGTGTTTCAGAGGCACACAAACAAAGCAAAGAAAACCAATTAGGACGGATTCTGTGATGTGTTGCTGTTTCAAGATATAATTTGTTGTTATGAAAACAAAAGCACACAAAAGCGCACACAAGATTGTGCTTGGAGAGGGACCAGACCATAATATCCGGTTTGATTAAACAGCCCGCTAAGTGACTCATCATAACCCAGGCCCACAGATTAACCAGCATCAGAACAGTCTGAGGCCAGGTTCCTCCCTCTGCCAGCAGATGTTTTGCCACAAATCAGGACCCCTGACAGGTTTAGAGGAACACATGTCAGATTCCACTGATGAATAGAGGTGCAAGGAATCTATGGAAGCCATAATTACAGCGTTATTGATTCAGATGAAATCCGTTTGCGGTCGGGAGTGAGTTAAATCTCCTGCCAGGCAGAGCGGTGCTGTAATTGAGCTCCCGATAGATGGCAGGTATCTCGCCTCATGAAGTAATTTAAAGTACAACAACTCATAAGCGCTCCTGCTTCCATGCAGTATTATGTTCAGCTGCATTGTTCCATGACTGGATTTGTGCTGGAAGGCCACAGCAGAGAGTAGATCACTGTGCTACATCTCTGTAAATCTTACCAGATGGCCACGTCAATTCTGAATCAGCACGGAGTGGGGAGTGGGAGAGCTGTGGGTCTCTCAGTGATGTTTTTGTATCACGGGCACAAAAATGCATATTAAACATCGGATTACACCAGCTACTTTTTTTTTTACCTTCTTATACCTAAACAGAAAACCAAAGCAGGATGATAAGTCACTGTGTCTGTGATGTACGAAATGTAGTGCTGGGGCTCTTTTACCAAAATGACAGAAAATATCCCGGCACAAACACCAGACTAGCCTCAGGTCACTTTTCATTCTTCCTTCATCCGCAAACGGATTTCCTTCCCTCGTCAGCTGATGCTGGCCTTTGCATCAGGCAAAGGCCAGCATCAGCTGACATTTCAGTCTGCCTGTGCGAGCAATAACAACAGTCACTGGCAACAGGACTTTATCACACACTGTGACACTTGTGTGGGACAGAGGCATGAAGTTCTTTAAAGATATAATCAAAGCGTGTGAGATGAATGTGCCGACGTGGAAGACTCCAATAACGCCACCATAGCTAAAGGGAATTCGAGCAGTGACTCTGTGAAGTTAATATGAAGCGATGGGAGCGCAAGGGCATCATGTAGAGCTCTGTAGATACTGTGCACAATGTGGTTATATCAAACAGAAATAGCAACAGCCACTCAAATATTTTGTAAAAGTTTGAGCCACATATCATAACTGCATTGAATTCACAATAGAAATCTGCCTTAGCATTACATTTGGCAGAAAAGCATCAGTGAGACAGCAGCAGCGGTTTGGGTTTAGTCACCTTGGATTGCAGGGCTGTTCTTATGTGAAAGGAGTCACTCAAAGTGATGATCTGATAATTGTTAAGGTGACTGTTTGTATGGTTCCAGTCACAACCATTAGTCAAAAAAGATTTCTGCATGCTGTAATCTTCAATTGGTGACGGAGCTCTTCTCTGCGACAGGGCCCACCTGTATGGATACATGGAAAGCAAGAGGTGGGAAGTGCAGCAGGTAGAGACTAAAAACAGTGATGAAAGGCTTGATTCTTGCCCTGCACAAGTGCTTAGCAACCTGTGCAGGGCAAAAAAACCCCAGTTTCTTTCATACATACATAAATGTATTTTCACAGTAATAGCTGCGTTCAGTTTACCTAACAATAACCCCACTAACTGCCACTAAAGCCAGCTTTTTGGTTTGCATAACGTCACCAACAAATCATATAACTGAGGTAAAGATTTCTGTCATTCACCCACCAAATTGGCCACTTTGTAGTGCACGTGTCATTTTTGCTAAAAGCACACTTACGTGTATCACTGGCTTTCACTGACCACACTCGAAGAGGAAGCAGCTTTTATTTAAGTCACCAGGCAGAAAATAGAACAGAATAGAACAGCCCTTTAATGTCACCTTTAATCAAACTTTAATTAACTGGTTAATTGAACACGTTAGCAAATACTTGCTAATGATCAAACGCCGTTTAAAGTGGTTACCTTCATCTGCAACTGCAAACCGAGATACACCTACAGATGTCCATATACAGGTAAACTGAAACCTTTGATCAAAACTTACAGATTGAGATTATAATTAAAATGATTTAAAACCTAATATTTATTAAAACCAAGCGCTCATTACTTATTCATCCAAATGCACCATCAGTGTGACTACTTCATGCATACACATAAGTAAATGAACACTTAGTAAAAGACACTCAGTCCTGGAATATGGAAAGTTCATGTATCTGCTCCAAAAAGCATTCATAATGTAACACTAACACTCTCCATTGAAGTAGACAAGCTGTTTTGCACAGTAAAAATAAAGCAAAAAAAGAATTCTTGCACTGTCTGAGAGCACAGAACTTAAAGGCGTTGACAGCTTGTAACTGTTCTCTTTCTGAAATGGCACATTAGGCTCAGGGTCCCAGTGTGACTCTTGGTTTTTAGAAAGGTGTGTTGAGTTCTGAGGGCATATACCTCTTTACCCCCACCCCCACCCTCTCTCAGGCTTCAAAACAGCCTTGCACACATCTCTACTGCTTTTTTCCTCCTCTCCTCTATTCATTTGCTGTTATTCCCACTGTGATGTCCGACCCTCAGCCTCCAGCATGAGCTCACACTCCCATCATACCTCTTGTCCACTCATCTCAGCTCAGAAAGGGCAGATGAGAGCTGCCAATAATGTCTCACCACCAGACTCAGCTGTGAGAGAGGCTCTTTCAAGCTGATTCCTCTCATCTGGTCAGGTCACTGATTCCTGCCCAAATTAAAATCCAGGATTATGGAGATGGAGTGGAGTGGATAGATCGCTCTTTGACAGCATCATGCTGATGGGTTCGTCAATAGCTTGGCTTCACGTGGAGACAGCAGAATGAAAAGGTCCAAGGTAACATCCTGTCTGACAGCCCATATGGAAAAGATATATATAAATCTTATAAAGTTTGTATCTGTCTTGTGTGAAATTGTATGAAAAGCATACAAGAGTGAAAACAGATATAAGATCCCTTGAAAAATTATATAAATGAAACTTGTATGTTTTGGATACTTACTAAAACAATAAACGGAAGTAATGAGAAAGTGGCCACTTTCATGAGTAAACCATATACGTTTTTACTATTTCTTTTCCATATGGGAGCAGAGCACTTGTCCACTGTCTGAACTTCATGTTAAAAAGAAGCATAACAGAAATGATGGATCTGGATCTTGTATCCTTAATTTAAGCTTATATACAATATACCCAATGATCATATGGCCGCCTACGAGCAAGCACTTTGGTGACAGTGGGAAGGAAAAACTCCCTTTTAACAGGAAGATGGAGGTTGCAGCAGTTCTTTGTCAGATTGTGATCGTGGTCAACATTATGCACCCTTGGTTGTGTGTTTGTAATCACTTATATCCCCTGGACTCACCTGCTCACCAGCCTATCTACTCTCACCAACGTTTGGTTTGCTACTGGCCACTCACACACCTTCTGCAACAACACAATTAAGACTGACACAGTTTATAAAACTAATCTTTCAGTCTTCTGGACTTCTCCTTTTCTCCTCTGTGGCAGAGCTTCTGTGTGTGACACTGTTGTGTTGCAGAACCTTAACCATCTCCAAACCACTAGTCTTCAACAAGTTACTCTTTGACAGTGAACATCTTAAACTTGCCAGCTCTCATTTGAGTGCTCTTTGGATCAGCTGCATGGTGGTGGATGATTTGGGTTTGTGATCCAGCCACAGGACCTGGGCATCTTGTAGTCACCATATCTGCCTTGAACTTCTCTGTATTCCAGAATGGTCAAATATGAGGCTGTCTGTCCGACAGCTAACACTTGGCAAAAATGGGATCATGCAACAGGACTGCATAAAGCCGCATGAAAACTTTCTTTTACATATGATTGTAAATGTGTTGCTTAATTGGATAGTTTAAAATAACCTCATAAGTTTCAAAAGTTGAACATTAAATAACAGTTTTACTGACTAAACTGGTGAGAAAAGCTAAAATTGAGCAAAATAAATCCTTTTTGTTCTCTTGTGAAAAGTGTGTGCTTTTGTGATCTACTGTTCACCCACCTGTGCTATCATTCTGCTGGCATATGCTTTCACCCAGTAAGCACTTTGTAATACAGAGCATGACTACCGAAAAGAGTCAATAAATGTGCTGGCAAATGATGTGTTTTTGGCCTTTGTGTATACAGTAAGTGGCAGAGCAACTATGAACATGGGTAAGTTACATAAAGGCGAACTGGTACCATCAACCTTTTTTCACATGTAAAAACAATCTAAAGGAAGCTATAAGCAAGTTAATGGCGATGATGATGATGATGATGATGATGATGATGATGCTGCTGTCGCATTGTGTTATCTGGATGGTGACATTTAATATCCTGGAGGCTTTTACTTCAGGCTGAAAAAGTTATGTCTGAATAGTGCTGCCTTTATTTTTAGCCTGAGACTTTTTAGGGTCCTTTGATGTTTATAATTGGTTTGTTGTTTTATATGTCACACCCATATACACATGCCTGGATCATCAGGTTACAGACCACTGGGCACAAATGTGTGGTGGTCCCTGGCCAGCTTGTTTTCATGGTCCGGCTTTTTCTCTTTCTTCAGTAATTAGATATAGAGGACTCTGTGCATACACACATGTACACAGAATAGATGTAAATGGAGAGAGCTGTACTTTACTGAAAAACATAAAGTAGTCACCACTAATAGCTTTTAAATATATGTAATTTAATGAATAATACACATCCAGAGCTTTACAAGGATAATGCTGTGCTTAATGTACACACACAGTGCCACTTGCCGGTACCACTTCTCTCCCTCTAACCACTTAACCACAGCCCCAAGTGTTGTAATAATATATGAGAGTCGAAACAATAATTAATGTACAAGTAGAGCTCAGAGAGCTTTTCTCAGGAAAAGCGCACTTTTGGGATGTGTCCACTTAGAAAAAGAATAAACATTTTTTCTTTATCTCATAAAAAAATCCAAGTCCCTGGATATTCACTTCTTCAGCTGTGAAGGGCAGCGGGCTTTCCATTGATGATGGCAGTCTGGCTTCAGCTCCAACCAGAGCAACTACTTACCGAGTGGCTCTCGCTCCAGCCAGTTTCAGGTTATAAATCCACTGTGACTATGAGCTGCTACTAGAGCTAACCCCCTCTTCCTGAGTACTGTCTTTGTTTTCCATTTTCCTCTGTCATTTGGCAAACCCATGTCTTTTGGTCTTTTCATTATGCTAAAATTGTATCTGCCATAGCCAGCTGAGTTTGCAAGAACCTACTAACCTCAGCACTATTGGTGAGAAATGTTTAGGCAAAAGTATGGACAGCTGTTTTCTTTTCATGATATTCTTTTGTTACAATAAACAATTAGATCCATTTTGACAACATATGGTTTCGAGATCTAATCCTTAAGATGATAAAAATCTATTAGATTTCTTGATTTTGGTTTGTAAACATGACAGCTTGAAATGTTTGAATGAACTCTGACAAAACATTGCGGAGGTGTAGAGTGGGGTCAGGTTAAAGACGGTCAGCTCAACGATTTATTGGGTGAAAAGTGACAGAAAGCCTTATAACTTACATGATTCTATGAAAGTATGATTTTTACAAGTGTGGTATGTATTCTCAGCCTATAGAAAGTAAATATCACATCTGATCTCTGACCCCTTCCTCAAGGTCAACAGATTGATCCAAAGGTCAAAGTGATGATAATGCTATATAGAGCTTTTTGAAACTATGTTTCTAATTTCCATTCGTTGTACTGATCACACATAGGTATGGAATGATATGTGGGGATTCTAAGTATCAGATAACATTTACCCTTTGACCTCTTCTTCAAGGTCAAATAAGGTCAAACTTTCATAAAATGTATTTTATGATTGAAAACTCTCTTTTAGATTTCACATCTGCCGTTCTTTCAAGTTGTCAGATTTTTAATGGGTAAATTTAAAAAGAATGAAGAAAACAAGGTGACACACAAAACTATTCCCCTAAAAGTAAATCCTCCAGAGAGTGAGTTGCCTTGGTGGAAGTTTGTGCTTTCAAAGTGCTTCTTGTTTGTGTTAGTATCAGTAGTATGTGGAGCCACTAGTGATTGTACTGCTGCCTGTCAGGCCATGGCACTCTTGCAAAAGAGATTTTTAATATGAAGAGTCACATTTTCTTGCCTAATTAAATGTTATATTAAAAGAAATAAATGTGCAGAGGATGACAATAAAGGCATTGTGTGTGTGAGAAATGCTCACAGTGATGTGACTAAAAACACTTCAGATCTATCAAAAATCCAATTTAAGAATTTTGAAGAGTTTTTTTAAGAGTTTTTAAGGAGCTGTAACCACCCCGACTTGATAAACGTTGATAACTAGCCAATCCTGCTAAGGCCTAGAGTGCATTCAGTGATAACATTGTTTCACATTCTGCAACAGTGTGGTGTAAAAAATTAATCATTCCTGCTATGTTCATACATGGAAGCTGCAGTCTGTGATAAGGTGTTATTTTAATGTTGGGCTAATGAAAGTAACAAATCATGTGCTACAGAATCAATATATTATTGCTCAGACTTGGCAGCAGAGCTTCTAAAACTTTAAGAGAGTCATTATTGTTCCCGCAGATTATGTTTGCATTATGTCTGTAAGCTGCAAACACATTTTGAAGAAAACTTTATTCTGGCATGATTACATTTTCTGTTAGTATAACCAGCAAACTTTGTTTAATCAAGTATTTTGGCAGATGGACAAGAAAGGATGAACAAAACAGGACTGATATAAGTTTCATTATTGTACGTAGAACAAAATGCTGAAAGGCAGCATTGGATGCCTGTCACCTTCAGGCCTTTAGGCAGCACTGTATTTAAATCAGGCATGGTTCTATCGTGGAAACCATTGCATGGGCTTAAGAGCACACCCAGAAACCATTGTCTATGAACCCAGTTTGCTGTTATATCCACTACTGCAGATTAAAGCTCTATGATGCATGCAAAAACCCGTCTTCTCTGGGCGGGCTGAAGCTCATTTAAAATGGATTGAGGTAAAGTGGAAAACTGTTCTTGAGGTGGATACCACATCCTCCGGACTAAAAAGGAAAGAGAGCGTCTGACTTATCAGTTATCAGAGCTCAATTTGAAAGCCTTTCTAATGGTATTGGAGTATATCAGGGCCTATGGAATTGGGAGCTTGAGAGGTATACATAGGTTACAGAGCAACATATATTTTGGGGGGATAAGGCTTTGCATATTTCAACAAGACAATGCGAAACATCATAATGCATCTATTATAACAGCATGCTTTCTAGTAGAAGAATCAGAGTGCCAAATTGGCCCTGGCCTGCCTACAGAACAGACCTTCACCAACTGAAAACATGACAAAGAAACTCAATACTATTGACCAGATAGAATTCTATATTGGACAAGAATGGGACAACGTCACTCTCCCAAAAGTCCAGCAAATGGTGTCCTCGGTTCCCAGATGGAGATGCCCCAACTTTGAGAGATTTTGCTCCCATCAAATTCAAAGTGAGCTATTTTTCTTAAAATGGAACATTTAATAAATCGAAACATTTGACAGGTTTTCAGTGTTTTATTGTGTAAAACTCCCTGTGGAGAATTTTAAAAGTACAAAAAGTTTACTTCAACCCATCACTAGGGAGAGGGACACTTTTGAATTGGAGAGCAAATATCAGCCCTATAACAAGTAATTTACTTAGTCACTGAGCTCGTTATAAAACTTCACAAGTGAAATGGAATTTTATAACAAAAATCAAGCACAACAAAGCTAAAGTAGTTAAAGTATAGTAGCAGTCAACAGCCTCTTATGAATGTATGAATGCACCGTGTTCTTTAAAATCTAAAACCAGGAGGTTGTTTTGGTTGGTAATTTGACAGATCATGTTAGGACTACTAAGGCCTGTCAATATTTTGCATAAGAGCACTTCAATTGTGGCACAGAAGCACTCACGGACATGATTAATTTTCAAAACATATTTGCAATAATCTACCTCATATTCCATTACATGTGAATGATGGAGTCACATTTAAAACTTCAGCACCAAAGAAGTTTATAGTTTAAAAACTTCTTCGGGTGGCTGGTATAAAAAAAGCAGCGATTTCTCAAACAGAGATGCCCTACTTTGGGCCTCCTGGTAAAGTGGTGTTTAATATTTTACAGGTATTACAAGTGTAATTTCTTGGAGTACAGAGACTGAAGAGGATTGAAGTGAAGCCTGAGTGAAAGCCAAAGCTGGGAAAGGAAAAACCTTCAAATCACAGAGAAGTAGGAGGACAGGAATAGTATGAACTTTGTGAAGGTTCAATTGCAGGATGAGACAAAATTCGTAGTTACTCTATCTCATAGTTACCTTTCTATACTTACCTTTCTTACTTAAAGTTGCCCATTCTAAATGTAATGGTAACCCCACTGACGGCATGTCTTTAGACTGTGAGAGGAAGCCAGAGTACCTGGAATGAAACCATGCTGACACAAGAAGAACACGTAAATGCAACACTGAAAGGCCCTGGCTAGGTGTTGCATTAAAACAAAACTGCTGTCATTACATTTGTGCTCGAGTGGACTGGATGAAGTTACGGTTACAACAAAATCAGTGTTTTTTTTTTATGTTAACTAAGGCTGCACAATTCAGTATTTGGACTGGATATTGGTCCACTGGACATTTGGAAAACAGACCAGTTGTATGTTAAAAAGAACCTGTTTATTCAGATCAGCTGCATATTAGCTAGACAGAGAGAGGCAGAGTAGCATGAAGGAAGCTAACAGCAACGTGATAGCAGCTTAGACGTATTTCACTCTAGTTACACCAAACGATTTTCATTGGATATTTTCAGTAGTTTTTAACTGCAAACTGGAAGAGTTATCAACAAGTCTGGTGTTAACAGTTGTTTGGTAACCTGTTACTATACTTATGGTAACATAATGTAATCCTGCCAACTTCATTAATGTTACTTCCCTTCATCAACCTCTTTTAAATACCTCTCAGCACAAGATATGTGTGTGCTAATGTGAAACTAGTATGACTATAACAGCAGTATGTCACGGTTTGCGGGGGCAAGCCGTGTGGATTTGTAGTAAGGACCAAAAGGGCGGCAGTTCTGGTGCAGGTGAGTGTTTATTTATAATAGTGGGTCAATACAAACAGCAAGGGTGGCAAAACATGAAACTAGAAACCTAAACTGGGTAAACTAATAAGACAAACCAGAAACGAAGATGCAGGGAGGTCCGGGGAAATACATATGGAGAGACACAGGGAGACCGAGGGGAAACAACACAGACGAACCAGCGATTACTAAGACAGAAAATACAACTTAAATACACTCAGAGAACACAGGGAGATTACACACAGGTGGGAGACACAGCTGGGAGTGATTAACATGACGAGACCAGGGAGGCAAACTGAAACACTCACATAAGACGCAGACCTTCACAATAAAACAGGAACACACGGGGGGGGGGACAGGGTAAACACCAATTAGAGGAGAACAGAACCAAAATCGCGAAGAGAAAACACAAAACGCTGGGTCAAAAGGACCCAGGATCATGACACAGTATGCAGTAAGGTCATGGAGCTGAAATGAGACTGTAGTGTAAAAAAGGTTTATACTTCTTTAACCTCACTGTCATTTGTTGTTTTCCTAATAGTTCAGTTAAGTTCATTTACATCATGGATATATTTATTTACTACATTTTATATGAGTTGAACCTTATATTGCCTGAAACATAAAGAATGATTCCAAGTCTCCTTCACACTGTAAGCAATAGCTTATTAATTTACCACTGGTATGGGATCAATACTCTGTATCAGCAGATACCTTAAGCCAAGGTATCTGTATTGGACTGGAACTGGAAAAGGTTAGATGGGCACATCCCTGATCTCAAAAAAATCAAACAAGCAGCTGAATCTGCTGAAGTCTGATACTGGCAACTGGGGTAACTTTACTAGGGTATTGCTTGTACTTTAGTCTCATACAGTACATTCCCACATGCCACCTGACCAACAGCTCCTCTGTGGTCCCATAATGTTCGAAAGTAAGTGAACAGGATGACTAGTTTGTCAGTGAATTAACTAGCTCACTAGCTAGATAGAACACATTAATTCAATAAATTCCAGAAGGTGTGTGTGTGTGTGTGCGTGTGTGTGTGTGTGTGTGTGTGTGTGTGTGTGTGTACTCAAATAGGCCAGGTAAATTTGGATATAAATATTTGTTAAGCCCATGTTTACTTCCTTCACTGACAGACGAAAGTGGAAAAGACTACATCAGTCAAAGCTCAGCTCTGGAAAGAAAGGCAAAATGAGACAGGATGAGGACGTCGAGAGAAACAGAGGAAAAGGGATAAAGATGAGAGAGGAAGGGCTCAACACAGACAAGGAGTGATCTGATCATATCCGAATTTAAAAGCAAGAATGCATGTTTTTGGTAGTTGTAGTAGAATCCATAGCTTCAGTTTTAACCACCCAGCAGAATCATTGGTCATCTGTTTCTAATGAAATAAAGACAGCGTACAGAATTATTTTAGTACAGCGACACTTTGATTTTACTAATTCTCTGTCCTATTCCTGAGTTTTTTGGGGAAAAAACAGTAAACATGCAAGAAAAAAATTCCAAGATTAAAGTTATAAATACACAAGAACAAAATGTTATCTGAAAGACAATTTTAGGGGAACAAAATTGTACTTTTCGAGATCATAATCATAAAAAGTAACAGAAATGTTCTCATATTAAATCTATGAGAACAAACATTGCTTCATTTGGCAGTGTTGGCTACCTCATCACACGAGTTCATGCTACATGTACATGTTAGTGTGGAGATGTATGAGATAAATATCACCTCATTCAAATCAGGAGTTTTGTTTTATTCTCCAGCTATAATAATATGGTGATTCTGGGCTGAGAATATTTTTCCTTAGCGCTAAATCTGATTGAAAAGTATAATTTAATTTGGTCATCTTCTGTAGGCATAATAAAAGGCAAGTGCTAATTTTTTCCCACCTCACATTTATGAGTTGATAATGTTGAGATTTTTTTTATAAATGAATGGCTTTAATGATGGAAATGGAGTTATTACCCCCTCCTTATTTTACTGTTTTATGTAGAATGGCCTTAATATAGCAGAGTAGCAGGAGAGTTGAGTGAGTATCAGAGTAAAGGACAGGCAGTGTTTACAAAAGGAGAGAGAGAGAGAGGACAGCAAGAGGAGCAATGATAGGTTAGAGGTCACAGCAAATCCAGCATGTCCAAATTGACACTGTCGGATTTGATTTCAACACTATTAAAGTGTCTATATGGGTCCACACCAGAGAGTGTTAATTTAACTCTTTTTGGAGAGTTGGTACGTTAACTCTGATTTAGTGTTAAACACCAAATCTGTCTGGAGTTGATAATTTAACACTTGGTGTTAAGAGTTTATATATTAACTCTCAAAGAGTATTTTAGTTTAACTACGTAAGAGTTATCTTCTAATTCATTCTAAAAAGCGGGAATTTTACTGTTCTGAACTTCTAGAAATTTCTTTTGGAAATAAACATTTACTAAAAAGATGCAATGGTTTTTGAAAAACATTTATTCTGAACTGTGCACCACAATTTCAAAACATTTTCTGAAAGATGTAACAGTATACATGTTCTCACTTTCATTAGAATTTTGTTTATCAAAAGGTCTGACATGGTAAATGCAAATAACAGCATTCTCATCACTTATTTCTTCAATACAATATGCATGTCCTTCATTCATCACTTTGTGGAACTTCAACGCACTTCTGCTCTCCCCCATATTCCATCTTCACAAGCATATCCTGTGTGGAGATTGAATAAAAATTAGTTGACACTAATTAATGGCACAAATAATCCAGTAAACAATTGCAGCACAGTAAAAAAAAAAAGGAATCCTCTTTGAGCCATTACTTGTGTTAAGTATTTTCCCAAAAGACAAGGACACAGGCAACAGGTAATACTGAACTAAATGTAAAACCTCAACCTTTTTCATTTTTACCTAAACCGTGTGCACAAAACTCTGGAGGGATCTAAATGCTAACGTAGAATCGAGTCAGGACGTCAGCTACTGCTGTTTGCTCGTTTTTTTTTTTTTATGGGCGATCGTTTTCAGGCTTCAAGTAGCACCATTACACCAACATTTCACATTCTAGACATTGTTTTAGGTGTATTTGACCAAAAGTTTGACTGAAAATTCACATGCAAGCTTTTTTTCAAGGCTGTGGTATTTGCCCGCAAACAATACCTTTCAGCTAGCTAAAACAGAATATTATGCTATCAGCGAGCAACATGGCTAATGCCTTTCACACAGCTTTGTCTCAACTCCAAAGAGCCACAGAAGTAAAAGCTAATAACAATTGAAACAATCTTTGAAAAAAATGACTTACCAAGCATGGCAAACAACTCAAATATGTAGAGCAAAATGTTCTGAAACGGCTTCACTTCAGCTTCGATTGGAGCCTATGGTGCTGGGGGCGGAGTCTGTGAATTTACTCTGTTGGTGTCATAGCCCCTCTAGGAGTTCAGAGTTAAGAGGTCAAGAGTTAATGTTTCCATTTTAACACCTCCAGATTTGACAGAGAAACACTCATTTTTAACACTCGATTTTAACTACTATCATTTTACACCTCAGAGTTACATTAAAAGAATGTGACTCTGCTTAGAGTAAAATTAACTCTACTTTTGCAAGGAGACTATTAACACCAAAAAATTTAACACTTTTGAATTTGCTGTGAGAGAGAAGGGAGGAGAGGAGAGGATGATATAAAAAGAAGGACTCAGGAAAGGCTGAAGGAAACAGCATGGGTGACATAAACTGAAAGTAATCAGCGAAACCAGATAAGCGCTTTTTGCCCTCTAAACTTCTTAAAATCCATCAATCCAGGAAATCTAATTTTTTTGGTGGGCATGCACCTGAACACCCGCTAGCCAGCTCTGCTTTTAGACAGTAGTACTACTGCGTAAGGCTGTGTGGACGGATACAAAGTTATGTGGATTTGCATGTTAGCACTCTGAATCCTGATAAAGGTAGCTGTAGATAAATATAAATAATCAGTTTTTGTGCACTGTGATCACTTTAGGTGTCTCCACAAGTGCGTCTCTGCTAATTTCAGAAGCACTCAGCCTGCTTTTAATGAGTTTGTCCAGCAAACGCATGGAAAAACAGCGGCCACTGCACCAGGACGTGCAATTCCTTTCTACACTGTTTCTATCTTATTGACAGATGGATTTCAAAGGCTCACAGAGAAAGTGAGGGCAGGATAAAGCTTATCTGCCCTAGTCTTCAGCAGCTTGTAAAACAATGCTGGAACAAGTGCAATCTCTGTGGTGATAGATTACAGCCCTGGTGTTAGCTCAGCATTCACGCTAGCCAAGCAAGACAATGAGATTTCTCTCAGGCGTATCACGGGTGCCTCGCACACTAAACATGCACCTTTTAAATCTCTCTCATAACAACCACAGAGACAAAGATTGTCTTATTAGGAGGAATTGAAACATCAGATATTGCTTTGAAAGTCATTCTGGTACATTTTCTTACAATTCTGTCCTCATTCCAGCACTCAAATTTGGCTTTGAGAATATCTTCGAGGTCACAACCCTATTTTCTCTAATCTGCAAGAGGAAATCTTTGGAAAACAGTATCATTAAAATCATTTTCTCAGGGTCATCTCTGTGCTGTTGCTTAAGCAGACAATATTGACCTATCATTTGAGCATGGACATTTGGTAAAACTCCATCTGCTGTGGAATGTACTTTGTGAATCTCTGTGCCAGTTGTCCAATACAATTTTAATGGTGGGAATCAGCTCGATGCCTTGCACCACAGATAATAGTCTCGTTCTGCATGGGAAAACCTAGTTTTCTGTCATTAGTGCACTAAAAGTCAAAACACGCTCATGTTAAAAAAAACACAAGTCTTGATTTTGCCTTTAAATTCTATTTCACCTGCTATGGCTACAGGGTGATGATTAATGGAAAGCTTTTTCATTGGCACATTGATCTGAAGCAGCAACAGCAGCTCTGAATCTCATTCTAATCCAAACATTATCCCCTGTGCCTCTATTGCTAAGATACAACTGAATTGCAGTATAGAAATGTGTAAACA
Organism: Aulonocara sp. 'chitande type north' Nkhata Bay; assembly: GCF_057382095.1. Classification (NCBI taxonomy): domain Eukaryota; kingdom Metazoa; phylum Chordata; class Actinopteri; order Cichliformes; family Cichlidae; genus Aulonocara; species Aulonocara sp. 'chitande type north' Nkhata Bay. Next base: position 11,835,134 of record NC_141360.1, read on the forward strand.
TACCTTACCATAATTGATCTTGAGCCTAGTTAAAGCCTGGATTTCATACATATCAGGTATTCACTTGGGATGGCTGTGGCTCAAGAGGTAGAGGGGGTCATCTACTTTTAATCAAACTAGCCACCAAAGATGATGGTTTCATTCCTGCATCCTCCAGTCTGTATGTTGATGTGTCCTTGGCTTGGATTACTGGTCCACTCACACAGTGCACCTGCAAGGCAACACACAATACAGCATGCATTACTTTAAATTCATATTAGTTATTTTAGCATCTTAAATCACTGCAGTGCTGATATGTTTTTTTAGACTTGTATTCTGGACATGTATGAATTGTAAACTGTAAATATTACCACAGTAAAGAATGGCTTACTTAACTTTTACCAAACTTTTGTCTGGCATACTTGGGATAAAAACTGTTGATCGAGTCATTAAAGTCTACCTCACAGACACTGCCAGGCAGTTTTGATTCAATGACTTGGGTGACAGGCCGTTCAGGTGTCTCTGTGTTATCTTTGGGTAATTTCTAATTAGCAGGGGATTTTTTGCCTTGCCAGGCACTGTCAGGAAGTGTCAAATTGTCTAAACTGTAAATGTCAGGAAAATGCTGAACCTAATCCACAAGCAGCCATCTTTTACCTTCACAGGAGATGCCAGAGCCAACTTCCCCCTGTGCCTGTTCTGATAGTGCTTGTCTCAAACCTGCAGTTGTCCTGTTAATTTAGGCTAGTAGCATTAGCTTCCATGTCCTCCTCAGGAGGCAGGACTACTGTCATGGTCCTGGGCCATGTTGGCCCAGTATTCTTAGTTTTCTTGTATGTTTGTATTTTGTTCCCTATTTAGGCCATATTTCCTGAGTTGCCCTGTTGTGTTGTTCCCTAAGTGTTTTCCCTTCGTGGCTTTTACCCCCTGTGTGCCCCTCTGTGTATCTGTGAGCCCTCGTCTCTCCTTATGTTTTATTCCATGTTTCCCCTGCCCGTTATGTCTAAGTTCTCCCCGTGCTCTCTCTCCCCCCTGTGTGCCCTCTGTGTATTTATGAGCACTCGTCTCCCTTTGTGGTTGTTCCATGTTTCCCCAGCCCGTTATGTCTGTGTTTTCCCCGTGCTCTCTCTCCTCCTGTCTGAACCTCTGTACTTCCTGTTTGACTCTGCCCGTCTCCCGTCAGTGTTATGTTCACCCCGCCCTGTCTCGTTATGGTTATCTGTGTCAGCTGTGTTCCCCGTGTGTTCCCACTTTCCTCGTTAACCCTCTGTGTATTTCTGTCTGCGTCTCCCTCTGTTCAGCGTCGCGTTCTCCCTCATGCTGCGTGGATTTCCCTGTGTCTCTCTCTCCAAGTGTTAGTTTACTTTTCCCAGTTTAGTTTTGTATTTTCCTACGTTCTGCCTCTTCAGCAATAAAGCTGTTTTTTGAGTTCATCCCCTGAGTCTGTGAGTTTTGCGATTGGGTCCTCATCCTGCCTGCCACACAGCGACCATGACAGAAGAACGCGACCACGACATGGACCCAGCAGCTCACAACCCCTCCGCGAGGATCTAATTTACACGGTGGAATATCACTATCAGGAGTGGGAGGCGCCGCTATAGGATGAATACCGGGAGACCGTAGCCGTCCGTCTACAGCGGATGGTGTCCGGACTCCCGTGGCCATTCGGTGCGCTCCGCCCCCACATCCAGGACTTCCTCGTCTCCACAGTAGGCATCCGCCCGGAACTGCCTCTCCGGTGGGAAGAGTCGGAGGACGTTCAGCCCGGTCCGCTGGAGGATTCGCGGCCCGGCTCAGCTCCTCCCCCTTCCCGGAGAAAACGGCGTTCACGCCGCCGACGCCCACCGCCACAGCCAGACCCCGAGACTTCTGAGTTGCCAGCTGTGGTGAGTGGAAGGGACAAACAGGAGTTTCCTGACTCTGGGACTGTTTATTCCGGAGCTGTGTTTTTTCACTTAGCTGCCCAGCCAGAAGCGCTAGCTCCGTCTCCTGTATCCTCGCTAGCACAGTCGTTAACTCCACTACAAGCTCCGTTTTCACCCCTACCACCACTTCAGTCTCCTTCAGTTCAGTTTGCCACTCAGCTACCTCCTCAGTTAACCTTGGCTCAGTTTTCCCCAGCGCAGCCTCCCTTAGCACAGTCATCCACTCAATCACCAGTTCCACTTTCCCCCCAACTATCGCAGCTACTCCCAGCTCAGTTGGCTCCCCCGCAGCTACTCCCAGCTCAGTTAGCTCCCCCGCAGCCACCCTCAGTTCAGTTTCCAAAGCCTCCAGTGCCGCCTGTAGCGCAGGCCCCAGTAGCTCCAGTGCCGCCTGTAGCGCAGGCCCCAGTAGCTCCAGTGCCGCCTGTAGCGCAGGCCCCAGTAGCTCCAGTGCCGCCTGTAGCGCAGGCCCTAGTAGCTCAGCTCCCCGCGTCTCCAGTAGCCCAGTCCCCGATAGCAGTACGGTCCGCTGGTCAGCTTAACATTCAGCCAGGGGTCCCAAATCTCTCTGGCTCTGCATCGTCTCCTGCTGGGAGCTCGGATGAGCTCATCCAGGACTCCGCGGCTCCCACGCCGCCATCTACCTCGTCAGCTGGGGGGCCCGAGGAGCCCGTTCAGCCACCCGTCTCCGCTGGAGGGCCCGAGGGGCCCGTTCAGCCACCCGTCTCCGCTGGAGGGCCCGAGGGGCCCGTTCAGCCTCCTGTCTCCGCTGGAGGGCCCGAGGAGCCCGTCCAGCCTCACGCCTCGTCAGCTGGAGGGCCCGAGGAGCCCGTCCAGCAACCTTCCTCGTCAGCTGGGGGTTCAGGAGAACCGCACCAGCACCATGCCACATCAGCTGGAGGGCCCGAGGAGCCCATCCAGCCACCTTCTGCTTCTGCTCCGCCTGGTCCAGCTCCAGCCTGTGCTTCGCCTGCTGCAGCTCCAGCCTGTGCCTCGTCTGGCCCAGCCTCAGAGTCTTCGCCCTCGTCTGGCCCAGCCTCCGCCTCTGCCTCGCCTGGTCCAGCTTCATCCGAGTCTTCATCCTCGTCTGGTCCAGCCTCCGCCTCTGCCACGCCTGGTCGAGCTCCAGCCTGTGCGTCGCCTGGTCCGGCCCCGTCATCGCCGGGTCCGGCCCCGTCATCGCCTTCAACGTCGCCCGGTCCGGCGTCGGCCTCTGCTTCTGCTCCGCCCGGTCCAGCTTCGGCCTCTGCTCCGCCCGGTCCAGCTTCGGCCTCTGCTTCACCCAGTCCGGCCTCAGCCTCAGCTCCTGCTTCGCCGTCGCCTGGTCCAGCCTCAGCCTCTGCAGCGACGCCTGGTCCGGCCCCCGCATCGCCACCGTCTGGTCCTGCCTCGTCTGGTCCTGCCTCGTCTGGTCCTGCCTCGTCTGGTCCTGTGCCCACCGGGCCATGGCCAGCACGCCTAACACTGGAGAGCCGCCGCCGCTGCCTTCCGCGCGGCCGGCCTCCTGAAATGCTCTGTCGTCGTCGTCTCCTTCGCCGCCGCCGCTGCCTTCCGCGCGGCCGGCCTCCTGAACTGTTCCGTCGTCTCCTTCGTCGCCGCTGTTGCCTTCCGCGCGGCCGGCCCCCTGAACTGTTTCCACGTTGTCGCTGTTGCCTTCCGCACGGCCGGCACCCTGAACTGTTACCACGTCTCCACCGTTGCGGTCCGCATGGTCGGTCCCCTGAACTGCACTGTGTTTTTGGGTTGTTTGCTGTGCTCTTTTGTTTTCTGTTTCTGTCTGCGTCTCCCTCTGTTCGGCGTCGCGTTCTCCCTCATGCTGCGTGGATTTCCCTGTGTCTCTCTCTCCGAGTGTTAGTTTACTTTTCCCAGTTTAGTTTTGTATTTTCCTACGTTCTGCCTCTTCAGCAATAAAGCTGTTTTTTGAGTACATCCCCTGAGTCTGTGAGTTTTGCGATTGGGTCCTCATCCTGCCTGCCACACAGCGACCATGACACTGCAGCACTGACACAGCTGTTAAGGGTCTAAAATTGAGTGTAAGGTCAATGTCACACAGTGGGAATTTGTATTTGCCTTTATAATTGGTTTTAATCTGATTTTAGTATTTGTTTGTATGTATAGTATTGATTTTATTCTGATGTTTGTATTGCATGTTTTTAGTAGTGTTTTTTATGTGACAGTGTTTTAATCCACTGTGGACTGACTGGGCATGAGACAAATGGGCTGATAGCGATTACCTTCTGAGCCTTGGAAGTGACCTGAGGTGGCCTATCAGCTGGTGAAAGGATCTATTTAAAAGGAAGCTGGGTGAGCACTGGAAGAGGCCCCAGATATGAAGAGGAGAAACGTGTAGGAAGCCAGCGATTGGAAAGATTGAGTTGCCTGATCATCAGGGGTGTAATATGGCGACCCAATTCTGACAGCAGGAACGGCAACAGTAGGAGATAACGCGTGTGATCGACAGCAGGGCAGAGGTGCACCTCTGCCTGCATTTAAGAGTAGTGTCTCCACTCCACGGAGCTCTAGCTGGACTGTGATGGGACAAGTAGGTGAAGGGACGAGGTGGAGATGGGAAGGTTCTCCTTGTCCTCCTGGGAACAGGCTGGCGTGGTCCCTGCTCCAAAGAGAATTTTCTCCCCTGTTTTCAACCACAAGGAACATTCGTCCTGGATTTGTAGGACAATGGCATCGCGAGACTGTGGGGGATTTCAGTGCACAAGGAACATTGCATTTTAAAAGTTTTGTTAGAATTGTGTTTATCTATTTCTGGGGAATTTTAGTGCATACATTTTTTAGAATTGTTTGTTTTATTCTTGCTTTCTGGGAATAAACCTTTCCTGATTAGACCTGTAGCATCTCTGTGCCCTGGGTTTCTTACTCGCTTACTCTCCCCCCATGTATTAAAATGAACCTCCCTAGTATGACGTTCTGGTGCACGAGCTTTAGTGTCTACATCTAAAACAAAAGCACCTTATCCCCATAGAGTTTCTATGGTTTCTTCAAGAACTGACACCAACACAATCATACAATCATTTTTTTGTATGATTTACATATAAAATGCAAATTATTTTACCATTATTCTGCATTTTTAAAACAACTTCATTCTGCTAAAGACAAAACTATTGTAAACATTAAAGGTAAAAACAAATCAAGGCATCCCACTGACATGTCCCCACTTTGTCCATGTGCTAATTCATCTGGCTCTTGAGCAACACACTAAATCCCAGTGTTAGCGAAATATGTGATAAAAACATGACCTGTAGTCTGAAGCACTTTGAATTTTTGAAAAGCTTATAAATTCAAACCAGTCAGCTGCACCTATATTTTAGGGAAGCACTGCCCTATAAATGATTCATTCTTTAGCTCCTCTGTCACAAAAAAGGAAGATATCACGGAAGATATCATGCTCCACATTGCTGACACGCTGACTTCTACACTTTATATTGCATTACTAATTGTTTTTTTGTTTTCTCCAATGCCTCTCTTATATCATCTTTTTTCTGGTGTTTGGGCTCTGACAAGCGCCACCTATTGTTACGAAATGCATGGCAGATTTCAGACTGTTGTCATCACAGATGTTATTTTGTTCAACTTCAGAAAACTTTCCTAAAGGTCTGGAATTACAAAGAGGACTTTGTAATTCCTGCAGCTGGACGAACATCTGCACAGTCTACTGTTTAAAACCCCCAAAATTAAACAGGTGTTCTTTCTTTCTCTGTTAGTTTTAGTGAAAACATGTTTTTGTCATAAACATTAATGACTACTTAGCAATCAACATTATTTTAGTGAGACAAAGACTAACTAAACTAATATCTGCTTTTTGACACAATTAGAAGAAAAAGGTGATACTATAAAAAAACAAAAGAAAACAGTTAGCCGTGCTTTGACCAGTGGTAACAAAATGAGCCTGTTTTCCTTGCATGGTTGTAATCTAGATTGTGGTTGGTAGTTTCAGGTCTAACTATTCAGGTCTTGGGACAAACTATTCCTTGACTCCACATTTCATTTTGGATAGAACCATGCTAGTTGTTTACATTATTTGTGCTAAGCTAAGCTAGGTGCTCAATGAATTGTACTCGGTGCATTTCTGAGAGTGTTATATTTTATAACACTTTTGTTATATTTTATAGCTTTTCAACGTTTCATTTGTGACATTCTTACCTGTTTTTTTTTTATTATTTAGTTTATTTGGCTCATAAATTTTTTTATCTCATACAAGGAAAGAAGCAAGGCGTGACCTAAAAGATTAATTTGTAAACAATTACTAAAGAAAGGGAAACATTTTTGCATCTGTGTCAATTGAAGCTCTCCTAAGTGATCAGAAAAATAACTAATGGAGGCCTTGAAAACTAGATTAAAAGGAGAACGAGCAGCTTGAATCCTTATTAGCAGGACATTTTATTTAAAAGCCTCTACTGTCCACTGACAAAGAAGACCTCTGGGTTTAAGTAGACAGATGGTATTAAGATCAATAGGCCCACGCCTTGGATGTCAAGGGAAAATCCCACTCTGCAGGATGTTTTGGAGACAAAAAAAAAGCATGATTCATCTACATGTGTTTGGAGAGAGATGTTTTGATCACACTGAACTGTGAATGCATGAAAAAGAATTCATAAATAAAATATCAAAATATCATTTCTTGCATTGCCTTTGAGTGTGTTGTCTGCCTGTGCTTTGAAGGGATGAAATAGAGACGCTGTAGATGAGCACAGTCTGATGACTAAATACTCTATAAGCATATGTAATATGATAATCCAGTTTTAACTGTGTGATAACCTTTGACTTTCTAAAATGAAAAAAAAATTGCATTTTTAGACAAGAATGTGTCTTCAATTGATGGTCTGGGAGTTATCACCGGAAATTATGAAAAACATGATCCACCACAAGATCACACACCCTCACCCTCCCCTTTAGGCTCAATAATAAAATATGACACAATAACAATTTAGACTTGTGTAAACCTCACTCTTTGCCTTTCCCTTTTATTGGAGCTGATAGGCTGGGTAGTGCCATGTCTAATCACAGGAATTCATTTGGGGGAAAGCCAGGCAGCATTAAACGATCTGAGCTGCCTGAGAGGATCAGATAAATCCCTGTGTTCAATAAACCAAAGCGCCTTTCCTGAACGCAATCATTCTTAACGGGCACAAGAGTGCTGATCCTAATCCTGAATATTTGCCGTGCCTAAAGCTAGAAACTCAACCTGGCACACAAGCTCCCAATCTGCTTTCAAAAATGATTGTGGTGGTCTGACTTTAAAGGAAATAGGGAAATAATGTGGCATTTTCATATTAAAGGTTACCTGCCACTATATGTAGAAAAAAATGAAGAATATATGGAATTTGACATTAAAGCTGCACTAATCAATATTCTTAAAGAAACAATAGATGAAGTGACAATGTGTTTACTTGTAGTGATGGGCTCACAGATAACAGTCCACAAAAGCTCTCTGCAGCTTGTGTTTTAGCACGAGCACATTTATGTTCCCGAGGTCCTAAATTCCCCAGTTCAGTATGCTTTTACATAAATAATGCCCACACTGGCGGGAGTGAGTGGGTGAGGTACAAGGCTTTAAAATTTACTGGATTCAATGCTCCCTACCCAGCACCACACTGCAAACAATGTTAAAAACTAGCTGGTGAATGCGTTCAGCAGATAAGGAGCCAAAGTAAATTTCAAGCTTGGACTAACCAAATGTGAATAAATAAACCAGTGATTTCAAAAGCATGTTAATGTTTCCCACCTAGATAGACTTTCAGCTTTTTATGATGTTTTAAGTTGATCAAACTAGTAAATCGGTGTAAGAGAGTGCAAGGGCTTATGTTGAGAACTCAATGGCAGAGATTGCAGGGGCTTGCCGAGAGCCTGGAAAGCAGGAGAATCTCAGATGGGGAGGTCATGAAACATTGTGGACTGCAGGCCCAGAGGCAAGAGAGACGCTAGGAGGCAGAACACTCAGAAGGGGGGCAAGAAGGCTAAACAGTCAGGCTGCACTGCTCAGGAAGGTGGCTGTGAGGTAGACCTAGCAGTAGAAACCTCTTCATAAATTTGACTGATTGTTAGTGATATTGGCAGAACCCTTCTGGAAACCCAAGCCTGATACTGGAAACGCCCAGTCATCATGCAGGGGAGAAGTGACGTTGCACAGGTATGTTTCCATAGCTGTTTGGAAAAATCGTTTAGTCACTAAAGAGTCATTGATGCATTTTAGAGGATGTTTCCCTGCAAGTGCCCGTTCAAGAACTGTATCATTTGGCTAGGCAAAGACTGTTTGATCCTTCTGCCACAGACATTGCTAAGACGTCAGGTTTGACAAAGACAAGGAATTACACACAACATATAGAAAACCTGATAAAAACAGCTAAGAGGAACTGGGAAATAAACGATCAGAGAAAAACAACATATAGGATATGAAATGAAAGAAGGAAAGTGCTTATCAACATAAAATAAGAAGCACACAGAAATGGCATGGGAAAGGGGAAATGGGTAGAGTAGGCATGCGCTGTTCTTTTCTATAGAGGTTTAAGGCTGAGGTGCTCATTAAGCTAGTAAATGAGCAACACAATCAAAAAGGAAGGACACCTACCAAGACACAAACTTAATCAACAGAAATTGAAGAAAAACATGCCACTTCATTAGTTATTGATTGAACAAGGATGAAACACCCAAAGTAATAGAAAAATACCAATGAAAATAAAACCACCATGGATTATGCAAATTACCTGCACTGCCACGGGAATGGATTCGAAACTGAGGTCACCTCGTGCCCCTCACCTCACAGGATAAGGACGAGAGTGTTCCACGCCGTCGTTGTCCCCTCCTCCAGCCTTGTTAACAAGTCATTACACCTCCTGTCAAGTTATCAGTTTGCAATTACAGAATCTGGCATTTGAATGCTGCTGGTGGTTATCACTGTGTCTTGCAAGCAGTTAGATAAATGAATGTCAAATGCAGGTGATATCATAGAAGTAGAAGCACACAAATAGCCAAAGCTTTTCCACTGTTAAAAAGCTTTTAGTGATGTCACGCTGATGCATTTTGCCAGCCGTTAATCTGAAACAGAGCCAGCTAATTCTCACTAAAAGCTTTATATAGCTATTTATTCACATCTAAAATCCTCAGCGATATCAGTTATTAGCACTGGAAAAATGTATAATTTTTTTTAGTGTATGACTCTATGCAGGACTCTTTTTTTTTGCCCGGCAACTACCATCAACTGCAAACTAACATCACATTTCATTTTTCTATTTACTAAAATCAGTCTATCCATATTGGTGCCCCCATATGAAAGCTGAGCTTAATGATCCCATCAATCATGTGGCACTTCAAATCTTTGCTAGCACTGATATCCAAGGAGCATTTCTATTATATCGTTGTGGAGTGGGGGCTTGATGCATAAAGAGCAGTTATCTGTTTTAATCTAATTACATCTCATTCTCCGTGCAACGAGCCCCATTTTCTCATTACCTACCCCTTTGAGTGAAACACAGATTCCATTTTGCCTGTTTTGGTCTCTAAATAAACCTTTAATGGTCCTGCAAACATAGTGATTATCTTCACTGTGCTGTCATCATCATCATCAATGGGTTTTTTTCAAATCATAAACACCCAAAATTGGTTAAATACTCCTCGGTAAGTACATCATTAACAAAAAATGTAACAAGATTTAAAAAAAAAAAAAACAACACTCATGTCACATGGGAAATGGGAGGAATCGGAAGTCAGAGTAGATGTAAAAGACAGAATAGTTTAACTGGAGAAAAAGAGTGAGGAGGAGACGATACTCTAAATTAAAAACCCAGATGCTAATCTTCTGAGAACCCTTCCTTTGACCTCATCTGGGTGACGACATGTCTCCCGGCCAAACAGATGTTTCTCTGCGAGGTCTTTTCTCTCATCATGTCAGGACAAACTGGGCCACTGGCTTCTCCTCGTATGGATGCAGCAAGGCTTACGCAGGCAGCGCTCGTCTGTTAAATGACCTGAGACAACTCCATCTTAGGGACCCTGGTGCACAATTACACTGTTACATCTGTTCATTATTCCCCTGGTTTCTATATGTTTTCTCCAGGCTTTTCACTCTTTAGATCCTTTTGTTACCAAGCAAGTCTGCTGCAACGAAAATAATAACTGACTTCAAAACATTTATTTAAACAACTTTATTTAAAAAACTGTTTTTGAGATTGGTTTCGACCAAGTTATAAAATTAGACTATAAAACAATCATTAGTGCCAAACTGAAATCATAACGAGCTCACTGACACTGTCAGGGAGAAGTTAGGGGCACCTCTATTTACCTGGTTTTCTCCTTCCCTGAACAAACAGCCCCCTTTGTCCCAACATCTTCACTGAAATGGTCATCTAGACAGAAATCTACAGACATGTAACACAGGTTCAGACCAACTCAGTTTAGTTGGTGACCTGAAGAGTACACATCTCCAGTTTGGAGCATTCAAACGGAGGAGGAGAACAATACAGGGAGTGCAGAATTATTAGGCAAATGAGTATTTTGTCCACATCATCCTCTTCATGCATGTAGTCTTACTCCAAGCTGTATATATATGGGTCAATATATATGGGTCAAATATGGGTCAAATAAAAAAAAAATATATATGGGTCAAATAAAATGGGTCAAAAGAAGGACTTGACAGGCTCAGAAAAGTCAAAAATAGTGAGATATCTTGCAGAGGGATGCAGCAGTCTCAAAATTGCAAAGCTTCTGAAGCGTGATCATCGAACAATCAAGCGTTTCATTCAAAATAGTCAACAGGGTCGCAAGAAGCGTGTGGAAAAACCAAGGCGCAAAATAACTGCCCATGAACTGAGAAAAGTCAAGCGTGCAGCTGCCAAGATGCCACTTGCCACCAGTTTGGCCATATTTCAGAGCTGCAACATCACTGGAGTGCCCAAAAGCACAAGGTGTGCAATACTCAGAGACATGGCCAAGGTAAGAAAGGCTGAAAGACGACCACCACTGAACAAGACACACAAGCTGAAACGTCAAGACTGGGCCAAGAAATATCTCAAGACTGGTTTTTCTAAGGTTTTATGGACTGATGAAATGAGAGTGAGTCTTGATGGGCCAGATGGATGGGCCCGTGGCTGGATTGGTAAAGGGCAGAGAGCTCCAGTCCGACTCAGACGCCAGCAAGGTGGAGGTGGAGTACTGGTTTGGGCTGGTATCATCAAAGATGAGCTTGTGGGGCCTTTTCGGGTTGAGGATGGAGTCAAGCTCAACTCCCAGTCCTACTGCCAGTTTCTGGAAGACACCTTCAAGCAGTGGTACAGGAAGAAGTCTGCATCCTTCAAGAAAAACAAGATTTTCATGCAGGACAATGCTCCATCACACGCGTCCAAGTACTCCACAGCGTGGCTGGCAAGAAAGGGTATAAAAGAAGAAAAACTAATGACATGGCCACCTTGTTCACCTGATCTGAACCCCATTGAGAACCTGTGGTCCATCATCAAATGTGAGATTTACAAGGAGGGAAAACAGTACACCTCTCTGAACAGTGTCTGGGAGGCTGTGGTTGCTGCTGCACGCAATGTTGATGGTGAACAGATCAAAACACTGACAGAATCCATGGATGGCAGGCTTTTGAGTGTCCTTGCAAAGAAAGGTGGCTATATTGGTCGCTGATTTGTTTTTGTTTTGTTTTTGAATGTCAGAAACGTATATTTGTGAATGTGGAGATGTTATATTGGTTTCACTGGTAAAAATAAATAATTGAAATGGGTATATATTTGTTTTTTGTTAAGTTGCCTAATAATTATGCACAGTAATAGTCACCTGCACACACAGATATCCCCCTAAAATAGCTAAAACTAAAAACAAACTAAAAACTACTTCCAAAAACATTCAGCTTTGATATTAATGAGTTTTTTGGGTTCATTGAGAACATGGTTGTTGTTCAATAATAACATTATTCCTCAAAAATACAACTTGCCTAATAATTCTGCACTCCCTGTATACATTATCAACAAGAGGACGAAGATATGTCTGATTTGTTTGATGAGGAGGTTACACGTGCTGAAGCTGCTCCTACTGAAACATACAAATACAAAAGTGGTAACTCTTGGACTGCAGTGTCTCCTTCTGTAAATGTCAATAAAATGACCCCTGGGATTGTAAGTGACATCAAGAAATATTTTGAACTGTTTATGCCAATGTCACTAAAGAAAGTCATTATTGCTATCACAGACCTTGAACAAAAGTCCATTATGACATTTGGAATGACACTGATGAGGAATTCCTGGATCAATATATTGGTGTTCTTCTTGCTGGAGTGTACAGGTCCAGCAATGAGACCATCCTCTCTGGGACACATCAGAACAGGCAGAACTATTTTTCAGGCAACAATGTCAATTCAGACCTTTTGAATAATATCAAGAGTCCTCAGATTTTACAACAGAGATACTGGAGCAACATCTGACAAGTGTGTTCTCATCTGGGAGAGATGGGTGCAGCTCCTTCCACTGATGTTCAACCCAGAGCCACTACATGCAATACATGCCCAGTAACCCAGGCAAATATGACATAATGTGATGTGATGCAAAAACCGGCTATGCATGGAATAGAAGACTGGAAGATTTAGAAATGCAAACCTGCGAGTGGCGTCCCTGAGAAAAATCAAGGAAAACGTTTAGTCCTTTAGTCCTACTACTGACCGTGGGGGTCAAGATAGCACGTGACAATTTCAGACACCACCACAGGTGTTTAATATTGAACAACAAAACAAAACAATACAGAACAAAAAACGGATTTTGGAAAATTGCACTTTTTGCCTTTTTCTTAACATAAATGGGTCAAATATGACCCTCAATGCCATAGATGTTACTATAGTCGATAATATTAAAATAAAAAATAAATGATAAAAATAAATAAAAAAATTATTTTGGAGATGTGTTCTAATACTTCTCAGCAATAGTAAGGTAGCATAACAACCTTTGATTTTTTTACCATTTATTTTTATGTAAAACGCAAAGTATGCTGTAAAAAGTAAGGGCCCGGGGAGCCACGGCCAAAAAGTTAGAACCAATATTTTCATGGGTACGGTAGCCTAAGAAACTAATAGGTAACAAACAAATTGGATGACAACCTGGGAATTTTAAGGGGGGGGGGAGGGGGGGTTGGCTGATTTAAGACACGGTCAAAACAGACCCATTAACATAAGAGATACTAACAGAACGCTAACACAACAAGAAGGTTAACTAAAGGAGATTAAAATACTGCCTTGTCACGGCGAGAAGGACATTTGTCACCTTTTTTAAGTGACTCATTTGATTTATCTTATAGCTCCAACATCACTCAAACTTTAATTCCCCCCCCCCCCCCCCCTTCCCCGCAGGGGAAATGTGGCCAGGCCTCTCTGAACCAGATGGGAATCCATGTCGTCTAAGGTTATTTCTGGGCTTGGCTAGTCCATCTTCCTGCCTGTTTTTCTCATTTTAATGCACCCTGTGGGAAGCTGAGGTACTTGTGAAGACATGTATGTCAGAGAACCCTGAATAAGGAGCTACTGCTGGAACTCTAATCAGTCATCTGATGAGAAGAGATTGTGGCAAATACAGCTAGTAGAGAAGAAAGTTAAGTAAAAACCTACTATTCCTACACTGTAGACATAATTATTGTACACCAGTCTAGGCAGGGATAGGCAATCTGGGAAGCTGACAATGGAGGTAGTTGGCTATAAGTGCAATTTTGTTTATTATTTTATTCCATAGCAGTTTCTTTCCTGCACTCTTGTGCATCCATCCACTTTAATATGGAACATTAAATAATATGCCTTACGTATTGATGAAATGGTGCACTTTGGATATGAGCCAAGCACTCTATCGTCCCCAAGAGAGATGGATAAGCACTCAGTGAAGTACAGTGAGTGAAGATGGACATATGAGAAGCATTTAGAAGAAAGAATGAAGAAACACTAAATAGGGCCAAATAATAATTAGAGATAAGGGCACATTAGTTAATCTGTTACCAGACTGAGATTTTAAATAACAAACCAATTCATCAGGCTGAGTTACCAAAAATTTATTCTCTGTGTGCTGCCTAATCTGAGAAGGGCTATAAGGCCGTTTCCAAACAATTTGAAGTCCATCATTTTACAGTAAGAAAGATTATTCACCAGCAGAAAATATTCAAGACAGTTGCCAGTCTTTCCAGGGGTGGATGTTCTAGTAAATTCACCTCAAGGTCAGACTCTGCAATGTTTAGACAAACTGCAAAAAACCCAAGAGCCGCATCTCATATTCTAGGCATGAGTTAGCATGCTGAATGTTAAAGTTCATGACTGTACAATTAGAAAAAGGCTAAACAAGTGTGCTTTTTTCGAAGGGGTGCCAAGAGAAAACTTCGTATTGCTAAACACAACAAGTCAGCACAAATTCAGTTTGCAAAGCTGCACCTGAGAAAACCCACAAGACTTTTATAATAATTTCCTTTGGACAGACGAGAACAACGTTGAGAAGTATGGCTATAGCACAACATTTACCAAACACAGCAAATAAGACAGAATCAGCAAGTCCATAGCCCAAAAATATAAACTAAAAGTCCAAACAAGGCACCAAAGGTAGACTTAGAAACAGGTGGGAGTTGTGAAAAAGACAGAACTTGCACTTGGTTATGGCAATTACCAATTACCAATTGGATTTAATTGTAGAGATACTGTGACATGTCTTTGGGGGGGGGAATAATAAGCTCTTTAATGTGTCTACATATGTTCTTTTTAATGTGTCACTTACACAGGACTTCATAGATTGAGTCATGAGGCTCTAAAAGATGTTTCTAACCACTGAATGATTTTTGCAAACAAAAGCACTTTTTTCTTATTGGCACCATAAATTGAATCAAAAGCTTTTTTCGAATCAAGCCCCAGTTAAGGGCCTCTGAACAAGAAACCTAACGAAGGCTCGTCTGAAGTTACCGCCACCTCATATTTCATCGATTTATAAAGTTAAAATTGACCTCCCATTTGGGCAGCGCTGGGGTCTCAGAGAAGAGCCGGGGGGCACTGGAGAGTTTCATCATTTTGACAGAAAATGACACCTCAGGCGTTCGTCAGGCCACCAGCCTCACTGCATCCTCCCTGGGTGAGCAATTATGTGTGAATAGCCAGCTTTGTGTCATTCCTTATGGCTCTAATACCCTTTCCTCTTCATTGAACATCTGAAGAGGAGAACCACAGCAGCCGTGGCCACCATCAACTGCCTGGGAACTCTATTTTAATTAGCCAAGTCTCCCAATTACAAAGCTGAAGGAAAGAAGACAGACACGGATGTGTCCACTAAAATTCCCCTTTCTATTCATTTTTTTCTCCTTATTGATTTACAGCATTGTGTAAAGTGTCTAAATTTGTCATGAAGGTGACTTTTCTAATTGAACAGAGGGGAGTATGACAGACTGCAAAGAAGATAATATCAATCAACTGTGGAAGATTGGGTCTTGTCTTTTCTGTTCTAATACATTGGCCTGGATGTTGTTAGCACCCTAAAATGATGTTCTGTATCATATAACATTCACAGAACAGATGGCAAAGAGAACTGATTTAAATTTATTTCTATTTAACAAAAAAAATGTAAAAAAGAAATGTCGAGGGGGTTTGCATACAGATTTTCATATCACACCCACGGGGAGTTGTGATGGGTGATTAATCAGAAACTGTGTCTTTCACACGCTTTCAGGCCTCATGTATGTATTACACTGGGATGATTTTATGATTCCTCCCATCTGCTATTGATGGCCATGATTTATTCAAGGTCTTCTGTGCTCACCACAAGTGTTTATGAAATTCTTGGATGCAATGTAATTGTGCACTTGAGAGCTGGAGAATGATTTCTGCTTTGTCCTTTTGAGTTTCAACTATGACCTGTAATAAGGCGTTCCACATGTGACTTGTTTGGTAGGCTGGGTCTTAATCATGACTGATAGGAATTGTGAGCTTGCTGGGAGCACAACCTACTTTGGTGCCAAGGTTATTATCGTTAACGAAAACTAACGAAATAACGAAGAAGTGAAAAAACATTTTCGTTAACGGAAATAAAAATAAAAACAAAAAAAGGAAAACTAACTAAAACTGTAATGAGTGTTCACAAAACTAACTAAAATTAACTGAATTTATAACAAAAATGTGTTTAGTTTTCATTGATGTGTGCGTGTTATACAATAGTCAAGGGTGAAAATGAAGTTTAGTTTCCAGATTTTTTTCTTGCTGTGTCTCATTATGCCAGCAGGTGGCAGTACGTTAGTCGAGTTGTCTGTGTTGCTGCTCCGTCCACGCGCAGAATCACGTCAGGAAAAGTCGGGAGAAAGCGCCAGAGTCCAATTTGGGATTACTTTGAATATGACTGTGTTTTAGATAAAGCAAGTGTCTTGTAGTGGAAAGAGACAAATTATGAGGGACATTTCTAAAGGGAAAAAAATCCCACAAACCTTAAAGTGCACTTGAAAAGCTCACACAAGAAGGCTAACCTAGCTTACCTTGAGAAGGTAAGGGAGCACACTCAACCCTCATCCCCAGAAAACAGACGCTAACCCCAGGCAAGGCAGCGTGATGCATCCCGAGACAACAGGACTGGGGTATCTACATAACTGTGTGAGTCAATTGCCTTCAAAAAGTTTATCATTTCACTTGAACCAAAATTATGAACACCCGGTGCTGCAAGAGTTAATAGTCTCATTGGGGCCAAGATATACATTTTATAGTTGCCTGGTATCAATGGTTGTTCATCTGCCTTTATTTATTTATTTAAAGAACCCATAGGTGGGAATGTGAGTTGTCTGTCTCTGCGTGTTAGCCCTGCGACAGACAGGCGACCTGTGCAGGGTGCAGGGTATGGTAACTGGAATAGCAACATTCCCAAGGATAAGCAGAAGAGAATGACTGATATGATGAAACTGGGATTTTGTTACACTTAATTATTGCAAACACAACTAAAACTATAACTGAAACTAATCAAAACTAAACCGAAACTAATAATTTTCAAAAAAAAATAAAAACTAAACTAAACTAGCAAACAATTGGTATAAACTACTTAAAACTGATATAAAATTGAAAATCTGAAGTCAAAACTAAATAAAAATAAAAACTAATGAAAATTGCAAAACTATTAAAACCCTGTTTGGTGCATTTACTTGTGAAAGCAAAAGTAGTTTTGTCCTTGAGGGAATTTATGGAGGTACGTTCACACAGAAAGTGACAAAAGTGCCCCGTTTTTAGAGGAAAAAGAGTTAAATCCCTGTTTATTTTCTTTCAGCTACTCTTTCCACTTTCTTTCTGTCTGAAATGAAGTTGCTGATAAGTAGAAGCACAAATATGAACCAAAAGATAAATTTAAGTAACAATGCTTAAGCCATACAGTTGTTTGCAAATGTTACTCTGAGTAATGTGTTCACTTTGACTGCTTGCACAAACATGCACTTCTAGCTGATGAAGTGACTGCTGTGGGTACAGTTTTTATCTGCTGCAATCCTATTTCATGGTGTTGGGTCTTACCTGTTTGGCATTACGGTTTACTGATGTTACTAATCTTCAGGACAGCCATCAGTGAACCTACAGAATGCCAAGCTGTTAGTTCGCACTATGACAGTAATACTACTCAGAATTCATAGAAAACTGCCAGGGAAATAATAAATCAGTTTGAACAGAGATTTTAAAGTTATGTAAAACAGAATGCTAGAATAGTAACTTCAAGTCTGAATTGTATCAGATACATACACCTTTAAAGGCTGTTTCCAAATGCTAATGCAGAAACATGTCAGAATTTAGATAAACACAGTTCCTGTACTTTCAGCACAAGCAATATTTTTCTTAAGAAAACAGTATTTGGAACAAACTAGTGAAATGAGCCGCGGTCAGAGCGCGTCAGAGGTATAATTCCTCAGTGATAGCAGACATTTTGTCAGTTTGCCATTCAAACAGTGCACTGATGACTGTTTTAAAAGTGCCACTTATGACCCTCCACATCGACCACTTGGGCAAATGACTATTTTGTGTTCCATGCATTTACCAGATGAAAAAGGGTAGCTATTCACTGAAGTGATGACGTATCAACCCTCCAGTAAAAGTGTTTCCGGCTCCAAGTCTCCATTGGGTTGGTTGAAACCCTTGTCTTTTCAATGTGCAGCTTGTACTTTTTTAAAATAAAACTACTTAAAGCATTTGAACTGCAATACCAACAGAGCTTTTAATTGGCACTTTTCAGATCTTTAAAATCTGTGGTGTAAAAAAAGCCCTCTCATGGTGTACTGGACATCAATATCCTAATGCTTTAGAAATACAATGAATCACTGCAGAGCTAATGACATTAGCAGTTATAGCTTAGTTAGCTAGCTTAGCTCATAATTTGTTTATATGTAGTGGGTGGTGTTCCCTCGGAAAGTCTGTTGTCTGCAATCTTTAGTTGTCATACAACGGTGCTTGTCTTTTTTTTTTTTTGAATGAATGAATTGAAATTTATTTCAGTCAACAACAACAGATTATAATTTTGCATAAAAGTACTCAAACAGAAACCGAAAAAGGAATAGGCTGAAGCCTTATGGCTTATACTTATCCTATCCCTTACCTCCATAGAAATAATCAAATCCTTAACCAAGAAAATAAATAGTATTGATACATAAGTTGTATAACAGTTTGAAAAGAAATCAATGATAAATCAAGAAATTTAATCAACACAAAAAAATTTTTAACAAACCAAATTTCTATAACCTTGTATAATACTAATTTTTAAAATCTTCCTGAAGAATGACAAAGAAAGTTCATCATTAAGTCCATTCCATAATTTCACTCCCAAAACTGACACACATCTATACTTAACATTGGTTCTCACTTTAGGCATTTCAAACTTATAAGACCCCTTTAAATCATATTTTCCATCTCTTAGTTGAAACATACTTAAAATACAAATTGGAACATTCTTTTTCATCACACGATATATCATTTCTAAAGTTTTAGAATATATAATGTCCATGAATTTTAACATAGATGATCCTACAAAAAACTGGTTGGTGGACTCCCTATATCCAACTTTATTTATTATTCTAATAGCTCTTTTTTGCAATTTAAATATTGAATCCAAATATGTTTTGTATGTGTTCCCCCAAATTTCTGCACAGTAGGTCATATAAGGCAAACAAAGGGAAGTATACAATAAATAAAGGCAGTTCTTATTCAAAAAATCTCTTGTTTTATAAAGAATAGAAATAGACTTGGATAATTTTCGTTTCACATGTTCTATGTGGGGCTTCCAACAAAGTTTATCATCAATAATTACTCCTAAAAATTTTGTCTCATATACTCTTTCAATTTCAACATTATTTAAATTCAATTTTACTTTAATATTACTTTTACTACCTCCAAATAACATAAATTTTGTTTTACTTTCATTCAATGATAGTTTATTAATTACAAACCATCTATTTAACTTCATGAGTTCTGTTTCCACTGTTTTCAGTAATTTCTTTATGTCTTTTCCAGAGCAAAATAAGTTTGTATCATCAGCAAACATCACATATTTTAAAGTATCACTGGCTGTACAAATATCATTTATATAAAGTGAAAATAACTTAGGTCCCAAAACAGATCCTTGCGGAACTCCACAAGTTACTTTTCTAAGTTTAGATTTCATGTTATTAATACTCACATATTGGAACCTATTATTCAAGTAACTATTTAACCAAAATTGTACAATACCTCTTAAACCATACCTTTCACACTTCCGTAAAAGTAAAGAATGATCTATCGTATCAAAGGCTTTACGTAAATCAATGAACACACCTATTCCAAACTGTTTTTCATCCACAGCCGTTGCAATATTTTCAATAAATTCCATCACAGCTAGAGATGTTGAGCGATTTCTTCTGAACCCATACTGATGATCATTCAATAAATCATATTTATCAATAAAAGAATCTAGTTTGTTTGCAAATAGTTTTTCAAGAATCTTTGAAAACTGAGGCAGTAAAGATACCGGTCTATAGTTTGACACAATCTGTTTATCACCAGTTTTATATAGTGGGATCACTTTGGCAATTTTCATTTTATCTGGAAAAATTCCAGTTTGAAATGATTTGTTACAAATATATGTTAACGGCTGAAGGACACTATGAAGAACTTCTTTAATTAGCGACATGTCAAGGTCGTCACAATCCATGGATTTTTTACTCTTGAATTTACTCACCACTTCTACAATGTCACTCTCACAGACTCCACCAAGAAACATTGAGTTACATTTACAAGAAGTAGAATCTACTTCATCATTTCCTCCTGGTACAGAAATCTCTTTTGCCAAGTTGGGACCTACATTAACAAAGTAATCATTAAATTCATTAAGTATGCTCTCAGTATTCTCAATCACTACATTACCTCTTGTTACAATACGTGTTGGAGAACATGTATTATGTTGATTTTTTATTATCCTATTTAATACACTCCAAGTAGCCTTAATATTACTTTTATGTTTTTGAAGCAGCTGTTCATAATATATTTTCTTTTCGTATCGCATAATAGATGTTAATTTATTTCGATATTTCTTATATTTGTCTTCATTTTCCTTTGTTCTATGTGTCAAAAAAATCCTGTATAACCTATTTTTCTTTTTACAGGCTCTTTCCAGACCTTGTGTAAACCATGTTTTTTTATTTTTATAATTTTTAGAAAACTTTTTAATTGGACAATGGCTGTCACAGATTGACAAAAATATATCCAAAAACGCATTGTATGCATCATTAGTGTCTTCCACATAAACTTTTTGCCAGTCATAATTTTCTAAGTCTGTTTTAAAAGCCGCAATTTGTTCTGGTGTTTTTATTCTACCACTGTAATCCATTTGCTTTTCCTCTTGAAAATGAAGTTGATTGTTCATTTCAAACACTGAAAAGACAGGCAAGTGATCACTTACATCTGTGACTAACAGTCCACTATGTATCTTGCTGTTTATCTTATTGACAAAAATATTGTCGATCAAAGTGGCACTATCCATCGTTATTCTGCTCAGCTTTAGAATCAACGGATGGAATCCAAAACTAAACATTGTATCAATAAATTCTGAAGTCTTATTATGGTCGTTTGCCTTCAATAGATCGATGTTAAAATCACCACAAAAAAAAGTCACCTTCTCCTTGTGTTTTTCCAATATTACAGAAATTTCTTTAGTAAATTGATCTATACAGGATGCAGGTGTACGATAAATGCAGCTAACTAATATGTTTTTCGAGCTTTCAACCTGAATTTCAATGGTTAAACATTCCATCAAGTTATTAATCACAGCAGTCATATTGTTAACAACTTTACATTTAAGATGTGAAAAAACAAACATAGCAACACCTCCTCCTCTTCTATTCTTCTTATTTTGCCAAAACATTTCATAGCCCTCTAGTCCATCTTGCAATTCTTTGTCGTCATTCAACCATGTTTCTGAAATTGCTACCACTGCAAACTTATTTTGGAATTGATCAAGATACGCTTTGATTTTAGAAAAATTACTGTAAAGACTCCGACTGTTAAAGTGGATTAATGAAAAACCTTTTATCTTGGGATCCAACTCTTCCCCATTATAATATTCACATGTCATATCAACATTCTGATAGAGGTGGATATCTGGATCAATACTATTGTCCAACTCGTAAAATTTATAATCATGAGATCCAAAATATTCCATTTTTTGCCTTTTTTTGTTCACACATTCACATGCATAGTTATTTTTCTCACACTTATCAGATATTGTTCATATCACAGTCAGCAACACAATTCTTTTCTACATTGAACTCTATTTCTTTTGTTTAAATCTCTCAAGATCTGTAATGTCTCTGACAACAATTACTTTAGCTTGTTCTGGTGTCCCATTAAGTCTTATGAATACCTTACAGTTCCTGGTCCAGGTATCTTGGATGTGCCTTTCCTTCTTCAATAGTCTTGCCTGTCGTGCAATTTCAGCATTTCTCTTGGTGAGATGCTCATTCACATATACGCCGGTTCCCTTTAACTTCTTTCCCATCTTTGTCAAAGGAGCTTGCAAAGAAAAGCATCTGGACTTCTCTAAGTTGCTTGAAGACGTTTCACCTCTCAGAGAAGCTTCTTCAGTTCTGAAGAACCTTCACAGACATGGTGCTTGTCTTTGTCAGTCAGGCCCTTGTAACTGCTGTTCTTCAGTGACTATTAACTGAATATTTACTTTAAACATTTTTACGCTTGCACCTAAAATTCCCAGATATCACCTGTGCAACACTGCCCAGATAGTAAAATAGTAACTGAACCTACAGTATGTTAAATCCACATTTCAATGTCAGTTTGGATCAAAATTTAAATAACACTAAAACTCTGGGGATGACCCATTAGTTTTAAAACTACTGTTAAACTGGTATTTAACCAATATTGATGCAGAGCAAATTACTATCATTACTTAAAAATACTTTAATGTGACTCCATAGTGTCATGGTTTACATATTCACCTGACAGACAAAAGATCTCCAGTTGAAGAGAGTAGATACAAAACCCTGTGTACTCAAACATGCACATCCAGCCACTGTGGTGACCCCTTGCAAAGAAAGGATTGACTGGAAGAAGATTTCGATAAAAAATATGTTTTATCTCCAAACCACAATGATTGTTGAAATCAATAAATATATATTATTAAACAATAGAATCTAAAAAGTAAATGGGAACTTTACATCAATTAAAAAGAGGTTTATTTAATTCATTAAAAGATGGCTATTTAGTTTAATGCTATTCATATATAATTCACTCCTGCATTGTACGATGTCCTGCCTTTAATTAGCTCTCTGGGTACCAATTCACATGGCCATGTGCTGAGTCAGACCATCTGAGAAAGGAAACACAAAAGCAACACATGTATAAAAAAATTAATCAGATGGTGAATTATAAATCAGTAGGGAAATGAAATGTACCAGTAAGTAATACTAGCCTTAATTCTTAAAAATGTGCTATAAATGATTTCTTAGTGTTTTCATCTACTCAACTGAAGCCCAAATGGATGCTCATTAATTCCAATGTAACCAAGAAAATTATGTGCTGTCTTACTCTGGGCTACTTTTCCATATTTGTTTACTTTCAAACTTACTGCAGTGCTGAGATCTTTAAATTTCATGTAGTTAGGTAGCTATTAATTGAAACTCTGTTCAACCTTGTGAAAATTGCTGTTTCATTTATGCCTGGACCCAATGTTTGATTATGACTCCTTGAGAAAAAATCTTTTTGCTTAATTTGTACAAATCTGGACTGTGTTTTTATGTTTTTGGAAACTACAGGAGGCTTTTCAAATGGTTAATTACGTTAGACTTAGAAAGCAGATTTTAGATGGGGACAGTCACATCATGTCCTTGTCTGAGTTTATCTCAAAAAGAATAGCTTTTATTTGCAGGATTTGTACTTAATTTGATGTCAAAGTTAGATAAACTATCACAGGAATATTTAGCAGGATGAGCTGAGGGTAGGAGTCCTTCCTTAATGTTCCTGAATGCAACTTTCGATTTGGATAGGCGGAAACAATTAGGCTGTGATTTTCTAAGCGCAACTCTAGGATGTTAGAAGAAAAAGAATACTGGGGGAATGGACTCTAAAAGCACACTAGGCTGGTTGAATGTTACCAAAACTGAATATACCCCTCTTGATGTACATTTGTAGAGGCGAGGATGGAAATGCTGCCCATTTTCTCCCTGTAGTTAAGTGCACTTTCATCTGTTGCTACACAAAGCGAATCTCAATCTATTTTCAGGCCTCTCTGAAGCCGAGCACTCAATTGATTGGACAGAGAGAAAAGGCTGATTGACTAGCCAGAGCGATGTTTACTTTGCGCTGTCTTTATGTTGTCTTTCAGAATGGCTCATGGCGAGAGCTCAACGTCATTCGCTGAAAGAGTAAGTACAGGGGAATTTTGGGTCTCAAGCAGCTGGAGCCCACATAATGGCAGATGGTCCACTCTCTGACTGAAAATACTCATTTCAATGCTGGTGCATGCATGGTCTAGCTGTGCTCCTCATTTCACTTCACTACAATTTATTTAAAACCATGAATGACCGATTTTTCCAAGACCATCTGCAAAATTGAAATATTGACATCTTGGTCAATTTCTATCTTGACGTTGTCATTTTTCATTTATTTGGTTTAGTTAGGGGTATTAACCTATTACACTTTAGCCTTCCAATAGATGTTACTGGCATTTTCCCCCATGCAAATCTTAGTAAATCAATGTGTAACTGCAAAAGATGTTAAATGCTATCTCAGTGGAATGCAGCAAAAACTGGGAACACAATTGATATCACTGATAGAAAAGTGCCGTATATGAATGCACATGCAGACAGAAAAGTAAACCATCAAACCCACTGGAAATAAAATAACTAAATAAGTAACATATGCACTCATTCAGCACAAGCAAGAACTTTTTCAGCATAGGCACCTGTGTAAGTCATAAACTGATAATGGAAAAATCCAACAGCTGCTGTTGTTTGCAATAGATAAAAACTGAAGTTTAGTCTTTTCACCAGTGTTTTCTGTCTACAGCAGAATTTATCTTTATTTCATTTTTCATTTGTGGCAATCTCTGGAGCAAGGTTTTAATCTCCAATGTGAAGCTTAGAATATCTCCATTTTTAATTTTTTTACAGCTGTAAAAGTAAGACTGCATTCTTTTCTGACACAAACGCAGATAGTTTACGTATTTTATAGTAAGCTACTTAAAAAAAAAGCCAAGTGCACAGGTTCTGGCTTATACTGGTGTCATGGAAAAGCTTTACGTTCTTTTTGGAAACAAGTTATCATTTAATTTTTTTTTTTTTTTTTTTTTTGCCGCCTGTCCCATTTGGTTCTTTAGCCATCAGAATTGTTGTCTGAAGACCAACAAGGATACCCAATGGATTTACTTTGCCAAATGGATCATCGTGGCATTGCCGTATTGGTCCATTTGGTCGATCTTTGTTTTTATTATTTATTATATTTTATTTTCAGATGTTACAGACGGGACAGACATGAGTGAGAGATAGGAAAGGGAGAAAGAAAGAGGAAGGAAAGTAAAAACAGAAGGGGAGAGGGACAGTGAGAAAGGGGGGGAGAAAAAAAATAAAAATCTCCTGGATCACCTGTTGAGAGAAGAATAGAAAACAAGCAAAAAAAGACAAAAAAACAAACAAAAACAAAGCAACATACTAAACACAACACCATCGCATTAATCTAGCTAAGTGTAAACAGCAGTAAATACTAAATATTCAATGTTGTTGTGCAGCACGCAGGACAGATGTGCTTCGAAGTAGCAGCCAAGAAAGGTGTAATTTGGGTCTACGAGCAGTGAACACCCGTGTGCATACCTGTGTGGATCAGCGCGCTTGTATTCCAAAGGTTTCTCCATGTAACGATCTGCTAGGGAGTGTGGGGGGGCCACAGCCCCGTCCTCCATGGTGTGAAGCAGGTATGGAGGAGATCAAAACTCCAGACATCCAGAGGCCCCCAGAACACAAGAAACCATGGAAGACCAACAGAGGGGCAGCCGCGCCACTGTTCCAGTAAGAGCTGAGGAGAGTCCCAGATGAGGGTTCACTCAGCAGCCGCGGAGCAGAAGCCAGGGGGAGTTGCAGTGACGCGCCCGTGAGCTCCGCCGGCCGCCAGCTGTGCCTGAGTGACCGAGCCCCAGGCCGAGAGGCCCCAGGCTCCAGGCCCCGATAAGCGGCCGCCAAGGAGTGAGCCGGTGTGTACCTGGACGCCCACCCCCAGACACAAGGAACCACCAACGCACCGACACCTGAGGGAGTCCGCCACCGGCAGGGGAAGTGGTGGTAGGTGGAGATAGGCCTCCAAACCTTGGAGGGCCTGAGGTGTCCCCAGAGAGGTGGCGTCTGATACCCAACCTGACATATAGACACAGACATACAGGCACACACAGATACAAACATCCATTCCCCCCCTCATGCTCTCATATGCACTCACTCCACACTCAACCAACGTGGAGACAGACATAAAGAGACGCTGTACACACGATCACACTCCCCAAGCGTACTCTACAAACCGGGTCTAGGTACCCTTGCCCCTGGAGGGGGGAACTGCACCCAGACCCAGGTGGTGTTACCCTTTTCCCTGCGGTGGGGAGAGGCAGACCACCCCGACTCCGTAGCAGCAGGGAGGCCCCACACTCCAGACCGCAGTCGACGGCCAACTCCACCTAGCCCTCCCGCTCCAGCAGGCCGCAGAGAATGGGGGTGGGAGAAGACTCCAAACCTCCCTCCACCCGCTCATTGTAGTGTTGATGCATGTGTGTTCTAAGGTGCAATTAAAACCCAGGAGGGCATGGAGCTACCTGCCAAGGAGCAGCAGGTAAGCGCATAGTCCCTCCTGATAGCCCTCAATGTCTAAGTGTATTTAAAATTGAGAGGTGGGCAACGACGCCAGGGGTGAGGTGTACACCCTGATGGTAATTTGGACTCCGTGATTGTGCCCACCCCCAAGATCCTATATGTATGTGTAATGAGGGTGTGAATAATGTGAATGTCTAAGTTGTGGGATAAAATTGAGGCAGAGGCAGCCAGAAGGGGACAGGGGGGGGGGGGGGGTAGCCTCCTCTGCACCCTGGTGACATACCCCTACTCCAAGGCCCTGCATGTGTGGGTGGTTGTGGTGGAGCGGTAAGAGGGAGGCAGCTGGAGATGGGGAGGGAAGGAAGGGAGGGGCAGGTAACCCCTCCCTGGGGCCAGCTCCCCCGCTGACCCCAGTAGGCACTCCCACACTCCGCGACCCGCCAGGGAAAGGGGGCCCAGGCCCATCCAGACCGGGGCCCAGTGCAGCAGCGCCTCCCGGCCCCACAGAGCCCGGGACAGTCCACCCAACCCCACCACAGAGAAAACTGCACCCACCCCACCATCCACTCATCTTCCAGACTACATAAGACAGTAAACGCCCAGGCTGAGATCTTCCTCCACCTCTCCTGTATCTCCCCCTCCTGCAGAGAGAGTTCCTGAAGAGAGGAAAGCTCCTGCAAGATGAACATCTCCCCCACCAGTTGAAGAGCCCCCCAGGTGGTTCGACGCACCGGCGGCACCCTGCTCCAGGGCCGGGCCCCCATGCACCCACCCGCCCACAACCCCGGCAACACACCAACCAGGATCCAAGCCCCCGAGGCCCAGCCCGGGCCCCAGCCCAGAGACGGAGCGCCCCCAGAACCTCACGCCCATCCCGGACCCACCCAGGGCCAGCCAGGCTACCAGGTCAGTAACCCACGTCCGTCAGCACAGACCCTCCCCTAGCCCCGCTGCACGCAGCCGCGAGGAAACAGTCACCTGAGAGCCAACAGAGCCCCCAACCGGACATGACCGCTACCCCGGGTTGAGCCCCCCAAGGAAGATGCCTCCGGGGAACCCCCCGACGCCCTAAGCCTGTCCCCACCCCCACACCAATCACAACAGTGAAGGTGGGACCAAATTATGACCCCCCCACCCCCACTAGGTGATGGAGCTGATAAAAGGAGTCCAGAGCAATTGATCTGATGTGGTGGCAGAGGCTGTATCAAGACTAATGTAATCTAATAGATAATTTCTATATTGGTTAGAATTAAGATTATTTTTATTTTTCCAGTTCATGAGGACTGTTTTCTTGGCTATGCATAGGGCAGTGAAAATCATATGGGCTATATTCTTTTCTGAAGTAACATTATCTAAGCTGCCCAGTAAACACACTAAGGGGGAGGTTGGAATGTTACATTTCAGACACTTTGATAAGTCTTCACATATCTCGCGCCAAAACTTTTGCACTGGTGGACAGAACCAAAGAGCGTGGATGTAATTGTCTGGTGTATTGCCTTGACAGTGTGAGCAGTTGTTGGAAGATGTAAAGCCCATCTTGAACATCCGATGACCTGTATAGTGCACTCTATGTAGTATTTTGTATTGTATTAATTGCAGACTGGGATTTTTAATTAATTTAAAGGTTTTTAAGCAAATCTGAGACCAGAAGTTTTGGTCTAAGCTGACTGATAAATCTGCTTCCCATTTTGCAATAGGAAGGGATATTGATTCATCTAATTTAGAAAGTGTTCTGTATATTTTAGATAATAATTTGGGGGATTTAAGAGTAAGAAAATGTGCCGCACTTAGTGGTGTTTGTAATTCAACTTGACTGAGGTTAAATGTCTTTTTTACTATGGATTTAATTTGTTGATATTCTAAAAATCTTGTCTTGTTGATCCCATATTGTGCAACTAGTCTGTCAAATGGAATAAATTCTGTTCCCTCTAATATATGTTCTAAGTATTTAATTCCTTTACAACTCCATTCTGGGAAATTAATCATATTATTGTTTTGTAATATGTCAGGGTTATTCCAGATAGGTGTACGTTTGCATGGGATTAATGAAGACTCCGTTATTTTTAGAAACTCCCACCATGCTGTCAGAGAAAAGCTGATGTTGATACTTTTAAAGCATTCATGTCTTTTGATGTTTGAGCTAATAAATGGTAGGTCTGAAATCTCTAGATCCTTGCATAGTGCCTGTTCAACATCTAGCCAGGGCTCAACTAAGAAGGTATGTTTTAACCATTCTGAGATGAACTGAAGCCTGTTGGCTAAGAAGTATTGGTGAAAATTAGGCAGGTCTAATCCTCCTCTATCCTTGGTTCTTTGTAGCGTTTTTAAGCTGATATGCGGGGGTTTATCTTTCCAAAGGAATTTGGAAATATATGAATCCAGAGATCTGAACCAATCTTGTGATGGTTTGTTAGGGATCATCAAAAATAAGTAATTTATTTTTGGCAAGATCATCATTTTTATAGTGGCGACCCTTCCCATGAGTGATATGGGTAAAGATTTCCATCTAGTCAGATCGCCTTCTACTTTCTTTAGAAGTGGGATGTGGTTTAATTTAGTTAAGTCTGAAAGCTTAGGAGAGACATTAATACCTAAATATTTAATATTTCCGGATTGCAGTGGGGCAGAGGAAGAGTTATGGAAGGAGCAGTTAATGGGGAGAACTGTAGATTTTGGCCAGTTAATTGAATAATCTGAAACTCTTGAAAACCAGTTTATTAAAGTAATTACCTCAGAGAGGTTGGTTTGTGTGTTTTGCAGAAAAAGCAACACATCATCCGCATAGAGACTGATTTTATGTTCTATGTTCTTACATTTTATGCCCTTAATTGTTGTAGCCTGTCTAAATGCTGCTGCTAGAGGTTCGATAAAAATTGCAAAAAGTGAAGGAGAGAGTGGGCATCCCTGTCTGGTGCCCCTCAGGAGATAGAAGCTGGAGGATGTCTGGTCATTTGTTCTGATACGAGCTGTTGGGGAATTGTATAATATTCTTATCCAGTTTATGAAAGAGTTTCCAAAACCAAATTTGTGTAAAGTTGCGAATAAAAATTTCCAGTTAACTCTGTCAAATGCTTTTTCTGCATCTAGAGATAATATTATGGTTTCGATGTTTTTATCGTATGAGTAGTCTATTAAATTAAGTAATCTACGAGTGTTTGTTGAGGAGTGCCGACCTTTTATGAAACCAGTTTGGTCAGGATGAATTAAGAGGGGGGTCATTTTCTCTAATCTCTTTGAGAGAGCTTTGCAGATTATTTTAAGGTCTACATTTAAAAGAGAAATTGGACGATAGCTTGAGGGAAATAAAGGGTCTTTGCCTGGTTTTAGCAGGAGACTAATGTTGGCAGAATTCATATTTGGTGGTAGTCTGCCATTTTCCTCGATTTCCTGCAACATGCCGTGGAATACTGGTGCCAAAATTATCCAGAATTCTTTGTAGAATTCTGCAGGGAAGCCGTCTGGACCTGGAGCCTTATTATTGGGCATACTTATCAGGGCTTCCTGGAGTTCACTTGGCGTCAGTGGCGAATCCAGTTCCATTGCTTGACTATCTAGTAATTTTGGAAGAGTTACGTTGTCAAGAAACAGATCAATTTCATTTTTAGATGGGTTTATTTGTGGTGAGTATAAAGTTTCATAGAAATCCCTAAAAATGTTGTTTATTCTTCCAGGATCATATATTATGTTCCCCGATAAATCTTTAGCAGCACATATAGTTGTTTTTTCTTTATTTATTTTTAGCTGGTTAGCTAGAAATCGACCTGATTTGTTACTGTGTTCAAAATTCTGCAAGCGAAGTCTTTGTATAAGGAATTGTGTTTTTTTATTAATAATTTCATTTAATTCTAGTTTTGTTTTGCATATTTTGTTCAATGTTTCCTGATCTTGGTCGCACGCGTAGGCTTCTTCTAGTGATTTGATGTTTTTTTCTAATTCCTGAATATTTTTGTTTTCTTCTTTCTTTTTGTGTGATGAGAAAGAAATTATTTTACCTCTCATCACAGCTTTCCCTGCTTCCCATAGAACAGAAGCAGATATTCCGGGAGTGTCATTAAAGTCTAAATATGAAGTCCATTCCTTTTTAAAATATTTAATAAAGTCTTCATCTTTAAGCAGTGATGTATTAAATCTCCAGTTTTTTCTTGGCGTAGTGTTATTCTTGTGCATTAGTGTTAAAGATACAGGAACATGATCGCTGACAGCTATAGGATGAATCTCAGTGTCTGAAATGTCACACAGCAGTGAGCTGCTGACCAAAAAATAATCCAGACGAGAGTAAGAGTGATGAACATGCGAGAAAAAAGTATATTCCTTACTGGTGGGGTGAAGAGAGCGCCATGCATCGCAAAGACCAAAGTCGTTCATATACTGTTTGATTATATTTGTGGACTGCCAATTGCGCTGAATTCCTGTTGTGTTGAGCCTATCCATGTCTTCATTTAGTCCAAGGTTGAGGTCACCGCCAAGAATGAGTGTGCAATCAAGGTGTTCAGAGAGTGCACTAAAAAATCCGTGGAAGAATGAGGGTTCATCAACATTTGGACCGTATAGACTTACAATACATAGTTTTTTGTTCAATATTGATAGTTTAATAATTAGAAATCTACCCTCTGGATCTATAACTGTATCGAGTACTGTAAAATTAACATTTTTATGTATTAAAATTGCTACTCCCCGTTGTCTAGAATTATAACCGGCTGCAAACACGTTAGGAAACTCAGGTGTTTTAAGTTCATTTAAACCTGTGACAGGTCTGTGAGTTTCTTGTAATAAAACAACATCTGCCTTTTTTAAGCTGGTTAAATATCTTTAACCTCTTTCCTCTGGAGCCAGCTCCATTTACATTCCATGTGACAAACCTCAGCATGCCCATAATTGTGTGTGTATGTCTAATGAAGTATGCTGGGTGTTTCGTTTAGACAGGTGGAGAGAATATGGAAACATCCCTTGTTTGTAAATAGAAAGAGAAAAAGAAGTGTGGTGAGAGGCTCCATAAGTCTGACTATGTGTGTGAATATTCACTAATATGAACAAGCGTGGCTTGCTTATGTGTCCTGCAAGTCTGTGCGTGCTGTGAGGCTGTTGTGAATGTGCTGCCGTTGAGCTGATGTGTTTGCGTGATCGTGGTGTGAAAATATGGAGAAATAGAGGGTGTTGTTTGTAGGTGAGTGGGGAAGTAGGTGATCACAGCAGTGAAAGACAAGAGAAAGAAAGAAACTACATGAACTGTGAGCAACAACAACAAAAAGGAAACGAAACAGAAACATTCCAATTAAAGTAATGACGGAGGGTGACGGTGTTATATCTGCTATGACATCATATTGATATTATTAGGTTAAACCCATGTTAAAAGAGAAAGTGTGAATGAATAAGAAAAGAGTGTAGCGGGTTCTTATCTGGAGTGCAGTCAATATAACCACGGTGTGGTGCCGGGGTCGCGGTAGAGCTGTCCGTCCACGTAGAGCCGGTCCACGGCGATGACAGCACGGGAGCCTTTCTGGATGAAGCTACGTCGAACTGGGAACAGGACCTTGCGTCGTTCCAGGATCTCTTTGGGGAACTGGTCGTTCACGCTGAAGTCCGTTCCTTTCAGCTCTCTGCCGCGACTCTTCACCTGTTCCTTCTGTTTGAATTGACCCAATTTGGCCACAATAGGCCGTGGTCTCCCGGTCCGCGACCGCACGCCCCCCAAGCGATGTACTCTATCGAAGTTGATGTTCTTTACGGTGTCCTCCGGCAGCTTCAGGTAGATTTTAATGAAGCTTTTCACCATTGCCTCTGCGTCCTCTCCGGCAGTTTCTGGAATACCAGAAAACACAAGATTATCTCTCATGCTACGGGCTTGTAGATCGATAACGGACTCTTTTATTTTTTTATTTTCAATGTTTAGCTGGGTCACGTTATCGGTGAGAGATTTGACCGACTCCCGTAGCGTGGCATTTTCAGCGGCAAGCGTTTCCACCTGCTGCTGGCTGAATTCCAGGGATTCTCTCAGAGATTTAAATTCCTGGTGTAAAATCTCCACCAGGGACAGCCTCGCATCGAAACTGGACAATCGCTTGTCGATTGACTCCAGGATGTCTGCAATGTCTTTGCCGGCAGGCGATGTTGTACCGGGGGAGTCTGCCGGGCGACATCTCTTCGATGACGGCGTCTCAATTTTGGCCGGGGAAGATGCACTCTGGGCCTTATTCATTACTAAATCTTGAAAACAGCGGTCGATGTAATCTTGGAGAGCGTCTAAACTCTCCCCGTTGTCCTCCAGGGTGTTAGAGATGATAAAACAGATGTTGTTAGTTATATGACAATTGATTAGTATATTTGGTAATACTGAAGCTTGAAAAACCTTTGTTAAACTCTATGCTACCATTTGCTTTTTCTCCGCCAAAATCTCCGGCGTCTGACGTCACCTACAACATGGGTCGCTTACCTTGTCCGTCACTTCCGTCACTTACCCTTACCTTCTAGTTACAAGTTATCATTTAAGACATTTTGGGGTTTTGATAAGGTTGTTTTTTGGTCCTATATACACGCATATATAAAATAGTAGTGTTGTCAGCGTTAATCGCGTTAAAATGGCGTTAACGCCATAACTGCATTAATGCGGCAAATCTCCATTAGCGAGCTAATGCGGACCGCCTGGTGCGTGGGGCTGCATGGCACTAATGCGTTAATAAGCTAACCGCGCTAATAAGCTAATCGTGCTAACGCGTTAACGAGCTAACGGCGCTAATGCATTAACGTGCTAACTGCGATAATGCCTTGACGCTTTGCAGCCCCACGCACGGGGCGATCCGCGTTAACGAGCTAATGGAGATTTGCTGTGTTAATGCGGATATGGCGTTAAGGTCATTGTAACAAGATTAATACTGACAGCACTAATGTATATATATATATATATATATATATATATATATATATATATATGTATAACACAAAATATACTCTGTTTCTTCAGGCAGGACCATAGCTAAAAATATATCGACCTCAAAACAGAGTCTACAAATTACCTAAATCCACAGTTAATCCACAAGAGAACATAGTAAGATTTAAATATTTGATATGCTTTGTATGTTCTATTGTATTGGGAGGGGTTGTTTGTTTGCTTTCTTAATTTTT
Organism: Aulonocara sp. 'chitande type north' Nkhata Bay; assembly: GCF_057382095.1. Lineage (NCBI taxonomy): Eukaryota > Metazoa > Chordata > Actinopteri > Cichliformes > Cichlidae > Aulonocara > Aulonocara sp. 'chitande type north' Nkhata Bay. The sequence continues at coordinate 11,868,448 of NC_141360.1, forward strand.
TTTTTATCATTTTACACAATGACCCAACTTTTTGGAATTAATGTTAAAGGTGCATATAAAACACAGAACATATTAGACATGAGTGACAACATACATGACACTCAGTAAGTCAGAATAAGCATCAGTGCTGGATTAGGTTGGACAGTTTAAATACAAACATCCTATATGAGATGACCAATTTAATGTTTGTAAGGGTACAAGCTGCCTGAGGTATCAGTATCCACTGCTCATTAACAGTGGGAATAATACAAATGAATGGCTATAGAGAGTATGTGAAAACAGTTGCTTTGCTCTAAATATCAAAGCTCTGACACAAGACCAAATCCTCAGGCTGTAGTAGGCTGTATAATTCTGTTGATGGATGTGGAGGGAAAGCATGAATTTCTCATTCACAGGCAGTGATAAATAACTTTAAAGTGAAAATATATATATATGAAAAAAGAAAAAGCTCGACTCATCACATCTCCAGCCTCCTCCTTGGCAATCTCACCCTATCCCCTTGATAATAGTTTGTAAAGCATAAAGAATGATAGACCTACTATGCTTGCAGGCTTGGAACCAAAAACAAAGAAAAAAATAAGTCCAATAAGTAATAATCCAAAAGAAACACATCATCAGCATTCCTTCTTTGGCTGCACTTCATCTTTTGAACAATGCCTGCATTTAATACGGTATTCTAGTCTCCCAAGAATCATTAAAAATGATATATATATAGAGAGAGTTTACACATTTGTGCAGTTTTGACACTGTATTTAGGAAAATAATAGAACATACATTATAAAACAATTTCACCGCTCTTTGCCACCTGCGCTGGTCAGCTTCAACTGAAATGACAGGAAAGGTTTCCTTGTGATTATTTCTTATTATTCAATGGTAACACTGACCTCCCTGTGTGTGAATTGTTGCAGGATTTCCATTTCCAAAAGATGATGGACGTTTTATTGTATCCACATAAAATTGTTGCCCTTTCTTAAAAGCACCTGTGCGTGGTTTTTGTAGTCGGACAAAGATGACCCAGACGGTGCTCCAATCCATTTTCTTTTATACTACACTCAGTGTGCTGAAAATCTTTTATGAGGACAGTTTGAAGTGAACCTTTGGGGCAATGTGTGTAGTTGTTTTGAGGGACAGAGTATCGATTTCAAAGTCAAGTCAAGATTAAAAAAAAATGAAAGAAAAAATGAAAGAAAATAAATGATTCAAAATGGCTCAGTGAGAGAGCTTTCTGGAAAGTCCAACATGAATATCCTTTAGCTGTATTACTAAATAATGGTAAGAGCTATTGCACATCAGAATAAAACATAAACCCTGTTGTAGCTCTAAGCATAAAGAATGCTTTCTTCCCCAAATCTATTTTAACGATGTGTCTCCTGGCCTTTAGTGCTATTTTTCTATCTGGATTGTACTGGTGTGACTTGCTAGTTTTGCAGATGTTGGTTGTAGAGATATTTACCTTCTTTCGAATTTAATTCGACTGGATGGCGCTGATGATGGGGACAAAAAACTCAGCTGTCTTTCCAAAGAGTATTCAAAGTGCTATACTACATGCCACATTCACCCATTCACACAAGCACCGTCTTCTATGCTTTTAAGTGCTTACTAACTACCATTCCCACACATTCATAGAGCAACTTAGGGTTAATATTTTGGTCAAGGAAATTTGGCATGCAGATTAGGGGAGGCAAGGCTCGGACCACCAACCTCCTGATGACCTGCTCTACATCCTACAGCTACAGCCACCCAGTGATTAAACAACACTTGTAATGACATATTTCAGAGTACATCATGTCAGAAATTTTTTAACCTTCTAAAGACCCTGACCAGTGGCCCTCCCTAAAGCCCGGCTCACAATTCAATCCCAAACCCGCCATTCTCCTTGCAACTTTGCCATTAACTCATGGTTTGGACTGGGTCTAACCCTGAGCTCCTCTCTCCCGGAGTTCAGAATCAGAATCAGACATTAGAATAAATTCCAAATACCTAAAGAAAGAGCACTCATAATGCGTTATATATTTGAATCATTAATTCATAAAACCAATTTTAATATTACAGAATAATAGGTTTTAAAATTAGGTTTTTGTAGTAACTGGTTTGAATGAAGAGTATAATATTTCAATGCAACTTAATTCAATTGAGTTTTATTAATATAGGGCAGCGGTTATTGTAAGGTAGAGACCCTACAATAATACAGAGAAAACCCCAACAATCAGACAACCCCCCCAAACACTTGGCGACAGTGGGAACGAAAAACTCCCTTTTAAAATGAAGAAACCTCCAACAGAACTAGGCTTAGAGAGGGGCAGCCATCTGCTGTGACCGATTGGGGGTGATGGGGAAGAGAGCCTGAGATTAATAATGACTAATAATTAAATCAGAGTGTTGTGTAAGCAAATAGAGAGTGAAAAAAATGAGTAAATAAGAAAAACTCGCTCAGTGAAGTATTTGACTAAATACTCGTGAGATTAGTAGAGCACTGTAGCCCAGTTATAATGGTGCAGAGGTGATTGTGGATAGAGCATGATAGTTTTTTGCTTGTGATCAATTCATTGGTGTGTCAACCCCAGGTGAGATGGGTTACACTAATTACACCCACCGACAGAAACAGAAGCTGGAGTTGTTCAGTCACGATACATTAACTTGATTTCCTTTCGCGTGGTGCTTCCATCACAGAATAATGGTGGAGGTCTGTGTGCGATCCTCATTTGTATGAGTGCATGTTTCTGACGAATGAAGTCAGAATGGGGATTGAGCTTACGCTAACAGAAACACCAGCAAGCACTTTGCTCCTGGAGCAGCCCCACGAGGAAACTAATAGTCACAAACTGCTTTGTGCACGACCAGCAGAAAAAGAGAAAAATGTTTTGAACTGAGGCAAAAAAGGGGGGGAGGGGGGTTGAAAAGAAGCATGGCACAAATGCAGAAATGATGTACAGTCAGCAGAGTCACCTTGTATAAAAGTTTGGGGGGGGATGACCATTAACAATCAAAAGTGACAAATTGTGGTTAGTCTTTTTCGCAGCGCTCTGTTTTTTTAGGGGAGAAATGCAGCAAAAGCAGGGATGGGCGAGGGATTGACGGAGAGAAGCCACACCACATTTACCACACCTCTGGCACTGATGGAAACCTGTCGGCTACTCTGGAGACAGGAGCATGCGTTGCCTCAGGTTGCCATGGGAACTGGGGTAGATGGCGAGTTGAGCGGACACAGACGTCTTTGCTTTTGCCCAGGTTCGAACGCTCCTGGACGGACACGTCAGCACACCCAAAAGGCAAGGCTTAAAGACAGGACACCACTCCTGCCTGCATGTTATGGAGCACTGAATCCATCGCTTCTACCTCAAGTACTGTCTACAAAAGAGATACAGGGAGGAAATTACACCCAAAATAGAAGACAGGGAGGTGTTAAAGACTGTGTTAGGGAAATAATAGACTGGTAATGCAGAAAAGACAACAGAATGAAAACTGGCATGTCCTTATCTCTTCACTGATGCCCTGCTGATGCCATGTTCTTTTCTCTTGGTCTTCATTATTTATAAATCTTTTTTAAAATCTTTTTCTAATATCATATTGCAAAAGAAAAAAGAAAAAAAAAAACCCTGTTGCTCGGTTCAGCCAGTGCTGAGCTCGACCACATACTGTTTGTCACTGTCTGTCAAAAGCTTTCTGGGTAACATCAGTGCTGTCGGCTGCCAGCTGAGCTAACGAAGGCTGGAATCAATATTTGCGTAGTGTGTCCGGATGAAGACGGGTATGACAGAGAAACTCAAGGGGATAAAACAACGGAGTTGTGGGAACCCGCAGATGGTAACAAATGATCCAGGCTGTCATTCCAATTTATTGACCACATTCCACAGATGTAGTGATGCAAAGGAAACCTGCTGAAGAGTAGATTGAGCTTTTATGACCTTTACAGCCATTGCTTACACGTGGGCTGCAAAGCAGAAGAAAGAACTGCTGGCATTTTGGCTGTCTGCACCTGGTTTGGTAAACAAAAGGTAACATTTTGGTGTCAAATTGTAAAGTGTGAATGCAGTGACATTAGAGCTCTTTTGAGAGGCCTTTAAGATCTTTTCTACAGTAGGCTACTGTGCAAAAGTCTTGAGCTACCCCTCATTTCTATATGTTTCTAGTGGATGCAGCTGATGGCAACATCAATGAACTCACAGACTCTGTCATTGGATATATCCAAATCAGAAACCCTGGGTAAAAAAAGACGTTCGCGCCAAGCTAAAAGTGCGGACCTCTTCCCTTAACTCCGGGGATGCTGATGCATATAAAGCAGCCAGGTACGACCTCCGAAAGTCCATAAAAAAGGCCAGAAAGGACTACAGGGACAAAATGGAGTCCAGCTACCACAGCTTTGACACCAGGCGACTGTGGAATGGACTGCGCTGCATCACTGACTACAAGAAGGTCAACACAGTCAGTGTTCAGCCCACTGCATCTCTTGCAGACGAGCTTAACAACTTCTATGCTCGTTTTGACGCAGACAACAGAGAGCATATCCTCTACCCTCAGAAGGACAGTGAGGCTGCAACTTTAACTCTGAAAACAGAAGCTGTGAGATGGACCTTTAAAAAGGTAAATCCTCACAAAGCTCCAGGACCAGACGGCATCCCAGGCCGGCTACTCAGAGTGTGTGCAGACGAGCTGGCAGAGGTGTTCACCAACATCTTCAACCTCTCCCAGAGGCAGTCAGTGGTCCCCACGTCCCTCAAAGCATCCACCATCATTCCCGTTCCCAAAAAATCAGTGGTCTCCTGTCTGAATGACTACCGTCCTGTTGCACTGACATCCGTCATCATGAAGTGCCTGGAGCGGCTGGTCAAAGGTCACATCTGCTCCTCCCTCCCTGACACACTGGACCCTCTTCAGTTTGCCTATCGGACAAACAGAGCCACAGAGGATGCCATCGCCCTGGCAACGCACACCACCCTCACTCACCTGGAGAAAGGGAATACATATGCAAGGATGCTCTTCATCGACTACAGCTCGGCATTTAACACCATCATCCCCTCGAAACTTGCCACGAAGCTCGTTGACCTTGGGCTGGGAACACCGATCTGCAGATGGATTCTAAACTTCCTCACAAACAGGCCCCAGGTGGTGAGAGTTGGTAAGCACACCTCCTCATCACTCATCCTAAACACAGGTACGCCACAGGGTTGTGTGCTTAGCCCCCTCCTATATTCCCTGTTCACACACGACTGTGTTGCTAAACAAGAGTCCAACATCATCATCAAGTTTGCGGATGACACAACCATCATAGGCCTCATCACAGACAATGATGAGACAGCCTATAGAGAGGAGGTGATGGCACTGTACGAGTGGTGCCTGGAAAATAACCTGACTCTCAACATCAGCAAAACTAGATAAATGATAGTGGACTACCGGAAACGACCAGTCAGAGAACACCAGCCCATCCACATCAACGGTGTCAAGGTCGAAAGGGTCAGCAGCTTCAAATTCCTTGGAGTCAACATCACTGAGGACTTCTCCTGGACCCTTCACACAGACACTGCTATCAGGAAAGCTCGCCAGCGGCTTTACTTCCTGAGGAGGCTGAGGAAGTTTAGCATGAATGCCAACATTACCTCAAATTTTTACAGGTGTGCAATTGAGAGCTTGCTGACGAGCTGCATCACAGTTTGGTACGGAAGCTGCTCTGCCAGCAGCCGTAAATCACTACAGAGGGTGGTGAAGGCAGCAGAGCACATCACTGGCACGAGGCTTCCTGCCATTCCGGACATTTATCTCCAGCGATGCCTCCATAAAGCACACAGCATCATCAAGGACCACAGCCAACCAGCACATCAGCCGTTCTCCTTGTTACCATCTGGCAGACGTTACAGGAGCCTGTCTTCTCGGACTACAAGACTTAAAAACAGTTTTTACCATCAAGCCATACGACACCTCAACCACAACACTTAAACACACACAACACAGCACTCAGAAGCTACCCTGCAGCTTCACAAGTACTCTGTTTAATCTGCACTGGTCACTTCACTTTATTGTTATTGATATTTATATTTTAAAGTGCAATACTGTAATTTTCTGCTGCTCATTCCTGTGCAATATCCCATCTGCCCTCCCGTCATATTTCTTTTCAAGATTTTCTTATTTAATCACTAGTGTACATATATTTATATTTATAGATACATATATATTTAGTCATCTTTTCTCTTTTACCATGTCTCTCTAATATTTTGCTCCTTACTATTTTTTTTATTATTTTATTTTATTATATTTTCTCCTACTGTATCATGCTGCTGAGTGACTGCTGCTCGTCAAACATATTTCATTGCAATGTTGACACTGTGCTAACTTGCATATGACAAATAAAACTGAAAACTGAAACTGAAACCTGAAACTGAAAACTGAAATAGGGTAGTGAAATGTGTAAAGATACATGGAAATATGGTCTATTAGGCAAAAACAGTTTGCACAACTTTAAAAGCCTTGAAAGTTAATATTTGATATGACCACCTTTACTCTTTAACACTATCATAACTCTGTCTTGTAATTTATTTAAGTAATCTTCAGGAATAGTTCTCTTAGTTCTCTGCTAAGACTGCTTTAGTGTAAAATGTGTGTTTAGTGTAAATAGTGTTCAATTGTGTGTTTTTCTATCCAGGAATTATAGGAATTTTTGTAGTTCAATGACAATGTGTTTGGGATAATTGTCATGCTGAAAAATAAAACCACTGCCAATCATAGACGTTCCTGATGGGATTGAATTATGGATCAAATTCTGTTTTCTGGGTTGACAACTCCATCAATTTTGAGAAAAACTCCCCAACACAGCTGACTGATATGTAGTTCACAAACAATGAGAGATCCATTGCCACACATTTACACCCCAGTTCTTCTATTTCTTCTAATTTAGCATACCTAAGTCTTGTCTCCCCATTTCACTTCCTTATAAATGGCTTATTGATAGCCACTGAGACCATTTCCGATGATGCCAGATGCATCTCTCAGGTTCTGTGTCAGGTTTTTGCCGGATTTTTTTCCTATTTCTTAAGGACATGAATTCAGACAATGTTTATGTGCTGTAGATTTACTTTTTTCCTCCATTTGTTCATTTTGCTGTCATTTCTTGTCAAAGACACACTACCTACATTGCTGAGTTTCAGTTAATAGCACGTTGTTGGTGCAAGAACGAACATGTTTTATTTCTGTCAAACTGTGTTATCTTTGACATTTAACAAAAGAAACAAATGATGTGTTTTTTAACAGGCTACTAGAAACAAAGTGCCTAAAGATGCAATTTAAAATTGTTTGTTTGATAAGTTGTCTGCTGTGTGTAGATACAACACCGGTAAAACCCTTAAGGTAGATGCCTTTTTTCATGCTTGAAAGGTTCAAAGGTCAGTGTTAAGTGTCTTAACAAAAATGTATACTCCTCCTAAAATGGTCAGGCACAAGGACTGGAGTGAAAATGAGTGAAAAGGCCACCAATGTTCAAAGAGAAACTTCACAAAGCCTGGGGAACTATCGCTGAAGTGTAAAATTTCTTAACAATTGTTGCAAGCAGCATATAAAAAAAATGTTCCAACCTAAATCAACTGATTTAAGATACCAAATATTTTCCAAAAATTTGTTTGTTGTTGCTAATTAGTACAACATGCTCATATGCTCCCAAATGCGAAACAGCACACTAAAGGAAGAGAGGCGAAGTAATGAAACAAAAGCCAAACCCATGAAGTGTGAAGAAAGCAGCAAAATCAGTTACGACATTTGCATGAAGGTGAGAAAAGCAGGAAATCTTGTGGACCGAGCAGGCTGGCTTTTAAATGTGCTTTTTTATTTAATGATGTCCCTTTTGGCTTTACCTTTGTTGGCATCTTTAACTGCCTGCACTGTCTGGTGTATCATATTAATTGTCTGTATTTTGTGTGTGCTGCTTTGCATGTTAAGTTCTCAAGCTTTTTCACCCTGTTTGTTCGCCTTTCCCTGCAGTGGCTTAGAGTGTTCGTTAGCGTTGTATTGTTTTAAAGGGCTACTTTAACAAGTTCAAAAGCTAACACTATTACATTTACAGTAATGGAGATTAATGTGCATTGTCCCTAAAAAAAACCCCAAAACAAATAAATAACAAATAAAGGCTCACCAGCTGCATATGGTGCTTCACTTTTCTTTTTTTTAACATTTTGACATGTTACAGCCTTATTCCAAAATTATATTTATTTTTTTTTAACACAAAATGTGTTAATAAAATGGCAAGCAAACTTTTTTTCCACTTTGCCGTTAAGGGGTATTGTGTGTGGAAGGTTTGTTAACAAGATTATTCATTAAAGTCACACTTGTGGTTACATTTTTAGGGGCTAAAACACTGTGGTTGCAGGGAACAGAAAAATCTGTGAGTTTGGTGTGACATTACCACTTCACAAATCCAAAAATCCTTTGGCATGAAGCGCTGCCACCAAAGGACACCTAGTGTACAACTGAGCCAGGACAGAGATGCCATTTGAAAAAAATGGCACCAACTGACACCCTGACAATGCGAATAAGTTGAAACACTTTAACGGCGAATCTCCGTTAGCGAGTTAACGCGGCTCGCCACGTGCGAGGGCTGCACGGTGTCAGCGTGGTTAGTTTGCTAACGCATTAGGGTATATGACGTTTGAGTAATTGTTTTCTAATCTTAGGTAATCACATAGTGTGTACTTTTTTATATAAACCCACCATTCAAGCAGAAGGCTTTATGTCAGGCTGTTGATTACAACTCGTATGATGAAAAAAGATCATTAAAAAATTATGTGTGAAGTTTAAAGACATAGCCCATACAGTGTAGGTGAAGTGTAAACCAGAGAGTGAGAGCAGCATTACCACCTATTTAATATTTTCTTTCATTACAGCAATCTACACAGAATCAAGGATGCATGTTCCTCTGGGTCTGCTTTGAAAGTATCTGCAGTTTTAATATCCTTGAGAATGCAATGTTCCCAGCTGGGCATAGCAATAACCATGTGTGTCCGTAAACAAATGTCCTTGCTGTGACTAGCACATAAAGTTGCCTTTAGGGGATAAAACAAGAAAGATGTTAAACTGTGCCTGAGCTTCACCTAATGAGAATGGCCTTGCCATCACACACTCAGTACAGAGACGGACTACAAATCTGATCCACGCATGAATTTTAATAGTACAATTTGAATGCTTACAACAAATGGAGCACAACAAACTCTTAGGAGGGCAATGTTTGTCTCAGTAGCCTTGTGCTTAATTATGGAAGTGCAGTCACAGTTAAAGTCATCCGAAATGACCACTGATTACTATTTTCTGGTGCATTCAGTCTTTTTACATGCAAAAGCAGAGCTGTGCCATGGATGTACTAATGGAGAAGGACCATAATCCACTATATGGTGAGGGTATAAGCAGTGAAATCAGTGTCCTTGATTTCACCAAGGATCCTTAAATCCCCTTTCGAACTTCTGATTTCAAAACACAGAGCAAAAATGCTCAGCTGGAAGCTTCATGAAAGGGCTTAATTAATGAATGAGTGATGTTACGCCAATCTTTTGTGAAGTCTTTGTTGGCAGCAGACTTTGAAATCGAGTTTCTCTTGTTTGGTGGGTATACCAAAATCCTTGTTATTCTAAAAAGACAGAAATCAGACATTTAGTGAAGTGGCTACAAACATTTTTTTCACCGATGCTGTCAAATGATTCCAAATAATTTCAGAATTAGGCTTTGTCATTCACTTCGGTACCGTAACAGGGTGTCGAACACATCACTGTTTCTAGCTCGAAATACCTTTTTGTGTTGGCCCAACTCAGCCCAGACTTCAGTATGCTGCACACTCAGAAGTGGAGCTGAATGTCAGCATGTAAACATCCTCAGAATTGCTAAAAGTGCTGCTTTCAGCTAGGCTTTGGTATGTTTCCATGTTAGCTAATACAGTAACTAAGATCTGCTGGGGATAATAATCTCATTAATTGTCAAAGTCAGAAGAAAGATGAGAAGCCAACCTGATTCAACCTGAGGGGGGCATACAGAATTTTATGGCAGGCCATTTTAAGGCTGTTGAAATACTTAATTATACTTAACAACAACTGTCAACTACATGTTTCTGGATGCAAAATCAGACAGCATATGATGGATGCTCTGTGGATCATTTATGTATCTAGGAAAATGAATGTCAATCCACTCACACGGGCTAAATTATTTATGCCTGAAGTTTTATTCATATTTAAGTTTTCCCTTTTTGTCCTCTCTGACTATTTCCTATATGATGCACACTTGACAGTAGAATGTGTGTGTATGTATGTGTATATATATATATATATATATATATATATATATATATGCGCTGTCTGTGTTGAGCGCTCAGTGGATCTGTGGTTGACAGTGCAGCCTAGGCGGAGTCGTCAAACGCAGATTCACTGAGCGCAGGGCAAGCTAGCGAGACAGAAGTTAAGCTGTGTTGCAACACAATTCAGATCTGACGTTTGGAACAATTTTGGTTTTCATGTAACGTATGACCCTGAGGGTAAGCGCATCATGGACAAAACAGTATGTCGTGCCACGCAATGCTCAATTACATGGGTGGGAGCTAGTGTGTTAGCGCAGTTTGCTCGTTAACATGTTCACGCCGTCCAGCCCCATGCACGGGGCGATCCACGGTAGCTCGTTAACGGAGATTTGCCGTGTTGTGGCGTTAACGTCATTTCAGATTAACGCTGACAGCACTAGTGGGAACACAACACATATGACTGCACATTTACACCGACATCATCCTAGTGCAAAGACAAGTGGAAGCAGACAAAAACAACCACCACGCATGCTACAAACTTTACCCGAGTCATTTAGACAGCCGTTAGCACATGATTCTCCTTATGGGGACCTGATATGTTTAATATGCTGCTGAGAATATAGCCCAGAAGAAGCGTGTAGTATAGCTTTTATTTTGGAAAGAGCCATTTCTCTGTAAAAAACTCTCTTTTCCAAAGATGAGTGATTTCTCGATCAGATATATTTCTTTTTTTATTACTTTGTTGTTTCAGCAACATTAAATTTAAAAACTGTACTTTTGAGTTAAAATATATATTTATAATTTTAATAAATGACAAATTAAAAAGGGATGAACATTTTTTTGTATTAAAAAAACATCGAACCGTGACACTAAAGTATCGAACCGAACCGTGAATTTTGTGTATCGTTGCACCCCTAATATATATGTATATATTCAGATGCTGAACACTAAAATAAAGTGATGGATGTTAAGTGGCTAACTTTGGATTAGTGCGGAGTAACTTTGAATTTTGGATTCAAAATAGGGAACTCTACTAATTAAAGACGGACCAACATAGCCATTAGTCCCATGCTGCTAGATTACTTCAAACATCTTTTATCAGCATAAGTGGTGACATTGTTGAAAACTGTAATCAAAGTGGATATGTCTGAGAGGCAGGTGGTCTTTTGTGGAAGGACAATGTGCCCTCAGAACTCAAAAAAGGACACAAAAGATGGGAAGTGGGACTTGTTCTCTCAAAGAGGCTAAGAGCAATACTGTTAAAATTGAAGGTGAACAGCTGCACATTTGCTGACTTTATTGCTTTGAGAAAAGCAACAGGAACTATTAGGCCTGCAGACATGTCATATCACTGTAGGGAGCATTTTGCATTGGGAGATTCAGAAGAATGAAGGGTTACTTTAAGCACGAAAACAACCCACTTCCTGTCAGGGGCCACCTGTTACTGCTCACGACTCAGACAGCAGGGGAAAGCAATGACAGAAGAACAGAAAGCTACTGAGAAACTGATAAAGAAAGAGACTGGCAGAGTTTGCCGGAGAGGCACGTTCTTTATTTTCCCTTTTTTTTGGTAAAAGCTACATACTGTAAAAGTCAAAAGGGTACACTGTCTATAAATGGTATGCTATCAAAAGGAGAGGAGAAGACGTGAAAATATGTGGGTGCTATCAATGACAAGGCATCCAGCTGAGTGTAAAACACAATGAAAATCTAGCATTCTATCCTTCCACTGCTTTCTTTAAAACTCACATCAGATAATGTGTTTTCTATAGCTGTGGGGGTGAAAAACACAAGGCTGAAGCTCTGTTTAGGCCATGAATTATTCACATACTATGCCTGAACATACAGCATTACACTAAAATTACATAGATGGTGTATGCTGTAATGTTTATCCCAGAACTGTGACAAAATAAACTCAGAAAGATACTCCCTCCTAATCCATTTTAAAAGCAGCGGCAACAGCAGCGAAGGGCTCCATTTGTAGCCGCAGAATGAGAGAACGTCTCATGCATTAGCAACGGAGTGGAGGCAAAAGTGAAACGAGAGGAGAGGATGAAATGCATCAGCTCGATCCGCAGGTTGAGCTCTGATGGCTCGGCTTCCGGAGTATCGTCCTGAGTGCTAAGGTGCTGCCCTCTTTCCCAGCAGGGCACTAAAATAAATGAAGGGTCATTTAGACAACTGAATGTAGCTGCAGTGAAATCCAACAACAAATGGGCACTCTAATAGAATTATATTCAGCTGATGTCAGCACAGCCACTATATCATCTTTATGAGTCAGCAAGAATAGGACTACACTCCTGAAGCATGAGGTCTTACTTAATACAGTGCAGAAAGAGATTTCCCATGGGGCCAATTGAAGAAGCGGGCAATAAAGTGAGGAAATCAACCAGAAGTGCTGATGTATGCCTGTAATGGCCTAGTTGGATAAAAAAAAAGGACAAAGTGGTAAACTTAGCTGAACTACTAATAGGGACAGCTGTGAAAAGAAGTAATAATGTGAAATGAAAACTTCTAAGCTGCAATTACAGTAATGTTTCCCTTGGCAATATAGAATAAAACTAAATCATTCACACACTGCTAAAATATCAAAGTCAACTGAATGCTGAAGCTGACTTTGCTGGTTATCAACAATGCCAATCTGTGAGGAGAAAATTGAAAACAGTGTGTAACAAATTGAAACGTAATACAATGTGAAGGAATAGTCGTTACTGCTCAACGCAGGCTTGTTTTGTTTTTCAAGACGCACTTAAGTTCTCCGTCAGCCCCTAAAAGGTATCTCACAAATCTCTGTATGGAAACCAGCAAACACTGAGGTATATAAAGTTGTATTAGCAGATCTGGAAGGCTGTACTAATGGCATTTAGCTATGTTATCATGGTAATAGTAGTTGGTCATCAGCAAACCCAAAGCACAGCTGACAGTATGTTTAAACTTATGAATGAAATAAATATTTTAATTTGGACCTGAGAGTTGTGCGAGTTATGCAGTATAGACACAGGTTAACTTAAGATGGACTTTTGGGTAATATTCCAATTCAATTCAAGTTTTTAATGTAGCACCAAATTACAATAACAGTCAATTCAATGCACTTTATAATGTAAGGTAAGACTCTGCAACACAGAACCCCCCCCCCCCCCCTCCAAAAAAAAAAAAAAAAATCAAACCTCCTATGAGCAAGCACTTGGCAACAGTGGGAAGGAAAACTCCCTTTTAAGAGAAAGAACCAGACTCATGGATGGGCAGCCATCTGTCGAGGCAGGGAACCCCATAGTAGGCCAGACCTATTGCTTCATAGCTGAGGGTGGGTTCAGGGTCACCTGATCCAGCTCTGACTATAAGTTTAAAGTCTCCTTTACTTACATTTGGGCTTTGCTTTTCTTCACTTCTAATATGAAGTAGTCAAGTCAGTGAGATAACATGGGGAGAAAACAAGTCTCCAAAAAGTGAGGCATCTCTTACTCGCAGTTTTCGGGGGTTCTCCTTCATCACATACATTGACCATTGATGTCTAACAGGTGAATTTTCCAGTGCCAGTGCAACTACCCAAACAACAAAGAACCACTTAATGTGAAAGAAGAGTGAACGTGGACACCATCTTGGTTTCTTAACATAAAACTAATTGTTGCAGTCAGGAAAAGCCCAAAAGTGATCCCCCTTAAACTGACTTTCACTTTTAGTGTCCTTATTTTCGCCTGAGTTATCGGTTCTCTTATTAGTTGGTTAACATTAAATAATGTCTATTAGCTGTAACCAACCAGCCATTCTATTGATGTAACATTCTTTACTTACACAAGATGGCACTAAACTTGTAACTTTAAGCACTTATTTGTTCAATCAGGTTTCACAGACAGTGTTACATCTATGTCAATTTTTGAGAGCAGGCTCCATAGTGTAAATTAGCCTTTATACAAGTTGGATTTCATGTCTGCTTCAATCATAATCTTAGCAATCCAAATACTTAATGACAAATACCAAATGGACATTGTTGCTGGAAATCACTAAAGTCAGTGGAGTTTATCCTCTTATGGAACAGAAACACAACCTTTGTTCAGTTACTAGTTCCAAAACGTAACACTCCTACCTCCCACTGTTAAATCAGTCATTTCAAGTAGGCTCCCTGATTAATTGGCCTACATGAAATCATTCATTGGACTAAGTTTAGTGTCTGCCTTTAACACACAGTTTAACAATCACTGGTTAATGAAGTCAGCATATTAATGCTACTAGTGTGGCTGAGGCTGAAAGCATCATCATTTGTCCAGATTGTCATTTTTAACATGATGGTGGTGCAATGGAATCATCAGAGTGCATCAAAGTAAAATTGCATTGTGTTAGGGAGATCTTGGAGGCAATCCAAGAGTTTTTGACAACTGAATGCTATTCAGTGCTATTTTAATTTGATTATTTTAACCTGCTGTTAATGTGACAGATAGAGTCAGAGGATTAACAGTGTCACTGTGCAAAAACATTAACTCTTAGATATTGCAGATACTGCAAAAGTAGTATATGTATTAGTATTAGCAGTAGTATGTTTTATGATAGTCATAATATGGATATTGAGTGGTTACAATCAAAAACAAAATAATTAATTTAATTAATAGTTTATCCCAGCAGAAACCACTTTCTAAACCTTTATGTAGACCAGTACTGTCCCCTACTGAGTCAATACAAGAGGGCCCCATATTTTATTGTACCGTTTCATGCACATCAGTCTCGGTCAGTGTGTCCTTGGGCAAGACACTTCACCCGTTGCCTACTGGTGGTGGTCAGAGGGCCCAGTGGCGCCAGTGTTCGGCAGCCTCGCCTCTGTCAGTGCGCCCCAGGGTGGCTGTGGCTACAAGGTAGCTTGCCATCACCAGTGTGTGAATGTGTGTGTGAATGGGTGGATGACTGGATGTGTAAAGCGCTTTGGGGTCCTTAGGGACTAGTAAAGCGCTATACAAATAAAGGCCATTTACATCTGGTTGATTAAGCTTTGATGATTTTCTTCTAGCCAGATGGAGGTGCAGCGTCTCACATGCTATCAAGAAACAACAAAGTCAATCCTATTAATAATACCAGTCTGAGGGCCACTGGTACTAGTAGAGAACTAGGTCTGTACACTGTTTGTGTACCATATACAATGTTTCCTACACTGATAGGAAGGGTTTTAAAATGTGTTGCTTTTGTGGTGCCTTAAAAGTGCTATTCAGTGCTTTGTGCTTAAATAATGACAAGTGGCTAAATTTATATATGCTTTTGCTCAGGAACATTTGGTACTTGTCGGAAATTAACAGTAACTGCATCCGTACTAGTCTCACACTGTAGACTAGCTCAGACTTTGTGATTCAAAATAATCTTTGAAAGATGCAAATGGATGACGACATCAAAAGGGTTCATCTTTGAATGTACACGTTTTTAATTAACCCCAAACAGCCAGTATCCCCACAGATAAGATGTTAGATCTAAATTAGCTTGCAAGCCGATAAACAGCCTCTGCTGTTAGAAGCTTCTGAAGTATTAGGACCTGAAATGAGCCTCGAGACCCACACATACCCTTGCAACCTCCAGTTGCTAGGGAAAATGCCTCTTGTTGCTGAGTTGTTGCTGGCTGTCTCCAGGTAAAACTGGTTGCAAAGATTATGCTGTAGCAGAAACTTCCTTGTCACTGCTTTGATCACTAGCAGATTGCAGTGGTTGCCAGTAGCATGAATGCTCACATTGTCTCTCTGAGCTGTACATGGAAAAGCAGGATGCAAATCTGAAATGGAGACTGTTCGCCCTCAAAGTAATAGTTTTGCCTTATTGCTGACATCAACACATTTCAAAATATGCAACTTTTACTTTGAAAGGAAACAGTCACATCTTCCAGAGAGTTTGCGGACAGGTAAGCACCTTTCATATAAACTGCTCGCAACTGATCTCTAGGGTTGATTGAATGAGGCTTTAGCAGTCAATTTCACAACAACTGCCACCAACCTCAGGCAACCACGCACCAGACAGAAGCACTGGTCCCAACCAAATGGTCACCAGTCTCTAAGCCTCACTCACCTGTGTGACTGAGGCTTTATTCATAAAGGAAGAAAAATGAAAATACGTAAAAATTAAATAAAAAAGAAAGAAAACAAGTACAGAAAAAAAACTAAATACCACTTGCTTTGAACAAATCTGATGTCTTAGAGTGCCCACAAAATATCCTCAACTGCCTTCTGATACCCTTCTGATAAGTTTTTTTTATAGAGTTTTGTAGTAATTTATTCATCACTTTACCTTCATCTCACTTGGTTTTCTATGACTTTTGCTGTAAACTACTCAGTTATGGTCATAGAGAGATTTTGCTACCAATTGGTGGAAATTTGACCCTGATAAAAACATGGCCACATTGTTCCAAGTTGGCAGATTGGAGCTGATTATGTTTTTAACCAACAATAACTTCCTTCTACAGCCTTTCTCGTTTCCCATTCATCTCTCAATGTATGATTATAATATTTGACAAGATATTTAGCCAAACAAACACAATGTCCCGCAAGGGACATGGGAGAAAAATTACGATGAACTTTTGCGAGATCTCGCCAAACTACTACAGCCGGGAGGAACACCGCTCTCCCGGCACATCGTGCCTCGACCTCCCGGTCGGCTTCGAGCTGGCAGCCTCCGAAGAATGTGACTAAAAGTTTTGCAAGATCTCACGAGTTTGTTTTGCAAGATCTCGCAAAAGTCTGTCTTAATTTTTTTTTCTCCCATGTCCCTTGCGGGGCTCCGTAGTAACTGAATGCTATAATGAAGCGTACATATTGAAGTCATTCTATCAACTTTGTATTCAGCCCTGAACCTCAACAAGGAATCAGTGCTCAAGCCGAGGCCTGAGTAAAAAAGCTCAAATCAAGTTTCATTTATGTCACACAAAAAAAATGTGTTTGCATCCACAGTGTGAGACTGCAGACACGCACTTAACTGATGCCCACCATACTGTCTGAAGTTAATGACATATCACCATCCTCAGTAAAAAGAGTCTAATTGCATTATAGGGAATTGAAGTAAGGAATGAACATGTTTAATTTGCTTTTGCATTAGACTCATAAGAACTCATCAAAGGTGAATTAGAGTCTGAGTTTGATTAAATAGACGGTAACTAACCATCAGGAATAAGAAGGCTTACATGCACATTTCCCTATCTAATTATAGTGAACAGAGGACAATTATTATACTTCTTTAGCAACGAGAGAAGTAGTCAGTGAATGGAAGCTACATCTCCAGAGGCTATATAGAACGCCATAGGAGTTTGTAGATGTTTTTCATAAAATACGGTCTTGAAACGAAGGGCACGCTGGCTCCTCGTGTGCTTGATATTTTGTTTTGCTTTTGGGGTTTTTTCTTTTTTTTCCCCCTCTTTTTTTTGCAGCACGTGTCAGGACAGCTTATACTAGCATGCACAATAATGCAGTACGCTTAAATTGTTGTGTTTTCAAGGCCGTGCATTGAAACTGAGGGTGACCCTTCCCTGCAAGCAGCCCTTGGCCTTATTTGATCCAGTTCTCTGGAAAATAAGCGGTTGCCTGGGCTCAGAATCTTAAGTGGGATTTGAGTGCAACTGTTTATTTGTGTTTGAGGCAAAGGTGAAGGAGTCCGTGTAGAGGTAGGGAGTATGGGCTAAACCTCAGGGGAACCAGGAGGAGAAAGAAAAAGCCAAAGAACATGAATAGGAATAAAGCGGCAGGACGACAAAACCAGACGCAGCGTTAGTTAAAAGTTGAGCACAGGACAGCAATTCTCTGCTAAGTGCTTATTTAGTGGATGAATCATGGGATGCAAGGGCTTAATAACAGGTTATTAATGCCCATCATCACACCCTTAAACATAGTAGGGGAGACATGCAAAACAGAGGCTTGATGTGGACCCTGATCTCTCCTCAGTCACTCACAGCTGCAACCAGACAGGATGAGAGATCACAAAACTGGAGCAGACAGATTATAAAATGCCGCTGACATAAACCGCAGTGATGCCGTCACAGAGAGGATGCTGTTTCCCTGCTCACAGCATCCTTGCTCTTTGCACTTAAAAAAAAGGTTTAGAAGTCAGTGAGGATGAATAGAAAAATAACGCTCCGTCCTCGCTGTGTGTCATTCTGGAGCAAATTATTATTATCTCTTGTCAAAGACTAAGGACAATGGGCAGCGGTTTTTAAAATGGTAAACAACTTTCAAGTGCTCAGTGAAAAAGATGATGCTAAGACTGACACCATTTTGTTCTAAGACAATTAAGTAAATGGCAAAGCTGCGTTCCAGTATTTCACAGTTCAGTTAATTAGCCAGCTGCAGTAATTACCTAGCTTAATCCTCTCTGCTGTGAGATGGTGACGTTCACAGCCCTGCTTTTTACAGGACACTGAATTCTCTTTTGTTCTCTGAGCTTATCTCATATTTTCCATTTCAAAGCTGTACTAATCAATATTTTTAGATTTGTAACCTCAGTGTTTGTAATATAAAAAGCTTTGGCTTGTTGTGACAAACAGAAAAAATAATTGCCTTGTTTTGCTGCTACTTTTTTTTTTTTTGCATGATTTTCAGTCCAGCTCTGGTAACGTCATTGAACCCTCGTGGAGTAGTGGAAGCTGAAGAGACAGAAACTCCTCTTGAAAGTAAGTGGAGACCAAAACAAAGCTAAAAGCTCAAAGGTTTAATTAAAAACACATTATAAACAGCTACAATCGCTGCTCCATACAGGAAAATTATACTACTCAGACTTGTGTGACTATCTATAACACTATGGTTGTATTTAGTGGTAGCTGCTAGTGGTATTTATTTACATATATCATACAGTTTGTCATAGTATAGCACAATTCTTCACTTAGCACAACAGATAATGACTCCTGGACATTTTATTGGCATTTTTGATGTGGAGCAAGTCTTTAAGCTACAGCACATGGGCTCAGGTGATGCAGACCCCAAATGTTTGAACTCAGGCCAACTTGAGCTTAGGATCATGACTTCGTAGCAGGTATTTTAAAGAGGATTAATGATTAGCCTTGTGTTGTGGTTAGCTCATCTCAGACAATCTTTTGGCTGAAGTTTGGTCCATTCTTCTGCCAAAGGAAGGCATTTGTCTCTGCCCGTCAGAGACCCTTAACATGAACGTTTGCTGAAAACAATTTAACCACCATCTTCCCTGCTCTGTTTATATTAGCCTAACCACAACTTCATATCTAGCCACCAGGTAACTGAACAGCTGAGAATCGGTAAAGTAGCCCAACTTCACTAACCCTCCTTTCTGTCTGTTTTTCCAAAGTAATAGCAGCCCTGTACATTTGTGTTTTTCTTACTGTGTTGGCCCTGGCAACCTGTCCGGGGTGTGCCCGACCCTAATCGCAGCTGTTTTACTCAGGCTCCATTCCACTGAGTAGAATAAGTGGTCATGAAAACAGATGAGTGGATGGTTCAAATTCAACTTAAGTATAGTACTATTAATGACGCCATACGATCTAAAAGTAAAACAATAAATGGATAAATAAATACAAAATTTTTAAATGAATACAGATAGAGTGTGCACCTTAGCCACTAGCTGTATTAATTTTTGCAAATAAAGATTCATAGTAAGCATTTAAAAGAAAGCCTTGGAGACATGCCAGTGGTAGTGATACATGCGGATAAGCAGCCAAGTGTGGCAATTACTATTCAGACAGAATACAGTTACTTTTCTGCTATCCATTTATCTTTCCTGACACATGGGAACCAATCAGATTGTTCACAATGCATAAATCGCCAGCCTTCACACACTGCAGTTATGCTCTGGCATTTTGAGTTAATTATTGATCCATGTGGTCAGGGAGTCCTGGAGAGCAGTCTTTCTGTGTGAGGCACCGTGTAGTTGGAGCATGCAGTTTGATTCAGGTGGAGCTTTTGGTGGCAGTGCTCCAGAAACACTGCGCTGGCCTCTGGTCCGCTTCCACCTGGAAGCATCTGTCTGGCTCAAGTCCTACTCTACACGGAAAGACCAGTCAAGCGCACGCAGGCTCAGTGATCCGCGATTCATTCGGCATCGACCGGTTTCTATGTCAGCGGACAGATAACATAATTTGCTGTGGAGTTTTCCTTTTGAATTCCTCTTTTCTTTACTTCAGAGATTGTTGTTTTTACAGTAATTGCTCACGGTGACTTTTAGTCGACCCAGATCACGCGAAAAGAAAATGCAGAAATTTGTTTGACAGTATTGGATTGTATTTATAGTGCTTGTTATTGCACGTGCTGCATTCGCTTACGTATTTCAGAGGCAGTGGTTGCAAGTATTTAACCTACCTGTCACCTTATCTTACATATAAATCAAAGCACTACATCGATAGAAAAACATGTTTCTATATAATAATATTATTATATTATGTATTCTGTGTTTTCAGTGCAATATATTTGTCTCCTCCAGCTAAAGTCAACTTTATTAACTTGAAATGAATTTTCCCATATGGAAAAGAAATAGTAAAAACTTATATGATTTACTCATGAAAGTGGCCACTTTCTCATTACTTTCATATATTGTTTTAGTAAGTATCCAAAACATACAAGTTTCATTTATATAATTTTTTCAAGGGATCTTATATCTGTTTTCACTCTTGTATGCTTTTCATACAAGTTTCACACAAGACAGATACAAACTTTATAAGATTTATATATATCTTTTCCATATGGGTTTACTTGAAGTCAGGGATTATGAGTACAAGTTTTGAAAATAAGGATTTTACATTTTTCAATTTCTAGTTTCTTCCTGCATCAGCTACCTGTCTCACAAGTGTCTGTGCCTGTGAAGGAAACGCTGTGGATGGCTATAGCAGCACAGCAACAGCGGTGAAAAGTGACATAGACTCAACTACAACACGATCCCTCTGGGATTTTCTGGCAGTGTTTTTGTGAGCGTATAAATTTTAACATCATCAGTCATTTTGTATGCAAACATTTAGCATATAAGTGACAACATCTTTGTCCAAGTGATTCATCATTTAAGAGATGAAAGATTAAGTCTCTGGAGAAGGTTTAGATACCCCGAGGTAAGTCAGTTTCACTTTGTAGTTGTTCATTTTGATAGGGGTAAGGAAGAAAAGTCATAAATATTCCTCTGATCGTGCCGTAAAGAGAACAGGCAGTGAAGCTGTCAGTGGTCTGAGATGATGCCGAAGTTGCGTCTTTACTATAAAGAGTTCATTTACTCAATGCTGATCTATGTCGGTTGTGTCAGGTCAAACTTGATCATATTAATTTTAGTCAATCCTATCGTCACTGCCTTACATCTTTGCTGTTCACAGTAAATTATTTACAGTGTTTCATTTCATTAAGTTTGACTAATTCAAAAATAGATATTTTACTTTCTAGGAAAACAACATGGGAAGAAACTGCTTTGTATCCACACAGTGACACACGCTCAATGCTAAATGACATTTATCATCAGAGGTTCATATTCATTCTGAGCTGAGTGCAGATGCAGTGGTGGGTACATAAATATGTTGAATGAAGGAGACAGACTCTCAATAAATAAAAATGAATATTTGCCAGGTGTATGTATGTTAAAGCTAGATGACATATATAGAGATTATAACAACACTGTTATTGTAGCATATCGTCTAATGATATATATTATTTTATATTATCTAATGTTATATCTATGAAAAACTTGAATGAATAAAAAATTTTGCAATCAGCAAAACTCATCTTTAACTTGTTGGGGTATAGATTGATGAAAGCTTTCACACAGTTTTAAATTAGGCCAGTGGTCGCCAACCTTTTTTGCGGCACGGACCGGTTTAATGTCAGACAATATTTTCACAGACCGGCCTTTAAGGTGTCGCAGATAAATGCAACAAAATAAAATGATAGGACCAAGTCAAAAACCGTGGTATTTTGTAAATACAATATAAATGCAAATTCAAGAAATAAAGTTTTAAAAAATGTTTAGCATCGTCTTCTGTCAATACTGAATGTGACGTCATGTGGTTGTTTGGTTGCAGCTGACCTAACATACACTCATGTAAGCTGAACTAGTGACAATAAGAATCGATAACAAAACTAAAATTAAAAATCAGTCACATTTGTGTGAGCCCTGGCTGCAACAATGAGTTCCATGTAAACAAACCGAGGATATACTGTCATTTGCTCTCTCTTTAGCAGTAAGCTAGCTGCACTTAGACAGGAAAATCCAGCTGTTAGCCATAATGTTCGGGTTTGCAAAGTACTTTATAAATGAGGACTGTGTTGAAGAGAGCCTGTTTGAGCCACCAGACTGACAAGCTGCAGTCCACACTCCCATTTTACTGACCAGGCTGGGTCATTTCTAATATGAAGTAATCC
This sequence comes from Aulonocara sp. 'chitande type north' Nkhata Bay, assembly GCF_057382095.1. NCBI lineage: Eukaryota > Metazoa > Chordata > Actinopteri > Cichliformes > Cichlidae > Aulonocara > Aulonocara sp. 'chitande type north' Nkhata Bay. The sequence goes on from NC_141360.1 coordinate 11,891,011, forward strand.
AGTCAGTGAGATGATGTGAGGAAAAAACAAAGATCTCCAAAAAGTTTGGCATCTCTTTCTTGGAGCCTCTGCTGTTTTTTCCTTCACACACATTAACCTACTTTCCCTGCAGATGTGCTGATGAGATTCCCGAACTTAGTTATATTTGTGGTGTGATGTGCATGTAGTGGGCTGTTGGATTAGCTTGCGAAGAGAAATGTTATTCTATTTCATTTAATAGCGCTGATCACATTATTTGATTGCACCACTCGGTACACTGCCAGGGAAGGGAGCCAGAGAAGGAAAAACATGTTTCTGTCGGCCCGGTGAACCACCTGTCACCTGGCTCAAACAGTCCTCATTCATAAAGTGCTTTACAAAACCATATTACAACTAACAGTTGGATTTTCCTGTTTCAGTGCAGCTACTCAAACAGCGAACTTACTACTAAAGAGACAGAGAGTGAATCCTTGGTTTGTTAACATAAAACTCATTGTTGCTGCCCTTTGATATGATGCTGATGATGCTGAGATTAATTGACTGAATTCTACCTTGATACCAACTTTATAACATCTAGATAAAGTCAGTATACTGTCAGTGTAGAGGATGGAAATCAGGACAACATCTTGGGGAATTCAGTTGTGTACATCCAGCCCAGTAGCCCAGATCAGCTGATCACACCCTGTACACTGAGAAAATCTAACTGAGTTCTCAGTTGGAATGTTTGTGATTCTTCTCCATGCTGTGCTACTACTACTGATTTTAGGGTTCCCCCACCTGCTGACTCCCACTTTAACCCCTGACTGTACTCATTTTCCTGTTTCGAGGCAGTCACACTCCAACATAGGCAACAGAAAATTGAGATTTTTCTTCAGATTCAAGTTGAGTACTATTAGAATTAAGTTTGTATTCCCATCTTCTTATATTTTTATATTGATACATTATTGTAGCACAAGGCTTAGTTAGCTTTGCACAAAACCAGCTGGTAGAAACATCCTCCAGAGAGCTACTATTTACTTAATTGTTTTGAATACATTTCAGAGCCTGTACTTTTTTCACTTGAGTAAATACATTGAACCAGTAATTCAACTTTTACTGGAGTATTTTTAAAACTAATATTTGTATTGTACAAGGACACTAGATCATGCACCCATTTCCATAAATTTAATAGCAAAGAGCTGTGCATGTTGCAGGTTTGTATTTCTTAAAAAATGTCAATTGTGTGCCTGGGCAATCAGAAGTAATAACCTAAAACTCACCATACTTTTATGATCAGCGCTTATGATGAGAATTATTAGCTTTGATGAAATTACTCTGATTAAAATGTACATGCTAAAAAAATTTTCTGTGTTCAGAATACCAACATTAACCTTTTATTACCCTTCTTTCCCTGAGGTTTTTTAGTCTATGCGCCTTCCCTCTTTTTCTGTGCTTTAGCTTATTTGTTCATGTTTTCCTTAACAGCTTTTTCTTTTTTTTAACATTTTCCTGGTTTGGTTTCCTCAAGTTTCAATTTTTTCTGTTAGTTTGGCAAATATACAAGATACAAGTGCAGTCTTGTCGTGAAAGTGTGTTTATGATCATGATCACAGTTATATCAACTATTAAAGACTCTCTGAAAGTGACAGTCGTTTCACCCATAGTCTGTTTACATGGGAAAGAAGGCAGCGTGGAAATATGTCAGTTTTGCTTCAAATGGGAGGGAGTGTATTTTTACAAATCTGGATTTCAGTGCTGCCATATTTATGTCAGTCAAAAAAGTCACCAAGTATACCTAAATATTACCAAATTACTTGTGTTGTTCAGGTTTTTCATTTGTATTATAAAAGTCTAAAGGCTTACATACGTGAGCTCTAAAGTTATCTAGCAGTACATGGATCTGGTAGTTGGACAATCATCAGCTTGACTGACAAAAATATCATCTCAGTTTCTTGACGACAAAAAAGACTTTTTAAACTGTTCTAAGCATTGCTCTTCATCTATTTCGATGCATACAGTGGGGCAAAAAAGTATTTAGTCAGCCACCGATTGTGCAAGTTCCCCCACCTAAAATGATGACAGAGGTCAGTAATTTGCACCAGAGGTACACTTCAACTGTGAGAGACAGAATGTGAAAAAAAAATCCATGAATCCACATGGTAGGATTTGTAAAGAATTTATTCGTAAATCAGGGTGGAAAATAAGTATTTGGTCAATAACAAAAATACAACTCAATACTTTGTAACATAACCTTTGTTGGCAATAACAGAGGTCAAACGTTTACTATAGGTCTTTACCAGGTTTGCACACACAGTAGCTGGTATTTTGGCCCATTCCTCCATGCAGATCTTCTCGAGAGCAGTGATGTTTTGGGGCTGTCGCCGAGCAACACGGACTTTCAACTCCCGCCACAGATTTTCTATGGGGTTGAGGTCTGGAGACTGGCTAGGCCACTCCAGGACTTTCAAATGCTTCTTACGGAGCCACTCCTTTGTTGCCCGGGCGGTGTGTTTTGGATCATTGTCATGTTGGAAGACCCAGCCTCGTTTCATCTTCAAAGTTCTCACTGATGGAAGGAGGTTTTGGCTCAAAATCTCACGATACATGGCCCCATTCATTCTGTCCTTAACACGGATCAGTCGTCCTGTCCCCTTGGCAGAAAAACAGCCCCATAGCATGATGTTTCCACCCCCATGCTTCACAGTAGGTATGGTGTTCTTGGGATGCACCTCAGTATTCTTCTTCCTCCAAACACGACGAGTTGAGTTTATACCAAAAAGTTCTACTTTGGTTTCATCTGACCACATGACATTCTCCCAATCCTCTGCTGTATCATCCATGTGCTCTCTGGCAAACTTCAGACGGGCCTGGACATGCACTGGCTTCAGCAGCGGAACACGTCTGGCACTGCGGGATTTGATTCCCTGCCGTTGTAGTGTGTTACTGATGGTGACCTTTGTTACTTTGGTCCCAGCTCTCTGCAGGTCATTCACCAGGTCCCCCCGTGTGGTTCTGGGATCTTTGATCACCGTTCTCATGATCATTTTGACCCCATGGGATGAGATCTTGCTTGGAGCCCCAGATCAAGGGAGATTATCAGTGGTCTTGTATGTCTTCCATTTTCTGATGATTGCTCCCACAGTTGATTTTTTCACACCAAGCTGCTTGCCTATTGTAGATTCACTCTTCCCAGTCTGGTGCAGGTCTACAATACTTTTCCTGGTGTCCTTCGAAAGCTCTTTGGTCTTGGCCATGGCGAAGTTTGGAGTCTGACTGTTTGAGGCTGTGGACAGGTGTCTTTTATACAGATGATGAGTTCAAACAGGTGCCATTCATACAGGTAACGAGTGGGGGACAGAAAAGCTTCTTACAGAAGACGTTACAGGTCTGTGAGAGCCAGAGATTTTCCTTGTTTGAGGTGACCAAATACTTACCTTCTAATATTGAACAGAAGTAGATTTTTTGAGACAAGTTGCTACCATCAAACTCAAAACGGGCTAATATTAATTCATTTTATGAAATAGTTAAACATCAGTTTAAAAAATCGATGTGCTTTCTGGGTTTTTGCAAACCACTGGATTGTGTTTTATGTACATTTTACACAGCAACTACCTTTTTTGAAACCGGGGTTGTTGAAGTGTTTTGTTATCCACATCCGTACAGGTGCATGTTTATAATTCTATAGATCATATAAGCACTATCAGGACGTAGTGGCCTGACTGTTTTGCAGTGCCCTGCCAGTTTCTTCTCTAGGGGAATGCTGTTGCTAGGGGCTTTCTGCTCACAAACAACCAAGAGTATTTTCATGCTGGCCATCCTGCCAAGCATGTGATCCCCTGGTGTAACAGGATCTCTATTCAGAATAATACACCCGTGTGTCCAGGTCTCACCAAAGAAACAATTCAACCCAGACTCCTATTCAGCAGGAAAAAATTCTCATTCTTAGACTTTGTGCAGCTGCCAAAATTGGGCTGGTGTCTAAGGGATTTAGAGGGTAAATACAAGGCTAGTCCTATATAGAGTTATCAGCTTAGTAGTTGCACCTGCACAATCGAAGAACAGTGGTGCAAAGAAACTTTTTAAAGCCTATTCAGTTTTTTTTTGTATTGTTTTTTTTTTTATATTAGCTGCTAATATTGGATGACGGTGCACCACTTTTTGTCCAGCGTGACATTAGCCCCACACCCACTAGGACTGAAACCCTATAGAATGTCATACAGTGATAGGATGAAACATAATGACATTGGAAAACGTACAGTGGACCTGAGAGTTCAAATGCACTGAAACTTAAGAAATCACTGGTGTAAAAACAAAAATTCAGTGTGGCAGTTGATTCAATCAGAGAAAAAACACCTATAAATTATGTATGCCATCTTTGATCACAGGCTATTTGCGGATATTGTTGTTGGTCATGATGGCCAGAACAGCTGAGCTTACATTAAACAGCTTAATCAGTATTTTATGAGATAACTTGGACTGTGAGCCCATGCAGAACCCAGAGCAGGTGCAGGGAGAGAAAAAGGAAACACGTGTTCGGGATGATGAACACCTGGCGTTTCGTTTTCTTGGAAGCCCATAATGACAGTTTAACATTAATGGCATAATTTGTTGTTGTTCCATATGGTAACGTTTAAAGTTATAGTAATATAATTTAATATATAGTCTGAGTATAATTTGTGTAAGGACAGAAAAGTATGTCTAAATACAGTTCTGTAGAATACATGATATTTATGTTAATGCAAAGTATCATTTTTGACTATAATATGAAATTACTTCTTACATAAACCTGTACTGGTTGCTGGAGTTTATTGTCAATTTGAAGTGCTATTACTTCCGTGGGCAAAATATCCTGACCCTGCATTCTACATAATGGCAGTCACAGCGATGATTGGAAGATTGAAATTATATAATCATAAACAAAACATTATCATTAACAGTGTCAATTCTTTCTCTTTCGGTCTCCTCAGACTCCCTTGTGCCCGAGGACGTCTATCCTCCGTCTCTTTTTTCCTTCTCGTTCCCCTCTTATGCCTTCTGCCAGTGGTTGAGGCTGCTGAGGATACAGCAGCATCCCTGCAGGATGAGGCAATAAGGACACGAGGTGTTATGGATGGCCTGCCACCTATTGCCTCATCCATGGCATTTCCATGGTGCTGCTGTTGCCTCACCACCCTGAGAACTAATCCCTAAATGGGGACAGCTTAAGTGCTACAAAACATAAAAGAATAAATATTAAACATTAAAATAAGTGTCTCTAAGACTTGCTATTGTGAAAATTGTCTTACCAACCTACTTTTGCTTGAAGTTACCCCACTATTTCTTCACCCAGCCAGGCGTCAGTACACCCTGCAGCCCAGTTTCTTTCACAAATATCCAAGAGCAAACACAATTATGTCCACAGTTATTACAACAGAGTTTATAACTTGTGAGCAAATAAAGACTGCCTGCAGGGTGCATCATGTCAAACACTTTCAAGACAATGTAGACTAACCTTCTTGACTATGAGTGCCAACATCTTCATGCCAGTTTCCAAGAACAAAATGAATCTTGTTCAGAGGTAACCTGCCACAACTTCTAATAACTAATAGGATAATTAAGTGGAAAATGACTACTCATATATTACTTGATTTTAAAAATATGCCTATATTGTAAGGCCCCATGGAAACAGCAAGCTCCATCTGTGTATTTATTCAAAACTTCTATATTAGCACATAAACATACTTTTGCAATTTTTTCATCATCCAGCTGTTACCAGGGATTCAACATTAATTAAAATAAATGTGGCAATATGCAAAATCATCGTGGTAAGTTAGCCATGCATTCCTGTCCTTGCTGTTATCCCCACGAAGGAAGGGAATATGTCATTGTCTCCCCATGTCTGTCTGTCTGTTTGTTAGCAGCCTAGCATCCACAGTTTTCGAGATATCATTTTCAAATTTTGAGTGATGGTAGATACCGATAGCAACTCAAGCTAATTTAAGTTTGGTGAAAATCGGGACAAGCTCAAGGTCAATTCAGTAAAATCAGTATGGATTGTCTTCACAACAATATATTAGGCCTTGGGGGACACGAGTATCTAGGTTGGCTGGGATTTTGACCCTGACCTTATTTTCTGATTTTGTTGACTCTGAAAATAAAATTAAAGAAACCATATCCAGAAATATATCAGCTTTAGGACACGTTTCTTCTTTTTTCTCCATACAACGCTCTACAACATCTAGCCTTCTAATGAACCAGTCCATGATTCTTCCTTGAAATTGTATACATTATGATTACTTTATTGTAAATGCTAATCATGTTAGAATGCTGCAGTGAGGGCAAACAACTTCCTCACTGTGATTGCCTGACCTGTGTGGCTCCTGAGGTTTACTGCTCTTTCTACATGTATATAAGCTGATATAATCAGTCCTGCTTGTCCATTTTTATAAACTCCAACAGAATATGACAAACTACTCATTTTACCAAGTCCTTGAACTGTCCAGTATTGTCATGTGACATTTAAATAAAATGAAATCCATTTCTATCTAGTTTACCATAAAATACATTGCATAATAAAAAATAAGTAGCCCACAAATTGATCTATTTATTTGTCTCTCGAACAGTCCAATCCTTGTGTTTCCCCACTGGTATGCTGGCCAGGCAGGTGTTACAGCAGAACTTTGTGTAAGTGAGCTGCCTCTGCAACAAAGCTTTCTTAGTGTGAAAGACTCCAGAACCACTGTCGTGGACTGCACTTGGCAACATTGCAGTGCTACATTGCGTACAGGTGCATGTTTATAATTCTATAGATCTCCAGTAAAGCTTCTGCTTGTACTGGTCCTCCATTACAGTTAGGTAGGTTGGTTCTGAGCAGGTGCAGCCTCCCCAAGGCTGCCAAACAAAACAAGGAAGCCATAAAATTCACTTCCAGGCTAAGACTGTCAGGATCCTGGGTCTCTCAACCCGTGTTTTTGTGTTTAACCCCGTGTGTTTTGAGTCCAGCATTTGGGTCCTCGCCTGCCTACACACAGCCGCTCCCTGACAAAGACGTTCGAATCAGAGTCTGTCTGCAGAAAGAGACTCACTGGAGAGGTATCTGAATAAACTCTTCAGTTGTGTATTTGTCATAATACTAGTGTTTTACAGTTATTGGAGTGGCGCACCTTGTGTACAATCTAGATATTTAACAGTTAATTCAAGAGTGGAACTTCTTTTATGCTGTGTAACTTTAAGCTGTCTGGCGAAAGTCTGTAATTCTTCAGTTCTTCTTGGGTTCCATATTGTATTATTTTAAAAGACATATAAAGGATCTTACATTTCAAATAATGTGCACTTTCACTACAAACAAGCAGCAACTTTTTAACAGCTTGTACTCAAAACTTTTTTTCCCTTGGTCCTGAGACACGCAGGCATTGAGCAGACTGACGCTCCATGTGTCAGCCAAAGATGCAATAAGATAGCCACAGCTGAAAGAAGACAATACGGAGGCTGTAACCTTATTTCCACCAGACTGTCATGATGAAATCCAACAGTCTATGTGCCAATCGCTCCAAAACCTCAGATGAGCCTTTAATATTGGCAGAAGGGAATTTAATCTCCTCTCCAAGCTGAAAACACTCAGGCTGCCCTAAGATTCACCTCTCCATGACTCAGTGAACTTGCTTTTATTTTTTCCGTTCAAAGAAAAGCTCTTAACCAATCTTCCATTAACAGTTGAAGTAAAATGTGTGGAAAATTCATAAAGTTATTACGGTTGTTACTCTCTGTTACAACTCTTGTTTCCTGTAGGCATGAATTTCCATTTCATTTTATTCTTTCTAACTAGAATTGGCTGAGCGCTGATAAGAACATTTGCTCACACTGTACTTTTCTTTTCTTTAGCAGAATTTCAAACTGGTGTTCTGCTGTGATTTCGATCACTGGATCTTTTTTGTGAAAGCATTTCTGAGTAACAGTAAAATTAATAAACAGATACACATTATTTTATTTTGTCAGAGAATCTTCAATATAGCTGTTATCATTATTACTTTCTTTATGTACATGAAGCTGCAGCTCAGTGTTAGTAGTAGTCTCAAATCTGTTGGTCGGACTCGGCTGGAGACTGTTTGCAGTTTGCCTGTCCTCCCTGTGTATATGGCTCCTCCCACACTCCAAAGAATAATGAATGTACATGTTAGCAAGTGCATCTGAGTAGCACCTGCTGGCTGCTGCTTTCTCTCATAACTCTAGCCTTAAAGTACATTAAGGATGTAATTCAAGTCTGTTTTTCACGGGACTGCATAAGAAAGTTCTCTTTTTAACATGACTATAAGAACCCATCTCTCCCTATTTTTTTTAGGTATCATGAGTTTATCAGAGACATTTCTCTTTTTGTCCTCCAGCTGAGTAATATTTATTTGTGTGTGTGTTTCTTTCTAACAACAAATTACATCTGATTTTTCCCCTCCATCCCTAGTTGGAAGCATATGCCTTTGTGCTTTTTACATGCAGTGCTCTAAATCAGCGGTCCCCAACCTTTTTTTTGTGCTATGGACCGGTTTATGTCCGACAACTTTTTCATTGACCAGCCTTTAAGGTGTCGCGGATAAATACAACAAAATAAAACCAGTACTGGTACCAAAAAAAAAAGAAGATTTATTTATAACACACAGGAAAAGACTGAGGGAATCCGAGTTCGCAATAAAAATGATTTAAAAAAAATAATGATAAATAAAAACCCTGAAAACCATAAATTTCATACCCGAGCCTCAACTCTCGCGGCCCAGTACCAAACGACTCACGGACCGGTACCACTGCTGTAAATTGGTATAGTTGAGGCAAATTCTTATAAAGCAGCTCCATTTATAAAAGGCAAAAACACATTCAAATAGTTAAAGTAAAAATAGTAATAAAAAGGATGTCCTAAACGCTAGGTGAAATAATAAAGCAGTTAAAGCAAATGCACAAAAGCATTTAAGAAAATCGAGGAATGGCAGCACCAGCCAGCTGACTCCTAAAGATTTCAAGGTCATATTCACGTCGATTCTGGAGCATCAGCAATGAATTTTAACTCTATTTTAACACATTATGTGCCAGTACTGATTATAGTTTAGGATTAATATGGTATCACACACTGTCAGTCACACATAAACATGCTTTGACTCCGGGAACATCACTTTATCTTCCTCTAGAGAAGTCCTGTCTATTTTCTTTCCCAGTGTGACCAGATGCATGTAGTAGAGCGAGTAGTGAAGGACATTTTACTCACGGCTGCCCAAAAAAAAAAGTCACTCCCACAGCTGTCTTTCCTCAGAATCTAACACACCTTTTAGATGACAGAAAGCTGCATATGGTGGTCTAGATGGAGACAGATGCAGCCGTGAAGCCTGTGTGGCTCACACAGCTAAATGAACTGGCAAAAGATGGAATAAATGCCTGGATGTGGGATGCATCGGGTTTACAAATCTAACAGACTGCTTAAGACTCAGAAATCAGAAAAGAAATTGCATTTGGAGTTATGTGTGAAATAATTTTCTAGGCCAGCATGAGAATATTATTTTTCACCACAATGAGAGGAAAAGAAAAGATATGAAAGAGCTCACTGTCAGCAATACTCTCTGCTTCTAAAACATTATTATTTTTTTTGGCTTCCAGATATGAAATGGTCTGTGTCTAACCTAAAATTTAGATTTTATTCATCTTCCATGTGGTGTGTTACATTGCAAACACAGTAAGCCAGCAACAGCAACAGAAAATCCATACCTGCAGTGAAGGTATCCTTCATAGTAGCAGGGTTTCTGCCAGGAAAATTAGGTAAGTTCGAGGGGGGTAGAGTCAGTACTTGGAAGTATCCACCTACTATAATTCTACTACCTAATTTTGTATGTGTCTGTGTGTAGCTCTGCACTGCCGGACTTGCAATAAACTGGATACCCTGAGTAGATTATCTGATTAGATGCTGAAACAACCTATTGACTGTCGAGAAGGGAAATTATTTTACTGCTATAGTTAAATAATTGTCATCATTACCATTGCATTAATAATAAAATCTGGAGTTTATATTGCATTCAGGGGTTAAACAGTGTCTCTTTCAGAAAGACTGAGTTGCAGGCTGACAGGAAGTTGTATGCAGAAGTGAAAGCAGATAGTTATTTTGAGCCGCAGGCTAAGACGAGGCTTTAACAATGTAACAGATAGCTTTAAGAAGGCCTTAAGCAGTTATGACTATTTTATACACAATGCATATCTGTGCTTATTAAAGAGTTGGAGCTCGGTCAATTAATTGGGGGTCGGAAGCTTTGTTCGGCGCGATGTTCGGACAATCTATTGTGCAAGTGACTTGGAGCCATAGAAGGAATTGCAATACATGCTTACAAAACACTTATATATCAGATCATTTTATATTAAGGTTTTAGTAGAGGTTCTTGGTTAAAACATTTATTTAGTAGAAGACATACACATAGTCTCAGTGAGCCTCTGGTCTGGTAAAAGGTCAGAAGTGCGAGAGGTGACATCGAGGCTGAGTGAGGTCGTGACACACACACACTTTAAATTAGATTTATTTAGAGGAACCGTCCTTGTTGTCTCGGCAAGAAAGAGGAACAATTCATTTTAAGATAAGAACGGAAAGTACCAAGCCATGAAAATAGAAGATGATTTTCTGGGTGAAAAGTCATGATGATGTTGATCTGATCTATGTATAAAATGTACCGGTGACGCATGAAGGGGCGTCAGTAAACAAACCCTGATGCTATAAAATATCTGTTCATGCTTTGATTAAGTCGAAGACTACTTCCTGTCTGCGTACAGAGTTGTCTTCCCACACGTGTGTTCATTAAAATCATCGTTTGACTTCACCCGGCCGGATCGGTGTGGTTATTCTTCGATCACCTCTTGTACCCTTCCTCAATATTGAATCTTAACATTTGGGGGCTTCGTCCGGTTATTGAGGAGGGAGAGTTGGAGGTTTAGACGGAGAAATCCGGGGTCTTAGGTGGTCTGACGGGCAGACATGAATTCCAGTGGTCTAAGTGAGTGGGCATAAGCCGGCTTATCCAAAAGGTAAGGCACTACCTGTTGAATTATTTCCAAAGTGTGCCAAATTGGATATGATAAAATTTAAGTCTACTCACTGAAGTTACTGGTGGATGTCTGTTTTGATTTTGATGAGAATGTCATGACAGTACTGAGGATTTAAAGCAGTTGGACTGCTGGAAAGGATTTAATGCGGTTGGACCGCGGGAAGCAGTTGGACTGCTGGAAATGATTTTAGTATGTTAGGGAATTTGGTTATTTTTTGGTTATAAGGTTGGACCTGCTTCAGTTATACACTTGTTTTGGGTGTTGATTGTTGTTTCAAAGTATTATAAATTATTTTAGAACGGAACCGAGGGGGTTCTAGGAAGCGCAGAGCCCGGAGGTTACGCTCCCTCCTTGTCGTGGACGCGCGACATTGACCTCTCGGCGAAGAGGGATAGTTCAGTGTGGTTTAACTGTGGGGTACAGGGCAGCCTGGAATTAAACTAGGAGGTAGAGTCTCCTTACCGTTTGGAACGGTACCTGCGCTTTTTTGGACAGGAGAAGTTGGTCTTCGGGCGTGTAACTTTAACTTAACACTTCGAGGTAAGCCTTGGCTGTGAAATGCCAAAAATAGAGCTTCAGGCAAAGTTTGGGTTGGTTGACGCTTTTAAATTGAGTTAGGGATTTTAGAAATGGTGTGTGTGAGAGGATTATGAAATCATTGTGTGAATGATGCTACATTTTAGGTCAAAAGTTAGTAGAATTACAGAGGGTTTGTAGATTGTAAATACAAAATAAGTTTGATTAGCCTGGAGAAACAGCAAAGCAGTTTGAGCTGCTCTGAGCAGCTGCGTGCTGTGTGTGTGTAACAGGAAATGGTGTGGGTGACAGGAAGTTTGCATGCCCATATAAGGTGACGAGTGAGCACCCAGAGAGAGAAACAGATGAGTTAAACTCTAGGCAGATAAAGCGAATGGAGGTTTTGAGAAAAGAAATGAAAAGGATATTAATTGTATGTTTTAGTGTGTCAACACAGATTACAGATAAATGAAGGTGGACTTCTCTCAACCTGGAATTTTGAGTACGGCGCCAAAACCACTAGAGTAGCATAATTGGGGGAAAACAGGCCAGATTTTGGCTTAAAATTTTACAGCTTGACCTCGCACTTGTCCCCATCCTGAGAAGAAGCTCAAAGGACAGTTAATCTCCTGATGAAGACCGACAGAACATCGTGGACTTGAGAAGAATTACTAGCAGGCAAAAGACAGTGCAACGGAAACCACACTGACGACACCAGCAGCAGCATGAAAGGAACCACGAGGTGGAAACATGTACTGTAAATTACAGGCTGGGCAGTTGAACAGTGGGATAATGAACGGTGGTAAAGCACTGGACACTGATTGTCAGATTTGTCTTGCTTGGGGTAATCTTGAAAGGGACGAGTGAAAGGATCAACAGACAAGAAGAAACCACGTGATGAACCATGCACGGTGGACAGCAGGCTGGTAAGAACAGTGTGACATGACTGTTTAAAGGCACTGAATGTGGTATTTTGCCAGGCTGGGACTTGATCCAAAAGGAAAATACTGAAGAGAAACAGAGAAGAAACAGACTGTGTTTGCTGGAATTCAAGACAACAAAAGGACACTGAGAGAAGAGGACAGTGACCAGTGAGAGGTGAAGCTGGACGACTTCGACTGTGAGAATACAGGGTGTAATTGGACTGAAAGTGAAGCTTGAACTCATGATGGTTTAGAGATGTCCACCGTCACAAACAAAGAGGTAAACAAGAATAGAAAACATACATAGACAAAGTGTTACATGTGAAATTATTTCTGGAAAGAATCAGAAGTGAGATAGTTTTGAATTAAGAAATCAGAGAAAAGATGCATGAATTAAACCTGACTATAACATATAGAGGCAATGAAGAAAGCAGCTTACACTCACTGAACATTAACAAAATACATAGGAAAAGCAATGAAGACCTGCTTACACGTATATACATAACATAAGTTGGGATTTCTGACCAGACAAAGGGAAACGGGTAGTTTAAGTATATATGAAAATAATGAAAATGTCTCAGTTGTGTTTCTATAGGGGCGAAACAGATCTGGATCAATTTTCCACGTGCAGCGGTCGGAAGAGACCTGTAGGTTAACTTGACTGGACATGCCAAGGCAAGTTTCTGGTTGAATTGTTTACAGCGCCATGTCTCCATAAACCTGACAAGTGGGCCCTAGCTTCTGGCTGAGGAGCATGAAAGCTGTTAATAAGGTGGGAACTTAAAATTTGGGTTAGCAAATTTGGGAAAGAAACTGACGGCTTAAGTGGAGAATTGTGCAGGAGTCTGACACACTGCAAAAGCAACATATGCAAATTCACATACACAAGCAGAAAATGCATTAACCTTATGAAGACAAGACAAGCTCATCGAGATTAATGCATAGATACAGATTAAACTTGGCTAAGAACACAAACATATGCAATGAAGAACAGCTTGCTATTTTGTATGAATGATACAATGGTGTGAATGTTTAATAAAATACATTTGTGTTTGTAATTGAGGAATAGAAGAAGCCATATGACAAAGGGGGTTATGTTTTATGCTGAATTGAAGTATGTTACAGAGCATAAGGGGGTGATTGTTGTGTGCAAATTGTGTGGTTTTAATGAGACTTTTGGTGTATTGAGGAGGTGAAATTATGTGGTGGCAAGACTTGTGTGTTTAAGGTTGTTGAGGTTGTTGTGGTGAGGGGTTGATTCTGTCAGTTAGGTTGTTGTTGTTATTTTTGTTTTTAATAGAGGGAGTTTTAGGAAACATGGACATGTCTGGGAGGGGCCCATTATTTTGTAACAGTGCACTTAAAGAAAACCTGTCAGGTGATTTTGTTTTGTTTTTATGAGCTAACAATCAGCTCTATTTTTCATTTCTGTTTTAAGCAGGCCTGCAACAGTGAATAACGGCGCTGAAAATTCTCGGGAAGAGCAAATATAAGGCGGCTTTCCAGATTACAATTGGCTGAGGAGAGCTACCTGTGGGGACTATTCAGGTCGTAAGTCCCTGTAAAAAGGATTTTATGCGAGTCAATCCAGTCCAAAAGCATAAAGAAATATTTTCCTATGGAAAATAAAAAATGACGGAGCTCATTTTGCTGAGGGTGGAGTATCTGATCGTGCGGGAAGCTCCACTATCAGCAAATACATGGTGTGACTGCATGTGAGTGAATGTGTGACTGAATGTGAGTGAGGATGAATTAATGTGGACAAACAATTTGTTTTTACCAGAGAAAATTTCTGTTTTGTTTTGTTGACTGGGGTTAGATTATGGGATTATAGTATATTGTTGGGAGAATGCCAAATGCTAAAGGGGAAATATTTTTGATGAAACTCAGTTATCATTAATTGAAGAAACACATGACTGATAACTGTTCTGTTTTAAGTTTATTTTTATGACATAGATTGGATCATGAGTGGGGAAACTGAGCATTTTTAAGTTTTGTATAGTATCTTGACACATGAAATGTATCAAGATAAAGGGGGTTTAGGGTTTATTAATTTAATTGTTTAATAATTTAGGATCATTTTAGGACCTTTTGGGTTTTTGATCATTTGGATATGGTAAAACTGAAACTGTTATTTTTAAGTTAAGGTTAAAGGATTAAAGGTGAACTTGTCACGGTTTGCGAGGCAAGCCGTGTGGAGTTGTAGAAAAGGACCCAAAAGGCGGCAGCTCTGGTGCAGGTGAATATTTATTTACAACGGTGGGCACAAAACAGCACTGGTGGAAAAACAAGAAACCGGAAACCTAAACTGGGTAAGCTAATAACACAAACCAGAAACGAGACGCAGGGAGACCGAGGGGAAACAACACAGACGAACCAGCAACTACCATAACAGAAGACACAACTTAAATACACCCAGAGAAAGTACGGGGAGAACATAGACATAACAGGCTGGGGGAAACATGGAATAAATACAAAGAGAGACGAGAGCTCATAAATACACAGAGGGGCACAAGGGGGTAAGAGTCACAAAGGGAAAAACACTTAGGGAACACCACAATAGGACACCTGAGAAAACCTGGCCTAAATAAGGAGCGAAAATACAAGGAACCAAGAATACTGGGCCAACATGGCCCAGGACCATGACAGAACTGAATCCTGTTTAGAAGATACAATGCTGGTTTTTCAAAGCTGTGAATAAATCTTAGAGGGAAAATTAGTGAGGGTTGAAGGAGTAGAACAGGTTTGATTTTTTGATCTTTAGAAGAAGTGGTTATAATGTAGGCTTACACATACAGATATTACATGGAAGGTATTTTTAGGATAAAGGGGGAGCTTCTACGTAGAAATGATTTTTATACATATTGCATTTTGTGCTTTTAAAGGAGTTGTGGCTCAAATTTGTCTCTGGAGGGTCACGAGCCTTTGGCTAGCGCTATGATTAGCCAATCTACTGTGAGGATAATATGAGTTCATGAAGGATTGCACACGCTTACAGACACAGAGTTAAGAAACACACATGACAGTATTGATTCCAGGCAAAAGGCCTTAAATTCATTTAGCTTTTAACTGAACTTAAAAAAGGACCAAAGAGGAAGGAAAGCATATATTTTGGTTAAGTCTGATACATTAGAATTAGAAGGTATTGTTACATTAAAGGGAGCAAATGAAATAAAAAGGCTATACCAAAATGGGTTATAACATAGGAAATGTGAGGTTAAAATGAAGTTAACACATAGGAGTTGTTTCAAGGCAGCATTTAGCTATGATGAAATTTATGCAGGAGTAATTGCTTATATGCTTAAACTTAATTGATTAAAGTGGTTGTTTTCTTTTAGAGTAGAGGAACTTGTAGCAGCGACAATTTGTGCACAGGATGTTGATGATCAGATAAGGGAAAGTAGAGCGAGCAACTGGACGTGAAACCAGCGCTTAAAGAATTTTAAAGTGATGAGTAACGTTGAAGAATATACATAAATACAAGTCAATAAGTTAAGAGCATAATTAGGATCATGCTTTTGATTAAAGAGTCCCAAAAAGGATAAGTTAGGGAGATGCAAGAAAAGGTGTTTTGTTTCCTTTGCAGAAGATCTCGGCGACCACAGGAGGGGCGAGGATCCTGGAGATCTCGAGGCCTGGTGAACCATAATGTATTGTGACCTCTGGTGTTCCAGAGGTCATGAGAGGGAGTGTCGAGAAGGGAAATTATTTTACTGCTATAGTTAAATAATTGTCATCATTACCATTGCATTAATAATAAAATCTGGAGTTTATATTGCATTCAGGGGTTAAACAGTGTCTCTTTCAGAAAGACTGAGTTGCAGGCTGACAGGAAGTTGTATGCAGAAGTGAAAGCAGATAGTTATTTTGAGCCGCAGGCTAAGACGAGGCTTTAACAATGTAACAGATAGCTTTAAGAAGGCCTTAAGCAGTTATGACTATTTTATACACAATGCATATCTGTGCTTATTAAAGAGTTGGAGCTCGGTCAATTAATTGGGGGTCGGAAGCTTTGTTCGGCGCGATGTTCGGACAATCTATTGTGCAAGTGACTTGGAGCCATAGAAGGAATTGCAATACATGCTTACAAAACACTTATATATCAGATCATTTTATATTAAGGTTTTAGTAGAGGTTCTTGGTTAAAACATTTATTTAGTAGAAGACATACACATAGTCTCAGTGAGCCTCTGGTCTGGTAAAAGGTCAGAAGTGCGAGAGGTGACATCGAGGCTGAGTGAGGTCGTGACACACACACACTTTAAATTAGATTTATTTAGAGGAACCGTCCTTGTTGTCTCGGCAAGAAAGAGGAACAATTCATTTTAAGATAAGAACGGAAAGTACCAAGCCATGAAAATAGAAGATGATTTTCTGGGTGAAAAGTCATGATGATGTTGATCTGATCTATGTATAAAATGTACCGGTGACGCATGAAGGGGCGTCAGTAAACAAACCCTGATGCTATAAAATATCTGTTCATGCTTTGATTAAGTCGAAGACTACTTCCTGTCTGCGTACAGAGTTGTCTTCCCACACGTGTGTTCATTAAAATCATCGTTTGACTTCACCCGGCCGGATCGGTGTGGTTATTCTTCGATCACCTCTTGTACCCTTCCTCAATATTGAATCTTAACATGACTTTATCATTACATTACATTCAGTTTACTGGCAGAGAGATTTTTCCTTATTACATGGAGGCAAAGCTACTTTTTTAGTAGCCCATTTTAAATACAATAAAACTTGCTTGATACGATGGCCCAGAGAGTTCAAATACACCACAACTTAAGAAAACACCGGCAAACAAAAAACAGCTGCAAAAGTGCACAAAACACAACAGAAGTGTTTTTACAGTGCATCAGCTAATGCAGATATACAATTGGTAAAGGACTAAATAGGCTTCTGTTGTTTTTTGCGTCCTTTTGTTGGTCTTTTCTTAAGTTGCAGTGCATTTGAACCCTCAAGGCCGCCTTTAAAATGTAAAAACAAGAGTAACATAAAACACGCAAAATACACAATCCGAAATAATAGATTATTTTAATATTAATATGACAATTGTCTTTGTCTTATTATACAAACAAAATATTGTATTTTTTCATGTCTAATGCATTTTCATGATAATTAGTAAAATGACTCTGTCCTCTCAAGGACGCTTCGCTCAAAAAAAGCATCCAGCAGAATGCACGGGGTTCTTACGGTTAGAAATTGGTCACAGACTTGAAGAGTGTGTATAACTAACCTTAGGCACAACTTTGTGGCTTTGTAACACTCACATCTGTTACTGTGATCTAAGAATAAACCAACAGTGCCGTCTGATTGGGGAAGAAATTGAGAAAACAGAAAATATTACAGTATGTGGACTTCATTATTGATATATTCCACTTTTTACAGTATATGATAGGAACTATAAAAATCAATAAACTGGGCAGAAAAAATGGATAGAGATGAGTAAGATTAGAGGAGTCAACAAATGAAACAGAACTGTGGAGAAATATGATATCAGAAACAAGATGCCAGAGGTGCATATGAAGAATTGCTTAAAATATTTACATTATTGTGTAATATAAATTGCCCAATACACCAATATAGCAGAAAACATAAATACATGGATTGGTCTTCAAAATATATGTAAAAAGAAAAATGCATTATACACAGATTTCATAGGCAAAAACCTGAAGATGCTGAAATGAGATATAAAAATGATTTAATTTATATAATAACATCTATGAAGAAGAAATATTATAAGAAACCATTCAACAATAATATAAATATTATTAAAAGGATGGAGGACATACTTGTCAGTGTTATTAGAAGTGGGTCTATACCAAAACAACTAATCCGAGTATTTCATCGTAACAAACACGAGGATTATAATATGGATGGTTTCTCGTAACTGTTGGACCAGATTTAGTGGGAAAAAATCACTGATCCAGGAGAAGAAAAGCTGGATTCATTGAGACAGAAAGGTGAGATTAAAAAGTCATTGGGATGGAGTTGTAGTAATATTGATACGATACTGCTGCATGATACTGATCGGATAATGAGTTGATGCATTTGTTGAATGACTGTTGTTGTTTTTTAATGTTGTTTTTTAAATAACACATCTGTAAAGATTCAAAATGGGGTTGAAATTGAAGGAGTCGATGAAAACAGTTTTCCTGGGTTCATTGATGGTTCATTGAGTGAGAGAACAAGGTTACAATTTGAGCAGTTTTTGTAACTTTGTGTGGAAAATTGGGTTTCTGTGTGTGTAGTGACACTGTGGAAGCAATATTTAATACTCTCCATGTTTCTTGCCCTCTCTTTCTCTCTCTCGCTCCCTCTTCTCCTGTATCTCTGTGTTCTGTCTCCCTTACCTGTTCCCATGTTATTCTGTTTTTCAACCTTTGTCTCCCCAGTCTGTTGTGTGTTTCCATGTTTGATAATCCCGGTCTTTGTGTCAAGCCTGCATCTGATTTGTCCCTCCTGTGCTCTTTCCTGATCATCCTGATGTGCATGTATGGTCCCAGTCTCCCTTGTGCCAGAACATCAGTTCTTCTTCCTCCATGGACACCTATAGTCCATGTTCTTAGTGCTGGTTTTGCCCAGTGTAGTTTCATGTTAGTAAAGGTTTAGTCTCCTTTTGCCCTTCATTTTTGTATTGTCATGTAACCTTGCTACATGCTCCACTCTGAATTTGGGTCCTCTCTAAGACATGATCATGACATTCCCACTCCTTTCAATATCTAAACTAAGTATAGATGGAGGGAAATTGGAGTATATTTTGCTTAATTTTGTATAACATTTCTTTATTTGTTTTCCTCTTTCTAATTGACTTTCTGTATATTGTTTATATGATCGTGATTTATGTGATAGGCACTTATGCACCCCTATACCATCAGAGATGCAGGCTTTTGAACTGAGAACTGATAATAAGTTGGATATTCCCTTTCCTCTGTAGTCCAGAGGAGATGGCGCCCATGTTTTTCAAAATGAATTTCAGTTTTTTTGAGACGTCATTTGATACACCACTATCAAAGTAATAGTAACTAATAGTTCAATGTCTCAATGAGTTCATATGTCTCATAAATGAAATATGTTCGAGATTTGCAAATCATTGTGTTCTTAGTATTAATATATTTAGAGAATCCCTCCTTTTTTGGAATTGGAGTTTATTTAAGTATATGTCGTTATATACTCGTTTTGGACTGGCTCGGATATTCTGATATGTTTTGGAATACAAGTGACTAATAAAGTAAAATTTGTTCATATAGCAATTTTTTGAGACAAGAGTCATGAAGTCTTTATAGAGGTATTGAAAAACAGTCACAATGAACAGATCAAACATTGCCCATCTGAATAGATTAG
Source organism: Aulonocara sp. 'chitande type north' Nkhata Bay (assembly GCF_057382095.1). Taxonomy (NCBI): domain Eukaryota; kingdom Metazoa; phylum Chordata; class Actinopteri; order Cichliformes; family Cichlidae; genus Aulonocara; species Aulonocara sp. 'chitande type north' Nkhata Bay. Next base: position 11,910,795 of record NC_141360.1, read on the forward strand.
TTTTAAGTTGTAATGCATATAAAATCTATAAAACCTATACCTCTGAAAAATCATCAAACATGAAAGTCAGTATAACTGGAGTTACAGTGTTTTCATATGACAGATGCAATTTGCTAATAAGTGTGCAAATTAGTTTAGGTAATGCCTTTGTTTGCATAATGGGATATGTGTGATCCATCGCTGTGATTATAGCAGCACAAGTGGTTATTTTAGCAGAACACTAGCTGTATGTAGCGTGCTCACCACATGCAGTGAATCATGTACAATACGTGGTCCAGGGAACTTCCACCCTCCATTCAAATTCACTGCGTGAGAGCTTTGTCTAAAGAAACTGCACTGCTAACACCTATGACCTACTGTTTGACTCTAAATGCGGCAACTGTTGTGCATGGTTCACTGTCTGCAGAACTCACATGGAGATAAATTACTAAACTGTCCCATTGTCCTCGCTATGTGGGATGTCGTTTAAATGGATGTTCTTCGATAAATCTTTCTTGATATCCTTTGAGGGAAATTGAGTGCCATACTTGGTCCACATGGGTGACATTGTCCCTTTCACGCTGCAGCAGCTTGGATCTCAAAGAAATCAAGTCAACATGTAGATTCTCAGAGAGTACAAAGCCTCAGCCCCTTGTCACTGGCCTCTGCAGTCTATTTTGTTCAGCTCAAGTGGCCACACGTGGTCTTTATTCTTGAGAGGAAGACTGACAACTTCACCACAAACGTTAGTGCAACTACTCAACAAGATTGTCAATTTCCAGCTCTCCGTGAGACAAAATCCTCAAATGAAAAAAAAGAAACCACCACCTGTCAGAACAGTCAATCTACCTCTTAGAAGTATGAGGAAGGTGAGAGGAAATCCCTGCAACTATCACTTTAGGTCATGTCAGTGACAGGGAGTTACACTCTCTGGTTACAAAGCTTTTCTCTATGCTGTACACATACTGAAAAGACACCTGATTTCTGCACCAATTCTGTGAATAATAACCCGTTGCCCTTGACAGATTCATTTTATGAAAAATCATTATATCCAACAAGACATGCCCAAAAAACAGAAATAATCAACTTGCACTCAGAAAAATAAAGGTGCCAACTGGAACCAAAAGTGATTCTTTAGACTGATGCCATAGAAGAACCTTTTTTGGTGCCACAAAGAACCATCAAGAAATGGTTCTTTGGGGCACCTTTTTCAAAGAAAAAACCTTTTTAAAAATGGTTCTTTGAAAAACCATTTTTTAAAAGGTCATTCTATAAAAAAACATTTTAAAGAACCTTTTTTGAGTGGTTCTTTAAAGCACCATTTTAAATCTTTCAAAATAAAATGTATCCTAAATTGAATTTGAGTAGGGTAAAATAAATACAAGCACATAGAGATATTTTAATGGTTTGTTGCCATTTCGTAGTATACCAAAAGACAAAAAGGCATTTTAACCCTCAGCACAACATCACAACTAATACATGTCACATATTAGTCATTTAAACAGTAATAATTAAACATTTTTACTAGACTATAAATAGATATATATATATAAACTATACTAAGATAACACAATTAATGCATGTATTGTTTAATTAATAAAAAATCAGAAAGTGATAAAACACATTAGAAATAGCAATAGCTTCATAACAGACCAATAAATCAACACATTTTCATCAGAAGATATTTGCATGTTCAGTAAAAATATTTCAACAACAATTTTTTTTATTAAAATGATCAATGGACTTCAGCTTCATGTTATGTAAGGTAAGTTTCATGTTGTACTCATGGTTCTTTATTAGTCCAGTTTAGGACAATGTCTCTGACGTTTATATATTATCACATGTTATATAAAAACAACCTCACACCTGCAGTTGTTTCAGTTTTTCCACGTGTTTCCTGTCAGCTGGTCAACCTCACTCAGGTGGACATCCATATCAGCCAACCAAACGACAAGCTCCTCCCTTTGTGCTTCAAATCCCTCCCACTCTGAGACAAGGAGCTAAGAGAGAGAGAGAAAAAGAGTCGATTATAAAGAAGAGAGAAAAGTGAAACCCTCCTGAGAAGGTCTGACTCGCATACCTCCAGTCGAGCTGTGATGTACTCCGGTTTGGCGTTCACGTCATCCCAGTAGTGGCCGCACTCCCTCGCTGATGCCAGCAGCCAAGCCTGCAGGGTGCCCTGGAAGAGCCGAGGTCCTGCCTCTCGCCGCAGCCTCTGAATACACAAACACAAATTGCATCTGAAGCAGGAGGTGCAGATTGTTTTTGCTATGCTTTTCTAAATCCAGGCCAGCGGACGACTTTTGTCTTGCAGAAGTAAGAACTGGAACCCAAATCAAATGTATGCGATACACAATCAATTCACAAGAACGCATTATAAAAGAAAGTCCCATTCTTGCCTGATTTCAACTGAATTCTGCATCAAAACAGGATTATACATGTAACACTAAAGATATTTTGATGGCTTGTGCACATAAGCCTCTGTAATATATTTATAATTTAAAATGCCACTGGTCATAATATAACAGTAACGCTCAGTCATATCTCCTGAAAATTATGTTTCAGCCAAAGTCTAAATTGTGTTTCCAGAGAAATATATTTGTTCTCCAGGATTATGTCTGTTTGTAAAGTATCACAAATATATTTTGTAAAGGACAACCTAGAAAATGGCAACAAAGCTTCAGAAGGAGTCCGAAATCTTGGAAAGAGAGACTAAAAACTAAGGATCTTAGGCCAGTGTGGTTGAACGGCTTTCTAACTAAGCCAACCTATGTGGCTACTATAATCTGTTGCAGACAAGGACACAGAGAGCTGGAGACACAAGGGCTAAGTAATCCTTCCTTTTGTACTTCCTTAAAGTCCGTCTAAAGGGTGTATGTATATAGCTATTTCTTTGTAAGACACAAGGATGTCAGCTAGGTGCTCCCCATCTGATGACAAATTTGACATCACCTTGAGCCAAGCAGATCCTAATGGACTTGCAGATGAAAGAACTATTAAATGCTCAATGGTGGATGGCCCAGAGCCAAGTTGGGGAGGCGGGACACCTCTGGAGGCTAAAAGCTATACATGGTTCCCTGTTGATGACCACAGCCCGCTGGGCAGAGAGCCAGTGGTGAAGATGACAATCATGAGGAACCAGGCAGATAGCCAGCGAGGATGAGGATCTTTTAGTGGTGGACCAGGTGTCCAGAGACACACCTTCAGAAGTTTCCACTTCTGAAGATTTATGAGCAGATGACCTATCAATTCCCCAACGGTTTAAACCCATAAATATTTAGTTCACATTTAAAAAGATATGTGAACAGACTAGACTGTTTGTTTCAGGAACTTGCAATCCATTTCCTGCCCCTGATACAGTACTTCAACCATGTAACCAGCAAAGTACCTGCTAGATCTTTCCCTTACAAAAATAGCCATGTGTAACATGCACAAAGTGAAGTCAGTTGCATAGTTTTTCACGCTTAATGGATCAATAATCCTCCACTCTGGGTGGGAGAAGAAAAGAAAGTCTTCACTGTCAGGGCAAAAATTAGAACATATTAATTAAAGTTCGCTAGGTAGCTAATGTTTGTTGGTTTTCAAGGTTACTATAGTGTGACTCTAACAGTGATAGTTCAGTTTTGTTAACACATTCTGTTATGACATTAATCAAATAATGGGTTTGTTCCAGTCTAGTTTTAAACGATCCTTCACTGGGTTGCCGAGGAGACTGAGAGGTTGTTCCCATTTGGCCACTGTAAAGGGGAAAATGTATTAAAATGCAGTTCCAAACTCCCTAACTGGAGTGAAACTGACTGATGCTGGAATCTTTCTTATGTCATTTGCCTGTGGAAGGGGTTTCGCATCAGTTGTAGTGATGGTAAATTTGATTCTTTTTACTGAATCGAGTTTGAATGAGTCACTCACCAAAGTGAATCGGTTTTTTGAGTCATTTGAGTCACTGAGTCAGTTGACCAGAGAGTGCAAAAAATGTACATTTTCACTTAAACTTAATTTGTTTCTCTAAACGACTATATTATAGAGCAAAAAAAAAGCAAAAAAAAAAAAAGATTTCTAAAGGGAGCATTTATTTTATTTATTTTTATTTTATTATGTGTCAAATATATATTTTCTCATCTAAATGTCCACTGAGCTGTGTGCCAGAGTAATAGGCTCTGTTTTGAGTTTTGTTCAAGAAAGAATGACTTCATATAGGGAAAGATATATATCACATATGCAGGTCACCTTAAACTAGTTTTTTAATTAAGCAGCAAGGCAGAACAAAATCAGGTCTGTATCAAGACATGAGGACTAAACCCCAATTCAACCAGACCCAGAACTGATCCGGAATTATAACAGGACTACAACAGTTCAAAATCAGGACTACTTAGGACATAGGTGTCAACCTCTGGCTCACGGGCCAAATTAGGCCTGCAGCCTAATTACATTTGGCCTGCGAAGCCATACCAAATTATTATTAGAGCTGGCCTACTGGTATTATACAGCTAATATATATATTGTTTAGTATTAAGCTTTGCTTGTTCCATATTCAGTTTTTCAGCAAAACATGTTTGAGTCCATAACAAGAGATTCATTCTTAAATCTGGAGGAAGATTTTTTTTCAATAAATATTAATGTTAGCCCGCGACCTTGTTCCAGTTTTGAATTTTGGCCTACTGTGTATTTGAGTTTGACACCCCTGACTTAGGACTTAACCAAGACAGAACCAGAATCATAGACCTGCACTACACTTATTTTTTAATTCTACCAAAGTCCACTATTTAGACTGAGAAAAGTTTATATAATTATTTAGCCTTGTTGTGCAAACAAGTCTGCATAACTTAATAAATATAGAATTTGAAAAATAACAAACCTAAAAAGAAACACTAGGTACAAGATACATGAGTACCTATGATACAGTGATACTTTTGGTAAACAACCATTTGACTAACATGTGTGTCTCACCTGCTCTTGTTCCATCTCTGTTCTATCTTCATTCTCCATCTCCCTCTCTGCTCCTCTCTCTCCCTCTTTGTGCTGACAATCATCAAATATACAGTTGAAGCCAGATATTTACATACTCTTCAGATCAAAACACAAACACTTTTTAATTGTAACATCAAATCAGACTAAATGTTTATTTTTTTTAGATTGATAAATATAAAAAACATATTTGTTAAATTTAAGAGTAAAGAGAGAAACTGTCTGTATTTCTTAATTGCAAATGGACCCAAATTGTATTCGAAATTTTGCCACACTTATGGAGCTCCACAATTCTTTTCCTGGTGTTTTGGTTGACATCTCTTGATTTTCCCATGTCAAAGAAACAGGCTCTGTGTTTTGCCTTATATGCATCCACAGGTGTGCCACCAATTTACTCACATGGACTCTACTAACCTATCAGAAGCTTCTTCAGCTCAGAATGGAATCGTCTGGAGTTTTCTTATTATTTAACAATAAACTTAGTGTACATGTACTCCTAAATTTGATGATAATGATAAAATAGACAGCTCTGTCTCTCGTTATTCTGACGTTTAACTAATTCAAAAGATATTTCAATATTTATTTACAGAGGTGGGACCAAGTCATTGTTTTGCAAGTCTCAAGTAAGTCTCAAGTCTTTATCCTCAAGTCTCAAGTCAAGTCTCAAGTAATGTCAGGCAAGTCAGAGTCGAGTCTCAAGTCACTGGTGTAAAAGTCCGAGTCAAGTCACAAGTCTGAAATTTTGAATTTCAAGTCCTTTCGAGTCTTTAAAAAAAAAAAAAAAGAAAAAAGAATGTTGCAGTTATACTAAATGTAAATATTAGACCATGTAATTTTTAAATCTGTGTTTTTCTCAACACATGACAAAATAGTGAACTCAGAAAATATACACAAATTGTGAAATTGCACCTCTTTATGTCATGTTTCGGCCGTGTGGCAGGCAGGATGAGGACCCAAATTGCAAACTCACACACACGGGGGATAAACTCAAAATGCAGCTTTATTGCTGATAAGTGATAAACAATAACGATGATACAAAAAGCAATACAAAACTACACTAAACTGGGAAAAGCTAAAGTAACGTATACTGGAAGACACGGGGAGAACCACACACGGCATGAGGGAGAACGCGACGCCGAACAGAGGGAGACGCAGACAGAAATACACAGAGGGTTAACGAGGAAAGTGGGAACACACGGGGAACACAGGTGACACAGATAACCATAACGAGACAGGGCGGGGTGAACATAACACTGACGGGTACAGGCACAGAGGTTCAGACAGGAGGAGAGAGAGCACGGGGAAAACACAGACATAACAGGCTGGGGAAACATGAAACAACCACAAAGGGAGACGGGGGCTCATAAATACATAGAGGGCACACAGGGGGAAGAGAGAGCACGGGGAGAACTTAGACATAAAGGGCAGGGGAAACATGGAATAAAACATAAGGAGAGACGAGGGCTCACAGATACACAGAGGGGCACACAGGGGGTAAAAGCCATGAAGGGAAAACACTAAGGGAACACCACAACAGGGCAACTCAGAAAACATGGTCTAAATAAGGAACGAAATACAAAAATACATGGAAACTAAGAATACTGGGCCAACACGGCCCAGGACCATGACATCACCCCCCCCTTAAGGGCTGGCTCCCGACAGCCCAAACCCGAGAAACAAAAACAAAAACAGAAAACAACCCACCCAGGGCGGGAGGCGGGGGACCAGGACGGAGGGACCAGAACGGGAAACAAAACAAACAACAGAAAACACAGGAGCACATGACCATAGTCAAAATAAAGTTCAGGGGGCCGACCCAGAGCCCACAGGCACAAGAGTTCACGGGTCACACGCTCGGGGGGCCGACCAGGCGGGTAGCACAGGTGGCAGAGCTGGTCCGGAGGCCGGCCGTGCGGAAGGCAGCGGCGGCGGCGAAGGAGACGACGGAGCAGTTCAGGGGGCCGGCCGCGCGGAAGGCAGCGGCGGCGGCGGAGGAGACGACGGAGCAGTTCAGGGGGCCGGCCGCGCGGAAAGCAGCGGCGGCGGCGGAGGAGACAACGGAGCAGTTCAGGGGGCCGGCCGCGCGGAAGGCAGCGGCGGCGGCGGAGGAGACGACGGAGCAGTTCAGGGGGCCGGCCGCGCGGAAGGCAGCGGCGGCTCTCCAGCGTCAGGCGCGCCGGCCATGGCCCGGTGGGCACAGGACCAGACGAAGCACAGGCCGAAGACTCAGAGGCTGGACCAGACGAAGCACAGGCCGGAGCTGCGGCAGACGAAGCACAGGCCGAAGCTGCGGCAGACGAAGCAGAAGACTCGGAGGCTGGACCAGGCGAAGGCTCTGAGGCTGGACCAGGCGAAGGCTCTGAGGCTGGACCAGGCGAAGGCTCTGAGGCTGGACCAGACGAGGCAGCTGATGAGGATGCTGGACCAGACGAGGCAGCTGATGAGGATGCTGGACCAGACGAAGCAGCTGATGAGGATGCTGGACCAGACGAAGCAGCTGATGAGGATGCTGGACCAGACGAAGCAGCTGATGAGGATGCTGGAGCAGACGAAGGCTCTGAAGAGGAGGCTGCAGCAGACGAAGGCTCGGAGGCCGGGCCAGGCGAGGTTGCAGAGGCTGAGGCCGGGCCAGGCGTAGCAGAAGCACAGGCGGATGTAGCCGGGCCAGGTGATGACGAGGCGGTCGCAGATGGCGGCTGGACAGGCTCCTCGGGCCCTCCAGCTGATGCGGCGTGAGGCTGAACGGGCCCCTCGGACCCTCCAGCGGAGACAGGAGGCTGAACGGGCCCCTCGGACCCTCCAGCGGAGACAGGAGGCTGAACGGGCCCCTCGGACCCTCCAGCGGAGACAGGAGGCTGAACGGGCCTCTCGGACCCTCCAGCGGAGACAGGAGGCTGAACGGGCCTCTCGGACCCTCCAGCGGAGACAGGAGGCTGAACGGGCCCCTCGGACCCTCCAGCGGAGACAGGAGGCTGAACGGGCCCCTCGGACCCTCCAGCGGAGACAGGAGGCTGAACGGGCCCCTCGGACCCTCCAGCGGAGACAGGAGGCTGAACGGGCCTCTCGGACCCTCCAGCGGAGACAGGAGGCTGAACGGGCCTCTCGGACCCTCCAGCGGAGACAGGGAGGTGCTGGCCGGGCTCACTGGAACCCCCAGCGGACGAGGTAGATGGCGGCGTGGGAGCCGCGGAGTCCTGGATGAGCTCATCCGAGCTTCCAGCAGGAGCTGAAGTAGAGCCAGAGAGACCTGAGACCCCTGGCTGAATGTTGAGCTGACCAGCGGACCGTACTGCTATCGGGGACTGGGCTACAGGAGCTACTGGAGCCTGCGCTACAGGCGGCACTGGAGCTACTGGGGCCTGCGCTACAGGCGGCACTGGAGCTACTGGGGCCTGAACTGAAACAGGTGGCACTGGAGCTACTGGGGCCTGAACTGAAACAGGCGGCACTGGAGCTACTGGGGCCTGAACTGAAACAGGCGGCACTGGAGCTACTGGGGCCTGAACTGAAACAGGCGGCACTGGAGCTACTGGGGCCTGAACTGAAACAGGCGGCACTGGAGCTACTGGGGCCTGAACTGAAACAGGTGGCTCTGGAAACTGAGCTGAAAGTGGTTGCGGGGTAGGTGACACTGGGAGCTGAGCTACTGGAGACCCAGGTGACACTGGTGTACTGGGGTGAAGGCAGCGAGGACGCAGTCTCTCTCTTAAGGGAGGATCGAATGATTTAGCGATAAACCTAGACGGGAAAAGATGCCGATGCTGAAAATACCAGGCAGCGGGGGCTTCCAGGAGGGTAGCTGACTGAACTGAGCGTGGCTGCGAGGGAGCTAACTGAACTGAGCGTGGCTGCGAGGAAACTAACTGAACTGAGGATGGCTGCGAGGGTGCTAACTGAGCCGCTGGTAGCTGCACAGGCGATAAGCAGCTCGCTTTAACATCCGCCACACAAGACACAGCTCCTGAATGAACAGTCATAATGTCTGGAAAAGACACAGAGTCCTCACTCACCACAGCAGGTGAATTAGAAGTCCGAATGTCCGGCTGTGGGGTGGTACGACGGCGGCGTGAACGCCGTTTTCTCCGGGATGGTGGAGGAGCTGAGCCGGGCCGCGAATCCTCCAGCGGACCGGACTGAACGTCCTCCGACTCTTCCCACCGGAGAGGCAGTTCCGGGCGGATGCCCATGGTGGACACGAGGAAGTCCCGGATGCGGGGGTGTAGCGCGCCGAATAACCAGGGGAGTCCGGACACCATCCGCTGTAGACGGCTGGCTAAGATCTCCCGGTATCCTCCCCTTGGCAGCGTCAACCACTTCTGACAGTCATATACCACCGTGTGGATTAGATCCTCACGGAGCTCAGCGGAGGGGTTGTGAATCGCTGGGTCCATGTCGAGGTCGCGTTCTTCTGTCATGTTTCGGCCGTGTGGCAGGCAGGATGAGGACCCAAATTGCAAACTCACACACACGGGGGATAAACTCCAAATGCAGCTTTATTGCTGATAAGTGATAAACAATAACGATGATACAAAAAGCAATACAAAACTACACTAAACTGGGAAAAGCTAAAGTAACGTATACTGGAAGACACGGGGAGAACCACACACGGCATGAGGGAGAACGCGACGCCGAACAGAGGGAGACGCAGACAGAAATACACAGAGGGTTAACGAGGAAAGTGGGAACACACGGGGAACACAGGTGACACAGATAACCATAACGAGACAGGGCGGGGTGAACATAACACTGACGGGTACAGGCACAGAGGTTCAGACAGGAGGAGAGAGAGCACGGGGAAAACACAGACATAACAGGCTGGGGAAACATGAAACAACCACAAAGGGAGACGGGGGCTCATAAATACATAGAGGGCACACAGGGGGAAGAGAGAGCACGGGGAGAACTTAGACATAAAGGGCAGGGGAAACATGGAATAAAACATAAGGAGAGACGAGGGCTCACAGATACACAGAGGGGCACACAGGGGGTAAAAGCCATGAAGGGAAAACACTAAGGGAACACCACAACAGGGCAACTCAGAAAACATGGTCTAAATAAGGAACGAAATACAAAAATACATGGAAACTAAGAATACTGGGCCAACACGGCCCAGGACCATGACACTTTAAAATGCAGCTCAATTAAACTTAGCTCCTAGAATAATTTTCACCAACAGTTCTGAGATAAGCTGCATGTTATTCTTGGATGCGCTTGTAGGACCGGCTTTAAAATCGCATGACAAAAATATCATACATATTAAAAAAAACTGCATCACCAACGTAGCCTGGACAACATTTGCTAGTTAGATGAAGTCAGCTATCTCATCGTAGCATATTTATATGCATATTTATAATCATACGGTTCTTGGAGTGAGTGCACACACTCATGAAGTTTAGTAACTTCAGGTCACTGCAACAAGCCCAGGTACAGTTTACCGCCGGATGGGTGCAGGACCTTGAAATGCACCGTGTAGAAAGTAAAGACCATCGTACGTATCATAAGTTTACCAGTCTCACAAATCGTCGTCATAAATACACATTCGTTAACCGTTTATTAATAGGACCTTTGAGCTCAATGGTAATTAATTAGCAGTGGAAATAATTTCTGGTAGCATCACAGAAATGTAACAGTGACAATAATACTGTATGCTGTAATCGTACTGGGCAATTGGTGATACAAAAAACCTGTTTTATCCTGTGAATAAAAGTATATGTTTTTGTCAATGTACCATAATAACAGAAGCGAAACGCAATATTGTGTCAGGACAATTCACTATTTATGCACAATAAATAAAGGAGCATAGCGCGACAATTTCTGTTCAGCGCCAGACTTGCTTGTAACCTATATCACCAATTATGTTATGAAAAATGACGCATTAACTACAACAGCAGACTGACCTTTGTGGGAATGCTTGGAGCAGACTAACCTGTGAGCTGGAGTGTTCTGGGACGTTATATTTGATCTTTGAATGGCTGCAATCCAGTCGCCTCTTTGTTATTTCGGAAACATGGCTCGAACAATTTCTCTTCAACGACGTAATCCGATAACAACCGATCTCTTTACCCGTCGGCTTCCCGTGGCTGTCATGCGACCGGCTATTGCAGTTAATAATACAACAGCTTCTTGACATTTTTGGGTTTCTTTTTATCGCTGTATAACTGATTTTAATTGAAAGCCTGCGTGCGCTAGTACCTCTTGCCATGAGTTCCCAGAATCCTTTGCGGTTTTACCCCTGAATGACTTCACATTTTCAATCTCTATATAATATGCATGTTAAATTTTATATTTGGGGTGAAATATCAAGTCTTTTCAAGTAAACCGGTTCAAGTCCAATTCAAGTCCCAGGTCATTGGTGTAAAAGTCCAAGTCAAGTCACAAGTCTTAGAACATTTTTTCAAGTCAAGTCTAAAGTCATAAAATTAATGACTCGAGTCTGACTCGAGTCCAAGTCATGTGACTCGAGTCCACACCTCTGTTTATTTATCCAAAACAAAACAAGTTTGCTCTAAATTGATGTTGTACAGTAAAAAGATGTTCTTTTGTTTTCCATAAAGTGTATGTAAATATCTGGTTTAAACTGTGAATATACTGCTGTGTATTGAAATTCCTCTTGTTTTGCATAGAAATATACTGAACAACATAAAAAAGCATAATATATAAAACAACATCTACCAGAGTTTTTTCTTTGAAAGAAGCTCCTTATGTCCATTCTTGTATATCAGTGCATTACTGAAACCGATTTATTTAGCCATGGTGGGAAACAACTGAAAATATGAAATAAACACACATGTAAGCTAGGACTGAAAAAAAAAACAGCATTTTTGTTGTTCGACTTTTCATTTTGCCATTTGTTGATTCACTTAAAGAGCAAGTAACATAATATGGGTCAAGTGATCAGTTTGATATCAATCTTTTGTGATAAACCGTCATATTTACATTATTTGTACAGTACAAATGATTTGCTTTGGTACCTGGTCAAACTTCAATTCTACCCCCCCTCAGTTGCTTAGAGTCTGAGCTCGGATCATACCATTATTAGGGGGGATTTACGTCATAAATTCCCACAGTGTGCACTATGTGCTTCAAATATTATGTGTAGTTTTTGTTTTATACAGTTGTCAGCCAGGCATCTAACTATGAAAAAAAATCACACTCCAAAAGACCCCGGGCTTCTGAAAAAGCAACCCGGGCTTAAGCCCCCCCGCTCCACCACTGTCACAGAGAAACAGCCATGAGGGAGATCGCGACGCTGGACAGAAGAAAACAAAAGGCTTAACTAGACAGGGAATGATGAGGGAACAGGAAACACGTGGGAAACACAGCTGGGGCAAATCACACACAACGAGACAAAGCAAAACACAGTGCACACACACAGGAGACTACCAAATTAAAACAGGAAGTAGTGGGAACACACACACAGAGGCCCAGACAGACACAGAGACATGACTGAATGGAACTCAAGTGTTTTTGAACTCAGGTTGCCTTTTAGCATCTCAAAGTTGTTAAATTGCCCAACAATTGCCTTGAAATTGCTGCTGGCTTGGTTTGTTGTGTCAACAACGAACCAAGCCCTGTCACAATAACACTTCCATTGCACTGCGATACAGAAGCAGTTTATGCAGTATTCCAACAGTAGCTCTATACAAATGATTATGTATTCAGTGTTAGACACACAGGGTAATGTAACAAAAGACATTAATCACTAAAAACACAGTATACTAAAAATGTCATACATACATGGGCTTGACTTCTATGAGTTCTAATCCACTTTAAAATGAAGGGCCTACAAAATCTTCACTCCAGAGAGCCACAATACCAAAGTCTGTCAAATGAAACTCAAAACTGAACTTAACTATGCAGGCACTTGGCAGGAGGCTTAGTCTCACACTGACTAATAGAGTTGCAAGGAATTAATTTGTACTTGGCACAGCATGAGGCTATAGAATAACTGTCCCATAAAAAAAAAAAAAAAAATCACACCTTCATCATCAGCTAGCTTTCATGTTATTATGGTGCAGTAGGATGGAAATACATGGAGCTTAACGTGAACTTTCTTGATAATATATGATAAAACCTTAGTGGCAGCATTTTTAAATAAAAAAAACCTGGTGTTCTTAGGGGTCGCTAAGTTGTTCCATAGTGAACAATGGGTTTGCTTGTTTTCTCTTTTGATTAATACATTAATTATGTCAAAATGATCAAAGACTTAGAACTTTAATTTTAAAGACTTACTTCTGTATAGGAATGAATAGAAGAGAATGCCAGTGTTACACGCTATATTTTTTAAATTAAATGAAGTTATGCTATAACACCTTGAGATGAGCTTTTTTCCGTCGCTGTTTTGGTATTTTGATATTGGACATGATGCCTAATGGGTAGGGCTAACTGTGATACTCAGGATACCGCTAACAATTATTCTTTATCCAGTGAGTACACTCTGCTATATCCTCCTTTATGACTTCAATAATCGCAATCACTTTTTACTCAGCAAGATTTTAAACTAGAGAGCCCAGAGTCATCCTCAAAGTGTTTACTAAGGTCATTGATCCAAGGAGCTGGGGGCTGTTTTCTCAGAGTTGCATACACATTGATGACTTTTAAAAACCAGAAGAGTTGCCCCTTGCTGGCCATTAGAAGAAATGCAGGATTAAGGAACTTCTGGAATAGCATCACTTTATGGTATTTGTGTTTCATTACTTTTGCCCCTATAAATTTGTTAAAGCAGATTTAAAAAAAAATAACTGTGAGTTGACACTAACAAAAAAAATGTTTACTTTCTAGTGAAAAAAGCCCGTGGTGGTTTTGACATAAAACTACCTTGTCAGCCTTCAGAATGATCTTGATATGAATTATCCAAAGTTCTGATTTTAGAAAAAAATAAATAAAAATGTAAAAACTCTATTTAAATGATGTAGCCATCCACTGATGTCACCCACTGGTTCTCTGAACCCTATATTATTCCACATTATGAAGCCTTGTGGTGACAGTTTCTGCTGTAATTGTCTTTTATTATTTTTAAACTAGACATGACAAGTATCCCTCAGTTTCTCTAACCGAGAAACTTGTCAAACAAATGGCAAAGCATGCCCTATTTTTTTTTTCTTTTTTACTGTAATGAAGATCATGATTTATAAAATTAATTTCCTGTGACTTGAATCAGGCAGCTGAGCGAAAAACCAAAAAAAAAAAGAAAGAAAAGAAATTCTATAAACCTGAAGTCTTTCTGCAACTAGAGGTATTACCCACATTTAACATCCATCCACCATATAAAGTCCATGTTGAGGGCGCACTACTGTTTGTTTTGGGGTTTTTTTAATTTCCCAGGCACATCTTTAAGCCCCTCCCTCTGTGGGGAAAGTGACTTTATTAAACAGCAAAAAAAAATGTCAGAGTGTCAAATTGGATAAGACAAAATGCAGGGAAAGTGTAGGGAAATGGTGGGCCAAAAAAAGACAGGGCCTTCAGGCAGGTTTTTTTTTCCAAATGTGCAGAAGTTGCTGACATGTTTGCTGCAGGCCATTCTTTAGCACCAGTGGCCATGATGTTAGTGGCAGGAGAGACGAGAACAGCAAGAGAGTGGACGGACCGTGGACGGTTGGCTGCCTGGCTCAACAAGATGTCATGAGAGATGATGATGATTAGCGCCAGGCTATATTACTGTGGAGTGCTGTTTACCTCACCACAACTGTATACAAAAGTGGAGCAAGTGCTAGCGGTGGACAAACTAGCTACCAGTTGGAAAGTTATATTAATAATGTTAACATCAAAGAAAAACCTGTAAAGCTAACTATCGAAACTGCCTATCAGTTAGCAAGCTAGTTTTCTATTATCTGTAGTTAGCTAAAAATACATCTTGATGTGGCTGTGATATATTGTGTTACTGGAAGAAGGTCATTATTTTGTTAACCACCATTAATTAACATTACTATTGTGCAAGCTCCCAGTGCTTGTTTTTTTTTCTTCATTTATGCATCAGACCATTGAGAGCTTGTGTGATTTACCGTTCTCATCAATCATTCCTTTCACTCGCTCTTTCTCTCACTCACACACACAACCAAATACAACATATCATAGAGTAGACTTCAGCTCTAGCATAACATGAAATGTAACTTAAACATAAAACTCAATGTTACAGCCAGCGGCAGCACAAACGTGACACACAGACTGACTTTTAGTTTTAGTGTATTTATTTTCCCCTGAGTTATCGGTTCTACTACTAGTTAGCTAACATAAACTAATGTCATTCTATTCGCCGCAACCAACCAACCCACCTGGTGACCTAACATTCTGTACTGACAGAAGATGGCCCTAAACATGTTTTTAAAACTTTGTCTTTAAGCACTTATTTTTTAAATCCACCTTCACAGACAGTATTTTTGAGAGCAAGGCTCCATGGTTTAAATTTGCCTTTATACATTTAGTGTTTCATTTCCACTTTAAACCTGATTTTAATTTATTTTGTCCAGAACTGGTCACAATATGATCAACTCACTTTCATGTCATACACTTTTATTGGAGACAATTTTGATCTTTTAGACACCTATGATTAAGAGGTTAGCACAAAGATTTAACATCAAATAAGTCTTGTACATCATTTCATCTCATTTAAGTCATGTTTTGAATTTCAAGGGGAAACTCTGTGGTTGGTTGAATTGATTACAGATTTCCATGCATGTATACAGCATGATAGGAGGTGTCTAATCTTTGCGCATAATCTGCAAGCTTTCATCTATTTCCTATTTGTGTTTTCTCAATTCTGTGAGACAAGTTCTGAAGGAAAAGGCAATTAACAATGGAAGAGACGTCTGACAGGATGAGTTGCAGCAAGAAAGCCAGACGTCAGAATAAGACAAAGAGGCCATGAAACACTGCCACTGGACCACTGAAAACTGGAAGAAGGTATTATGGACTGATGAATCTAAATTTGAAATCTTCAGTTCATCATACAGGATCTTTGTAGGCGAAAGGATTATTATTATTATTATTATTATTATTATTATTATTATTATTATTATCCATTATTATTATTATTATTATTATTATTATTATTATTATTATTATTATTATTATTATCATCTTTGTAGGCGAAAGGATGGTTCCACAATGTATGGCCTCAACTGTCAGTCATGGAGGAGGAAGTGTGATGGTCTGAGGCTGTTTTGCTGGATCCAGGATCAGTGACTGGTACAGAGTGAGAGGCACCCTGAACCAAAACGGCTACCACAGCATTCTGCAGCGCCATGCACTACCCTCTGGTATGCACCTGGTTGGTCAGGGGTTCATCCTACAGCAAAATAATGACCCAAACATAAGTCCAAACTATGCCAAAACTACCTCAAGAAAAAAGAACAAGATGGTAAGCTTGAAAACATGGAGTGGCCAGCACAGTCTCCAGACTTAAACCCGGACAGAAGAGTGAAAGTAAAGCGACCTACACATTTATGGGAACTTCTGCAACAGATATGGGAAGAACTTTCTGAAGAATATTTGATTTCTATTGTAGAAAGAATGCAATGAGTGTGTTCAGTTGTTGACTTTGATGAGTCAAACGTTTAGAAGAAATGTTGGTCTATAAATTGATTCTACAGTTAACTCCAATTGCTTATCTGTACTATGCTTTAATTTCAGAGAAAAAAATGAAAGAAGAAAAAATTATTTATCAATAATATACATGTTTAATGTAAAAATGAATATATAAACAATGTAATGGAAAGGTTGATCGTTATGAAATTAAAACCCGAATCAAAGATCCAAAATAGGATGAATTATTCTGTTATTATTTTTTTTATTCTGGCACTTCACATGTCCATAACAAAATGCCCTCACATGATGATTCACAGGCACCCTGGTGGTGCAAAGATGGCTGGTGTCTTACTGATTGTGGTGAATGGAGTGGGCAAAATCTTCCTACAATACCTTACATAGACAAACATATGGGACTCATATAGCACAAGATACATCTGAGTTTGTGTCAAGTATGCAACAAAAAAAAAAAAAAAACATATTCACTAACCTCACAGCTTGGGGGATTAGATGAGGACTCAACCCTGATGATAGCCCTCTCCTGATGTTTGGACAGAATGACTGTAAGCTGTTCAGCGAAGCTAGTCATCATCAGAGATGAGTCACAGAGCTTCAGTTCACTGATCAACACCTCCGCCTCAGCCCCTTGGCACAGCTTGACACACATATACTCCCATGTGTCAATCTGTCAGAACCCAATGGGGTGGAATAGGGAGAGTATGCATTTTAAGCAAAGGTGACCTCAACTTTTACTCATTCTCTTTACATATCTATACATGTTATCAGCTGGACTGCAGAGACAGAAATGAAATTCCTAACCAGTTAACATTTATTTTTCTCTTAACTATACAATGCAAGAATTGTTTAGACAAAAATCTTTCCTGCTGACCAAATACATGCTGCAGTTGATGCAAAGTTACATGTGATTATATCTAGTCAAAGTAACAAATGCTAACATTTCTAATTCTTCTTGTATATTAACATATCAAAAAAGTTCCTCTTACAGGAACATGTATTACTGTTTCTACACTCGGTAAAAAATAACAATGCCCAAGCAGCAACCTCCAGGACTGAAAAAAGAAAGCTAACACAGAAGTGCCAAAAGTGCAGTACAAAGGTGAGTAAGCTCCCCCAGATTCCAGTATTTAAAATGCCCAAATTGCTGCTGTTTACTTTCCTGCCTTCATTTATGTTATGTCATTTATGTATGATATCATCTTTAGATGGAAGCTAGTGATCTAACTCCTTTCTAACTTCTAACCTTCTAACCATTCTAACTTCTAGTCTGGATGTTAAACTTAATTGTTTCACCTGGTAGAGCAACAACGCTGATCATTTAATCCCTGTGGGGGACGGAGCTATGGCTGCCCACACTCCCTAGCAGATCATTACATGGAGAAACCTTTTGAATACAAGCGTGCTGATCCACACAGGTGTTCACAGACACAAACTACACCTTTCTTGGCTGCTACCTCAAAGCGTACTTCACAATAACATGTAATATTTAGTATCTACTGTTATCTACTGTTAGCTAGTTTATTGTGATGGTGCTGTATTTACTATGTTGCTCTTTTTTATTTGTTTTCTCTTCTGTTTTTTCTTATCTCCATACAGGTGATCCAGGTGTTTTGTTTGTTTTTATTTTTTTCTTCCCCCCTTTCTCACCATCTCTTCTCCCCTCTATTTTTCTTTCTCTCCCTCTCCTTCTTTCATTCTTTCTCCCTGTCCTTTCCCCCAGTCATGTCTGTTCTGTCTGTAACAACCGAAAATCAAATCAAATAAATACATAATTATAATAAAGGTCAATCAAATGGACCAATATGGCAAGGCCATGATGATCCAATTGGTAAAGTAAATCCGCTTGGCATCTTTCTTGGCCTTCAGACAACAATTCTGATGGCTAAAGATCCAAATGGGACAGACAAAAAAAATTTTAAAAATTAAAGACGAAAGAATTCAGACAGTTTGTAACACAGTGTTTGTTTGAGTTTGGGATAGTATGAAATGAGACTTTGTTAGCATTAGCCTATTAGTAAGCAGCCCACCATTATTATATATTACAGAATATGGAATCTAAAACCACCTGATGATGTCAATCATACTGTCTGTACTCATGCCGTATCATGCTCCATTCAGACAAATGTAAAACGTCTACAAAACATCTTTAAGATGGCTGTATGAGCATGTTTTCACATACAGTTCTTTTTAGAAGAAGTGAACTTTGTCTTCTGAAAGTGGTCCAAAAGTCAAAGGGGGGCATAGGTTATATTTTCTCTTATGTTTTTGTAATAAAATATAGCATAATCATAACATAAAATCACGTTTAATACAGAACTATTACTTTTACAGTGCGGTATATGTAAAATGCCAAGGCTTCCTCTGCCACTGAGCTTTGTGTCTTTGAATATGTCAAAGAGTATACCTTTATCTCCCTGCTGATGAATGATTTCCCCTTAAATAAGATTTTCCAAGCTAGCAAAACACTGTGCATTTGTTCACAAAAGGGGCTATTTTCAGTTTTTTCTACTTTACTTTGTTGTGGCATACGTAGCAGTATGTTCCTAACGAAGCTCCTCAATTCCGTGTGAGCTGTGAAATTGGAGATGAACCATAACATTTCCTGTTTGATGTGTTTTTCATTAACAACTTGATGTGGTTACTCCTTTGTCGTACCCAGCATTTGTGAGCTTGTTTGTTTTGGTCCATGCCATTGTTGTAACATGCAATCAAGACGGCAAGCCTTTGAAACCTGTCATTAAATGGCAGAAGGGAAGAAACCAGAGAGCTTTGTGTTTACTGTGAACCTGTTAAATGAACTTTAGCATGTAGTATAACCAGCTCTGTGAATTAGGCAATGTTCTCGTATATATCGACACTCCAAATTAACTGCTCCTACTTCAAGTTGTTTTGTACTACTTTTGTGTTTAATCTTTATATTTATCTACAAAGTACAGAGTTACCACTATTTTTATATGAGTTAAAGGTTTTGATTTATGTAGTTTAAAAATTAAAGGAAAAAAAAGGTATTGACTGCAGTTCAGTATGTGGTAATTCTGAATGTGTCACATGCTTATGCAACAGCAGAAAACCACTCTCCATTCAAGGTTGAGTAACACAGCGCCAGCACCTACCTCTTTGGACACGAGGTGAAGTCTGCCTGAATCACTGAATCTCTCTTCCAAACAATCCATTTTCCCTTCACAATCCAAACGTCTCCCGTTTGCCCGAGATGCTGTAATTACACACTAATGCCTTTCGGTAGAATTAGAACACATTTTGCAGGAACATAAATTAATGTTCAAGGAAGATTCCTGGCATAACCAATTCTGTCTACTTGGAACTGAATTCACACTTCACGAGCAACTGCTAAATGTTTTCCTCAAGCCCTTTTTTGAAAAAAGAGCCTGCACTTACACTGATGAAAAATGAATCATTTTCTGTCATTACTGCTGCTCCACTGTGCACCTTTATCAGCTGTGCTGTTTCAATGAATGGAGAAATGGCAGCACTGAAAGGCTGCTTAAGAAGATCGTAATGGAAGCCAAATGGCATTGATTCACAAAGCTATTTTTGATACAAATTATATAGGAAATTAATATTATTCCTTATTTTTCTATTCATGAAAATGGATGTCTGCAGTATTGATTTAAACTTGACTTTGTTTAATTCATGTCTGCTGGCTATGCAGGGTGTAAATAATGAAAACCTTCATCTTGTGTGACTAGTTTGAACCAGGCTGTGTTCAAAGGCCTTGGAAAGCTTGGAAAACTTGGCTTTGGGTGTGTGACTCAACACTTTTGGACAAAGGATTATCGCCTTGGTTGTTTGCAAATGTTACGAGAGAGGTGCAGGTCTGATAGTGGAACCACACTCTCACTGGTTAACAGTTTATCGCAATCACCAGCCAATGTCAAGATTATGACCTTGAATGAGGAGCGATAAGAAAACAGAATAATGGTCTGCAATCTTGCTATATGTAATCTACTGAGACCTAATGGTTTTATTTTACAGGGTAAAGTTTTCACATTCTTCTCACAGAACATGACTACTTCATACTTTTAATCATATTGCACGAGAAAAACATGGGATTGACATCAGTAAATTGGTGTTTGGCATATAAAAGTCTTTTAAAATCAAACAAATGTTTACATTATTTTCAGTTATATTTATTTTTTTTAATTTTTTTTTCACATGTAATTACAGGAAGTAACTACTTGATGACTTGACCATATCATTCTCAACAGATCCATAATCTCAACTATTTACTTTCATGTTTCCCTTGGAAACGTGGGGTGTGGTTGGCTGTAGATGGCCCACTTGTTTTTGTTTTTTGTTGTTGTGTGTAATGACACTGACATCAGCAGTGTCAATATTTTTAATTGGTTGTGTGTTTAAAAGTACAAACTGAAGCAATCAAATACACCAAACTTTTGAAAAAAGGGAAGTGACACCTCAGGACCCAAAGACACCTGTGGTTACCGTGTTCTCGTCAGTGCTCAAACCAAACCTGCACCAGTGATGTCAACACTGCACACCTAGTGGGACATCTTTATGCTGCCCTAATGAAAGAAACCTGAATCAGTAGAAGAGATGAAAGCTACTTCTGAAACCCCCAATTAAAATATGTATGCTTTTGAAAAATACTCTCTTGCCTTTCATCACATCTTATTCATTAAACCAACGTATGTACTAGCTTGTGAACTGGTTTTCCTTTCAACTCTGGACCAATTACACACACACACACACATGCACGCACACACACACACACACACGCACACAAATATTTAAAAGAGATATTGAGCTATAAGTGAAATGTAAGTTCTGTTTTGTTCAGGAGATCATTTCACACATGGATATTAGCTATATGATTTTATTTTATTTTTTAGGTCCTGCTCTCGGTGAGGCTCTGTGATCCTCTTTGATGCTTTTGATTTCAGTTCAAGGCCTTTTTTTATTTTTCTGATTGCCATGGAAATGCTTCAGTGACCTGATAAAAACCAGATTCATTTCAGCCCGGAGATTTGAAACATTTGAAGCGGCACCCCGCACACCCTCCGCCTTCCTCCCATCCCCAATTTTTCAGCACCGCTTTCATCAGCTGTATCAAATTTCAAAACCCTCCAGTCCACGTCTTTGGAAAGATTCAATAATGTTTAATATCTGCTGCTAAGTCAGCCAAACACACTGGAACCTGCGCCGAAGAGCTCCACTGCTGCTAAAAGCAAAACAGTTTAGAATTTGCTCATCGACTCTGCCCAATGTCGCCTGTTGATAAGAAATAAAGGAAATAGTCCTTGTTTCTTTTCCTTTACTCTACCCCTCCAGTTAGCTTCATTTCCTTCCTGATGGGTGTTTCTGTGGGGATAAGAGGCCATGAATACGCTAAGTATCCTTGAGGAAATGTGAGCAGAAAGCATGGAGTCTATCCGGTTAAGCATGAGTGGTTACTCTCTCTACTTCTACTCTGTGTATATGACTGTGTGTGTGTGTGTGTGTGTGTGTGTGTGTACAGTGAGGCACAAAACAATGGTACTTTGAACTGAGAATGAAAAAGAATATGAAACTTTATAGCCATTTGAGGTCACTTAAGATGAAGGAAGTGTAGTGTTAGGATGTAATAGATGGCAAAAATTGCACAGTAATCTTTAGACGGTGCTATTTAGATGCTCTACTCTACAGGGGTATAAAAATATGAACACATTAGCAGTTAATGTATGAGCAGGTGAAAATAGCTTTCATATTTGTGCAGCAGAATCTGTCCATTTTTAAATCCTGACACCCCGCAGATGTTTGTGTTAGCGTATGATCTGTAAATGTGTAACTTTATTGTCAGCTGGTAAACTTGAAATGTAAGTAAGTGGGCGGGGCTTTTCTAGCAGAGTCAGAGCTGTGTGTGCCCATGATTGTCATATCTGCCCTCACTGATAATATACAGATTAATTCTAAAGCCTGAGTTTTCATATAACACGTTAGTAACATACTGACTTTATTTGAACTGTGGCCATGTTTAATATGAACATTCATCTTTGTAACAGACAGGAAATAAGGGAATAGAAATGTTTGGAAACCCTCGCCACTAAGCCACTAGATCAGAAGGTCGTTTCTTTTAAGCTGCTCCCACCCCTCTGTGAAAGTCCCACTTACCCACTGAGGATAGAAAGCCACTGCATCGAGTTTTGCTGCACATGCACAATGACAACAAAGGTATTACGATCATTTATTGTTATTATTTTTAGGCAAAAGCACAAAATTGCAGGGAGCAGAATCTGGAGAACAGGGTGGGTTTAGGGTCAACGTGATATAAGTTGATCATCATGTTTTTATTTCATCATGACTCGTTTAGTACAATTTATTATTAATGTGCAGTAAATCGTCCCTGGATTGCCAACAAATGGGCCAGAATGCTGCAAGGCTTCTCACATGGTCCTCTAAAAGGTGTCATGTGACACTGATTCTTTTCTCTTTACAGTGGCTCCTCCTTAAATTTAAGGTTAAATTTAGAGTTTGATAATCGCCTTCCAGGCTCTGAGTGGTCAGATGGCTCTCTGTATTAGTGAACTTTTATATCCATGTGTAACAGGCAGGTCTCTGAGGGCTGCTGATCAAAGGTTGCTGGTGGTACCTAAAGAGCAGGGGAGATTTCACTTTCTAGAAAGCGCCACCTAATTTGTTTAGCTTGCCTCCACTAGACTTAATATCTGTGGACACCTGTGCAAGCTTGATTTTATTATTTTTATTTCATTTAAAGCACTTTTAATTGCTGTATGCACGCCTTTCTATCTTTTTATGTTATATTGTGAATAGTCATGTGACTTTTGTTCTCGTAAGGACTACATAAACAAATTCTACTTCCAGTTTTGTTGGTGTGAACAAAATCTTTTAATGCACAATTCCTTGCATCCCACTATTAAGAATAGCCCAGCTGATTCACATTTACATAATGTGATCTTTTTTGCTTTTGCAGGCCAGAGTTCAGAAACTTTTGGATTCCTCCCTCCCACCTTCTTCCCTTACAGAATGTCTGTCCGAATTAAAATCCTGGTTTAGCTCCAATTTTCTAAAGCTCAATGAGGATAAAACTGAAATCCTCCTTACTGGCACCAAATCCAACCTTTTGCAGGCAAACCATTTCTCACTCACTATCGATAACTCCACAGTTTTCCCTTCTCCTCAGTTTGGTGTCATCCCAGACAGTTCACTTTCCTATAAATCTCACATATAAATCTCACATCAATAATCTCTCCCTGTTCTGCCTATTTCTATCTACGTAACTTTAACAGATTACGTCCTTCTCTTTCCACCTAGTCTACGTTCATTCTTTTCCACAGTCTCGTATTGACTACTGCAACTCTCTCTTACATGGTCTCCCCCAAAAATCCCTCCATAAGCTTCAACTGGTTCAGAACTCTGCTGCCCGCATTATCACCAGAATCCCCTCCTACCAGCACATCACCCCTGTTCTTCAGGAACTTCACTGGCTCCCTGTGAAATTCCGGATAATATACAAACTTCTTCTGCTCACCTTCAAGGCCATTCATAACCTCACACCTTCTTACCTTTTATGATCTGTTAAGCACTACCTTTTCTGCCCGCTCACTTCGATCTTCTTCTTCTATCCAGCTTGCTGTGCCTTCCTTCTGCCTCACCACCATGGGAAGCAGAGCTTTTAGCTGCTCTGCTCCCAGGCTGTGGAACTCTGTAAAGTGTCCTTGGGTGTCTTAAAAGGCGCTTTATAAATAAAATTTATTATTATTTATTATTATTAAAAAGAGGTGAGGCATAATTTTCAAAGCCTTGTGTTATTTTAGGCTTGGATGAAGTCATAGGATGCTTAGGCCCATTCATACAATTTCTTTTAATTCATCAGCTAAGCTTTAGTTTCTCACAAACAATGGTGTTTGTGTTTCTTTTTAAAAATGTGTAGGTGGCTCTGTTAGACCTTACCACCAAGCCTCTTTTAGCCTTGATGTAAAATACTGTCTTTTGGCAGAAATATATTCTCAAACATGGTACTTTCCATGCATCATTCACTGCTATTAAGCTGTTCCAGAATCATTCAGGCCTTGTAGGAGGATGTAGGAAATGGAAAGTCAGAAATAAAAAAATAGAACAAAAACACAAGGCTAAAATTGCATTTCTTTAAACATAGTCTTTTAGCATGTTGATCTTCACTTTAATCCTTCGTGGGGAATACACGAAAAAAGCTCTCCATTTGCCAACAGAACACTTAGGGAAGGCTTTTTAATCTTACTAACAGCCTTGTTGTGAGCCAACTCTGCCTGTATTAATGCCTTTGTAGATTAGGCACAGCATGGGGGCACACTAGGGGTCAGTGCTAGAAGCAGGTAGTACAAGCAGATTTCTGGCCCCACCTGCCTGTGGCCAGCAGCTGGCTTTACTGCACGCTGCTGGCACTGCTGATTAGATGAAGCACCTCAGTTTATCCCATCTACTTCCTCAACCCTGACCGAGAAACTCAGGCAGTATTTTTATGCTCCTGCCAAAACACATTGCGGTGAATGAAGCCCACATAAAGACCTAACCTCATCCGCACTCTAGATGACGATTCAGTTCACCTCAGGACACAAGACAGAGAGAAATAAGAATGAAAGTGGAGAGCAAGACAAAGAACGAGATAAACAAGGACAACAACAACAACAAGGTGCAATGTATGAGGTCGCTGCTGCCATTCTCCTGGTGTTGCCCCCAGGCTTGTTGTTTCAGAAATGTTGCATTCAAACCAAACAGGGATAACTAATTGTACATTTCAAATGCAAAGCCTGCCTACAGGGTAGTTTGGCAGCATTGCGTATAAAAGGATTTATACGTGTCTGCTCCACAGAAAGATGCCAACGCATGTGCATGCCAAACTGCATGCCTCGCCTGAGTTGGAATCAAAAAAAAAGAAAAGAAAAAGGGAGAGAGACATACTCAAATTCAGGAATCGTCATAATTCTCACATCACAGAAGGAAAGTAAGTTCTGGCATCAAGAGGTTAGCGGACATCAACCATTTAGTTAAATCCTGCGTGTCAAAAACCAAAATATGTAAATAGACCAGAAATGGTGAAGAGTGATGTGTGATGGCTTGGCTGAAAACACACCGTTTGTCACACATAGCAATTTCATAAAGAAATAATGTTTGATTTTAATCACCTTCTTTTGTCAGCTAGCAGGAAATATGAGATTGGTTATCAGAGCTGCAATCCAAAGTAAACAACATACTAGATCAAAAGTTGGTTAATATTTCATTTGTGGGATGTGAAAGCAACATTTTAGTTCTGCAGTTAAAACTATTTCGTACATCCACATCCATTGTTGAAAACGCATCCATAGGAAGACACTGGAATATAACATATAATATGATAGGTATATAATATGAAATATGCTCTTTTTACAGTCGTTATCTAGTCTTCCTCCACTCTTCAACAAAACAATTAGAACACATTAAAGAAAATGTTCTGACAGCCTCGTCCTGGACACCTTCAACTCTCTGCACTCTTCTGAAGAACTATAAAGCATATTACTTCTATAGTTATCATGTAAACATTTACCATACTTCGAAATAAATAATTTTAATCAGCTCAGGAACATCCATCCATCATCTGCCGCTTATCCTTTTCAGGGTCGCCGGGCCAGCTGTCGCCTATCCCATCTGTCGCAGGGCGAGAGGCAGGGTACACCCTGGACAGGTTGCCAGTCTGTCGCAGGGTTGACATGTAGACACAGACATTCACACTCACATTCACACCTATGGGTAATTAGAGTTTCCAATTAACCTATCCCCACTAACTGCATGTCTTTGGACTATTGGAGGAAGCCAGAGTACCCAGAGAGAAGCCATGCAAAAACAGACCCTGGTGTAACCAACTTTAAGGTATAAAGGTGAATTACAGCGCAATAATTACTTGGGCTCGTAATAAGACCCTGGCCAGAATCAGAAGACACCAAATTCGTATGGAGCTAAAGTATTGAGCAGCAATAATGACCTGAACACAGTGTTAACTTTTGAGTAGCCACTCTTGTATTGTTACAAGGTATAACAGGTATTTGTCCAATTTGTACAGATAAAGTATAAAATAAAATAAATAGTGTGCACACTCAAACAAAATAAAAGTACTTGTTCGGGCCCTTTAAGAATTCAGAGTTAAGCTGGCGATAGCCAACTTCAAAGGTCCTTGTGAGTGTAACTGGAATGTATGAGTGTGTGGTGTGTATCTTCTTTGGGGTAGATCGTCCTCAAAGTGGTTGGCTCGCCATCTATCACAAGCAGAATATCGTCCTGGTCCTTGGACTTTTCCGTCCTCTCCAAAAAACCTGACCATTGCTCTGTTTCACAAAGGCCCAACACACACTGGCGTTGGAATTGCAGCAGCTCTCCGGATGAAAGGTGAGTGGTTAGCCGACGTTGCTTCTCTCCTTCATCCAGCCACTCGACTCCGGACTTCCAGCAGGTAAGTAGGCTGGCTTTCCTTCATCTCAATCCTGAGTTTTTCCTCTCTTTTGTCCGTGGATTTCTCGGTTTTACTAGCAGATGCCTCCACTCCTCTTGCTGAGATGAGAAAAAAAAACCCGGGAGCACCATGCACCTTCACCTCACTTCCTGGCTGACAGGGTCAATGTGGCCTGGGTAGGCTCTGATTGGTCGCTGAGCTAGGTGCCCTCACGTGGGGTGAACTGAGAGGTGCATTCAATGGTCATAGGAAATATGACGTTTTGTTGATGTGGACAGTTAATATAAAGAGAATAAATATGATTTTTTCCATCTGGGCTACACCCTCCCCTCCTGAACTCATGCACGTCCCTGTGCATGGTAGACAGTTAAATGATGATTATTTGACGGGTCAAGGAAGAGGGCGAAACAGGCTCTTCACCATCACTGGATGACATTGGCCCAAGCTGAAGACAGTCCTTGCAAGAATGATTTTGCTGCAGTGATCAGAGGATTGCCTAGCTCCGTATAGTCAAGCCGTCGTGGCGGACGACGGTTTCTCTCAGATCTCCTTACAGAATCATTTGTATCCATGTTTTCCCTTGTATCCACTGGGACTATCTCCTCCATTCTCTCCTCAGGATTCGCACCTCTGGTGCCAGCCTCCTGAAATGGAAGTTGCCTTTCTTGGACGTCTGGGTCATCAACAGGTGAGTCATTTTCAGTTAAGGTTATTTCATCCACTTGTTCGGTCGGTGTGACTCCATTGGCAGATAAGTACTCAGTATCATCTGTAGTACTGTTAGGCATATCAGGTATGTTGCTAAAATCAGATTGGCTGTCAAAAACAGGTGGGTTGTCAATATCAGGAACATTGACAGGACTCTCACTCACTGTGTGGACAGGGGAACTCAACCAAACAGGAATGAGCAAATCATCTTCTTCGTCTGAGGAGTTCTCTTCCTCTAGCGCTGGATTTGCACGGGTTCTTGGCCTGCGTGACACTGGCTTCTGTACATGCTCACTGCTTTCCTCCACAGGTAGGTAGCCACATGGTAGCAACAGATCCCGGTGTAGTGTCCTTAGGGGACCATCTTTGTTTTCAGGCTTAACCGTATATACTGGGAGGTTGCCTGCCCTTCTCACCACTACATGCACAGTGTGTTCCCACTTGTCTGAAATCTTATGTTTGCCCCGGATACGGACATTCCTGACCAATACCCGATCTCCAGCTTCCAAGTCTGAGGCAGTTACATGTCTGTCAAACCTCATTTTGTTCTTGTGAGCTATCTTTGCAGCCTTGTCCATAGCTAACTTGTAGCTTTCTTTGAGATGTGACTTGAGTTTTTGCACATATTCAGAGTGAGATGAGTGTTGTTCCTCTTGCACTGGCAGGTTGAATGCAAGGTCAACTGGCAACTGAGGTTGGCATCCGAACATCAGTTCGTACAGGGTGAAACCTGTCATGGCTCGCTGCGTGGCAGGCAGGATGAGGACCCAATCGCAAAACTCACGGACTCAAGGGATGAACTCAAAAGGCAGCTTTATTGCTGACAAGATGACAGGAAAATACAAAACTTAAACTGGGAACAATAAACTAATACTTGGAGAGAGACACAGGGAAATCCACGCAGCATGAGGGAGAACGCGACACAGAACTGAGGAAGACGCAGACATAAATACACAGAGGGTTAACGAGGGAAGTGGGAGCACACGGGGAACACAGGTGACACTGATAATCATAACAAGACACGGCAGGAGTGAACGCAACACTAACGGGAGACGGGCAAAGTAAAACAGGAAGTACAGAGGTTCAGACAGGAGGAGAGAGAGCATGGGGAGAACACAGACATAACGGGCTGGGGAAAACATAGAATAAAACACAAAGAGAGACGTGCTGGCCATGGCCCGGTGGGCACAGGACCAGATGAGGCAGGACCAGACGAGGCAGGACCAGACTGTGGCGATGCGGGGGCCGGACCAGGCGTCGCTGCAGAGGCTGAGGCTGGACCAGGCGACGGCGAAGCAGGAGCTGAGGCTAAGGCCGGACTGGGCGAAGCACAGGCCGAAGCAGGACCAGGCGGAGCAGAAGCAGATGCTGGAGCTGGACCAGGCGAAGCCGGGGCCAGACCAGGCGACGACGGGGCCGGACCAGGCGACGACGGGGCCGGACCAGGCGACGCAGAAGTAGATGGTGGCTGGACGGGCTCCCCGGGCCCTCCAGCGGAGACGAGGAGGTGCTGGCCGGGCTGACCTGAGCCGCCAGCAGAGACGAGGAGCGGCTGGAGAGGTTCCCCTGAACCCCCAGTGGAGACGAGGAGGTGCTGGCCGGGCTGGGCAGAGCCGCCAGCGGAGACGAGGAGGTGCTGGCCGGGCTGGGCAGAGCCGCCAGCGGAGACGAGGAGCTGCTGGAGGGGTCCTCCTGAACCCCCAGCGGAGACAGATGCAGAGCCAGCAGGTGCAGAGACTTCTGGCTGAGGGGACGCTAACTGTAGCTGCACAGGGCACGCAGTCGGCTTAGGATGCAACGGCTGGGGCTGTGCAGGGCAAACAGTCTGTCCAACGTTTGTCAGTACCATGCAGTCCACAGCTGGCGGAGAAAGCTCACAAAGGCTTCCAGCTGAGGTTGGCAGTAACTGAACAGGTTGCTGAGCTACTAACTGAGCTGGTGACCAAACAGGGAACTGGGCTGATAACTGAGCTAATGACTGTGCTGAGGACAGAAGTGCAAGTTGTAGTGGTGGTTGTAGTGATGGTGGAACAGCAGGTAGTTGAACTGATGACTGAACAGGTGACTGACTCCTGGCTGCTCTCCTCCGAGGAACAGGAACGGGTGCTGGGCCTGGCCGAACACCAGTCATCCCCACCCGAGAAACAGATACGGGTGCAGGGACGAGCTGGGCTCTGGCTGCCTTTACCCTGGGGGCCAGTGTAGGTGCAGGAGCTAGCTGGGCCTCTGCTGCTCCCACCCGAGGGACTGAGACGGGTGCAGGAGTCGGCAGGGTCACAGTAGACCTCACCCAGGGAACCGGAACTGGCGCAGGCATAGGCTGGGCGTCCATCAACCCCACCCGAGGGGCAGGTACGGGTGCCGGGATGAACAGCGCCTCTGCCAAGCTGGGGACAGAAGCAGGGACCAGCTGGACCTCAGCCACCCTCTCCCGAGGAACTGATACGGGAGCAAGGGAAAGCCGGGCCCGCGCTGCCCTGGTTACAGGAACTGGAGGCGGAGAGCGAAGCACAGGAACAGTAACAGTCACTGGGTGAACCAAGTTGGTGGAGCCAAACACAGTTTCAGTAAACAGAGACTTATGGTGGGCTGGTTCTAGCAACTCTGCTGTACTTAAGTTGTCCGTGTCATAATTAGCAGTTTTGGAAAGAGTGAGTTTAGGTACAGCCACAGGTACAGGAGAATTCACACAAGCAGCGTCAGGATAATCTGGATGTGAGACAACACTACATACAGACGTACAGGATGTAGTCCGAGACGTAGTGCACATAGAGTCCATGAAACCTGGCCAAAAAGCATGGCGCAAAGAGTTAAACTGACATGAGTGTGGAACAGAAAATTTAACCTGTGCAAACAGTTCTGCAGTGCTCAAACTAAGATCTTTTGCCAGTCTCTGTATGGCAGATGAAACCTTGCGGCTCTTAACCTTAGCAGGCATTGAATACACAGTCTCGAGGAGTCCACGAGGAAAAACAGAAGCAGTTTCCTGCTTAGCAGGCACGAGAGGAGGTGAGTTTACACAGGTAGCGTCCGAGTTAGCACTTTCAAGTTGTGGCACAGGAAAAACCACAGCCTGAGAAACTGAAGGAGCAACACTGGGAGTCACAGATACAAGAGCTGGTTTAAAGATTAAACTGTTCATAGCAGAGGAATGGCTCTGTGTTACCTGGCTCAGGCAGAACGCTAAGCGTAGATGTTAAGTTGGCTGGCTCAGCAACACAGGTCTTGTTCTCAGTAACTCTCTGAAGAGCTGCGAAAGCAGTGGCTGGTTGAGGAGTTGGCTGAGAAATATCAGGAATGTCTAAAGACAAACTAGGCTGGAACATGAAACAGTCACTAGGAGGAGCATTAGCTATAGAACATACGGTTTCAGGGTGTATGAGTTTCTCAGCATGCACTGTTACATGTAGAGCTGATGATACTGATGGTGTGTGGCTGGAAAACTTCAGAATCCAAAGGCTGAGCAAAACAGTTCTGCGGGGCTACAATGCTGGTAGCAGTATGTAGGGGAGTCTGGTGTGAAATAACAGTCTTAGGTTCAGCTAACTCAACAGGGGAAGCATTCATACCGGCTGAAACAAAGGAAATACTGCGAGCATTACAAGAATCTGACGGCTCAGAAACACAAAGATCACTGGTGAGAGCTACGGCTGAATAATCTGACACTGAGGTGCCTCGCTGTACAGCGTCTCTGGAGTCCAAACAAAAAGCGGCGGAATTATCCGAGTCAGGTAACACAACGGCGGGGAAAACGGAGCCACTCACAGTAGTGCATAGGTCATGAAGTTCGGGTCCCGAAAACTTGGGCGGAGTGTGTGACGCACAGTCACTCTCTCCCACAGGTGCAGCCCGCTCAGCAGTACTGGCGCAACGGCGGCGTGAACGCCGTTTTCGCCGAGAGGGGGGAGGAGATGAGCCGGGCCGCGAATCCTCCAGCGGACCGGGCTGAACGTCCTCCGACCCCTCACACTGGAGAGGCAGCTCCGGGCGGACGCCTACGGTGGAAACGAGAAAGTCCCGGATATGGGGGCGCAGCGCGCCGAACAGCCACGGGGGTCCGGACACCATCCGCTGTAGACGGACGGCTACGACCTCCCGGTGTTCGTCTCCTGGCAGCGCCTCCCACTCCTGACAGTGGTACTCCACCGTATAGATCAAATCCTCCCGGAGCTCAGCAGAGGGGTTGTGAGTCGCTGGGTCCATGTCGTGGTCGCGTTCTTCTGTCATGGCTCGCTGCGTGGCAGGCAGGATGAGGACCCAATCGCAAAACTCACGGACTCAAGGGATGAACTCAAAAGGCAGCTTTATTGCTGACAAGATGACAGGAAAATACAAAACTTAAACTGGGAACAATAAACTAATACTCGGAGAGAGACACAGGGAAATCCACGCAGCATGAGGGAGAACGCGACACAGAACTGAGGAAGACGCAGACATAAATACACAGAGGGTTAACGAGGGAAGTGGGAGCACACGGGGAACACAGGTGACACTGATAATCATAACAAGACACGGCAGGAGTGAACGCAACACTAACGGGAGACGGGCAAAGTAAAACAGGAAGTACAGAGGTTCAGACAGGAGGAGAGAGAGCACGGGGAGAACACAGACATAACGGGCTGGGGAAAACATAGAATAAAACACAAAGAGAGACGAGGGCTCATAAATACACAGAGGGGCACACAGGGGGTAAGAGTCACGAAGGGAAAACACTTAGGGAACAACACAACAGGGCAACTCAGGAAACATGGCCTAAATAAGGAACGAAATACAAAAATACAAGGAACTAAGAATACTGGGCCCACATGGCCCAGGACCATGACAAAACCAGTCACTTCATTCCTGGTGCAGTTATAAGCGTGAACCAGGGGTCTTACATGGTCACGCCAACAGGACTTATCTTGATCACGGAGAGTTCCCAACATATCAAGCAAGGTACGATTAAATCGTTCCACAGGATTGCCCCTAGGATGGTATGGGGTTGTCCTCACCTTGTGGATACCAGCCACCTGACAGAGTTCCTTGATTGTGCGGGACTCGAAATCTGGACCCTGGTCACTATGCAATTTTTCTGGGATGCCATAGTGTACCATAAAGTTCTCCCACAGACACCTTGCCACTGTGTGGGCCTTTTGATTAGGTGTTGGGATAGCAACTGCAAACTTAGTGAAGTGGTCCGTGATCACCAATATATCCTTGGTTCCACTCTTGTCAGCTTCCAGGGACAAGAAGTCCATGTACAAGAGTTCAAGAGGTCGTGTCGTATTAATGTTAACCAAGGGGGCCGCTCTTTCAGGCTGTGCCTTCCTCTGCACGCACCTGCCACACGTCTTCACTTTCCTTTCCACGTCCAAAGCCATCCTTGGCCAATAAAATCTTGTCCTTACAAGGTCCAGTGTACGATCGACTCCCATGTGACCCATATGGTCATGCAGGCTGGTGAGAACTGTGTTGTGAAGCTCAGCTGGAAGTATAAGCTGGTAGGTTTTCTGGGACCCCTCTTGGCATCGCCGGTACAAGACATTGTTGCGGAGCTCAAGACGGTTAAGCTCTCGGAGGAGCAGTGGAAGCTCAGGGAGGTGTGTGCGCATGGTTGGAGGTGGTGTGTCCCCATATTCGATCTGAGAAATAACATGCTTTATACACTGATCTGCTCTTTGCTCATCTGCCAGCTCTGTCTCAGTTAGATGGGGAATGGTTGGCAGACCTCCAAACTGTTCCTCTTGCCCATAGCTATCAGGTACAGCACTAGGAGACATAGCAAGCACCTCCACCAAGGCAACACAATCTGCATCTGCCTCTCTTTCATTGTCAGGACTGACGCTGCAGGTGAACTGCCTCTCACAGATTGCTTTCACCACAGACTGATTTACGGCATTGATGTTATCTGGATCAAAAAGGTGATCTTGAGTGAACTGTTGTATGCGTTCAATCTCTTTTTGTGATTTCAGATCGTCCGCTAGCCCTCCGTGTGGTCTGCGTGATAATCCATCCGCATCTCCATTCTGCTTCCCTGGACGATAGAGGAGTTTGAAAGAGAATGTGGACAGTGCTGCTAGCCACCTATAGCTAGTTGCGTCAAGTTTTGCTGAAGTCAAAATGTAAGTCAGCGGATTACTATCCGTTACAACGGTGAAGTGGTTGCCGTAGAGATAGTCGCTGAACTTTTCTGTAACTGACCACTTGAGCGCCAGAAACTCCAACTTGTGCGCTGGATGGCGATTTTCGCTCCGTGACAGCCCTCTACTTGCATAGCCTATGACTCTAAGTTGTCCCTCTTGCTCCTGATACAATACAGCACCAAGCCCGGTGGTACTGGCGTCGGTGTGCAGTATATAGGGTTTCTGGGGGTCAGCGAAGGCAAGTAGAGGGGCAGTGGTGAGACTTTGGATGACTGACTCGAAGGCTTCCTGGCAAGCTGGCGTCCAGCGACCTCCGAAAGGGTCTTTTGGGTCATGGTACTGATGTGCACTTTGTCTTGCGTTTACTTTTGATTTCTTGTGGCTAGGTGGGTACCCCGAAGTTAAGTTGTGGAGAGGTTTCACAATGCTGGAATACCCCTTAACGAACCTTCTATAATACCCAGCAAAACCAAGAAATGACTTTAACTCTCGCAGAGTCTGTGGGACAGGCCATGTTTTAAGAGCCGAAATCTTCTCAGGGTCAGTCCGAACTCCATTTCTGGAGACCACATGTCCCAGGTAACGGACTGAAGTCTGGAAGAAGACGCATTTCTCTGGTGACAGCTTTAACCCAAACTCTTTTAGACGAGTGAGCACTTTCATGAGTCTTTCTTTGTGTTCCTCAAGGGTTCGGGAGAATACTATCACGTCATCAAGAAAGACCAATGCATCCTTCAAATGCATACAGTGGGGCAAAAAAGTATTTAGTTAGCCACCGATTGTGCAAGTTCCCCCACCTAAAATGATGACAGAGGTCAGTAATTTGCACCAGAGGTACACTTCAACTGTGAGAGACAGAATGTGAAAAAAAAATCCATGAATCCACATGGTAGGATTTGTAAAGAATTTATTCGTAAATCAGGGTGGAAAATAAGTATTTGGTCAATAACAAAAATACAACTCAATACTTTGTAACATAACCTTTGTTGGCAATAACAGAGGTCAAACGTTTACTATAGGTCTTTACCAGGTTTGCACACACAGTAGCTGGTATTTTGGCCCATTCCTCCATGCAGATCTTCTCGAAAGCAGTGATGTTTTGGGGCTGTCGCCGAGCAACACGGACTTTCAACTCCCACCACAGATTTTCTATGGGGTTGAGGTCTGGAGACTGGCTAGGCCACTCCAGGACTTTCAAATGCTTCTTACGGAGCCACTCCTTTGTTGCCCGGGCGGTGTGTTTTGGATCATTGTCATGTTGGAAGACCCAGCCTCGTTTCATCTTCAAAGTTCTCACTGATGGAAGGAGGTTTTGGCTCAAAATCTCACGATACATGGCCCCATTCATTCTGTCCTTAACACGGATCAGTCGTCCTGTCCCCTTGGCAGAAAAACAGCCCCATAGCATGATGTTTCCACCCCCATGCTTCACAGTAGGTATGGTGTTCTTGGGATGCAACTCAGTATTCTTCTTCCTCCAAACACGACGAGTTGAGTTTATACCAAAAAGTTCTACTTTGGTTTCATCTGACCACATGACATTCTCCCAATACTCTGCTGTATCATCCATGTGCTCTCTGGCAAACTTCAGACGGGCCTGGACATGCACTGGCTTCAGCAGCGGAACACGTCTGGCACTGCGGGATTTGATTCCCTGCCGTTGTAGTGTGTTACTGATGGTGACCTTTGTTACTTTGGTCCCAGCTCTCTGCAGGTCATTCACCAGGTCCCCCTGTGTGGTTCTGGGATCTTTGCTCACCGTTCTCATGATCATTTTGACCCCACGGGATGAGATCTTGCATGGAGCCCCAGATCGAGGGAGATTATCAGTGGTCTTGTATGTCTTCCATTTTCTGATGATTGCTCCCACAGTTGATTTTTTCACACCAAGCTGCTTGCCTATTGTAGATTCACTCTTCCCAGTCTGGTGCAGGTCTACAATACTTTTCCTGGTGTCCTTCGAAAGCTCTTTGGTCTTGGCCATGGCGGAGTTTGGAGTCTGTTTGAGGCTGTGGACAGGTGTCTTTTATACAGATGATGAGTTCAAACAGGTGCCATTCATACAGGTAACGAGTGGGGGACAGAAAAGCTTCTTACAGAAGACGTTACAGGTCTGTGAGAGCCAGAGATTTTCCTTGTTTGAGGTGACCAAATACTTATTTTCCACCCTACTTTACGAATAAATTCTTTACAAATCCTACCATGTGGATTCATGGATTTTTTTTTCACATTCTGTCTCTCACAGTTGAAGTGTACCTCTGGTGCAAATTACTGACCTCTGTCATCATTTTAAGTGGGGGAACTTGCACAATCGGTGGCTGACTAAATACTTTTTTGCCCCACTGTATCCCCCATGCACCGCTCCATTAACCGCTGGAACGTGCTGGAGGCGTTCGTTACACCCTGAGGCATTCTGTTGAACTCCCAGAAGCCGAGAGGGCACACAAAGGCCGTCTTCGGTTTGTCTGCTTCTTCGACCTCGATCTGGTAGTACCCTGATTTTAGATCAAGAACAGAGAACCACTGTGAACCATTGAGGGCTGAGAACGTGTCCTCTAGCTTCGGAAGGCTGTACGCATCTTTTATAGTCTGGAGGTTTAGACGCCTATAATCGATGCACAACCGGACTTGGCCGTTCTTTTTCCGGACTGCCACTATGGGTGACGCAAATGGGGACTCTGACTCTCTAATATCTCCTGCATCAAGGAGTTCCTGAATGTGCTTCCGGACAGCCTCAATGTCCCGTGGGTGGATTGGCCGGGCACGTAGTTTGAAAGGCGTGTCATCCGAAAGTTTTATATGATGTCGCACCTGGTCCGTCCGGCCAAAATCTAGGTCGTGCTGTGCAAACACCTCAGGCATGCCGCTGAGCTGCTGAGTGATGCGCTGTTTCCATTCCAATGGAACTGGGGAGTCACCAAAATTGAAGGTTATGGTGGGCTCTTGGAAAGACGGAGTCTCTGGAGTTCTCTGGGGTGGTTCTGACTGTTTGGTCTTGTTGTGTTCCTTTAATAGGATGGTCTGATAAGCACTAACCTCTGCAATAGTACACTTGGCAGGGATGACAATGTCGTGGTCAGACTCGTTGCTTATAACAACTGGCAACTTGTGGGGCCGCCGCTGGGGAAAGTCAACCAGACCGGCTTTAAGTAGCAGGCCACCGGGCAAGGGGGACGATGACGGGTACTCAATGACAACTGATTTTTCATCCTGAAGGCCCTTGCCAAGGGCGACTCCCTCCACCACAAC
Source organism: Aulonocara sp. 'chitande type north' Nkhata Bay (assembly GCF_057382095.1). Lineage (NCBI taxonomy): Eukaryota > Metazoa > Chordata > Actinopteri > Cichliformes > Cichlidae > Aulonocara > Aulonocara sp. 'chitande type north' Nkhata Bay. Next base: position 11,947,794 of record NC_141360.1, read on the forward strand.
AGTTGAACCAGCTGGAATGACTTGAGACATCTTGCCAAGTAGCTTCACTACCCCCTGATGGGTGTCACTTGTCTGCTTCCGTCTCAACTCAGTCAGTCTTTGAGTAGATGTCGAACAGTACATCTAGGGTGTTTGTGCCTATGAGCATAAGGGATTGCGAAGTGTCAAGGACGATTAAAGCAAGTGTGTTTACATCTACTGGAACACCTGTAAGGTCCTTTGGAAAAGTTATGGTCATTTCTATATAGCCAAAGTAAGGCACTAGCTGTCCATTAGCACCTTCCACTTCTAAGAGGTCATGTAGTGGCTTGATCTTTTGCTCTGAAAGGTGCTGCTGGTAGAATGACTCAGGAACAGTGGTAACTTGGGAGCCTGAGTCAAGAAGACAGTTGACTTCTTCACCTCTCACAGTCACTTGAGCTGTACTTCTGGCACCAATCAAGTGTTTAGGGAGTTGGAAAGATTGGTTCTGCTCTGAATGGTTTAAGCCAGAACATGTTTGTGCTTTGACAGTCTTTGCTGGGGTACTTACTTTGTTAACCTCAGCTGTGATTTTGTCGCCATTGTTTACGTCTGAGGGACGTTGTTGACTCTCCTCAGCTCCTGTTTGTCCCACAACAGGAACTGTTAGATGTTTAAAGGTGAATCTGTACAATCTTGCGCTTCCCACTGGCGTTGTTTCTCCTCCAACTGCTTCTTTTTTTCTGCTACTAGGTTGGGGTTAGCAGGGTCAACACAGCATGGAGCGATATGTCCATCATCACCACAGTTGAAACAATACCAGGGCTTGGGTCTGCCCCTTTGCCTCTTTGAAGTCTGTCTTTGCATACGTCCATCTACATCGTGTGGCTTTGACATCTTACTATGCGGCTTCGTTGTAGATCCCTTACTGTTTGCAAACTTTGTCTTTTTCTGTGATATGAATGTAGTTAGTTTACTTTGCAGACTCGCCACCTGCTTTCGCAGATCCTCAATAGCAGCAATGCTACTCTCATGTTTCTCCTCTGGTTCACAAACATGTGCACTCTGGAACTGTAACTGAGTTCTCTGCTTTGTGGTGCTAATGTGTTTTCTCATACGACTAGTTTTTGCTTGCTGTCGATTTTCCTCAGAGCGAATCATTAAAAACAGGTCTGAGAATTGGGGTGGGCTGGGGTGCAAGGTGCTGAGTAGGTCGTTGTCCCAACATCCCCTGCAGAACTGTTTAAGTAGATGTTTGTCCACTTCTTCACATGCGACTCCCCCCCCCTCTTCGTGGCTCTGTTTAATGCTAGCTGTAGCCGGTGAAGGTAAGTGGATGACTTCTCACCTGGATCTTGAAGGGTGTTCAGGAATTGAGCGAAAAGTTCCTCGCCATCTTCTACAGTGCCAAAGGCTGAATCTAGAAGCTGCAAATAAGTAACAGGTGGTGACTCAGGCCGCAAACTCTTAACTATATCAGCTGCTGGTGGGAGCAGGCTCTCATGGATCTTTCTGGATATTTGCAGGGGGGACATGCTGGGATCATTTTGGAGCAGTTCAATTTGTGTGCGCCATGTGTCATAATCAGTTTCGTTGTTAGGTCTGGGAACCTTACCGGAGAAGGAACGGAGTCTCACCTGGGACTGGATGTGTGGAACAACATCTTGCCTTCGTACGATATGCTCTACCACAACCTTCTGAATGTCAGGTGGGTTCAAGTCACTTACTGAAAGGGACGCTGCTCTCCTTCCATTAGTGAGGGGAACATCATCAGTGGCACCAGTATCACTTGGTGTAACATCTGAATGTGAGGTGTGACACTGTCGCTCTTTAGGAGCGGGCGGAGATACAACAGTGGTCTCGACATACGTGGGAGAAGGTTCTTCAGTGGTAGGTCGCATGGCTTCAACATCCTCCCCAATCTGACACATCATCTCCTTCAGCACCTCACCGTAGTCTTTGCCACTCAGCTTGGCTAGTTCCTTGAGTTCAGCCAAGTAGGTCTTTGTAACATTACTCCCAACCGTGGTAGTGTACATGCTACTGAGTGTTTTAATTTCATAGACAACGCTGGGATCAGCTTGTGCTGTGTATGTGTATGGCAAACGAGGTTCTAAACCTTCTAAGGCTGAACTGCTAGAGTATTCTACGATCAGGTTTTGGTAGAAGTTGGACAGTGAATCATCAACAAAAAGGACTCTTGTGATTTTAACATACTGTTTCAGAAAGTCAGTGACCTGTTCATCTTTCTCAGATACCTGTGTTATCCCAGTGACAACAACCGCATTAGGTATTTTGACACCAGACTTTTGTATGAAATCCATGCTGGTCATTGCCTCAATATTGATGCTCAAATCAAATGGCTCCTGGCTGGCTCGCCACTTCTGTAACCAACTTTAAGGTATAAAGGTGAATTACAGCGCAATAATTACTTGGGCTCGTAATAAGACCCTGGCCAGAATCAGAAGACACCAAATTCGTATGGAGCTAAAGTATTGAGCAGCAATAATGACCTGAACACAATGTTAACTTTTGAGTAGCCACTCTTGTATTGTTACAAGGTATAACAGGTATTTGTCCAATTTGTACAGATAAAGTATAAAATAAAATAAATAGTGTGCACACTCAAACAAAATAAAAGTACTTGTTCGGGCCCTTTAAGAATTCAGAGTTAAGCTGGCGATAGCCAACTTCAAAGGTCCTTGTGAGTGTAACTGGAATGTATGAGTGTGTGGTGTGTATCTTCTTTGGGGTAGATCGTCCTCAAAGTGGTTGGCTCGCCATCTATCACAAGCAGAATATCGTCCTGGTCCTTGGACTTTTCCGTCCTCTCCAAAAAACCTGACCGTTGCTCTGTTTCACAAAAGCCCAACACACACTGGCGTTGGAATTGCAGCAGCTCTCCGGATGAAAGGTGAGTGGTTAGCCGACGTTGCTTCTCTCCTTCATCCAGCCACTCGACTCCGGACTTCCAGCAGGTAAGTAGGCTGGCTTTCCTTCATCTCAATCCTGAGTTTTTCCTCTCTTTTGTCCGTGGATTTCTCGGTTTGACTAGCAGATGCCTCCACTCCTCTTGCTGAGATGAGAAAAAAAAAACCCGGGAGCACCATGCACCTTCACCTCACTTCCTGGCTGACAGGGTCAATGCGGCCTGGGTAGGCTCTGATTGGTCGCTGAGCTAGGTGCCCTCACGTGGGGTGAACTGAGAGGTGCATTCAATGGTCATAGGAAATATGACGTATTGTTGATGTGGACAGTTAATATAAAGAGAATAAATATGATTTTTTCCATCTGGGCTACACTGGCCTGATAACAGCTCTAACCACTGTGCCACCGTGGCACCAAAGGGATATAGGTCTACAACTTAATATAAAAAACATGTTTATTTTCTAAAATTGCAGATAAATAAAAAAAGAATTAAGCACTTTCGGATGTGGTCAACTGAATATCAACAGTGGGGCATCAAACTTTATCAAAAAATTAAGATGATGTCCTAGGAAAAAGCTTGTTAAACATAGTATATTTGATCAAAGACAAGAGATTTCTTAGATGCTAATTTAAAAGCCTTCAGCTGTTCAACTTGCCTGTTTTAATTAATTCTACATCATCAAACTTTTCATCTATATAATGCTAAATGAGTTATTAAAAGGCTCTTAAGTCGCTCATGGTCACATTGTGGTTTGTGAGAGAAAATTCATTTCTTGCAATGCCCATCTCTGGTCAGCAGCATATCAAAGACATTACATTCATGCACAGTAAATGGTCAAATGTTTGTGGATGTTGGAGGTATTTCCCCTCTTTGTTTTAATCATTGTTATGGTCGTTACTCATAAAAAGTCTAAAAGTTATTACCATATTACACAGAACACTTTCCTTAAAAGTAATGTAGTAAATTACTTAATTACACAGAGGAGAAAGACATTTGCTATATTACTTGTTACATTACTTTCATGTTACTCTGTAAAATCTCATAATTACCAACTGACAATATAAACCTATAGGCTACAGCCCCACACACCAACACAAATCCCTATCCTTGTCATCTTTCCCTTAGTATTTAGGTTGAGCACAAATCACAGATTAAAACCAGCACAAAGACACTTTAAGCAATCATCACAGTGATTCTTCTGTAGAAACATGAACAGGTAGAAATAGAGGTTGCAGCCTCAGCAAACTGAAAACAGCTGATCGTAACAAGAGTCCAAGAGCTGATAATTGGGATCGATAGGCAGACAGACTAATGATTCCGAGGAATTGGACTACTAGGAACCAGTTCTTGATTCCCATCCCTAATGCAGACCCACCAGCAACTTGTCTAATATACTAGCCTCTAATCAAAGAATAGCTGATTATGTGCAAACAACCAGAAAGAACTGCTTGCCTTTCTGTTTGATGAGCTAAAGCTATTAGAAATGTGACGTGGACATGCCCATGAGAGCACCCACCCCATCAGTGGTTCTGTTATCAGAGGTAATCCTGCTTCCAGAGACAATTGCCAACTCTAGACACACACCAATCGCCTTGTTTGCCCTAACAAATGGACTAAAGTTTGAGGCTGCAAGCACAAATATTTTATTAAGAAATCTTAAGACTTTATTTTAGAGACATTGCAGTCAAGAAGTAAATTATGTTGTCATGCTCTGAGAGAGTATCAACTATTCAGCCATTAGCCTTTGTCCTATACTCAGGAGGTGCTAGTGAATAATAATGTGACAGCTATTAGTCTTTTTATCTAACATTTGAGAGGATAATGAAAATCACCTCGTATAACTTCTTTGTTGACACTGTTATCAAGCAAGCCGAATGAAAGCGAGTGAAATTTGACCACCATCAGAATATAAAAGTCACTCTAGTAACAAATCTTTAAGTTTGAGTCAGTTAATTGAACAAAGTGTTTTTCATTTGATATGTATTGTAATAGTTCCAGGAGATATGATTAAACTTATCTGCTTGAGCCTGCACTGGCAGACAAGTCAAATGTGTGTAAAACATACAATAAGTACTCGTCCTTTTTATCTTTTCCACTCTCTACCATCTTGAGATGTTTGAGCCAGGCCAGTAGTGGCAGATCCACCTACATTTCCACAACTTAGTACTGAGTGGGAAAGGCTATACAGCATCAAAAGTAAAAGTATAAAACCCCATGGGATTATTTCCCCGAACCCCACTTCAAACTTTATGCTTTGCAGGTTTCTGATGGTTGCTTTCATTTACGATGATGCAAAGGTATTCTAAAGCAGATTCCTTTAAGCACCAGCATGGCAGGACCGAGAATTTTTCAGTGGCTTAGAAGACCTGTAACAGCTGCACACCTGAGAGTTTGTTTTTCGGGAGGATGCCGTTTTTATCTATTTGTCTTTACACCCCACTTTCTTTTTGAATACCAAAGGTGACAAATACCAAAACTCTGAATTCAGAACAATTAGGTTATTTGTTCTTTTTACTATGTTAGATTCACAAATAAGTCTTCTGACTCCTGGCCACACATACAGGGAGTGCAGAATTATTAGGCAAATGAGTATTTTGTCCACATCATCCTCTTCATGCATGTTGTCTTACTCCAAGCTGTATAGGCTCGAAAGCCTACTACCAATTAAGCATATTAGGTGATGTGCATCTCTGTAATGAGAAGGGGTGTGGTCTAATGACATCAACACCCTATATCAGGTGTGCATAATTATTAGGCAACGTCCTTTCCTTTGGCAAAATGGGTCAAAAGAAGGACTTGACAGACTCAGAAAAGTCAAAAATAGTGAGATATCTTGCAGAGGGATGCAGCAGTCTCAAAATTGCAAAGCTTCTGAAGCGTGATCATCGAACAATCAAGCGTTTCATTCAAAATAGTCAACAGGGTCGCAAGAAGCGTGTGGAAAAACCAAGGCGCAAAATAACTGCCCATGAACTGAGAAAAGTCAAGCGTGCAGCTGCCAAGATGCCACTTGCCACCAGTTTGGCCATATTTCAGAGCTGCAACATCACTGGAGTGCCCAAAAGCACAAGGTGTGCAATACTCAGAGACATGGCCAAGGTAAGAAAGGCTGAAAGACGACCACCACTGAACAAGACACACAAGCTGAAACGTCAAGACTGGGCCAAGAAATATCTCAAGACTGATTTTTCTAAGGTTTTATGGACTGATGAAATGAGAGTGAGTCTTGATGGGCCAGATGAATGGGCCCGTGGCTGGATTGGTAAAGGGCAGAGAGCTCCAGTCCGACTCAGACGCCAGCAAGGTGGAGGTGGAGTACTGGTTTGGGCTGGTATCATCAAAGATGAGCTTGTGGGGCCTTTTTGGGTTGAGGATGGAGTCAAGCTCAACTCCCAGTCCTACTGCCAGTTTCTGGAAGACACCTTCTTCAAGCAGTGGTACAGGAAGAAGTCTGCATCCTTCAAGAAAAACATGATTTTTATGCAGGACAATGCTCCATCACACGCGTCCAAGTACTCCACAGCGTGGCTGGCAAGAAAGGGTATAAAAGAAGAAAAACTAATGACATGGCCACCTTGTTCACCTGATCTGAACCCCATTGAGAACCTGTGGTCCATCATCAAATGTGAGATTTACAAGGAGGGAAAACAGTACACCTCTCTGAACAGTGTCTGGGAGGCTGTGGTTGCTGCTGCACGCAATGTTGATGGTGAACAGATCAAAACACCATGGATGGCAGGCTTTTGAGTGTCCTTGCAAAGAAAGGTGGCTATATTGGTCGCTGATTTGTTTTTGTTTTGTTTTTGAATGTCAGAAATGTATATTTGTGAATGTGGAGATATTATATTGGTTTCACTGGTAAAAATAAATAATTGAAATGGGTATATATTTGTTTTTTGTTAAGTTGCCTAATAATTATGCACAGTAATAGTCACCTGCACACACAGATATCCCCCTAAAATAGCTAAAACTAAAAACAAACTAAAAACTACTTCCAAAAACATTCAGCTTTGATATTAATGAGTTTTTTGGGTTCATTGAGAACATGGTTGTTGTTCAATAATAAAATTCCATCCATCCATCCATCCATCCATCCATCTTCATCCGCTTTATCCGGGACCGGGTCGCGGGGGCAGCAGTCTAAGCAAATAATAAAATTATTCCTCAAAAATACAACTTGCCTAATAATTCTGCACCTCCTGTATTCAATATAGTCACATGACATCCAGCAGAGATGAACATACCTTGATGCTCTGCTAGCTTAGCTAGGTAGTGCTAAAGGTCAACGTGGAACAAAAAAAATAATGTAATGCTTGTGGAAGTTACTTTATTTAGCATTGGAGGTTGTTTTTATCTGCTCCAGTCTCTACTATCTTGCTTTTTTCCCTCTCATCTTGTCCCTTTTTTAGTCATAGAAGGATAACGCCCCTTTATTTTGAGTAAATAAAACATCAAAACTAAAAAACACTTGCAATGGGCGTGTTGTCGAAAGGAGCCAGCTGAGGTGGTTCGGGCATCTGACAAGGATGCCTCCTGGGTGCCTCCTGGGGTTGGTGTTCCGGGCATGTCCCACTTGGAGGAGGCCCCGGGGCAGACCCAGGACACGCTGGAGAGATTATATCTCTCGGCTGGCCTGGGAACGCCTTGGTGTTCCCCCGGATAAGCTGGAGGAAGTTCGCTGGGGAGAGGGAGGTCTGGGCTTCTCTGCTTAGGCTTCTGCCCCCGCGACCCGGACCTGGATAAAGCGGATGAAGATGGATGGATGGATGGATGGATGGGCGTGTTGGGTCAGGTGGGGCCACATTAGAGAGGTCAACCTCTCGGACTGTTAAACATTGCGCACTGTCAAGTTTGCCAGCCCTCAAGGGTCCCTTGCTGGCCTGGGGCCTCAAGCATGTCTGTGCAAACACTATGTATAATAACCTCCATGCAATAAACTGCAATATATTTGAAGATGATACAGTATGTTCATATATTATGACATCTACGGTACAGTTCAGAACTAGTAAAAAATGCTGACCTTATTCAACTGCGGTAAAATAAAAGATACACAATGGGGATAAAAGGGAAAGAAGAAAGAGAATGGCATTAGAGTGTATGTTCTTTTTGAGGACAACCATTTCTTTTGATATTTAAGAAAAAAAGTTCAGTCTATGAGCACCCACAGAATTCAAACGTAGAACCAGCATTTCAAAGCCAATGGAAATTGATTAATGTATTCCCTTTGAAGGCTGGTATATGGCCAATTTGTGCCAAGGTTTACAAGCCTGTATCATAAAAGCATCATCATGCAGACTGAATGAGCAAGGACTTGCTCAGCATATGCAATGACATCTAATATGATGGGAGTGCAAGAATGAAACATATGCGTGCAGGCTGAAAATACCTTCCTAAGAAAGGAGCAGTATAGGTAGTAATGGAATGTGATATAGAAATTAGATTATGGTTTAGTAGATTCATACGAAAGGGAAGTATTTAACCCTTTAAAGCCGGTCAGAGCAGCACGCTCCGTTTTGCGTAAATATTTTTAAATCCCTGTAGAACCGAACTGCGTAAGCTAGCGCAATAATTTTTTTTGCATATGAAACCAGACGAGTTGTCCTTACATCTCATGCCATCAGCTTGTCCTAGGTCACGGTTTCCTTCCACATATAGCTTTGCAAAAATTGCATAAAAAGCGCTTGCAGCAACAAAAACATAATATTCCAGAAACAGGCTTTGCCGATCCGATCAGCTGTTCATAACTCTTCCCACATTGAAACAGACGTCAGCGCGAACGATCACATGTCCGCCATTTCCTGGCCAAAACCGGAAGTGACGTCATTTTCGCGGAAAATGTAGTTTTTTACTTGTAGGCCTTAAAAGCCTATATTGGTGTTTTGATAAGTCATGTTTGACTTTATACATTCCTGAATAGTTTCTGGGATGCTTAAAACTCGAATTACACTGCTTAAAATAGTTTATTTTGTTGCACCTGCTGTTTTCTTTGCAAATTTGCATCATACGATTGTTTTTCGTTTTTCCTGCTGTATATAAAAATTGCTGTATCTCAAAAATAAAACTATGAAGACACTCAAAATAAATTTCCTGTTGTTGTAAACTATTTTTTCCAACTTTTTTGTATTTAAAGTTTTGAGGGATAAGCCTCTTAAATTTCTTCAAGTAGAAATATATGTAAAAAAAACCAAAAACTATTTTCAATTTTTTTGTTGTTTATTGCCCTTTTTGCAATTAATGTAGTTACTATGGACTTAATGCATATATATTATTAAAATATGGGCTATAACAGTTGTATTGATGTATAGCAACTTGAAATGCTCCCAAAAATGGCACTACAGCATGTAAAAATATAATATAAGCTCTGGCAGACTTGGTTCTGTGGTAGGTCTTAAAGGGTTAAAGAATGAATAACATATCATATATGAAACCTACGTTCCCCAGTGACCTCCTTTGTGTCTTATAGACATTTACCTTTTCACTCTAGTTAATCTTGACTAATAAGAACACGGCACAATCTTAAGTCTTCACTGCCATCATGGCCATGGGTCATGATTGAAGTCCATTCATTACACGGGCTATTTAACATGCAGTCAATATGACCACATGTGCAGCAAGCTTAAGGTTGAAGGTTCAGTCAGGGCTCCGTTGAATATTATGCTTAGATGAGTTTCAGCACTTACAATGTCACTTAAAATTGTTGTATAATAATCAACTTATAATATAATGACTTATTCTCTTGATTTCTGGTGACATCTCTCGGCTTCTGTAAAGGCTCCTTTCTATTTTCTCTGTTTGTTATACTGAACACAATCATATACTAGTATTAAGATAAAAATGGTAAGAAATGTAGTGAATACTGTCCTAAGTTTGTATGGTCATTTGGCAGTAATGCTAGTGATTAGATGCTAGGGTAGCGGACTATCATTATATTTGTGCCAATTTTGCTCATGTGTGTGTTTTGTTTTTGTTTTTTCAGAAAAAGTCAGAGTGTGAACACAGAGGCCAAACATTACCATCTGCAGGTTTCTGCTGCTTGTTTCCCTTTACTGTGATGCAAAGTTATTCAAGAGCGATTTCCTTTATCCCAGAAAATTAAAAGGGATGACAAGCCTGCAGTTCTGATCAAGCACTAGCATGCCAGAGTGTGTCAGTGGTTTGGATGACCTGTAGTATCCTGAAACAACTGCACACATGATGGTGTCAGCTTGGAAACAGTCTATTTCGGGAAACCCAGATTTTGGTTTCTCTTTACAGTCCGTTTGCTTTTTAAATACTAAACGTGACTGGAAAAGGAATGCAAATACCCAAATTCAAAAATTTAATTTTTCCAAATACAGCCTGCCAACACTGCAGCCTTATTGTGAAAGTGGTATGGAAGAAAAGCCTCTACACATTCAGTGCTGGTGTAAAATTCATGTCTGATGTATAGGTATAGGAACAAGCTGTTTTTAGAAGTTTCCAATATTGTGTTAGACAAACAAGCTTTTACAGATCTTTGTATAAAACGTTATACGCTTTGTGAATAATCAATGCTAGGTTTGCTGCAGCTCTCAGTAATGGAGGAAATTGCCTACTTTGAGTCAACAATCATAATAAATGAGCTAATGAATGAAACTGTGAGACACATATTCACTAAAAGTGACAGTGAAAAAAAAATGTCTATTTCTTTGTGCTGCTTGCTAAATAGCAGCTATTGGAGGCTTTGAACACCTAATAAGTCTCACACAAGTCATTTTCTTTCTGCCAATTGAACGCATCGAACAAACTTCATCCATTCTTTGTAGAAACCTGGCACCTCATTTTTTAAAATGCTTTTCTTCTGTTACTCCTTATGCTTTGAATTATGCTTTCTCCCTCCTGATAGCTCCCACAGCTCGTAATGAATGCAGTCAGTGATTTGGCACCGGTCATGAGACAAGATCAGAAGGTGATCGCAGATATGCTGCTTTCTTTTTTGTGCCCAATTTCCTTCCCTTCACAAAGCCCCTCCACCCCGTTTATACCATGGCTGTGGTTATTTCATAGCAGCTGAGTGTAGGACGAGGTGGTAGGACTTGCTCATGTGTGAATACACCTCTGTAGTCACAAGTCAGGCACTTCTGAAAACCGCCCATAAACAACGGAGGAGGGCAAAAGATGCTTACAGAGGCAGTAAGTGTAGTTGAAGTAAAGCACGAGTGTTACTGCAGGAAGCAGCGGTCCATTCATGAGAGACCCAGGCTTTATGTTGATTCATTACTCTATTAGGCCTTGTGACAGAGATAAGGACCAGCATGTTTCAAAGTGATAGCTGACCTCTGCGTTTTACCCATCCCACCACCAACACACACACACAGATGCACACTCTGAGGCCAAACACAGGCACACCAACTCCTGCTCTCACGCATTAGCAAAAAGATTCAAATGAAGAATGTTGAAAGAGAGCCACACAGACTGTGTCACAGCATATTCAAAACAGACCACACAACCCACATACTGTATCAATTCATCGTCCTCCCCTTGTGAGTTTAGTTTGGCAACTACTGGAAATTTTTATTTGCAAGTATTTAAAACAAGCAGCGTGCACCATGTCTGGACCCCAGCCAATTAAATATCAAAGGGATCTTTGTCACCCGAGTAAAGCAAGCTGATGTTTATTGATAAATGCTCTGGGGAAGAAGTTAATCTGACTCTCAATTAACTCTCACATAAACTTCTGTCATTGGCTTCCAACTGGGCTCAGCAAAGAGCCGAGTCTCCTTATGCTGCTTTGGAGGCCATGATGAAGTACTAACCAAATGAAGACTTTATCATGTTTCCTCTGAAGGATGAGGAACAGGGAGAAAGGGGAAGTGCCGGACAAGATATCAGAAACAAAGCATTGAGGTGATAGCGTGAATTAACCTCAGGCTAGTCTCACAAACAGTTTGGTGGCTGCATCTTATGATTAACAGTTATCATGTATCCTCCACAAGAAAAGAACAGCCCGTGTGTCCTTTGAACAAACTCCAGGGATGTTAATTTTACAGAACAAGCAATGAGCAAAGCAAATACAATCGCCTTTCGCAATCAGCCCGGAGATGCAGTTAAACTGAAACAATAAGTATCCTGCTGCATATAGACGAACGCATGGTGCTGTAGAGTCATGTTGTGAAGTGAACCTGTTAGTGAAATGAGATTCTCTGTCTGGTACTTGATATTGAAAACAATATGTGGTAAATCAGACTGGCACATGCCATAGCCATATATCCAGCCTTGTATGAGTAGGGCGACTTCAAGGCCAGGCAGGAGACTGTACGTCATCACATTCGGCGTCATCAACAGCTTTCAGAAAGCTCTCTGAAAACCAACTAATGCGTTTCTTTATTTTCTGTCATTGTAACATACACTGCTCAAAAAAATTTAAGGGCCACTTTAAAAGCCCATCAGATTTCAATGGGGGGAAAAAAATCATGCTGGACATCTATACTGATATAGACTGGGTAATGTGTTAGGAATAAAAGGATGCCACATCATTTGCTGGAATTGAATATGATCAACGAGACACCCTGAAAATCAGAGTGAAAAAATACATCTCAGATTCTGAAGGCCTCGGTTAGCATAAAGTTCATGACAGTACAATTTAAAAATAGACTGAACACGTATGGCTTGTTTGGAAGGGTTGCCAGGAGAAAGCCTCTTCTGTCTAAAGAGAGCATCACAGCTCAGGTTTGCAATATTGCATCTAAATAAATTGCATGACTTCTGGATCAATATAATTCGGATAGAGATGTTTGACCAAAATGCACAGTGCCACGTTTGGAGGAAACCAAACGCATCTTATCAGCATCCACACCTCATAGCATCTGTCAAGCACAGTGGTGGAAGTGTAATGATATGGGCTTGTTTTGTGGCCCCTGGACCTTGGCACCTTTTGTCTTAATCATGGTTGCCTAGCAAACAAAGAAACTTTTAACTCTTGACCCAGTGACTTTGAATTTTAACTTATGTCCTTATAAAAATAACACAAAATATTACTTGAACAGCTATAGGCTTTGTTCTGGAACATATTTTATTAGTCAGCCAGACAATTCATGCACAATGTGATTATAGATCAATTTAAAGGGTTAGCATAATATATCCACATTCATTAAAATCTGCCTGCATCCTGTCTGAGCATCACAGTCTAATTTCTGCAATTTATGCAAGTGACAGATTTTTTTTCAGTAATACTAGTAAGTTTCTCATCTTAGGGCTGACAGTGGTGCACCTTTTCGGACTTCCTCTTTGGACACTATTGTTTCAGTGTCCTCGGCTGTTTTTTCTGTTTTTTTACTTTAGCAGGAGTCTGGCACTGGAAAGACTTCTCGATCGCCACATAAAGACCAAAGACACCCCCCAATTATGTGTACTGTATAAGAATTTTCATTTAATTCTTCTGTTTTTTGGGTTCCACTCCTAAAATATGCTCACAATTTACAGTGGAATTTTAGAATACCTCTAGAAAAGGTAGATTGAAATGAGAAAGGTGAGAGCACAAAGAGTTACCTCCAGTTGCACTTACACTATCAGAAATATACACGTGTTCAGTCCATCTTGCTTGATGCTACCATCCATGAAGATCTATATGAGGGCTATCTCCCCTCATCAGCCCAGCTCTGTCAGCTGAGCGCCTTTTGGTAACATAAACATTTGAGTAAAGTTGTAGTGACCTCAATAAAATGGCAATAGATAGTTCTCTTACCTGCCTAGCATCTCAACTGAATTCTGCCACAATTTTGTGTGCACCATGCCCCAGAAGTTTCAGTTTAAAATGTTCTTTATCTTACTGTATGTCTGACAGCAATACCCTGTTATATTACAGCTACGGGAAATATTAGAGTCTGGTTTAGCTGGCAGTTCCATTAAACTTGGTTGACAAGTCGCTTTAAATATACTTCCTGTCAGCAGTTTATCCACCATCTTAAATCCGTGTATATAAAACAGCAGGAATCCGTAGCAGAAGAGGGTATTGTGCAGAACAGGTGCGCTTTAATCAGAGCACACCCACTCTCCCTCGTAAAACCTTTAATGTTATGAACAGCTGGTAGCATGACTTCCCACAGTTCTGACATCCTTATGAAGTTGGTAGTTTTGTGATAAACAGCCAGTGATAATACTTTTCATGGTGAGCTAAATGCCAATACACATATACATGATTGACCCAGGCTTTTGTTTTTTCTTTTTTTATTGGCCCTGACTGTTTTTAACTCCCTTGCTGTCTTTCATTGGACCCCTAATTGAACTTTCCTATATGCTAAAGTTTGAATGCAGATTTTATTCACTACACAGCTGCACACCAAGAACTTGTCACATGCAGAACACTCAAATGCATGTCCCCTTCTTTTTGTTATACTATTATCTTTACTGCAAGATTTATTACAAGTAAATTTGTATTCCTTTTTTAATGACAATATTTTTTAAGGACGAATGTTTTTTCCAACACCACATTTTCATTCTTGCAATCTGCTTGAGTGGCTTCATGATTGACACATTAAAAGAACTATTTTCTACTGGGACTTCACACTCCTTAGTTTATACATTTTGTGAATTGTGAAAAAATGTCATCATATGAACTAGCCTCAAGATCGACTTAATGATTTATTGGTCAAAAATGAACAAAAATCCTTATTACTTAAAAACTATGATTTTTACAAGTGTGGTGTGTATTGTCAACACATACAAAGTACTGTATAAAGATTTCAAATATCATGTCACATTTGACCTCTGATCTCTCCTTCAAGCTCAATAGATCTGAGGGTCAAATAATGCTATATAGAGTTATTTAAAACTATGTTTCTTACTGCCATCGTTTGTATTGACAACATATAGGCATACCAAGAATAATACACGGGGATTCTAAATATCTCAGTACGTTGGACCTCTTCTTTAATTTCAAATGAGATCAAACTTCATAAAATCTCTTTAGTTTGTCAAAGTCCGGCTCGGGGGCCATGAAAAACAATGGGGAAGATGCCACTAAAACCAAAATTTACAAGTTTATTAAAAAACAAGTTAAAAAACCTTCATTAGTGTTATTAGTGTGTCAGTAGTTGGATGTGTGATTGAATGCTAAGGATGCATAGTGTTGTATGGTGAAAACAACTGATTAATCAGTTGCACTGATTAGCCCCACCTACTAGGAACCTGCAAGACAACACAAAGGGACAAACAGAAAAATAGCAACACCTGGCCAAGGCAGAGGGCCATCACATATTTTTAAAATGATGCTTACAATTCTACTACTTTTTGTATTGGCATCATACAACGCCTTAATGCCCACTCACATCCTGGGCCATTTGACCTCAGTGAATCACATGATGAAGCGGGGCAAGGTCCCACAATGGGCTCATCCAAAACCTTGGCTGATAGTAACCCACACCGGTTTTTACACCTTGGCTCATGAGATTAGGCAGATGATTAATAGCACATCAACAACCCTTTTAGGGACATTCCCAATAGGGTTTGGGACTCTCTACCAATTTGCTCTTATAATCGAAGAACCTTCTCAGATGAGAGGAGAAACGTCCTCAAGGAAACTTAAAGAAGTCCAGATGCTTTTCTTTCCAGCTCCTTAGACATCCAGTTATTTACAATTCAATAGCTATTCATTGCCTACTCCTACATGTTTGTTGAATCAAAGTAAACATCTGTCATGCTTCACTTGTTTGAGTTTTCCTGCACTGCAAACTTGAAGTACATTTAAAAAGAACAAAGAAAGCAAAATAACTATATACATGTACATATGTGCAGTACTCTTCCCTGAGAGTGAGTTGCCTTGGCGGAGGTTTACGCTCTTGGACTGCTCCTTCTTATGATTCGTTTTTAAGTTTTTGACTCGTGTCTCTTTGAATTTCAGTGAATGAAATTGCAGTCAAGTGTTGTTCTGCCAAACTTTAAATAAGAAAAACAGTATACAAAACTATTTAAGTTGTTGGACATAACTAGGTTGTTTGCTAGTGGGGATAGGTTAATTTATCAATCTCAATTGTGTAAATGCAGGAGTGAATGTGAGTGCGAATGGTTGTCTGTCTCTGTGAGTTGGCCCTGCGACAGACTGGCGACCTGTCCAGGCTGTACCCTGCCTCTCGCCCTATGACAGCTGGGATAGGCTCCAGCGCCCCTCGCAACCCTGAAAAGGATAAGCGGAAGCGAATGGATGGATGGATGGATAGGTTCTTTGCTCCAGCTTTCTGAATTGGTGCTAAGATAGAAAAACCTCTCACTTCCTCGTGAAAATGTACATTTATAGTTTTTTGTCTAATTTATCACAGCACCACAAGCTCTGTGTTCAGTTTTGACTTATCTTTTAGTCATTTTTGATATTTTTAATGTTCTTTCATTACTTTTTTTTTAACCAAATCGACAAACCACTAACACTGTAGCACCAATCTACACTGAAAAA
This sequence comes from Aulonocara sp. 'chitande type north' Nkhata Bay, assembly GCF_057382095.1. Classification (NCBI taxonomy): domain Eukaryota; kingdom Metazoa; phylum Chordata; class Actinopteri; order Cichliformes; family Cichlidae; genus Aulonocara; species Aulonocara sp. 'chitande type north' Nkhata Bay. The sequence goes on from NC_141360.1 coordinate 11,964,086, forward strand.
TTTTCTAATATTTACAGAAACAAATGCTGTTCAAAATGAGCATACAGATGGTGATATGTGACTTTTTTTTCACAGTCTCAATTACGTTTTTTTACATCAGTGTTAGAGATCATTATACAGCAGCTGGTTTATACTCAGTCTCATGGCTCAGGCCATTTTATGCAGCATGTCTGGAGGCCCACACAGAGCCTTCAGTACAGTTGATGGACAGCCACTCTAACCACTCTACCTCACTGCCTAACTCCTACGCTCTATATCACATTAAAGTATGTTAATATTAAACTAATTAGATAATTGTATACTGCATAATAAAAAATGATGGATTAGATAATCACTCACTAATAGGGACCAGTCAAGCATCTCTTTATATATAGTTAACTGTTTATTAGGGGTGCAACGATACACAAAATTCACGGTTCGGTTCGGTTCGATACTTTGGTGTCACGGTTCGATATTTTTTCGATACAAAAAAATGTTCATGCCTTTTTAATTTGTCATTTATTAAAATTGTAAATATATATTTTAACTCAAAAGTACAGTTTTTAAATTTAACCCTAACCCTTGTGTGTGTTTTTTATTTTGACAGCGAATGCGCACCTGTGGACCACTTATGTGCAGCCCTGGTTATATAGCTCATCATATTGCAGCCACAGAAATTATTTTGTCCATGAAACCATAAAGCTGCACTTTCTTTTTGCCTTATAGTCTGATTAGTCATAACTTTTCCGTTTTGTGGTAAGCTTTTCTTTGGCTGTCACTTCTTCACCCTGACCTGTCTTATTTGGCTCAGCAGAACTGAAATATATATCCTGCTGCTTTTACACACGCACTCACATAAGCTCAGCGATTCTCTGCACGATCAACCTCTCACATGTTTAAGCTTGCTGCGGGAGATTTCACTTGTCATGTTTGTGTAGTAAGCTAATGATTAATAAGACGATGTCAGAGGAATTGGTGCGCAAATTATCATCACGCACCAATCAGTGCTGTCCGAGCGATTGCAAAGTGAAAGCAAAAAACAAGCACAAATTCAAACGCGATTTCAATATGTCACATATTGACAGTGGCTCACCGATGCCAATAACATAATTACCCAGCTACATTTCCGAAAGAATGCAAAAGCATTGACATATATTTTTCCTTCCTACAATAGCCCGACGGGCAGGGCAGAGATAGATTTTGGTAGCCCGACTGGAAAAATCGCTAGCCCCTGGACGTCGGGCTAGCGATATTGCGAGCCCTGTATCTGATTGAGGAATCACTCATCTGTGGAAAAGAGAGTTTATTACAGAGAAATGGCTCTTTCCAAAATAAAAGCTATACTATACGCTTCTTCTGGGCTATATTCTCAGCAGCATATTAAACATATCAGGTCCCCATAAGGAGACTCATGTGCTAACGGCTGTCTAAATGACTCGGCTAAAGTTTGTAGCATGCATGCTTGTTGTTTTTGCACTAGAATGATGTAAATGTGCAGTCATATTCGTTGTGTTCCCACTAGTGCTTTCAGGTTAATCTCGTTGAAATGACCTTAACGCCACAACACGGCAAATCTCCGTTAACGAGCTACCCCTGATCGCCCCGTGCATGGGGCTAGACGGCCAACATGTTAACGAGCTAACTGCGCTAACACACTAGTTCCCACCCATGTAATTGAGCATTGCGTGGCACATCCAACATACTGTTTTACTTTAGTCCATGACGCGCTTACCTTCAGGGTCATACATCACATGAAAACCAAAATAATTCCAAACGCCACATCTGAATAAGGGTCGGGGAGGTTCAATTTGCCATGTTGCAAGGAGAGCTTAACTTCTGTCTCGCTAGCTTGCCCTGCGCTCTTCCTTCTGACGATGCTGTCTGTGTTGAGCGCTCAGTGGATCTGCGCTCGACAGTGTAGCCTAGGCGTATGGAACTCCAAAGTGTTCAAAATTAAATAAATAAATAGGTCAAGATGAAATAAATAACTATGTGAATAAATGAGACACAGATATGTAATGTGAGAATGATATTGTGAAATCATGGAACACATTTTGAAAAAAATGCTCATTATTGTGAAATATATTGCATTCTGCTATATAAATTTACTTATTATTGTGAAATATTATTTCATGGTCATTATTTTTCACAATAACAGAGATTATTCCTGAGGCATTTTATTTATTTCCAGCCGTTTATATTCCAAAATGTCTTTTTTTCAAAGTCAGTCTTTATTTCAAAATCCCGTTTTTCCCAATGGTCTATTTATTTCATAATGCGACTTTTCAGCAGAATGACTTTGTCTGTCAATCAAGAGAGACAGGGCGGAGCCAGTTGTGTGATTGGTTGCTCCTTTACTCAGACATAAGTAATAGCACATGAATTGTCGATTTAGGTTTAATGGTGCAATGCGTCTCCTATGCACCTGGCGGCAGTATGCAGCTCAAAATAAACTCAAGGCACCGACAAATGCAAAACACTGGGCGCGAATAACGTTACAGGTGTATCAATTCTTGTGAAGGGCATGGCTGCAGGAAACAAGTCCGTTTCTGAGTTACTCAGAGAACTTGCTAACCGCTTAGACTGCATCCTCCCTGTCCTCGTCGTCTGTTGTCTTCGTCTCCATTATCAGTCATCATAATTTGACCATCTCTGTGCAAGTCTGCAAATTTCTTTATTAAATCATAAGATTCTTAAATTCATCAAGTCTCCCTGTTCCCTCGTCACAAAACATGACATCACTGTTTTGTGCAATTTAACAATTTAACCCCCCACATTTGTGAAAGAAAAGCAAAACACTTTTTTGAAAAGTCTGTAACAAAACCATCAAATCTGATCAAGGTTATTTAAATGCTGCAAAAGAAGAATGGATTGGAATTTTAAAAAATACATATAGTTCCTTAATTACTGGGGGGGAATTATGAATGATGCTTATAGTGAGTGAAAAGTAAACTGAGTGCATTTTTTTGGACAGAGATTCACTTTTAATGTGTATGTATAATATAATACAGATGCATAAAAAAACACTCCCAAAACAGAATAAATTATTACAAATAAATTATTACAAAATATAAAAAATATATATATAAAAAAATGGAGGCAACTTTGCCTGTGGTAGAATGTATACCATGCATGAAAAAATCTTTACTGCAGATGTTAATTTTACTAATTTAATAATGCTAATTTTGTGTTGTAAGATTTATGACTTTCATGCTTTCATAGTGGTACTTAGGAGAGCTTGACATTTTTATCAGGTGGTACACACTGTAAAAAGTTTGAGAAACAATGATAAGTATATGTGTGCTTTTGGAAAACATTTAAAGCTGCAGTATAGAATTTTGAAACAAGCTTAAAACATTTTTAGAATATAAACAGAGCATCTGCTTCTCTTTACAGCTCCTCACTCAACCAGGGCTGTTTGGCACTTTCTGATGTGATGTACGTACTGCGGCAGTCATACAGACAACTGGACGGTCCAAAAGTTGGCCTACCTATTACTGGCTGAGGTTTTAGTAGAGTTGTGGCTGAACCACAAAAATATATCATTAATTTTAATCTCCCCAATCAATTATAATGTTATGTTGGAATGTTGTTAAAGAGGGTCAAAAATGTTTCAACCCAGTTCGTTTTGCAGATTCTGTATAGCAGCTTTAATATAGGGAGAACACAACTTCCAGATTGTGTGAGTAAAATTTGTTTTTTTCTCTTTGTCAGTTTAATAGTTTCTGTTTTGCCTGTCACTACAGGGAGTGCAGAATTATTAGGCAAATGAGTATTTTGTCCACATCATCCTCTTCATGCATGTTGTCTTACTCCAAGCTGTATAGGCTCGAAAGCCTACTACCAATTAAGCATATTAGGTGATGTGCATCTCTGTAATGAGAAGGGGTGTGGTCTAATGACATCAACACCCTATATCAGGTGTGCATAATTATTAGGCAACGTCCTTTCCTTTGGCAAAACGGGTCAAAAGAAGGACTTGACAGGCTCAGAAAAGTCAAAAATAGTGAGATATCTTGCAGAGGGATGCAGCAGTCTCAAAATTGCAAAGCTTCTGAAGCGTGATCATCGAACAATCAAGCGTTTCATTCAAAATAGTCAACAGGGTCGCAAGAAGCATGTGGAAAAACCAAGGCGCAAAATAACTGCCCAGCAAGGTGGAGGTGGAGTACTGGTTTGGGCTGGTATCATCAAAGATGAGCTTGTGGGGCCTTTTTGGGTTGAGGATGGAGTCAAGCTCAACTCCCAGTCCTACTGCCAGTTTCTGGAAGACACCTTCTTCAAGCAGTGGTACAGGAAGAAGTCTGCATCCTTCAAGAAAAACATGATTTTCATGCAGGACAATGCTCCATCACACGCGTCCAAGTACTCCACAGCGTGGCTGGCAAGAAAGGGTATAAAAGAAGAAAAACTAATGACATGGCCACCTTGTTCACCTGATCTGAACCCCATTGAGAACCTGTGGTCCATCATCAAATGTGAGATTTACAAGGAGGGAAAACAGTACACCTCTCTGAACAGTGTCTGGGAGGCTGTGGTTGCTGCTGCACGCAATGTTGATGGTGAACAGATCAAAACACTGACAGAATCCATGGATGGCAGGCTTTTGAGTGTCCTTGCAAAGAAAGGTGGCTATATTGGTCGCTGATTTGTTTTTGTTTTGTTTTTGAATGTCAGAAATGTATATTTGTGAATGTGGAGATGTTATATTGGTTTCACTGGTAAAAATAAATAATTGAAATGGGTATATATTTGTTTTTTGTTAAGTTGCCTAATAATTATGCACAGTAATAGTCACCTGCACACACAGATATCCCCCTAAAATAGCTAAAAGTAAAAACAAACTAAAAACTACTTCCAAAAACATTCAGCTTTGATATTAATGAGTTTTTTGGGTTCATTGAGAACATGGTTGTTGTTCAATAATAAAATTATTCCTCAAAAATACAACTTGCCTAATAATTCTGCGCTCTCTGTATTCCCTGTCTGTTTTCTTACCTGGTTCTTCCTGACCTTGTACTTTCTCCTTACGTTCCCTCTTTCCTCTCTGCCTCTTTGGACTAACAATCATACACAAATAGATTATATTCAATTAGATGAAAAATTACATTAATATGAAAAAAATACTATTAAGATCACTAACAAAAAGTCCTCTCTCAGTCTACTTTCAACCAAAAGGCAAACAACCAAACCACATGAACATCTAATAAAAGATACACATTGAAACACTGATCCAACATTATTCTTGATTCACGGATCATTTGATTTTACACTTTTACCTGAATGTCGCTGCTTTTTTTGAAAAAACGTCCTTATATCCATTATGAACCTGGCTGTCTCTCTGTACACAAACACACACAACAGGAGTTATAAGGTTAATGGGCATTCAGTCAGTTAGTTAGTTAGTATCCATTTAAAACAGGACAGTGGTAACAACAGTAGGCTACGGACAATTTTAAGTTTTAGATTTTAAATAGGCTGTATACATTTCTATGGGAGCAACAGGACGGTGAAATGTCGCTGATTTTACTACAGAGCAGGATGGATTGTAGGGTAGCAAACATCGTCGGAAAACACATTTTTAACACTGCAGGTTACCTGGGTGTAATGTTTTTCAGCTAAAAAGAAACATGGTCTGATAACTACCTAACTATATAAAGAGTAACTCAAGGTTAAATGCAGCTAATATGCCCTGTTTTAAGCCACGCACTTAAACCTCCGCTCCGCTGAGCCACCATCGCTCAAGCAGCAACGGCTCTAGAGCCAGAGTAGGGGAGAGGAGCTGGAACAAACCATTATGGGGGGGTACCTATACTTTTGTTGTGAAAATGTTACGTCTCAACCAAGTACCATATGCTTTTTATATTTTTAGTAGTGTGTCACACAAACAGCAAATATTGTCAAAAAAGTAAGAAATCTTTGGGGGTGTTTTGAAAATGGCCTAAAATCGCCCCTGGATTCAACCTATTCAGAACTCTCTTAGGCAAGGTTTTGTGTCATTTCTTTCAGCAGTCTTCAGCAACAGTTCTCCAGGCTTCAGTATCCAAAGCTCTTCTTTGGATATCATCTTTGGTTCTGTTTGTTCTGTTCTCTGTCACTGCTTCTATAGTGTTGAGATCTGTAAGCCAAACCAGGTTTTCTTACAGAAAAAACTGAATGATTTGTTATACACTATAGCTTTCTTGCATAATACTGAGTATGATGAAAAGCTCTCACACCTTTTGAAATATTTAATCATCTTTTTTTTTCTTTTAATCATGGAGGATGAAGATATGCGTAGCTTATTTGAGAGTTTAGAAATGTGCTAGGTAGGATGTAGAGTTATTGTAGAGACACTGACACTGCCTTGGATGCAATAAAGGCACTTTGAACTGTGAAAGTAAGACAAAGAGAAGTTAATGTTGAGTGGAGACTACTTTTATGACTGGCAGGAAGTCACGTACACAGAGACACACACACAGTGCTTTGACTGTTATGACACACCCACACCTACATGCACACTCGCTCACGTGCACATACACACAGGTACGCGCACACATTCAGTTACGTGCACTTACATAGACATATGGGTACGCGCACACAGAGGCACTCACGTGCTCGAGCATACACACACAAACACAGAGTTTGCAGTACACCATGGGGGTTTTATGATGGGGTCGCTTCTATAAAGCTAACTGTAACAAACAAAGGAGTGGAAGATCTGCAGAGGGACACCGGCCTTGCACGTCTCCCCTTCTAGATGATGCATGCTTAAATGAAGATGAATAAAGGTTTTGTGAAAATGACTACTGAGTTCCGGTGCCGTCTCTGATGCCTCGAGGAATAAAAAGAACCGGGGTGAAACTGATTTCGTAACAAGGACTACCTAGTGAAACGGTAATCACAATCTTTGTTCTAGCCTTTGTTCTGCATCACTGACTTCACATTTTAACATTCTCATATTGAAATCTGTCAACCTTGCAAATGCTGTTGGTTTCATTTGAATAGTGGTTAATTTTTGCTTCCATGTTGTGGTTTCAGTTCAGTGATAGTAAGTAGTATGCATACAGTTTGGTGTTAACGGTATTGGCAACAGCATGTTGTGGCACTGTTTTGATAGAGAACATTCAGCTATATGTTAACACAATGCAGGAGTGGACATCCCAGCAAATCCAAGCTGGATTTGGTTTCTTTTGCTCAGTGGACTTGTGAAAAACCCAAGACGTACATCTCAGATTCTGGAGGCCTCGGTTAGCATAAAGTTCATGACAGTACGATTTTAAAAAAAGACTGAACACGTATGGTTTGTTTGGAAGGGTTGCCAAGAGAAAGCCTCTTCTGTCTAAAGAGAACAAAGTATCACAGCTCAGGTTTGCAATGTTGCATCTAAATAAATTACATGACTTCTGGATCAATATAATTTGGATAGAGATGTTTGGTCATAATGCACAGTGCTACGTTTGGAGGAAACCAAACACATCTTATCAGCATCCATATATATATATATATATATATATATATATATATATATATATATATATATATTAATGAGAATTAAAAAAAATCAAAATAAACTATGTAAAAATTGCTTATAGAAAGACTAAATAGCAGGAAAGAATTAGATAAAAATAAAAATAATAATATTTGAACAGCTAATAAGAATGTAGGCTAATCCTATAGGCAGCCCATTCACGACAAGGTTTTACCCACACAAATTCCAAGCTCAGCTGGACCAAAATTTGACAGTGCATACTTCCATTTTGACAAAATCCCCATCACCACACACTAAAATGCAGCCCCACAACATGACAGAGCCTCTGCCGTGTTTAACAAATAGGCACTCGCTGCTGGACCGATCTTTTAAATTTGCATTCATCACTCCCGCTGCCACTGATTTGTGTGTTGCCTGCATAATTTGGCACACCTCAGCCTTTTGCACAGTACTTGCCATCTTCCTGTGTAATATCTATACTACAATCCATCCAAGATGTCAGTGGTCCAGTTTTTGTGAGTACAATTATAGTGTTATTTTTGTATTGTATTGTGTAACCAAGTTTAGCAAACACATATATTAAAAATTCTAGCCTTCCACATCCATTTGTCATTTTTCTGTGGTTGTTATATTTCACTGTAAAGGCTGGTAATTATGAGATCCCTTCGTAATATTCTCCCGCCATAAAATAAATGTCATGTTTGCCTTGTAACTGTCTATTCATGGCTTCCTGCTCTTGCCTCCAGCTCCTCTTGCGTAGATGGTTTATTTGTACACTTTGGCTGGATCTCAGACTGTCTGACCGCATCTATATCTGGCTCTGACGGTCAGACAGCCCTGGGTTTCTTGAGCCAAGAAGCCAAGCATCTTATGTGCACATTTGTGCAGGCAGTGGATTTATACACTGAATTAAAATAAATTACCTGTACACAAACTGATAAAAGATTTGTCATTGATAGCCATGCACGCTGGCTCTCATTAATTTATTTCTCTATATTGGCAGTAAGCACTGCTCTTTTGTCGCCAGCCTGCAAGAATCCAGACAATCCAGTCTGACAGGCATGCTACTATTCAGACTGCATGCTAGCTGTGTGCCTCCCATGCATTTCTAATTCACTCTGTGAATTTTCATATGGATGTGATAGACATTACACATTTTGCCTTTGTCATCAATGTGGCCAAATGCATCTGTTGCGACATTTCAGGAATTCTTTTTCCCCCTTTTTCCTCCTCTTTGCGCCACATGTGGGATTTGTATAAAGAATTTACTCGATTTAAACTAAAATTAACATTTATGGATTTCATGTGCAATGGAAGCAGATATTTTAGTCACTTTGTCCTAATGATTTAAATGAAAAAAGTCACATTTTAATAGTGTAATTTCAAACTTTCTGAGATAATATGAAATCGAAGCAATTCAGTCTTTGTAATGTGCCCTCTTCTGTAACAGAGCTGACCCCCAGGATCTGTACTGTGAACAAGAGACTTGAGTCTGACTCAAGGCGAAAATATTCCCTGACAGCCCTGCCTGTACTTGAGGCTCTGCCACAGGATATTGCGACTGCACTCTTTAAGAGAAGCAATAACAGCTCGCATTTCATCTGAGACTGCATTTCGTCAAAGGCGTCGCTTCAAGATAACCAACCCGTTCTTCTCCCAGCAGTGTCAGACAGAAAAGGGAGAAAAAAAGAGAGACAGAATGTAAAGTACGGGGCAGCACGAGGCAAACGCACTTAAAAACGCTTTAGAACAAAGAAAAAAAAAACCAATTGATTCATCAAATGAGTAAACTCGCAGAGGGAAAAGGTAGATATAGCTGCATTATTCTCCATGTCATTTAGCATTTCCTTCCAGAACTAGCCATTATGGCGAACTGACCATGACTCAAAGCATAGAAATGAGAAATTATTCAAATGTGAAAGGGTTCCCAGGCCGCTAGTAAAATGTTTGGTCGTTTGTGTTTGAACTTGGGGTTTTTGCACAGAAAAGAAAGTTGGCTTCACTTTTGTTGTTGTTGTTGTTTTATAGCAGTGGGGGTTTTTTTTGGTTTTTTTTGTGTGTAATTAATTAATTGATAAGTTAAAAATGGTTTGTCTCGTTATCTGCTTTTTAATATATATATATATATATATATATATATATATATATATATATATATATATAGTGAATGGGACGGATATGAATAGTTTATAAAGAAATGACTACGAGACATTTCTAAGAAATGTAGAAACACCATAAAAGCATGCATTTGGGTGAGTGTATATCTGCGTGGAACACACCCGAGCAGGCATTCCAAGACGCCCCGGGGGTACCTGGCAATTAATGACGACAATTTACATTTTGAAACGCTAGTCTCTGCAGGGCAGCCAAGACTAGATGAGTTGAGGAAGTGACCTGTGATAGATGCCACATGATATTAATGTACGAAGGCACGCTGCCTCTAACCTGGCAGCCACCGGAAATCAATCACCACCTCGACATTGCTTTCGTTTGACAAATATGTTCTCACTGGCCAGGTAGCAGAGCTAACAGCCTCCAAAATATTTCTGTCAAAGACACAGCTCCTATTAATTATTCAGTCACCGGTGCTCCTGTGCTGCAGTGTACCTTACAATATTTACAGTGCTTGCGAGAGGCCGCTCTCCCTCTGGTGAGCGGTGGTGAGCTGCTTTTCGCACGAGCTATAATTCCATCTGGTCCACTTCCACTGAGAGAGGGAGAGAGGCGAGCTTGCTTTCATCCCTTATCAGGAAACACACTGGTCCTTTGAGGTGGATGAGTGTAAACAGGACTGAGGGTTGATGAAGGGTCTTGCATTGTCTTTAGGTCATTAATGAGGCAGGTAGGGTTTCAGACTCATGAAGTGGAGGCAGGAAGTCTGTGCTGTAATCTGCAGGGGAGCACATGTTGTTTTGTTTTCGTGCGAATGTGTGTGTGTGTTTTGTTCTTAGTCTAGATGTGAAAAGCATGCTAAATTTAGTTGGTAATCATGTGTGCATAATGCATTACTAATGTAGCAGACGGGGCAAAAGATGCCTTTTTAATTTACAGTTGGAATGAGAAGGGCGCTGTCCAGGGAGGACCATTGCAGGCAGAGTTAAACAAAGAGCACAATGGAGGCAAATCCAGCTGTTACCAGACAACCGCTGGCCACCATGCTCTTACCGAGTTAAATCCCCCTTTTTTCCGCCCACAGAGCGGGAGCAGGGTGGTGGGTTGTGAAGGAGGGGGAGCGAAATGAGAGAAGGGAGTGATGTTGCATTCAAGCGGATGTGGGAAAAATGGAAGAACTAAGCTTTGGGTTGTTGAGAGGTCTTTTTTGGTTTTTAAACTACATCTGTCACCAATTCACTGGATTCTTGGAATCATTCTTGATTTCTCAAACATTGTAAGGATGATAAATGGATCAGAATAAAGCAAGAAGAAACCATGATTTTCTTTGCCTTGATAATCAAATGTGCACCTTGTCACCCAGATGGATCTAAACAAAGAGAAAACTTGCGGAAAAAAAAAAACCCAACAACTGCACATTCCCGTCTCAGATACATCGTATTTGATTTCCTGTTCTTTGTCAGATTTCTTTATGTGACTTCCACTTTTTACATGAGGTATTGTTTTTGTAATTGGATTGCAGCTTTAATGAAATGCATAACTGCTGCACTACAGGTAGAAAAAAATATATACAGACTCCTTGAGAATTTAGTCCAAATATAAATGATTTCCCATTACATGCCATTCCACAAAAATAATCGTATTTAATGTTAATGTCATAAAATGATAGTAAAAGATGGATGTGGTCAAAGTGACATCACTCATGGTTGCTAAAGTCTCATTGTTCAGGGTCCAGTAGAAAGTTTTCTTTGGTGTTTTGCTGAGAAATATTGCATCTTCATATTGTGGTGACTTCCCAAGATACCAAGGCAGGCATACCCTAAATCCTACTCAATGAAATGAATGTCCTGAAATAAGACTTCAAACTAGAGATTGAGACACATTACTCATCAATAAAGAGTTTACTGATGTCAAAATGAAAAGGAGCAGAGGGGTGTTTTCCTGAAGACTGTACAACTGCATTCCTTTTGAAACCAGAAAAACCAGAGGTAATTAATTAATTAGGATACTATGGATAAATATCCATTTTGAAACATATGACCGAGGCTTACAAAATAAACTTAATTTTTCAATTTTTTATGACACAGCATAAGTGTCTGAGCCCATAAACTTGTCAAGAAAATGTTTACAGAGGTCAAGTCAGAAAACCATTTTTCCACAGATTTCTATAGGACCAGAGTCTTCTGGCAGCCAAATAAAATGCAGGGTTAAGACCCTTCTGCATTGTTTTCTTTTTTCTTTTTAGTTTTTTGCTGAGAATGTAGGTCTGAGGCACAATTGAGATGTTGTAGTCTCTTTTCGCTTCTTCTCTGTTGTAAAACTAAAAGCCAGTCTGGCTAACTAGAAGGCTATGAGAAAGGCCCGAGTTAGACTTCTGTAGGAAATCTGTCATAATTTATGACATAACAGGAAATCCTTTTTTTTTTTAAACTCTGTGCCCTATCCTTTCATGTAATCTGATGTGCATCCCCCAAGAAATGTAACTATGGCAGGTCGATGCAGTCAGCTATGGCTGAATGCCTTGGAAGGCTGCAGCGTAGGATTAAAAGGCATTGCTGGTTATGTCTTGCGTGTTGTAAATTTATTTTCTAAATCAAACTAAAGTGGGCCTAAGCTCCATTAATCTGTGGCCTCTGTAAACAGATTTTATTCACTCTTTCCCTACTCTTAAGTCTTTTTGTATAAAATATTTGAGTTAAAAGGTCAAAAAAGGAAGGCATGCTTTTAGAAAGATCCTACCAAGTACATCACAACACACCAAGTCTGCTCTGTCTCTTGGATTATCAGTCATCAGCATGTCCAGTTTCAAAGGACAAGCGAAAATGCTCCTCTTTACGCTCAACAATGGACTTCACCAACCAATGGGGTTAATTTGTCTACCTCTATATTTTATGATCATCAGTTTATGAGTTTAGGACCATCGGCTCCATAGCACATCTGTTACAATCATTCTTCAACCCATATCACTTATCACAATCTATTTCAAAACACAAAGATAACAAAGGCCATAATAATGGCCTTGAGGCATCACGATTGGGGCTTCAGCAAACAATGGCTTAGTTCAGCCATTTAATTACAGCCAAAACACCTGCCTCATTAAAAGATAAAACATTATTGCCATAACATGTCTACAGCATTTCCACTGTGTGGCAAGATGAAAATAAAGTTTCTAAAATCTTCAGTTATCAGTTTGATTATACCCTCAAACTGAAAGATGAAGAAAACTGTCCCCTAAATTGTCAAATAACAATATGAATGCAGCATGGCTTGATTAAGTTTTAATTGTAAGAGTGTTTGCTGGAACGCAGAGTGTGTGTGTGTGTGTGTGTGTGTGTGTGTGTGTGTGTGTGTGTGTGTGTGTGTGTGTGTGTGTGTGTGTGTGTGAGAGAGAGAGAAAAAGAGAGAGAGAGAGAGAGAGAGGGAGAGGGAGAATACAGGGAGGACATTTTTTCACCCACGATCCTTGAAGGTAGCATGAGTGACTGAAGTGGGTCACGTGAGATGCTCCGCTAAGAATGCGGTGACGTGGGAGAGTTCTGTCAGTGTAGCGGTGTCTGACAGCCAGCTTCCCCGGGCCAGTAGGTACCTCGCCCGGCTGAGGAATCCGACCGGGGTCGCTCTGAGACGGAGCACAGGAGAAGGAAAAAACAAGAAGGTGCGGACTGAAAACCCGAAGCAGGGAGGTGAAGGTAGATGAGTTGTTGTTTCCGTTTCCCACTCCAGGACTCGGGGAACATGTTTTGGCTGTGATTGGACTTATATATGGAAGATTATATATATATTTTTTCCTATTCTGCTCATTTTTATTACTCCCCTTCTGCCTAACACCAGCTTTCCGAGCATCGTGAAGTACCAGCCGTACTCCTGCTGCTCTGTCGCTTTTCAGCGGGCTCCCCGATAGCCTTGCGGGGCGGGGATGCTGTGGTGTTCTTGCTTTCATTCTGACATGAAATAACACATCTGAGCAGCGGGCCAAACTTGGATAAAATCAGAAAACAACGCAGAAACAGAAAGGTGAGGGGATACGTAAATGAAGTAGAGGGCAGCAGTGTAGAGCGGGCACAAGGCGCAAGACAGGAGAGGAAGGAGAGGGGGAGTCGCAGCAGGAGGAGAACCAAAACCCGCAGGTTTGTTGAGCTTGTGGGGATGAGAACGAGGAGGAGGGACCTTACGCATTGAAGGTGTCAGTGCGATTAGAAAAACAGGGGGAAGGGAACTAAAGCCCAGATTGTTTCCAGTCCTGAGAGACGGTGATGGCGAGTGCAGGCACCGGGGTCCCTGCTCTCCCTCAGCCGACCGCAGCCCCATCAGCTACCGCAGCGGCAGCAGCATGAGGAGGAGGAGGTAGGCAGCCCTGCACGTCTCATCGGTCCCCCCACATCCTCATTATTCATTTAGCCTTCCCCGCCCTCCTCTCCCCTCCATTACATCCACCTTTCTTCCCCAGCAGCCTTGACGAGTACCAATCTAGCCATCAATCAATTTCTCCACACACCTTTGTCCCAACATCATGCATCTCGTCTCAGATACTTTCCAGAAGCCCCTCTTCCCCCCCCCCCCCCCCCCCCCCCCAATACCACGGGGAAGGTGTACTAGAGGACCACTTATTTAAATTCCACTATTATTTCTTCCCCTAAAAATGAATGTTGTCCACTTGCCTGGTTTTTGTGTGACATTCCTGGAGGCACAGTGTCAGCAAAAGGGGTCAGTAGTGCATGCTGTATTAGTCTCCATAAAAATCAAGTTTAGGAAATCCCTCTGTAAACCTGCCAAGATGCAAGGCCAGGGACTTTCCATCGATCCAGTTCAATTAACAGGGTTTTTTTTATCCACTTCATCATGTCGAGCTGCCTGAGTGTTTTTGGGCACTAAAGACCGTGCATAGTTGGGGGATATCTGCTAAATGCTGCGACGGAGAGGGAAAAAAAGGCTAACCTCCCCCGTCAGGGTGTTCACTCTGACCACCAGACTATGAAACTTTAATAGGGTCTAATTTTCAAACCCCCTTATAATTTATTACAGTGGCGTCTGAACCGAGTCCTCAAAAAGAGTCCAAGGGAAGAGAACATGTGCAGGGTGTTAGGACTGTGAGAGGTAAATACAGCAGTAATAGTTTTCAGATAGCACAATTAACGGAAGTGGATAACACTTTCTGTGTCTGTCACTCGCTTAGAGAAGTGCGATGCTGTAGCATAATATTTACAGCTGCGGTGGGTCCTGGATGCCAAAGCTTGATTTCCTAAAATGTCGGGAGTCCAAGTCAAAGTCCAAAGGCTGCTCAACACTTTCTGTTGTCACTGCCATTACTCAGGCCTAAAGCTATTTAAAGACCAAGCGAGTCTAAATGTTTACTGTCTACAGTGTATGTGGTAAAGGTTCAGTTTACACGAAATTGGATTACATCTGTGGAGTTCAGAACGCTGATGTATGTTTGAAAATAATCCATTTTTTTAAATCACTTTTTTTTTTAATCCAATCAGCTTTGAAACATCTAAAGAGAATCTGTTTAATGTGATGCATTGGTCAGAATCGGCCGATTTCCTCACTCGCAGCCACAAGCTGAGGTTACGTTAGTGTGGAAGTTCCTCACTGTGAGCAAAAGACAAAGATTCATAAAAGTAAACCGTCTGTAGCAACAAACAGACGCTTAAACATGGTTGTTTTAAAAAAAAGCTAACAAAGGAAAAGTGACTAAAGCAAACCCAGAGCTCAGAGCCAACCACAAACCAGCAGCCTCGGTATGAGCAAAGGATCAAGGCAGTTATGGGGAAAATGATGGAGATGATTGAAAGAGAGAGCAGAGTCTGAGGTCCTGCTTTCTGCTGAATTTATACATTTACTAGAAAATGACGTAAGTAACATCCGATATTTGTTTGTTGCCCCTACTTTTGTTTGCATGGTAAAATATGTCAGGTAAAGATTCGTGTGCTAGCGAGTCATTTTCAGTGAATTATTTGCACCACTTCCTAACAGCACAGTGTTTTATTTTCAGTTGTTTGCCTGAGAGAACTACCAGCAGTTTGGGGGAAGTTGTAAACATTAACAATTTATCTTGTTATGAAACATTTTTTTGCAACAAAAAAACATTTATATTACAGTATTTATCAGTTATTTGATTAATCAAAGTCAGTTTAAAGAAATGGCTATCTTAAAACCAGAATATGAATAACACTTCTTGATTAGATACCAGAAAAGTTTGTAATTTGGGTCAGCTGACCTGATAAGGATCAGATATGGCTATGTCGTGTGTTGGAAGGGCTCAAGTGGCCTGGCCCACATTTGACCAGGCTCTAGTCATGAAGGATATTAAAAAAAATAAAACGCAGCTGGCCATCCAGAGTGTCTCGTCTGTTCAACACTTAGCAAGAACTCAACCCTCCCTATCCTGCCGGCCCTTTCCAGGCTGAGTCAGACAGCAAACAACGTTTTCAAAGGGTCTGAAAATTATCCTTTTTCTTTAGTTCTTGGACGGCAAGTCTGTGGATTATTTAAAACATCATGACAATCTTTTACTTTTGGCGGGGGTAAAGATACAAGGCGGTTTTATTTTTAAACCTGTAAAAGTACAACAAATGCCAAATTTCCTTCTTTTGTATTTGGGTTTTGACCTTATCAATATTCTACAGATAAAACGACTCGTCCACGTAACTAAATATATCACAGGAACGTTTATTTTTGAGTAAAGCGTTACTGACAGAGGACACTTGGATTTATAGACAGAGACAAAAGAAAACAGTGAAATCAAGGAGCAGCATACACTGGCTCTTTAATCCAGTGTCGAAATTAAAAAATTGTATCACATGAATTACATGAATTTTACAAATTATTATTATTATTTTTTTATTAGTATACTAGCAGATTAGACTCAGACAGATGTGTTGACAAGAAGCAGCATATTAAAGGGGATATGAAAAGCAGTAACCTGAAGATGGTTTCATTTAAAACTCAAACTATTTTTTATTTCAGTGTCTGTTTCAGTATATTAAACTTTGTTCTATAGCTGAAGGATAGTCCATATAGCACTTTTATTTTATTCTGTTTTAGTTTATTTTATTGTGTGTGTGTGTGTGTGTGTGTGTGTGTGTGTGTGTGTGTCTCTCTCTGTGTGTGTGTGTGTGTGTGTGTGTGTGTGTGTGTGTGTGTGTGTGTGTGTGTGTGTCTGTTTTTAATCTTTCTCTGACCTTTATTTTGGTGACACTGTGATTTCCATCCAAGGTTACTGTAGATGTGCAGTTGACTGATAGTCCTTGGAAAGATTTTTTGGTAGACTGTCAAACAAATGGAATTTGAATAGAATTCATAAATGTATTTGCACATCTAGATTCAGTTCTACAACATGCACTCTTGCCTTCTACAAATAAATTGTTGTTCTAAAGTACTCACTGAATTTGAGTGTGTTACTGTAACAGGATGCCACTGGCGCAACAAGTCAGTTGGTGGAGATTCTTCCTTTCCAGATATTCCACGTAACAGCTGTTACTGCAGAGTAAGTGAAAGTGTCTTTTTGCTTCTTAACCTCCTAGGACCTGGCGTCCACATATGTGGACATCGCATTTTGGGTTATTTAGACCAAAATACTAAATTTTGCTCTACAAGGGCCTGATATCCACTTACGAGGACATTATACTGCTACTGTTCTATCAAAATTTTAAACGAATATCCTCATTTGTGGCTCTTATTTTGATTAGAAACAAAAATTAGGTTAAAAAAAAATCTGGTAATTGTTTGTTTTTACATTCATCAGGTCCCAATCAGCCCAAATATCAAAGAATAATTAAAAATGCATGCCGTGGAAGAGTTCGGGTCTTAGGAGGTTAAGTCTATTTTTCGAGGTTTTGCTATTCTGTCATTTTTCTCTTCTCTTTATTTCTTTTCTCCTTCCCCTAACCACCAACTGATGGTGGCAGGTGGCTTCCCCTCTCAGAGCCTGCTTCTACAGGACGTGTCTTCTTGTTAAAAGGGAGTTTTTCCTCACCACTATTGCAAAGTGTTTGCTCATAGGAGAGACATTGATTGTTGCCATTTTTCTCCAGAACTGCAGGGTTTTTACCTCACAGTAGAACGTACCTTGACGGGAGTGCTATTCTGATTTCGTGCTACCTAAATAAACCTTAACTGAACTGGATTGAATTCTTAGTCTCTTCAGGTTTTTTATTCACTTGCTTTTCATTTGCTGCACAGCCCACCATAGAAACATATTAGTGATCAGCCTGGTGTTGAGGTTGGTTCATCTCTTGGCTGAAGTTTTCCACATGATGGCCCATTAGAGACAGCTGATATAAGCTTTTGGGAAAAAACTTCTTATCATCCCTGTGCTAATGTATTTATATTAGCCTAAACATAGCTATGTAGCTAGCCACCATGTAGCACATCATTGTATGTAAGTTGGCCCAGCTTGACTAACCCTTTAAATGTCACAGCTAATGTGTTTTCTGTTTAGTATTTTAGACATACTTTGGTCAGAACCTGGTATCTCATCTTTAGTTAGAAACCAATGAGATAGCTTCCTGTTAACGTCCAACTCGGCTGAACCCTTGAATGTAAACTTAACTGTAATATCTGGGAGAACAGCCGCAGTGATCATTTTATTATGGCTGAAAAGATCTTTCTCTCTGAGTGGTGGCTCAGAGTTTGATTGATTTGGAAAACTGAAGCAGCATTGGACTGGGAAATGGCTAATGACATCAGATTTAACAAAGGGATAGATCAATGCCTGCCATAGTATAAAGTAAAGGATGAATTAAAATAATTTGAAGTTGATCAAAGCAACCTAAAATCTACTAGATGGATAGATTAATTTGTTTTCTTGGCAAAAATGTGAAAAAAGACAACAACAAAAAGATCTTGGCCGTCAGGGTTTTTTTGTAAAGAAAAGTTTGAGCTTGAAACTAGTTTTTGGTTCATCACTAGTTAAGACGCAATTTATTTTAATAATTTTTATTTAAAGAAATGCAGTTTTCTTAAGATTGTGAAAACCCTGCTTTTCACTTTAGTAAATATAACCAAAGTAAAGCTGCCAGCTGGCCATTCAGAAATAGAACAACAGTGTGGAAATTAGAATAGGGATGACCACCACCCCTGATCTCAAGTTACTAGTATTCTTGGATTTACATGTTGAACTATTCACTGCAATCAGATGGTAAACAAAAGGCTGAGAATGAAATGACAGGTTCTTGAAGTGAAGTGCTGCTGAACAGAAGTGAGGAATGGATTATGTCACAGTGGTTCCCAAACTTTTACACACTTACATACACACACACAGCTACCGTCCCTCCATTTAGAAAGGCAGAGGCGCCACGGTGTAATTATTTTACGTGTAGTTGTTTGTTTCCTGTGTAATAATATTCAACATTGCTATCAATACAATTTTCAAAAAATGCCTCTCTGTGCAAAATGGGTTCAAAAACATAAACAACTGTGGGATACTGTTTGTCTGTGATTTGGAGAGCCCAGTGCGTGCTACTGACGCAGGGAAAACCAGTTATGCAAGGGAGACCTGAATGTGCTGGATACTTTACTGATGGTATTTTCAAACTTGATGCCAAAAGGAGGGCTTTATAGATGAAGGTCCATGATTGAGGAGATCATATTACGTGTCAGCATTTTAAATGGTGACTTCATTAGAAAATAAATTTAAAAAGGAGAAAAAAGTATTAAAAGCTGAGGTGGATTTGCCATGTGTGACTCAGTTGTTATGAAGAACATCCATGAGTAGTGAGTTTGCCCGACAGCTAAAACACAGTGAGCGTTGCAAAGCTGCATTCCTTGTTTGTTGAGCAGGTATGGTTTTTGACTCCACCTCAGATATACAAAATAGGTAGTCACTGTCAACCTGGCTATATTTAGTTATGTTTCCATGGAGTGCATTGCTCTAAGCTGTTCTACATAACTTAGGTTAAATAGACCAAAATGAGCCTGGATTGGATGTTGAATAGACAATAGACATTAATAGACCGTTCTCCACGAAAATTGAAAACAGAAGTCATAGCTGCCGGACACGTTATTTCCTCAACATATTTTTTATGATTTCAAATTTTTTCTAACAGCTGTTACTTCAGCAATAAGGTAAGAGCTGTGAAAAAACATCTATGTAATTTGCATATCTACCTGACGTTTGATTCGTCTAATTTAGTTCAGTCAAAAAGAACTGCAGTTAAAATAGTACTGACTTTATGGAGTTAAAGCTTAAGCGATGAGGCAATTCAGTTACAGGACAGGAAATGGAAGTAATTTGAGGATTAATTATTTTGAGTGTCTTTTGCCATTCAGGTACAATTGAGCATTACTGAAACTAAGTAAGACAAAAGTATTTCAACATTTTTGCCACTTCAATTTTCAAATGTTTTAGAATAAGTTACTCAGTTGCAGTTACCCTCAGTTTATGTGTATACAGTAGCACTCATTTGTACAGTCGCAGTCATCACCCTATGGTATTAAACAGAACAAAGAATGTGAGAATGATAACTCTTGGTCACAGTTGAGAGGAAGTTAACAGGAAAAGACTTCTGGTAGAAAAAGGTTAAGTGAGGGGTTTTAGTAACCTGCTTCGACTGATTGGGGAAGGAGGGGAAAGACAAGGAAGGAAGGAGAATATATAGAATAACGTGCAAATATTTCTTTCAAAATAAGACACACAACTACAACACGGGAAAAGACCCAGGGAAACCGAGTTAATGATAAAGACCCTGAAAACCATAAATTTCACAGCTTTATGATGTATATATAGTGTTGTGAAAAACGTTTTCACTGGACTCTGCAGCCCTGTGAAAACTAAGTACACCTCATGATTCAGTAGCTTTTAGAAGCACCTTTACCAGCAATAACTTGAAGTTGTCATTTTCTGTACAACCCGTTCTTCTTTACAATTTAGGTTCAGTTCACTTATGTTTACAGGCATTCTAAATGCACAGGTGACCTAAGCTCTTGCCATATCATTTGTGGACTTTTTCTGGGTATTGCAACTCGGAGGGGGGGCTATTTTTCAGCCATTCTGTTATAGGCTTGCTGGTATGCTTGGGACCACTGTCTTGTTGCATGAACCAGTTTCAGTCAAGCTGTAGCTGATCTACTTTCGTCTACAGACTAGTTCGTGTTAGATTCATTGAATGCAAGGTGCCCAGTTCCCGTGCCTTCAAAATAAGCCATGTCACCCCTCCACCACTGTGCTTGCAAGTTGGAATGAGGTGTTTGTGCCGATTTGTTGTTTTTGGTTTTTGCCAAACGCAGCCCTGTGCATTATGCCCAGACATCTCTAGTTTGGTCTTCTCTGTCCAAAGAACATTGTTTCACAAGACTAGTTTTTCCATACAAGTTATATCTCATTCAACCACAACACTCAGGATTTGTTTGTCGATGTTGTTTAGCCTTTGATGGTTCTTTTTAGAGATGCCTGAGCTTTCGTTACTCCAATGAAGGCAGTATGGCGTAACACTAGTTTAGCATTAAAATAAATCATAAATGTAGTGGTTGCTTCAAGGCTGGTGTTATTGGAGGAAACAGGAATGTCAAATGAACCACATAATCAGTCGGACCGGTTCCAGTGAAGCAGAATTTAACCTCTAACTTCAGTGAGCAGCCGCTCTGTGAGCCGTTTTCCTCAAGAAAATGTGTCACTATCACAAAGTGCATTTTTTTTCATCAAATGAAGGTCATATCTTCATTGACATCGGCAAAGCTTGTTTTGCATGCGTCTCACAACATGTTCAGGCAAAAGCAGTCTAGGCTGCTTATGCAGGCATAGAAAGAAAGAAAGCAAACCGTGGTGATTGGTGTGTGAACATTGGGAGTTTCTTCCTGCTGATTTTAAGGCTGAGAGAAAAGGCACTACAATGTATGCTTAGTATGTTACCAAAGTGCCACTCCCCGAGGCGTCATTCTGACTATTGACCGCTGCTGAAACGCTGGGGCTTTAATTAGCACTAGTGTAACTAATTGGCTTATATAGAAGGGACATTGATGGGAGCGAAGAAAATGAATTAATGAGGAAAGGCATTGGCAGATTAAATTGCACTGGTAAAAATTAAAAATGGATGCCTGATCTCCTGGTGAAATTGGCATTTAGATCCAAAACAACGTCAGAAATCCATTGAGGGTTGTAAGCGCCTGGGTGGGATAGATGTCAGATTTCGCGTGTGTACCCGTGCGTACATGTTTATATTTATGTGTATGCGCCTCTGTGTGTGGACTCTTCATCAGAGCTCATGGAACTACATGCTCATTTAGCTGACAGCAGAAATCTCTCAAGCGCTGGATGTGCTTCGATGTAAAGTACGTTAACCTTTAAAACAAAGCCGGCCCTGGCCTCTCTCATTCTCCTGTAATTGCTTGCGCTGGGTAAGCACACTCGCCTGAAAAGGTTATCGTGTTCCTTGTCAGTTGTCATGATGAATGAGCAAACATAGCAGGAAACTGAAAATTGCAAGTTTAGATTTAGAAAAAAAACACTCTCTCATAGCAAGCTGGCATGTTGCATTTGCAAAAATTATTGCTCCATTGTTTCGTATCTCAAATTATTAAAAAGCAAGCAAACAAGCAAGAAAGGCAATGCAGGCAGGCAGTAAATTAACACACACAGGAAGCAAAAGGGGATTCTAGACTGCTACACTGCTGCTACATTAATATTCGCCAGAGTCTAGTACAACCTCCAAGTTTCTGCTGGCATATTCTGTTTTCTCTAGTGATGTGTACTGCCAGCATGAGTGTGTGTGTGTGTGTTAGTCAACGTGGACAGCAGTGATGATGTTTGCGTCAAGTGTGAATATAATTATGTGTGATGTGCACATGCATCTTTTGTCTGTGTGTGTACACAGATCTGATTATGTGTGTAGCGTATTTGCTGTGTGTATCATTAAATCTTGTCGGCATTATATTCTGGGTTTGTCTGTCAGTGATCCCAACAAAAATGATTGCATGTGTGCTGTTTGCTATCCATGTGATTGACTATATTGCATAGTAAATGCTTTTTTTGTGCAAGCTGACTGTTTGCCTTGGTGACTCGCTGAGCTGGTGCGTGTATACCACAATCTTTTTAGGTAAATCCTGCTTCAGAACAGTGCGTTTACAGAGCCAGGCTCATTTTAGATCATGAACCACATACAGCGTACTCTGATCTTAAGTGTCAGTCAGTGTAAAGCCCTTTAATTACACATTTAATCTGTGAAATATCTTAATATAGGGAAAAAAGATGGACATTTTCAACTTTATGTCTTGGTTTTTTGTATATGACAAAGAAAGGCTGCTGTAGTAAATGAACAATATGTCAGTATTGGAAATAAATGTGTAAAAATAACAGAAGTAGTTCTGGGTTGTCCTTGCCTAGACTTTCCTGTAATTACAAATACTTTAAACTTTTTGTTAATTCACAGGATTAACAAAACAGTCAGATTTGAGGCTTTCCCAGGCCGATTCTGGCCAGCGGACCTTGAATTTGTCACCCCTGGCATAGAGTTTTCTAAGTGGCTTGTCTGTCAGTTGCATTCTGCACATTCACCATTATGTCTCTCTTTGTGCACAACGTCCTGTTGGACAGCACACATAATCACGTAGATTTTTGTCCACACTGTTTGCCTGTTTCCTTATCTGTCCTCTCCTTATACTGTACGTCTCCATGTTCCAACCTCAAGCAGCCTGGGTGATCGCAGCTAGACAGTAGGCAGCATTGATAAGCTGGAGGTAGAAGGTGAATGGCTGGTGATGGCTGTTATCACCAGAGGCTGGCTCAGGCTTAGGCACCGCTGCCTGCTGGACCCTGAAAACTCACTTTGACAGATGCATCTCCTCCCTAGCTGTTGACGCGCTGCGGGGGGCTGATGACACTTGCTTGCCCATGCGGCTCAGGGTAGCGTTTGCTGGCACCGCGTTGGGCCAAACCTGCAATTTATAGTTTGCCCCAGGCATTAAACTGAGTAATGACATGCAAAGAAAAAAAGAAACCACCATCTCACCATGCCTACCACTACCAATCTGCCAGCCCAAAATGTAGCTTCCACCAGTCTTGACTATTTTAACTGGGTTTAACCATGAGATGAATTCCTGATTCCCTTTATTTTCTGTCACTGTGCAAATTTATGGCCGTCAGTTGTGTAAACCATGAGATAGAATTATTCGGGATGTGTTCTGTATATCAGCAACTAGACACAACTGGGAGTGCTTGTTTTTCAACCATACAGATGCACTGTATGCATAATTTTCAGAGCAGCATCCAGGCCCTGCCGTGTTGTTCGTCCCTGTCCAATCAAAGATACAACAGTGCTCACGGTGAATCAGCTACTTCCTTTTGAACTGTTAAGTCAGCTTACCGAGAGAGCCATTTGCCATATTGGACCCTCCATCCACAGAAAGCTCTAACTGAGGGTTTTTTAGTCAAAGTCACTCGAGCGTGTCAAAACAAGCCATGAGAAAAACAAAGCACAATTAATAATTAGGTTCAGTTCTTTCCCACAATAAAAACCACACCTGCAATTCAGACAACTAACATGTGGCTCTGTGCCAGTGAATAGGAGGTGCTTTTGGGCTGCTTCCAAAGCTGTTTTCTCAGTCTCCTTTTTTTCTCTTTTCAGATTTTAACCCTGCTCTAAGCTGCATCGGAGGGGGTTCAGACATTCCCCTGACTCCACCAGGAGGCTAACTCCAACCTGTCTGTCAGCTCAGATAACCCTCTGATTGTTGACAACCACATGTTTACGGTGACTGTATGTGACCGCCGCCGCCCATTCTCGAGCAGCAGCAACAGCCTCCTGCGACCCCGACCTGCATCATGCAGTGGAGACGGCGGCACTGCTGTCCCATCAAGATGACCTGGACCGTCAAGCGCTCCCTCTTTCGGACCCACGTGGCCGGGCTCGTCTCACTGGCCCTGCTCTTCGCCGTTTTCTTATTTTTCAGCCACCAAGACTGGCTGCCAGGGCACAGCGGGCCTCGTGAAAACCCGCTTGCCTACACTGTCAGGGGCCTTCGAAGCCCCAAGGGAGAGGCGAACCAGAGCAACTCCCTGAGGGGCCTTTGGAGGGAAACAGGGAATGTTGCACCAAAACCTCTCCTCAACCTCAGCTCTCAGCAGGGTGAGGGGGCAGCAGGAGAGGCAGCAGTCGTGGGGGGAGGAGGAGGTGGAGGAGCCAGAATGGGTGTAATGGGGCTCGGGGACTCGATGAGTACTAACAACACGCTAGAGAAGGAGATGGGTGTTGGCGGGAGGCTTAGCGCCCAGCCCTATCGATACATCCTGAACGAGCCCTTCAAGTGCAGAGACAGCACACCCTTTCTCATCCTGCTCATAGCTGCTGAGCCAGGACAGGCCAATGCCCGCAATGCAATCCGCCAGACATGGGGAAACGAGAGCGTGGCTATGGGCCTGGGGTTTGTCTGTCTTTTCCTGCTCGGCACAGGAAAGAGTTCGGACACCCTCCTTCAGAGCAGAATCGAGGAAGAGAGCCGTGTTTACCACGATATCATTCAACAGGACTATCAGGACACTTACTACAACCTGACCATCAAAACTCTGATGGGCATGAACTGGGTAGCTACCTATTGCCCACATGCTTCCTACGTGATGAAGACAGATAGTGACATGTTTGTCAATACAGAATATCTCATCCAGAAGCTGCTGAAACCTGAGATGCCTCCGAGGCAGAGGTATTTCACTGGCTACCTGATGAGGGGCTATGCACCAAACCGAAACAAAGACAGCAAGTGGTACATGCCACCAGAGGTGTATCCAAGCGAGCGCTACCCGATATTCTGCTCAGGCACGGGGTATGTGTTCTCAGGGGACATGGCCGAGCTGATCTACCAGGCCTCGCTCAGCATACGCAGGCTGCACCTGGAGGATGTTTACGTGGGAATCTGCCTGGCGAAGCTGCGCATTGAACCAGCACCCCCTCCCAACGAGTTCCTTTTCAACCACTGGCGTGTGTCTTACTCCAGTTGTAAGTACAGCCACCTCATCACATCCCATCAGTTCCAACCCAATGAACTCATCAAGTATTGGAACCACTTGCAAAGCAACAAGCACAACGCCTGTATCAACATGGCCAAGGAAAAGAGCGGCAGGCACAGACACCGGAAGTTCCACGGAGAGAGGCCTCCGTGATGGATCCTGCGATTACACCCCATCTTAAAAAAAAAAGAAGAAAGGTGGGAAGGATAGAAGAGTTCAGTGTAACTACAGATGGTGAAGGGCATGTTGAACTCTCAGCACTATACCTTATGGGGATAAGCACATTGTTTTTGGTATTGTGTACAGTTGATTCAAACTATTTTTTTAATCAAAAAATGAAAAAAATATGTATTGTAAATCTATTGAGCTATTTCCAAAAGGGAGAATGGGGGACATTTCTGTGTGAAATGGAGCGTGCTAAAAAAAAAGAAAAAGAAAAAAAAGCTGCAGCTCAAGAGCGGTGTTTATGATAATTCAGGTGCCAACAGAAAGGTGGTAATTTATGCTCTTCTCTAAAGGGTAGTACTGTATGTCACATTCTACGAATACACAAAAAAAACAAAAGAAAAAAAAAGAAAAACATTAAGACACAAGTGTGTTTACAAAGACAAAGGGAAATGTACATGTACTATGTCAAAAAGTTATACTACCTAAATATGAATGAATGATATGAACCTTTGACGTTGACCAGTTATGCTGCCCTGTTTCTCAATGTTTACTTTCCAGATCTATCGATGACTACCACCCTAAAGAGAAGGTTTATCTGTCATATACTGTATTTTATTTAAAACGATCGACATGAACGCACCCAGAATCACATCAGAGATGACTGAGATTGTATTTTTTAAAGCTTTACATTGACTATGACTCTGCACTTCAGCAAATGTGCAATGAATCTGTTAACGAATAAACGTTCCAAAATCACTTTGTGTGCAGCAGTGTGTGTCTGTTTTGTCGGAGGTTCTTCCTAAGCTGTCGAACGTAAAGTGGTGTGGACCACCGGACGTTAGCAGAGGAGCTACAGTGAGCCTTGGCATCAAAAAGAGTACCGAATGGATGGAACACATTTCTGCTAATAGAAATAACTAAATTTCCCTCATATGTATCCAATCGGGCGGACATCTATTCACTGCAATGTCCTGTGCTTCACACTTTGTCCACACAAACCATGCAATAAGCCCTGTACCTTATGTACAGTGGCGGTGAAAGTTGTTCAAATGCACAGCAACTCAAAACACCACATGAAAAATAGTTAAAAGCAAAGAAAACCATATGGAAAAAAACACACAAGCGAAATTAATGAAATGCCACAAAAGCTTACGAGAAAAAAAAATTCACCAAACCCAAGGAACGTGTTTCTGGGGAGACAATAACGTGATGAAACTGTTTTGGAAATCACAAGCGACAGTAAATGGCTAATAGCAAACATGTATGTGTGAATCTTGAGATTAAAATGTACATTAGGTTGCATCTTTTTCTTCCTCACAGCAATGAATCCTTTATTTTTTTTGAAGAGTCTCAGTGCACAGTTACTACTGCAGCCGTTCCATCCCATTAATGTCTTCCCAAAAATGCTTTCTTAAGCTGCAGTGCATTTGATCTTTCACAGCCACCACACTTCTGGATGGGGGGGTATTTTCAAATTTCATCAGAATAGAAATATTGCATCATATGTCATAGGGAACAATGATTCAGGTTGTCACCATCTGTTTATGCCTGCTCTTAGAAGCAAATGATATGTAGAGAAATCATTTAGCATTACAGTTTACTGCTATTCAGCTCATCTGAATTTTCATTTAGAAAATATTAAGTATTAAAAGTGGATGGTTGCATTTCAGTGTTAAATCAATCACAAGGATCAATATACGATGTAATGCATACATTAATAACTGTTTTGCTGATATGACTGATATCATTTTGAAACCAGGAGCTAGCTACAACAGCTAGCTAGCAGCCAAAGAGTATAGTTATTAACACTAATATGGAAGTGTTAAAACATAGGCATTGTCACCGGTTTGTCACTGCAATAAACAAATTGCTATAGAGAACAGCTAACTAATTAGCTGAAAACAACAGGAGATGATGATGAACTTGCTAATAGACTGCTGCAGGAATCACGAAAGGGATAAAAAAAAGTTCACAGTAGTTTCATGTTTTGTGGAGCAAGGTAATCTTCACAAATATACACAATTCACAAAATTTTCTGAGGGTAAATGCAACTGCTCGAACTTCTTTCAGCTGCTCCCATTAGAGGTCACCACAGTGGATTATCTGCATCCATCTCTAGCTGCCAGCTTCATCGTCAACAGCTTTTTTCCAATATATCCTCTGCCCCCTCCTCCCTGTGTCCAAACCTAATCTTGTCGATCCTGGTCACTCCTAATGAAAATCTTAACTGCGATTTCTAGAACTAAAACACTATTAATATTAACTTTTTGATGACCGTGTGATGATGTTAACTTCAGTCTCACTTCTTAGAAAATGCTTCCTTTAAGACATGTTCAAAATATATGAGTGAATTTATGGGTGCAGTATTCACTTAAACATTTTACGTGAAAATGTACAAAGAAATGGTAAATGGTAAATGGCCTGTATTTGTATAGCGCTTTACTAGTCCCTAAGGACCCCAAAGCACTTTACACATCCAGTCATCCACCCATTCACGCACACATTCACATTCAAAGATGGTGTTAACCCTCTGAGGCATAGGCTGTAGGTGCTAGCCCTGTTAGATTTTTGGAGAAAAGTAAAATGAACTAACTTTGGGTTAAAGTTGGGTTAGTACTTCCAAGCGGATGCACAAACGGACAGACAATTTTTCCTATACTGGACCGATCAAAAGAATTAAGGGAGCACTCGGTCATCACAGTATAACACAATTCCAATTAAAGTTCAGGGACAATTTGCTCAGCTCGGAAGCAAAAAGTATTGTGAATCCATTTCACCTGCTTTGATGCCAATGACAACAGCTGCACAGGAGACGAAGCAGAAAAGCAACCCACAAAAAGGAAGTGTTTTTTTTTGTTGTTGTAGGTGTTGGCCATAGATGGTAGCTCTTCCTTTTCCCCTCACGCTTGGCTTCTCTCTAGTTTTGCTTTTTGCTCATTACTGCTAGTGGCATGATACCATTTCAGAGCAGTGTGTTTTCTATTCCGGTTAAGGACAAATGCATAGTTTGTGTCCTTGTAATCCAGCAGCTAGCTTTCTATTTACATAAATTTGCATCACTCGTACCTGAGCAGACTCTTACATACATCATAAAAGTATCAAACTGGCATCTTCTGAAACAAGCTTGCAGGTAGAATAAATGAAAGCTCCTCTTATATAGACATTAGAATGAACTTTAATATTTAACTGTTGTGTCATTAACATGACTGCTAAGTAGTGCTTGCTGTCACTTTTGCATGTCTATTACTTTAGGAGCTCCGGCTCTCATCTATGGCCACCAGTGTTTGCACAGTTACGTAAAAATCCCACATCCACAAACCTAATCCTAAACCACACAAAAAGAGTGCTTTTTTTCTCCTTTCCTTTCTTCCTTTCTTCTTTTTTTTAACTCACAAAATCAATGATCATTAAAGGTAATACTGTATTTGGTGGACCTTGGAGAAATGCATTAACTCCCAAATAGAAAAGTAAAACATTCACAGAAGTTCGGCAAAGGTAGAAACATCATCCAATATCGAGGCTGAGTGACGAGGAGAAATGAATTAAGCCCTGAAATACTCAGTGTCTCCGGGGAGCATAAAATATTCTGCAGCGAAACACCTAAGTGTAGATTTTAATTAAAAATGAATGCATATGATAGTGGAAGGCTGTCAGAGCTACTCCATATGTAACTGAACTTTTCGACTTGCACAAATGAGTGTGTTTATGGGTGTGTGTGTGTGTGTTGGGCTGGAGGGAGGCAATAAATAAATACACACTTCAGTGCTCAGGGCCACCAACAAAAAGAGCATATATAATTGGGTGATGACTTGAAATAGCCTATATCAGATTAAGGTAATTTAATTAAACTAATGGAGAGCTGGAGCTCCTGCTCTCTTTCCACAGACTGCTCTGCACGCCTGTCAGTCTCGTTTTAATCACCTGCACATTTGAGTGACTCTGTTTAGAGTGATGTAAAAGAAAAAAAAGGAGGAAAGATCACACAATGGTATATTTTTAAGCCGCTAATCACTGAGCTGAAGTGTCTTTAGGGAGGAGGAAACTGAAATGGGTGAAGACGGCAGAGGGAGAGAATATCAAGATGTTCATCTCAGATAAACTGCACAGCAGTGAGGAATTATTTGATGCTGGAGCCGCAGGCAAAGACACAACAGCTCTATTTGTTGCTCTGTACACATTCGTGTAAAGGGTTATGCCATCGTATCAACTTTGGTTTAACAGTTATCACAGCAGTTACACAGAGTGAGTCTGTTAAGGCTGCATTTCAACAGTCTGCTCCACAATGCAAATATGACATCGGAGATATATATGCAAATCATGCAAACAGCAGTTGTTTTTTCTCCGTCAGCTTTACCTCTCAGTGAGTGGTAAGTGAGTAATCTACATTTGTTTTTATTCATAAAGATTTTTTTAAAGTAAAGAAATCTTGGATTTCTTTCCTAAAACTGAAACTGCCAGGAATGCTGAGATTAAGACCTAAGAGGAGGTTCATGGATGTAGTGAAATACATGCAGAGGGTCTACGAGACAGAGGAGCATGGTAGAGATTGGGTGACTGTGCCGATCTCTAAAGGGAGTAACTTAAAGAAAATGACCGTAGCAACTATTAGATAATTTCGCATGTAAAATCTGAGGTACAAATATGCACGCTCTCGGTGAGGGCTAGCTGTCTAAGGCAGTTTTTATGTGCTCCACGTCACTTTTTTCGTGGGTTTCTGCGCTGCAAGACACAATCTTTGTGGCATCCTGCCATTTTAATGATAATCCTGTACAGAAGCACACAGACACACTGACACACACACACACACAACTGTTTGAAAACTTAATTTTGAGGGAAGAACTTAAACCCTGGATCACCTCATCCATACTTGCAACAGCCAGATAGGTGAAAACATTGTTACAGTTGTAGGTCAGTTGCTCTAGGGGGGGTCACAGACTCAGATCCTATACCTTCTCAGTCATTCATAGTGGGGCTGATAGTCCCTGCACATGCATTCAGATTTATACCCAGCTGATCACTAATACCTACTTTGGTTATATAATGTTCTCCCCATGTGTGTGGATTCACTACAAGTACTCCAGCTTCCACATTTCAAAACATGAGTAGGTTTAATTAGTGATTCTAAATTGACTGCATGTGAGTGTGGATGGTTGTCCATTGTTGTGTTAGCTCTGCTCAGAGAATACCCCACATCCTGACCTATAACAGCTGGGATAGACTTCAGCTTGTAAGTGGGCCTCGGTGTTCTTAATCTATCCCAAAACGTGCCCCCTCAGTTGAATTCCATTGACATACCATTACAATTATATGTAAAATTATGTCATACAGCTCAGTAATGAAAGAATTAAACACCCACAATGGCAGTGGCTAATGATTCCGCTCACAGAAGCTAAGTGCGGTGTTAGAGGTAATTAGCATAACTGAGGAGGACACTGACCCCATTGGGGCTGAGCAGCTGATGGAGATTGACATCTACTCTAATGATTTTGGAGTGGATGGGCAAGTCAGGGCTCGGGAAGTATTGCTCATGTATCTTTGGAACTAAAAATAGGAAACACATCGCCATGTGCAGCTTGTTTAAAAGCATGATCTTACTTGAAAGAGTAAAACACAAATGGGAATGTGTTGAAGAGATTCTGCACTCAAAGCCAGCTGCTCAAAATGCCCCAGTGTGTGATGCGGTAAGTTACTTACAGTTGTTCAGACACTTTTTTTTAAATATTCTGCCCTTTCGTTCTGAAATCTCTGAGCACCAAACCTAATTTTCCAAAGTAAATTCACTAAACTTTGCCTGTTCTTGTAAAACCTCAAAAATTAGACACACACACAACCAGTCGAAATAGCAACAGTGATCAACATTTATTTCACAATGATCAAAATATTGAAAACACATTGCTCAGGACACAGACCTCCGCCTTCTGCTTCTCCTTTGTTAGTCTGCAGAGCCTGAAGCAAAGATGTGGTTAAAATCAGGCGGTTTAAAAGTACCGTATTTCCCGGACTACAAAGCGCACCTGAATATTAGCCGCACAAGCTAAAATCAGGGGAAAATCCTGTTTTGTACATACATTAGCCGCACCTGACCAAAAGCCGCAGGTGTTTCAATGTTGACTTATCATATGTAAGAGAATGTGCACAAAGCGAATTGTCAGGAAAGAGATGGCTGTTTGGAGACACACCCCTTTTATTAATATTTTGAAAAAAAAGTTATGGGTACATATTTGCACATGTAGTACATAACAGTAACCTACAGCACACCAGAAAAATAGATTCGGACTACCTTTTAGGCTCAGGTGCAGTGACACGGCTTTAACAAGAAGAAAAGTCAGTCATTCACCACCATCTTCCTGCGCACTAAAACCACCAAAGTCCTCTCCTCCAGTGTCGGAAACGAACAGGCTCAGGATGGCTTCGTCATCCACTCTCAGCTTCTTTCCTTCGTTATCACTTTCAAAACCAAAGAAATCCTCATTGTCAGTGTCAGAGTCGAACACCCTCAGAAGGGCCGTGGCGGTGTCCTCCTCTTCATCATGCAGCAGTCCAGCCCTTCGAAATCCGTTGGTGATCGTGGATGTTTTCACACTTTTCCACGCTGTCAGAATCCACTGGTGGTGTTGAGCATAACTTGCTTTTCGCAAGTTTATCGCCGCTGGTCATCCACGACTCCCGCTGAACGCGTAGCGCTACTTTGAAGTTTGTTTTTCGCGCTACTTGTACGGCACTATGTTGCCTGGCGGATGGACATGTGACCAACATACCACTCTTGAACCCCGATCCTTCCGCCAGGCAACGTAGTGCCGTACAACAGCAGAACAAACAAAACAAATCGTCTTACGATATCACAAAAATCATGGACAATCCATAGAAAAGCCGCACCTGACTAAAAGCCGCAGGGTTCAAAGCTTGTGCAAAAAGTAGCGGCTTATAGCCCGACAATTACGGTACTGATGTGTATATATAATAATTAGGGCTGCCTCTTGTAGTACTGGGTTAAATGTAAATCTAACAAGTTTCCTGCTCTGCATATAAGTTTAAAACCTCTGTTTTGTGGAAATGTGCGAGTGTAAGGACATCAGTGTACAGAAGTGATAGTATGACCGTACACCTCTCTGTCATAGTTGATTTCTTTCATGAAACAGCAAAGTGAGGTGAGCCACATATCCCCGTGTCAAAGTTGGTTTCCGTCTAATCCTTATCCAGCAGACTTGTGCTTTTAATATTTCATTGAATCATTCGAAATAATTCACAGTCCAATTGGATAAAAAGGGAACCTCTGTCAGATGCTGGCTGTAGCTGATTGTAAGATTTGGTCAAAGTCTCACCCATCTATCCATTTTCTACAGCTTATCTGAGTTTGGGCCACTGGAGAAGCAGTCCGAGCAGAAAAGCCTAAATTTCCCTCACCTCTTTCAGCTCACCTCGAGTGACACCAAGTTGTTCCCAGGCCAGCTGAGAGATGTATTCTCTCTGGCAAGTGCTGGGTCTGTCTCAGGGCCTTCTCACGATAGGATATACCCAGAATACCTCATTCAGAAGGTGTCCAGGAGCCTTCAGATACAAAGAACTACCTCAACTGGCTCCTTTGGATGTGGAGGAGCAGTGGCTCTACTCCAACTCTCCTCTCAAAGGACCGACCTGCTCGTGCTATCTCAGCAGCGACCCTTAGAAGGAAACTAATTTCTGTAACTAGTATTGTCATTCTTTTGGTCTCTACCCAGAGCTGGTGACCATAGTTGAGAGTAGGAACATTTTCTTCTTTTATGCTCTGTTCTCACTTTACCACAACAGATTGGTACCCAATCCGATGTGTTCCCTCTGAGGCGCTGTTCCTAGTTTCAAACGTGACACATGCCACAGTATTTTTTGTAGGGCAGTGCTTTCCTTAACACCATTTTAATGATAATGGGGTTTTTTCTTTCTTTCTTTTTGTACAGCACATGTACAAATTTGCTGGACTCCAAGACATCATAGGGGGGTTTCACTTCTACTTAACTAGAACACTTCTTTCTAGCTGCTTTTGGAGAAGTCGTAAACACAAATGTTTGCTTACGTTTGCCAGTCCACACTAATACATTTTAGAAAAGGACAGCGGTGCAGATTCAGAATACTCAAATAGGCAGCTCTTTCACAGCAAACCTCCTGTCTCAGTTCCACATCCTCAACATGATGCCCTACTTTATGAGCAGTAATAAAGGTTTATACCACACTATAACAGAGCTGTAAAAAGATGTTTTATTACTTGTAAAGGAAAGCAGCCATGTGCCAGAAACAGTACGACAACCAGCATTTAGATTGCGCATTAAACGCAGTGCTGTGGTCATCAACAACAAAAACAAGGAGCAGGAGAAGTCCTCTTGGAAGCCCTTGTTATTCCATCATAGAGCAAATCATGAAATACTCAGCTGGTCTCAGGTATTCATCACCCTCCATTAGGAATGATTAAACTCATGACTCAAAGCAAGAGGATATTGGGAGTAAGGTTGGGTATCATTCATGCATGCCCTATGCAATCACAGCACCAGATTACCAGCATCCGGCGGCACTCAGCCCTTCTACAAATGATGAAAATGGTGGAAGGCGGGGAAAGAAAGGGGAGTGGGGAAAAAGAAAAAGAAGAAGGCTAAAGGAGGTAATAGAAAATCTGAGGCAGAGATAGATAGACTTCTTTGCTTTTGGAGAGAGGAAGAGGCATTGCAAGATGAAGTAGGAAAACATGGAGTGAAGCCAGGTGACAGTACAGGTGAAAGAGAAAAGGATGAGGAGGAAAGAGAAAAATAGCAGGAAGTAGGTAGTGATGAATGAAGGCGAAAGGAGCAGTGACTGATCAGTATTGAAAACCTGTGCTGCTGTAAACGCGGTAAAAAAGACTAACAGTGGGAACAGATTGAGATGTCTGCCATGATGGAGTGGAGGCTGGAGCCTGGCTTTAACATCACTGCTCACTGTTCCTCTGAAACCATAGAAGAGAAAATACACTCGAGGAAGAGACAAATCTCCTGACCTTTCCATGACAGCCGGGCCCAGAACCTGACTAATGCTTCTTTGTGGGCATGACTGATAACTACTAATGGAGGTTTTGGGTGAACAATATGTAAATCTGGCAAAGGAAATAATAAATGTCAGTGTCTTTTGATGACTACTGCCTTGCAAAACAAAAATGCAAAAATAAGACAAAAAAAAATTTCTGCTCATTTTAATCACAAAACTTTCGTCCACTAGATTTTTTTTTTTGTCTCCCAAAACCTAAAAATGGACATCAATTGAAATTTCTCAAAGGGCAATCACTCTCCTTTCTTCTCAAACAGAGTTCTGTTATAAACCTTTTTACATATTTACATCCATCCATCCACTCTTATTTTATAATCACAGTTTGGGTATTATCTCTGGAAGCAGGATTAGGTCTGCTTGTCTCAGAGTCATTGGAATCTGTATGGGGTCAGGGATTTGATGTTTGTGTCTGCATAACATTAACAGCAGCAGAAGGGCAAGCTTTGAGGCCAGCCCATGTGTCTGGTTGATTGTGCAGAATAGTATAGAATAGAATATTCTATATTGTCATTGTACATGTACAACAAAATTATGGGTGCTCCGCACCAACTGTGCTGAAGTAAAAAAAAAAAACAGATATAAATAATAAAGACATCAGAAATAAAAAACTAACGAAAGAGATATATACAGTTTAAATAGAATATGTGCAAACTAGAGGAATATGTACAAAACGATAGAAAGGCAATAGAAAGTGTGGTCACTGGTTCAGCTCAGTGAGATTAGCAGGTAGCCTGGGTTCAAACCTGACCTTTGGCTCTTCTGTCAGCTTTATTTGACAGGGACAGTAGAGACTGTCTTTTTGTTTTAAAGATATTCTGCATCAGGTTGTTTTCTGAGCACCAGCAGAACAAGTTGTCTACCTCTGTCTCATCTCCATCATAGATGAGCCCAACCACAATGGTGTCATTGACATACTTGGAAATGACATTGATTGGGTGGGTTGGTGTACAGTCATATGTGTACAGGGTGTAAAGTAGGGGGCTGAGAAAGCAGCTCCATGGGGATCTGGTGCTGAGTGACAGTGGGGCCTGATTAGGACTGATTGAAGCCGGTTTATGATAAAGTCTTTCATCCAGGAACAGGTGGCAGGGGGGGTCTGAAGGTGGTCCAGTTTGGTGGTGAGGCTGTCTGGTATTGTGCTGTTGAACGCTGAGCTGTCTGTGTCACCTGGTCTTAAATCTTTGGTGATGTAAGACTAGTGTGCCAGACAAAGTGCCAGTGGCTCTGCTTTCACCCCCATGTGATCAGCAACCAACATGTGTGATACAGAGAAATTGGAGTAGTGTGAAGATTATTTTTAAAATCTCCTTTAGCTCTTTAGCAAGCAAAACCTCGAGAGGTTAACTTCTGCTATGTCTGGTTTAATAAAACAGGCAGGGTGAGCAGGTGCAGGCTCCACCAGCATGTTCTAGTTAGCGCAAAATCAATTCATTATCATCTTTGCCTTTCAGAAAAAGTCACTACACACCCCTGCTATTTTAAAACTGTATATCAATGTATTATGTTTTAATAGTAACTCTATTAAAGAAAAAATAAATGATATTTTATAACACATAACTTGAGGCTTGATTATCTTAGCTTGACTAATAATACAATTAACTTTATGTAGTCTACATGGTTTACACACGCGTCGCACCCCCACAACTCTTCTTCTGATTTCAAAGAGCCAGCTAGTTTCATTAATCTCAATACAATTCACTTGTATTATTTCTCCCTAATAGTTTTAGACAGATCGCAGATTCCAGCCAGAACTCAAGGATGATGGGGTGGTGCCAGCATTGAGCCAAAATCTATTTATAAATGTAATTTGACAGTGACACACCACAAAGCAGGAGAACTGCTGGATATCCAACCTGCCAGGGCCTAGATAAACAAATCCAATCCTGTTAGCACTTTGAAGAGCCCTCTGTAGATGTGAGCTTTTGTTGTATGGCCTTTGTATACACCTTGTTATATAATGGACACACTGGATGAAAGGATCACTAGCAGCAGAACAGTTAATGCAATGTAATATGGTAAGGTATAATTCTTCCAGTCATAAGTGGTCATACACATATTACAATAAACTTTAAAATCTAAAAAAGCCTTTTCAAAGCTGTTATGGACTTTATTTTCAGTACATATATCCTAAGACACTTTTCCTTTACTTTGAATCTTGTGCCTCTGCACATGCTTGCTGTATGTTGTTAAAGTGCTGACGCTCAAATTTACAGATTTCTGACCTTTTTTTAGGACAATGCAGCAGAGCAGCATGAAAATGCTGAAGAGGGAATAGAGGGTGTTTTTTCCCAGAGTTTAAACAATAGAAGTGTCCTGATTTGCCAGATTACTTCCCTTATTTTAATGCATAAGATCGTGTATTTTTAGGTATCTAAATATCTAAAATCACGCAAACAAAACATTGCCAGAGAAAGAACAAAATGGTGTCATATCCTTTGCAGCAGGACATGACACCATAGTAAATAGAAACTTAATTACCAGTACCAGCTGTAGCTTTTTTTTTACTATAATGTATAACAAATTTGTTTCTGAAACTTAGATGTTACTGGTGAAATTTGGGGCATTTGTCTTTCTTGGTTTGGTTTGTTAAGTTTTATTTTCCAGTTCTAATTCTTTATATATAAAAAAAAGGTCCTTATAGAGCGTTTGAAAAATAAGTCTTGGGCTGGGAACTGCTCCATGGATCATTTCAATCTGACCCCTGACTTCCTAGCAGGTAAACTAAACAACTCTAGAAATCAATAAAAGCTTTAGCTTCGGCAGAAGATGCAAGCAGTAAATCCATGGCATCCTTGTCTTGGCCAGTGCTATACCCAAGCAGCAGTCTGTGTAGGAAATATAGCATGTATGCAAAATGTGTCTAAAACTAGGGCTAACCAGCTTTTCTTCCTATGGTCTGTACCGTAACCAGAAAGTAATTTTTACAGGAACATGTATTTGTTCACAATTTATTATTATTTTATTATTAATTTATTATTTTGTTATGGTTTTTTTTTTCTGTTTCTTTTGTTTCACCTGATAAAGTGAGGGGGGGTTCAAGCAAAGGTTAAAGGATTACTTTTTGTTTCAAAGCTCTCGTAAAATCTAGTTTTGCAACTTCAAAACCCAGAGAGCTGATTAAGACTCAGAGGGAACGCAGTGAGTGTACTTTGACCCACTTTATGCAGCACTGCAGCAAGAAGTCTCACATTTGCACTTCCTGGGCCACAGCGCGACCATACCTGGCTCCAAGAATTTTATGGGTTAACAGGAAATGAGCGGAAAGGAGTTGACTTACTTCTGACTGAAAAGTCATATATTCCACAGCAAAGAGGTGTTTCTGTGAACTGAATATCGAACTGCTAGCTGGTGGAATGTGTCCATAATCCTTGTCGATAGAATTCATCATGCAGTTGACATTTGAGTTCAACACACTGTTTGGATCCGTCCATCAGCTGACACAGGCCATCCGAATGACTGTGCTGTGACCTCTGTAGACAATGAATGGATCCTGACCACTGTCCTCACCACATAACAGGCATGCAGCTAAACACTTTCACTAACAGCTATAGATGTTATGTTACGTATACATTTCTACCAAATTTCTACCATAATACCTATATTTGTTGTGAGGTCCTTATTGTGTAATATTTAGATTTTAATGCGCTGAATTCGCTTTCTTTTTTTCACTTTTTTGGTTACTGTAACATGACAACTTCCCAACTTTGAGAGGGAAAAATATTTTTTTCATCTTCGTCTTCGAAGATGCAGGCATTTATTTTAATATATAATAACGTTAAGCATTTATGTGGATTTTAAGCTAGTTTTACTGAGAAAAATATAAAAACATTTTAGCACCATGAGCCTCATTTCTCTGTGGCATGTTCCAAGTGTTAAATATGCACAAAATATGCACATGTACATTCAGAACCCAATCTAGTATTGCACACATTTGAAGTGCATGGATAGTGTGTCAAGACAAATTTTGTGTTATCCAAAAAGAACATTATAGGAAAAATTACAGTTTGCCAGCGAACATATAGCCAAAGATGAGGCCGTTTTGAAAAATGTGCTATGGGCAGACGAATAGACAGAGTCATTTGGCTGCAGTAACAGTAGACATGTCTGGCACAGAGCAAAGACAGATTTTCGGGGGAAGAACCTCATGCCAACTGTACAGCATGATGGTAAAAATGTAATGCAAGGTTTCTTTTATTCATGCATAGAACATTGCTGGTATTTACTATGAGGGCCATAAACAACAGGAAAATTAATGCATTCCAAGTAAAGTAACACACAATCATACAATATGCAGACAGGATCAGCTGTGATTAAGTGTACCGTTTAGAGGTTGTTTAATGTGTCTTTTCTTAAACATTTTAGCATAGGGTCCACTGCATACAGTCTCCTGTAGAAAATGCCATCCTATCTCTCTTTCACAAATCTGAAAGTCTGGCAGTCCATATTATGTTCGAAGGTCATACAAAGTTACCATCGATACAAAGGAAACTGGACTTGGACAAACTGGCCCCTCACTACATACAGGTGATACTCAGCTATCTTCACTCCTGAAATTTGGGCCAGCCCACGCAGTGCTTGGTCTTAAGTTGCTGTTGCTCGCCACATTGGTCAACTAAACACTGAACTGTCAGACAACACAAAAAGGAATGGTGTCTTCCAAATGAGAGAAAGAGCTGCCTGTAAAATCCCCACCAGTTCCCTGGCATTCTTCACCACGCCTTCCCATATTATTTCATGAGGGCCAGTGATTCACACCTTTAGCCCTTTCAGTCCCACCTCCCGCACAGCTTTATGGCCAAATCACTGGATGGGTGGTCATAGACAGTGGTCTATACCAACCCACAAAGGTGTAAAAAAGAAATAATGCCAACATAGATGTGCCAAAAAGTGCAGCTGCTCTAGTATCCACTTGAGAGCTGACTAAACATTCTTAGACATTGTAAAGTTAAAACGCCCAACTTTATTGCATTAAAAAAAACACACACACACACACACACACACACACACACACACACACACACACACACACACACACACACACACACACACACACACACACAAATGTGTTTACATAGTAAATGTGTTTCTTCCTTTTTTTTTTAAATACTCAGGCATTTGGATGGTACTAAGGCTCGGTGTTAGAGGTTTGACTGCTTTGACTTGTATGTCCACGTGGCCTCGAAATAATTCACTTAAGTGAACCAGAGCTACTATGTATGTGCTGTTGAGCTCCTTTGATTCCTTTAATGGAATTATCTGAAAAACGATACGGACTGTTTCATGGCACAGACTATTCAGACGGCTACGATTTTAACATTTTGTTCCACTAGAAGCACTAATTCCCAAACATCTGTCCGTGCATTACAGCCCTCTGTATGCTAACCAGTCACTCCTGGTCTAAATATGGCCAGTTTTGTCTCCAAAACAATCACAAACATAGTCAAAATGCTGCATTTGTATGCAGTTTGGTCAAATGGTATACAAGACTATACAGTTTAGTATACTTAAAGTAAAGCCATAGCTGTCTTGGCGTAATAAAGCGTTTTTGTACAACTTCATAAAGATAGCTGTAACCTTTGATAGACGGTCTTAAAGGGTGCACCCTTAAGACCAATTGTCTGTATGATCAACTTTGTCACCTATAACATCTCCAAGTTTCTGGCATCGATCTTCAACCCGCTGGTAGGCAGCTCTGAACACTGCATCCAGAACACCCTAGATTTTGTTGAGAAGGTGAGAGATGTCATTATGGAGGCAGATGAAACCCTGGTCTTGTACGATGTTACATCTCTCTTCACTTGCATCCCAGTCACAGAAGCATTGGAGGTAGTCCGTAAGAGATTACAGGATGACCCCAACCTCAGCAACAGGACCACTCTCAGCATCGACCAAGTGTGTTTGCTTTTAGAACTGTGTCTTCATTCCACCTACTTCACATTCAAGGGTCATTTCTACAGGCAGAAACATGGGTGTGCCATGGGCTCCCCAGTTTCACCCACCGTGGCTAATTTGTACATGGAAGAAGTGGAAAAGAGGGCTTTGCTATCCTACCCTGGAACACCACCAAGCCATTGGTTCAGATATGTGGATAACACCTGTGTGAAAATCAAATCTCAGGACGTACCACATTTCACGGATCACATTAACTCGGTGGGCCGACACATCAAATTCACCAGGGAGGATATGAAAAGTGGCAGGTTAGCCTTCTTAGACTGTGAGATTTCCATCAGTAATGGGGGACATCTAAAAGCTGACGTGTACTGTAAACCTACGCATACGGATCAGTATTTAAGGTTTGACTCTCATCATCCACTGGAGCATAAACTGGGTGTCATTAGGACGCTACAACACAGAGCGAACACCATCCCCACAGACACAGCGGTCAGGGAGGCAGAAGAACATCACATCAAGAAAGCCCTGAGTAAATGTGGTTATCCCATCTGGACATTTGTCAAAGCTGGAAAGGCACCTAAAGAAAGCTCCAGCCGATCCAGGAGAGAAGGACAACCGCTGCCCAAGCGAAAATCTGTAGTGATCCTGTATGTATCAGGAGTATCAGAGCAGTTGAGACACATTTTTTCTAAACACCAGGTCTCTGTAGCTTTTAAACCCCAAAACACGGTGCGCCAAAAATTGGTCCACCCCAAGGATCGGGTCCCCCGACACAAACAGAGTAACATAGTGTACGCTGTTAAGTGCAAGGAGGATTGCCAGGATTTATACATCGGGGAAACCAAACAACCTCTGGCGAAGCGGATGGCACAACACAGAAGAGCTACCTCGTCAGGCCAGGACTCTGCAATCTATTTACACCTACAGGCCAGTGGACACTCTTTCCATGATGAGGATGTACACATCCTGGACAGGGAGGAATGCTGGTCTGAGCCTCAAGGAGGCCATTTATGTGAAAAGGGAAAGACCATCTCTGAATCGAGGAGGGGGCCTAAGGGTACATCTTTTGCCATCTTACAAGGCTGTGATTGCAGCCATTCCCCAACTCTCTGTGAATGGTACTCACGGCCATTGATCAGTAGGTTTTGGTCAGTGGTTGTTGATCAATGGTCATGACAATTTGCATAATTAACCATGGAGAACCAATGGGGTCAGATCCGACCCCATTGGTTTACTAGGGAAACCATGGGGTCAAATTTGACCCCATGGGTTCTCCAAGGTTAAGATTAAGGAACTGACCTCCCAGCCCATTGTTCCTACAGTGGGCTGGTTTCAGTCATTATGCAAATGTACTGTTTAGAAGATTGGGGAAACCTGCAGTCAGCTGAGACTGAAAAAGTCTGAGACTGACAAGTGACGAAACGTTTCTCCCCCAAAACGTTACCTCCAGATGAACAGAATCAACTTTTGGAGATAACCCAATACATAACCACAGAAAATTAACTTCTGGTGTGAATGCAGCCACTGCTAAATGCATTACTCCTTGAATGCTAGAATTTTGTGATTCATCTCTACTGGAAAGCAGTAATAGGTCTTTGGCTAATTCTTCTATCAAACTGAAGCACAACTTCAGCATTAAAAGAGCAACACTACAAATAAGTATTTAGTCAGCAGGGGAAACTTCGAGGAAGGAGATGCCTCAGTAGCATCCACTCTGATTGACAGGTGATCTCCGACTGCCAGGAGCAGTGCAGAAGCACCGCAGCAATAAGTGATTCACACCACAGATGGTGACAACAGAAGGAAAAAAAAAATCAGCTCATGTACAGTATTATGGTGGCAAGAAAACAAAGACTCCTCCATTAACACATTTAAGTTTATAAAAGCATCTGGAACATTTGCATCGCTGCTCCAATTCTGTTTGTTGGCTGCTTTTAAAGTATTCTCTTAACAACTTGATACCACTTATTTATGTTTGAAGAACTTAAAACAGCAAGCCAGCTAGAAGAATACAATCACAACTTTTTAAAAGGTCCATTAATCTACTCGCATCAATGAGGGAGATACCAATTATCTCCCCTAAGGCCTGTCCGCCCTCTCCCTGGTGCGAGGTTGTGGAGGGCAGCGGCAGACGCAGCTCCTCCACCTCTGCCAGGCTCATGTTTCAGTGCGGTGTTTACTCTTGCACTTTCTGGGATGACAAACGAGAACAAATCGCAGGCCGAGGGTGCATTAGTAGGGTTATTGGGTTATGTGCCGGCAAAATATAAGCCTGACAAAACGCTTTTTCCTGGGGAATCTCAGAGGTGTCATCCTCCAAAGTGGAAAGCAGAGCTCCTGCTATGTAACAGTTCGTAGTGCTTCAGGCAAATATCTGGTGATACACATATGGGAACAGTGGTGCAGTGCTTATTTTAATTAGGAGGATCTCACTGTGTGGCTCCGAAACCTTTTTTGTTTTTTAAATTGTGGAACCCGAAGAAAACAAATTGCAACAATTACACTGTACACACCATTAATTAGAGCTTAGGACAGTTACCTACTTGCTTTATCTGCATGTGACAAATGACAACTATTTAATTATGCACATTACAAAGTGTCTACTTTTTTGGGTAGAACTGGGACACCGCCATGGTGTCATGCTAGTCCCAAAAGTCACAAAAAACAAAAGTATTAGGGCTTTAGTGAGTCAATTCATCATTTGCAGTGACCCAGCACTCAGATTAGCAACCTATTGTTGGAATTCTTCTGGTGTACAGTACTCACATCGACTTATACACCTAAGTCTCTCCCAGAGGATCAAATCTGGGCAGCCAGCCAATTTTGCTCTTAAAACGTAAAGGGTTTTATCCATATACAATGAACTAATAACAATTTCTCTCTGTTGTGCTCTTCCGAAATCTGTTGGAATATACGGCTGTCTGTTTACTTGCTGGATGCTGCATTATAGATCCACAAGATAGCGACTCACCGTCCAGGCATACAATAAATTTATATTAGGTTGCTAAAACTGGAAACTTGTGAAAAGAGACTGAACAGAAAAACTGAAGATGTAGGCCATGAAACCATAAGGAATTTAAAGTCACTAAAATATTAAAAGGAGAAGGGAAGTGCAGAGTCTGATGACAGTTCTCTGAAGGGGGTGGTCGCTGTGAAAGACTCCGGTTACGTTGCCCATAGTCATTTAATTGTTAAACAGTATTGATTGTATGGCTACCTTTGTGTGGGCATTCACCGACATAATGCATTCTCAGCCATTTACTTCTAATTTAACCATCAGAACGAGCCCTGAGTGTAGCCTTAATCATAAAAACCAAGTCTTATTCCTTAAACAACAACTTGAAAGGGTTGGCCAAAACTTTCCTAGAATACGTACATCTGCAACTCACTCGGTAGCTGCAACAGTATGTCAACATGGTAGCACATTCATAAAAAGTATATGCACAGGATGCCCTGGAGAACCTCCATCTTAAATTGTGTGAATATAGAAAGTACACTTATTACAGGACTGACAACATTCTTAAATATATCCGTGAAAAATAAGGCTCACAGTTGCTACTGAGAGTTAAAATACACTTGTGCATATGCATTATTCTTTCATTGATTTCTTTGAGTTGTTCTTTTTCCCGGGATAAAATTATTATACAGCATACAACTACTGGAGTGCAAATCTAATGAACTTGCTCAAAAGTTTTAATTTATTAGGAGTTTTCCAAAATAAAAACAGAGTCAAAATTAAACAGGCAACACAAATGTTTGTTTCAGAGGTTTTCGGGCACAAACAATCTTCTAGCATCATTCAGGTTCATATCTGGCCACTCTTCTAGTAAGGACTGATATAGAGCAATTAAATTGAGTGTTTGGATATAGTTACATATTTTAATAGGTTTGAAGTCATACTTTTTGAAAGGCTACACAAAAAGTAGTGGGTTCCATCCAATTCGCCCAATTTGTGCCTTATGAGCCTATACTTGTGTTTTTAAAAGTTGTGTTTTTAAAAACATAACTTAGGTTCATAAGTATAGGTTCATAAGGCCCTGATGGTAAAAAACTACATTTCCGCAAAATGACGTCACTTCCGGTTTCGGGCAGGTCATGGCGGACATGCGATAGTTCGCGCTGATGGACGTAGGAAGTGTTACAAACAGCTGATCG
Organism: Aulonocara sp. 'chitande type north' Nkhata Bay; assembly: GCF_057382095.1. Classification (NCBI taxonomy): domain Eukaryota; kingdom Metazoa; phylum Chordata; class Actinopteri; order Cichliformes; family Cichlidae; genus Aulonocara; species Aulonocara sp. 'chitande type north' Nkhata Bay. Next base: position 12,008,845 of record NC_141360.1, read on the forward strand.
GATTGGCAAAGCGTGTTTCTGAAATATTATGTTTTTGTTGCTGCAAGTGCTTTTTATGCAGTTTTTGCAAAGCTATATGTGGAAGGAAACCGTGACTTAGGACAAGCTGATGGCATAAGATGTAAGTACAACTCCTCCAGTTTCATATGCAAAAAATTTTTTTAAATAGTTACGCAAAACGGAGCGTGCCCGCTCCGACCGGCTTTAAAGGGTTAATATCGCCAACCATTCCCATTTTATTATGGTGTATCCATATAAATGGCCCACCCTGTATATGATGCAGTTCAAGGGTGCCTGGTTGGTTCCTGGGAAATCTCCAAAAAGACATACCAACTTCATATCAGATCACGCCTTGGCTATGACCAGTATGCTGTGCAGTTGTCTGAACAGTTCTTGGAATGTGCGATCCTTTAGAAATGTTCAAAGAGATATTCATGGCATGTATAAATCTTTGATCGTCTTTCTCAGATCTCCACTGAGATCTTTAGACCTTCCCATTTTTCCTGAGTCATGGTCAGTCCAATGAAAGCCATGAAGCAAACCATTTTCATATTAGCAGATTTTATTACCTTTGGACAGAGCTAACAGTTCCCCCTGCTTCTGCCCTTTATGAGATTTTAAGCTTTAATGGACTGTATAAATCTTCTCAACTAATTTTGCATGGCAAAGCAAATATGTGCAGTGTTTCAATATTTAAATAGGACCACTAAATGAATTACACCTTATATCAAATGATGCAGTGGTCAAAAGGGTTGGCAGCCCACCCTGCCAAAAGCTGCTAGATTAAGTCCTATCACTGACATCAGCTTGGCAGCATTTCCGTCTATCTTTCCAAGCACACACACAAACAGCCACACCTCAATCTTCCTGCTCTCCTGCTTATTTCATCCACAAACTATGTTGTAGATTTGCGACCTTGTTGGTGGATACTAGCAGCCATTTCCAGATGTAGGGCTAAGAAAAGAGATGGTGACAAGGCTCTTTGCAGATGGCAGACAAGTGTGACAGCCTCACATTGTGTTCATCCTGCCTGTCTGCTCAGCAGCCTTGGTTAACAGGAGCAAAATAGAAGGGAGAAAGAAGAGATGCATGAGGAGCTGAAAGAAAAATATTATCAAAATTGTAGTCTATTATAGTACAGCCTCCATGCAGACAAATTTCACTGCCCCTGCATTAACAGAAGGGTTTTCATGATAAGCAAACATAAATGTAAATGATCTGGATATAGGATACAAAAATTAAAACTTTTTTTTGGCTCACTTTATTTCTCACAGATCTCTGTGCAACCTCTCTCTACACACACACACACACACACACACACACCCACACACACACACACACACACACACACACACACACACACACACGTAAACGTACACACACTGAGACTATGACTAAAGCTCCCTCTTGCCTAATTGAGGTGATTGATGCTGTGCACTAACTTGTAACATCCAGGCTTTCATTAAAACCAAATGCAAAAATCAAGATAACAGCGCAGGGAGGCTAAATAAAAGTGGCAGTCCCGGAATTAGAGCAGATATAAGTCCCCCCAGTTCTCACTTAATTCCCAAAACAGATGATTTGAGACAACGTATTCGTAGCCTTTCTCATTTTCAATTCTAATTAGTCCGGTATAAATGCTGACAGAGTACAGGTCACGGTCACAGCCCTGGGAGACAGACATGAATAAGTGATCATTTGCTGTAGGGATCACGAAAATTTCTTTCACCTTGCCGCCACTGTACTGCTATATAGACCATTGGTTCCCGGTAATCATAGTGATCAATCCGAAGACCAAAAATGATTCTGCTATGTTTTTGATGATCTTTTTTGGCAGTTTAAATGAGACCCAATTATTTGATAAGGTGTTGAGGTTTTATGTCTCCTAGCCACCAAAGTCTGATTTAAAAACCCCTACTAACAGAAAAGCTTCAAAGAGAGCAACATCTAACATCTAAACAAAGCACTAATTCTACTGCCACGTGCATGGGGTAGTAAAGATTGGACATATGTTAAAACACTGGTACAAACACATCCGCCTTAATGAAGAAAGCCCAGCAGTGCCTCAATTTCTTGAGGATTCTGAGATGGAACAGGCTACAGACTCACCTACTAGTGTCCTTCTACCGAGCCACAATCGAGAGTGAGCTGGTGCACGCCATCTCCGTGTTGTACAACTGTTGATAAGACGAGACTCCAGAGGGTCATCAGAACTGCAGAGAAGGGGGTTGACTGTCCACTGCCCCTCCCTGGACTCCATTGCCAGCTCTAGATGTCTCTGCAGAACCAGGGCGATTATAAAAGACCACCTCCATCCTAACCACCACCTCTTCAACATCCATAGCCCTTTCACCCTTATTTATTATATTATATATTATGATCCCCTTGTATACATCCCCACAATGTTTCCTGTAGCTGATACATTGTGTATTTTTACAGGAATCTCTGTGCAGAGTCACAGGTGTCTGACTTGATCAGTGTCTCGCATGAACAAGTTGTTCTTGCGCAAGCTTCTTCCACTGCTGGGAAGATTTTGGTTTTGTGTCAACACACGCCTGAATGCTCAACACAAACAAACGGCAGAAACTTCATAGAGGTGTTTTCAAATTAGCGTTTTTTCATGCCATATGTCATGAATCATGGTTTCCACACAAGCACACACAATACGCTTTAATGCGGGCAAGTTCAAATTTTATTCAATACAACTAGGCAGGTCTAGGGCAATCTGGCTTACAATCTGAGTGGAACCCAGAGAAGGGAGTACGTCTGTGGAGGGTAAGTCCGAGGAGGCGTAGACGAGAACAGTTGGACTACTTGGAGGTCCAAACGGGCAGGAGGACAGGCAGGTGGATAGCACAGCATACCGGACAGGGTTAAATAGTCCTCCATCAAATCGCCTGGGATGAGATGCAGGTGTGATAGTGACGGCCCAACCCAAGAGTGTGGCCGCCGGGGCATCCAACGCACTCCTCAGACACAGAGCCACGGATCATGACACCATAATTTTCCAAGTAGATGTCCCAGCAAATACAAAGAAACTGCAAAAGAACCGTGAGCTACCTATCATACACAGGCTTTTTTTCCTCCAATGTCCCTTGCGGCGCTCTGTAATTTTGTCTTGTTGCATGTGCATGATGTCCTCTTGTGGGACCTCTCTTGACTGCAGGAAACGCTCTAAATGCTCCTCCATGTCTACCCCGTGGACCCTTCTGTACGGACAGAAACAGAACCACTATCGAAAAGTAGCGGGTTCTTTTGCGAGATCTCGCAATAGTTCTTTTTTTTTTTTCTCCAATGTCCATTGCGGGGCCACGTAGGCTTCTGTTAGCATGTTAATGGTTAAAATTCATCATAGTAGGCTGAACAAATATGACTTGTTTGTAAGTCATATAAACAAGTCACCCACAACAAATGGCACAGTTTAAGTTTGCAAAGTTGCATCAAAATTGCACCAATAGCTCAGTAGGTAGAGTGGGCGCACCATGATCGGAAGATTCGGGGTTTGAATCCACTGTATGGCTACCCTGAGGTACCCTTGAGCAAAGTACCGTCTCTACACACTGCTCCCTCGGGTGGGACTATAAGGGGTTTTAAAAATAAAATAACAAACCACATGGCATGCCAAATGTCAACCACGGTTGTGTGGGTGCGATGATTTGAGCTTGTTTTGCAGACATATATATACCAACTGGGTCATGAAACAGCAAATCTACAATAAAATGGCTGAAAAAAAAAGAATCAGGTTGTTGCAATGGCCAGTCAAAGTCTAGATTTCGATGTAACTTTATAGAAGTGTTCTCACATTGGAGTAGCTTTCTTTTATAGGACTGTACATTCATAGGACTTTTTTTCCTGTCACACAGCTGTTTTTTAAACTACAAATTCACCATTTAATTAATCATCTTTGTACCTCGTCAATGGCTGCAACAAAGTCAGAGCAATGCTTCTAGAGTATTTGGTACAAATTCACTACTGGATTCAAATAAAGATCAAAGGTCAAGGCCAGTGTGGCAGTTTTACGTTAATTCTGATACTGCTTTTCATGTATAATGTATGGGGTGGCTATTTTCAAAAGGTCAAAGGTCAAGTCTGAAGAGACATCGATATAAACTGCAACTTGACCAACTTTTCACTGTTGTTTTGAATATCTTTTTTTTTTGTTTGAACAAGCAATAAAACCACTTATCTTTATTCCTTCTGTTTCTTTTGTTCATTCACAACCATTCATTGTGCATCTGTATCAAAAATTTAATAAGGACAGCATAAACCAGCAGCCAAACTTGAGCTCACAAAAGGGGAATAATTGCTTCACGGTTAACTTAGCGACTGTGTGCTTAAGTGCACCCTGAGAAACAACTAGCTCGGGCTCAGGCAGGTCAGTGTTGCACTCCGGCAGGAAGTGTTCTTTGTTAATTAAGACATCCAAAATCATTTTCTTCCACAACCAGCAAAAATGGGAGCTGTTAATTAAGTGCTTGGTTATTGGTGAAGCTCTTCATCAGATGCTCTCTGACTGGGTAAGCTTGGACTCAGATTACATGCACAGAGTTTTTCACTTTGTTAAGTTATGGATTTTAACAGGGGGATCAATGTAGATGTGTAAGTACTTTATGCAGCCTTTGGAATCACACTTATAGTCTAACGCTCAACAGTAATGTAAATTACTCTATAGGCAAGTCATTTTCAAAGCAAAGTGGAGTAAAATTTACATAGGTTACTGAAGGATAGTTGAGCATAAGGAGACAAGAATTACACTTAGCACTCTGAGAGAAATGCTTAAATTCTTTAATTTATGTTAATGATTTTAATAAAAGTACTCCATTTTTATTTGTTTATTTGACATGGATAGTGCATGTTAATTGGCATCACTCTAAAAATATAGGGCAAAATTGTGTCTGCTCTCCTTATGGAAGTCAAATAATAATATACAATAAAAAGTGACACGATACATGTATACATACACAACAACATGTCATCAAGTGAGATTCCTTGCAGGATTGAATGAGGATCTTGCACTTGTTAGGCAAATGTGTAAACATTTACACTATGGAGCCACTATAAAGAATAAAAAAAGTACAAATCCTTCAATAATATATTATTTTCAAGTGTTGGTTAACACAATGCCACAATTTTCCCAGGAGTAGATGTCCCAGCAAATACAAAGAAACTGCAAAAAACCCAACAGCTAGATCTGACACTTAGGTTCTTGGACTCCATTGCCATTCTTAGGTTAGCATGTTAAGTGTTAAAACTGATGACGGTAGAAAGGCTGAACAAGTATGACTTGTTCGTAAGGGTTTTGTCTCTGGAAAAGAAACAAAACAAACAGAAAAATAGTTATGATGCAACAAACTACAGGGCAAACCAACTGTCGAGGTAGGTGTGATGGTTTGAGCTTGGAGCTAAAAGTCCAGCAGCTGAACATTTACATAGGGACACATTCCACCAGATAAAATTACGCTGAGGATGTAAATGCCTGTCCAGTGTCCAGGTTTGTTATTGGTTTATAAATTAACCGTCCTGTTATGGTCGTTTCTCAGGAACACCAATGATGTTCCTGGGTCAATTTGACCCAAGTCGTGTTTACTTATCCAGAAGTGTCAGAAACCAAAAAATCCTCAAAAAACATTGTTTATATCTCATTATTAACTCCATCATCCACTACGATGACCTGGATGACTGAGAACCTTCACAGACAACTCCATTATTAACCATTTCAATCATGGAGTTGTGGGTGGAGTTTGCCCACAGGAACAGAAAAGGTTCCCATCAAAAGTCATAACAACACATGCATTCTTGCACTTGCAGATGAGGTCACTTCTGACTCCTTTAACCGCCCCTTTGACTGCCGGGTCAAATTGACTTGAACAGTTTCTTTGTAATATAAACATTTTGATTACCCTTACTGAGCCAAGAACGAGAAGCTTCATACTGAAAAAATACTTAAAACTATTTATTTTAGATTTTAGATTTTTAAAGTTTAAAATGGGTCAATTTGACCGGCAACATAACAGGAGGGTTAAATATATGTTCTGTAGATAACATAAATAAAAATAGCAAATAAAAGACGGACATGGTCATACTTTAGTAGGACTTGTGTTTACCAATGTAAACTATGGACTATTGGTTAGTGAAGTTTGAAGCACTTTGTCTTTTCTTTTTTTTTTGCTCTTTAAAGCAGGGCTTTCCAAGGGGTGGATCTAGCTCTGAAACTGCAGACTGCATGTTTACTGACTAATGACAATTCAATTCAAATATTCCCTCAAGGTGCTTTATATTGTAACAAAAAAAAAAAATCCCAACAATCACAGTCCTGAATGAGCAAGACCTTGGCAACAGTGAGGAGGAAGAACTCCCATTTAAACAGGAAGACCTCTTTGGCAGAACCAGGCTGAGGGAGGGGCAACAAGATGACAAAGAGTACAGCATGCAAAATCTTACTCTAATGGACTTTAATGGAGACCATAATTTACACAATGTACTTCAATTTTTATTCAATTCAATTTAATTAACTTAATGAACTGAAACTAAAGTAATCAAGAAAGTGTTTGCTGAGCTTACAGATTATGGAAGCTGAGGGCTACAAAAGAATTTACCCCTGTTGGCCATTATAAAGAGTTCAGCTAGTTTAAGACCTGGAAGTTACATACATGATTTATACAGACTGTCCATACTGTATGTCTCCATGCATCCGCAGTCCGTACTGGTCAGCATGATAAGCTGCCAACCAGTGAGCACAATAAAATAATATGTCTGTAGTAAAACCATTCAAGTGTTTGTCACTGAGGACCCACATGAAGTCTGAATAATATGGCCCAGTAGCAGCGGGAGCAGGTGCTTCTGCTGATTAAACCTCTCTCACTGAATGTGGTCTAATTAGTGAAATCCAGTACTAAAGTACTATTTGGTCTGAAAGAAATGCTCCACATACATCACAACATCATGAGAATTTCCAACACTTTCTGCAAGCATTACTTTTATAAAGTCAATGTACAGTGATTTGCAATATCATATGTTTGGCTAAAAACAGTTGCAGGGAAATATTTTAGGTGGTGCAACCAAATGGCACGAATGCTAAGAAGAGTTTTTGCATTAATTACTGTTGGACTAACCTTACAACTGATTTGGATGTGGCAAACACAAAGACTTGATGCACTAGATATTAAATGTTCCATTTCTGTTGCTACCTACTGCATGTAGGCTGTACTATAATTATTGTCTTAAAATATACCAGCAGCAGGACTATAAAGGATCAAGAATCTCTTTATTATGCTGGAAGGGAATATGTTGTACAGTCATCAAGAAGCAGATATAACTAAAAAAAATACATATAAAACATTCTAAGCTTCAGAAGTCCATAGTAAAATAGAGCTATTAAAAGTATATTACCTTATTTAAAAGAAAAGTGACCAAAAAGTTGTTGAGTCTTTTTGTCCTGCATGCTAGCGAACTGTATCCACAGCCACCTTGAACAGCACCTTTAGACAAGGAGAGTTTAGAATCGGCCTGAACTGTCTGGGCCCTCTTTAAAGTCCTAACCTTTTAAATATCAGGAAGGTCATTCATTTAGCAAGACCTTGCAGTCTATTTTTATTTTCATTTCAAAGTTTCAGTGACCCACCATGCCAGCTGATAAGTGGGACCTTAAGAGAAGATTCAATAAGACAGAAATAAAATATTCTCATAAAGGTGCTGCTGACATAAAAACCATGAAGCTCAGGATAAACGTACATGCGCTGGTGGCAAGCTCTTCAACAAATGGCATCCACCTGAAGATCAAAGGTCAGCTCGTCATCAATTAAGTGCAAAGGTGTTTATACTGCTGCACAAACACAAGCTCATGGGATTTTTTACTAAAATCCATGACCATGTCCTTAGTATTTGGCACATCCAATACATGCTGGCGAGTTATTATAATGCAACTGGGTTTTCATTTCTATTTCCTTACATTTAATGAAAAGCATGCAATAAAAATATGGGTTTACAACATTTCCTAAAAGCCACCGCTGACTGTGGATAAAAATGTAAGACGTGTGTGTGTATCAGTAGGTGCTTGTCTATCAGTCTTAGTTATTGCAGCACAGAGTACTAATTTAAAAAGGAAAAACAAAACCATAAAACTGGAGAACTGTAACAAACAAAACAAAACTCAAGTGCGTCATTAGTTCTTCTACCTGCTGAAGGGTTCCAGCAATATAAAAAGTAGGGGCTGGCTGTTTTATTTACAACCAGTAAGACTGGAATATTGTCTAGTTGTTAAAGTATCATCACAAATCAAAACAAATTCCGAGCTATTTTGATTTCCATCTGCCATTCCCAGTCGTTGGATGAGTGGAAAGCAGCTGCTTGCCATGGTATTTAGGCTACAGTCTGTGCAGTCACAAGTTACACACTTGGACCCTATTGCATTAAGTATTAAAGGGGACATGAAACACTACACACATGATAAGGCTAATTTAATTTGAGCCCTGCTCTCAGAAACTGACATGTATGTAACTCTGTCGTTGAAGCTGAATTTTAGAAATAAGTTCTAAAAGTTAGTTTTAAAAACTTGTTTAGCGCCATCTTCTGGGGTCAAGTGGTCAGTTGTTTGGTTGCAGCTAACAGGTAACGCTAACATAAACTAAGTCCAACTAGTGACAGAATCGATAACTCAGAGGAAAAAAAAAAGACAGTAAAACTACAAATCAGTTTAAGGGGATCACTTTTGTGCTCCTCCTGGGCGCAACAATGAGTTTTATGTTAGGAAACCAAGGATATACTCTGTGTTTTTAGCAGTAAGTGGCTATTTGCTGTTTGGCTAGCTGCACTCAAACAGAAAAATCTAGCTGTTAGCCGTAATGTTCGGGTTTGTAAAGCACTTTAATAATGAGGACTGTGTGGATTAGAGACTGTTTGAACCAGATGACAGATGGTTGACCGGACCGACAGAAACATATTTTTCCTTCTCTGACTTAGTGTACCGAGCGGCGCAATCAGATAATGCAAACAGCGCTATTAAATGAAATAAAATAATCTCGCTCTTCCCAAGCTAATCCAGGCAGTTTTACAACATAACAGCCCGCACATCAGAAAATTTTCCTTGCAGACTTGCTTATGTTGGGATTTCCAATTGTATTCGATGTGATACACATGTAGTAATCTGAGATTTTGTAAACTATTTGGTTATGTTTGGGAAAAGAGTTTTAGTGTCGTTATTTTCCTCTGAGTTGTCGATTCTGTCACTGGTTAGCTAACATAAACGAATGTAAGTCTGTTAGCTGCAACCAACCAACCAATTTTAACTTTAAGCTTTTAAAACTTTAAATTTAAGCACTTATTTCTTAAATCCATCTTCACAGACAATGTTACATCTCTATTAGCTTTTGAGAGCATGCAGGGCTCAATGCTGTTTATTACCCTTTATGTGTGTAGCATTTTATGTCACTTTTAATCAGGTAAGGTAGGTATGTTTATGTGTATTCAATATACAGAACACATATCTTCATTAATTTGACTGACTGAACTTCAAAACTCTACACTCACCAGCTACTGTGGTAGGTACACCTTGCTAGTATCAGGTTGGGCCAGCTTTGCAGTCAGAACTGCTTTAATTTTTCATAGTGTAGAATTAACAAGGTAATGTAAAAATTCCTCCAAGATTTTGGTCCAGATTTACATGATAACTGCTGCAGATTTGTCAGCTACACATACATGATGTGAGTCTCCTGGTCCACCACATCCCCATGATTTATCCAGCTGGGTGAAGCCATCAGAAGATGGTACACTTTGGGCATATAGGGATGGGGAAAAAAACTGATTAGAAGACAATCAGCTGAAAGTGTCCGTGTTATTTTTCTGATATGCAGCTCTGTTTGGTTTCAGTCAGCAGTGAGTAAAAATTCCATTAGTCTTATTATGACTTTGAATCAGATATTCTGCAATTCTGTTTTGCATCTGCCACGGATGGAAAAAGGGGAAAGTCAACATTTTCATTATTCATGGCACCAGCACTGAGGCTGGGATTTCTGTCCACAACATTTTTCAAATGTATTAAAATTCAGCATGAAGAACTAGGCTTGTATTTAACGTATTGCTTGGGGCCAAACTGTATTTGCAGTGAAGTTGCCCAGTCCCCTGTGTTGCTAGCTTTCCCAAATGTTGAGTCAGGCTTTACACCACAGTTAACAGTTTATGAAGGCCTTTATCACCCTCTTTCTACAGAAGATTTTTTGATACACTTTTTGTCCCCAAACAAACCCTGGAACTTACTGTACCAACAACCACAAAAGACTGTGTTCACTGCTTAAATAGGAGCCACAAGTTAACACTGTCTCAGTTGTAAATCCACAATCAGCATCTCATTTGTCGCTATATTTTTCTGCATTACAATGGAAAAAATGAGCAAAATGATTACTGACACAACACTGTGAGCGAACAATCATCAGGTTTAAAAACAAAAAGCACAACAAATTGAAAACAGGAGCATAAAGAAAAATAAATACAAAAAACATAAACCTCAAAAATGTCTTAAATATAAGTCCCAGACTTTACTAGGATGTTCCAGGGGAAAGCTTTCTTCTCTGTATACTATACTCAGATTTGCTGGCCACATCGCCAGATGGGGGAAGAGGGAAGCAGGCTCTGTGTTAAGAGGATTAACTGTCACATAGCTGAATGAATTTGCAATAACAGGTGCCCAACTGTCCTTTTTTGTGTACAGTACAAGGCATTTTTTGATGAAAAGTAATCAGCCCATTAAAGTTGATTCTATAGATTTTTATAAAAACTATAATGACAATGTCCAAGTAATGTGACAGCGTGAAAAGGATCTCTGCTAGTGGACAGAAAATCTCATGATGCTGTTTTTGGATGCAGCAGGAGGCTGTTTTCAGTTACAAAGCTCTAAAAATCCACTGGATGTATCCACTTCCCAATGAACAGAAGACCTGCAGAGGTAGAGATGAGTTGGTGAACTCAGTGAGGCACAGCCAGATAAACCTCTGGAGGTAGTGATAGAAATGGTGGCTAAAACAAATTGAATATTGGAGTTACTTTCTTCAGATGGACAAAAACATGACTTGTTTTGAACAGCAGAGGTGGGACCAAGTCATTGTTTTGCAAGTCTCAAGTAAGTCTCAAGTCTTTATCCTCAAGTCTCAAGTCAAGTCTCAAGTAATGTCAGGCAAGTCAGAGTCGAGTCTCAAGTCACTGGTGTAAAAGTCCGAGTCAAGTCACAAGTCTGAAACTTTGAATTTCAAGTCCTTTCGAGTCTTTAAAAAAAACAAACGAAAAAATAATGTTGCAGTTATATGCTAAATGTAAATATTAGACCATGTAATTTTTAAATCTGTGTTTTTCTCAACACATGACAAAATAGTGAACTTAGAAAATATACACAAATTGTGAAATTGCACCTCTTTAAAATGCAGCTCAATTAAACCTAGCTCCTAGAATAATTTTCACCGACAGTTCTGAGATAAGCTGCATGTTATTCTTGGATGCGCTTGTAGGACCAGCTTTAAAATCGCATGACAAAAATATCATACATATTAAAAAAAACTGCATCACCAACGTAGCCTGGACAACATTTGCTAGTTAGATGAAGTCAGCTATCTCATCTTAGCATATTTATATGCATATTTATAATCATACGGTTCTTGGAGTGAGTGCATACACTCATGAAGTTTAGTAACTTCAGGTCACTGCAACAAGCCCAGGTACAGTTTACCGACGGATGGGTGCAGGGACCATGAAATGCACCGTGTAGAACGAAAGACCATCGTACATATCATAAGTTTACCAGTCTCACAAATCGTTGTCATAAACACACATTCCTTAACCGTTTATTAATAGGACCTTTGAGCTCAACGGTAATTAATTAGTAGTGGAAATAATTTCTGGTACGCATCACAGAAATGTAGCAGTGACAATAATATTGTATGCTGTAATCGTACTGGGCAATTAGTGATACAAAAAACCTGTTTTATCCTGTGAATAAAAGTATATGTTTTTGTCAATGTACCATAATAACAGAAGCGAAACGCAATATTGTGTCAGGACAATTCACTATTTATGCACAATAAATAAAGGAGCATAGCGCGACAATTTCTGTTCAGCGCCAGACTTGCTTGTAACCTATATCACCAATTATGTTATGAAAAATGACGCATTAACTACAACAGCAGACTGACCTTTGTGGGAATGCTTGGAGCAGACTAACCTGTGAGCTGGAGTGTTCTAGGACGTTATATTTGATCTTTGAATGGCTGCAATCCAGGCCATCCGTCGCATCTTTGTTACTTCGGAAACATGAACAATTTCTCTTCAACGACGTAATCCGATAACAACCGATCTCTTTACCCGTCGGCTTCCCGTGGCTGTCATGCGACCGGCTATTGCAGTTAATAATACAACAGCTTCTTGACATTTTTGTGTTTCTTTTTATCACTGTGTAACTGATTTCAATTGAAAGCCTGCGTGCGCTAGTACCGCTTGCCACGAGTTCCCAGAATCATTTGCGGTTCTACCCGTGAATGACGTCACATTTTCAATCTCTATATAATATGCATGTTAAATTTTATATTTGGGTAAAATATCAAGTCTTTTCAAGTAAACCGGTTCAAGTCCAATTCAAGTCCCAAGTCATTGGTGTAAAAGTCCAAGTCAAGTCACAAGTCTTAGAACATTTTTTCAAGTCAAGTCTAAAGTCATAAAATTAATGACTCGAGTCTGACTCGAGTCCAAGTCATGTGACCCGAGTCCACACCTCTGTTGAACAGACTGCTGCATATGTGCCAGACAAAGCTGTGGTCCGGGTTTTTCTGTTTCTGAGCTTGACGACAAAGTTGCAGAGTTACAATACAGTATGGGGGGTGCGAGTCATTTGGGTAAATGACTTGAAAAAGTCAAGGGCTCCCAAAGTGTATTTAGTGGAGAGAAACAGTGAGACAACACAGTAATACTCCAAAAAATCCATTAGTAATTGCAGACCAAGGATTCTTTCTGTGTTGCTCAAGATAATCGTTATACAGGGAGTGCAAAATTATTAGGCAAGTTGTATTTTTGAGGAATAATGTTATTATTGAACAACAACCATGTTCTCAATGAACCAGAAAAAACTCATTAATATCAAAGCTGAATGTTTTTGGAAGTAGTTTTTAGTTTGTTTGTAGTTTTAGCTATTTTAGGGGGATATCTGTGTGTGCAGGTGACTATTACTGTGCATAATTATTAGGCAACTTAACAAAAAACAAATATATACCCATTTCAATTATTTATTTTTACCAGTGAAACCAATATAACATCTCCACATTCACAAATATACATTTCTGACATTCAAAAACAAAACAAAAACAAATCAGCGACCAATATAGCCACCTTTCTTTGCAAGGACACTCAAAAGCCTGCCATCCATGGATTCTGTCAGTGTTTTGATCTGTTCACCATCAACATTGCGTGCAGCAGCAACCACAGCCTCCCAGACACTGTTCAGAGAGGTGTACTGTTTTCCCTCCTTGTAAATCTCACATTTGATGATGGACCACAGGTTCTCAATGGGGTTCAGATCAGGTGAACAAGGTGGCCATGTCATTAGTTTTTCTTCTTTTATACCCTTTCTTGCCAGCCACGCTGTGGAGTACTTGGACGCGTGTGATGGAGCATTGTCCTGCATGAAAATCATGTTTTTCTTGAACCAGCACACCGCAGACCACGGCCTCTCTGTGTGAGGATCTAAATGTATTCTACGCTAGATTCGACACAGCGAATACCATGAGACCGGACAGTGTGCGCACTGCGGATGACATCAGTGCGCACACTGTGTCTGAGGAGGATGTGCGGAAGTGCTTCAGGAAGGTGAACGCATGCAAAGCTACTGGTCCGGACGAGATTCCCGGCCGTGTCCTCAAGTCATGCGCGGCTCAGCTGGCTGGAGTGTTCACACACATCTTCAACCTTTCTCTCTCTCTGTCTGTAGTCCCAGCCTGCTTCAAAATGGCCACCGTCGTCCCTGTACCCAAATCCTCCACCATCTCCTCATTGAACGACTGGCGACCTGTAGCCCTGACCCCCATCGTAAGCAAATGCTTCGAGAAGCTTGTCAGGGACTTCATCTGCTCTGCACTACCCGACTCACTGGACCCTCTACAGTTCACATGCCGCCACAACAGGTCCACTGATGATGCCATAGCCCTGACACTACACACTGCCCTGTCACACCTGGAGAAGAGAGACACGTATGTGAGAATGCTGTTTGTAGATTACAGCTCAGCATTCAATACCATCGTTCCCTCGAAGCTGGACAGGAAACTGCAGGATCTAGGACTGAGCAGCTCCCTCTGCAGCTGGATCCTTAGCTTCCTGTCTGACAGACGCCAAGTGGTCAGACTGGGCAGCATCACCTCATCCCCCATCACACTGAACACTGGTGCTCCACAGGGGTGTGTACTGAGCCCTCGCCTATACTCACTCTACACCTACGACTGCACAGCCACTAACAACTCCAACATCATTGTGAAGTTTGCGGACGACACTACAGTGGTGGGTCTTATCACCAACGGTGATGAGACGGCTTACAGGGAGGAGGTCAGCGCCCTGACCCACTGGTGTCAAGACAACCATCTCACCCTAAACGTCGCAAAGACAAAGGAGTTGATAGTGGACTTCCGGAGGTGCAGAGAAGTACACACCCCCATCACCATCAACGGCGCTGCTGTGGAGAGAGTGAGCAGCTTCCGGTTCCTTGGGGTACATCTGGCTGAGGATCTTACGTGGTCAGTACACACAAACAAAACAGTGAAGAAGGCGCAGCAGCGCCTCTTCTTTCTCAGGAGACTGAAAAGATTCGGCATGAACCCCCGCATCCTCAGGACCTTCTATCACTGTGCCATTGAGAGCATCCTCACTGGATGCATCACCACCTGGTATGGCAACAGCACCGCCTACAACCGCAAAGCTCTCCAGCGAGTAGTGCGGTGCTCTGAACGGATAATTGGAGGTGAGCTTCCCTCCCTCCAAGACATCTACAGGAAGCGGTGCCTGAGGAAAGCGGGGAGGATCATCAAGGACTCCAGTCACCCCAGCCATAAACTGTTCAGACTGCTTCCACCAGGAAGGAGGTTCTGCAGCATCCGGTCCCGTACCAGCAGACTGAGAGACAGCTTCTTCCACCAGGCCATCAGACTGCTGAACACTTCATAGACACCTCAGCTTCACTACTGGAACTTCAACATTATGCACTCCGTACTGTACAGTAATGCCACTGTTTTGTACATGTCTCAACTCTGTATATTTTTTTATATTTTATTTATTGCTGACTCTATTTAATTTTGTAAAATATGTGTATACACACACACACACACACACACGTAGAAAAACATTTAGCATACACATCCAGAAAATTTTTTTTGCATATACTATTATATATTGTACATATATTTATTAGTTTCAGATTTAGCCATTCGTATATTTTGCCTGTTTATGTTCTTGTATTTTGCACAACTCTGTTGCTTGTGAAGCTCACACACAAGAATTTCACTCGCATGTGCTGTACCAATGTACCTGCACATGTGATGTGACAATAAAAGTGATTTGATTGATTTGATTTTGATTTGGATGCAGACTTCTTCCTGTACCATTGCTTGAAGAAGGTGTCTTCCAGAAACTGGCAGTAGGACTGGGAGTTGAGCTTGACTCCATCCTCAACCCGAAAAGGCCCCACAAGCTCATCTTTGATGATACCAGCCCAAACCAGTACTCCACCTCCACCTTGCTGGCGTCTGAGTCAGACTGGAGCTCTCTGCCCTTTACCAATCCAGCCACGGGCCCATCCATCTGGCCCATCAAGACTCACTCTCATTTCATCAGTCCATAAAACCTTAGAAAAACCAGTCTTGAGATATTTCTTGGCCCAGTCTTGACGTTTCAGCTTGTGTGTCTTGTTCAGTGGTGGTCGTCTTTCAGCCTTTCTTACCTTGGCCATGTCTCTGAGTATTGCACACCTTGTGCTTTTGGGCACTCTAGTGATGTTGCAGCTCTGAAATATGGCCAAACTGGTGGCAAGTGGCATCTTGGCAGCTGCACGCTTGACTTTTCTCAGTTCATGGGCAGTTATTTTGCGCCTTGGTTTTTCCACACGCTTCTTGCGACCCTGTTGACTATTTTGAATGAAACGCTTGATTGTTCGATGATCACGCTTCAGAAGCTTTGCAATTTTGAGACTGCTGCATCCCTCTGCAAGATATCTCACTATTTTTGACTTTTCTGAGCCTGTCAAGTCCTTCTTTTGACCCATTTTGCCAAAGGAAAGGACGTTGCCTAATACTTATGCACACCTGATATAGGGTGTTGATGTCATTAGACCACACACCTTCTCATTACAGCGATGCACATCACCTAATATGCTTAATTGGTAGTAGGCTTTCGAGCCTATACAGCTTGGAGTAAGACAACATGCATGAAGAGGATGAAGTGGACAAAATACTCATTTGCCTAATAATTCTGCACTCCCTGTATTAATGATTTCCTGCACACTGGAGATTCTGTCCATGTATAATAATCATTTATCTAATATCAGCAGTTATAGCACAAGTACATTTATTGTCATGTTAAGAGGTTACTTATTACTTTATTGACTTCAAAGTGCACATGCTTTGGAGACATCTATGGCTCCGATTTTTGAGAATCACCACAGCTGAATGATCTAAACACGGAACAAAAGAGGGCAGAGTAAAAAATCCAAATCTTTAACCTCCTAGGACCTGGCGTCCACATATGTGGACATCAGATTTTGGGATTTCTAGACCAAAATACAAAATTTTACTCAACAAGGGACTGATATCCACTTACGAGAACATTATACTGACACTGTTCTATCAAAATTTAAAACAAATGTCCTCATATGTGGATCTTATGTGGATCCTTGTCAGAGATAAAAATTAGGTAAAAAAAAATCTTTTGGAAATTCTTTGTTTTTACATTCATCAGGCCCAAACAGCCCAAATAGCAAAGAGAATTTAAAAATGCATGCCATATAAGAGTTTGGGTCTTAGGAGGTTAATGTGAAAACATGAGTGGAGTAAACACATCCAACAAGGCACAGGCAAAATGCAAGAATAGACCATTGGGTCAGTTCCACAATGGAAACGACATGGGATTATAGACACACTAGAAATTACTATGTTTGACTACAGGAAGTGCAAGACGATCTGACAAGGAAGTAAGTGAACAACTGGAGGTACTGAGGAGTGCGCTAGGCTAAGGACAACACAGGTGCAACTAAAACAAATGGAACTGAATATCATATCACGATGAATTACTTAATAAACTGAAAGGTTAGGAGAGACAAGTACAACTTACACTCCTGTAAGTATTTTTGTATCTGGTTAGTTTCTTTGTTAAGTTCTTCAGACAGTCAGAAAATCAAGTATGCAAAGTTAAATCCTATCATTTTTTTCCCCCCTAAAATAATGCCTTTATTTAGTGTGAGATTTCTTTGGAGAGTGTTAATCCTAGATTATACTCTGTTATGTTCAATAAAGATACAGGCCTACCATGTGGTTTAATGTACTAATTTACTCACTACAGCTTGTACTGCTGTCATTCCAAACAATGTATGTCATAACAGTTAATATGCATGTACAGACTCACCAATCACTGCATTAGTTAATTCTTTGTGACATACATTCAAGAAGGCGCTGGGTACATTCTTCACAGGTTTTGGTCCAAATCAACATGACAGCATTGCACAGATGCCCCAGATTTGTCAGTTGCACATGCATAATGTGAATCTCTTGTTCCACCACGTTCCAAAGGTGCTCTATTGGATTGAGATTTGCTGACCGCAGAGACCGTTTGAGCTCATGTTCAAGAAATGAGATGAGATGATCTGATGTGATACGGGCGTGGTCAACAACAATACTCAGGCTGGCACAAATGGTATGGCCTAAAGTATGCCAAGAAAATACGAACCATAGATACATGGCAGAATGGGTCCATAATTCCATGTTGTTTTTTGTTTGTTTTTCTTTTTTACACCAAAATGAGACCTTATTTTTCTGAATACCATAGCGAAAATGAAGACTTATTAAATTAGGCAACATCTTATACTGTCCAACTTTGATAGGCCCATGTGAACTGTAGCCTCAACTTCCTGTTTTTAGCTAACAAGAGTGACACCTGGTGTGGTCTTCTGCTCCTGTAACCCACCTGCTTCAAGGTTTAATGTTCTGTGCATTTGGAGATGGTCCGAATGTGGAATGGTTGTTGATGGCAGGCTGGCTGATCTGAGCATTTCGCAGTCACTTAAATGCCCTTTCCTCCCATTCTGATACTCGGTTTAACCAATATACTTAAGTGCATTGAGTCATCCAGGAACTGACTGATTAAATAATTCAATTCAATTCAATTTTATTTATATAGCGCCAAATCACAACAAAAGTCGCCTCAAGGCGCTTCATAGATACAGAGAAAAACCCAACAATCATATGACCCCCTATGAGCAAGCACTTTGGCGACAGTGGGATATATGGGAAATAATTGCATTAATGAGCAACTGGATAGGTGTAGCTAATGAAGTGGCCAGCAAATATATACTTTAATTGTTATATGAATCTATATAATATATAAAATAAATATAAAAGTAGTCTAAATCATTGTAATTCAATAGTAATTGAGTATATGGGCATTACATAAAAATGCATGTGCATGTACTTTGAATTTGTACCCAGGTCCTGCAGGACTGAAAACCTGATGTGCAGTCAAAGTGAATTTCCCTAGTTTTTCCACTACTGTATAATTTCCCTGTGGCTGCTCATATCAAATTCAAACCCCAGTGCTAATGGCAGTGTAACCTTGTACTGTCCAGGTTTCACTTGCACACCAATCCTCTTTTCTCTGCTATAACTGGCAGCTCTCCCTCCTCTATGGTGGTCTGGACTTCACTCAGCCCGGGCTTCAAATCTATTCTACTTGGCTCTCCAATGGTGTGGTGACCTTCCCGATCCAGGACTGCAAAGTCACTTACTGTCTCCCACAATACCAACAAAATGAGGCTTTTTTTGTGAAAATCACTCAATCTTGCTAGCTGTCAGGATTATTGGCTGCCAGTTATCAGATTGACAGAATGTAATAAGACAGTGACAACAAATAGTAGTGCCAAAAGATAGTGGGGCCTACCTTATTGCGTTATTCTTTATCATCAAATATTACAGAATAGCTGTGTCGGTAATGAGTTGTGTGCTGTGTGCAGTGTATTGATATCACCTCACATCATTTCAGGGTAATGAAGATGAAAATTTGCCAACAGCCTCCTCTTGATAACATGTTGCAATGCAGACTGTGTGGTGTGACTGAGCTGTAAGCATGCACAAAATACTCCCAACAGCTCTATCTGATGTATGTAAAGCAGTTAAAGTCAGTTTTTAACGTTTCTGTGTGACGCAGAGTGTAGTTTTGGATAATATTGCTGAATTCATCTCATATTCCAGTATTATCACTATAAAGATAATAACCTTGTGTTTAGGCAGATAGAGAGAATTCCCTAAATGCTAAATACACGCTGAATGTAACCTTTGAAACAAGCTAGTCTGTCTTATTTAATTTGGGGTTAAAATAATTCATTTTTCCATCTCTCCAACTCGGGGCCTAGAAGACCTGGGTCCATGTTTTATTCACATTGCAAAACAGAAAACAGATCAAATATTTAAAATGAAAAATTTTATGTTGTCATGAAAAATATTACCTCATTTTGATTTTGATATAAGTGAAGTGTCTCAAAAAGTTGTTGGTAATAAAAAGAGAAACAGCTGGCAGAACGCTTCACAGTGATAGCAGGTCAGTAACACTAGTATAAAAACAACATCCTAGAGAGGCAGTTTCCCAGATGTGAAGATGAAAAAATTTAAATAATCTGGAGAAATCTCTGTGCGTGCATGTCTTTGATCTTCAGGCCTTAAGAGATTGTGTCATCATTGTGACTGAGTATTTCATTTTAAGTCTCCTTTCCTTTGCTTTCCTTGTTTGAGTCTGGCAACTTCAACATTATTACTGGTGGAGGCCCCCTTTTGAGACAGGTTGCAGTCATCTTTGGCATGTGTGCTGCCACTAAAGGAGACAGTTTATGTGCAAAAGGCAGAGAGTCACTGTTATGCAGAGAGGTGTGGCGTGGAAACAGCAGACATCACTCATAATCCTTCCACAGAGCCAAAAGAAGAACAAAGATTAGTTTTTACAAATAATATCAATCACATGTCATATATACACATACTCAATTTTGCACTGCACTGCTTTCTAAAGTGTATTTAAGTCTGGCTTTGTCACCACCATCAGGAATAAAAGGCACACCACTTTGCTTTCATTGGCTGAGAGTTTTTAGAGACTTTGATGTGCAGCCGAACAGTCTGTTCAACCTCTAAAGAGTCTTTATTCAGTACATCCTTCACTGGCTATCCATCCACTGTAACATTTTATGAAGTGCAACTGCAGCTGTCGCAGCTACACTAAAGGCACAACTTTCAGAAGTAATGCAGGAATTCAAGGTTGGCTGCTTCCTGGTCTGGGCGATATTACCCTCTGGAGGGAGGGGGCATCAATCACGCTCGTCTGGTGGAACAACAGCACGTATGTGTGTCTGCAGCCTGGGAGTTTGTTTATTTCTTAAATTTTATTTTTTCCTTCTTTTTATTTATTTATATTTGCCTTCTTTTGTTTCCCTCCCCTAAACATCCTCCACTGACTTTCATTAAGAGCTCTGTAGGGTTCTTGAAAGTACTATATCACACAAAAGTGAAACAAACAAAGTATTTTCAGACATAATGCATAATAAATTCCAAACATTCCCTTGAAGACTTTATGCGTGCATTTTTTTAAATATATTTGTACTTTTATTTAGTAATTTTTCATCAGGAGACTGCAGGAAGTTGACTCATTTTCTCTGGAATCTCTGTTGAATAGAAAATGTGGGGAGCAAAAAAGAAAAAGGCAAGAGCATTTCAGCAGATGATGAATAAGTGATCGCTGAACCGCAGGCATCAAGAAGAGTATTAATGTGATTTTAACCTCTGCTCTGATGCTTCACTCCCTTCTCTTTCCAAGAAACAAACATTTAAAAGTACTATGTTGTTATATCGAGCCATTTCACAACAGTGGTTTCCTCAAGATGCTTTATACTTTAAGAGCCTACAATAATACAAAGAATATCCCAACAATCAGACGACCCCCTATGATCAAGCACTTGGCGACAGACGGGAGGAAAACCTCCCTTTTAACAGGAAGAAATGAGGGAAAAAATTCAGGATTACCTCATCCAGAGCTAATTAATGCTTTATCAAAAAGGAAAATTTAAGCCTAATAAAAGTAGAAAGGGTGTCTGTCAGCTGAATCCAAACTGGGAGCTGATTCGACAGATGAGGGGCCTGAAAGCTTTTTAATATCCTATAAACCACAAGTAAGCCAACCCTGTGAAAGCAAAGTGCTCTATTAGGGTGATATGGTACTTTGAGGTCTTTAAGATAAGATAGAGCCTGATTATTCAAGACCTTGTAAATGAAGAGAATGATTTTAAATTCAATTCTGAATTTAGCTAGTAAAGAGAAACCAGTATAGGAGAAATATGCTCTCGCTTTCTAGTCCTAGTCTGTACTCTCGCAGCAGCATTCTGGATAAACCGAAAGCTTTTCATGGAGTTTGTAGGATAGTGTTAGGGTTTGTACCTTTGAAACTCGGCGTTGAGTGTCCCAAAGCCTCCTGAATATGATGCAGTTTGTCTCTGCCAGCCTCATCATCCTGTCTTCATTGTGCGCTGCTTCTCATTACCGTTGCCCAGATATCTCTCCAGCACAAGGTCAGCCCCGGTGCATATGATGTACAACAACAGTTCACCGTTCCCTGCTGGAAAGATAATAAAGTTTGGAGAAAGGGAGCTCCATCCCTCTTGGTTTATTATTCAAATTACCTGGTCTTACTATAAATATACCCAGAATCAGTCATCGCTGGAAGTTGAAAGGAGAAAAAGCAGGAGAACTCAAGAACAGAGGAAAGGTGGAGGTTGGGGTACGTGTGGGAAGGCGGGGTTGATGGGTTTTAAGGAGGGAAAAGTGACAAAGGAAGTGGGGGTGGGGTAACATGTGTGTGGGTAGAGATAAAAAAAAAGGTGTGAAATGTGTTCGGAAAGAAGAAGTTAAAAGAGAATGAAAGGATGACGAAAAAAGAAAAAAGATTCAGTCTCCCCCCAAACTAGATCAGTTCTTCTCATATAGATTATCCTCTGATCATTTTCTCTGGCCACACAGGAGCTGTGCATGATTAGTGAGGAACCTTTGGGGAGAAACCTCCAAACAAAGCTCGGCGGTAAACAAAGGCAAAAAATGTTGTTATTCCTCCTGATGATGGGCTCCTCTGCTGCGGTGCCGCCAGAATTTAAGAAAAACTTCAATAAACGGCCGTCATGCAAAGCGGTGCCTTTAACTAGATGGAAACAAAACAAGCCTGACAGCGCTGCGTGTGTGTGGTTTTTATTTCTTTCCTTTCCTTTCCTTTGAATTTGGTCATTATTCTGCACAGAGCTGAAAGGAAGCCGAGTGTGGCAGGTGAGAGCATCTTGACTAGACAGCTGTCAAAGCCACTCGGAACGGGAGGGCATCGCGGAGAGCCGCATCACCGGTGGAGGCCTCGTCGCCCTGACTGCTGAGAGGCAGATACAGTGTGTGCAGCACACTGTACACAGGAGTTGTTACGACACGCACACACGCACACACGCAAGCACACTCAGACACACACACGCACACATACACCTGCATGGGTGGTTTTATTGCCATGGCAACCAGTGATTGATCCCCTGAGTTATGCTGTGAGAGAGGGAATATTAATGACGGAGAGCAAGCAGCGCTTGATGGAGGATGGAGAGAGATGGCGCGGTGGGTGAGAAAGCTGCACACACAGAGTCTCAGACTAATATACAGAAGGATCAGAGAAAAAAGCAGAATCATTTTTGTTTGGCCGACTCACACTGCAGCCCTTCATCCCCCATGCCTGCTTTTACTTCTCATTGCGCTGATGACTGTAAGCTGCTGATTCTGGCTCATGCTAAAGGGTTGCCTTTGTCACAAGGCTTCATTTTGCCATTGATGTTTAATTGTTAAAGGGGAACTTTTTTATAGTAAAGCTTTAGATCGCTCATGGAGAGCAATACTCTAGCCCAGGGATGTCAAACTCATTTTACATCGTAGGCCACATACTGCTCACTTTGATCTTAAGGGGGCCGGACCAGTGAAAATTCCCCTTTTCTGTCAGTGAGCTGAAGTGTAACTACACACTTAAACATCTTAATGTAAGGGGAAAAGGTGTCTCAGTTTTTCCATATGATACAGAAATGCTGCTGCAGTATATGAAAGAAATCTGTCGGCATGACTGTTCTGGGCTTAAATTGTAAGAAAAGTTGCCAGAAACAAAGTTTCTGTTAATTCATATAAAATGACATTTTATTAGTTAATAAATTGTTTATCTATTATTTAATTACTTTGGTGTAAAAAAAAAAAGCTCTCAATAATATGAAAGACAAATATTTATTTATTTTTTAAAGTGCATTATGAAGAATACCTTACTCTAGGAAAGGTTATTGGCAATGGCACACAGCAGCTGGTCTTGTTTTGTTTCTTTGCACATATTTCTGAAAATTGAATGGCACATGAATAAACCGTGTTCCTGTCTACCATCTGCCTTCACGTTTGCTTCTTTAAACTGGCATCAGCCAGAGCTCACTTCACTGACTTCAGCAGATTCAAAATGCTGCCGTCTGGATTCTAAGTGGCACCAAGGAGTATGAACATGTCACTCCAGCGCTGGTAAGTTTATACTGCCTGCCTGTCGCATTACGTATAGATTTCAGAATCGTGAGAATTATTTTAAACCATTGAAAGGTCTAGCTCTGAAGTACATTAAGGACATTAACCCCTTATGTGACTGGGCTTTTACTCAGACTGGTGAATGGGGTCTCTGCTGGTTATTCTGAGGTCTTAGCTAGAAAACAAAGTTGGTTATGTGTTGGCCTTCAGAGCTCCTACTCTAAATTGTGGAACAGTCTGCCCACTTAGATCAGAACTGGAGCTTCTTCAGTGTCTTTTAAATCTCTTCTAAAATATTAGTTTTTGTAAATGAATATTGGATGAAACAAATGGTTACATAATTTCCTCTAAGATTAATAGACTATTAAGATTCTGAAATCTTCTCATGTCTTTTATTTTATGCCTTGTTTTTTTAAATAATATTTTTAGATGTCTCTTTTCAGTATATATTGTTACGTCCCCTGGCTAGTCTAGAAGGTTTGAAGGGACAAACATAAAGGTAAATAGTAAAGGAGGAGCCCAGATGGTAATTTTAAAAGGTTTATTTAATGCTAGTGTTGAAATTCTGGTTCAGACTGAGGGTTAACTTCAGGGAGAGCCAAGGCCAACAATAACAAACAAAACATCCCTGATGTGAAAATAAAAGAAACTTACCTAACTCCAAAGAAAACAAAATACACAACCTATAACCATAACCTACCTAACAACACATAAAAAGGAGAAAACAGGGTGTCAAAAAAAAGGCAGCTCTCCTCTACAGGCAGTCTGAACATGAAAACACAAGTCACAAAGGCACGCAAGCCTGCACAGGTATGGCAATCAAAGTGGCCAGAGGGCCCAGAAACACAGCTCCACAGGCCTTAAGTAGCTGATTGACAATTAGCTGGATTCTGTGAGTAGGATCCAATCAGGATAGAGGAGGTGGAGCCTAGACAAAACATAAGGAGTTAGTTGAGAGAAGAAAACCAACATCCTCCTGGGAGATGTAACAATATTTAAATAATACATTTTCAATTTCTTTCTGTGAAGCACTTACTGTTGCTAACAGAAGCGCCGCAACAATAATAATCTCCACTGCTTCACAGCCATTGTGTGAGGAATCTGAACTGAGGAAAGAGGGCTAGGCTAAAAGTGATGCCAGTCAGCCCCGCCATTAAACCTACTCTCCAAGGGTCACTTAACAAGAGTTTCAGCCATTATTATGTGTACCTTAAACACAGACTGCATAGGAGAAAATTACAGTATGAGAACAGTTCCTGTTTTTACTCTTGCAACTTGAGGGCACACCGAGCGCTGTCTTGCAAAGAAAGGAAGGGTCATGCTAACTTTACTACACATCTCTGTAACACAATGTGTAGAAATCTGTGATTTTTCCAAAAACAGATTTTCTTCATGTTTGTTTACAGAGCACCAAATCACAACAGCAATCAGCTACATAATTGATAGTCCCATATAGGCTGTTGTGTAGTGATCACAATGCAGGGACTCCAGCAACACTTGACACTTGCATTGTTTGTTTGTTTTTCATCCTCTTCACGCACCTTGGAAGCAGGTGAAGTTGTGACAGAAATTTTTTGTTGTGTAGGGATGTCATTATGAAATCCACAATGCACAACACAAAGCTCAGAGCAAGGCATACTCCATCTTTGGTTCAAGCAAACTGCTTAAGCTGGGCATGCACTGTGCGATTTTTGGCCCATTTTGAGATGATTTTTCACTCGTGCGACCATTTTGGGGAACGGCCCGAGTTTCACCTTAATCGTGTCTCCTGCATCGTGTAGGTCATGGGGTAATGAAAAGCGATTGACACCACACGACCAGCTCCCAATCAGCAATCGTATGGTCGCAAGAAAATGAAACCTGTCTGTTCTGGTCGCTCCTCGGGAGGGTATCGCACTGTTTAAGCAGTGCCACAAGCTGATTTAACGCGATCTCTCACAATGCGCATGTGCAAACACAGAAATGGAAGTGAAAAAGACAGAGTAGCACGGCAGTGCAGCGTGTGATCTGGACACAAGCGATGGAGGCCCAACATGTAGAACTTTGGCAAACTCATCCGAGCCTTTTCGATGGCCTCACAAAATTATCAACATTATCAACCGCAACAACCATGAATAGAGTTGGACGGACATTCCTGCTCAATTGCAGCTGCCTGGACGTTTCTGAACACAGAATGCCAAGTTTCTCCTTGGTGAGCATTCTCAAATTCTCAGATTACCGACTCCCCACTTCCGGGTTCTTACAGTTCCGGAAACAAGAACACCACGTGTTGTGCATGGACGCACAGTGTGAGCACTCAGGTCACATCAGAGTATAGTGTGAGAACATGCAACGTGAGCTACGAACTTCTAACCCCTGCAATTCAGTCGTACAGTTTAAGCAGGAGCTGAATGTGCTCATGTAAAGTTTAGTGTGGAGCTCATTGTTGAGGTAGGGATTAAAGAATTGCTTCAGATTCTTCTATGGGAGGCAGAGAATCCAGCATTTCTGGTACATAATCCATAGCTTCTCATAGCTTCTAAAGACAGAATAGCATCTGCAACTATTTTTGCAACTCTGTCGTAACACAGAATAAAATTTATGGAGTTCCCCTCATGCATAAAAATGCAATCAAACAGATGGATCACAGACTCAAAGGAACAGTATCAAAGGTGTAGCCCTCTGGCCCTAGACAGTCATTACTGTAATGATGGTTATTGCACCAACATGAAGCTGTGGCTGGCTGGGTGAAACTCATTACTACTTTTCTTACTATTTTATTTAGCTGTACTTCATTGTAATATTGATCAGTATGCCTTAAACTCTAATTGGATGGTGAAGTTCCATTGACTGTGTGCATACTTTAGATATCAGAACAATTTTTCCTGAAGAATTAATCTTTTCCAGCCTGTTTCCAGCACATTGTGCAACACAATATGTGATTTGGGGTTTTAACAGTAATGAGGTGTCTGCAGCTGACTATTATTTTCCCCTACCATTGATTACCGAATTCAGCAGCCATCTACTTGCTTTAACACTAATGAGAACTACATGAGTTATCAGTTCCTAAGCTCACTTATTAATGTGACATACAGTGAATTTTAAAGAACAAAATGGCGACCAGAATTTCACTTTCCATCCATTATTTACAGTGCACCCCTTTTACTCAGCCTCTGTGGGGGCTGCTCCCCAAGCAAACAGACACACAAATATAAGACATTTTTAGTCATCAATTAACCTTTATTTGAACTGTGGGAGGAACTGCAGGGGGAACCAAATCTGGTTCCCCCTGCAGTTCATTTGTAAAAGTCATGTTTCAAAAATGATTTAAAAAAGTTCAGTCAGGGCCACTGACATTTCCATCTCAAATAATTTATATTTGGACCTTTCCACCCATTCCATGTCCACACATACAAAGCTGGGTATGGAAAGAGCAGCAGCAATACACCAGTAGATAACAGAGAAGGCAGTAGCAACAACAGACACAACATTAAGTTCACATATAACATAAATGGAGTTGGTGGGTTGCAAAGTGGCTTGCAGATGTACAACAGCACTTTAACACATAATAGAGAAAGTATCACTGACTTCACTATCATATCAGTGATATGATAGTGAAGTCACATAGTACACAAAGTACACAAAATACACATAGTACACAAAAGCATGCAGTTTCGATATGGTGATAGGTACCACCTGAAAATTAATCAATCAGAGAGATGGCAAAAACTTTAAGAGCGGCCAAATAACGAATCTGGGGCATTCATAAAAAGAAGGAACGCATGGGCCTGCTCAGCAACACCAAAAGTAAAGATCAAAGAAGACAACAAAACTGGAAAAACCACATCCCAACAACTAGTCAAGTCAAGAACTTTCTCCAGGAGTTAGGAGTCTTATTGACAAAGTCTATGAATAAAAGACACCTTCATGAATGTAAATACAGAGTGATTGTGCACTACTAATTACACACAAGAATAAAAAGGACTGCACAGTTCTGGGGGGAAAAACAGAGGACACCAAGATGAACTCGTACCAGAATCATGGCAAGAGAAAAGTATGGAGAAGGAAAGGCTAATGAAACAGCTAATGAGCTGAAGCAAACAATAATACTTTTTGAAAAAGTTTCTCTTGATGGTCCAATTGAATGGTTGACTGATTATTTCAACAGAAAAATGCTAGCTCACCCAGAGTCGTATTCTGTGACAGACTCTGCGTGCCCTCACAGCCCTGCAACAACAGATATGTCCCTCCTGAGAAGTTAAAAAAAATCACACACACACTTTAATGCAGTATGGATACTGTGACTGAAATAGCAGGAGAGAACAACAAAAAAACATAGCCTGCAGATAAGAGACGTATCAGCCACAGAGAAGAAAGCGATAGTGGATTTGTTTTTCCTGTAGGGACCAGGAGAGAGGACAGAACATCTCAATATCAAGGAATGCAAAATCTGTCACACATCAGTTTGTGTAGCGATATCCAATCACTCTGATGATGTAGACAGTCAGCTTCATATGAAAAATAACACTGAGGCAACATCAAAGAATTTTCCTGTCAAGTCACGCTTTTTCTTTTGAGAAGGAATAAATAATGTGTAGAATCAGAACTGAACCCTTTATTATCTACTACCTGAATTCTCGCACTTTAATTATTAATGTTTTTTCCCCCTTTCTAACCAGTTAAGCTGGCTGCTGCAGTCAGTACGTTTTCAGCTTTCTTATGTCGGGGACAATGAGTCTCAGCATGTAAGAAGCCTTGCTGTCTCCGACTTCAAGCCAGCCTTTGGGTTTTGGCTCTGTGAGCAACCCCCTCCCACGGAGAGCCAAAACCCAAAGACTGGCTGTAGCCCCGCAACCCGCTTATTTTTCTTCTGCCGATGCGCCTTCCCACGAAGAAGATTATTGCGTTTCTGATAAAGTGTTTTAGTTGCCGCGAGGTCAACGCTATTCCTGCTCCAGATAAAGCAACACATAGAAACCTGGAGCTCCGCTTGGGGGCTCTGAAACCAGCTGATAAAACTGCACTGGGTGTGGAAGGGGAGGGTGTGTGTGTTTGTGTGGGTGTGTGTGGTGGTGGGGGGTCCTGAAAAAAAGATAAGAGTGAAAGGAGAAAGAAGGGAAAAAGAAGAGGAAGAAGAAGAAGAAGATGGGAAAGGTTGGTGGGAGATGGATCGCCAGCTTCCATAGCCAACAGGATGTCATCTGTGAATGCTGCAGGCCACCCACACAGGAACAGCAGCAGCGACAGGCCATTTACTTATCTACCTTGGCCTACTGAGCCTCGGGGGTCGGGGATTATTAGAGATAAATGCTGCATTTTCCCCTCTGATGTGCGGTAACGCTGCACACTCTGATGCTTTATTAGTAATCATCCCTTTTATGCTTGCTTGCTTCGTACAAAGTCTGCTCTTAAACAGGTGATATTAAACCAAAGGAGACTGTTCTTGGCCAAGCACGCTGCACCAGCAGCAGGCAAATTCAATAACAGCGCGAGAGGTGGTTGGCTATCTCTTCTGCAAATAAAGTTTTTCACCTCTCTTGATTAGACTGTTGGAAAGGTAAATATTCAGCTCGAGTTTCGGTGCCTGTCAGACAACAAAGCAACTCTGCCCTCCGCAGGATGACATCGAAACTGCGTGAAACACCTCGTCTGGCACTGATGAGGCAAAATGGTCACACCTTGTGAAATGAAATGTCAGCTCTATCCTGTTTTCCCCCCTGAAGTGAACTTAAAAGAACAAATTAATCTGTCAAGCATTCATCAAGAGTATTTGCATTTTTATTATTCATTTATATCTTTTAATAATCTGTATCATCAGTCAAGAGATTTAAAAAAAAGAAAAATATATATTATTCTTATAAATTTATTATATATGGCTTTGAAATAAAGACCATTAGTGCAATGGTGCAAATTTTGGTATACCCGAATGTCTCCCGAATCCAAACTGGAAGCTGGTTCCACAGAAGAGGGGCCTGAAAACTGAAGGCTCTCCCTCCCATTCTACTTTTAAATACTCTAGGAAAAACAACTAAGCCTGCAGTGCGAGAGCGAAGTGCTCTAATAGGGTGATATGCTACTACAAAGTCATTAAGATAAAATAGGGCCTGATTATTTAAGACCTTGTATGTGAGGAGCAGGAATTTGAACTAAATTCTGGATTTAACAGGAAGCCAATGAAGGGAAGCCAATATAGGAAAAAAAAATGCTCTCTCTTTCAGTATCAATCAGATCCTACTGCGCTTGTGTCAATCCGATACCAATACCAGTGTTGGTGTTGAAACTATCGATATTTGGATCCATCTGTACAGCTCATGAGAGTTCCACTTTCGACATTCCGCTCTGCCCTGGCTTTAAACTCAAACATAAAGGTAACAAAATGACGAAGAGCATCAACATCTCGTGCTCTTAACTGATGCGTGAAGGCGTTGCTGTATCACCATGGAGCTGCCGTGACTGTCTAGTAAAAGTGTTTAATCAATTCAGAGAAAATAACACACTACAGCAAGGTGCTGCTGACCTTATTTGTGGGGGACAAGAGCACTTCACAGTGTGGTGCGATACAGATCAGGGGAAGCAGGGTTCAGTAAGTGTTTCAGCATCTTCCAAGGGGATCGTTTTATTTGCCATCTTGTATCAAGAGCTCCAGGATTACTGTGCTCAAGGAGCTGTGAAATCTCTTCCGACACCTCAAGCCACTGAAACAACTGGTGTCCGCCTCCCCTATCACAGAAACACACACTGGTCAGCATCTAACCTGAATAACAAGGAACAAA
Organism: Aulonocara sp. 'chitande type north' Nkhata Bay; assembly: GCF_057382095.1. Taxonomy (NCBI): domain Eukaryota; kingdom Metazoa; phylum Chordata; class Actinopteri; order Cichliformes; family Cichlidae; genus Aulonocara; species Aulonocara sp. 'chitande type north' Nkhata Bay. Next base: position 12,039,416 of record NC_141360.1, read on the forward strand.
AAATATAAATAAATAACCCACACACACACACACACACACACACACACACACACACACACACACACACACACACACACACACACACACACACACACCAACAGTCAAAAGAATTGGGACCTGTCCTTTTTAGACTTTTAAACACTAACCTGACATGCCACCAATCCAATTTGTGTCAACTGCGGTCCCTCCACCGAGCCCCCCTCGACAACAACAACAAAGACAGCAATTGGTGCTGACAGCAGTCAGGAGAATACTTACTTGACACATTGTCGTAACCTTCCCTAAAACAAATGTCACCGTCGATGGCGGGGCTCATCTCGGCTGACACAAGCCATGTCCGGTCTTTCAGCAGAGGCATTTAAAAAGCAAAGATGACACACAAGCAGGAAGCAGGGCAGCAGAATTCATTTAAAGCCTGCAAATAGAATTGTGAAATTGTGTTTCTGATTTCCTTCAGCATGATCTTTCATGCCGTGATTTCCTTTTTTTCCTTTTTTTTGGGGGGGGGGGGGGGGGAGTGTGCACTCCTGCTGAAACATGTTTGTCCAAGATAAGGCCTAACAAGAAAAAAGGCATATATTTGGGAGAGACTTTTGATAATGTATAATTGGGAAAATGATATATTTGGACAAACCTTTGAAAATGTTTCTCATAAATAAAGGAAAACATTATGCTATTAAGTGCAGCATCAGTGAGAGGCCAAAAATAAAATAAATATATTTTCAACTGTATGCAATGGACATTGATGTGCTTTAACTGGAAAATAATATAGTACAGTCTGACATACAATGCTGCACAAAACTCCTGAGCCATGCTTCATTTCTTTAAAATTATATTTAAAAATTTACTAGAGAGTCTGGATTCGTAGAAGAAAAACAAAAAGTAGTCTTTAGCAATAGTTCTCCAGGTTTTTCTGAACATCTTTCAAAGTGTTCTCTCATTTTCAGTCCAGTCCTTGAACCTGAGTATTTTCAGATCAGTGTTTTTTGGATGTCATGTCATTTAACACTAACCTATAAATCATTCAAGCATAAAAAAGACATAATTCGAGGTATGAACCAGTATTGTCCATCCATCCATCTTTTTCCGCTTATCTTCCAGATAAGCCTGATCACAGGGGCAACAGCCTAAGCAGGGAAGCCCAGACTGTCTCTCCCCATCCACCTCCTCCAACTTGTCCAGTGGAACACCAAGGCATTCCCAGGGCAGCCGAAAGATATAATCTCTCCAGCGTGTCCTGGGTCTGCCCTGGGGCCTCCTCCCGGTGGGACATGCCCGGAAAGCCTCACCCAGGAGGCGCCCAGGAGGCATCCTTGTCAGATGTCCGAACCACCTCAACCGGCTCCTTTCGATGTGGAGGAGCAGCAGCTCTACTCTGAGCCCCTCCCGAATGGGCAAACTTCTCACCCTATCTCTAAGGGAGAGGCCAGCCACCCTTCAGAGGAAGCCCATTTCCGCTGCTTGTATTCACAATCTCGTTCTTTTGCTCACTACCCTCAGCTTGTGGCCATAGGTGAGGGTAAGGACGTAGATCGACCAATAAATTGAGAGCTTTACTTTTACACTCAGCTCTCTTTCACCGCAACAGACTGGTCAGTGCAGCCGCAGCATGAATCCGTCTGTCGATCTCCTGCTCTCACATCACTCATGAACAAGACCATGAAATCTTCCACTGGGGGCAGGAACTCGTCCCTGGCCCGGAGTGGGCACTCCACCCTTTTCCGGCTGAGAACCATGGCCTCAGATTTGGAGGCGCTGATTCTAGCTTTTGTTTTTGGCTCAGTCCAGTGTTTGAAAGGTTTATGGTCACAGCTTTCAAAAAAAGGGCTTTCTCAGAAGCAGCATTAGATTTCTTGCACATGCCAAACCGAAACAGACAGAATAGAAGAGGGACAGATGAGAACAGGTGTAGTTGACATGTAAATGAAATCAAACCACAAAAATATAGATGCATATTTGTACACATATTTTTCACTATATGTAGTGGCAATACCTGGACCCTACAGAGGTTGCACAGTTCAACTCCTCCACATTAATAATGTAGAGGAGCTAAACAGGGCTGTAGAACATCCTTAACCCATCATATGCTCCTGTGTGCAAGGAGGAACAGGATGAACACTGCCAGAGATACCTCAAGCAGGTCACTGATGTGAGTGTCTCTGACCAAACAATCAGAAACAGACTTCATAAGGGTGACCTGAAGGCCCGACATTCTCTAGTAGACCCAGTGCTCACAGCCCAGCACAATGGAGTCCAACAGGCATTTCCCACAGAATACCAGAATTGGCAGGTGACCCACTGGTGCCCTTGCTTTTCGTAGATGGGAGCAGGTTCCCCCTGAGCACATGTGACAGATGTGAAAGGGTCTGGAAGAGCTGCGGAAAATGTTATACTGACTGTAACTTTGTTCAGCGTTACCAGTTTGGTGGTGGGCAGTGTTGGGTAAGTTACTTTAAATTAGTAACTTAGTTACATTACTAGTTACTTCTATCAAAAGTAACTCGGTTACTTCAAGTTACTCGGTACTTTCAGAGTAACTAGTTACTAGGGAAAGTAACTTTGGTTTTACTCAGAATTCTCTTGTTAATGTGTTGCTTCCGTAACTGGATACCCAGCAAGATTGCCAGTCTTCTAGCTTGCTTACTTGCCACAAGTGCACTGTGCCACCTACCAATAGAAAGGAAAACATAATGTGCACATTTCCACATGAGAAATCCCACACCTGATTCTATCCTAGCCTGCTTTTTACATCCAACACAAAAACTGCAGTCGTGGTGCTTTCGATTGTACTCAGAACTCGGAAATTCTGCCTTCTGAATAGGAAGATGTAGGTAACACCAGACTGCAGATGAGCTGCATACAGGGCTGGACTGGGACAAAAATTTTGACCCACCATTATAGGAAAAATCATAAAGCCTTTGAATGAAAATAAACACTGTTGTGACAGTGATGTACACTGTTCTGATGGTATATATGTATCAATCTATCAATCGTTTGTTGTAAGATTCAGATAATTATTTTTTTAAAAGTGAGACATTTTAAATGAGAATAAGAAAGTATTTCCTTGTGCCCACCTCTCCCTTTTAATGCCCTACATGGACCCCTGGCAACACTTTGCTAGACCCACCCCTGCACAGTTATCAGCTGTCAGCTACGTAGAAAAGGATCCTGGTGTTATTTGTCTCTCAGAAACAGTTCATAACGTCCCTTCAACTCATTCATGTCACCTAAAAGGTAAACCTGTTTCTCCATCACAGCTCTGATGATTCAGTAAGGACATCTCCTGGTTTCATCTTCATGTTTCCCTCTCACCAGATAACCAAACCGACATCATGACCAGCAGGTTTACATCTGTGGCTCCAGCCAACATCAACTGTACTAGAAATTAATATTAAATAAATTCTAACAACAGCTGATCAAGCTTAAAAGTGCTGCTGGTTTCCTCTTTCTTGCGCAAAGTGGGCGATAAACAAACAAGAGAGAAAAGCCAATCAGTTTCATGATTGAAGTAGAAACGGGAGAGAGAGGGTGAGAGGATGAGAGTAGAAGAGGCAGCTGTGCAGCAAAAGACACAGAATAACTTTGTGTCTTTTTCATTGTAGCTGAAGTCCGGGACAAAATGTTCCTTTTCACCTCAATACGAAACGCGTAATATTTTCTCTGAATACGAGACGATTCCGTTTTTTACGGGACGGTTGGCAACTCTAATAATTAACCTTATGAACAAAATAAAGTTCAACATCAGTAACATAGCACCACCCAGCTGTATAGAAACTCCGTCATGCTAGCTAGTAGCTACCCAGTACGAAAAAGTCAGCATAACACAAATAAACTCCACCTAAACTTGGTTCATATCTGACCCAGATAGACTGCAGGTTATAACTTCTTACCTGAAGTTCAGTTCACCTGACACTCCAGCGGCCGCTTCGGGTCTCTCCTCTTGCCTCCCTTTTCCTTCATCCACCTGCTGGCTTCCAACACTTGCTAATGTTATTGAATCTGTGGAAACTCCGCGATAGCCACCTCACGAAGTAACGAATAACGAGCCTCTCTAAATCCCAGTAACAAGTAACGCGTTCCCGGTTTTGGCATAATAACTAGTTACCGTGCTCGTTACCACAATAATAACGTAGTTACTGTAACGCGTTACTTAATAATGCGTTAGTCCCAACACTGGTGGTGGGTCAGTGATGGTCTGGAGAGGCATTTCCTTGGAGGGACATGCAGATGTCTACAGGCTAGGCCACTGCACCCTGACTGCCATTAGGAATCAGGATGAAGTCCTTGGACCCGCTGTCAGGGTCCTGGGTTCTATTTTGTGTATGATAATGCCCAGCCTCATGTGACAAGAGTATGCAAGCAGTTCTCAGAGAAGGGAGGAAATGATACCATTGACTGGTCCCCACTCAACCCTGATCTAAATCCATTAGAACACCTCTGGTCCATATGATGCATCTACACATATATATATCTACAAACATATAGATAAATATCTGCACATGGATCAAGGTAATTTTGGACCCTCCTCAGCATTTTAGTGCTGCATCTTGAAACAGTGTCAAGTACAGTAATCTAGGAGAAGATATTTAGGCCACAAAGAGATGATAGTATTGCTGGTTGGAGGTTCTAATCCTCATTGTAAAGGAAACTATTTGCTTAAAAACAAAGACTCTACAAAGTTCACAAAAAGCCAGATGTGCATAAAATTCTAACCGATGCAGCAGCTGCCCAGATGTTTTTGTCTGAACCACATAGACTATCCTGCTGGTAACACTAGAGGCAAGACCAGAGATTCATGAAACTTATTGGCTGGAAACAGTGAAAGAGTCTGTTCCAGTACTTTATCTACATCTCTCAGTGAGTATAGCAATGGTTACACCAACAAAAGTTCTATGTTAAAAAGAAAAAATAGAATAGAATAGAATAGAATTCAACTTTATTGTCATTGCACATGCACAGGTACAGGGCAACGAAATGCAGTTTGCATCCATCCAGAAGTGCTTTAGTGATATAGATATATTACAATATATATTAGCAATAATATAGATATGTGAGTATATTACAGAAATGGGTCTATTATGGTATGTTATAATGTACACGGTATGAAGTATGTTGTGAATATTCTATAACTATAAGTATGTACAGGCTGTAGTGAGTACAAGCTATGTACAGGATATGAGCAGGATATAAATATGAAAAAACTATACAGAATATGAAATAAATAACTTTACAGAATCTGGGATATACAGCTATACAGAAATGGGAACTATGCAAGTTGTAAACAGTTGTAGGATTAAAGATTATCGAATGTACAGAATGATTATTTACAGAGCTATACAGTAGTGCAGAAGAATGATGTGGAAACACTTAAATTAAACTGAAAAATATTAGCAAGTATTATATTCGGCCTTTGGAGTCTTTACTGTCAGCAGGATCTCACAATTTGTTTGGCTTCCACCAACTAAACACAAAAGCGCTTCATTATTCCATTATTCAGTGTCAAACCCCCGCCTGCCTTCCTTCCTTTTAATATTTTTTTTCTTGTGAGGTAATTTGCATTTCAAAACAGTCTCACTAAATTTCCAGAGACAAAGCTGTGCCAAAGAAAACCAAAGAAAGAAAGAAGGCAAGAAAGAAAGAAAAGACGACGCTGTGCGTGATTGCACCCTGACAGCCAATCGGCAACCTGACTCATGAGTGTAATCAGGAAGGGCTGCTGGATCTGCTGCATCCTACTGGCGAGCCAGTGATTGTCCACTGTAGGCGAGGTGGGAGGAAGTTTGGGATGGTGGGGGTGACTTTGTAGCTGGCGAGATTCATGTCAGCCTCCTGCAGAACCTTGTGGACTGATTACATGTCCAGGAAAATGCATGCGGCAAATGGATATTAAATCAGCACAGCTTATTGCCATGCCAGTATAGGACCGACCCTGAGCATGGGCAAAATGCATCTGCAGCCAGCCCCTATAAACAGGCAGTGGGAAGAATTACATTACTATGGGGGCTCCAGATGAGTTAGACGATCTTTCTTTCAAAGGCAATGATTAATAGTGATGGTACCATAAATTGCTTCGTATGAGATTCGGTTGTTTTGCACTTGGAAGCCATTCTGTTCTGTTTGAGGTCAGCGATTTGATAAGCCTTCCACAGTAATAGCACAGATCCAGTGAAATCCACTCATCCTTCAGGAGAGCTGGTGCCTGATCCATCGAAACTTATTGCCACATGCCGTGCACTGATTTTTAAGCCCTTTGGTATAAAATTAAGCTCCCAGAGACCAAACAATACAAAGAGAAATCTGGCAGAAGTATCTCATTTTATCTCTAACCCAGCATGCTCTTACAGACTGTCTGCTGTCATCTGTACAGAGAAGTCTATTTTTGGACGTGTGCAGGGCTATAGTTGAGTCTGGTCCCCAGACCATTTTCTCACGTCTTTCACTTCTTACAGTGTTTATTTAAGAAGTGCATGTGCCAGTCTGAATTATTAGAGTCATATAAAGCACTCCATTATATTTAGAAATCTACTATCGCAAAAGAAAATCTAACAGCATTAACTGAGAAGACAGCCAGTCTTCCCTTGAAATCTAGCCAATTTCCTTATTAGGGCCTTTTGTCAAAAGTTGTGTTTTATGTTTAGTATTTCAAAAATTCATGAAGTCATGGAGATGTCTGTTTGTACTCTATTTGTTAACAAATGGCCATCTACTTCAAAGTTGTTGTTTTGTGCTTTTTTAAAGTAACAGATAAATTAGCTGATTTTTTGATTAGGCCTTTTTTACTTAAGGGTTTTTTCTAACTACAAACATTTTGTGTTATTCAAGTTTTTAAAAAAAAGTTTATTAATTTCTGCAAATCTGAATGACTGTGGCCGTATTGGTGGAGGAAGTCAGTGAGGGAACTGTTCTCTGTGTGATTAGGAACCTTTCTGCATCAGGAAGGTTCCTGGTTTAGACTCGAGCCCATGCCTTTCTGTGTGACTTTACATGTTCTCCCTGGACCAATGTGCATTTCCTCAGGCATTACTCCAACTTCCAGGCACAGTCCAAAGACATGCAAGTTCCAAAAAAAAAATGCAGATGCATCATCACTGAACAAAAATACAAACGCAAACTTCTGTTTTTGCTCCCATTTTTGATGAGCTGAACTTAGAAGATCTGAAACATTTTCTACATACACAAAGGACCCATTACTATCAAATATTGTTCACAAATCTGTCTAAATCTGTGTTAGTGAGAACTTCTCGTTTGCCGAGATAATCCATCCCACCTCACAGGTGTGGCATGTCAAGGTGCTGTTTAGAAAGCATGAATATTGCACAGGTTTGCCTTAGACTGCCCACAATAAAAGGCCACTCTGAAATATGCAGTTTGATCGCACAGCACAATGCTACAGATGTCGCAGCTTTTGAGGGAGCGTGCAATTGGCATGCTGACTGCAGGAATGTCTACCAGAACTGTTGCCTGTGAAATGAATGTTCATTTCTCTGCCATAAGCCGTCTTCAAAGGCGTTTCAGAGAATTTGGCAGTACATCCAACCGGCCTCACAATCGCAGACCACATGTAACCACACCAGTCCAGGACCTCCACATCCAGCATGTTCACCTCCAGGATGGTCGACCAGGTGAAGACCAGCCACCCAGACAGCTGCAGCAACAATCAACCAAACCACCAAAGAATTTCTGCAAAAATTGTCAGAAACCATCTCAGGAAAGCTCATCTGCATGATCGTGCGCCTCATTGGGGTCTGGATCTGACTGCAGTTCGTCACTTTAACCAACTTGAGTGTGCAAATGCTCACATTCGATGGCGTCAGGTCAAGATAGCTTGTGTTGCATCGTGTGGATGAGCAGTTTGCTGACGTCAACGTTGTGGATTGAGTGACCCATGGTGGTGGTGGGGTTATGGACATTGAACACGAGTGCATTTTATTGTTGGCATTTTGAATGCACAGAGATACCGTGTTGACATCCATGACCATTACCTTATGTTGCAGCATATTGCAAGGATCTGTACACAATTCCTTGAAAGGTGAAAATATCCCAGTTCTTGCATGGCCAGCATACTCACCAGATATGTCACCCATTGAGCATGTTTGGGACACTCGGCTCGGCGTATATGACAGCGTGTTTCAGTTCCTGCCAATATTCAGCAACTTTGCACAAGTATTGAAGAGGAGTGGCCAACATTCCACAGCACACAATCAACAACCTGATCAACTCTATGCCAATTGCACAATGGCAAATGGTGGCCACCCCAGATACTGACTGTTTTGCGACATCTGTAGCATTGTGCTGTGTGATCAAACTGCATATTTCAGAGTGGCCTTTTATTGTGGGCAGTGTAAGGCAAACCTGTGCAATATTCATCCTGTCTAATCAGCACATTGACATGCCACACCTGTGAAGTGGGATGGATTATCTCGGCAAACGAGAAGTTCTCACTAACAAACAGCAAATTCAAAAGTGTTAAATGTATTGGTGTTAGTAGTCTTCTTGCAAAAGTAGAGTTAATTTTACTCTAAGTAGAGTCACATTCTTTTAATGTAACTCTGAGGTGTAAAATGATAGTAGTTAAAATCGAGTGTTAAAAATGTGTGTTTCTATGTCAAATCTGGAGGTGTTACAATGGAAACATTAACTCTTGACCTCTTAACTCTGAACTCCTACAGGGGCTATGACACCAATAGAGTAAATTCACAGACTCTGCCCCCAGCACCATAGGCTCCAATCGAAGCTGAAGTGAAGCCGTTTCAGAACATTTTGCTCTACATATTTGAGTTGTTTGGCATGCTTGGTAAGTCATTTTTTCAAAGATTGTTTCAATCATTTCTATTAGCTTTTACTTCTGTGGCTCTTTGGAGTTGAGACAAAGCTGTGTGAAAGGCATTAGCCATGTTGCTCGGTGATAGCATAATATTCTGTTTTAGCTAGCTGAAAGGTATTGTTTGCGGGCAAATACCACAGCCTACCACCTAAAACAATGTCTAGAATGTGAAATGTTGGTATAATGGTGCTACTTGAAGCCTGAAAATGATCTCCCATAAAAAAAAACGAGCAAACAGCAGTAGCAGATGTCCTGACTGGGTTCTACGTTAGCATTTAGATCCTCAGAGTTTTGTGCACACGGTTTAGGTAAAAATGAAAAAGGTTGAGGTTTTACATTTAGTTCAATATTACCTGTTGCCTGTGTCCTTGTCTTTTGGGAAATTACTTTACACAAGTAATGGCTCAAAGAGGATTCCTTTTTTTTACTGTGCTGCAATTGATTACCGGATTATTTGTGCCATTAATTAGTGTCAACTAATTTTTTTTTTTTCAATCTCCACATAGGATATGCTTGTGAAGATGGAATATGGGGGAGAGCAGAAGTGCGTTGAAGTTCCACAAAGTGATGAATGAAGGACATGCATATTGTATTGAAGAAATAAGTGATGAGAATGCTGTTATTTGCATTTATCAGCTCACCTATGTCACACCTTTTGTTAAACAAAATTCTAATGAAAGTGAGAACATGTACATTGTTACATCTTTTAGAAAATGTTTTGAAATTGTGGCGCACAGTTCAGAATAAATGTTTTTCAAAAACCATTGCATCTTTTTAGTAAATGTTTATTTCCAAAAGAAATTTCTAGAAGTTCAGAACAGTAAAATTCCCGCTTTTTAGAATGAATTAGAAGATAACTCTTACGTAGTTAAACTAAAATACTCTTTGAGAGTTAATATATAAACTCTTAACACCAAGTGTTAAATTATCAACTCCAGACAGATTTGGTGTTTAACACTAAATCAGAGTTAACGTACCAACTCTCCAAAAAGAGTTAAATTAACACTCTCTGGTGTGGACCCATATAGACACTTTAATAGTGTTGAAATCAAATCTGACAGTGTCAATTTGGACATGCTGGATTTGCTGTGCAGATTTAGACAGATTTGTGAACAATCTTTGATAGTAATGGGTCCTTTGTATATGTAGAAAATGTTTCAGAACTTTAAGTTCAGCTCATGAAAAATGGGAGCAAAAACAAAAGTGTTGCATTTATATTTTTGTTCAGTGTAGTACAGTTTGTTGATTTAGTCATTTTGTGTCTACGTAGATGAGAACAGATACAGGAACTGTTTCCTCCCACAAAAGATGTGTTTATTTTGTTTAGATTTATTTTATCTATTTTTTTTATCCATTCCACCCCTTTAACTTTATTCTGCTAGTTTGTTTTGTCACTGTAATAATTAAATGTATGTCCTGCATTGCCTTTTGTTTTGACTGCTGTAACTCATTCATTTCATTCCCCAGTTGTGGGAATAAATAAAATATTTATAACCTTAAAAACCATTCTAACCTCTTTCAGTTGCATAATGTGCTTTTTTTGCCAGTATGGGGCCGAAAAACATCAAGCTGGAAGGAGAGACGACATATACAGTATATCAACCCATCCATCCATCCTGAAGTTTAAAGTCCATTCTTCTACAGAAGACAGTTGGAACTCAGCTGAAGTCAGGCCAACAGGGAAGTGTTCATTTGTCAGAGTTTTCTGGTCTCCATTCATTTCAACCTAAATCTTGCTTTTCAGCTTTTAGATATTCACTTAATGTTGTTTTCTCCCAATGCCATCACGTGCTTGGTAAGCATCTGACTGTTAATTGCAAGAAAAAGCCCCGGTTTTCCATGCAGCTGAACAAAATCTCAGATGCTCCACAGATTCATGTAATTTGACCTTTCTAACAAAAACACTGACTGATGCAAAAAGGTTGATAGGATTTTCATATTTGGAAAACCTCATTACTGCAGATTTTGGAACAAGTATTGGCTCATAAAAGTCTCGGAGCTTTTCTGGCTGTAGCTTCGGCTCAGCTTTGAGTCTTTTGGACATGATCTGGCAGACTTGGACTGAACCCAGGCCCTCCGCACTGTAGCCAGTCTTGATTGACAGTTTTATCAACACATAAAAATTGAGAATCTGACTGCAGCCAAGCTCCAATCCTGACTGAAGCCCACATATAGTGAAAAAACCCCCACAGTGACACACTCTTTACTTATCTGTATGATAGGTGTTATAGATTTTAGTGTTAGCTCATTGATTAACTGACTGAAAATGAGTTATTATACACTATGGCAATTGTCAGTTAGGCAGAAACTCTACAGCACTCAATCAAACTATAGCCAAGAGCCACACTTTGATCAATGAAGACTGCAATTGAGATTTTTCTCTACTATTGGGTTATTTGGCCTGAAGCAACTGCTAACTGTAAAGAAAATATAATCGTGTGCAGAATGTGCAGAGAAACTCACAAAGCAAACAAGTAAAAGCTCTCCCCCAAAGCAGCTATTAATTCACAAGTCATTTTTCAAAGCTGGCAAAGATAAAAGTATTTTACAAACATTCAGGAGTGTGATTTCAGCTGGGCTTAATGGTGGTCTGTTTGATAATATAACTCCAGTTCCAAAAATCTGGGATGCTGTGAAAAATATAAATACTATCTGAACGCTATAATTAGCAATAATTTAATTAATACAACATGGAAAATATTCAAATGTTTATAAAATCAGACATTACATGAAAATATAAGCTCAGTTTGAATTTGATGCCATCAAAACATCTAAGAAAAAGAAAAAGTTGGGCCGAGGCCACCAAAAGGCTGAAAAAGTACGCGATACTAGAAGGAAACTGCTGGAGGAACATTTTGCAGCTAGTTAGGTTAATTAGCAACCTGGAATAAACTGTGTTTATCAGTGTGTGCTCTTCAACATAAAATTGCAAAGGTTTTGAATCTGGCCCATACAATGTGCTTACACATGCCCCACATACCGCAAAGAATGATGGCCCTTTAGTGGCCCAGATCTGGTTTGCCAGATGTGGCCAGCACATGGGCCAGGTGGGCCAGTACAAGACCAGTTGCAGACAAACTGGTGGTCCTGTGCCAGAACAGTTTTAGCTCTGGCCCCAAATGTCAGCCTAATGTGTACCTTAATCAAGCCATGTAATAACAACATGTGCACAATAGTGCAAAAGTAACACGACAAACCTCTGTTCATACAGTGAATGGACTGATTCTTATGTAGCACTTTTCATTATCCTGGATTACTCAAAGTGCTCTATACAACATGCCACAGGGGAGGCCACGGGTCTGATTCAAACCCTGGCTGCTACTCTTCAACCTGCTCAGTGGGTGGGCATGTGGTTTCCTGCCCACCCACTGAGTGAAACTGGGACCCTGAAATGCACATTTCTTATAGTTGTGGATATACTTCCTCAGAAGTGTTTGATGCTTTATTGATTAGCTTCCGAACATCTACCAGGAGACACTGTCTGGGAATGGTTAGGATTGTTGTTATCCCCATATTTAAATGACAATGTGTCACCTCTATTTGGATCATGGCTGGTTTTCCATGATCCAAATAGGAAATGCTTGTTGGCATGGTCCTACAACATAAACTAAAAATAAGTATAGCTCAACCTCAAGTCACACAGTTTTTACAGGCTGAGATCATGACTTAAACTGAGATGGCATAGATGTCTTGTTTTAACTATTTTTTCTGCATGGCAAATCACTCCTATTTCATGCTTATGCAGTACTGACTGCCATGTAGTAGCACACCAGAAGGACTCATGTGTAATGAGATTTATATGTAGCCCTCCACTAATTAAAAAGTCTGGAACAATTACATAAGTTGTTCTTTTGTAACTGCTGATAAGATCATTACAATTCACTTGGCTGGTTCTGGTGTTGCAGTGCTCTTTTGGGAACAAATGCCTTAACAAAATAGTTCCCCTAGAATTGTTATGCTCAACAAAAATATAAGAATATAAGAAAACAAGACATGTTAAATCAAACACAATAATGACAAAGTGTAATGTCTCATGTTTCATCTGAACTTATATTTGACCTGATTTAGACTAGATTTTTATTATGATCTATAAAACCTTAAAAATGATAATGGGTGTACTTGTTTTATACTATGGCTGTATGTCCTCCTGCTGGATTGTAAATACATGGCGTTTGTCCAACATTGCAAGCAGAATCAGATGCATATGGAATAGTCTCTAACCCCACGTGACCCTGACAAGAAACAAATGACACAGATAAATGAAGTCCATTGAAACAGATTTGTATCTCAAATAATGTTAAACAAGAAGAAGCAGAGTTAAAAATTTACCCCATGCTGACTCTAATTCGTCAGAGTGAAGCATCAGCGGACTAATGAAAATGAGATGTGTGATATAGATCACACTAATGGCTCCTCATTCTTTTCTAAAAAGACAAATTATCCACAGCGGACAAAGTCTATTCTCTGGCTTCTACTGTCAGATTTTAAAGCTCCTCTTAAAGTGTCCAGAAATAGTCGAAACTATGAAATGTCCATGTAAGGCTTTTCTGCAGTTCATTGTCTTGTGTTGTGTCACCAGCATCCTGCAGTTAAAGTTTACAATGGCAAGGATATTTATGGTGCTTACGTAAACTTGTATAAATCACACTATGCCAAGGGATTGTTTATATGTGTTGGTGGCCATTCCATCACATATGTCTCATGGATTTGATTGGACTATAGCATTCAGTGGCGCAAATCCATGTACCGACAATTCGTCATATCATGGCAGCATATCACTGCAGCTTGAAATGGTTGTGGATGTCTCATTTGCCAGCCTGTTTTACATGTGGGGGGAGAGCACATTTTCCTGTATGTGTCTGAAATGTTAAATGAATTAAGCTTTTTTAAATTCATGTCACTTTTAAGTGTTCAAGCTGATTATCATATCCTCTGGCCAACAGCTTTTTAGACAATTCCACCATGCTTTCTACAGCTGTACTTGGAAAATATTACAAGACTGCTGCATCTAAACCAGTGTGAGATAACATGCTTTTATGATGCTTAAGAAGTCCGGTAATAAAAATGTGCTTTCTATGTACATGACATTAATGCATTTAAGGTGTATGTGCCTGTTACTGGTAACTATTAGCCAGTGAGAAACAGTTCTTTTCTTGCATTTTGGCCAACCTTTGGACAATGTACAGTATGGACACCCCAGGTTATGTTGACTGAATGTTTCAAAGATGATCTTTGGGAAGGATGATAATCTATGCATTGGCACACTACTGACTGAAGATGATAGACAATAGAGGCACCTTCCCAGTAAGTAAATCCTCAAAATGACTGTCATACACCAGTCAGCCACAAAATTAAAACCATGGATGGCGATCGTGGCTCAAGAGTTGGGAGTTCGCCTTGTAATCGGACGGTTGCCGGTTCGAGCCCCGGCTTGGACAGTCTCGGTCGTTGTGTCCTTGGGCAAGACACTTCACCCGTTGCCTACTGGTGGTGGTCAGAGGGCCCGGTGGCGCCAGTGTCCGGCAGCCTCTTCTCTGTCAGTGCGCCCCAGGGTGGCTGTGGCTACAATGTAGCTTGCCATCACCAGTGTGTGAATGTGTGTGTGAATGGCTGGATATGTAAAGCGCTTTGGGGTCCTTAGGGACTAGAAAAGCGCTATATAAATACAGGCCATTTACCATGGATGGGAGAAGTGAGTAAGTTCCTCTTGTTTAAAGGCACCTGTCAAAAGGCTGGGGTATATTAGGTAGGGAGCAAACAGGAAAGATAGCAGTGTAAGGATGTGAGTAACTTTGACAAGGGCAAACGTGTGACATGATGAATGGCACAGTGTTCCTACAAAAGTGGTTTAAGAAAGGACAACATAGTGGTAGTACAATCATGGGTGTGCAAGGCAAGAGTTTTTGTAACACAAATAGATGGAAACCTTACCTTTCAGAGTACCGACATTTGTCAAGTATGAGATATTTGTTGAACATCTAAGTGCAGAACATAGTAACTCAGAACGAGTCTTTAATGGTGATTGTTCGCTACTCAGGATCAAACAGGGAATGAAACACGGCAATCAAAATACTAGACATTGCCAGAAAATACAGAATCACTGGGAGATACAAGTACACCAAGAAACTTTGTGGTAAGTTATACAGAACTGGGGTGTACACAGTCATGACAGATGAGGGCAACAACGAACAAGGCTATAAGGTAATCAGAGAAATGGATAACATCAGGGAAACTCAGCTGAAACCAGTCATGGAAGATGAGACACAGGAAACAAAACTAAAGACTAACAAAATAAATTCAGAAAGTAACTGAACACGGGTACATCTAACACCGAAACATTGACTTTCTGCGCAGAATACAGGAGGTCAGGAAAATAAACTCAGGGAATCAACTAAAAGGATAACTATAATTGCAAAAGAAAACACAATCTAACTGAGAATGGGAATAACATCATGGAAATAAGGTTAGAATATGAAACTCCAAATGACAGGAACAAGTAAGAAAATAAGCAGATTCCTTGATGGCGGGGGCCTCAAAAAAAGTTTGAGGAACATGATAAGAAGTTCTCATTTGATAAGGCCTCAGTTTCACACATCTGGAGGATGTAAAAACAAGTAATCCATGACAACTTGACCCCACAGTTTCCAGGACTTAAAGGATGTGCTGTTTAAGTGCTGGTGTCTAATACCACAAGAAACTTTCAGAGGTCTTGGGGAATCCATGCCTGAATGGGTTAGGACTATTTTGGCGACTTTGAGGAGGACCAGCACCACATTAAAGTTTGTGGTGGTAATGTTGCGGCTGATTGACTGGTGTGGTTAGACAGCTCTCTCATCTATCAATGCTGTGAGCAAGTGTTTGAACCGTAATGCAATTCTCCACTTTCTTTCATAACCTTTTGGTTCTGTCTCTGGATGTTACCCACTCCAGGGAAAAACTGTTGATGTCTTTGATGCTGCGAATCCGTGATGCATTTCTTCCTCGGCTTTGAAGGAATGAAGGCATTTGAAGTGAAGAACTCCTGTGCTGCCTCGTCACGTATCTTTAGATTTGTTTTTTTATTCAGCCTAGCACAGACTAACACAGCAAATGTTTCCCATTTTGCTGTTACAGTTAATCCTGAATTAACTCCTCCTCCCTCTCCTGTGTTTGAAGAGGGAGGGGGAACAGAAATCTTTGAGGATACAAAAGAAGCCATGCATCCACGCCAGGTTTCATGGCTGTGCTCTACAAACAGAGTGTGAGATGGGAAGAATATTATACTGTCTTTCCACTGATTTCTTTTCAAACATCCCAGGTTGCATCTTTTTTGGCTTCAGATTTATTGGTAATCTCAAGGCATTTGCAGTATTTTAGAGAGAAGATCAATAATTCCTCTACATGCAAGCACCTTGTGACAGTGGGGAGGAAACCCAGTGATGATGGTTCTCTGCTTCAGCAGGTTAAGGTAGTGAGGAGTAGAAATGGGTAGAGAGGAGAGCAAAGGGAAAGCTGTGCATTTAAGGTAGCCACACTATTGGATGAGCATCTCTGACAGTGCTGTGTTGCTGTTGTTCCGACATCATAAATGATGTCGTTCTGGAAACAAGGTTATTAGAGTTCACTTAGACTAAATGAAAAACAAATGCAACATTGTTCAAAGCTTCTTCAGACTGACATATACCACCCTGGTCATTCTACCTATAACAAACACATTTTTAGCAAGTGAATCAAATAGATAAAAATCAAATGCAATTTAAAAAAAAGAAGAAAAAAAAGGCAAACCCACACTAAATGACACTAAAGTAAAATGAAAACAGCAGATTTCCAGGAAGAGCACAGCAACTGACCAATCATGCTTTCATGATGTAATCACTTTGAGACTAAGTTTTCCTACATGGCCCTGGAGTAAGATCAGACTGCAGCACACAGTTAATGACTATATTTTCGTCATGGTTGTTATTAACAATATTACATTTTACCACTTCTGTCAGAATATGCTGCTGTTCTTTTAAGCTGAATACAAACGCCTGTGCTTTTGAGCACTATCATGTTCAGTGGGGTTTGAAAGCGTGCGACCAGCATGGCACTAAAGCTACACTACAATTATCAGGAGACAAGGGAGCAAAAACTAACATAACAAATACAAAGCAAAACTTTTTGCTACAAAAATAGTATGTTACGCCTTCCCAACTGATTCAACTAAAGACATTGAAACAAATGATGTGTTTTTGCAACAGGATGTTAGTAACAAAGTGCCTAAAGATTAAATTTAAAATTAGTTCTTCGCTAAGTTGTGTGTTCTGTCAAGAAAACATTGGTTCATCTCTTGATGCTAGAATGAGTCATAGGTCAGTCATAGGTTAAATCAGTGTGTTTTTCTGAAACAACAGAGCATAGTAAAGCATCCCAAAAAATACATGTTGCAAAATGTAATAAATTCCTTCTTCAGAAAGCTAAAGTTATAAATGTAAATGGTATTGTAATAAAAAAACATATTTATATTAAGCAGGGCTGTCAAACTCATTTAAAATTGTGGTTCAGGCACAGCCCACTCTCATCTTAAGTGGACCTGACCAGTGAAACTTCATGACAAATGTGTAAAATTACAAAAAATTGTTCTAACAGTTCATTATACAGACTGTCCTATAATAAACTTAAAGTTTTTGTTTATTTACCATGGACTCACTAGTAATGGAAAAACGGGGAACTTTCCTGTAATTTAATTGTTTATCTGTTAGTTGCAGTGGGACAGGCAGTTAAAAAAAATCTATGCACGCCTCCACATTTTTTTAAAGCTGTCCATTGGTCCAGATTTGGAGCCTTTGCCCGATCAATTCTGGCCCCTGAGCCTTACATTTGCCCTAAAGCTCAAATGACATATAATGTAATTTAATTTACCAAATGATGTATTCTTTATGAAAAAATGATACCGCCATTAAAGGATTACACTGCTATTTTAACTGTACTTAAAGACTGCTTTATAGTTTGTTTGTGTTTTTTTAATTCGAGCGTTACATTCACGCTGCGACTTGCGTCAGAAACTACTTCCGGTGTCCACGTAAGGTAGGCATCAGGCGTAAACAGTGTAAGTATCGTGCTATAGTAAGTGTATAGCATCTGGCAGGGCTAGTGTAGCCTCAGAACGGCTCCTACACTAATCTTATGTTTTATCCAGGGCAAAGACGTAATTGTTTTGTTGCGGTGTGCTCTGTCTTCGCCATGTTTTTTCACGCAGGATGTCTTCGTAGTTTGCTATGGACCGGCTGTCGAAGGTCATTCTCACTTGTTTGACTATAGCAACTAGCTGTCGATCTGAAAAATCACCCCCACACCAAATTTATAAAGAAATATTCCTCTGCTTGGTAACGTAAGCAAATAATACTACATGGGTGGACAACATTGCCCGCTCCCAGGAGCTCATAATTCTTGTTAATTCACTCCCGCATGCTGCATGCTTTACCGTCTGTCATCATAACTTCCCGTGATTTAACATGAAATTAATTTTAAATGACTTTCTCATTAACAAATACACCTATTCGCGGCCTCTTGATCAAAAGGATCCTTCTGAAAAATTCGGCATACTTAATATAAATTAACTTTACATTATTGCTTTAAATATCAGTCTTTATCCCCGGCGTGCCGGCTGTTATCAGCGTTAGCAAACGCTACCTATACAGTCTTAACTCGATTAAGTGGTGGTAGCTAGGCATAAGAAACGATAAAAATGGCACTAAAAGATATGCCGATTATAAAAGAAGGCGGTCACTTTTCATTTAACATACAGAGCCACGTTTTATGGAGCGTTGTTAGTTTGTTATTGCCGTGCCGCCGGCTCAGTGTTGCCAGATCCTGATGGTGTTTGGCTTGTCTTGCCCAGTGCCAATGAGAAGCGAGTGCAGTGCTAATCCTGGATTACCAAGCGCACGAACCTTACTGCAGTTTAAGACCAGCGGCACAAGTGAATATTAAAATTGACCTACAGTAAACATGGTTATAATCAGAGCAGCAGTTATCCTTCAGTTAGATCTTATTTTGATGGCTCTGATATGTCCTCTCTTCGTCTCTTCCTTTCATATCTTCAGCTTCGTCTATGGACCTCTGCCTGCTTCTTGTGTGTCAGTTAATTCCACTTGATTCACAAGATCAGCACTGGACCAGTTGCCTCAAACACTGCATTTTATAATCATGTGAGTGTGATTTTTCTTTTCCAGAATGGGGAATTTAACCTCCTCCCATCCAAGGGGTCTGTCCAGCACTGCCTGTTTACAGTACGTTCAGGTAAGACCTGCTACATACAAGCAGTTTGTTACTTTGCTGGGTATGGTAGCGTGCAGTGGGTCTTTGTGTAACTTGTTTTCAGTTGTGCAGGTCTCACAGGCTTATGTATTTTTTTATGGATACACAACCATGACATATTCTGTCTGATTCAATACATGTTTTACCTGAAGACTTTTGAATTAAACATATGTCATGCAGCACACCTAGAAGTGACATGTGTGAATACACGTGTTCACAAACAAATATAAATAAATCTGTGACAAGGCCCTGTAATGTTTCAGGGGTATGCCCATCTACTGTAGACTGCATGAAAATGGGTGTAAGGTCTGGGTCTGAAAAGTGAAGCCTTAAATCTGCATTCTTTTTAAGTGCCACCAGGGGGCGGTATGCGTGGCTACAGAAACTGAAGGTACTGCAGAAATTTATGAGGAAAACTGGCTCTAATTTAGTAAATTATGGTCATTCATCTTGTGCGGCTGCATTTTACATACTTGCCTCTAGTATAGGTGTTATATCGGTCCATTACACAGTAGTCAGTCAACAAATCTTTCCATTAAATGACCTGAGTGTGATTACAAAGTGCACAACTGCATGCATCAAGATGCCTTGAGGTTTTCTTGTGCACATCAGTTTTACACTTCTCCAGATCAGTCGCTCTGTGGTATCAGAGCATGTCATCTTGTCAGTGGCATGTTTAACTTTGAAGGCGGTCTGCTTATGAGTGGAGGTGACATCCTAAAATCCATTAAGACACCACCGACTCATCAATAATTAGAAATGTGTTTTAGCCACATGAAGAATGAGCAATCTTTTAGAAACTTCTTAACTTTAAAACAAAGTCTTGTGCATTCAAATTGACTGCATCCTTAAACTTAAAGGCCTTTGCATTCAGGTGTTCCAAACAGGCAAAAATTCAAATAAAACTGGTGGTTAATCAGAATTCTTTCTACATCTGTTGACTATATTCCAGCTAAAGCTATAGATCTGTGGTTACTGACGTTACCTCCTTTACCAGCTTACCCTAAAGTGAGTAGAGCAGACAACACTCTGGTGATGAATCATCAATCTGCTAGAAAGAATGCAAAGAGGAGGAGCCGTCGTCATGCTGGTGTAGAAATGTGCTTGTTGCCCTCAAAAAGGAAGCCGTGAAACTTCCACCATAATTCTGCAATTGGGTCTCTGCCCGAAGTGGAGATAAAATCCTTCTCGCCCTTCACCAACTTGATTCCTGCTATGCTGAAGCTGTTTCTGGACTCCACACTCATAACTAAGTATTCTAATTGTGTCTGCCCTTTCAGGATGTGGTGTCACAGAACTGTGTTGTGATATTTTCCAAGACCACCTGCCCATATTGTAAAATGGCCAAAAACGTCTTCAACGAAATTGGCGCAACCTACAAAGTGATCGAACTGGATGAGCACAATGACGGGCGGAGTCTGCAAGAGGCCCTAGCTCAGATGACCGGTGCCAGGACGGTAAGAAGGACCTCACCTTCGTGTGCTTTTTTTTTTTTTAAGTAGAAGAAGAATCAAAACACACATCTCTGACAGCTTGTTTGTTCTGGCAGCTCTGCCTTCAAGTTAAATTTAGGTGGAGTTAACAAGCATCTTTGTTGGGGTTGCAGCCAAGATTGAGGACTTTATAGGCGCTCAGAATAGCTGACTCTGAGTCAGGATGAATCCCCATAGCAAGTCCCATCTTTTTACATCATAGCCTTTGCTCTGTTGCTCTTTAGTCACTTTCCAATATGCGAGAGTTCTGAAAACATGGAAACGAGGAAGGCTGTCCGCACATGAACACTGTGCATTAAAACAATGAAGCTGAAAAACACATACATAGGCCGTCTGCTTTACCTTCAGGTGTATGCCACTGCAGCCTTGCTCATGTTCCCTGGCCTCAGCTTGAAAGCTGTGAAAGTTGATATTGAATTTTATAATTCAAAATAGGAGCATCTCGACTCAGGGTCGCTGTTAGGGTATGTATTTGTTTTGTTTTTTATCAGAGAAGCCACGCATGTCCTTGTGCTCGTACACGTTATCTGTGAAGTGTTATCGAACCAGATGTTTCAAAGCCCATGTAACTAATAAAGAACAGCACGTAATTTAAATCACCTTGATACTTTTATAGTCTAAATATTTAATCATTACATTTTCATGGCAAATTGAACAACATCTTGCTGCCCACCATCCACAAGGGGGCAGCAGCCCACATTTAGGGGCTCATCGATTTCAACAACTATGTCAAACTTGCAGCCCCTTGGCGTGAACTAGCACCTCCAAAAAGGCCAGTCTGGACCACTGGATCCAGTATTGCTGAGCATGAGGATGTATGCTGTCTTTTTCCTTTTAATTACAAAGTATCTACTCTTTCTGTAATTCCATCCATTTTCTGCTACTTGTCCAGGTCTGGGTTGTGGGGGCAGCAGTCTAAGCACAGATGCCCAGGCCACCATCTCCCCAGCCATCTCCTTCAGCTCTTGCAGCTGAGGCATTCCCAAGCCAGCCTAGAGAGATCTAATTTCTCAAGCATTGCCCAGGTCTGCCCCAGGGCCTCCTCCCGCTTGAAAAATGCCAAACAAACTCACTTAGAAGGCATTATAGTCAGGTGTCTGAACCACCTCAGGAGTAGTGGCTGTACTGTTAGTCCTTCCTGAATAACCAGGCTCCTCACCAGGGTCAGCGATAGGGCTGAACGATATATCGTTCAGCCCTATCGCCAGTTTCCAGCAATGGCGGCCGCTACTAAGTTTTAAAATTACTCATACTAATCTTTCTGGGTCACAAAATAAACTTTTAACATATTTTCAGGCGAGAAAGTAGTTGTGTAAACATCAAATATCTGCTCGGTTTATCAAGATATCCCATATTTGCAAAAGTGCTTCGACGTTTTCAGAGGCGTCTGCTACCCACCAGCTCGACAGCTAGCCGGGAGCTCGAGGGTTACTGATGCGGCCGAGAACGGCACAACTCCCGGCACATCATTTTCAGATCACCGCGGAGTTTCGCTGCTCGGGTTAAACGTAATATATAAGTCACTTAGACAACCTAAAAATGTTATTGTTGGGCTTTTTTCAGTGTTTTGTTTGTTCGTGAGTAAATCGGTTTGGCTGAGATTAAAGTTATTAGATTAGATAAAATAAAACTTTATTAATCCCCCGGGTGGGTTCCTCCTTGGTTTTCACACAGCTGACTAAACGTCAAACAGAAAACTTATTAAACAGAAGTATGAGACAGTCGAGAATTTACACCAGTGTCTGGTTATATTTTAGATAGCAAGAAGCAGACGGCCGAGTTTATTAAACTCCACCGAGACAGCGGTGACGCTAATCAGAACTAGACCGTCCAATTTCACGCCTTTAAACTTTAAAGGCGTGTTTGTGTGTGTGTTTATACAATTGCTATTATGTTTGCACTTTATGTGTAATGTTACTGACTGCAGAGATCAGTAAGATGTGTGTATTTTTTATTTATTAGTTTTATTTATTTAATATTATTTTTTAATTGAATGACTGTCTAGTAGTTCACAGATGTCGAAAAACTGAGTGTGGTAAAGCCACTGATTTTTTTTATGTATATTTCTGCAATCTGCACATTGTACTGACTTTCATTTTAATGTTTACACCAGGGTTCCTTGCCAGCACTTTATGCTCAGATGTTTGTAAGCTAAAAATAAACTATTGTGTATGTTCAAATATACTGTTGTGATTGAAGAAGTTAAATAAAAATGTCAGTCATCAATTCATGCATCACCTCATGTCATCATAACAGAGGTCTGTCTTCCAGGAAAGAACAGTTTAAAATTAATGTAATATAGTATTGGCCATACTATATGATGTATTGCTTGTCTTTGTTTAATAATACAGAAGACAAAGACCTTAAAAAATAATCGCATATCGCATCGCAATCGCAATATTGGGGCAAAAAATCGCAATTAGATTATTTTCCATAATCGTTCAGCCCTAGTCAGCGAGCCCTTGGAGGTGGCCCATTTCCTCTACTTGTATTCTTTAGATCACTAGCTGCTCCTACTTTAAGTTGTAAAAATTCATTAACAGCTCACACAGCTGTCAAGTTGGGGCCAAGAAAGAACACAAACAAACCTGGAGCTACAAATAGACTGTGTGTGGGTCTTGAATGCAAGGACAGATTGGAGATGTGAGATGGCACATGAAACTTGGGGGAAAAAACCTAACCTAATCTGAAATCGTTGATCATTAGCAACTCATTCATAGCATGCTAAAGTCTGTATCCCCCTGACACCCTCCCCCCTCTTTTTTTCTCTGTTTAGGTCCCAAGAGTCTTTGTCAATGGCCATTGCATTGGGGGCGGGTCTGATACCAAACAGCTCCATCAGCAAGGAAAGCTGGTGCCTCTGATCGAGCAGTGTGCTTCCTGCTGTGCTGCCACAGGCTCTGAAGGCTCAGGCGCCAGACAGTTTGAGGCGGCCAAATGACTAACCGTTCTTACGGTTTTTATCAATGCACCACTTATCACATGTTTGCTTGAGCTCATGGTACAAGGTGTACATTGCTTGAGCATGACTATAGTATTTATGCATCAAAGTGTGGTGGATACTTGATGTAAAAATACATTTTCATCCAGGGATGTACATTATTATGATAATGATGATGATATTGTTTTTAATATTATTGTTATGGCCTCTGTGTAAAGCGTGGGATTGCTGTATTACTCGTACAGCACTTGTACATGTTTGTTTTATTGAACAATATTACACTTCACTGAACTGTGAACATCTTGATGTATTGATTCTACCTTAGCCGTTGGTTTTTATTTCAGGTAACTTTTCATATTTTGCAAGAGCAAAAGAGGTACACTTTGTAAAAATATGCAGAGTATTGTGCTGTTATTTGCATAAAATGTGAATAAATTTAGTAATTTGTGTATTTTTTTTGCAGTTGTCCTATTGCTTTCTACCACCCCTAAGCAGTCGCGGGGGATTGCTGCCCGTTCCTGGTTCTGCCAGGGGTTTCTTCCTGTTAAAAGGTTTTTTTTTCCTTCCTACTGTCCCCAAGTACTTGCTAAAAGAGGGGGTAATTGATTTTTGAGGTTTTCACTGTATTATTGTAGGGTATTTTCCTTATAGTAGAAAGTGCCTTGAGGCGACTGCTCTTATGATTTTTGCTATTTAAATAAAACACAATTGAACTGAAGTAGACTGATAAGAAATCCTGTTACAAATATACGCATTATGGACAATCTTTAGGTCACGCCAACATTAAGAAGTTCCTGAATCTTTGACTTTAGAGCTAGACATTGAATTCATTAAATTAGTAAATAATAATTACTACAAAAAATAGAGTGAATAATGATTTTCACATATTAAATATGAAGGAAATTCCGTTATAAAGTCGCAATGTGTCCCTTCTACAAAGGGCGCTCCATATGTCAATGCTTCACCTCACATGAGGGCGGGTACTGGTTGCCTTGCCGGGAGAAAGAGATTGTTTTTATTATTTCTATATTTGTTTTTATGCATTTATTTTTTTTAAACAATGTAGTCACGGATGTTGTTAATAGGATGTTAGTAATCGAATTTTTTTTTTCTTCTTTGCCAATTACACCATTCCCGTGCGTTGTACGCTGTGAAACAAAACGCGCGCAACCATCGCGTCCACATTGCGCCGCATCACGGTGAGGTCATTGTCGTGCTGCGGTTAAATTAGCCTGGCTAACGGGAGCAGTGCACTGCTAAGCTATTAGCATTTCGTTTATGTGTGCTGTAGGCTGAATAAGTAACAGTGTGAAGGATGTCTGGAAGTGCAGGAGAGTGGTGTCTCATGGAGAGCGACCCCGGGGTTTTCACGGAGCTCATAAAAGGTTTCGGTGAGTGACTCGTAGGGTGACGCTAGCGGCTCATTGAATGTAACGTGGCTGTCTCGACAAGCTAGCTAGGTGGTTAACTGGATACAATAAAGCTAACAATAGCTTCCAAATTGCTACTTACTTTTGTATTGCAACAGGAAAAATTTTTTACATACTGTGCATCTTTATTACACCTTAATGTTGAATGATTTGCTTGTAATAATTGGGTCGCTACTTTAATTGGGCGAGCTAAATAGCTAGCATTACTCAGCGTTCAAAACAACGCGCGTGAAAGCAACCCCTTTGACATGTGTCGTGCATTCTCAGCTGTCAGACTACAAATGCTTTCTCTCCGTTAGTTAATGGTTACTTGAACGGTAATTAGCAATGTAAATAAATGTTCGCTGCTTCACTTGTCATTGTCAGGCTGCAGAGGAGCCCAGGTTGAAGAGATATGGAGTATGGAGCCAGAGAACTTTGAAAACTTGAAGTATGTTCATCTACACCTCTTATCTTGCATGCCTCTGCTAAAGACAGGTCTTTTTAATGTATGTGTTTTGTTACAGACCCGTTCACGGGTTGATTTTCCTGTTTAAGTGGCAGCCTGGTGAAGAGCCAGCAGGATCAATTGTCCAGGATTCAAGACTTGATCACATCTTCTTTGCCAAGCAGGTACTCTTAGCATTACAATTAATGTCCCTGTGTTCATTTAGATGCATTTGACTCACTATCTTCACTGCAGAAGCAATGCATTTTCCAGTTAGTTAGTGTTGGTGGCGCTTACCAGACGAGAAATGAAGTGGCTCTGCAAAAGGCTCTAGTTCATTCACATTGGAAAATGAGTGAGATAATAAATTGCAGCACATCTTACTTGGCTGGATAAATCTCACTAAGCCCACACCAAAGGATGCTGCTCCTCAGTGTAAAAAAAAAAATATATAGATAGATAGAGATAGATAGATAGAGAGATATATATATATATATATATATCTCTATCTATCTATCTATCTATCTATCTATCTATCTCTCTCTCTCTCTCTCTCTCTCTCTCTCTCTCTCTCTCTCTCTCTCTCTCTCTCTCTCTCTCTCGAGATACCTGATCTGCAGAAAATGTTTAAAGTTATATTTTTTTGTTAAATGTTTATGTTCATTATGTTTATGATCAACATGCAGATCCCACTTCCAGTCTCGTGTCATAGTTTGTTTTTAATTGGTCTATTTATTTTGTGCCTCTCTGATCTGTGTGTTTCCAGGTCATTAACAACGCTTGTGCCACCCAGGCCATCATCAGTGTTTTGCTCAACTGCTCTCATCCTGACATGTTGCTCGGCGATACGCTGACGGAGTTCAGAGAGTTTTCACAGAGTTTTGATGCAGCTGTACGTCAATGGTATTTTTGTCTCAAATCCAAATTTAAAAAATAAATAAAAAAGGAAGGGGAAAAATCTAACCGAAAAATAGATTTCAAGACATTTTATTATTTTATACATTTTATGAGATGACTCAGCCATCTGTCCTTCAGATTGTCATGAGAACCATACTGACTCAGTATAGTTTGGTTTTTTTGTTGTTGTTGTTGTTTTAGGGTTGTTTTTTTTATCGCATAAAGAGGAAAAAAGAAAACATTTTCAGCAGCATTGTAGTGTAGCGGTTAGCACTGTTGCCTCACAGCAAGCTAGTCCTAGGTTTGAACAGCCATCGTGCACCCAGGGCTTTTTGGTGTGGAGCTCTTTTTTCTGTGCAAGTTCTCCCCTGGCGCCCTGGTTTCCTCCCACAGTTCAAAGGCATGTGTGGGTTTGGGTCATGTGTGATTCTAAATTGGCAGTAAGTGGGAATGTGAGCGTAAATGATTGTCAGTCTTGTGACAGTCTGGTGACCTGTCCTGGGCATAGATAGCTTTTTAGCTAGCCTTTCACACTATGAGAGCCGGGATAAGCAAATATTTTTGTTGGGAAGCCTTAGCTACTCGAAGCACTTAAGACTACAAGCCACATTTTACCCATGTATACATCGGTTTGCACTCTAGACTCTGAGCGCTCACACCCATGCATGTCTGTGGATTGTGGGGGGAAAATGAATACCCAACCACACTGAGAAGATGCAGACTCCACAAAGAGAAATCCCAGCTAATCCACAGACTAGATTAGGAGTTATTCATGGACCACAGCAGTATTCTTGGGCAAGATTCATTTATTGGAGTCTTAGTGTTGGATAGAAAGAACATAGACAAGGGAAAGAAACACTTGTAGAATGAGACATGTTGTATAAAACACTCAAGTTGAGTATAAAAGTGCTACATAAGAACCAGTCCATTTACCATTTTAAAGATGTTAACTCATTAGCCTGTATCATTGTCAAAGTTCATGCATTTGTAACAAAGATCAGTTCAAAATTCAACGAGATCTGAGGATTATGTTTTTAATTGTATACGGACCTCGACCTCTATAGACGGACATGGGAAGGCTCGGCGGCTCCGCAATCATGTTGACACATTGTTCTAATGAACAGTAGCATCAGTCGGTTTATTATATGTACTATACGTTGGTAGCAGTCAGTAATATAATAATTTACTGTAATGACTTGTTAACAAGCTATTTAAACACATGATGAGAAAAGAATTAAGTGGTGTCTTGTGACGACCCGTAAAATCAGCATCTTCTCCTCTCCTCAGATGAAAGGTTTGGCTCTCAGCAACTCAGAAGTGATCCGACAAGTTCACAACAGCTTTGCCAGGTGAGGCTCTGCTCCTGTCATTTCCAGCTGGGGAAGATGAAAAATAAAAGAGATTGGTCGATTTGTTTGTCAGTGGACGAGTGTGCCTTTTTTGTAAGACGGGCAAATGTGAGAGTCACTTCTGTTCTGTCCTGCATCCTCGCTTGCTCGATAATTTGTGTATGAGGTTTTTTGTAATTGTGTTTTTTGCGTTTGCAGACAGCAAATGTTTGAATTTGATGCAAAGTCTTCGGCGAAGGACGAGGACGCATTCCACTTTGTGAGCTACGTTCCTGTAAATGGCAGGCTATATGAGCTGGACGGGCTTCGAGAGGGGCCGATCGACCTGGGTAAGCAGAAAAATGTCCTTTGTTATTTTTTTCATTATGGTTTTAATAGCTTAGTACAAACTGACAGTTTAATGTTTAAAGTCCCTCGGTGTGCAGCCCTGCTGTGCACAGCTGATTTTTGTCTTCTTGGCTGTGCTCCATTCCTCATAAAGCTGCCTGTTTTTTATGATGATGTAGAGTGCGTGCTTGGGGTTAGTGCAGGTGTCAGTGTATGCGCTATTATTATTATTTTTTTCCTGTTTTTTGTCACCAGGTGCATGCAACCAGGATGACTGGATCAGCGCAGTCCGCCCTGTGATTGAGAAAAGAATACAGAAGTAAACATTGTGTGTTGTACATGTATTTCACGAACGGCTTGCGTTAACCAGATACTTTGTAATTACACGTCATTGTTTCCTTCTTCAGGTACAGTGAGGGAGAGATCCGGTTCAACCTAATGGCCATCGTGTCTGACAGAAAAATGATATATGAGAGGAAAATTGCGGAGCTCCAGGCCCAGCTTACTGAGGTGAGAGGCAGTGAAAGGGGTTGAATCCAGTGAAGATGTGACAGAGAATCATTTTTTATTCTGTTGCTTTCTGCCTCTGAGGCAACCTGTATAATGCGTCAGCAGCTTTCAAAAGTTGGAGATCATAAAGCTCTGCTACACTGGAAGTGAAGAGAAAGAAAGAATTGAGGCAAGAAATGTTTTGTGGACTTCATCTATTCCTTTTTTCTTTTTTTTTTCCCATAAGTAATACGATGGGTCAGAGAGGGACTCGGTTGTCTGTCATGTTGATGGACAGGGTTGTAAAAATTCTGTCATCTCATTTAACTTAATAACATTGCAATTTCAAACCCAGCTGAACCAAAATAACATGCAGAACAGAGTCCGTTTATGGGGATATGTAACCGAAACAGACTGCACATGTGTCATGTTGTCAATACAACAGGCAAAAATGGACTGAAGCACGGTGCTTGCTTGAATATAAACAAATATAGCAGGGATGTTGCTGCAGAGGAAATTAGGGGTTGGCGGTATAAACGGTATACGGTAGAAACGATATAAATTTGGCCAATGGTAGAGATTTTTACTATACCACTCTACCGCGATTAGGGATGGGTATTGATAAGATTTTAACGATTCCGATTCCATTTTCGATTCTGTTTAACGATTCGATTCCTTATCGATTCTCTTATCGATTCTTTTTTTTTTTTTTTAAAGGAGAACACTAAAGTCGATTAGCTTAGAACTGTGTTTTATATCTTCTCTTTGAACAAGATAGAAATTTAGGAGTAACATGGCCTTACAAACCCAACAGTGAGATCTTAAGAGATCCAGCCTACGGCTCTTCAATGGGGTGTCACAGGGTCCCCAGGAAAAAAAATGTATATGTAAAATAATAAAATAAATATTCTCCTGTAGCAATAACAAAGTTTAACATAAATTATTCTGTAGCAATTACACAAGAATATCCAGTAATGTCCTGCCTACAATTAAACACATTCACTTACCAAAGTGAAATCGGGGGCATCTGCTGTGGCAAATGGGTGCAAGCCTTTGACCACAAACTTGGTCACTGCTCGGTGACATTCGTCTACGCTACCGTAGCAGTCTACGCTACCGGTAGACTGCAGCGAGAACTGCCAGCATCTGAGCCAGACTCTGTCTCTCTCATCATGGTTATCTAAATGCAACGCACAGTAATAGCAGGTTTTGTAATAAGGTAAATCGCGCTAACATAATATGCAATGCTAATTGATTAGTTACCTGCAGTATTAACGGGAGAGGACGTGGAAACGCTACCGCTGCTGCTGGGTTGAGCTTCGCTAGTCCGGAGCGGATCAAAAACACGACATTCGTTGAAAGCAATCGCGTGTTTTTTGAGCAAATGCTTTTGCATGTTCGTAGTGTTTCCTCCCTTTGATGAAATCTCTACTTTGCAAGTATTGCACGTTGCCCTCTTGTCATCCTTTCTCATAAAGTGTAACCAAACTTTTGAGCGTTTGTGCCGCTCAGGCGCCGTGTTTCCTACTGGGTAAAAGACGCTACTCAACGTGATGACGTCATTCGGGGCGAATCGTTTTTAAAAGTGGCAAACGATTCCAAGGAATTGAAACAGTGGGAACCGGTTCTCAACAAGAACCGGTTTTCGATACCCATCCCTAACCGCGATAGCGCATGTTGATGGTGTCATCAAGCTGCACCTATTTTGGTCGAAAGCATCGCAGCGGCTGCAAACAACATCATCTGCAAATTATGCCGGGCGACAGTCATAGCAAAGACACAAAGCACTTTTGGAATATGAGGAAAGCCAAAAACTGCGCTTCCTCCACTTCCCTACCATTGATTCATTAATGCTGAATTCTCTTGCAGCCGCTCTATTCCCGTGTTGTTGCAGTATATTAATGACTAACCTCGTTTTTTTGGATGGATTATCTCAGTTGTTCTCCTGACTGAAGTTTGGTCCGTGTATAGCCCCTAACCACCAGAAACCCTCACGTTTACTTTTATCGAGTGGAAAAAACTTAGCGTTCATCCTCCAGCTTCACTGTGCTAATGTTATGCTAACATAGCTGTGTCGCTAGCGATCACGTAGGACATCATTATATACCATCTAGCCCAACTTCAGTAACCCTACAAATGTCACTGCTTAGTTTTCTGTCTTCATTTATGTTGGAAGTGATAGCAGAGCTGTACGTTTTAATTTTTTCAAATATCTCTCAGTCAGAACATGGCATACAGTGGGGCAAAAAAGTATTTAGTCAGCCACCGATTGTGCAAGTTCCCCCACTTAAAATGATGACAGAGGTCAGTAATTTGCACCACAGGTACACGTCAACTGTGAGAGACAGAATGTGAAAAAAAAATCCATGAATTCACATGGTAGGATTTGTAAAGAATTTATTCGTAAATCAGGGTGGAAAATAAGTATTTGGTCACCTCAAACAAGGAAAATCTCTGGCTCTCACAGACCTGTAACGTCTTCTGTAAGAAGCTTTTCTGTCCCCCACTCGTTACCTGTATGAATGGCACCTGTTTGAACTCATCATCTGTATAAAAGACACCTGTCCACAGCCTCAAACAGTCAGACTCCAAACGCCGCCATGGCCAAGACCAAAGAGCTTTCGAAGGACACCAGGAAAAGTATTGTAGACCTGCACCAGACTGGGAAGAGTGAATCTACAATAGGCAAGCAGCTTGGTGTGAAAAAATCAACTGTGGGAGCAATCATCAGAAAATGGAAGACATACAAGACCACTGATAATCTCCCTCGATCTGGGGCTCCACGCAAGATCTCATCCCGTGGGGTCAAAATGATCATGAGAACGGTGAGCAAAGATCCCAGAACCACACGGGGGGACCTGGTGAATGACCTGCAGAGAGCTGGGACCAAAGTAACAAAGGTCACCATCAGTAACACACTACAACGGCAGGGAATCAAATCCCGCAGTGCCAGACGTGTTCCGCTGCTGAAGCCAGTGCATGTCCAGGCCCGTCTGAAGTTTGCCAGAGAGCACATGGATGATACAGCAGAGGATTGGGAGAATGTCATGTGGTCAGATGAAACCAAAGTAGAACTTTTTGGTATAAACTCAACTCGTCGTGTTTGGAGGAAGAAGAATACTGAGTTGCATCCCAAGAACACCATACCTACTGTGAAGCATGGGGGTGGAAACATCATGCTATGTGGCTGTTTTTCTGCCAAGGGGACAGGACGACTGATCCGTGTTAAGGACAGAATGAATGGGGCCATGTATCGTGAGATTTTGAGCCAAAACCTCCTTCCATCAGTGAGAACTTTGAAGATGAAACGAGGCTGGGTCTTCCAACATGACAATGATCCAAAACACACCGCCCGGGCAACAAAGGAGTGGCTCCGTAAGAAACATTTGAAAGTCCTGGAGTGGCCTAGCCAGTCTCCAGACCTCAACCCCATAGAAAATCTGTGGCGGGAGTTGAAAGTCCGTGTTGCTCGGCGACAGCCCCAAAACATCACTGCTCTCGAGAAGATCTGCATGGAGGAATGGGCCAAAATACCAGCTACTGTGTGTGCAAACCTGGTAAAGACCTATAGTAAACGTTTGACCTCTGTTATTGCCAACAAAGGTTATGTTACAAAGTATTGAGTTGTATTTTTGTTATTGACCAAATACTTATTTTCCACCCTGAATTACGAATAAATTCTTTACAAATCCTACCATGTGGATTCATGGATTTTTTTTTTTTTTTTTTTTTCACATTCTGTCTCTCACAGTTGAAGTGTACCTCTGGTGCAAATTACTGACCTCTGTCATCATTTTAGGTGGGGGAACTTGCACAATCGGTGGCTGACTAAATACTTTTTTGCCCCACTCTATCATGTTTAGGTGGAAACTAGCGAGCTAACTTCTAACTCCGTTGAATTGAATAAATTCTGTTTTCATGGATGCCTGGATGTTAAACTTAATTGTTACACCTGGTAAAGCAGCAACGCTGATAATTTGATTAAAGATGAAATAATTTAGACAGTTTTTAACTCTCATTGATGCCCCAGTGTTCGTTTTACTGTGGGACCTGAAGCAGATGGAGTTTTGGACCCAGATTACTTCACAAGGCTCCTGACAACGACAGCCATAATGCTCCGACAATCCATCAGGTGGTGCAGCTTCGTAGCTTACCAAAGTTGTACTAAAACATTTTTGACAGATTTTTGAGTGCTGTGTACCACATAAAATCAGTTTGAGGTCAGTAAGAACAACCAGAATTCACACATAAGGCACACTGTCGATTTTTGAGAAAATTAAAGGATTTTAAATGTGCCTTATAGTGTGTAAAATACGTTATAGAGAAGAAAATAATATATCGCGATATATATCGTTACCGCACATGCTTCAAATTATACCATGATAGGGGTTTTAGGCCATATCCCCCAGCCCTAGAGGAAATTCATTTGTCCCTCTTGTTTCAAAACAGCTGCCAAATGACCTCGAGAGAGGTTCCGAGCTCCATCTGAACCAACTTTCAAATGTACACTTCAAGTTTGAACTACAAAACATTCATAGCAGGGTATACTTTATTATTATTATTATTATTATTATTATTATTAGTCCTTTATTTATACAGGTAAAAAATGTCATTGAGATTAAAAATCTCATTTTCAAGAGAGACCTGGCTTCATGGCAACGAAAGTCAAAATACACATACCACATAAGTATATAACATTTAAAACAAATACAATATCCCATACCCATTTATATTCTTAATGCGGGAACGTTCTATAGATGTCCAAACGTTTGCATGGGCTAGCAACTACCTGTGAAACAAACGTAAATTCTCAGTCTTCTCAAACAGGAAACAGACTTTTGTTGCTCCGCCTCGGTGGAAAAGCTACATGTTTAAAAGCTTTTTAAAAAACTCACTTTTTATATGAACAAATAAATTGAGATAAATGTGTAACTGTACATACTTGTGATTAATTTCAAACTGAATTTCTGTTATTACTGTGGCCGACCTGCAGTACCATCATGTCCCACCAGGGGCCCCCAACGCACACCTTAAATCAGTGCTGAAATGATGGGACTGAAGTACTGAAAACGTTTTACCTTTTGAATGAATATACAAGCAGAACGGCTGTAGAGGGGGAGAAACAACCCTGTTAGGGTTACTGTGAAACAGAAGCTCTGCGGGCCACTTTGAGGCCCATCTATGTATTAGTACATAACGACAGCCTAACAGCTTTTTAAAATGGTAAAAGGAAAAGAAGCAAGCCGCTCTGAATTAAATTTAGGCTAAAGTCCGGCTGCGGATCTCTCCGTTCACTGCTAAGTTCTCCCTTCTTCTGTGTCACTTTTCCTTTTTTGGATGTGGAGCCCAAAGCTTGGGGAACGGAGCTTTTTGCCATTTATGTGTATACAGCTGTGCTCCCCACCACTGTCGAGGTTCAGGAAAGTTGAGACGATAAGGCAGGTGATGCAAACATTCACTTTTGTATCTATATAAGCTCGACATCAGTCATCATCAATGATGAATAAAAATGAAATGCCCACTGTTCATTTTCATATTCGTCTATTTTTTTTTTCTTTGCCCCCCATTATTAATTCAAAACCACAGTGAGCCACTGAAGATGAGCAGAGAGCACCATGTGGCTCTGGCTGTGGTTCAAGACTCCTTTTAGCTGTCAGTATTTATGCTCATTGGTTCAGGATCAGAGATTGCATCAAAAAGACAAGCGTGGAAAAGTTTTACATCGGCTGCTGGCTTACACGAGTAAAAACTAAAAGTTAACCCAACTTTTCAAACAACACAAGAACTGCATATCATCTTACAGTAATGGATACTCTGCTGAACATAACTGGCCTTTTCTCATTCCTTCTGTTTAATAGTGAGACAGTTCCTTTTTTTTAGTCTCTCTGCACAGAAATTTATTTTCTTAAAGCTTTTGAAGGCAAACATTTGTAGGAACTTGTTTCAGAAAAGGAGTTTAAGACTGTCTACGGCTGATCTTTACGCTCTGACACTGGTTGAAATGTCAAACCTTATTCCACTGCTTGATAACGTATATTAGATAAAATATTGAGTTTACATGACCTGACATGAGTGAAAGATTTCATATTTATGAAATCAATGGGATTTCATGTATATGAAAGGGGCTGCACAGATACATGAGCCAAACATGGATATCAGCTTATCAGCAAATTGCCTGACATTTATTTATCTGTTCACATTCAGTTAATGATTGGAAGTTTCACAAAATCTGTGATTTGTAAAGGGTTAAGGATTTTAAGTCCCCGCTCCCCCCTTTTTAAGAGAGAGAATCTTTGAACTTCAAATTAAAATGAAAGAGTTGGAACAAATACAACTTGGCACCTTTTGCACTGTTAGAAAGCGGCCTGTTTGTTGCTGTTTAGCTGACCTTTATTTAAATACAGTTCAGGCTAGGGCTGTGGGATATGGCCAAAATCCCGATATAAGACATCTATCATCCCGATAACGATATAAATCACAAAAATTTAACATTTTCTGTAAATTCTGTGAATCTCGGGCAGCTCGACGTGTGTGAAGTGTTTCCAGCTGGGCATCGTGTACCTGGAGTCGAGTGTTTTAACCGATGCATGAAACGATACATTTTTAGACACGTTTGAGTCTAAGGTTTATTTTTTTAGCACCTGACGGCTATTTTATGCTTCTCATCCGTAAACATTCTGCAAACTCTTTCACGTGATTCAGTTTATTTTGAAAAGTCTCAACAGGATCTTGAGCTTTATTGTGAAAGGTTTATGTGGAAAACAAACAAGCGGACACGCGATGATGGTTTTACCATCGTTGTTGCTAACGACAACGCATAAAAACAGGCGCTTGTCTGTCTGTAGTGTGGTTATATTAAATATAAGAGAAAGAGAGAACTTTAAGAAATTAATATAGCCACTACAGTGACCATCAAAACAATGAAAAATATATTGCTGTAAACAGTTTATTTTGCGACACCACAAAACAAACGATGGCGTAAAATGAAACGATAGACGTTTTTATATCGTCATCCGATATATATCGTTATATGAACAGCCCTAGTTCAGGCTGGTCCTGCTGACTGATCAGAATAGCAGGGCGTAGGTTTGAGCTGTTTTTATTTGGGGTTTCAAAGTGGGGCCTGCCAGAGAAGAGCAGGTGTCTTAAGAGAGTGATGAAAGAAAGCTGGCCTCTCTCTGATTGAAAGCTTTAGGCCGTTGCCATGGTCCTGTGCACTGTTATGGGATGTTGCTGTAACTAACCACACCTAACATTCACAAAAGTTTTCTCAATGATGGGTGGAAGAATGTAAAAATGACTAAACATATTGTTCACTGCAGCTCATTATCTAGTGTCTTGCTTCTGTTAAGACTAATAAAATCGTTGCCTGTGTTATATTTCCATATCTTGGTGATTAAAGCCGTTTGCAGAGGTTTAGCTGCTGCGTGCGTTTCATCTACTTATCATCACCGTTTGTTCTGAGTGCAAGTATTCAGTGAGTGGACGGAAACCTTCTCCCGCCTTCTGTTTCCAGGATGAACCAATGGACACAGACCAGAGCAGCACGTTCCTCAGCTCCATCCAGTCAGAGATTGCCAAGTACCAGCTCCTTATTGAAGAAGAAAATCAGAAACTAAAAAGATATAAGGTGGGTCTCTTCTTCAGTAATAATTTCATAATGTTGCATGTGACGTGTCTTACAGAAAGCCGGTCCATGAAGAAGTAATTCTCCTTCCAGAAAGATTGGTGGATGCGGATTTTTTATTATTATTTTTCTTTCTTACAGATTGAAAATATTCGACGAAAGCACAACTACCTTCCTTTCATCATGGAGCTGTTGAAGACGCTGGCAGAGTACCAGCAGTTAATACCTTTGGTGGAGAAGGTAATTCCCCCCCCACTTTCTCCAGCTTTCCACAGCCCTGTTTACTTTGAGCAGGCGAGTGTTCTCAGAAGACTCGAGTACTTTGACATTTTAAAAGATTGTTCTTTTAACAAGCACATTATTTTAATTAATAAGCCGAGTGCTGCCAGCAGGTAGCTTTTATGAGCATTGGAGGAGTGATAATGAAATACCTTTTCTTAATGTGAAGGGTCTCTGTGAATTAAGAATTCCCTTTTGAGATTTTGGTGAGGGCATTTCTTTAAGAACACGCTGATTAGTGAAACTGTGTAGAAAGCCAGACTGTAATTGGCTTTTGTGTCCACTAGGTGGCAAACTTGATTTGAAAAGTAGGCGCTGTCTTTGAGTGAAGTAATTTCTGTTTATTAATACAGGACCTTTTCATGGGAAATAACTTTTCATTTCATTAATTGATTCCAACTGGACAACAAAAACAGAAAATAAATGTGTTTATTAATCTATTTGTAACTAGAGCATATGAGTTTAATTGTTGTGACTATGATAGTTTAATGGGAAATAACCAGAGGAATTATACAAAGAAATTACATTTGAAATGAGAAGGTCCTCCGTTGCTATTAATAAAAATGTCTCTGGGTTTGTTTCCCCAGGCGAAAGAGAAACAGAGTGCCAAAAAAGCCCAGGAGGCCAAGTGAACAAGAGCACACTATGATTTATACACACACACACGTCCATCCTAAACCCTACAGTCACCCCCCCCCCCCCCCCCCCCCCCCCTCCCACACACACACACACACACACACACACTGTACCTGTCACATATGTATTAATGACCGAAGATGGTCTGCAGCACACTCTCACCATGGCAACCCATTAAACCATCCAGGACTGCCCTTCGGGTGTAGCCAAAAGACTGTCTGGCAAGGAAAAAAAGAAAAATCATGTGTCCATCAGCTCTAATGCATGCTCGAAGGAAAGCTGTTATCAAATGATGTTCTGTCTTATTTTCATAATAAAAATGTCTAGATGTTTGCGGACTGCTTGCTTTTATGGACCTGTATTATGCGTTCCCCTGATGTTTAGATGTGTCTGCAGATAGTTTACCCATCAGTGCTGTGTAGCTAAATTTCTACTAGTGGATCTTTGGCTCCATCTGGTGGTGTAGCGTTGAAATAGCAGGGCATGTATTTACTGTACTTCTTGAAGGCCGTGTATCAAGACTATTTTTTTCCAGGCTTTGTCATTTAATTAACATGGTGGCACATTCGTACTACAGCTGTTTTTCTAAAAGAGCTCCTACTTAAGCAATCAGACATTCAGATCTTTGTTTTAGAGCTGGACCTGATGGGAGGACACAATCAAGCCGCCAGGTCCTTATAAGTGCATCATCAACAATGGACTGGAAATTTAATGACGTCTGTGTGGCTTTTGGATACATTCCCATTGCAGTGTTTTGATGTTTTTTAACACTGAAGGCAAAGGATCTTCTCTTAATTTGTCAAGTAAATCAAATTCGAGACGGCGGTGTACAGAAATTGGCTGCTCTAGAACAGTGTGTGCGTCTAAAGGCCTGTGCAGACTGACGTATATGCAGAGTGCTGACCAAAGTAGGACGTGGCCCGTTTCTAAATTTGGATCCAGTATTTACACACCTTTTGAGTACTCCTTGGATCTGATCCCAGTAGTCTGTTGCCATGATCGTCCATAGCAACAAATGAGAACCCACAGGTTTTACTACCAGTTTAGAGAGAGAGAGGCAAAGACAGTTTTATTTTCTTGCATCAAGCCATGTGGATCAGCAAAGGTGTTCACTATGATGACATACCAGTTTTGCGTTTGTGAATACCAACACCCTGTGCTTTTTTTGGACTATCTGCTGTTGTGCACACCAATTGCCATTGTTTTTTTTCACGCCTATTGTATCCTTTATTTGGCTGTTGTCACAAAAATGAGTGTGATGATGTGGTAGATGGATGCAGATGTTAGATAAAAGAATTAAGATTCTAAAAATAGCCAGGCATCTACGTAATGGAATGTGTGCTGGGTAAGTCTACTTTAAAGGTCAAGGCAAGTTTATTTGCACAGCTCATTATCACATATGATTCCTCAAAGGTCTTCAGAGGCCTGAAGCGATGACGGTTCCATAATCAGACATGGAGAAAATGTGTGGCAGAATAACATCAGCACTAGGACACAATTCACTTTTTTGTATTCCCTTACTGTTAAATTTCTCGGTTGCTTTCTTTTTGTTCAGCCAGCATTTCAAAACCCAAAAGAACTCGATTTCACAGTGACGCACAAGCATTGAGAAACAGGAACCATCGAATGTTTGGCATTGTTTGTTGACTAAGATTAGGAAGATTCATAGGTTTTCATGATAAATCTTTGGGGGGCAAATAGACACTCTGGAAGAAATACTTCTTCTAGATGTCTTTTCTCCTTTGACAACTAGATGTGCAAACTGTATAAAAAGTCTAGCAGTGCTTTGGAGAGGTATCTATGGGCTAAACACAAAGCATTAGTTTACTTTGTTTTGGGGGGTTTATTTGTTTTCATTGAGCATTAACCTTCAGCTCACTCTTCAAACCAAGTGAAAGAAAGCAGCTTTCATCTGTTGTGGTGAAGAGAGCTAAAAATGAAAGCCAAGCATTGAAATTAAAGCTATTTACTGTAAATTTGTGTTTCTACCCTCACGTATGTGGGCAGGAACTGTAGAAAGTCACCAACAGAAAACAGTCACAGATGCCAGAGGCGGAAATGGGCTTCTTCCGGAGGGTGTCGGGACATGCCCTTAGAAATAAGATAAGTCACTTGGGACGGACTTGGGGTAGAGTTGCTACTCCACGTTGAAAGGAACCAGGGGATTTGAGTAGACACGCCTTAGGCAAGGTGTTTCAGACATGTCCAGTCACTACGACATACTGGCTGGTTTCAAAGTACCTCAGTATCCCCCCCCCCCCCCCCCCCCCAAGGGAAGGGGGTCTCCAAGGCAATGGAGGTCTCGGCATTTGTTTAGACTGCTGCCACTGCAAACTGCACCTGAATCAGTTGAATAAAACATACATAGAAGCATGAAAGGTTTCCAGGTATAAATGAAAGGATCAAACAAATAAATATGACGTGACTAGAAGAAAGTTTCACCTAAATTACTGGTGTATCAAACATCTTTGGAGACTCCATATCCTAAACATCCCTCACCCCATAGATGTCCTGCAGTTTTATGGGAACATGAATCCAGCACAAAAACAAAGAAAGAGCAGAGTTAAACGCACTGGTATAAAATCGCTGGCTGATGGTGCTCACATCACAGAGAACAGCAGAACATATGGTTCTGGAGAGCAGCCGCTTTAAAAGATTATTCCGTCTCGTCACGACAGCAGGGCAGACATCTGACAGAGAGAGCAGAAGGGAAGGTCTGGGTGTCTGGCCACTGTCAGCCACCACTGTGAGTTCACAGAAGGGGACTCTCCCTGTCAGTCAGGTGGCCCTCTTCTCCTACACTTAGAAATTTAAACATAAGGGGTTACTGTTACAGTGTGCGAACTCAACTGTACAAAAAGGAATGCAATGTTCCAGAAAAGACGAGGAATGTTGTTGTTGGGCAACTGAACATGCTGCACGTTATCTAATAAGTCTGACTGCTCTGTTAAACATTGCGAGGCATTTATCTCAGTAATCATTTGTTATTTCTATTTTAAACAAAGAATTTGGGATTTTAAAGGTCCTCTAAAACTTTGTATTTGTACGTATTTTTTCAGCATTTCCACATACGTTCATTTGTATTTTGAATGTAACACTTTCCTCGAGCTCGCATTACTGTGCACAACCTCGACATGCTGCAGGAACTGGGAAACAACTCGTATGTAGAAAATGTATGGAAAGAAAATATAGAACAGCTAAGGACGTATTTCCCTTGAGGCCTGGTGGAGACCAAAATTTGAGTTTAAAGACTAGAAACTAACTTATTGTATTAGTATATTAGGTAACATGGCAGAAAGTAAAAAACCACCAGCAAATCTGATTTCAATACTGCTGGTGTTAGCTAGCTAGCTAACAACAGTATTTTTAGGCACAGGTGTTCAAGTATATGAAAATATCACCTTAGAGTAGAAGAATTTAGTATTATATGTGTTATATGTATATGATAATGTGTTCTGTCATGAACTCTGCAAATGCTGCATAAAAAGAGCTGGCGTGACAAAGGCAGTCATTATTTCCGTGAAGTCTTTCCTGTTTGAAACATTTGACGTTGGGTGTTGAGTCTGAGCCAAAAGTACTCTGTCAACACTTTGCAAAACGAGTACCTATGCTTCAATGTACATAGCGTAGTACATTCAGTTGTAAGTATGCAAACTCAGACAAACTATATTTGACTATATTTATTCTGTAGTGTGGTTTAAAGCAACGGTATACTAAACACTTCGCACATATTAGCTTTGTACCTTGAAAAGATGTCGACTATGTTTGAGTTTTTCTTACAGGCCCCAGTTACCCCAAAAAGTTAGCTTGGGCACAAGCTAGCCTCAGCTAGTTTATTTACGTCAGCTAGCTTTTTTCTTTTTTTAATTCATTATTTTAAAATTTACTGTTGAAGTGAGTTAAGAAAAACTCACTCTAGCAGTAATGTAGATTTTACATTTCCGAGTAGTCTGCTAAAAGAGGATCCAGCTAGGGAGCTACCTTAAATCCCTTTTTGCTGACGTACTACTTTTTCAGACAACTCGTGCATTCTTCAGTGCTACATATTTTGTGCATTAAACTGGTAAACAAACACATCCAGAACATTTCAGTGTTGAAGAAAACATTTTAATAACCAAACAGTCCAGCTGCTCAATGCTTAAATTCACATTAAACACATAGTGCAACATCACATATTTACAGTATCTTACAGTATCACAGTAATTTCAGGCCAAACATAGGCATTAGATGAAACTGTGTCATATAAATTACAATTGTAATTTTGTTTTAATGTAAACTGCTGCAACCAGCAGAGAAATGAAAACTAGAGGTACACGCGAGGTGTGTTTGACCATACAAAGCCTTCAAATGGATATTGTGACAGAAAACACTTCCTGTCACTGTGTTTGGTTTGATGTAAGGCAAGAGATGCAGGCAAGTGTTTTGACTTTGAATGCAGTGGAACTAGATCTGCATCATTGATCAAAATGTCTATTGGTATTGAAAAGAAGGTTCAGGTAATGGCTCAGTGATAAAAGCTTAGCATTAGTCCCATCTGCTTGAGACAGTCTGTGCACTGTCTGCAGCGACATACAGGATCTGGCCAAATCATTCCCGCTTCCTCGTTGAGAGCTCTTGACAGCACTTTGCATTTTCCACACTCGCCCGTTAATGTTTATGCTACGAATTTGCATTCAGCTGTATTATACCGAGGTAGCGCCTGGAATGAACACGGTGGACAGTCTATTTACAGTCACAGGGGTAAGCAAATGACTCCACAAGTGGGTGTCTAGTTATGCTAGGACTCAACGTCCATGTCCTCTCTT
Source organism: Aulonocara sp. 'chitande type north' Nkhata Bay (assembly GCF_057382095.1). Classification (NCBI taxonomy): domain Eukaryota; kingdom Metazoa; phylum Chordata; class Actinopteri; order Cichliformes; family Cichlidae; genus Aulonocara; species Aulonocara sp. 'chitande type north' Nkhata Bay. Next base: position 12,081,218 of record NC_141360.1, read on the forward strand.
GCTGCAGCTGCATACAGTTCGTTGTAGAGGTCAGAGCTGATAAACCTGGGGTAAGAGTTGTTTTCCATCAGGTTGTAGATTTTCCTCTGAGCTACCAGGAAGCTAGTTGCAGTGGGCTTGTGGAGACTCTGTGCGATGGCATTTTTGGTGTGGAAATCCAAGTTGACCTGTGACCAAAGACAAAACATCCAGAATGAGCCTTTGACCCCCATTTTAACAAAGAATATCTTTATTATTAAAAGTGCGTGAATTCTGATTAAAATCAGCTTAAAAAGAACAAACAAATCCGAAGCCATCTGTTAGCCGTTACCTCCTTTGGCGCTTCACTTTTAATGAACTCCTCGTAAATGCGGTTTGCCTTGGACACCATTTCCTTCCGTGACTTGATCTTTTTGAACTCCTCGCAGGCTGACCAAAACTCAATGTTCTCATCGCAAAATTCGGACCTCAGAAAGATACAAAATGCAATTTTCCCATCTGCGTGAGAGATAGAGAGGGAGAAGAGAAAGATTAGAAAACTACTTCCGTCACACCTACTGGCTCTTTGCCCATTCATGTAGGTGAAAGGAGTGGCAGCTTTGTTTTACTGATGACTATAAAAAGATTTCATTCGGCTCACAGTAACCGTGTAACCTTAGTGACTCAATGTGCCAATAGAAGCGTGAATGATACTTACATTTATGACTGAGCAGCTTGTCAAGCGACTGCGCCCATTGGTTCACGTCATCTACACTTGGCCTGAGGGTAAAGAACGCAGCTCACGTAAGAGATAATTATAGTAGCGCTAACTACTACGTTAGTGAAGTGTCACTGTAAAGAATTGCTTATCAAAGTTGAAAGTCATATTGCATGATCATATTGCATGATCGTGTTGCATGATTGTTTTGCAAACTGTTTGATGAATTATTTTACAGCCATTTGATGCTCTCATATCTTTTCCATTAAGAATTTAAGGACTTATATGAGCCGTGTACAGTTCTCACTTATATGCACAAGTGAAAAATATGCCAAATCTTAATTTACATAAAATGCAAATTAACTGAACACCTGAAATTTGAGACATTAAATCCACAGAAATCATTTTAAAACAACTTGTAAAACAAACAGGGCTTACCGGCAGAGTCTGTTTTTCACACGCTGTGTAGAATTTGTCTTCAGGAGAAGTCGTATTCTGTTCCTCCAGTTTTTCCTCCTTTATAAAAGAAAATTAAAAAAAGAGTTCACTCATCTGCTTTTAAAGATGTGCAATTCTTTTACAAGGACATAGTGACCAGGAACGTGCTCATTAAAGACTGCATCAACTTACTTGATCCCCTTGTCTGCGGCCAGCTCTGTTGGTTTCATGCAGTCCGTAAATGCCATGTTTGGGGATGACACACTAGCAAGGTTCTCTCTCATTGTTCAGTCCTCCTCTCCTTCTCCCTCTTGACTTGTCTGGCAACTTTATAGCTCAGAATCATGCGTCGCAGCAAGGCGGAACTAGAACGGCAGGTCTGTAATGTGATTGGCTCTCCCTGAGTAAACAGCAGCTCGCCCCGCTGTGACTCTCAGCCCGAAGCAACGATAGGCTGTCGCTGCATAAATATTCCCTCCCTGAGTTGCCTGCGGGCTTCCATTTTTAAGAGTAAGGTCAAGACGTGACGTATATAGCACACTCAGTGCCCCTGTTCTTAAAATAAAGTTGTGTTGGGAGAGTAATGGAACTTTTCTCTTCTTTTTCTTCTTCCCCCCTGTGTTTATAGCCAGACACAATCACAATATCTTTAAGACTGTAATTGGTGAGTTGAAAACAAAATATATTTGAAATGAATAGATGAAACAGGTGATTCGTTGCTACCTTCTGTGTTGATGTTTAATTAATTACTCATAGAGGGTGTGGATCAGTCACTTCGCATCCTGACTCCTGTCTTGATGGCATGTTAGATATGGGCAAGTTGGAACAAACGTGATGATGTAATATCCTCTTACCTCTCTAGGTAAAAATGTAGGAACAATGTTTTCATTCCTCACATTTTATCCTAATAAAAAAAGCTTTAATTGAGTCCACCAGTAAACTTTAGGTGGTTACCTCCAGTATTGTTATAAAGCTCAAAAAAGGTTTACTTGTTTTTAAAGCATAACCTTATCTAGAGGGGAGTACTACCTGCTTTACTTGAAGTGTGTTTTAGTCAGTTAGAAACACAGTAGTTAAGGAACTGACCATTTATAGCAGAAGGTTATGGAGGCGAGATTTAGTGGATAAGGCCGTGCCTTTTGAGGGAGCTCTCAGAGGGATCTGAGCTGCAGTAAGCTGCTGCTAAAGAACTGATCCGCCTTCACCAAACACATGCTCAAACATGAGATTTTATTAAAGCGAAGACAGCCAAAAACTTTCAACACCAGAGGCAGAGATCTGAGTAGCACTCCAGCCCAATTATGTTAGCACGAAGGTATCAGCAGTCACCTGCGAGAGATTCAACTTATCAAAGCTTTCTCAGGCACCACTATGAATACCAAAGAATAATGCTGGTGACTGATCAGACACGAGATTACAAAGTATGACTGAGGTATCTGATACTGATCACGCTGAGTTTCCTGTCTGGAGTCTTCCACTGATACTTGATTAGATTTTATATAAAACATGGATACAGCCACCATGAGCCCACACACACGAATGGCATGCTGATTTGACTAGCAAGACACAGGCTTGTTTACTGGAAAAACTAAACAGACTCTTTAGAACTGTTGCTCAGTAAGAAAAAAATGACATCCGTGTCACCCAGAGCCTCAAGGCCTTAATTATTCATAACTTTAACGTGTAAAACAATTTAAATGTGTAATTTACATAAAAATACATTCCCTTACAAATGTCAGGAAAGGAAAATGAGGGGCAAAGACCACTGTTTTTACCAGGAAAGATGTTTGTTTCTGATATAAATGTGAGCATTTGAACATGAAAGTCTGTGAAGATTGAATTGAATTTGAATCAAACCAATAGTGGTCGAACGTTTCAAGCCCTACTATGTTCACTTTGTTTTGAACCATGGAGTGTGCTACTTGACTAAAATCTACACAATTAGAACATCTTAAAATATTATCAAGCAATTAATACCTTTAGTAAGCATATATATATATACATATAACCAATACTTGTAAATGTTAATGTTATCAGCATTAATTTGCGCTTGTAGGCTGTCTGTGAGATGTATGCATGTAACTCAAGCATATAGCTCTTAACCGCTAACGTTTTATTTTCTACCTAGTATTTAAATGTTTTCTCTTAGGGTAAAGCCTATTCTTTTTCTTTGGTCTTTTTTACACTTTGCTTTCTGTCTTTTAATCATTTTCTTCAAGCAGCCACGAGCTAGCACTAGAAACTGAATTGATATGAGCTCACTTTTGAGCCAGAAAAAAATTCAATGTTGCTGGCAACATAGGGCTAGGTTTTGACTACGTTACTGATATTATTGAAAGGACATTGTGTTCTTGTTACCAAACGTGCCAGTCACGTTTAAACCTGCGTATCCTTGCACACAAATAGCCAGGTGTCATGTAAAGAAGATGAGTAACTGTTTTGCTAAACCTGCAGGCCCGGTTTTTATATACAGTCAAAGAGTAACCCATACCACCTTCACGTGGCACTAACCCTGCCATCTTTCCACTAGCTTGGTGTTTTTACCTAAAATAGCATGACAACATTTTCATGAACGCAGTTTTGAATGCAGAGTCTGCACGGCTTTGTGGAGATAAAGGAAGACTAAAAATATTACTGCAGAGCTTCCATTCATAAAAAATACTACTCTATGTAATGACATATACCTGAGCGGTGATCAAGTAGGAGAAGTAATGTGATGGTCCACTTGGTTCAACCATCTGGACAACATCTATCACATTTTAAAAACGGCTGCTTGTAAAGGTCACCTGTTCAGCTTAGTGAACCCTTTGTTCTGGGAACTTGAGTTGAAAGTGACGTCACATCCCAGAAAGCCTAAAAGAACGTTTCTGCCATTGAATGGGATGCCCGTATGTAAAAATCCTCACATTTTGTCCCCCAGTATTGGCAGCATTTGCAACTGCGTCACCTGCTGTGTACTGTTGTGATAGTCGTTGTCCTCCCTCCTTCTCTCTCAGCTCGGAGCTCTGCAGGGTGAAAACACTGGTGTTCGCCTCACATGTTTATTATGATGTGCAGACAGTGTATAAGCAGCTGTCTGTCTAGAAGTGGATGAAGCGCAGGGCCAAGTTTCCATTAAGGCACGAGTTGTGTCCAAAGAGGGCTTACGCAGAAGAAGGTGATTCCCAGCACCGGTTTGCAGAGTTTGTCCTCTTTGTGTTTGGACTTTACAGCTGCACTCATTAACCCTTCCAGGTGATTTTCTTTCGTGCTTTATGGCTGTCGGCACCGAGCCAAGTGCCGACAGCCATCCTAAAGTTAGCATGGAGCTCCAAACCCTTAATGAAAGATTTGCTCTAGACCATAGGGGGGAAAAAAATCCCTAAGAGCCATTCTGGCTGCTTCACACGCACTCGTTCCAAAACAAATAGGTGATAAAAATAAATTAAAGAAAAGCTTTGGATAGTGTTTGCTTAGAAATTGACTTTCTATATTTTAGCACCAATGTGTGCTACTTGTCTAAAGTTCATCTCATAAACACAAGACAAAATCCCAAGTGGGCAGCTGCAGACACATTCTGCAAACTAACACAAGCTACTATCACCTTTATTTCAAAGCTAGTTTGTCTGCTCTGAAGCACCTGATACTGGTTATTCCTACGTGCTAGGAGAAGCTGATTAATTATTGAAATGAATCGTCAAAAAAAATTATATCATTAGTAAATTGCAGGCTATTTATCATGAATCAGGACACAAAGAAAACACAGATAAATATATATATATGTATTAGTACGAGAGACTCTCCTTTATTCTTCACTGGACATGAGGATACATACATTGTTGAGCACTATTCACAAGTAAGTGCCATTTCTCCTAGTTACGTAATCTAAAGAGGCAGCTTTAGTATCTCAGATGAGGAATTGATAAATCTTTTTTTTTTTCTTCAGGCTGATGCCTCCGCAGAGCCAGTTCCGCTTTACTGACTTTTAACAGTCAGCCCATATAACAGAGAACCAATCATTCAAGCGTTGGAGTTACGTAGCACAAGTGTTGTAATTTCCACAGGACACAAGGCATTTGCTTTGGGATTATGGGTGTAGCTAACACCAGTATCAGCAAATATTAGCCTTCTAAACCATCGGGCTATTTTCGTGATGTAAAATGGACAAGAAATAAACAAAAGGTCCTGGACTTGCTTTGGTATTGAGTTTACCATCCTTGTGTCAAAGACTACATGAAAATGTCTGGTGGCACGAGCTTTCTATCATTTTCTGCATGTACCAAGAACTGCCAGTGTGCTTACCCATGGGGGTATGTACTGTGGAACTGGGGTACTGTGACACAAGAGATCACAAGGTAAAAAAAAAAGTGCCCCCTATAGCATGACTGGTGGAGTGTGTTATCTGCGGAGCATCCTGTGAGTGTCTGTCTATGCCCTTGTTTAGACATTGGATGTGTAATATTGCTGGCTTAAATCCCACTGATGTCATCCTGTCTTTTAAACAGGTACATTTTATGTTAATGTTCCCTGTGGATTCTGAGAGACAGATGCATGAAAATTTCGGAGTCCAAGAATGGAAAGTACATAAAATGGCACATGAGGTCATCACAGTGTATGCTCACTGAGTGCTCATTGAACACATAATGTAGCAATGTGTGCTATCCTTTGTGCAGCCAGACCTGAGCTGGGTGATTTGAATACTTTATTGGCATTTGGTGTGACAAAGTAAGACTATTGCCGCAACTTTTTACTAAGACGGGTTAAGATGCCATCAGATTAACAGAAAGGAGAGGTAATGGCCATGTGAAGTCCCCAACTTTAGGCCTCATCTTGAGTATACAAGTGAAAGCGAAAGGTTCTGCATTGTCACTTATCTCTGACCCCTATTTCCTGTATTTTTCTGTATCAGCAAAGCTAAGATGAGAATAGTATATACTGTCTATTTATGCTTAGTCTGCTGGGCCCTGGGATAGCAAAAACCTCTCCATGGCAACTGATTCTGCTATGTTGTTGTTTTGGCATATTAACAGGAAGTACAGGTTGCTGGCTTACTCATAACAGTGATCCTGTCCAAGTGAAAAAATAAACAGTGGTGCATACTGGCAGCCTGTTTCATTAGCTCAAGCATTTTGCTCTAAATTTGCCTCCATAATTGCTAACTCAGTGGCTTGAGACTCAGGTCCTGGCACATCTTACACAAAGGCTCGAAAGGTTTTGTGTCAGGTGGGCTGACAGAGGATGCCATTTTCAGCACATTCTACTATGGAAAGCTGCTCATTGTATTTTTATCGTCATTATTTATTCATTTGTTTATCATGTGGACATATTTAATTCTCGGAGTCATAAAAGTCGTAGCTGGTCACTGGCAGCAGAGGATGATAAATTTCATGGGTCCACAGGGGCAGTACGGGCAGTCAACAACATAGAGGACAACACTAACCCATAAAAACTCTGAAAGAAATACAAGAGGACATGATATTGCTCAAGAGGCAGACAGAGCCAGCAACAATTCATTGTGGCACCAATAAAATAAACACAAAAGCCGTTTGTTTATATAGTGGAGGCCAGTACAGAGTCAGGGAAAATGGGTAAAAACTACACCTAATCTAATCTGCATCTACAACAAATACCCACATATGCAGATGATGTCACCTACATAGTAACAACTTTTATTTTGCATCTTCAATTGTTCAGTCAATCACTTTTCTCTCAACACCACAGTAATAACCATAAAGTATGAAGCTGAAACATGAAAACCACCAGTTTGTTTTCTTCAACTTTTAGCTGTTAGTTACAGCGTGTAACTCTGGAGCTTTCTTCGATTTCATGTTGGTTATGATTATAGGCACTATAAAAGGCACAATAAGTCACAGATGTCAAAAGACCTCTAAAAAGATGCCATACTAGAATGTGGATTGCCCTTTACACTAAATTTTAGTGTCTTTACACAAGAAACGCTTTAGTCAGTTTGTCAGAAATGGCATCTTTCTTCTAGTCATGTATAAAATCCTTAGAGGCTTAAGTCAAAGGCGTCACTGCCAACTTAAAGCTCACATTTACTCACATAAGCTTACATTTATTTCTGACTTAATGCAAAACACACAAATTAGTTTTTATTAAGTTGGATTTAGTTTTGGTTCTAAATATCAAAAATTGTTGGTATGAACTAAGCTGTCTCACATCTGCAATCCTTAGCAGTGGTACTGTACAGATTGCACTCTAAGCAAATGCATATTAGGACATGCAGTAGCAAAAATATAAGTGACTCTTAATTTAAGTGAAAACAGTCCTGATGCTTCCAAGTAAATATTGGCAGGGTTTCTCTCAGAGGTTTTACAGTACTATGTTCTTTGTCCACTTAAGACTAATGAAGAAATGACTGATGTATTATTTTCTTCGGTCCTCAAACAGCCAGCATTCACAAGCATTTGTAGATATGGCCAATTTTTATTTATTTATTTTTACCTTGTTTGTAATAGGTTTCCCAGTAAATTCTAAACCTTTTCAAATTTCATGCCAAGCTTTTGCATATTAGAAAATATGTCATGTCAAGGGGAAGCTCAAAAGCAACCAATATCTAACACAATAAAATCCATAATATATGCACATGTGACTGTGACGGCAATATGCCTTATTTCACTGTTATTGACCAACCATTCTTGACCTGAGTGGCACTCTTTTATTCAGGGAAACTCAATATTTGCAGCGTGAACTGTGTGACTAGCTGTTGTCAATGAGAAAACATTAAATAGTTACATTACCCATTTGACAATTTCTTTAAAATCTTTTTTTTTATTGTGTGCTGTATTTAGCTGAAATCCTAGCTACAGCAATGCTCATCAATACTTACATCTTTTAGCTACGTTTTCAAAATTAAATTTTCACTGTGGGCTAATTTAGCTGGTTTTCAATCCTTTTATTGGAAACTACAAACAACATTGATCGGTAGTGTTTTGGATGTGAAATGTAAGATGTGGCCAAAGTTGTGTAATGAATTCATACTCTGCAATGGCAGACATGTACTGTATTGGGAAGTCAGACAGAGAGTGCATGCAAAATGCACTGTGTGTACAAATGAAGGCTGCACCCTTAGCATTGATGTTAGTCAAAAGTTACAAGAAATTATTAACACATGCTGCACAGTACCGATATTTTTGGACCACGTTACTGAAAAAAAATTTCCCCCCATTGTGAGGCACTGTCCTTATAGTGTTGACATGCCCACATGAAGGTGCACTTTGCCAGCTGAGCCCAGTCCAACAGTGTATTTGTGAAACAAGCACATAATTAAGTTGACAACAGTGTTGATGGGGGTGCATTTTAATCAAAGACTGTACCACAGCAAATCACCTGCTGCTGTGTTGACAAGCGTCCTGTCCTCAACCACGCAAACCCTGTTGCTGCTTGTGTTTAAGCATGCAGATGATCTTCAAAGGAGACCAAAACAGTTAGCATTGCTTTGGCGGCCTTCTCTGCTTTAGTGTACAACTGATCTCCAAAAGGTGTTTTAATTGTTACTTTGTAAACTTTGTAGAGCAGGTAATAATTTAAATTCCATTGGCTAATGTGGTAACATGCCACATGTGAGCTTTATAATGCATTACTGCCTGTTCATTAGACCTTGGCGGAATGAAACACAGAGAGAAACTTGACCTAAGGCACTGCCAACATTAGATTTTGCACCTTTAAGTGGTGCAAACATACCACATAATAATCCAGGACTGAAAAAAATCAAGCGCTGCAAGTCCTTGAAGGGCCACTTGATGTTGGCCTATAAGCCTGTATAGAAAAGACTGACGTAGATTCCAGTTCTGAAAAGTGAACCCAGTGTGGAAATACTTGAAACTGTGATGGTTTCAAATAGCCAGCAGAGAGCAAATCCTGTATAGAATTTTTTCTTTTTTTTAATCAAAGTTCATTTGTGTAGAAATCTATAATATGATATCTTGCTCTGCAGTAACTAAAAACTATCAAGAAACCTGATGAGATTGCGGTCTTTTGGATTGTCTCAAGTCATAATCAATAAAACATGAGGTTAATTTTGTATATTATAATCAGAAAATCATAAAAGGGCTAATTAGACCATTAAATCATCAGAAAAAGTAGTTACAGTGGTCACAGGGAGCTGGTTTTTAAGGGCTTCCTCAGGGCCATTAAAAACCACTTGTCATCTAGTTTCACTTATCATGCCTGCACGCTACATCAGTCATTTTATTTACAGTCTATGGGCTGCCTCCAAACAATCCACATAGACTTGCATGGAAATTTTTTACAGCTCAGCTCTTTACATTTTATTACTTAAAACCTAAAACTTAAAGTTTGCATTATTATGGGTTCACTTTCTCACCCTATTATGGTCTCTTTTTGCTGTAAAAAAAAAAAAAATCAAGATAGCGATGGCCATAAAGCTAAAATTGAGTATATTAAATGCCTACGTTACTTGAAGGTGACTCACACTATCATTTTATCGAGTCTGTGCATCAAGCCCAGTGTGAAGATACTGAAAAATTATAATTTTGGCACAGAATTCTTTAAAATTACCACAAAAAAAAGTTTGTAATGATTGTGTATTTTATTGTGTATTGTGTGAATATCATGTCACATCTTCAGCCTTTGTGAGCCTTGTTAATCTGCTCCAGTGACGCCTGTTCAGCTGCACTACGTTCCAGGAAGGAACAGAGAAGGTACAAAGTCAGGCAGAGAAAATCTCATTTCTCACAATGTCTGATTTCACAAGAAACTGGAAGTTCGTGCCTTCCTTTTTCTGAAACAGCACATATCTGTTACGAGCTTAATTTTCAAGACACCAGATGCCTTTCAGTGATTGAAAAAAAAGAGGATAGCAGGAAACTGCGAGAAATCAATATATTGGTCCGATATCTTTAGAGATTTTTTTTTTCTAATGTCATTTCATAAACTGAAATTAAAACTAGAAGTTAACACTCTTTGTGATCTTTGAAAGGATTTTGTTAAGTTAATGAGCTTAATCTGTACTTAGGTACATACATTCCCATGCATACATGTTTGCATGCAAATGTTTGCATATGTCTGTTATAACATAAAACCCACAACCACGTGCAAACATCCCATTTCTTTTTGAATGAAATGCGTTAAGAACTGTTTCACTCTAAGTGTCTTGAAGCCTTCTATAAATAGACCACAAAACTGTAATCAGAATTCTAAAAGTGACATTGTGAGTGAGAAGGACCTACACCGCAGGGTGGTGCACAACACTGAAAAATTCACTTAGTTGCAGGTAGGCAAATAAAATAATGTAAATGTGGTTCAATGTAATAATTTAATGTAATTCAAATCCCTAACAAGTTTAACAAGTACTTAAACACTGCAGCAAACTTTGTACTCAAATGGTGACAATGAAAAATAAATAACACAACATTGAACTTTTTAAGTTAACTTAACTATCAGCTCCCTAAGAGTACATTCACACAGTGCGCTTTGGACATCAGCAATCGGGCCTATTCTCATGGTATAAAAGGAGTTTTGACATCCCGGCATGCAATGTGAGACATCCTATTTCTATAATCATTCCACGCCAGAAAACTTAAATAAACAAAATCACAACTCATGACATTTCAGCGTTGTAAGGTTTCTGCTTAGATTTTAGTCTTTACACGCTGCGTCACTAGGCTAGACGTCAGCGGCTAGAAACGGCAAGTTCAGATCCCACACAAAAAATATACATGATTAGGCTTCTTGCAATCACAAAACTATACCATTAATAGTTATTTTTATTGAAACAAACTATTTTTACTTTTTGTAGTTTCAAAACAACCCTAAAGGATATTAAATATCGGCACAAAATAACGCCTATAGACAGCTTAAACTAAAAAAAAACCTAAATCATCAGTTTTTCAAACCCCATATCGGTGCAATCTACATTATTTAAAAAAAAACCCAGAAAGTGTCCATGAGTGGCTCTTGCTAGGTGGCCTTCTGCATGCTTTTACTGATGATTGCTTATCAGTGTTAAATCTATAGATTTGTTGTCTTCCTTGGTGCTGTCATCCCGTAACTGGGCGGCTCTTTTCATGACAGCTTATTCTGAATCAGTGACGGTTAAAAACACTACATCTAAAATGCTCGCTCTCTTTCCCTCTTTACACACGCATACACACAGTTTCTCAAGTGTGACCGTGACATGTTACATCCTCTATCCTTATCTGCATAGGAAACACGTCTCCAAAAAAGGCCAAAGGGCGTCTACTGAATGGTTTGCTTACGCAGCTCTACAGTCAGACCGAGAGGCAACCAGCCCGCTGATTCATTCACTGTCAAAAGTGCGCACACAAACTCATGATCCAGTGCGAAAATGCACACTACATGCTTGATATTGAGAAATCTGCCTGTGCTTCTCATTCTTATATAGTCCTCGTGTGTGATGCTAAGTGTGAGGTGGCAGGGAGTCGGGGGGAGATACTTCCGTGACGGGGCTTGAGGGCTGATTCTGGACACTGAGGAACAAGTCCTCTGCACGCGTGTGCTGCGCCGGTTGGCCCTTCTTCCATCTTTGTTGTCAGTCCTTCCACCTGAAGGAGCTCAAACATTCCAGTTATGGGTTTTATGTCCTTTCTCTCCCCTCCTCTTGCCGTGCTTTCATCCCTTCATGGCGTCGGCGGCGAGGCTCTCCAGAAGAGTTCTATAAATGTCCGAGCGGAGGAACCGCGGGTACGAGTCTCTTTCCATCAACCCGTAAACGATCTTCTGAGCGTCGTCAAAGCAGTGCATGGTGGGAGTCTTGACGTTCCTTTTGATCTGCTCTCGGGTGTGATAGTCGATGTTGATCTGGAATGAAGCACAAAGGTAGGAATGAGGGGATTTGAGCCAAGAGCAAAAGATGTGAGATTCAACATTTCAGCTGGCACTTCTCTCCTCTTTCAGAGGACTGCTTGCACTGACATATAAAGACAATATGTAAGGGAAACGGTGTCTGTGTGTGACTCTGAAGTTACCTCTTTAGGCGATTCTGCTTTAATGAACTGCTCATAAATCTTCTTGGCTCTTGAGGACATTCGGAATGAAGACTTGATCTTTTTGTAGTCCTCACACGTGAGCCAGAACTCAATGTTCTCGTCACTGTATTCGGACTTGAGAAAGTTGCGAAAAGTAGCCAGTCCATCTGAGGTGAAGCAAATAAAACAAGCCCATTTTCAGCTTTTATTTAAAACAAAAAAAGAAGAAAAAACCCAAATCAGTCTGCCCAAACTGTCATTCTTACAAACACAATATTGTTTTAGCAGCATTCTCACTCTCAGGGGGAAAAGGAACCTACATTTAGACTCGAGAAGCTTTTCCAGTGACTGTGACCATTGTTGGGTATCTTCTAAACTTAGCCTGCTGGGAGAGAATGCAAGTTGGATTACTTAACAGAATCAAATTTGAGCAAAGCGAAGCTGTAAAGGGTGCGAGTCACACAGAAGCACACTCATTAAGAAAGCATAGCAGATGGGCTTATCGAATTCAGACAAAAATGCCGAACCCTGGGATATGCCGGGTTGGTGTGCGTGCTGTGCCAAAGCAAACATGGTGTCTCAGGATCATTTGAATCCTTTCAATGATGCCATAGATGGAAATCATAGGCGCAGGCTGGCTATTTTAAAACTGAAATGTATGCAAAACACTCCATAAGTCTCCTTACCTCTCAGAGCTGGAGGAGTGAGAGAACATGCACTGGAGTCGGCACATAAAGTTCTTTCCACTGTGTAGGGAATAAAAAATATATGAATATATCCCTGTTGCGTTTATTGCTGTTCGATTAGCTTCCAATGAATGTGTCAAAGAATGTTAGGAGGGCTGGTGTTTAGAAAAGACAGTGACTTGTGCCGTTATATAAGATGAATGGCTATTGTCAGAGATAGTATGAAGTATTTTTAACATATTTTTTATGTCACCACACTATTTGTTATTAAACAGCTCGAGATTTTCTCGTCAAGCTCCAAGTCAGCACATTTACTGGAAACTCCAGCTCAGCGTTAAAGTCAAAAGTTTCACTCACATGTTTTTGTTTCTCTTCCTGTCATCTCTGTCCATGATGAAGCGCTGTGTGTTGGGTGGTTCGACGATTAAGCTTGGCATTGTTTTATTAAGTCCACTCTCTCGGGCTCTCGGTCCTGGTCATGCTGTGGCTGAGAGACACTTAGGAGGATTCCCCCTGCAATGCAGCTTTTTATACCAAGGTTTCCTGTTGACGGTCTGGGGTTGATGGGATACATCAGAAGCTTAAACTAAAGAGGAAGCACCCCTTCCTTCCCTCCCTCTCCTCCTCCTTCTACCTCACAGTTAGAAACAACACATACTCACTCGGTGCTTTGCATGCATGTCTCCCTCCCTCGCCTTGATGCCTTACTCCCTATTATGTCTCTGCTTCTTTTCCTTCCCTTCTGCTGTTGCTGCTCCTTCCCGCCTCCTAACCGGACTAGCCAAACAAACAGCACTCTCTGTGGCTGAAAGCTTGCTGTGTTCCCATTATTTTTAGTCTGCCAGCACAGATGCAAATGACAGCAACAGTGACTTTGATAGGCAAATCGTGACCTTCGCACGCTGTTTGTGTAGTGAGTCCATTAAATGGGATGTAAAAGAGAAGGCGGTTGAAACCAAATATTGGGATTGTCCTTCTGTCTTTCATATTTAACATTTTTTGATCCCAAAAAAGGGAAATTCGTCAAGATGTGGTAGAAATGTGCACAACACAAGGCTACAGTCATGAGTGAGAAAGAGGAAACAGCAAATTGATTGCAACAGAGAGGCTCCGCAAGGCAGGAAGCCAGAAAGACTGTCAGAACATCATATCCTGACCACTCTCATCTTTCAGCTGCAGAGTTATTACTTTATTATTGAAGCCTTCCACCATCGTCAAACTGCAGGCGGAAATCCTTATATGGTGGCTAAAACTAGTGTAAAAGGCGGGAAAAAAAAGTTGCAGCTTTAATCCAATGCCAAATATCTCCAGAAAATATAGAAGGGTTTGGAAGTGCCTCAAAAAACAGAGGGTATTCTGTCAGCCCTCACATCAAGCACGATTTGTAAACTACAGAAAAAATTACAAAAGAAAAGAAAGAAAAGAAACGTACAGTTAAATTTTAGGCAGATTTTACCGTTAAAATGAAGAAAGTGTAACATCAACCCACACAAAAGGTAGACATCCAGCAAAGTCAAGTACTATGATAATGAGCATGATGTCATTGCCAATGTCAGAGACCCATACATATTTGAAGGGCCCCAATGTTTTACATTTGAGCCTGTTATTTATTTAAGGGACAGGGGAACAGACGAGAAGTGAGGAGAACCAACCGAGGTCAGCCAGAACTTGTGGCTGTGGCCAAAGAACCTTTAATGAACTGGATGGGGTCTTGGCAAGAACTAGCATTAGCTGAAATTAGCATTAGTTGTGGTGACCCTTCACATTTCATGTTCCTTTCAGTTTTGCGGTGATCTACAACAGATATTTTCTCTGGCATTTAAGTAGACGTTTCTGCTGATAATTGTAGCACAGAAAAGAACTGTGGGAATTCAAATCCCAAACTCTTATCTTAAAGATAAACTAATTTATGTGTTTGTCTTTCGGCTACATCTGAAGGTTTCAAGTAAACTGTTTGGAGCAAATGGTTGGATGAGAACAGTGTGCTCTTTAGTAGAGTAAATGTCAGAAGGCATTCTTGGTCTCATGCTCATGCTTGAAACTTCTAAATGTGCTAACGATATTGCCAGAGAAAGCCCCTGGTTTAAGGTGTTGTCAGTCAAGGTTTCAAATGATGATTGTTGAGCGAAGGTCTTTGTTTGAAACCCACCTTAAGATGGAAGCGATTTGTCTATTTGGATAGACAAATGGATGCTGGGCTTATACAGGTGTGGTCAGAAGTTTACATACATTTATTGGAATGGATATAATTGGAATTTGGGGCTTTTCTGGATTTTTCTTAGCTGTTCTTTTTCTGGTGTGAAATAACTGTACAGCATACTTTTAAATACTTAAATAGTCTTTAATCACTTTAAAAAACAAGAACTGGGTATACAACTTTGAATTTATTATGGATATTTTCCTAATCCACACAGGGTGAAAAGTATATACACAGGCTCAAACAGCCTGTGTATATACAGTCCAAGCAGGTTAGCGAATACCTAAGAGGGAAAATGGTAGATGTACACAAATTGAGAAGTCTTCTTTGGAGCCATTTCTAAACAATTGCAGATCCCAAGATCAAGATCATCATAACATAAGTAGAATTTTTATAGATGTGACACAACTTTGTCAAGCTATAGAAGAAGACCCAGGACATCATTCTTAGAAAAGCAGAAACTGGTTAGGATGTTTGGGAACAAACAGGGACTGCCATTTATTGGAAAAAGCAGGAACACCAGTCTCACTGTCTATTATGAAGCAAGTTTTACATCACTACAAACTGAAAGAGCGCCAACCATGAAACAAGCCCCTGTTTCAAAACCAACCATGCCTTACTGAAACATGCAGTCAATCTTGACAAGCCAAATGCCTCACGAAGAAATTCTTATGTTCATGCAAGATAAAGATTGACCTATTTGGCCACAATGACGCTATGTTTGGAAGAGTAAAGGTGAGGGATTCAAACCTAAGAACACTGTACCAGCTGTCGAGCATGGTGGTGGTAGCTTCATGGGTGGGTCTGTTTTGATGCCAGGAAAGTGGATGCAGTAATGAAGGAAGAATACTTCCAAACTCTTCCAACTTCCGCTCAGATGAACAGCTAGATTGTTGAAACTTGAGCACAAGTTGGAACTGCCTTCTTAAATGGCCTTGTCAAACCCCCGACTTCAACCCTGATTAAAATTTGTGTACTACACTTAAAAGCCAGGTCCATTCCAGGGAACCAACCAATTTATGAGGAAATGTGCCAAGAAAAGTGGTTAAACATACAGCCAAAATTACACCAGAACCTTTTTGATTGCTACAAAAAGCGTCAGGTCAAGAGCAACTTGTTAAGAGACATTTAACCAAGTAATAATATTTGAGCCTGTGTGGATTTGAGAAAATCCAAAAATAAATTCAGTTGTGCACCGAATTCTTGTTTTTTTTTTGTTTTTTTTAGAATGATTAAAGATGTATGCTGCACAATTGTTACACAATGGAAAAAAAAAATCATAGAAATTGTTAGAAGCCCAAAATTACCATGATATTTATGACCATGAAGAGTTTAAGTAAACTTTTAACCACAGCTTCATTATTATTGTTTTTGGAGTCCACCTATAACAAAATTTGAAAAGAAAAAAACATCCCTGATTTGAATTTTATCATTTGTACAGCACAGGAACTCTTCCAGGAAGTTCCTATTTGACTAGAGCGCTTATAGGTCTAGTTTGCATATGGGACCTCCTCCTGTCTGTCAAGATGAAGGGGCTACAACTGGGCTAAAACACATTGTACTGGCATATGCTCGCAATTCGGGTAGTTTGCAGCAAATCTTCATATATGCCTCAGTTTGTATATAGTAGCCTGTTTGATTTTGATACCCTTTGGGCTTCAACACTCTGGTGGTCAGTTTGGCACAAGTTGAAGTTTGCATGTAATTTGCAATGGCTTTTGATCTGCAGAGTTGCAGAACTTTTCAACAGCATTGCTTTCACTGCAATGTATCGCCCAGTGTAGGAAAACACAATTATGGGACATTAAACAAGCAAGGCCGCTCTGGGTTATCACTCATTGGTTACAACTCTAATCAATGTACTGACAATAGTCACTATGGTCAGTTTACATTTAAAGCAAAAATAGATCAGGTTATTATCAAATGTAGCCCATAGCCTTGCACTTCCATGTAGACCCTAGCTGGGAGTGTGACAGTACTGAGTCACACCATCTGCCTCTGCCTTCACATGTTGCAGAAGATTTCCTACTGATTTTGTATAGAGAGAGGATGTTGGTGCTTTATTCATTCTCATCCTTGACCACATAGCACAGAAATGTATGTTCACCCCCCCCCCCCCCCCCCCAAATCAATAGAAACAGCTTTGCATTGACATTGTAGCAAATACACAAAACCAGACAAAAATAGCAACTCTGCAATCTTATTAATATTTGGTAGTGTGAATAGATTTACTGTTAGAGGTGTGAAAGCCCAAAGCAAGTGCATTTCACAGATCTAAGATGCGAACTTTGGTTCCTAACTGGGGAATTTGAAGTCTTTAAAGCTTTTTGAAAGCTTCCACTCGAAACCTGATGCCATAGGCTACCCTGTTATAATCTACCCTTAGGCTTTGCCTCACTGAGGCTTCCCTTTTTTGCCCAAACACGGTTATAAGTACTGAGGCGTTGCGATAGTCACCAAACACTGAGAGGTGAAAGCTGCATTCCCTGTCTGAAGTTAAAATGTGGACAAGCACATCAGTGTATAAGATTTAACATTCAGCATCCAGCTCTTATAGGAAAGTTCCTCCCGACCGTAACCGTCTTGACTAACACTGTGCCAGCAGCAGTACTCACTTCCTTTTCGCTACCATGGTAACGGTTGTGGGCTATGAGAAAACAGTGACAGATTGTGTGCCATGTGATGGAGGAGATGTGAGACCTCTGTCGTTTATCAGGAACAACCCGTGACACTCTGTGTACTGAGAGTTTTCTGACGTACGACTGTACACCTGCAAATAGTTTCAGCCCAAAATTACAATCAAAACCAAGTCAACCATAACATTTCCTACAGTATCCACATAAAATTAGAGTGAGCACTTTCAACCTTTTCATAGCACACATGGATTTTGTCCTGCTTTAAAACTAATTTTAACCTTTTAACTTAATTGTAATGCTTTCAGAGTTTACATTCAAAAAATTATTCCACAAAATACTGACTTTATTAAGCAATTTGCTTACATGTAAATTTTCCATGTAATTTGCTACATATGTAATAATAATGTAAAACATTAAATTTAATGGAATCTGTTGATTGGTGTACATTCGGTTTATACCAAGAATATTTTTTAATGCTTAATTATTTGATTAATTATACCTTTAAATTGAACATTTCAGTTGCATTTTACACAAAATTATTGCTTTATGTTCATGAGGGAAAAGTATTTTTTTCTTTTTTTGTGTGTAATTATGAGATTAAGGATCCAAAATAAACTTTCCAACAGCTATATCTCTGAAACACAAGTGGCCCTGGATATAATAAAAAAAAAAATAATATTGTTATTAAAAGAAAGAGTTGTGGTTACTAGTCCATAGAAAAATAGTATGAGTGGGTGTGTCTCTATAAAGATATTTCTCCCTGCAGTAGGTTGGTGTCTGAAGCTTTCTGGTTTCTCTCTGCGACTATGAAACATGGATTTTGGGACATGACTAATTGTAGGTTCAGTTGCAAAGTTTTAAAGTTTGCATTTTCGCTGTAGTCAGCTCGGCAACTTAAAACTGGAAGAGCGAGCGGCTAATTTGACTGAGACTTTATCATCCTTTTTTCAATCTAATGGCAACCATAGTTTACAAAATGAACATGATATAGAAAACACTTCAGTCTAGAGACTGATACCATAGAAAGTCTTTATTGAGGTCATACATCGAGGAAGCCAAGGGGTCATGTTCCCATAGAACCATAAAGGATGTTCTGCTGTTATACTGAGTGTATGATTTCTGTTTCTATTTCCCTCAATGTCCAAATAGCATTAGAGCAACCTTTCTCACATCAAAGTAAATAGTTTGCATGGAAAGCAATAGCCAAAACCTTTGGCTTTTGTCTGAAAACGTAAATCTACCATCGCTTTTTAAAATCCATATGCATTTCTATCTAATGACTAGTAACTAGAACAGGCAAACTCAAACTGAATATACACCTAAAGGCCCAATCTGTCGTCCCTATAATGGCAGCTGACTAACAGACTGGGATGTGTTTAGACTCAACTGCCATGACACAAATATTTGTGTCATGCTGAAGTGGATGTTGATTGTAAACTAGCTAACATGGGGAAACAATATAGCAACATAGTTTCAAAGCCTTCTTCACTTGTGTTGGAACTACAAAAAAGTGAGCTTCATAGTTTGTTTTCATACCTTTCATTGGTGTTCTCTTTCATATGGTAGTACATGAACTCTGGACTTTCACCTTTATGTTAAAAACAGAGCAAATGCCTCAATATAGTATTTTAAAAATAGGATTTTCAGTCATAAAGCTATTAGTCTTTGACCAGATAGGGTTCAAATATCCTTTTGAGTAATGGTATGAGGCGCTTACTGTTGTAAAAAATATAAGCTACTGTCCTTTTATTATCAAGTCTGATAAGTGATGAAGCAGATTCTCTATGACCACGTCCTCTTTTTTTGCCCCACAGTACTCATCATGGTTGGAAAAACTGCTTAAATTTGTTAACAACATCAGGCCATGAGTACAAACCGATGTGACAAAAACCTTTATTAACGTGGAACTGTTTAACATACACAGTCTCTCTATTTTCATCTGAAAAAACCTTTCCCAGACTCCTCTTTTTGTAGTATTTTCCCCAGTCATTGTCTGTGGGTGATGAGATTATTCCCCTAACAAGGCAGCACATTGAGGGCTGATCTGTTACGCATCAGGTTGTCTGATGACTCCTGTGTTGTCATTTAAGCCCTTGAGTTATTATTAGCTGCCTCAGTACTCCTTTTTAAGGCACAATCTTTAGGAATAAGGCCGTTTACAGAACAGAGCGGGATCGAGGGTTAGAGTGGGGGGTTACTTTTTTCCAGTTTAATAAACCCTGATGTTGGTGTACAGAGTCAGGCCCACACCTAATTAAAGGATATAGTAGACATGTGACTGAAAACAGAATCCCTTTGCTGGGTAAGCTGTGGAAACTGTTATCCTTTATTTTGACTCATGCCCTTCCTCATGTCTCAGTTAGTCAGTCAGATAAATATAATTCTGACTATATTGGAATAAAAAGAATACTTATAGATGATGAATGACTACAGTTACTGACTGAATTAGCCAAATTTGGGCAAGAAGTCCTAACATTTCACATCAGAAACAAGCTTAACTTACCTAGACTTTCAGTTAACACATACAGTATTTCAAAGAACCTTGAACTCCTCTAAAGTACTAACACATACCAACATTCTTTATACGTACATATCTCCACACTCACATTACTTTTCTGTCATTGTGTTTGCCTTGCTGTACTAAAGTCCACGGCATTTTATCAGTACAAAAAGAAAAAATGATATTGCACACTGTTAAAAAATATTTTTTTATGTTTGGGTTTAGAGTGAAACAGTAAATTAGTTGATCCAGGGATGGTAGCTCTCTTTAAAGGTACCACAGAGTCCTGGATTTGCGCTTTAGACTCAGGTAGGCATCTGAGTGCAGGAATCTTGGGCAAGAGTCTCTTTCCATCAGCAGGTAAACATGTTTCTGGGCCTCGTCAAAGCAGGAAAGGTTGGGTTTCTCAAGTGCCTGCTTGATCTTCTCTCTAACACGCTGGTCTACATTGATCTGAGAAGGAAACAAATGTGACAAGTCAACATATCATCATGTAATGGGTTCCCAAATTGGCTGTGTTTGTTTTCAATTTGTAAAAAGGTGCTTGAAAAACGTTAAATCCAAAATAATTAAAATGCCACCACCAAGATGTGCAAAATACACCCCTGGAAGGAGGTAAGAAAATACCTCTGAATCCTAGGGTTACATTTTTGAGAAAAAAAAAAGTCTATTTTGTGGTCAATTTTATTACTGGTACAATAAAAAAAAAAAACATTAAATCAAACATTAACTTGCTAGCTCTCTTGTATGCTTTTCAACTCAGATGAAACTCCATGAAATTCAGAATTCTAGCTGCTGAGACAGATCACACACACACACACACACACACACACACACACACACACACACACACACACACACACACACACACACACACACACACACACTACTTGTCCCTAAAGAGTTTCCTGTCCTGTTTTGTTTTTTTAACTATGTTATTTCTTGCTCCATTTGTATTTGGATTCTGCTTTTTCTTTGTAATTGAAATACTTCATTCTTTCAAAGAAACATTGAAGAATATATAAAACATTTGGCTTGCCATTTAGCTGAATGATTACTATTGTATTGGTCTTGCTTCACTTCAAGTTGCAACTAATTAAATAAGAAACCATTGTGGAAGTTCCTTGAATGGCTACATAAATCAGTTCCCCATAGACTTTTATATTTCCACGAAATACAGCATTAAAAACATTTTAACAGCCTGCTTCAAAAAAACAAAAAAAACAAAACAAAACCCTAACATTATTCTCTGTGGGTAAAATCCCTCTTTAAGACAATGGTTTTTTTTAAAAATACCTTATTCATGTGGATGTTGGAGGTAGGAGTGTGACTGCTTATCCTGTCACAGGCAGCTGGTGGCCTTAGTTCTCCAACTCCAGTTATTAAAGTGGACTTCTTCCTCTTCCCTTTGTCTATTGTGTTATTGCCTTTTAGAGGACTTTAATTAAATTACCTAACAAATAATATAGCATGCTGTGAGGTACAACCTGTATTAGAAGTTTGTGTTTCAATTTATGATTGCAGGTTGCTAACCTAGCACGCTAGCTATAGACTCCAAACTCCAAATATGGCCACATCTGACTCCAAAAAACTAACACAAATATCTAATCCTATAATAATGTGTAGTAGAATTAGTATCCAAGTGTACGTTGCTTGACAACCCCACATGATACATGTGCTGCTTACTTGCCACCACTAAGTGATTTCTTACTAGGAATGTATATATTTTGTGTGCAGTCTGTGGTTCACAATGGGAAAATTCTGTGCCATATTTGAAATGAATAAAACACTACATAACCTCCCTCCATACTCTTCTACTTTAACTTGTTTGTTGGTATTTTTACGTGTTCGGTATTGTTCTTACTGTCTTGTACGGAAGAGGATTAGGGCCACTGGAAAAAAAAAAAAAGAAAAAAAAAAGAAGTGGGCACGTCTTTTTTTTTCTTCTTCCTTTCCTAAATTCTGAGAATAAAGTCAGAATTCTGAGATTAAAGTCAGAATTCTGAGATTAAAGTCAGAATTCTGACTTTTTTCTCAGATTTATTTTCCAGTGGCCCTAATCCTCTTCCGTAGTCTTGGAGCAACTGTGACAACATAATTATCTCTGGGATTTCTTAAAGTATTCTGATTCTGATTCAGTGCATCTTCCCTGAAAATATGGCACAGAAAATACTGTACTAAAAGCACCAGAAGCACTGGAAGTTATGAAATTTGGTAATCATCTGCATTGCTTCACTGAATTTGTAAAAGTTTTGTACAGTTTTTTCTCTGATGCAATCATACTTTCCTCTTTTCTGTAATGCCAGTTTGATAAAATGCAGTTTATATTTGGGCCTACTTTTAGTTTACAAAGTTACTCAGAAAGTCCAAGAAAGTAATTTCTTCTTTTAAGTATGAAATATGATTTAGCTCTGGTATAACAGACAAACTGACCTCTCTGCAGGCTGTAGGCTGGATGAACTCCCGGTAGATCTCCTCTGCTCTCCATTGAAGGTCTTCTGGTGAGGTAGTCAACCTGAACTCCTCACATGCGAGCCAGAACTCAATGTTTTCCTCACTGAACTCAGACTGCAGAAAAGAGTGGAATGCTGCTAAATACTCTGCAAAGAGGGAAAGGGTTAAACATACAGAATTATTCATTACGTGAAATTCATTTGTAGAATCACATGGCTCAGTTTTGTGAAGAGTAACACTTCTTACTTTTGTCTTTTAGCAGTTTTTCCAGGTGAAGTTCATGGTCAGTCTGACAACTATAAGGAAATGATATATGGCTATTATTTTCTTTATAATATACACCATGGAGATGAAAATAACTAACACTTCCAATCATATGATACCTTAGCTTTGAAGAGTACATCTCATCATTACATTTCTGTACACTGACACACTGGATATCCTTCTTACGCCTCCTGCAGTTCAGTACAATGTCAAACCTTAAAAACAAACTCAAGTTCAATATGTTTGTTAATGTAAAGTTTATAAATGTAAACTTAGTATCATTAGTGTGCTTGGCTTACCTTCGTGGCTGCTTCATGTTGGGCATTAAATCCTTAAATTCGTAAAGTCGAATCCTTGAAAATAAGAGTTTGGGCATTTTAATATCCCTGTAATTCCCTGTAGGGAGATACAATAGCCTGCTGTGATATGTGTAAAAGCACTGTTCCCTCCTGGGCTTGTCCTTAAACTGCCAGGAAAGGTATACCTATGACGCTGTGGGCCTGCTGGTACCTGTATCTAAATGCCAATTGGATACGAATACAAATGTCTGTTGTTAGACTGATCTACCCTTGTTACTGACTCACAGCTGTAAAATTCCTATGGGAGAATTTTTTTTTCCGTTACTCAGATTTCTGGAAAAAGGTATTTAGGTGACTGATTGACTGCGTGATGTATGTGTAGTCCATATAGGGCGATATGAGCGTTTGCCTTTTACTTGTCTGTATGGAGATTCTAGATGCACTACCTATGCCATATTTTAAATCAGTACTTCACAAATGGTGTGCCGAGACATGGGTGTGCCGTAAGGGAAGTCCAGGTGTGCTGTGGGATCTTGTGAGAATCATGATTCATTTTTACAATGAATGGCAGGGCAAAGTCACGAATTAGCAGTTAATTTACTGATCAGTTGTTTGCATGCATTCATGTCCCTGAAAAAAGGCATAACATTTGTTAAAGGCAACCGACTGACCGTGATTGACAAGATTTGCTTGTGTGAAAGAGGCTATGATTACTTAACCACCAGCAGAGATGACCCACGATCTTAAAAACCCAGGAAAAAAAAACAGCTGTATTGGGATGTAAACATGCAGTAAAACAGGGATTGGATATTGTATCTATGTCCATTTTTTGTTGCTATGTGATGACATGAAGAGAAAAATTATGGGAATTCAACCAATTGGTGAAGATGTGATAACACATACAGTGAGCCCAGAGGTACTAACAGGTCAAATAATCTTGAAAAGGAAGGGCGCCAAGGAGATGATGCCATCAGATAAAAACATAGCTGACAATGGCTGCAGTGAACAATGTCAATTGTTTTTAACACTGTTTCACTCAAACATTTTTGACACTGTTGTAGCAGTGATATGGTATAGAGCTGTTATATGTCGACAAAGCATCTACGGATTACCAAGACAATCCCATGCATCCACAAATTTTTTTTTCCCCCATCAAAAATACCTATGACCTCATCTTCTGATGCTTCTTGCACACACTTGTTGCCAGGTTACAAATAAACATTTTCCTTCCTAGTTCAATCCCCACTTTATTTTGATTAGTTGGCGAGAGACATTAAACATGGATGAGCGCAGAGAAGATTCAAAAGTTGAATCGTTTTGAGCTGAGTGCAGAAGCAAAAATGAACTTGGGGTTTTTATTTTTGCCGAGGACTCTGTGAACACGGAATTTCATTTGTCTAGATTTGTCTAGAACATTAGGCACTACAGGTCAGTTTGTATTTGTAGGCACAGGCCCTAAGCCACCCATTGGCAAACATTAGCTAATGCTATCACTGTGCACAGAAAATAAAGAGGAACCAACCATGCCTTCAGAGACAAACCTCACCTATTTCTGAATCAGAGTGCTGGATCTGAATCAGAGGGAGCAAAACTGTGAAACTGTCTACATGACAGTCTTGATTTTCAAAATATTAAAAGTATTTGATGAATTGGACAAACAGACTTGTACATTTTCTTGTGTAAAACAATAAAAGTAGAAACAAAGACAAGGCATAAAAAGGCTGGAATGTGCTTGAAAACTGCTAAAGTACCACACCCTTGAATCACTCTTTTTGCTAATTTGATTAAATGATAAGTTAAATATATTCTGCATACCAACAATAAATTGAACGTCATGGTAACAAGTGGCTTTCAAGTGAGAGCGGCATAACTCTAACACCCTAAATATTGGGTTGCAAGGCAATACATTGTAGAGCTAATGCCCTCTGATTTTAAGCAGGCTCCTGGACAATTGACCACCAAGTTGGGCCTTTGAAGGTATTGTTGAGGAATAGGGCCCAATAAGTCATTTGCAGGAAGCTCTTTAGATCAAAGACAGCATTATTTTTGTGCTGGCTATAAGAAGGACAACCAAAAAATGAAAAAGAATAACTCAAAAAAAGCTGTTTTGAAAACTGTGATGGCCCGAAAAACATGCGCACAGAAACTGAAACATGCACTGAGTCATACAAGGACAGAGTAGCAGCATTTTAAGGCACAGGATATTAGTAGGGAAGTTTCTATAAGTACTGAAACTCCTGAAGCAAGTGACCCAGACAGTTCTGAGAACGACTCCTAAAACACAAATGTTCCCTCTTTACTGTCCCCATCAGCCTTAACATGCAAGCCTTAGACTATGTGTAGACAAAGTTCCTCTTCTCTGATGACCCATATTGATATACTAATGGAAATTTTACAACACACAAAGTCGGTGCTTGTGTGCATTTTTGGGTGGGTGCGTTAAATCAGGTGTATCCATTTGGTGCTTTTCAAGATTCCCTCAGGGGTCTCGTTGTTGGGTATACTGCTGTGTTTGTGGTTAGGAGAATGTTGAAGTGGGTTTATTTCAAACTTTCCCCTCTAACACTACAGGAGCCGTAGTAGATGCACATGTGAAGCTGGAGATTTAAATTTTCAGTAGCCAACACCCTTAATATTGCATGCTTGATTGAACTGCACTTTCACACCAGGGCATGAGAAAATCCACAGAATACAGAACAGCTCTTTGTTAATCAATGTCTTCATCATGGGTCCATTGAGTTTGTGAAATTGCAACGTTGTGTCGCAAGTTCATTAAGTTGTAACAAATGGAAATGGCATTTTAATAGTCTATATAAAGTATTAGCATTATACAATACTGTACAATCTGGATTATCATTGTTAGCTTTGATATATTGCCCACTTCCAGGTTAATGTCTCTTGTACACCCAAATAGGTTGTTAATCTGCTAACTGTGCACAAGCTATAGATAATAGCATGGCTAGCTAACTAGATTCAACAATAATCTTGTAACATTCAAAAGAAATAAGAGCTTTTGATAATGTAGAGAAACATTCAGCGAGGTTATCAATCACATTTAAAAATCTATATCAAAATTGTAAGCCAACGATTATTAGATTTTTTTTCTATTGCTGTCCTAACTCCAGAAGCAGTGTATATTACCATGCCTAGCTACCTACTAGCTTCTGCAGTGACCTTGTAACCAGGTGTTTTTCAAAAGGACAAGATTTACATATAGTTATTTTGCGAGTCAATAAATTGAATATGTATGTAGAGATAATAGTTAAATAATGAACCAAGATGAAAATATAGAGTTGTCTAGAAAGAAAATATTATAGGGTCATTTAGACTAATTGCAATGGCATTTACTGAACAACTGGTTATACAAAGTATTTTTTCATCTGCATTCTATTGACAATAATTTAAATCAAACTTCATATTTTGAACAATCTCTTTCTATGTTAAAGTGTAGCTCTTGCCAGAAACAGAATGTGTTTCAGGTGTGATGCACGTAAAAGTTCTGTATTTGCAGCTGTTCAACATAAGTAGCAAACATGACTTTTAAAGTTTCTTTTAAGTTTAAAGTTCCTTTTAAAGTAAGTTTAAAGTGGAAGCATTATGTAGGCCTGTACATATGATAGAGGATACTACAGCATCTGCTGTGTTACAGGAGAATTATAGACTAAATGAAATACACTAAACAAGGGAAAGCCTCATGCTTTAACATATGCTGAAATCATTTCTTTAGTCAAATAAATGTAAATAATATGACCCGAATACAGGCTAAAATAAATTATGATAAGTTCATACAATTCAATTTCTAAACTGGAACTCTTTGGACCGTGGATAGAATTAGAAAGGTAAGGGTTGTATGACTATCCCAAGGATCAAACATACAGAAAGGACCATCACATTGTAGAAATGGTTCATTTTACTATAGGACTTGTATTCAGCATTCTTTTAAATAATAGACATTGAAACATGATTTTAAAGCAGCATTTAAGCTTCCCAGTGCATGAATTGACCTCAGCAATTAAGATAATTTCTAATAAAATAGTAATCCCAAGCATGCCTTTATCAAGTATGTGAAATATCTGAATTTGAATCCCACTGAAAGTCTCTGTGGGATCTACAGAAAAAAGCAGTTTAGGCATAGAAGAAAATTAGTAAGCTGGAAGCTTTACCTTAAGGAATAAGCTAAAATTGGAAGTTTAAATGTGTTTGAAGATTGAATCATTTTCCATTTTTTAACATTGTGTCTCAAAATACATCTTAAAAATGCTCTATTTAGTTATCTTTTTGAAATAGTTTATCATGACTGGCTGATATTTTTTCACTGAATTAAATTTGCATTAATATCTTGGTTAATTTATTTATCTCACCCTGCTTTGTTTTTATAGCCTTTAAAGTAAATGTTCATGTGTGCCTGGGCCGGCTTGAGATTTTGCAAATGGGCAACAACCTGCTACATGAATTATTTCCTGTTAGTATTTTTATACTTGATGCTGTTTCTAAATGAAAATGAAAGGCAAATGATAAGAGACCAGAAAGAAGAGCAACAGCTAGCCAGCTTATCTCAGTGATCCTGACACAGATTGTATTCCTTATAAGGTAAACTACACGGGACCCATTCAGTGGCCCAGGTGTCATTCAGGAGTCATTACAACAAAACCACTCCACAGCTTCATAAAAGTATGATTGGAGTCATAAAATAATCCAGAGATTAAATTTTTTTCATGCAATTTACAAAAAAGTGGAAAAAAAAGCTTGTGATGAGTGACGCTAGTAATGAGACGTCTTCAAGTTAACAAAACAGGTTTCAGTTGTGCCCTTTTTGTTCTCGAATTGTTTTCAATTTAAATATATAAAGTAATATGATTTTAATAGACTAAAATCTCAATTGTTTGTATATAGATGGTGAAAAATTTTAACTTCCGCAGTGAAACACTGGAGCTTACTCAGTCAAGAGGTGGGTTATCAATGAGAGTCAGCCTTTTGATTACAACACATTAAAAAAAACATGCAGGGCAGGGCACTTCCAGTTCTGCGGCTGCATGTGACACTTGCAAAACATTGTGGCTCTACAGCCTTGTCTTCTTCAGTCTAAAACATCAGCTAGCCTGACTGACAGTTTAATTAAAAACAAATGGAAACACACAGTGGGTTGATTTCCTCTTGTGTTGCACGGTCGTACAACAGAGCAACCGAACAACGTGCCTTTTTGCAGCAGTAACTTTATTGTAATTTTGCATCACAGGGCACTCGGGTGATTTTTGCCTATACTGTACATGAGTTTCATTCAGATTTTGTGGTAGTTAAAATGATTCCACATGCGTTTAAACTTCATTTACAAATGATCTAGAAATATGTGAAAATGCTTATTTTACTCAATTAATTATACCATCTTTAGTGACTCCTTTTTCTATTTTCTACTTTACTTACTGTGTCTGTTAACGTCATTCTAACATTATATCTTTGCTATTTTCCTGGTCAAGTGCAGTCCTTAGAAAATCAAGTAATGTTATCTGTAACAGACTGTTCTGAGGTGACAGCACAGAAGCACAAAACTACGTGTCATTTTTGCACTAACGAATTGAGTCAAATATTCCGCTGACGAATAGCAGTATAAAAACAACAAACACAGGCATCTGACTGAACAAAAAGCATGGTCGTGAACATTCTTTTCATATTTAGCCATTCAGAGGAGCTATTTTTAGACTACTAATATCTCTGTAGATCTTGTTGAACCTGACACATACTTTCCATCAAATCAAGTTCATTCCCACCTGCGTGCAAAAGAACATACATGCATCAATCCGGTTTACCTCCTTTTTAGGGTTTTTCAGTTTAAATTTGTATTCTCCCATTAAATATCTAATGGTCTCACTGTTATAACTTATTAAACTACATAATGGCTACTGGTAATGCAGTAGCAGTGGTTCTGCAGCTTTGGTTTTGGAAGTTAAGGAGAAACAAAAGTTTTTAGCAAGGTTTTAAATACCTAATGTAGATAGAGACAGTGCTAGCTAGTTGCTGTTTACCAGGAGCAGTGTTTTTACTCTTGTTCTGATTTAACCACTTATTTGCATTTTAAACACCGTGGTTCTTCTTTTCTTTGTGTCGTATGTTTTTTCCAAGTATGTTTACTGCATTAGAATTTCCCCAGATTTTCAATAATGTCCTTCTTTCTTAGTCTGCTGTATAAAACTACCTTTCAGAAGTGCGGTTGTGACATTAGCATTACATAATAATGGAAACTCATGAAACATTTCAACATATCAGGCCTGACTGACTGACAGGAAGTGGACTTGGTGAGACAATAACTCTAGCAGCTGTAATAATGTGGTGGAAACAAAAAAAAAACTGAAACAAAAAAAAAAACTAGAGACCATAAAAGGTTCTGTCACTTTCACTTAACTTTGTAGGAACAGCTTGCAATAATTATGTTTAATTAATTTATTACTAGGTAAAAAACAAAACAAAAACAAAGCGCCAGCATGTTTTCATTCTACGCAGATGACAGAGAGGTATTTAAGATTTTGCTGTGAGTACTGGGAACGCTGTTGTTACTCTTACACGGAATTCAAACAGCTCTTTGATTTCTACACTTTCACAGAAGAAGAACAAACTCTGTTTTCTTATAGATGCTTTCAGGTCATTACAGCTACCAGCACTAACCCTACTCTGAGCCCAACCCTATGTTTTGGAGAAACACATGAGTGTCAGATTGATTATTTTCCTTGTTCCCTTGTTACAAAAACATATGAAAAAGATGTCATAAAACAAAAATTACATCTTTTGATTGCCTACGATGATGGTGTTACGGTTGGGGACTTCACCACAGGTGATCTCAGAGGGTTTAGTGATACCCCTCACCACTGGAATCCTCTGAGTTATCAGTAACCCCTACCTCTAACCGAGCCTAAGCAATCAGAAATTGTAGTTTGGATATTGAATCAGGGATGGGGTTAATTCTCATCATCACCCAGTCACTTAAACCCTTCTCTGATCCTAAGCTTATGCTATCAAATTATGTATTTTTTTCATTAAATTATCTCAGCCGTCTTGGAAAAAAGACATTTCTGTGAATATACAGAAAGGCACTTTTTGCTTGTTTCCAGACCACAGGGGTAGTTTTCAGGGCTAGATTTGGGGCTGACGTAAGCCTCACAGTGATAAGAAGAAGAACAGCATTGATGTTGCCCACAGATCTGAACATATCCTCTCATGTGCTTGCTTGCCCTGTGGGGAATAACAGCTTTTAACTAGATTTTATCTCATCAATCACAGGCAAGTTTAAATTGGCACCAAGCTTTGTTTGCATGCATGACTCAGACGGCTCAAGAAAAGACCCTTTACTATTTTAATCATCATACGACACAATCGTATCAACCCGAGGAGCTAGAAGAGAGAGAAAAAAGCCCTATCTTTGTTTTTGGAAATGATTTCTGCCAACCACATAAATGATTGCAAACCAAAAAAAAAAAACTGTGGTCACTGTGACATGCCGTCCCACTGAGCCTCAGGGTCGCTCGTAAAAGTGTCGCATTGGGAGTCGGAAGAGACGCACAGAGCTGATCCTCCGTGCTGTCTGGAATGAGCTTTTCCATCATGTTGGACATGGTCATGTCTATATGAGGTACAAGTGTGAATGAATAACCAGCTCGCAAGAGGAAGTGAGGAATTCTAGTACTCTTTTCTACAACAAGGCTCTGTGTTTCAAATTTAAAAAGCCCAGAAAGGGATTTTTTGGGAGTCTCTTTTAGTTTCTTTCACCGAGTAAACAAAAAAATGTTTTGTGATATAATTTTTTGTTGGGGGGGCTTCACACAGAGACATGACTCACAGCTCAAAGGAAGCGCCTATGTAGGTTTTGTTTCTTGTGAAAGAGAGGTGGGATGAGGAGCCGGTCAGGTTTCATTTTCAACATCGTTACAGTTCGAGAAAGCTGTATGCAGCGTGATGTTAGCAGCGCACATTGCATTCAGCATGATCATATTCCTGCTTTTCCACCCACGATTAAAGATCAGCTACTGAGCTCTAAAGCTTTGCTATTAACCCAAGTCTAAATATGTAAACAACTGATGCTATTAAATATAATAGACAATATCACAAATTGCATGCTGAGTCTGCAAAGACCTTCACTCATAGTCCTGCTACATTTAAAATCATGTCTCTTGGTGTGCTGACCTTCAACTTGGTCACATTGAAAACCACCTCTGTCTCAGCAGCCTGACACTGTGAGGAATCGGTGTCGCAAGTGTTTCACCAGAACACTGTGTGGAAGTGAAACGGCTTTCTATAGCTGATGGACACGAGGCCGTTTTGGAGGGAAGTCAGACTGTCATTTTCTTATCATGTCATCTACATTCCCCAGACTTGAGCCTGTGCCGCAAGTGTCACTCTTTGTGTCAGCATGAATTTTTACCACATGACACTTTCCTGTTTTTAGAGCATAGCTAATGATGAAATCTCTCAAAAGTCTTGTGAACATACACAACCTGGTGCTCATTCGAGTCCTGCAGTGTTGTAAACACAAAAGTTGCTCATTCTATGTATGTAAAGTTTGACCTAAGGTTAGAGTTAGGCTTGATGGCAACTTATTCTCGGTTTATGGTGCAGTGGTTGTGTTCCTACAGGTTATGGAACTATTTGCACTCCAAAAACCGCTATAGCATGTAGTAATTTGACTATGTGTAGATCGAATAATGATTGGTTGAAAAGTGGGCTGGAGCAGGGAAGGGAATGCCACTAAAAGTCACTAAGAGTGGAAGAAGTGCAAAAGAAGTTATCAAAGATCAAAAAAGAGAGCAGGGAAAGAACAGAGATTGGCTGCAGTGGAGACTTTTCATTGTTTTTAAACACTCTGCCTCAGTTTGGCCCTTTTCTGTGGCTGCTTGAAGGACCAACAACGGCGCAAACAAGAGTGGCCCACACACTGGTTGTGCCTACTTAAGACTCTTTGGAGCACCCAGCAACCAAAGCTCCACAGCCAACAGAACCATGTTCCAGGATAGAAGCACCTCAGAGGGTTAAAAAGCTTGCTGCCTTTCCTCAAAATAAGATTTGGGGAAAAAAAACAAAAAACCCACAAAGCCTCCAGGTATAATTACACAACATGCTAAGCATAACATGTGGTCTCAAAGGTCCGAGAGACGCAAATGAAATAAAAAATAATAGTTAAAAATGTGCAGTATAGTTTACTCTGCCTGATCCATGTCATACCCGTCTCATATGAGGCTGAAATGATAAGAGCTGGCATTTGTCTCCATCTAGTGGTTGGGTGTGAATACTAATCTAAAAGAATATGCAGAGTGAGGCAAGACTTAATTACCCAAACAGTTGATACAAAAAAAGGAAACTACCCTCAGGCACAAACAGTACCTGGTCAGAGGGCCCGGTGGCGCCAGTGTCTGGCAGCCTCGCCTCTGTCAGTGCGCCCCAGGGTGGCTGTGGCTACAATGTAGCTTGCCATCACCAGTGTGTGAATGTGTGTGCAAATGGGTGGATGACTGGATGTGTAAAGCACTTTGGGGTCCTTAGGGACTAGTATACAAATACAGGCCATTTACCATCTAGAGGCCACCTGCAGGTACTACTTTGTTTTCATTTGATTGGTTCTTAATCACAATACTCATAAAATGAAGGAAAATATTATTTTTTCCAAAATGATGCACTGTGTTGCCAAAAATACTCACTCACCCATCCAAATCATTGAATTCATGTGTCCCAATCACTTCCATGGCCACAGGTGTATAAATCTAAGCTCTCGGGAGCTGACATCACAGGGGGGGGGGGGGGGGGGGGGTGTCGGTGGATGCTGAGGCACAGCACATTGTCGACACAAACAGAAATACGATTGCCTTTCAGTTATGGAAGGCATGCAGTGACGTGTTTGTCTGACTGCACTGTGCCAGAGTTTGGTGGAGTAGGGATTATGGTGTGGGGTTGTTGTTCAGGAGTTGGGCTTGGGCCCTTAGTTCCAGTGAAAGGAACTCTTAATGCTTCCGCACACCAAGACATTTTGGACAATGTCATTCTACCAACTTTATGTGAACAGTTTAGGGATGGTCCCTTCCTGTTCCAACATGACTGCACACCAATGCACAAAGCAAGATCCATAAAGACATGGATGACTGTGCAAGCTAGCCGAGTTCTTCTCCACCAAAACACAGTCAGAGAGAGTCCTAACCTCAACCTTTTGGATGAATTGGACCGGGGACTGTGAGCCAGGCCTTCTGGTCCAACATCAGTGTCTGACCTCATGGTCAAAAGAATGGTCAAAATTTTCCATAAGCACTCATAAACCTTGTGGAAAGCCTTACCCGAAGAGTCAAAACTATTATAGCTGCAAAGGGTGGGCCGACATCCTATTAAACCCTATGGATTAAGACCAGGATGTCACTCGAGTTCATATGCGTGTGAAGTGTGTGAATATTTTGGCAGCGTAGTGTGCCTTAGTGTATCACTGAGGTTGAATGGACGTCTTGAGAGTACTTCCTTCCTCATGAAGCCTATAGCTATTATTAAATCCTTCCTCTTTCCTTCTCTCGCACATTGTATTCCCTCTTTGCACCCTATTACCACCGACAGCTGATAAACCAAAAAAAAAACAACAGCGATAACTGTGTCAAATATTTTCTGTGAATGATACAGCGTGGTTTTCCCCACTTTGTTTTTTCCCCCCACACTAACACACCCGTTGGCACACTAGCTGGGAGAAAGCTACACGGGAAAAGTTGTTGCATCCTTAGATTACAAGCTAGCGTAGAAATAAAAGCACTCTTTCATCACTTGCCCCGTATCTCTAAAGCTTCTGTGCTAAAGCGCTGAAGGTCTGCCACAGGAGAAGTTAATCTGTGGGAGTGTGTGTTGAGACTGTGTAAAGTTGGGGGAGAAGGAACAGTTGGTGGGAGTCAGCAGAGACTCGGTTGCCTTATCTCCCACCCACTGTGAACTCTGCCACTCGTGCCCCTCCGAGTCCCAAATTCCCGGGGCATTATCTCTGCCTCGGCTGCTCACATTACATCGACCTGCTGGGGCTTCTCTGCCCCTGAGCCCTCCTTCTTTAACACAACCCCCATCTTTTTTCCTACCCTTCTTTTGCCCTGCCATGCTTCTCTTCTCAATCACTTCCTGCTTCCTCTTCCTCCCTGCATCCCACTGTTCTTTTCAGTTTTCTCCAGTGTTTGTGCTTTCACTTATTTCTTTCTCTATACCCTTCCTCCTCTCCTTAATGCCTCTCCTAATTCACCCCCCCCCCCCCCCCCCCTATTTCATTGTAAACTCACCACAAATCCTTCTTTTTCTCATTACTTGTCTCCCCATCTTCCACTCTCCTCCCTATTCCTAATCCTTCTCTGCTTTCCTTTTTTTCCTTTTTCTAAATTACAGATTCTCTTTTCTTTTTGTCTCCTTCTCCTCCTACATTTTGACCTTCGCTGTCAAGCCCCTTTTCTCCCATCCCATCCTATCCTGTCTCTCCTGAGTATTAAGCCCATGCTGAGTTCCACTAGCACCAGAAATACAATCAGATAATGCCAGACCAATCAGACAGGCAGAAGCTAGTTCCCTGCAGGATTGCTTGCACAGAGCGACTACATTTTGCAGATGTCATGTGTGAGGTCCACAAAAGGTTTCCGTGCATGGCTCATTCAGGAAACACAACATAAGGTCAGAAAATATATGTCACAATCTCTTGTTTATATCATGCCGTCCTCATTTTGATACATCTTTTTTTTTTCCTTTTACTATAAATGACGGTAGTTGGGAATTAGATGCTAATTTCCGTCATGAGAAATGTGTGTTGTTACATTTTACCTTATACTTTTCTTGTCTTTTTTTGTTGTGCTATGAAAACAGATATTTTGCCTTTTAGGGAAAATAAATGACACATTTACATACTTTGCTGTTGTGTGGGATGCTTGTAACCACTAAAAGATTAATATCTGTAAGCTCTACTCTGCTGTTAAAGTAACACAATATAACAGAAGCCACTAAAAAGCGCATGACTGACTATGCTTAAGAAACACAGATGTCCACAGAGAGTCGGTACATTTGGAAAGATCATCATTTATTAACAAGTTTCATGCTAACTACTGGAGTTGTTAGCAACCCAAGGAGGACCTGTTCTGCTCATTTCCAACTTCATGTAGTTATTCTTGAACTCGTCTGTGGTAGCAGAATAGCTTTGCATAATTCACCGTTCAAAGTAGCAGATGCTGGGCCATCTTTGCACTCTGCACCATGACAGTGAATATCAATGAATGAAAGCTTTATTTGTCACAAGCAGGTTGCCCTGCAGTGAAATGGGAACCCTCCCCCCCCCCCCCCCCCCCCCCCCCCCCCCGACCTTACACACATAACACAGACATCACATGGGGTTACAAGTCGGAGATCGGTAGTGTGAGATTATAATATTATTTTTATGCCATGTTAGACCCCTAATTAAAGATTGTGAATTATTATGTAGTTTTAGTTTGCATTATTCTCCTGAATTAGAAGAAGGTGATAATTATTGCATTTGTTAAACTGATTTCCATTACATTGTGAATGAAGGATATTGTTTTATGATGCATTATACTGCTGAGTTATAAGAAATACTGTTCGCAGAAAGTCATCGCCTTATTTGTCTGATTGGAATAGAACAGAACATACTGGAGTTTTCTGCTCCATCTCGGCAGGAGCAGATAAACAGGGAGCCAAGGTCGTAGCTTAGGCGCTGTGTGAGAGAAAGCATGTGAATGTTTAGGCTTTTATGATAAGGTGGGGGCCACTAGAGGCTATAAGAGTTTGATCAATGCTCCACCATTTTGAGATCTGATGCTGTCTGCGTATGGTGTCCATCTCCCACGCGTGTGATCATTAAAATCATTGTTTGACTCAACCCGGCCGGACCAGTGTTGTTATTGTGGTTTTTCCTCTTGTATCCATCCCCAATATTTGAATCCGTAACAGTAGCGTTGCAGAAAAACACTGAAATGTACATATGTCTGTGAAGGTTCTCAGTCATCCAGGTCAGCTTCTTCAGTTCAGAACTGAAGCTTCTTCAGTTCTGAACTGAAGAAGCTTCTCGGATGAGAGGTGAAACATCTTCAAGCAACTTAAAGAAGTCCAGACGCTTTTCTTTGCAAGCTCCTTTGACTGAAATGTACACAACAACGGGAAGGTACAAGAGGAAAAAAAGAGACCTCCACTCATGCTGTGCTTCCATGGTAGGACAGCACGAGAACAGGAAACAAAAAAACTCCTCTGCACAAAAAAAGCACATGAATGTTCACAGCACAACATTGTGGAAGACATGACAAGCCACAGGGATGGGTAGGGGACGAGGAGTAACCCCAGGCAACACAGCAGCCATCCTGCAGATTATGCTATACATATTGTTATTGTCTGTGCCATGTTGTTATTGTCACTATTGTCTATTGTCTGTTCTGTTATGAACACTGGGACCAAAATAATAGCACGTTTCCTTGTATGTGTGCACATACTTGGCCAATAGAGATAATTCTGATTGTCAGTCCACCTTCTATAGCCAGGTAGCTGGTTTAGCTCCCCTCCCTCAGATCTGGATTCTTCTTGGAAGCAGCAAATCTGAAAGACGGATCATGGCTGTTTGCCTGACAGGACCATATTAAGGATATCCATATCTGTCATTTTGACATCTCTTTGGTAGCTGAAGCCTGAGTTTTTGGTTTAGAGGCATTACCTCTACATGCACCGTGCTTAATTTGAGCATTCTTCACTATAACGATATCTGTGCAATATATGTTCCATTGTAAAGGGCTATTTTATTCTATGTGCATGAGAGAACGTGATGGAAAGAATGAAAAATCCTCTCTAACCTTCACTAAGCACCCATTAACTGAACGCAGGACACGTGTGTGAGGGAAGCAGTCTTCTGAATGTTGGGTCCAATCGTCACTCTTACCTGAACTGAACCGAGAACCTCCTGCATCTCCATCAAAGGGACATGTTCAATCAGCATGGGCTGCAAACTTGAGAAATAAACTCACTTCTTCTTCTTCTTTTTTATTTTTTTTATTTTTTTAATTTTTATTTTTTTTTAGAAAAAGTCACTTCAGCTGGAATTTACTATATGCTTAAAAGCAAATGTTTTTAACCCATAACCCCCCTCCCCCACAAAAAATAAATAAAAAATAAACAAGTAAATAAATAACTATTTTAACCAGCATGGTGGTGTCAGCTTGCTTCACATATTGAAGTTACAAGAGTATGAAGAATGCTTCATTGCTTACATGGATGATGCAGTGGTGCTATGTGTTATGGAAAATTCATGTAAATCACTGATTCCCATTATGTAGACCGTGGCCCTCTGGTGGACCAAACGTATACTGCAAGTGTACAGTGTACAGAGGTATGTACAGTTTTCTTGATCTATCTATCAGATAGATAGATAGATAGATAGATAGATAGATAGATAGATAGATAGATAGATAGATAGATACTTCAGTTTCTCTTGTATTTGGATTCAACCGAACATTTATGGTCAGATGGGCCTCTGTGGGATTTTCTGCTTTTGAAGTGGGCTGCAGCACTTTGACTTTGAGAATGGCTGATGGAAATTATTCCAGTCTTATTCAGTGACATTAGCTCCCTATGAAAAAAATCACTATGGAATTAAGTCTTAAATCACTTACAAATAGTGACTCCTTGCTGGAACATGTTACTTTCCATGTTTTTTACACTTGTTGTATAAAATCAGGCCCAGGACTCTTGATGTCCATTGTTGGATTTGTTTACTTTTCATAGCAGGCTGTGGTGTGCTGATTAGGAGAAGCATTCATATAGCTGAATCAGTAACTTTGGAAAGCACCTCGGTGTATGCTTTTCTTTTTTTCTCTTTGAAAGGCCTCTTACATTTTCAGTTTCATTCCAAAATTTCCAGAGTAAGCTTTTCATGACTCTTCAGCACTTGCAGTTCATCAGCTCTTCATGTATGGTTACAGTATCTCTTCTGCATTCTCAGTGACTGTCCTCCATAGAGGAAATCAAACCTCTTGTCAGGCTCTATTTGCACTTGAAAGCACTTGAGGTCATATCCTCAAAATGCTTTAAACCACTTATAAGGTGGCAGAAGACTTTTATATTTTTATAATGAACATCTTGAAAACTGACATTATCTTTAGTTAGCTTGGCTCTTAGATTTAAGCCTCTTTCACAGAGGCCATGGAAGTAACCATTAGTTGATATAAGTCATGTCACAAATATATGAACTTTTTTTTTTTTTACACATGTAATGCAGCCCTGAACATTTGTAGTATTATCACCGTCCAGAGGTGTGGACTCGAGTCACATGACTTGGACTCGAGTCAGACTCGAGTCATTAATTTTATGACTTTAGACTTGACTTGAAAAAATGTTCTAAGACTTGTGACTTGACTTGGACTTTTACACCAATGACTTGGGACTTGAATTGGACTTGAACCGGTTTACTTGAAAAGACTTGATATTTTACCCCAAATATAAAATTTAACATGCATATTATATAGAGATTGAAAATGTGACGTCATTCAGGGGTAAAACCGCAAAGGATTCTGGGAACTCGTGGCAAGAGGTACTAGCGCACGCAGGCTTTCAATTAAAATCAGTTATACAGCGATAAAAAAAAACACAAAAATGTCAAGAAGCCGTTGTATTATTAACTGCAATAGCCGGTCGCATGACAGCCACGGGAAGCCGACGGGTAAAGAGATCGGTTGTTATCGGATTACGTCGTTGAAGAGAAATTGTTCGAGCCATGTTTCCGAAGTAACAAAGAGGCGACGGGTGGCCTGGATTGCAGCCATTCAAAGACCAAATATAACGTCCCAGAACACTCCAGCTCACAGGTTAGTCTGCTCCAAGCATTTACACAAAGGTCAGTCTGCTGTTGTAGTTAATGCGTCATTTTCATAACATAACTGGTGATATAGGTTACAAGCAAGTCTGGCGCTGAACAGAAATTGTCGCGCTATGCGCCTTTATTTATTGTGCATAAATAGTGAATTGTCCTGACACAATATTGTGTTTCGCTTCTGTTATTATGGTACACTGACAAAAACATATACTTTTATTCACAGGGTAAAACAGTTGTTTTGTATCACTAATTGCCCAGTACGATTACAGCATACAGTATTATTGTCACTGCTGCATTTCTGTGATGCTACCAGAAATTATTTCCACTGCTAATTAATTACCGTTGAGCTCAAAGGTTATATTAATAAACGGTTAACGAATGTGTATTCATGACGACGATTTGTGAGACTGGTAAACTTATGATACGTACGATGGTCTTTCGTTCTACACGGTGCATTTCAAGGTCCTGCACCCATCCGGCGGTAAACTGTACCTGGGCTTGTTGCAGTGACCTGAAGTTACTAAACTTCACGAGTGTATGCACTCATTCCAAGAAGCGTATAATTATAAATATGCATATAAATATGCTAAGATGAGATAGCTGACTTCATCTAACTAGCAAATGTTGTCCAGGCTACGTTGGTGATGCAGTTTTTTTTAATATGTATGATATTTTTGTCATGCGATTTTAAAGCCGGTCCTACAACCGCATCCAAGAATAACATGCAGCTTATCTCAGAACTGTCGGTGAAAATTATTCTTGGAGCTAGGTTTAATTGAGCTGCATTTTAAAGAGGTGCAATTTCACAATTTGTGTATATTTTCTAAGTTCACTATTTTGTCATGTGTTGAGAAAAACACAGATTTAAAAATTACATGGTCTAATATTTACATTTAGCATAACTGCAACATTCTTTTTTTCGTTTTTTTTTTAAAGACTCGAAAGGACTTGAAATTCAAAATTTCAGACTTGTGACTTGACTCGGACTTTTACACCAGTGACTTGAGACTCGACTCTGACTTGCCTGACATTACTTGAGACTTGACTTGAGACTTGAGGATAAAGACTTGAGACTTACTTGAGACTTGCAAAACAATGACTTGGTCCCACCTCTGTCACCGTCGTTAGGTCCCTGTTGTCCTTCTTTCACACCTCAGTAGCTACAGTATGGGTTGTACTTTAAACAACACTTTTGAGAAAGTTGTAGAAGCTTTTTTTCGTCCTCAAAAACACTTTTGCGAGTAATTTATTTTAATTCTTTTTTTTTCTTTTTTTTTCTTTGCTTGAGAATAAAACAGCAGAGATTCTGTTTCTCTTAAAGCCTGTTTTTCAACGAGACCACACAAGTACACAATATGTCTTCATACCCAAAGTGGCTCAAACTAGGTGTTATTTACCTTACTTCTGAGGGGTGTACTATCTATGGAGCAAGCTTGACCTAGCCTTCATCAACAAATGTTATCTAGAGATGATGAGTTTAAACTTTATCTGTTAACTTAGGCTGTCTGCGTCAGGCTCGCTGTGACACGTGACATTTAACTCTCCATTTGTGCAAACACGGACCTGATTCAGGCAACTGGAGCAAGTCATTTACAGTTTTAGAGATTATAAGAAAAATATAACAGTCAAGGCAAGAGTGCAAACCTACCATAGACGGTATAAAATGGGTGTCAAACATCAGAGGCCAGAATTAACCTGGAAAAGACGACAGTTGAGCGCCCTAAATGTATATTTATAACAAAGTATACTATATACTATAGAGTCTTCTGTATTTTACAATGTGTCTACAATAAAATTAATAAATTAATAAAATAAATGTATTGTATAATTACAATACAATCATTGCAACAAGCTACCAGAACGTTTCCAGACATTTTTACATGTGTATTTCCTACAATTTCCTACAAAAAAGGCCAAAGAGTCGTGCTGACTGATTTCTTTCATTTACTGCAGCAGCATTTCTTTTTGAAATGGTCCACGTAAGTCCTCAGGTTGAGTGTTTTTACCTTCACCATCTTGAAACGGAACATGACAAGCAGGAGGCATGCCTGACTGTGAAACCTCATGCTCATAGGCCAATTATTAATCCTCAGCTCTGGCTTTTAGAATAACTCTAATTTAGAAAATTGACTATGTTTTTTTTGTTTGTTTCTTTTTGTTAAATATGATCTGAAATTAGTGACTGGAGCCATAAACTCATCTGTAAAGTATTTATTGAGGTCAAATCATTTTCTTACAGACTTCTAGAGTTTGCCCCCTACTGGCAGTTAAACAGAACGCAAGTTTAAGGCTTTTTCCTTCTGTCTAACCTTTTTAGGCCTGGAATCTAAGTCCATCTTTGATAATGTCCACATGCTACACACAATTCTTATTCTTATAAGTGAATGTATTTATTTCACCACTCTATTTTAGCAAACCAGCTGAACTGTGCTGGTCCTAAACGCCAAACTTGATATTACAAAGCAAGTTTTATGTTAGCTGGTTTGTCAAATGCAAAAACTCCAGTCAGACATAACGGGTATCACAATGGTGCTCATCAACTTTTTGCTGTTAACCCAGGCTTTGTGCTTCAGGCTCTGTGCATGCTCATATAGAAGAGGTGCTTGACACATCATTTGACAAAATGGCCACAGTGAAGGCCACACACACTCATTTGCGAACACACAGGCTCGTGCGTAGAACTATTTTTTAACCACTAATCAGCCACAGCAGCTGCAGGATTTATCCAACAAAAACAACAATACAGTGCTCTTTTAATACGATATTTACTGTCAATATTTTGACAGGGAGCGTACAATGGTCCGGTGGTATCACATTGTACAGTAATCAGATGATTGGCAGCCTGTTTCCAAGCTGTGCAGCAAACAAACTCTTTCCAGAGGCAGCAGGTTATGTACAGCCAGACTAAACTAAATCTAAGCCCGTGTGATTCACCGCTGCAACAATAGAACATTTTTGTACATTTCCTACTGCCATAAAAAAACACTTTTCAAATA
Organism: Aulonocara sp. 'chitande type north' Nkhata Bay; assembly: GCF_057382095.1. Classification (NCBI taxonomy): domain Eukaryota; kingdom Metazoa; phylum Chordata; class Actinopteri; order Cichliformes; family Cichlidae; genus Aulonocara; species Aulonocara sp. 'chitande type north' Nkhata Bay. The sequence goes on from NC_141360.1 coordinate 12,123,151, forward strand.
TACACAAAGAGAATTTCATCAGGCCAAAGAGATGACATCACCTGTTACATCCTATCATATTGCTTAGGTACTGTTCACATCTTATTAGTTTGTGTGATTGGATACCAAAAGACAGTGTAATGAAAAATTAACTTTCCCAAAACATATTCTAAATCATTTAAGGAGGAGTGTTTACAAATGACAGAATTTACCCTTGATGTTCATCCAAACAAATGTCAACTTTTCAAGGCGTGATATCTTTTTTTTTTTTTTTTTTTGAATTACAGGCGTTTTGTGCACCATCAAATCCAAAACAAAAATTGACTTCAAAAGCAGCTTAATACATTATTTAGATCATGTTTGGCTTTTAGATCCTGTCAGTCTCCATACCAACAGCTCTGTCCTTTCACTCCTCCTTCGTCTGACAGGCAGCCCTGTCTTCTGAGGTGCAAAATCAATCATTCAAAGAGGTGTCAGCCATGTTTTTTTGTCTTCTTCTTCTTCATCTTACTTTCATTGCTGTTCAGCCGGCTCCAGGAGATCTTGGTAGATTTCTGATTTCAGAAATCGTGGGTAACAGTCGTTTTCCATCAGGCCATATATCAGTTTCTGCGCCCCGTCGAAGCAATTTGGCCCCGGCTGAGAGATATTTTTACTGATTTCTTCTCTGGTCACACAGTCAATGTTTATCTAGGTTCAGAAAACAGCAGCTTTTATTTCACCCTTTCTTTCTGAATATATTTTTACATCATGTGTTTAACTGTAAAAGATAAACTGTTTAGTACTGAATAACAGAGAGTGAAAGATTTCCTTTTATTTGAATGTTTTTTTAGTAAAAGTGAGTCAAATCACCTCCAACCGGGGGTGATTTGTAGAGACACAGGTCTGACTTTGTTTACTCCTCAATTCACAAAAGCCATACCTGTCTAGGTGCACCAACTTGGACAAACTCAGTGTATATCCGTTTGGCAGCAATGGTCATTTCTGTCACTCTGGTTATTTTCTTGTACTTTTTGCAGGCCAGCCAGAAAAGAAGGTTCTCGTCACTGTACTCTGTCCTCAAGAAGTCCTCAAACACCAGCTGGCCAGCTGTGCAAAAACAACAAAAGCACTTTGAAATACAGACAGTTTCATTTCAAACCCTGAAGAAGTAAAGACTTGAATTTTTAAGGACCTGTGTGTTCAACTGCTACAGTTTTATAACTTCACAGGTTGGATTTTTTTTTCCTCATCTGCATTACACCACAAAACTCAATCAGTCGCTTCCAGAGCTCAGGTAGCTGACATTTGTGATGCTAACAACTGCATATATAAAACAGTATATCTGGTAACACCCTAAACATACAGTAAAGGCACTTTAGCCTATTATTTGTGAATCATAACATGTCATAGGCCGTTACATGATTATATTTTCTTTTAAAAGTGTCTTATAGTGTTATATAAATTATTCCAAATTGTCTAAATTTGCTAGTGGTTTTGTGTCCATCAAAAAGTCTAGATTTTCAATTCCATAAATTATTAAAAAAAAACAAACCCTTATATTCCTCAAAAGCATGTTTGCTGGAATTATTATTAACTATGTAAGCTGTGGAAAAATTATGCTTAAATCATTGGTTTCACTTGTGCTTACTGATAGTTGTTACTTTGATGTCTTGGAAAAAAAGATTATTGATTAGACAGCTGTTTAAAAAGAAATATATTTGAACCATGGTTTGATTATTGCTGTGTGCTTTCACATTTATGCTATCAAGTGAAGTGTTTTTTCTAAAGGTTCAAAATTGTTCCAAAACAGCGGTGGGGTAGTGGAGGAGGGAGCCACGTAAACTTTCTTGCCTGAGAGTTTTACAAATATCATTTGATTGATAAATACATTGTTCACTACAAATACAGTATGTCACTGTTATCATGGTTTGGGTTCAAATACAGCTGCTGCCAGATGCTGTTTTCTTAGTTACCATGGTGACACAAATTTGAAATGCATCACTACAAATACATGTTGTTCAGAGACAGGAAAAGCGTAATAATTTATGCCCACAAAGACCACAAAATATTTATTTTTTAAAGTTTTTATATGACTGTTTCACAAAATGCCATGAGACCTGACAGAGCCAAAATAGGATCATTTTTAAACCATAATCACATATGGCAAGGTACAAGATAGAAAAAAAATCAGCTTGTTGAATAGTTAAATTAAAAATGATCTTGTTGAACATTACATTACTTTTGGCAGCCTTCCTAATCATGCTGCATCTGTAAGCTACTTTGCAACCCACCTAAACCTCAGCTCATCTATTTCACGCTATTAACTTTATTTTTGACTTCATCAGTGTCATGTCATTGATGACAATTGCTCTCTGTACTGAGTAGGGATGGGTACCGGTTCTGACATAAACGGTAGTAACCAGACCGAAAAGCAGTGCACATTTCAGCGCTTTATTTCGGTGCTTTTTTTTTTCCTGAGCTGTGATACACTTTAGATTCTAGCCAATCATTTTACGTTTCCGAGGATAGTAGGTGGGTCCAGGTATGTACGTTCTTTTAGAGCAGAGCTACAGATTAAAAATGCCCAAGGCGAAGCGGTCAAAAGTCTGGTTGTACTTCACAGCAAAAGATGCAAACTCAGCAGCAACAAGTGCTTTAAGCTGATACTGTGATACTGTCAAAGGAGGTAACACCTCAAATCCGATGAAACACCTGGCGACGCATAGCGTTTTTTTTAAAAGCCGAGAAATGTGCCGTATTTGATAGCTTGCTGCGAGACCTCACACCGAGCACATCTACTGCGGGTGTGGTGCCTATTGTCGGAACCAGAATTTGCAACATCCCCAAAAACCCGAAGAGTAGAGTCCTGGCCCCTAGCCCTGTCAGGGTAGCAGAAATGATGACGGATGATGATGGCAGCAGCAGCAGCTTCTCTGCATGAGTAGCTTAATGTTGTTCGTGTGTAATTTACGTTGAGTACGCTAACCACGTTATTAAATTAACGCATGTAAGGTGAACTAGCAAACACAGCTGAACATGAGAGGTTTTTGGACCAATTTTGTGTTCTCCATTCTTTAAGCACCGGTTTGAGCACCGTTTAAGCACCGGCACCGTTTCAAAAGTAGCGGTTTGGCACCGGTATCGGATAAAACCTAAACGATACCCATCCCTAGTACTGAGGGAAGCTACTACTGCTCTCCCGACTGGGGAGGACTCAGAGCAGAACCAAATCGCCAATTATACAAGTCAATGAGTTCTTTTAGACTGAAGGTCTGAAACTTATGCTCTACCATTCCTGGGACTCTATCCACCTCTTTAGATGATCATTTCAGAGTGAATTAGCTTATTAGATGGCTATTTTACATCCATGCGCATCGTCATGATTCATCGCAGTCATTGCGGCTGATTTCAGTGCAAATAAATGAAAGATCCAAGATGGTAGCATGGACGTAAACTTGAAAATAACTTTTTACACTGATTTGAAGGATTCACATATCTAATCTACAGGAAACAGCAGCTCATTTGGACTTTTCTGCTATTTCAATTTCACTGTCTGTCACCAGAAACTTCTACCCTGTGCTCTTCAAAAGAGGCCTCTTTTGTTCACTGTAAACTGCTGTAAGCTCTTGAATCAGGAACAAGTTTTTCTGACGACAGGGACAAAATATTGGGTGAAAGCAAATTTAAACGAATCATTCACTTTCAAATTTATAAAGTATTTTAGGTAAATTTCATGAGAGCAACAAGCCTCCTCTGAAGGTTAAGCAATTCTGTATCTTTCTCTCACATTCTCCTTTCCTCCTAACAGTGCTCGTAAGCTCAAAGAAGGCAGTGAACAAAGAGACGATGCAGAAAACTGCCAGGCATTGTGGTGCATGTCTGGAGGCCCTTTTAACTTCAAAACCTTCAAAAACCGAACCCCGCGTGCTCTGCTTCTGCATCATATAATTGCACACACCAATATTTCTTGTTATCTGCTCCCCACACTCCTTACCTTTGTTATGGGCGTATTCATGGAGCTCTGATGCCAACGCAGGTGTTAAATACTCAGCTCGTCTTAGGGGAGCACAAACAAGCAGCTAACTGCGAGCACCAGTGTTATTCACAGAAATCGCTTTACATAAATCACAGCTGGCGCTCTGACAGTAATTGACAGGAAACAAAACACATCCAGAGGCCGCTTGTTCCCGTCTACAAATCACTCCATATCTGAACTTTCAATCACAACAGAGCTGAGTTAAATTCGCATGAGACGTAAAGGTATATGAATGGCATTAGATTTTTTTTCTTTTCCTTTTTTTTCTGCCCCTGTTTACCTGTTTATCAAACGTGTCATTGCAGTCCTTCAAAGGGAAATGGAGCAAATGGAATGCGAGATGAAATTTATACTCTGGAGGGCAGTCAAAGACAACAGGCTAAAATATTACAGATGGGCTGAGTTCATTTCAGTGGAGTGATGAGAGACGAAAGGCAGCGTAAAGAGTGAGAAAAAGAAAGAACTTATCTGCCACCTCTGTCATTTTCAAAAAAAGGGCAGGAGTGTGGTCAGGTGATAGCCGCGAGCGGGTGCCGGCTTTATAAATGAATAAGAGTTGGTTGAAATCATCCTATCTACACCGGCAGCTCAGATTACGCTTCTTATCTCGGCCAGTGTCGTCCTCCTTAAATATATCTTCCAAATGGGTTTGATGAACTTGAGAGGAGAATATATCCTCGATCCTCCTAAAGAAGTCCCGAGGGCAATTCACCAAGATTTGCAGGGCCGAGCGGTGCAGAATTGAGAAGGTAGAAAAGAAAAAAGACAGAGAGAGAGGATGAGGAATTGAGAGAGAGCAGCCTTTGACAGGACAATGAGAGGAGTAAGTGGCCTTACTTTTACACTCCAGAAGACGGTCAAATGACTCCCCCCACGCCATCAATGACATCATTAACAGGAGCTCTGCAGAGCAAAATTGAAAAAACTTCATGAAACGTACATCTTGTCAAACAGACAGTGTACATTCTGTACAAAGGACCAGGGCACATTCACGTCAGAGATAAGCTGATAAAAAGTTAAATCCCAAATTGTACCTACTTATTACATTAGATTAACTAATTAACGTTTTATCTCTTAAACGTCACTTTTTAAATTAACTGATATAAATCATTCATATTGTCAGTTTAATAAAACTCCAAATGGGTACCTCATCTTGTCATATTTCCAAGTCTAGAGGATGAAATTAATAACAATGAGTAACATCTTAGCTGATATTGGCTCCTAATTGAATACCAGGTATCAGTACAGTGAATGACTTGATATCTGATGCCAAATATTAGATCAGTCAATGCTTCTCCTGGATGTGAGTTCATTCCTGCCCACAGCAGTGAAAGAAGTATTCAGATATTTTCCTTGCAATTTTTTGCTTTTACGTATCATCACAAAGTATGTCATAAATGCTGACTTCATAATGTAAAAATCATTGGTTTGATTGGTTGTCTATAAAAAAAGGAGTGCATGATTTCATCCCAGAAGGATGGGACCATCAGCTTAATCAAATGATACAGCCATGCGAAAAATGAAGTGCATATTTACTGTTTCCAAAAGGAATTTTGAGGATAAGTGCTGCACCTGATTAAATGATCATCATCAAGTGTGAGCATTTGTATAAAAGCATAAGAACCTGAATGCAGTCTGGAGCAGTCAGATGTGTGTTAACACAATGCCAAAATCTTCCCTGGAGTGGATGGATGCCCCAGAAATTCCCCCAGAGAAATTCATGTTTAGAGGAACTGCAAAAAACCCAAGAGCTGCATCTCAGAGTCAACTGGCCTCAGTTAGCGTGTTAAATATTAAAGTTTATGACAGAGCAATTTGGAAAAAGCTGAACAAGAACAACAACAAGTATAGAAAGTCTATTCTCTCTAACAATAACTTGGCAGCAAAGGTTTGCAAAGCTCCATCTGAATAATCCGCAACCAAATTCTTTGGACAGAGGGACCAAATTGGAAAGGTTTGGTCATAAAGTACAACACCAAATCAAACACAGCATATCAGCACAAATACTTCATTGCAACTGCCGAGTACAGTGGTAGAAGGGTGATGATTTGGGTTTTTTTTATACTACAGGAGCTTGACACCTTACAGTCTTTGAGTTCATCCTGAACTCCTCTTTATACCAAAGTGTTCTAGAGTCAAATAGAAGCCATTGTGCTGACAGCTAAAGTTTGGCAAACGAAAAGAACAATGATCCCATTCAACAGCAGCAAAGCTTTCACGAAATGACTGAAAAACAAAACTACCATGGTACTGCAACGGCCCACTCAAAGTCCAGACGTCAACATGACTGAAACGCTGTGGCAGGATCTTAGAAGAACTGTGCATAAATGAATGCCAACAAACATCAATGAACTGAACCAACGCTGTAAATAAGAGTATGCCAAAATTCCTTTGCAACAACATGAGAGTCTAATAAATTAACTAAAAAAACAAACAAACAATTACTTCAAGTTATTGCTGCCAAATGTTTTTCTACAATGTACAAAAACATAGGGTGTATGTAGTTTTTCACAGAACTGCATAGAGTACTGTGGAAACATTTGAGAGATAGCCACCTGTCATAATAACCACTTTTACGTTAATTGTCCCTGTGGTGTTAACACATTTCACCACAAAGGTCGCAAAGAACCCAGGATGAGCGTATGCTGACTCGTGCACTGCATCCAGAGCCTGAGCTTGCTTGTAGCCTCCATTGACCATGTTTCTACAATGAAAGTCTCTATGGGCTTGTTTTCACCTTCGATTGTGTTTCTGGTTTTGTTTCAAACTTAAACATTAAAAGACTGATCTTGTGTGTTCTGATTAGCATAGAGATTTTTGTCAATGTGTGGGATTATAGCCCAAGGTTTATATTTCTAACTGACAATGCATTTCAACTCATGTTACACAGTGAGGCAAATGTAATGTAACCAGTTGGGTAACAAATAACTCCATTGAGAAATAATACAACATGATGTATTAAAAAAATAATATTGAGTAATGCTTCTCCTTCAGAAGATTCCTGGATAAGATGTAAAATGTCTTCAAAAAAATATCTATAGAAGTTCAGTTGCCTTTTTCTGACTAGCAACCCCAGCACTTCTTAAAGGAGGGTGAACAGAACAGTTCACTCAGAGACAGGATAAAAGTCTGTACCTCAGTTTTAATTGAGTGTTTAGGTCAGTTGACAGAAAAAGCAGGAAAGAGTCAAAAGTCCAAAAATGCAAAAACTCCAAAGGAACCCCCCACTTTGCTGTAACTAAAATTGCAAAATTTAAGAGTCGTAAGCACACTGCCCACTAGAGGACAATGGGCTATCAGGCCACCCTCATAAAGTCTGTTGCTGATTGGTTGGTCAGGGACAACACACCAGTGATTTGCTGGAGGTTATGTTGTAGCTGTGGCAGTGCTCACCCTGTTCGTCCTTGCACAAAGGAGCAGATATTGGTCCTGCTGATGGATTAAGGACTTTCTATGGCCCTGTCCAGCTCTCCTAGATGAACTGCTTGTCTCTTGGAATCTCCTCCATGCTCTTGAGACTGTGCTGAGAGACACAGCAAACCTTCTAGCAATGGAACATATTGGTGTGCTATGCTGGAGATGTTGGATTACTCCAGATATTGCTTGATGCTGCCAGTATTGACCAGCCAAATACAAAACGACCCTAAAACAGTCAAAAAAGATGAGGAGGGGGACAGTGTCAGTGACCATTCTTTTTTGGGAGGTTGTCTCATTGCTGTGCCCTTAGTGCACCCGTTATTAATTTCATGAACACCAAAGCAGCTGAAACTGATTAACAATAACCTCGATCAATCAACCAGATTAATATCCCAGAAGTTTAACTGACTTGATACAATACTCATTAAAAAGTGCTGCTTTAAATTTTCAGAGCAGGGTATATTGACACATTGGATAGTTCACTGGTGAGGAAAAAGTGTGATAGTACACAAAGGGAGGAAGCAGAACTAGGAACAAAAGGACCGGGTTCATGCAGAAGCATTACTTTTATGAGAATACTTGTTTAGCCATTAGGTTACTCCCTACAAAACAGTTTTTAGGCTCTCCTAGATCCAAATTTGATGATGAAAAGCAGATAATATCATAATAGTCTTTTAAAATATCAATATAAAATGATACAAATGCAGGAAAATTATCAATACTGCAGTTTGGAAACAACAGTAACTAAATATCTTACACATGAGCTGCTAACATTATGCAGATGGCAGTTAGACAGCTGTGGGGACTGGGGGTACTAGCATGGACTGAAAAGCCTGTAAGTTTAATTGTAACTCATCTACAGTGAGTTAGATTTATGTCAGAAATCTGTTTTTTATGGCAAACCAGCAGCATCCTCTTGCCATTAATACACTTGTTCAGAGATTCTAAATTAGATGAAACTTTAATGATTCTTGTGGGCAAACTGGGTCGTTGCAGCAGCAGGGAACCAGATGAGAATAAGTCAGAGCGGTAAATGTTATTCAAGGAATTAAAGCAAGTGAACACGCTCAAAAGTAGAGCAAATAAATAAAAAAAATCAGCGACAGACTCACAGGAACTGGTTGTGGACTTCGGGAGGTCCAGAGAAGGTCCACTGCCAGTTCAGATAGAGGGGGAGGAGGTGGAGGTGGTCAACAAGTACAAGTACCTCGGGCTGTGGATGGACAATAAACTGGACTGGTCATGCAACACAGAGCACCTGTATAAAAAAGCCCAAAGCCGACTGTACTTCCTCAGGAGGCTGAGGTCTTTTAACATCTGCAGGAAGCTCCTGAGGATGTTTTACCAGTCGGTGGTTGCTGGAGTACTTTTCTATGCTGTGGTGTGCTGGGGGAGCAGCACAGCAAAGAAGGACTCATCCAGGCTGGAGAAACTGATCAGGAGGGCTAGCTCTGTGGTCGGCATGAAGCTGGACACTCTGGTGACAGTGGCAGAGAAAAGGACATTAAAGAAACTGATGGACATTATGAACAATGCTGGGCATCCTCTGCACACGGCCATTAACAACCAGAAGAGTCTGTTCAGTGACAGGTTGCTTCTCCCAAAGACAAGAACTAACAGACTTAAAAACTCCTTTGTCCCACACGCCATCAGACTGTTTAACTCCTCTCTGGAGGGGAGAGGGAGGGGAAACAGGAGGACAAAGGAGGGGGGAACAACTAAGCTGTAGTGCCTCTTCACCTCACTGTACAATACCTTGTGCAATACTTTTTGTAAATAGTCAACAGTGCAATAGACTCAATACTTGAAATGTGCAATTCACTTGTATTTTTATTTTTTTATTCCTATTTATTCTATTTATCCCCTTTGTATATTTTATTTATATTTGTCTCTGTATTTATATATGTGTGTGTGTGTGTGTGTGTGTGTGTGTGTGTGTGTGTGTGTGTATATATATATATATAACAGTTCTGTAACTGTAACTTTGGTCGTTGCTGTGCCTTTTTTGGAAGTCGAATTTCCCAGAGGAACCCACCCGAGGGATTAATAAAGTTCTATCTTATCTTATCTTATCTTATCTTACTTGGCAAGACCTAGTCACGCTATCTGACATTCGGATGACATAAGAGCTGCTTTACAGATAATGTCAATGACAGATATAAATATTGATTGCAAGCAGGCAGGTACAGTAGCTTCTGCTCGTAGGGAAACGTGTGCTATTTATATCTGTGACAGCTCCTCAGGATTCTGTTAGGTACTATTTTTTTAATGCAACCTCCTGTATATTCCCACAGGCTCTTCTAACTACAACATACATATTCATAACCCGGGGTGGGCTTTCAATTACTTGCTGAATTATATAAGGCTTAGAACTATTTAAAGTAAGTGATCTAAGGGAGCACTAATAGGAACAAACAGGAAAAATGGCCAAGATCTGACGGGAGGAATATGACGCACTGATGATAGCAAAGGTTTCACTTTTTATGCTCTTAAACTAGTCTGACAGTACAAAGTGGTAGAGCAAGGACTAAAGCGTCCAAGCTTTTAAGCGTAAAAGAAGACTTTATTCTACCTGTGTTAAAGAAATGTTCCAATAAATACTTGAAGATGAGCCTGCTTGAATGTTTTTGATACTGTTGTTACTGAGTTTCTCAGAAGTAAAGATGATATTAGAGCCACATATGCTCCCATCCAGATTTGATATCCTTTTAATGGAAGCTGTTGCATACAGTATTTTGGCAAGACAGTGCTAAACCCCATACTGGAGTTATTAAGAGGGCATGGCTTTGTTGTAAAAGTGTCCAGGTACTGAGCTGGCTGCAGTCCAGACCTGTTTAGTCAGACCTGACTGGGCACATCATGGAACGGAAAATATGACAATGAAGATCCAGGACTGTTGAGGAGCTGGAATCCTACATCAGACCAGAGCAGGACAACATTCCTCTCTCAGAAATCAGCATGCAACACAGTGAAATCGCCACCAAATTTAAAGTGAGCTGTTGTTTGTTATCAACAAGTAACATGTCCAACCTAAAACATCTGATATGTTTTATATATTCTCCTGTTCTCTAAGTAAAATCAAGATTTATGAGATTTAAAAATCATTTCATTCTGTTATTTACATTTTACACAGTACCCCACCTTTTTGGAATTGTGGCTTTTTGCTTTAGCTTGTGCTAAATTGGCTGATGCTTAACAGTTCAGGTTGGAACTTTTGTATGTATAAAGCTAAATAGATCTCATTTAACAATTTCAAGTCACCAGGTGGCCAATTACAGTTAGGCCTTCTATTTCTGTAGGACTAATATTTGAGACTGGAGTATAAAAATAAAAACTGAAAATGAACTGAGAAAATAACAAAGGAAAGTGCTGAGAGGAGCAGGTGCAGCAGAGAAGAAGCTGCTGGTGTGTCTGAAGCCACTGGAAGACAGCGCTCCAGAGAGGGTACGCTTTAAACACTGCTCTGCCCTGCTTCTTTATAAGATACACACTCAGAAATGTGCACATCATAGATGAATGTCCTGTGTCCGAGATTCAGAGGGTGCCTGGCAACCAGAGCTGTGAGCTTTTTTGGGGACAGTTTTTAGAGCCTCAGTTATGGGCATCATAATTTCTTTAACAGTGCTTGAGAATAATTTTCCCATATGCTAGGCTATAGAGAGCTGTCAGTGTGGAGAAATATAGAAATCAAGAACACTTCCTCATGTCAGTGGATTTTTTTCTGTCTCTAGGATGTCATTAAGTCAGCAGCATCAGCCTGACACTGTAAGCCAAGCATTAGTACCTGGTGCAAGACTGCTCCAGGCAGCAGAGTCCAGCCTGCTGCGGCAAGCCAACATTGCAGAGTTAGTGTCACACACTTTTCTGCTGTGACAGCTGCCCAAATGACTGAGCATAACAGACAGATGCTGGAGACTTGTGTTGCTTGCAAACTAGCAGATTTCCCCCATATTTTTCTATCAGATTCTAGTTAACAGATTAACATCTGCTTTTGCTCAATTCTATGAAACATTTAGCTGCAAATTAATGCCCTGATGAAGGTAAGCATATGAACTAGAGAACCTTTTCTTCTTTTAAATTAAATTAGGTTAATTCCGTTCCATTCAAATAAGTGAAAAATGTAAGGGAAGACCACGCCGCCTTGTCCTTTAATGTGCATTAAGGTTGACTCGATAAGGGGAAAATCCTGGAAACCATTTTTTGATATGATGGGAAAGATTTTGACCCCATCGTTCAACAACAGAAGAAATAACGACAAAGTCAAATGCTGACAAAGTTTACTTGTTAATTAACAACTAATTTCCCCTATGAAAAGTAACTTTTTTACAAAGTAAGTATTTAGGACTCAATATAAAAGGTGCATTTGTTTTAGAAATTATTTTGATCATCATGAATTGTGAAGATAACACATTTTAAAACCTACTAATAAACAAAGGATACAAGAAACAACACAATACCTGGAATCTCAATGATTTAATTATTGTGGAAGAGCAGTATGGAAAATGCAAAAGAGACACACACACACAAAAAACCCCACAGATCACTCACTCACAGTCTGCATTTCTTTGCATCCTTAGCTCTGCTTTTCAGGCCTGAGGTCTGTCTGATTGCACTGCTGTGCTCTAGATGTTACTATTTATTTACTCAGATTAGTTCTCCAAACTCTGAACCCTCTGCTCAGTTCAGCTACAGTTCCCCGGCTGCCGTGCACAGACAGCAACCTGACGGATTCTCTACATGTCCATAATCTGCTCTGTCATGGCTTAATATCCCATCTCTGACCTGTAGTTATTCTTCTTTTATCTAACTATCATTGCTAGTCTTTATTATGATGTAGTATAGTGTTATGAATGTTAACTACTTCAGCTGTTAGTGAGGGGAAGCACTGTGTCCCTGTGTCTGGAGCCGTGCAGTGTAAAGCTGTGTGTTAGCTGGAGGAGGCAAAGACAGACCTGCTTGTGTTGATATTGATGCTAAACATCCAGAAGAAGAAGAGACGAGAGATGAGGGTGGAGGTGGGTCTCAAAGTAGCTTGCAGATGCATATAGCACATCCAATATGAGAAGCTGTCTTTACTTTTTCAAACCCTTTTGCTTTTTTATGGTGTTGACAAGATGCTGAAGGAAGAAAATGCCATATAAGAGATTAATAGGAAGGTGCAAACTGACAGCTTTGGCACATATTTCTGTTAGATAATTGTGTAAAAAGCTCACTTGTCCAAGCACTGTTGCTCTAAATCATTCAATTCCTAAAATTATTCATAACAAAACAAAACTCAGTCTAAGGCTGTGACATCTTTAAGTTCTGTTTGCAGTTTCATGACCATTATCAAGCAGGTCTTCAGAAGTACAGGACAAGGCATCAGAAGAAAGGCTATCCTAATGCAGGCACTCAGTTTTTGGAGTGCATCATATAGAACAGAGAGCACATTCAGCTCAAAGTATTCTCGCTCGTCTTTGGCCCTTTTTCATGTTTTCTTTGGGAGGGAAAGAGTGAAGGGAAAGAGAGCTGCAGGCATACTGAGAAACACAAAGGAAGAAAGTTCCAATAAAAACGGCACAGATCACAGGAGCCCCATCAGAAATACTCCAACTCGCAGACAAGAGAAAACCATCCGCAAAACACATTCCAGTTTTATTTTAGCAACATGTTTTCTGTATGGGCGAGATCAGAGAAAGTCAGTCATTACCGAAGAACAAAGCAGACCGGAGGGGAAGTAAAACAGTGAGAATATTCAACAGTACCAAAAAGCTCACTGACAGACAACCTCTTTGTCTTGAAGCGTGAAGCCAATTTGAAGCTCATACTTACAACATGTGTTTTCTGTTGCCGAAAAGTATTTTTCTGCCGTTGTGCAGATAAGTGTCCTCCTTGTCGGGCTTCTCTTTCTTCCTCTGACTTACTTTACAGGTACAAGTCTGTGCATGTTGAGCTGCGCTACAGGCGTTCCCAGGGTTGACAGAAATGTCACTTTTCACTCGTCAGTTTTTAACTTAAACAGAAGCGAAGCCGCAGGACTTTGGCACCAAAAGCCCACATTTTGTTGCTTTCCACAGATGTGTTTCTCAAGCTAGCGTTTATAGACATTTAGAAATGTGAATCATTTAAACTGAGAAAGAAAGATAGACCTCAAGCAAATCATTAGTTCCTAACTCCTCCCTGCTGCTGCATACCTGTTTGGCTAAGATTTTGGCCCTTCGAGACTGCCATGCAACCGATGTGAGACATCTGTTGATTTAACAATAAAGCGCAAACATTTTCTTTGCTCATACTAAAAAATGGCTAAGATAATCATTAATGCTATTTAGTGAGATGAACATGTCCTCACTATTTGTAGCAGTAGGTGTTACGCTTTTCAGTGACCCAGTAAAATTTGCTTTATGTATTTTCTCATGGAAGCAATTGTGAAACTGTCAGAAGAACACTGGCCAAATTCAGAAATAGGAAACAGGAGGTCTGAGAGTTTGTGAGCCACAATTGGATATAGAAAATTGTACAAATGAGCCAGTATAATAGAAAGGGATCAGCATTAAGGCCTTAGGCAAAGGAGGGACACTAATGACAGCAGTAAATATCATTCCTAGTTGTTTAGGAATGGTTAAAATAAAAAGAAACCCAGAAGGTAATGCTTTAAGTGCATTTGCTGTCTGACAAAATGGCAAATTTCACAATGTGTGAGTATAATTACTGTAGATCTGTGTGACTAGTTGTTGCTATAGCAACATAATATTCAACCAAAAAAAGCAACAAAAACAGCAATCACTGCTAGTGACAGAATATCATACACTTTTCCTTTTTTTGCAGTATTTTGTAATACTTTGAATCCACTTTGTTATTTTATTGGTATCAACTGTGAGTTGTTCTTATAGGAGAGCTGATTTTGCTGATTTGTTGATTAAGGATTTAATTCAGGAGACACTCTCTTGATTGGACCTAAATGTTATAAAAGAAGTAAAATGGTTTTGAAGCCCATCAATGTCAGATGCCGTCTGATTGTAAAGGGGCTGCAGTTGGCACCAGTAACGGCCTTAATTTGGGTCAAGGATCGCCCAGTGTCTTGACGGACAGCCAATTGGACCCTAGAGCTCAGTGCTGGTGAAATATTTTGGGGTCTTCTACTTGACTTTTTTGTTCCATAACCATCAGGATCATTTAAGAAATTCCAAATGACTGTCTTACTGCCTCCCACCTGAGCAGCGATGGTGTGCTGCGAGAGACCCTGCTTATGCAGTTCAACAACCCAACCATGTTCAAAAGGGGAAAGTTTTTTGCCTTTACCATCAGAACGTCATGACAGTGTGACTACCTGACAGAAAATGACAATGAATCCACATTTTTGCACAGATGTGACCTTTTAAAGACACGTCTTAAAGTTTTGATCAGCTGTAAATCAGCCTGTTTCAGTTTAAGAGTTTTCAATAAATTGTATGCTCAAAACAAATGTTTTGTCTCACTCCCATTTCTTCTTGTTGCATGTTGAAGCTCTACTTGGACCCTTTTTAAGATCCAACCATGCAAAATCTGATTTTTTGCCATTTTTCAAGTGGTCTTAAGCTTTTGATCTGGACTGTATAATTGGTGTGTCACTCAAACTACAGGCAACCTGCTAACAAACAAAACAATCACAAAGAGGTTTTCACTGCAGAGCTCCGGACCTCGTGCACTGTGGTGCTACATGCCAACTGCTCAAGTAATACACATTCTTATGACTGGTGGTTACTGGGAGGGTGACTGACCAGTCTTTAGGCCTGCATGACTGGGACTTTACCAGTTGATTTCACCGGCTAACAAGTAGATTTGCTGCCTAATATTCACTCAACAGGAATGAAAGCCAGTCCTAGATGAAACTTAAACCAGTGTTCTGGTTGAAAGTTGGGCAGTTTTTTACTTTCACCATGGAAACACTCCTAAGTAAGAATGTGTACATGAGTTGTTTGAGTTATCCTCCTTTATGTTTCATCCTGAACAACTAATTGGGCAGCCCAGTGTTTGTATATTTGTTATTTAAATGGCAAATCCTCCGCAACGTTCCTGTGTTGCGACTGTCTAATCAGCATGCCTTTGTTTGTGAGTGGCCTCCTACACTTTTAATTATTCACTATATTATCCCCATCATCCATTCTCTTGACCTTCAAACCTAACTTACTTTCTGGCTGACAAAACTTTACTGAATGTTTGCACTGAGCGTGAAAGTACAAATTTATTTCTTAGATGGCTGTGAGTTAGTTAAATGTCACTCTGCCTTTACTGACTCAACCTCGTTTTATGATTTAGGCAGCTAACTATGCTGTAGGTGTGTTCTTACAGGCTTGTCACCTCATAACTATCGCGGTCTCTTGCCCTTGCATGAAGCAGGCATCTGTATAGGGAATAGGAAGCTCGTTGACCCAGTTCACTCTGAAACATCAAACTCCTTGGAGAAAACCATTGGCAGAAAGAGGCAGATGCTGAAGTATCAGGCAGAGGTTGGGGTGTAATGTCCTCATCTAACACGGAGAGAGAAAGACATGGAGAGGGATGGGGCAATGAAAATGACTGATGGCAGCACAAATGGCAGAGCTGTGATCAGTAGGAAAGAAGTGGAGAGGAAAAGAAGGGAAACGGGGGACAGCGCTGACAGCTGAGCGGGCCTACCTGTCCGCCCATCTCTCGTTTTCTGTCTTGATTTGCAAGTCCTCGACGGGACGCTTGCCGGGGCCAACCCGGAGAACAAGAACAGATGTCATAAAACACCGCTGCGACTGGGATTTGCATCTGTAATGACCTCACTGGAGATGCTGCGAGTATGACGTTCCCACCGCAAACCTGTCACATACGCACTCTGAGCAGTTTTCATCCCTGTATCTGCCAACCTATCACTATCACCGTGATGGAAAACTGCTTTTTCTTTTTGCCTTTCCCACCATTGTACATATCGCTTGCCTTTTCCTCATGGCCCACAGTCTTTGTCTTAAGTTTACTTGTAAAATCTTATGCAACATCATTTTTGAAATATAATTTTATACATATAAACTTGGTCAACACACTCTGCAGGTATAAGTGAAAAAGATTGCCAAGCAGGTTTACAAATCCGGTCTATACCGGACTGATAATGTTTACGCTTTAAGGTTGCTGAGCAAGTTCAGTGTGTGGAGATCAAAGGTTCAGATAAAGAGCAACAGAGTGATTTTCCAAGCCTGGCTGACAATGAGATGAGATGGAGTGGTTATATTTAAGAGTGACCCAGATGCAGCTGTATCTCCAGCTCCACTTTGTAAATCTACAATAAGCATATTACCTCAGACACTTCTGAGGAGGCAGAGTGGATTTCAGACATTAACACAGGTCACTGTGGCTGTTTTTCTATATTATTTTCATAGTATGGCATGATGACACCAGGTGTTATGTGTTATTGCCTGGTTTATGATTGGCTTATAAACTACGCCTGTTTCACATGGACGGTTCTTGTAAATTTGATGTTTATACTTATATGCCATACTCTAGACTTATATTTGAGCTACAAATATTTTTACTATAAAGTTAAAATGGACAGTTATATAGTGCTGGTTTTAAAGAATATATAGAGAGCCCAATTGGCAATGGTATAATTCATTAACCGTAAACACTGAGACTAGCTTGTGTTCAGATTTACTCCTCTTTTAGTTTCACTCTTATTTATATGTTATACATTGCTTGGTAAGACTCGGGTTCTAAAAGTAATAATTTATATTAAAAATGAGTTAGTCTCACAACCGCCACATCAAGTGCAAGTTACATGTATTCATTCTGTCCGATTATAATTGCGAATGCCTTTTACATTTCAAAAAATCATTTATTTATCACTTAAATTGTAGAAAAAGTGATTCGTAAATATAAACATTTAATCATATGTTGACAATAGGATGATTTTATAATAAATTAAATTAGCTAAAAATTTGATCGTTGTTATAAAGTGTTATGTTCATGTTGGTACATTCTAGATTTTCATGCAGTACTACCACTACTACAACTGTAGCTTGCCTCCACCAGTGTGTGAATGTGAGAGTGAATGAATAGTAGAATTATAAAGCGCTTTGAGGGCTCCGAAAAGCGCTGTATAAATGCAATCCATTATTATTATTATTATCACTATGAATAATAATAATGGTAATAATGGTGATTTTGTCCCAAGGTGACATTGGTACATCTCCATGTTTCACATTAACAAAATTGAAAGCTAGCAGGTGAATACAGAACTACATGTAGCTGCTTGAGAGCAAGATATAGTCCCCCAGACTGAAACATAGAAAAAAGAGACAGAGGGTTGAGTGAATGCTACTGTTAGTCTCTGCCTGCTGCATGTGTAAATATGCAACTTCTTGCTATCATGTGCCTCTTTTAAAGATAGTAATACATCAGTCTTGTATGTACAAATTCTTTTGTTACACCAAAGCAATCAGATAATCATTGATTCCACTCAAAGTCCAGGCCAGTGTAATGCAAATTATGTCTACTGACTACAATTAAGAACAACTAACATGCCGTACTCTGGGATTCAGTGAAATAAAAGCCCTCGCCCTAAGTAGATAACCTTGGCTTAATTAAATGAAACAAGACGCTTCTGTGAAATGTATTTCAATTACGTTAAACTCCAGTACATTATTTTATATTTTACAAAACACAAATAAATGTCTATATTTAAAGCTTTCACTTACTGGTGACGTCTTTCTTGCCCAGACAACACAAACAACTGTTTTGACTATGTATGAGCTGCTGAAGGACAGGTCTCTCATGCTTGCTCACAGGGCACATATTGAACAATGGGAATATAACAGTTTTGCATGGAGAGAACATCTGCTTAGAATTTATTCATCAAGGTCCGTCCTAAATAACCCACCTTTGCTTATAAGAGCCAGGTAATTGAACTGTACATACCCATATTCATTTGCATAAACCATTAACGTAAGATGCCAGTAATTTGGTAGATGAAGGCCACGGGAGGCCCACATCCAGCCTAATAACACCCTTGGATCACAACAAGCTATTTAAAACTACATACACAGGTAATTTAACTTTGGTATCCAGCGTGCAAAAGTCTTGAGCCACACCTCATGCCTTTTTATTTTGTTGGAAAATGGGTGGAAAGATTTATTGAAGCATGTACAAGAAAATGTAGTTTATACAATAAAAAACAGAGTTTCTGGATCAAAATCTGACGGCACTTTTATGTTTTAATAATTCTATGAATTTTCAAAGAGTCCCAACCCCACTGCCTCAAATGTAGCCCCAAATCAAGACAGAGCCTCAACTGTGTTTACAGGATGGACACACTTACAGAGGTATTACTGTTATACCTCTCCCCTGACCCTCTCTGTACATATTGACTGTGAGTTTAACCAAAAATTTCAAATTAGCATTCATCACCGACTTGTTGCTGCTGATTTTCTATTCAGTTCTTGTGTAATTTTGTATGGCCCAGCCTTTCCTCCCTGTTTCACTTCCTGAAGATGGTTTCTTGACAGCCACATATCCATTGAGACTATTTCCAAGGAGGCTTCAGTGAACAGTAGATGGATTAACTGAAAGGCCAGATGTATCCCTCAAATGTCCTGTGTCAGGTGTTTCTGGATTTCTGTTTTGTAAGGACAAGGCTTTCAGATACCGTTCACCTGCTGTAGATACTTTTGTAAGCCTGCCACTTTTTCTTTTGTCATCCACTTGTCCAGTTTCCTGAAATTTTTAGAGATACAATTTAAAATTGGTTCTTTTGTCTGCTGCTATGTGTAGACATAACCCTGTCAGGTGCCTTTTTTACGCTTGAATGATTTATAGGTCAAGAACTATTGCTCAAGATCATAGAAACAACAGGAAAGTCTGGCTCCATGGAAGCAACCTTTAAAGAAACCTTTTTGCACAGTCCTCTTATTGGCACATTTGCTTTAAAGCAAAAGCAAACATTTGAAATGATTTGGACTTCTTCTTCTTCTTCTTCTTTTTTTTTTTTTTTTTTTTTTACATTATTTACACCCAAATCCACGAGACAATCAGGGAGACCAGAAAAACTCCTTTTCAGATATATTTAGAAATAAATACAAATACAAAACACTGTGTTTATTTTAAGAATGCCATTAAGAACAACAGAAATAGACATGAAGATGTAGGAAATGCTGCTGTATTATAATTAACAGAAATGCCTTCAGAATGAGGAGGCTATAACTCTAATATTTTAAACAGAACTGTCGCATGAAGCTGTTGCAGCTTATGTGGCAGTATAAATAACACAGACAAATGATGTTTCTGGGAACAGCTAATGGCATCATGCTCATCAGTAGTGCACAGTATAACCACATGTAATAATGTTTAATTGCTTGATGTGACTGTAAATAACTGCGAAAGGCCAAAATACATCACTGGCTGGAGGTTGTATTTCCTGGAGTGTTAGAGGATTTTTTTATGTCAGGGCATGAAGTTCTGTTTTACTAAGTTAACAGTGGGTTTCCAAGTTTGTGGCAGCAGTTTGGAAAAGTGCATTTTGTGTTTTAACAAGACATCATCCCGAGCTCCAGTCTGTCTTCATGAAGAAGCTGCCAATCCGGGATAGTGTCGAAGAACTTGACTCCACTGCTTACAGTCTCGACCTCACTCTATTCAACACCTTTGGGATAAACAGGGATGCTGGCTGCGAGCCGAGTCTGGCCTCGCTAATGCTTGGAGTCGACGAAGACGTTTTCGTCAACGCTGGGCGAAAAGTCCTCTCAGGAATGCTGTTATGGCAGAATCATGTTGCAAATGCGAGCTGTTTAACAATGAAACGTAGGACGAATGCTCAGGTGTGTGCATAGCTTTGCACAGTATCTGCCTTTTGACAAAGTTTGAGCTCAGATGAAGTCAGGGAGATGGAAAAATGGAGGCAGAGGCTGGGGAAATGAATTCAAAATCTGCATAAGTGAACAATTTAATTGTAATTAACTTCTCTTAGAACATAAATGGTCTGGGATTTTAATTTCTAATCAATTTAATCTCCCTCTGTATCTGTCTCGCACTTGTTGTCCCTCTGATTACAGATGGAGAGCAACACAGAGAGTTGATTAGCCTTCCTCACCCCTGTTTGGCTGTGTCACCCCTATTCTCTAATTACATTACGTTTGACAGAATGCTCACGGGGCACGGCCTATCCAGAGCGCTGTTGGAAATACACGCGGCTTTGGGTGTGATGTAAAAAAGTCAAGACAGTGACAAAAACAGGAAGCAACACACAGATAGGAAAAAATATAATTTCTCTGTTTGTGCGTCTGGAGGGGAGAATCTCGTTGCCGCAGGCCATGAAAGTACATCTCAGAAGCCCTCACAGCCTACAAAGGTTTATTTATTTTTTTGCCTATTTTAATGCAATTCTGCTGTGAAGCGATAAATAACACCCATGCGGAGCATTAAAAGATGGTATAACAGAACTATTGCAGCTGCTGTGAGGATCAGGAGTGAAAACCTGAGTTGCAGGTAGGGTAAATAAAGCTCTCTGCTGGTGTTGACGCTTTTATATCTTTTTTTTTTTTATGTTTCCTATGGTGTTTTGTAGATGGTACAATACAGCTCCACTGTGGGGAGCTGTGTCTCTGCGTCTGCTCTGTCTCGCTCTGGCTTCCTTTCTGTCTTCCCCTCTGCCTGTCTGTCTCTCTGGCACATGGCATCATATGCAGTGGCTGTGGGCCGTTGTTCCTCATGTTAAAAGCTCAGCTGGGAAGTCTGAATCCCTCGGACTAATGCTCTGTGGCCTCGGCGTTTCACAGCTCTGTAGCTTGGAGTGACCATTTGGGCGAGGGAAGCGTGCACGTGTGTGTGGCACATGTGTCTGTTTGGGTGTTTTGCTCTTTGCGTGTGCTAATTCTTTAATTTACATTCATCATGCAGAGAGATGAGACAGCTGTCAAAGTGAATCTGAAATGCACATGTGTGTGTGCATGGCGGTAGTTAGGCTATGTGTGGTGGGAGTAATCTCTCTGTTGGTCTTCATGCATATGTAATTATCCTCTTCTCTGTAGGCAGAGTTTGCATTAGTATGAAAAAGGTGCTTAACTCCAAATTAGTGACTGCATGGCAGGTAGCTTTTATGGGCAAGAGGTGTTTTTGTCTTGTTTACGAAGATGAATGGTCAAATACAAATACAAGACCAACTATTAATGGAATCTCATTTGCAAGCACACCTCTCTGCGGGACAGCTGAAATGAGTTATTCTTTTTCTTAACATTTTTGCAGTTGCCTGTGATTTATTATCCTTCTCACATTGACAAACAAACTCACCTGAGTTCTTTAACATCATGTTTCCTTATAACAGCTATGTTTATAACACTTCAGCATCATTATTCAATCTGATAATAAGAAGACATGCCAAGGAGGTGAACGAATTAAACGATCACGGCACAGGATCTAACGAGGTTTCAGTATTCTAGCGATTTAGCAGACAGGGAGAGTCGAAGATAACCTGAGTGAGTCTGAAGGTTGTTAGTCCTTAGGGGTGAGACAAACCTTTGGGGTCCCACACCTAGCTCTAGTTGTACTGCCACATGGGGGGCAGTGTCAAAAATATGTGCAACAAACTTCTTCTAATATGGGTTTCCATTTGTTTGTGATTGTGTTGATGTAGGTCCCTGAGCTAATCACCTGCCTTGGAGAACACCAAGGGGAAATATGATGGGGAAATAATGCCTTTGTAGACGAGTAAAACCAAGTGTTAAAAAAATCATCTCAGCTTTTTTGTCTTTGATGTTTTGTATGTTTTTGTTTTTTAACCAATCAGCACTTCACCTACACTGAACATAAACGCCATTGAGTGAAACGCTATTGTCTTCTCGGAGAACTGCATGCAGGTTTCCCCAGCTGCTGCACTGGTTTCTTCCTTTAGTCCTTCTCTTTGTCTCCAATGAGCTTTGTAACTTGGGGCAGGTGGGGATGCAGGTGAATCAATCTTGTTAATATTCGGGCAAAGCTCCACAAAAACATGCCGCTAAAGTCCCCATAGTGCAACAGATCTGACTGCCTCTGATGCAATGGCATAGATCAAGGGTGCTGAGCATGCAGCCAGCTAGCTAAAGGGTCAAATCTCTCCCACTGGATGGATTTGTAAAGTGTGACAATCAAAACAAAGTTATTATTAATTACCATAAACTCCAATATATATTTCATTTTCCAATGAATGGAAAATGGAAGACATGCTGAAAACAGTATCACAACACAGACTGAAAATCTATTTAAAAAAATGAAAATGTATTTTTAGACATCACTAAGATGTATAAATAAAAAAATTTAATAATATTTTTGCTTAGTTCAGCTGGATTCAAACAGCAATGAATATCACTTCAGGAAGTAAGAGACACATTCTACGGCTAGCAGTTCAATATTCAGGCCAAAGAAATTTTTTCACAGTAACGTATCCAGGATGTCACCACTTGTCAATCATTTCTTTGCAGTTGCTCCAAGTTTCTTACCGCTTAGTTTAACATGCCAGTCGCCCCCCAAAAAAGTCCCGAAGCCAGGTATGTTCATGCTGTGGTCAGAAGTGTCACTATGGCAACACTCAGTGATGCGCATCAGGCAACATTGACTTTGACGGTCTTAATCAACACACCAAGTTTGTCCATATTATTTTCCAAACACCTCATTGTTTGAGCACCTCTAGCACTGAAATCCAATTCCTCTGTAGTTTCTCTGGGATTACACGACTCACTCGGGGTAGTAGATCTGGAGTCCGGCAGAGCAGTCCGGCCCATTCCACATCAAATTCGGCTCAGTTTATGGTCTCGATTGCCTGATTCGACTCTTATTTATTACAACATCCCACCAATTTTTTAATGATGGTCCTGTTTAGAATAAAACAAAAGTTGTACTTCAGAGTTTACCTACTTTTGCATTGAAGAGCTGCTACTGTATGAATGTGCATTGTCCTCATTTTCCAACATAACCCATGCTCTGGTTTCATTCACACAATTTTAGGTGTGCAGAGAATTTGAAACAGGGTTCCTGTTACATAAAAATGTACCGTCTCGAACCTGTGTCTGAAAACTGTAGTAGCAAAGTAACACTACAATAATTTGAAACTTTGAAGCAGCTCCATCAGATGCAGATGCATATTTTGGGGGGGCGTTTCAGCAGATAGCTCACTTCCTGGTCCATCGATCCATTCTTCAAAAAAGCTGATTAATGTATGTAGCCAAGTGAACTAATACTACGCACTTCGGGATCAATTCATTGAAGGTGTGCATGCCCCAAATCTTCGGCATGAACTACGTAGGCTCACTAGGGACAAGCCTGAGTGTAGTCTCTTTGATGTTTGAGAGGAGGCAATCATGTGGACTATGGAAGATCGTCCACGCAGCACTAATGTAGCCAGACATAGAAATATAGTGAGTGACAGGCCAGATAAAAGCTGTGAAAAGACAACCTCCACCAGTGATGTACAGACAGAGTTTACCATGGCTCTGCAAGAGATGGTTAAAATAATCACACAACAGGGTAAAGCCATAGGGGAGTTAACTAATGCAGTGAGGGAGCTCACAAGACAGACTGCCAGTTCTGAAGACAGTAGAGGTGTTAAAGCTAAGCCCAAGCCTAAGTACACTAGAGAGGGTCAGCCTATTTGTCTCCGATGTGAAGGGGTGGGACATATGGCCAGACACTGTAATGCACCCCGACAACCTACGAGCCAGTCTGCAACCATGCCCAGTTCACCGCTAACGAGCACCCACCATTGCTATGAGCCGGGCAATGCGAGGCAAGTCAGAAGGCTCAAAGGAAGCTCTAACCAAGGAACATTTTCTAGAACATGCTGTTGGTCAGTGCCCTGAAGTAGATATCCAGATAGGTGGTGTATCCCTTAGATGTCTGCTTGACACAGGAAGTAATGTAAGCACTTTGACAGAAAGCTTTTTCAGAAATCATCTCCAGGGAGAAGATGAAGATACGCACTGTACTGCCAAGTGGCTTAAAATCACAGCAGCCAACCAGTTGCCACTGCCCTATTTAGGCTATGTAGAGTTAGATGTACAGGTCATGGGGCTCACTATACCTGAATGTGGTTTTCTTATAATCAAAGATGATAAAGCAGAAAGAGACAATCCCAAATGGTTGGATTCGTCATCCCATGGCATTATAGGGATGAACATTGCAAAACGATGTAGACAGTTAGTACTCTCAGAGTTTGACACCACTCTAGGGGGAGAGCTGGAGTCCAGCTGGAGGAAGGCCTGCCACTGCGTACAAGCTGCTGAGCTTGTGGAAAAGGTGTCTACTGCCCGTGTTGCAAGCAAACACAAAGTGCGGGTGCCTGCCTCATCCCTGACCACTGTCTATGCAAGGGGCCATGGCAAGCAGTTTGGTAGCGCATTGGTTGAACCAGGGAATGTTCAGCTCCCAGGTGGCTTATTGGTGATCCCAACTCTAGTGTCAACTAACAGCCTGGTATTCCCAGTACAGGTGATGAACATCTCACAGGAGGATATCTGGCTTCCACCTAAGGCTAGACTAGGCATTATTAGTCCTGGCCACTGCATTGAGGGTGACCCATGCGAGGTGAAATTTGAGCGCATATCTGCCAACCACGAGGAGGTGACTCTTAACCAAAAGGACTGTCAGGGGGCCAACAGCTGCGTACAGGACTTATTGGGAAGATTACACATACTGTAGGTGGCACACCAGGACAACAGGTTGAGGTCAGAACTCTTTTGAAAAGGTATGCGGATGTTTTTGCACTTCATGATGAGGATTTGGGGTACACTGATCGTGTGAAGCATGAAATTCCTGTTGTAGATGAAGCCCCTGTCTCTCAGCCATACAGGCGCATTCCACCAAATCAGTACAAAGAGGTCAGGGAGCACATTTCTGAACTGTTGAGAAAGGGGGTGATTCAGGAGAGTTTGAGTTCCTATGCTTCACCAGTTGTTCTGGTAAGCAAGTCAGATGGGAGTCTTAGACTGTGTGTAGACTACTGCAGACTAAATGCGAAGACCAGGCGTGATGCATTTCCACTCCCTCGCATTGCGGAGAGCCTGGATGCCTTGAGTGGTGCAGAGTTCTTCTCAATCATAGATCTTGCCAGTGGCTACCATCAGGTAGTGATACATGAGAAAGACAGAGACAAAACAGCATTTACCACACCATTTGGCCTGTATGAATACTCAAGGATGCCTTTAGGGTTATGTAATGCCCCCGCGACGTTTCAACATCTTATGCAGGCCACAATGAGTGATTTGGTCTTTCAGATTGTGTTGATCTACTTGGATGATCTGCTTGTGTTTTTATCAACATTCCAGGATCACATTGTGAGACTGGAGACTGTTTTGAAAAGGCTGACGGATACGGGGCTGAAGGTTAAGGTTGAAAAGTGCCATTTTCTCCAGCCCAAGGTCAAGTTTCTCGGTCATGAAGTGTCGGCTCAGGGAAAAAGCACAGATCCTGGCAAGATAAGCACTGTGGAAAAATGGCCCATCCCTAGTACTGTGAAAGAGCTAAGGTCCTTTTTAGGATTTTGCAGCTACTATAGGAGATTCATTGAGGGCTTTTCCCAAACTGCGGGGCCACTCCATGATGTAGTGAATGTCTGTGTTAAGGAGATACAGTAAGTCATGTCAGGGCTAAACAGCTTTTTGCTTCAGCCTGGACACCGCAATGCTTAAAAGCTTTTGAGTTGCTTAAGGAAAAGTTGACTAGTGCCCCTGTTCTAGGCTATGCTGACTTCAGTCTCCCTTTCACGCTGGAAACGGATGCTAGCAGTCTTGGATTAGGCGCTGTCCTGTCCCAGAAGCAGGGGGGAAACTTTAGCAGCATGAAGCTCAAACTCCTAGCGTTAAATTCAATTCAATTCAATTTTATTTATATAGCGCCAAATCACAACATAAGTCGCCTCAAGGCGCTTCATAGATACAGAGAAAAACCCAACAATTAAAGTGGGCAGTGACAGAAAAATTTAGGAGTTATCTGCTGGGGTCCAAGTTCACAATCATAACGGAAACAATCCCCTGTGCCACCTGCCCACTGCTAATTTAGGAGCCATTCAACAGAGGTGGGTAGCTCAGCTGTCTGTGTTTGACTTCGATGTTAAGTATCGCCCTGGCCGCTGCAACACTGCCGCTGATGCCCTCTCTCGGCAACCAACAGTTGACACGGCAGAACCTGACAGTGAGGATGCAGAATATGATGGCTCTATAGCCATATGTAATGTGCTAAGGGCAGGTACAAGTCTAGACTCAGATCTTGTCATGGTTGGAGTTGAGGCTTGTAGGATCAGACTGCTGCAGGCCTCTGAACCAGATGAGGAAGCAGTCAGTGAGGCTGTGCTGGGCAACACCCCAATGATGCCTGGTTATTCCAATGCGGAACTCTATCGCTTCCAAGTGTCAGACCCAACAATTGGTGTCTTGAGAGAGTTTTGGAGCAGACAAAAGAGACCTACCTACAGAGAGAGAGGGGGTCTGTCTAAACCAGTACGTTCTCTACTGAAGCAGTGGCCTCGGATCAGAGAAAAGGATGGACTGCTATACCGTGTGATTGAGGATGCTCACCTTGGACAGTGCCATCAGCTGCTACTACCTGCCTGCCTTAAAGAAAAAGTGCTCAGGAGTGTGCATGATCACATGGGACACCAGGGAATTGAACGCACACTGGGATTGTTGAAACAAAGATGTTTCTGGGGGGGGGCATGTTTGAAGATGTTGAGCACTGGGTGAAGAAATGTCAGAGGTGTGTGTATACAAAGATGCCTCAACCCAAAGTTCAGGCACCCCACGCTCCATTTTTGGCTACCCGCCCACTTGAAGTTGTTGCTGTTGATTATACCACCTTGAGCGGACTACAGATGTTTGTGAAAACGTTCTTGTAATGACTGATGTGTTCACCAAGTTCAGTCAGGCATTTGCCACACGAGATCAAAAAGCAGATACCACAGCTAAGATTATCCTGAAAGAGTGGTTCATGAAATATGGGGTACCAGATCGCCTGCACTCAGACCAGGGCAGGAATTTTGAAAGCGCAGTGATTGCTGAGCTATGCAAACTGTATGGAGTCAAGAAAACTCGTACAACACCCCACCACCCTCAGGGTAACCCTCATTGTGAGAGGTTCAACAGGACTTTGCACAACATCCTCTGTACGCTTCCCCCTGAGAAGAAGCGGCGCTGGCCCGCGCATCTGTCAGAGCTGGTGTATGCTTACAATGTCACGCCGCACTCGACCACAGGGTATTCTCCCCATTACCTGCTGTTTGGGGTCCACCCACATCTACCCATTGATGCATTGTTGGGCCGGGAAGAAGTAAAGGATGACAAACTGGACTGGTTATTAGTGCATCAGGAGCGTCTCCAGGATGCACATGCCAGAGCCAGAGAATTTGCCGAACGGAAGGCTACAGAGAGAGTGGTTCAGCAGCAAGGAAAGGTGTTCTGTCCACCTGTTGACATCGGACAGTTTGTGTATCTCCGTTACCGACCACCTGGAAGGAATAAAATTCAAGATGCCTGGGCAGCCCCTGTGTATAAAGTGGTTGATATCCAAGGGACAACATACACAGTAGTGCCACTGGAAGGAGGGCCGGTGAAAAGAGTCCACAGATCTAACTTGAGGCCATGCGTGGGGTCTATACCTGCACCCAAGCCAAGGCTACGTGACCAGGAAGTCAGTTCTGCAGATGAGCACCAAGTGTCTGATATGGAGGTTGAGCATCCAGAGTTTGCCTTGATGGAGGAGGTCCAGTACCCAATGGAGCTGCCAGTGGCTCAGGGACCTGGGAACTTGGTTCCGATGGTCGACGAACCTGGAAACCAATTGGAGAATGGAACTGAAAATATGGGTGAGGATCTGCTAGGGCAGGAGAGCAGCGACTACCCTGATGACCTCGAGGTGGAGCCAGCAGCTTACCTTCCACCTGGACCAGGAAGCATTGGATTCTCCAGTGAAGAACCGGTGGCAAAACCTGTTCCAGCTCCTAGGAAAGGAAAGAAAGGGAAAGCGGAGGCAGGTCCACCCACACCTGCTACACGCAGGAATAGGAGAGAAACTGCAGGGGTCCACACAAACCCATTTAATCTACCTAGGTCAGCATGCAATGCAGTATCCTTCAGTCCAGATGTACTCTCCCAGGTGTTAGCCGGTATGGTTCTCTACACCACCAAACTCAGGGGAATGGTGGATGAGCAGAGGGTCACCGAGGACGTTGACTCGTAGCAGGGGAGAATGTAGCCAAGTGAACTAATACTATGCATGGAAAGGGTTTAAAAAGAGGGGATTGTGTTTTTGACTGGTTGCCTGTCTACCGGAGGTCTGTTGTAGGGTTGTCATGGTGATGACTAGACCTCGCGTTTTGGGGGTATACTGTCCCTTTAAGAGCCGTCGTAAGCCAGAGCACGCATGCACTCAAGTTTGCGTCACACACTGAGCGCTGTGAGCGGGAGCACTGGAGAGTTAGAGACTGCAAAAGATTCTGTGGCTAGCTACACAAGAGGTAAATGTGCTAAAAAGTGTAGCATACTGCAAAATATTGTCACCAGTGTTGTAGTAGACTGTAATTAGCTAAGTTTCTTTAGCAATGACTCCATGTTTGTGACCATTTGTGTAGAGTTCTTAACGCGCGACGGGTGCATGTTTAATGGTCACGTGCTGTGAAAGGGACTGAAGAGCGGGTTGGCGTGAGTAGTGACAGTGTCCTAACAGATTTCAAAGTTGTTAGGTTTACACTGTTATTCACTTTGCATAACTCTGTATGTTTCTGTTTGATTCAGAGGGGAGATCACTTGCTGTGTGATTCCTGCGTGTGTACTTGTCCTAGCACAGTAGCTGTGTGGAGAAACCGAAGTGAGTTCATGATGTTCTCCCATAGAAATGTATGTTTAAAAGAGAGTTTACAGTGCACTTTATTGCCAGTTGACCTGCGAAGTTGTGAGATGTAAACAATGTGTTTATTTGTTTTGTTTTCTCTTTTTTTGTTGTATTTGTTTCTTGACAGGTCACTACTGTTGTCTATACTGTTTGAATTTAACATGTACATATGATAGTTATTGTTGTCTCAGACCCTGAAAGGCAGTTTTAGGCTGAGCCAGTGGAATAGTTAAATTTTGCCGTTTCACTCAAAACTACAGAATTAAAACTGTGCTCCTCCGAGTACAGTCGGAGATTAAAAAAGCCCACAAAAGAGTATTTCCTGTGTCCTGTTTCATTCCATGACCGGGCCACATGTATATCCATTAATGTATATAAAAAAAGCTATATAACTGTCAGAATTTCAGACTGTTTTGAGATGGCTTTTTTGACAATGCAGTTCTCATTTTACTCTACAATCCTGCTAAATTTGGTTGACTAATAAAATCCTGAATATAACAGACAGACAAGTGCAACCTAGAAAGCTTCCAGCACCAAACACTGCATTACTTTGCCTACATACTCTGCATGTTCAAGCAGATATCTGTCTACAGAATCAGAAGCAAATGATTACTTACTTCTCAAATATAATCAAGTGTCTAAGTACTGAATTAATCCCACTGAAAATATTACTTTGAAATTTTTTTTTTTTTTTAATTCACAAGGTTCAATTTAAGATTTGACATGTGAAATTGAGGGCACTCTGGACAATGTTTCAGAACATGTTGGGAAGAAAATCCAAATAGAAAGAAAATTCGATCTCGTCTGTTTTCTTGATGTGTTTCTGAGGTTACTCGTCTTGAATGTCGACTGAACCTAGCACAACAAAGATATAATTTGGTCCATTTAAGTTCCTTGTATGCTGGATACACTTTGAAGAAAGGGAAAAGAAATTTCTGGAATTACAAACTTGTATTAGTGGGCAATTTCAAAGAGAATTCAAAACACACATATTCAGGTAAATGATTTTCAGAAATGCAATACGTTCAGTCATAACTTTAAACATGAAGTATTTATGATTACATTTTAAAAATTCAGTTTCCAATAAAATCTTTACAGCCTTTCTTTTCTTTTGAAAACCTAAAAATCATCTGAGTAATACTCATACCCTGGCATTTAAAAAGAGTCATTAGTGTGGGGCTGTTTGCAGGCACAACAGCACAGAGTTTAACTGAAACGTGATGGAAACAAATTGCCACTCTACTGCACACTGGTTTTGTCCAAAATACAGCAGCAGCAGGTACGCATATAGTTACACTTTAAGCTTTCACTCACCAAATGTTCACACACATCACACATTCACACAGTACAATATTTCTCTCCAGCGTACCCCTCATTACGTCTTCTCGGTAACTAATGATCCTCACTTTCTATACCCAACAAAGAGAGATGCCATTCTCCAGTCTTACAGGCTACAAAACAAGACAAAAGCAGCAACTTTGTTGTACACTTTCCTCCACCAAGAAGAAAAAAAAGAACAGAAAGAAAAACTGGGCCAACAGCAATTAAATAGCCAAATTTCAGGGTTTGTTAAAGCTGAAAAAGTATGTTCATGGGGGAACGAAAAGAGGCAGGCCCCTTGTTCTTCAGTCAGAGAACAAAGACTCCCCACCCTCCTTTGCAGTTTTTTTTGCATCTCTCCAGCCTGAAGATGCAGATCAAGACTAAGTAATTATCCTCTGATTGAGTATTCATAAACGATTATGCTATTGTTTTGTCTTTAATGATGCAAATTACGACTAATTACCTCACGTTAATGGATACCGAGAGTCTTAACAAGCTGTGGAATAGTGCAATTAAGCAACTGTTTATCTAACAGTACCATGTGTAAATATTCGTTGTAGGTGTGTATGTATAAATAAAGTGAATGAGGCCATCTTTTTTCTTGCTCATCATCTTCATGAGTTTGATGGATGAGGAGGGGAGGGGGGGGGGGGGGTGCTCAATCTGCATTAAGAAAACTAATTCCATTAGTAGGCACATGAATAATAGCACAGCCTAAAGAGAAACCCCCACAAATCCTTTAAGAGGTTTTATATAGTTGATAAGTAAAGATGTATTTTTTTATTCTTTTAGCCATACTGAAAGTATTTAAAGTTTGTTGTCAAAAGTATTATTTTCAAATTTTTTCTTAGTAGAGGTCAGTTGCCTGAATTAGTCTGTTCCCTTCTTTTTCTTGCTTTTTTTCCCCTGTCAAAAAGCCTCTCATGGACTCCAGGGAATCATGTCGCAATTTGCTGCTGGCACTTTCATCATTAAAACTTTTGTACCAGCCTACAAGCCTACAACTCTCCTCTGATAAGATTTTCTTGAGCGTGTGAATAGAAAATGAGTTCAGTTACAGATGAGCAAGGAGAAAAGGCAAGGCAGGGCTATTATTCTGAAGGCTGCAGCCTTACACCAAGTTTAAAAAAAAAACATGTTAAAAAATATCGCTGAATGGTAAGAAATGAGATGAAGATCTACTTTAGCCTTTAGTGCTGCTAAATGAATTAATTGCAACTGCAATTAACGATTAATGCTACGATCGGATTGTGGAGTCTCTGTCACAAGTTGATTTAAAGTAGTCGTAGTTGCATCTCTCATTTCCTGCTATATTTCAAAATGGAGTCGAAAGCAGCCAGTCACAAGGCTAGAGTTGTGTAGCAAAATAGCAGAGCAGCAGAAATCAATGGCAATAAACTTCCCGCCTACTCTTTTTTAATGAAATAAAGAGAAATTAATTTTCTTAAATGTTTCCTTTTTATTTCTTATTATCTTTAGACGAACAGTGTCAGCGCATGTTTAAAGAATCCTCTTGTGTAATTGAGGTCATTTGGGATGCTAAATAAAGCCCTCAGATTGAAATTCTGTGCAATTAAAAACAGATAAATGTGTGGCCACATATTATGAACAGTTTTGCACATGCTAGGGTTAAATCCATTGACCTGTTTCTGTTAACAAAGTCAGGCTTGTGTGACATCAATTGCTATTCAAGTCACTGCCTTTTTTATTCATTATGTTGCAAGCTCAGGATGTTTCAGGTAGAATGCAACAAACTGATGTTCTTGTTGCAACCGTTAACTGCTTACATGCATTTATATTGTCTCACTTTTTTCTTTGCTTTCTATCTTCAGAAGCATGCGGTGAACAGGATGTTACAGATATGGCCCTTTAAGGGTGAAGCCTATTGGTAAATGTATTGCAGACTGTGGAAAAAGGATGCATTGGACTGCCCCTGGGTGTTTGTGTATGTGAGTGAGGGAGCGAGTTGGAAAAGGGGAATTATGAACGGCTACCAAAAAAGGAAAAGAAAGGCATAAAAAAAGAAATATAATAACTCCCACGGCAGCCAGAGATGTGTCGGCGATGCCCGTTGTGAGTAAAGTGTTAGAAGCCCACTGTGCACGGTGTTTGTGCCTCTGAAGAAAATAAAGTTCCGGTGAAGAAGTTTCCACTGGCTCCTTCTGTCTCTTCAATCGCAAAGTTGGCCCGCGCAGTAAGCTAGTTATCGGCTACGAGCCAGTCACGGGATCCGAAATAATTGCCAGAGGTCTCCTTACTACGGTTCAGGGGCGCGGACATGGCAAGGTAACAAGGAGGACCTAGTTTGCTGTGTCTTTTCGCAGCTGGATACTGTTGGGTGCATATTGGGCACATAAAAATGTAGGTGAAATCTATTTTTTAACTGAATTTAGATAATCTTGGGGTTTTTTTTGTATAATACGAAACAAATTGACCTAAAAATATAAACATTTTCTATATTTGGTTCTGGCTCTAAACTGTGACTTCATGTGTAATGGGGGAAATTAATTTGATAAATAAAATAAAATAGTACTTAAAGTGACTGAATATTATTGTTTTGAAGGGAAGCGAAATATTCAGAACTCGCAAATACAATGAAAAAATCTGCATATTACATGATAATCTACAAACTTTACTATTATCCAATTTCACATCGCCATGCCATCGCAGTCAAGAACACAAACTGCGGTTCATATCTTTAAAAGATATTTGTCTGCCATCAGAGATTTGCTGTTCCACTTTTACCACAGTAGCTAACACTTTAATATCCCTATAAGGTCACTGAGGGAACTTTTGCATTATTTTGCAGCATCACCAAATTTATAGGACTTTTGCATTAGCGTGATGAGGTGCCTTCACTTATCAGGCATTTCATTCACTGTATTAGCCAAAAACAGACACTTTACACTTTCGTGCAGTCATTTTATCTTTAATAGTAACTCATTTTACAGAAAAAAAATGTACATCAACTGTGACAGCATGAAATGAAAAATAACATGATAGTGAAGTTTAATGTCCACACACACACATACACACACACACACACACAATTCGTAATCATAAGGCACATCTACTTGCCTCTTCATTTTCATTAGACCCAATAAATATGATATTTAAAAAAATTCACCATTTTTCTAAGTGGTAAAGGGTTATTATCAGGAAGACAAACAGGAGGACACTTTTCTCTGGATGAAGAAGTGGATCAATGAACTCACCGCACACTAGGACAGCCGACTGTGAGTGCAGAATATCCTCACATTTCCATTTGTTTTGCAATTTCCGAGTAGAACTTGCAGCACAAGCTGATGTATGACCTCTTTTTAGTTCCAAAGAGAGATGAAGGGGTACTTCCCAAAGTCTGATCTGCATAGGCCCATTCTCTTAGTGTCCTCCTCAATCATGCTGGTTACCACGATTGCTGCAGAAGCATTAAACTACTGTGAACCGAATAATTAAATTAAGCTTGCACTGCAATAACTTATCGGTGATATGGGTGTTATATAGTATACGTTTTCATTACTAAATTGAATGAATTAGTCTAACTTATAGTTCAACTATATCAGTAGATTTCTGAGGGGGCACAGTGACTTTATTGGGTGGGCTTGGACCCCTGAGGCCCATCCATAATGCCGAGGCTCTGAAGATGCATTCTCCAAAGTGCCTCTCTTCTGTTCCCAGCATCACCACTGAACAATACATATCAACAAATGACCAGCAAGGAAGCAATCTAACTGAAGTAGCTGTTATGTTGGTAGCAAGCTAGCTGAAAATATCTAACACCAGCCATAACACATACATGTTTTTCTAAAACAAAAAAGGCCATCTGGCTAAAGGGATATTTACCTAATCAATTGAAAAGATGGTTAACTACTGCAGGGTGTTTAATTAATGAAGGGATTGTTTGGTTTGTGGAATCTAATCCGGCCTTGAGCAGTCTTTCTACTGGCTAATGCTAGCATGGCTGCTATTATAAATGAATTGCTAATTCAGGTTGTAAATTCACCCTAAACTATCAGGGATGATATAAATCAGCTGGTCATTTCCATGCTACTTTATCAGTTAGCATTACAAATTACCTCTAATTGTGCCGAGTAGCTTGTTAACAGCTAACTGGCTGATGTTCGCTTGATTGCACATACATATAAAATACATTGGACGTAGCTACCATGATGTTACCCATTAATTTATTATCAAAAACTACTGATATTTTTTGCAGACCTGCGACCGTGTACTTACTGACATTAACTTGTCAGCCATTTTAAATTTGTAACTATCCTGAAAGATTGTTAAAAACTTATTTATCAGTATTTTGTGTCAAGATGGGTAACAAACCCCAGCCACTGGACTCTGCCCGGAACTATAGTCACTGGATCAAGTTGGCTTGCTTAGGTATTTGCCTGATATTTATTACATTTTGATATTGACATGTCTCTGTGCATTATCCCTAACACCGTCAACCAGTCAGCATAGCTCATTCTGAATAATGACAGCGAAACTGAGGGGAATTGTTGAGGATAATTTTCCATCTGTAAGCACTGGTTTTAACGTGGGCGGACTCACACTTAGAAAATAAACTTGTGATGTGAGAATGTAATCAAATTGTTGATCGGAGGGAAAGTAGTTTAAAAGTTTTAGGACGCTACAGTCTAATGTTAGCTGGCATGACGTTAGCTTGTAACTTTATGTTGCTGTTTAGCCATCTCTTGTCAGCTGTGCAGAGACAGGAGGGTCGCATATCTGATCTGCCGACAATAATTAACTGTGACAATGTCGAGATTAAGTATGTTCATGTAGGATTTCTTATGTTTGAATCCTCACTTCAGTTCACGAGTGAGGCTTAAGGTTAGGAGGACGAGGATGAGATTGAGATGAGAATAGAAACAAACCGTTCAGCTTTTCATGTATTTTGAAACTGGGTTTTTTTGGAGGCCTGGAATTTAAATGTGTCTGTCTCTAAAGCACTTATGGTCAACTTCTGTTGTTAAAATGTGTTATAGGCTATAAATAAAACAGACATGACAGTTAACAAAAAAGATTCAGACGTGTGTCATAGTGCATGTTTGAGGTATATTTTTTCATGTCCAAAAAACATTTTTTGAACACAATACAGTGAGCTACATGCTGAAGTTAGAGGATAGAAACAAGGTATAGATCCTGTCAGGCTAGTAGCTATCCAACATCAATACCAGAATTAGTATCGATATTTGAATCGATCTGCCCGCCTCTACTAGACTGCATGAGTGTAGCATTGACTGCTTCACAAGTGAATGTTCTTGTCATTATACATACATTGGTCTCCCAGTTGTACAGCACACAATACAGAGATACAATAGGTATAATCATTTCAAATATGCTAGTGTCCAACAGAATAAAGCACCTTCAGGTGACTGTTGTTGTAAATTGGCACCATATAAATAAAATTGGATGGACTTATTAATGCAACATAATACCATGCAAAACAGTCTGTACCTCTCATCACTCTTTTCTTATGGAAATCCCAAGCAACTCTGCAGCTCACCAATAACAGTGGTTTTTACTTTAAATTTAATTAAAATGGCCAAAAAATGTAGTACAAACATCTGTTTTCCCTGTAACCGTTTTTCCCTTCTCTAACTGTTATTTCAATAATAAATGCTCATGGATTCTCCGTCTTATACTGCTGCATGTCCTTTCAAAGTATCATGTTTCTGGAACAATATGAATATTCATTACGCGGTTGCGCCGTGGCTTTGTGGGCATGTTTATTAGCTGTCTTTTAAACTTTTTGCATTCCCTTTGGAAGCCGGCGCTTGTGACTGCACAGCAATATGCTCACAACTGCTTGCACCCTGAATCCTGACAATTTGTTTTCCTTGAGGGACTGTAATAACTTCAAAAAGAGAACATTTGGCCCTTGCTTGTGTAAGCAGATGCGAAATGGCATGTACAACTTAAAAAAAAAAGAAACACACGTAAGTTTTTGTGAAATGCCACACAGAAAAGCAAAATGATGACTCTGTTTTTAATGCATCTACAATGGGAAGTCCTGTATTTTTGTATCTGCTGTTTGGTTCATGGAGCAACAGAGGGATGCCTGCCTGTGCAGCTATTCCTTTTCTTTTTACCCATAGAGAAAGCTCTTTAGTGGCAGCAGTGGCTCAGAGGATAAAAACGTGATGGTGAGCAGTCCCTTCCATGTCTCTTGGTGCTCCACTCAGTCATTGCAGCCCAGTTTCATCACAGCCACTTGTTTTGTCTTCTTTTTTTGATTTGTTTATTTGGGTCTCAAAGTCTTACATAAAACAACGTGAATTCTTGCACAGGGCTGTATTGCTTCTAATGCTTGCTCAATATTTCAAGGCTGC
This sequence comes from Aulonocara sp. 'chitande type north' Nkhata Bay, assembly GCF_057382095.1. Lineage (NCBI taxonomy): Eukaryota > Metazoa > Chordata > Actinopteri > Cichliformes > Cichlidae > Aulonocara > Aulonocara sp. 'chitande type north' Nkhata Bay. The sequence goes on from NC_141360.1 coordinate 12,160,048, forward strand.
AGCTTTTTTTATTTTATTCTTTTTTCTTTTTGCCCTTTGTGCTTCTGAAGACCCTCCTTTTCAAGGGTATAGTATCCTTCTGGTACTATTTATAGCCAATCCGCACTCATACACACACACAGTCAGAAGGAGAAGTAAGCATGTGTGTATGTTGTGCACGAGTGTGTGGTTCAGGGGCCAATTTGATATTGGTAGGTCATTTAATAGAAAAAAAAAGTAGTGAGAAATGAATACTTTAGTTCTCCATGAATCTTTACCCTCTGCAAATTGTAGATACAGCTCTCTCATGTTGAGCGCCTGGCTGTCCTTATTATCTCCCCAGAATGCCATCCTGCAGGTTGTCCCTTATTTGCACTGCATTGTTTGGTGCCTTTTCTAAAAAAGCCGCCTGCTCTAGCTGAAGAATGTGACACATGGCGCCTAATGGCATGCATCAATGACACGCCAGCAGGAGAGCGAGAGGCTTCCTTCCTTCCTGCCAAGCTCTGCGATCAACTTGGAGTCTCACCCCAAACGACAGAGCAGAATAAGTCCTCAGATAGGGATTAGTATGAGCGCAAACCGCAACGGGACAAATCACAAATAAACAAATGCTGGATGTTGGATTTGGTTTGGACTGCATTGGACACACAAGCTAATAACACATGCAAATACCAATGCGAGCATGCATGATCCTTTTTTTCACACTAAAGTGAGCACACGCCCACCCACACCCACAGAGACACAGTCACACACCCTCCTCTCCACATGTATCTTAGTAGTGAAGTCACTGAAGCGGAAACTCATGTTTATGAATGTGTAGGGTTTTTGGATTGCAGTTGTTTTGTTTGTGAAATTGCTAAATTGGCCAACCTTTAGTTTCAGGTTTTAGTAGACCTGCGGGCTGTATAATAACACATGAACGGCTGAACATTTTTCTCTACATAATCATTACAAAAAACAGTGCAAGCTTGATTGACAGAGCTTGTTAGAGGGCTCTTATTTTTCCAATCAGCAAAGTAATTATAAAGAGAGCCTCTTGGGTTCCCCCCATGTAATCTGGTCACAGTGGCTAGATCACCCCCTGATAGGAGAATGATTGCTGAATCCCCCTCAGATGTGTTGCCTATGTCCTGCTGACTCTCGTCCCGCTGTCTCCATTAATGAAAATATCCCTAATATTACCAAAAGGTGTTCCTCCAGTCATTTAAATGTACGCCACAAAATATTAGCTGTGCAGCAAACCAACTAACAAGCTACAGCAGGCGGGAATGATGTAAACACCTTATGGAAAATGTTAAACCCTCTGGTAATTTCTTATAATCATATTTATAAGCAGCATTTACATGGGAAGGTCACATTAGGGCAAAAAACAATTATTCTAAGAGCATTTGCCAGGTAGAAAAGACATGCGTGGCTGATAGCAGTTGGAAATGTGTTTTCAGAGAAGCAAAATAATTGGCGTGTTACATAAAGTTGACCCCGCGTTTTAGCAGCATCTGCAGAGGGGAGTCAGAAAAAAGATCTTTATTATTCCAGACTTTTAATGCAGCTCGGTGTTAGGCTAGTCCTCACCCAAAATGGCATCTTTGGTGTTAAAGAGTTTTTCGTTTAATCTCCATCTAATCACATGGTACCTGAAAGCCTTCAACACCTTCTGAAATCTGCAACTAAATCTATTTCTCAACATAAAAAGAAGTGTTAAAATAATTGTATGTATTTAATATCTATATATACCCAATTGATGAGCTCTATTATGTTAGCCAATATGGTTACTACTATGATTTGTTAAGTCCTGTTTTGCCCATTGCCATCTTGGTTTTTTGAAACCATACCTGATGAGTTACAGGTGGATCTTAATGAGACACCGACAGTACTGCTGGGTAAAACCGTAGTGACTTGTCAATCACAAGAGGCCCTACCTGCTTCACTCTTAACGGGGACCTTAATTTCAAAATAAACATTGTGTCTGGTTTCTATGTACTTGAATGATTTTTCAAGATATTGAAGTTTCTCAAATGATGTGAGAAATGTTCACAGTCCTCGAGATTTGTCTGCCATATTGGTGTAACAACTGGTTGCTAGGTAAAAATGTGTATTCCTTGACCAGCTAGCAGTAGTTCCTGGAAGTTGCTGGCTGTTATTGGGCAAAATCAGCTGTGAAATAGGTGCTGGACCAAAAATCTCCTAATAATTAATTTTTTCCTCACTGGTCTTTTAAGAGGTTTTTAAAAGGGGCTTTAGAAATCACTTTCTTAGTGACTGCCTTCGGCCTCCAGCAACTCCTCCCAACTGGTTGGTGATACTCATTTTTCTTTTGTTGCCAGATGGTTGTGAACTATCCTCTTAGCCTGTTTGACTGGGTCTTTATTGACTTGATCTGGTCAAGTCGCATGTCCAAAATGGCAGGCAAGTCAACATCATGTGGTTAGTGCTCACGTGTCAGCAAAACCTCAATACTTATTGGCTAATGATTTGTGATTGACAAGTTGTTAGTCAATGAGCAGTCAGTTTCAAAGACATATCAACTCCTCACTCAAAACATTTGGTTTCAAACATCAAGATGGTGATAACAAAACTGCTCTTCTGGGAGCTTGACAAACTGAGCAGGTGACATCACAGTGACTACTTCCATCTTTTATATCTGTGGAAGTAGGGTCATTTTCTCATAGATTATTACAACCAGAAGAATCCTCTGCTGGCCATTATACAGAATACAGACTTAGACCATTTCCACATTGGATTTCTCTATCAGATACTACGTACCTACTTAAGATAAAATAAGAAGGTTATGTGAACATCATGACATTATGAATGCATGAAGAAAAGCAGAAACAGGAGCAGAAACAGGTCCAGGTTTCTGCAAATTGCACACCATTTGCTGAATGGTCCTGATGGCTATCAGATGGAAGTAGTAAGTGTCCTCATAACTGTCCTCATAACATTACCAAATGTTGTAAAATGATCCTGGGCAGTAGACGGTAGTACATATAATGAAAGGAGTCTTTCATTTACAGAACCTGCTTTAGAAATTGCACCTAATTTAGACATTTTAGGCACACAAAGACTTGAACAAAACTAGTCCAAGGGCTACCAAATTTGTCACAAGCACACTTAAAGTTCACCAATGAACATATTATATAAGTTTTAATACATAACCAAATGCAAAAATTTCAGGGTGGTTTAATGAGAACATTTAATGGGAAGCCATGTGCCATCTATTTCTTTTATTTCATGTCAGAAGCGTGAAAATGATCCCAGCATTTTCTGTTGCCCAATAGAGAATACAGTACTCAAAACTGTTTCCACAAGCATGCACGGACGATGCATATCAACATATGGGTGGCAATATAGTGTGAAACATGGAAGATAGCTTACTAAGTGGCAGTGAGATTGGTGTGGTGGAGAAAAAGCTGAGCTGTGAGAAGGCAAATTTTCACATTTTTAATGGCAATGCTGACCAAAGCAAACTGATGGCATGGCCAGTTATTGGGTTTGAGCTTTGCAACCTTTTAAGATGCTAAAAACGTTCCGGGTGCTGCAAATTCTTCAGCTTGAGCATAATGCATCGAGGAAACCTGCCTTATTTCTTTTAAAACCAGCTGTCAAAAGGTGCTAGAGTTGGATCTCACTGTGTTTTTGAAGACGCAGGTGTCTGACAGCGCAGAACTTAGATGTATTTTTAATTGGATGTAACAGGCGTATGGCAGTTCAGCTTCTCACACTGGATGCGACCAAATGGATGAATATTGCTTTTTGTTCTGAAGCTGCTCAGTACTCTGAGAGAGACTTGCTCTTAAAGCATATTAAAAGGCTATAGTGTCACCTCCATGCTTGCCTTCTCATCACTGATGGGGTACTGATGATGTGTTGCGAGTGTAAGCCCCCTCTAAGCCGCAGTGATTGGACCCATCAAGAGCGGCAGAATACACGGGGTGATAGCTGTAATACTAATCTCTGTCACCACCTTTTTAATGACACCACTCACTTAGCCACAGGTGTATTGAGAAAGCCACGTCTCTGCTCTGATAATGGGGGGGGGGGGGAGAGAAATAAATTCGGTTACCCCAGTCTTTCAAATTGGACATAATTCCACAAAGCACACTGACACAATTCACTCGATGTTTCGCTGTTGACCCGGAAAGGAGCCGAGGCAGACAAATGAGGCCACAGTAATCCATTCTGCCCACCGAGTTCAGAGGGAAAAAAAAGAAAAAGAAGAACAACGGCGAGGCCTTGTGATATTAATGCAGGCGGCGACAAAGAGACCACAGCGATAAACATTGAAATTCTGTGAGATACATCAAAGCCGCTGCATAATGAACCCGTGTATCTTTAGGGCATGGAGACATACAGTAAACTCTATGCCTGTAATGTGATATTTGCCCATTTCAGAGTGAGCCTTGAAATCATATTTCATCCACGACACCTCCCGCATTCTGTCCGAGCACAGCTGATTCCCACGGGCCCGGCTTGGCGCAGCGGCAGTTCTCGTCAAGAGCCGGGGACAGCGCAGGTCGGACTGCTCGACAACACAAACACCCCCAGCGCATGACACCCTGCCGCTGACGCTGTACTTCATCCACTTAGGGCAATCACCTGATCCCTTCAGGTTGTATGAAAATTAAAGAGGTTCAGAGGTTGTTGTGGCAATTACTGGGGACTTACAGTTGCTTTTTCATTGCAGCTTCCAAGCCACGAAATGGATTATAAACATGCTGGCCTTTCTCCACACTCGCCAGCCTGTGCTAAATTATGTCCCGAGGAAGTGTTTTAATAACAGATTTTTGCAGAGTTTACACCACACTGCATAAGAAGCAGTGAAATGAATAAGTACCCCGCCACCTGGGTTCTGGGTCATTCTGGTTAATAGGGTGTGATATAGTCACTGTATGACTGCAATAGCGGCTTCTGGTGGGAGGAGAGCCAGGTTACTGATTACCCCTCCAAAGATTTCAAGTTGCCTGTCACCGAACAAACGATGCAACTCTATACTGCACTAATTCCGCTAAACTGAAAAATCACCCCACCCCCCAACTGGTGTTGTGTTTATATTAATTTTACTTTCTATCTGTATAGTGTTTAACACATTTGCCTTACACTTAAAAAAAAATCCCTGGTCGAGACTGGGAAGAGATACAAAAATGCCGGCCTGAGGGAGGTCACAAGCTCATCTATTCTGTTTTCTGCCACTCCCAAGCCTAGATAAATGGGAACATTCCATCACGAAGGGAATTTGGCATCAAAACTGTAACCCCTGGGAAATAAGGGAGCAGCGAAAGTACCTCACTCTCTAAATAAATTTAAAATAAATTGAATTTTGTGTTACACAAGTGATAAAAAAAGAAACCAACTGGGAAGAAAACTGCAGTTCCCCTTGTGGCCACTAGAGGCTGGTTCCAAAGATAAGTCAATTCCGCAGAATACTATCCGGTTGTTCAGTCTGACGTCACTAGCCGTGTCTTGACCTAAACTCCGCTGCAGGTCCATCAAACGATCACTATGGCATTACTGAGAGTTGGAAAAACTGTCTAAAGTCTTTCATCTTTAATAAAATGATCAGCGTTCTGCTCTACCAGGTGTAACAATTGAGTTTAACATCCAGGCATCCATGAAAATGGAATTTATGACGTTTAACGGAGTTAGAAGTTAGCAGGAAGTTAGCTCGCTAGCTCCTATCTAAATACAATATAGCATGTCCTGACTGCTGACTTTTGGAAACAAATGAAAACGTACAGCTCTGTTATCACTTTCAATAAATGAAGACAGAAAACTAAAAAGCAGTGACGTTTGTAGGGTTACTGAAGTTGGGCTAGCTTGTATATAATGGTGTGCTACGTGACCGCTAGCGACACAGCTATGTTAGCATAATATAAACAAGCTAACTTTTTTTCCACTCGATAAAAGTTAACGTGAGTGTTCTCGGTCGTCAGGAACAAATGTAATCACATGGCAGGATGCTGTAAAAGGACCAAACTTCAGCCAGGAGAACAACTGAGATAATCCATCCACAATACGAGGTTAGTCATTCATATACTGCTGCATGGGCTGGGCTGTAGTTACATCCTAAGGTTTTAAAAACTGAGCTTAAATAAATGATTAGCAGTAATAAAAGCCGAGGGAGGTCAACAGTGATCACTGACTGTTTTAGGAGCTTTTTGAGATTAAATAGAAGAAAATACATAACATTAAACATGTTAACAACACAAAAGCCATATTAAACACGGACTACTTTAGGCCCGGAAGTAGGATTCGTCGTGTCATCACTAAACAACCGGATACTAAAATATAACATTTTGTAACCTTATACTTGTGCTGGTATAAAAACAGTTTTGGTTTCTGGTGGTCGATTTTGTCTTCTGTAAAGCATTTGTTTGGCATTGGTAAGGCTTAAAGTTAGGGGCTTTGATAGACCTATGCAGGGTAGCTGCAGACAAGAATTGCTTTAAAACTTCACCTCCAGGATTCTGAGTCACTGAAATGGACTTCTTGACTCTTATTTATTCCTTTTGAAGTGTTCTGATTGAAATGAACAAACACATGTTATGACATGCTGTGTAACAGACTGTCCAAACGCTTGTGGATTAGTTTTTATGAGGGAAATTTTTAATTTTGAAAAGTAACATTTAATTATTCTATTACATAGAATTAGCAGGTATTTGTGTCTCTGCCATACAAACAAACTCAGTAATGTTACCTGATAAATTAGCACTGCACACAAGGAGCTAAAGCCATCAGCAGAATGTGAAGATTTGACAGCATGTGTAAAACTTTTTATAGGTTGTTGAACAAAAACAAGCAAATGTTGCAGCAGCCATAAAGCTGATGGCTTAAAATCTGGAGCAGTCTGTAGTGCTACCAACCTAAAACATGTTCATGCGGAGCTCTTTGACACCTCTGAAGCTTTACGCCTCTTCCGTTTACTTTCATTTGGTAGTTAAATGACTTTTGGAATATACTTAAAAATGTAACACCTTCAGCTTCAACACTACTGAAATACAGTTTACATTCAGCAGTGCTGTTAATGTGACAAATCCCTGCAAATATAACAGAATTATTGTCACCTTGGAGCAAGTGAGCAAGTTGAAAGGTAACACCTATTTCATGAATGTGTATGTGTTAATGGGACTGAATTAATTTTATGTTTCTGTCACATTACCCATTGTTATTTTATTTATTTCTTTGAGTATATAAAACTTTTCTATTTCTATTTTAAGAAACAGTCAACTGAACGCTACTGTCTTTTGTCTCGATTAGGTTATTGTACACAAAAAGCAGCACCGGCATGGTGGGAGGGCTAGCATGGCCCTAACAGTAATTCATTGCATGTTTTCTTCTCAAAATGATAACCATCAAGTATCTTCCTGTGATGCACAAACTCCCCGCTGCTCCTATGGCGTTATTTTGGTTTTGAATATTATATTATAGTGACTGCCAACAGCCAGGAATAATAAAATCAATTTGTCTTGCTCACCGGGGAGGACACAGGAGCTATTGTGCGTTTCTCTCTCTCTCTCTCTTTGTTTTTGTTCTTTTTCAAACTTAAAGTGTTGAAACTTTAGGATTTCTAATCAATTTTCAGCCATGTCAACACTCTACTGCAAATCGTCATAACATCTCCGCTGGATCCTTTGCTTTCAGGGTGGAATGTTTGGCAAGCTATCATAACGATTTCCACATCTGAAAACTGAGAATAATGAGAGAATAATTACTTTCCTCTGATAAGTCCTCCTTATGTCGGACTTGCTTGTCTGTGCTTGTTTAACAATCTCAAATAGACACGTCTCCACTTTACATCCATTAATTTTTCCACACTATTGGTTTTAAACCAGCAGTGAAAACTCTTTAATATGTGTTATCAGGATGACAGTTACAGTTTGCAAGTTTTCAAGTGACTCTATGGGAGGTACACTAGATTTCCTGACTGCCTCTATTATGAGGAGCAGAAATGTAGAAGCTTCAATAATTAGTTTTGTACATGTTAGAGCATGAATAGGGATGTTTGTTTTGATCTCTTATTAATCGGCCCTGGGGAACTTTTGCTGATTGAATTTATGAATGCATTTTTGTCATTTCATATTATATCTATCAATGTAAACAGTGTGAAAAATCATATTGGGACCATTACTTGCACCTGTATGGGCAGGCCTTAATAATGTATAAGATTATTCTTGCAAGGCTTTGCAATATTATTGTTCGCACATAGAGAGAGCTAAAAACTGATTAGCCCATTTAAAACTGATACAACATGAATATCCCTTTAAAACTAGTGGAGTGGACTCCTACAGATTAGGAATTTGTCTTTTCTCCTGCCTCCCTCCCCTCACCCTTAACACTTAACAGATGGCTGGTCCTCCCTGAGCCTGGTGCTGCAGCGGTTTCTTCGTGTTAAAATTTAGTTTTTTTTTCCCACTGTTGCCAAGTGCTTATATACTGCCTTGAGGTGACTGCTAATAGATGCTGATGCTATATAAACAAAGATAAATTCAACGGAAGTGAATTAAACACCTGCTTTTTGGCTATTGCCATGTTGACTCTTTTTTTTAGCATAGCCGTTACCATTGTATACATAGGTGGAGTGCTAAATTCTCAGCTAATACTAGCTGACTTGTTTACGAAACAGCTTGCATAAAGTGTAAGGGTGCAATGCAAAGACACACATGTCGGTTAATATATGATTCACCATATGAATCATATAACCCTTATATGATTCACTATATAATCATATAATATAGTGAATCATTTTATTATTATTTTTTTTTCTTTGGCTCTCGGAGGAGGCGGACGCACTTTTTCTCCTCTCCCTTATCTTCCCTGCTAGTTCTTATGTCCTTGTCTAGTCTCGTGTCTTTTTTGTATTACTTTCCCTGGAACACTCTCTCACAGTCTGTGTCTAAAACCTAAAAGAGAATTATGGATTTGATCAACTGGTCTCTGAATGCTATTGACACCCTTTAACGAGAAGTCTGGGCTCGGGAGAACCCGAGTGCCCTGGAGGGACTTTCCCTGCCGGATACACGATGGACGGGTGGCAGAGGATCGTGTGCCTGGCGGGACTGTCGATCGAGGACGCTGAAGATATCTACCTATTCGGAACCATGATAACAGGGTTCTTGCTGATCGGAGCTGGCTTGGCCCGGGCTTATCGGAGAATTAAGAGAGCGGAACCGGCTGTTCAAACCTCCACAAGGCTGCCCGCTGGGATTGGAACGACAGGTGCGACTTCTCAGAAAGGGCTCACTGAAGGCAGCATGGTTAAGAGCTTGGAGGCGCTTACGACTGCAGTGAATGCTCAGAATAATACCTTTGAGCGTATGTATGTTGGATTACATCAGAAAAGAATCAACTCAGAACAACACCTCTGGGCGGAAGCTACCTCTCGGATCAGTTGGCTGCGGCCGTGAGTTCTCAGAATCTGCTATGTGAGCAAAAAAGAGTGACAAGACCACAAAATCGACGGCTAATAACATCACGGAGAAACTCGCAACTATTAACGGGAGATTGAGAGGCCAGTGTCGGAGTGTTAAAAACAGCTTGAAATTCTCATGAGTTGTTTGCAAAAGAAAAATTACCATCATAATGCGGCTACCCCTTCGGCGCCAGCTGTGGGCTCAAGGCTGGAGTCAAACAAAAACTCCCTGATAATGACTGTGTTGAGTCTGTTCCTTCCCATTCCATGCAAGGCCACCAGGGTTGGCTGGAAGACTGTTTACTTAGCCTGGCGGGGCGAAGGACACTGTCTCAGCTGAACTATGGACACGCAAACACATACATATACTGATACTGATAAGCACTCACCCTCCCTATCCAACGCCACCTCCAACACTTACCTCCCCCATGATGTAGACATCGGGTCAGCTGGAGGCGCAGTCGAAAGATTGTAGCAGTCCCAGATCAGATGTACACACTGGAACACTTTCCCATGTCCTCGCTACCTAGCCTGACCTGTCTCCCCAATGTGATGTTTGTATTGTATGTATGGTTGTCAAGGTCTGTCATCTCAGTTGTGGGCAAAAGACCTGCAACTGACAAATAAAGGCTATCTCATCTCTCATCTATATGAAGCAAGCTAAAGCTGATGCAAGATTTTCCTATTTCTTTTCCATATGGGCATTTTCAAGCATGTACTGTAAAGTTTCTATTTAATGTTGTAAAGTTTAACATTTTTACATGGGAGCCATTTAAAACCAGCCTCAACAGACACCTAGAAGAACTGCAGTTTTTGGAATTTGCCTACATTTCAGGTCTTAAGGTTGCACAACTCCAAATAGCACTCATGGGAGACAAAAAGTTGATGAACATGAGTAATTATAGAAACGTTTACAAATGTAGAAATATAATAGAATGATAGCTCCATGCTTCATGTTTTGTTTTGTGTAGGCTTCAGTGGGGTGTTTGGTTTCGGGCCACTGGTTCAGTAAGGTGAACTGATGGCCCAAACTTGGAATTTTGGATTTCCAAATCAACTACAGCTGTGTTTAGAGTAATTAGTGATGGGTCATGGTCCTTGTCAAAAAGCTGTCTTTGGAGAATATAGGGAAAAGCTAGATGTTAGCACACTGCAGACTGAAAGAAGACTAAAGAGATTCTCAAAGAATTTATCCAGAGAATTTTGAATAAAACACAACAGGAGTGGTCTTGGGGTGAGGTTAATGTGAATGACCACCTGCAGAAGTGACAGAAACCAAAAGATGAAGGATTGTGCTGAGACATGCTTAAAAGAAGCATCTGATTCATCAGTGTTGTGAGGGAGAAAAAGATGCAGGCGTTTTCTTAAGTTACAGTCTGTTTGACCTCTCCAGGCCTCCATACATTGATCCCAAAGTGCTGTAGTTTTTACCTCTGCTTGTGGCAAGAGTCTTTTCTTCTTTATCTTACTTCTTTCTGTTCAAGCTTTTCTTTTCTTCTGACCTTCCATTTGACTGGCCAGCTTGTCTAAATATCATCATGTGGTGCACTGGGACTATTTGTATTATTGAGAGATGCACATAGGTGTGCACACACTTGCACCTGTGTATGTCTGACTGTGCAGAGCCTCACCCTGGGAATACTGCCGTGAGAGTGAGAATCTGCGTGATGCATGGACTCATCTTGCTTTGTTAGCTTTTGTCAAACAGACTGTTCAGGGCCGGCCAAAATAACTCTCAGTTTACCAGAAAACAGCCGTGAGAGCTACCAAAAGGCACACCAAGTGTGAAGATTTAATGTGATTTTTGTTCATTTTTTCTCACTTTAAAGGCAAATGCAAATGTTTTTCCAGTCACTTGTCAGCAGTGACATTAACTGAAAAGACACTTATGTCTCATCAGGCTTTAAAGTCTCTTAACTGCTTTTAATGTGTCAAAGTAAATACAAAGTTTGACATTTATGGAGTCCCAAAAGTGTTTTGAACAAATAAAGCAAATGATGCTGAGAAAGAAATGAGTAAACTGGATTTTGACCATGTTCATTAGTTGTTTGGTGAACTGATATCCACGGAAGCTGCCGCTTTACTGTCTCACCGGATCAGAAATTAGAGTGACTGAGTAGTCGTTAAGGGGTCAGGTACAAACCAGTTTTTATGATGCTATAACTGTAAATATTCCTCATCTTCTCTGAGACATATTTAGAGGATTGGAACAGCCTCATTTATGGTTGACCTTGACCAGTTTGCAGGTTTTGATTGGAGGACAGAGGAGTGAGGTAGCGATGAAGCATAATTAACACAATGCATTGTACCCCATACTGTTATAAGCCGACCACTCTTGCTGTGCTTTTTCTTTTCTTTCTTTTTTTCTTTTTAATCATCGTCTTTCCATAAGACCAACAGAGCACATTTGACAGCAGTCTAATGGCATTTATTTCAAACAGTGGGGGAATTCTGTAGAATCCTTTTTGACCCTGTATGTTGAAAAGTGCTAATGAGATAGCCAGTGCTTTAAAATGTGGCATCTACGTGTCTTGACTACTGTCAGTTTGTAATGAGTTTGGAGTAAGGATCTGTTGACCACCTGGCTATGTACATTTGCTAATCTAGACAACTGGTGCAGATTATTTTGAGCGTGTTTGGCTGTGGTGACGTGAGGAAAATCAAAAAGCATATTTCTTAGCTGCATCATCAACCAAATGAATAACCAACAGGACGTCTTGTGAATCAAATCAGCATAAGCCCCTCCCTCCTCTGGTACCAACATTAAATTATATCGAAAGGGTTTTTAACCTTAACCCTGGAAAAACTCACCTGACAAGGTGCCAAAAAATGGCAGTAAAAAAATGTAGTGAAATACAAAAAATATAAACGGACCAATTAATCACAGAAAAAAATAAAGTCATAATGAAATTTGCAACAAAAGAAATAGCAGCAATTAATAAAGAGATAAATAATTGGCAATATTAATGAAATAGACAGAAAAAAAAGTGCAGCAGGGAAAATTAATGAACAAAAGCAAAACAAGTTTTTAATTTAGGTTTGGAAATGCTTATTTATTAGCTGAAACCATGACAAGAATAATAAATAAACCATTTAACGGGATACTTTTTAAATTTTATTTTGTATCTTTTTGAAGCCAAGCAAACTCTTGCACTTAAGTGACCTCTAAAATGTTGATCTCACTTAGAGCTGATGCGTTTTAATGAGGGCCAGTGCCACCATTTCCTACTTGTGCACTCCAAAAGCCACAACTCACTGATTATTAGCACATAAGCCACATTTTATTAGCGCATTTGATGAAGTTGTAGCCAGTGCAACAAATGTACCCTGCAGCTTTCATATTCTTTCACAAATATTTGACTATTTTTCTGTTTGCCAAGAGCTTTTCAGCATGCCAGGGCCCAGAGCAAGCCTTTTGACATTTGCCAGGATTGCCAGATGGCCTGTGCATGTGTATGTGGCGTTCGGCTGTGCATGTGTGTACACTGCCTGCCACATATACTCCCATTAATAACATATTATTAAGGGAGATATTTTTTCAGATGGCATGAAATGCATTAGCGCTGATTTAACGTGTGCTGATGTCATCTTTAAAGCAAAGATGATTCACTAATGCAAGAACATGCTGTTTTTATTCGTTGCAATAAAATATTAATATGCAAGCCTGCGAGGTGAGGTAGCATCTAATATGTTATCAAATGGATTTCTGAGTTGCAAAAAAAGAAAAGCCTACCTTTGCCTGAATATGTCTGTTTTCTCAATAAAAGAGCTGTCTTCACACCGTCAGGAGAGCAGACAGTGAAGTATGAAAGCCAGGAAACAAAACAGGAGCCTTTCACAATAATAAAGAAAAAAAAAAACAGATGTGAAAAATCTTAAAACAGCATACAGTTCCTAACACAGTATTAAAGTCCACAGGTTACACTATTTTTTTTCCAATTCTCCAATAGTTTCTTTAGTTTCATTTCAAGAAAAAAAAAGTTTTCCTATATTGCTTCGTTTTGCACCTTGGAGGCCTGAAACTGCCAGTCAGAATGAAGATGCTGAAATTGAGGATCGATCCAGTGCAAGTGTGGTGGAGCTACGTGGCAGCTGTGAGATCAACATTGTGGGTTAAGTGGCATTCAGAAAGCTGAAGAAAACAGATTCAATAACAACTAAATCAAGGATAAATGTGTTTATTGATGTTAAACGGAAAAAAAGCAGGATCGTGGATTCCTTATTTAACATTTTACATTTGTTCTCATTAAGTAGTATCCGCTTACGTCCAGCGCTTATAATCACATCTTAAAAAGGTTGATAGGAATTGTAGGTCACTCTCACAGGGGCTCATTTAATTGTTGGGGCTCTATCTCGTATTACAAGGTCTTTATCTTACAATACTGAGGCGACTGTTTGGTGAAGTGGTGCCACATAACAAAAAATTGAACTGCATTTTTATTCAGTTGAATATTAATAATTATCAGGTCACAGTTTATAGAATCAGTCCAGTACTGCAAGGTGTACCTAAAGTCTCGCAGTACTTGGTACCCCTTTGACATCAGAACCTGCCTTAATTCTTCATGGCACAGATTCAACAGGGTGTTGGGAACATTCCTTGACATCTGTTGACTGTGGAGACAATTTGAGTACAGTGAGCTCATTTATATGTTCAAGAAACCAGTTTGAAATGATTTTAGATTTGTGACATGGTGCGTTATCTTGCTAGAAATAGCCACCAAAAGATGGGAACAGAAAACAAAACAACTGCTGTATAATGCCGTCCGCCATCTTAGTTGAATTGGTCACATGACTGGACCACATGACTAAAAGCCTCCGTTTTCACAGTCCACGCTGCGATGCAAAAATGGCGTTTTCAAATGTATCCACTTTGGAGAGCGTTTTCAAAGACCTTTGTTTTCCTTGACCAAAAACACTGTCTCAATGTGGCCAAAACGGAGAGAAAAAACATTTTCAAACGAAAACGTATTAGTGTGGACATCGCCTCAGTTTCCTGTAGCGACCTGACAGAAGAGGCACCCAGTGTGGTTTTCTGCTGCTGTATTTTGTGTTGTGTGTTCAGAGATGCTTTTATAATACCTTGGCTGTAATGAATGGCTGCATGAGTTACTCTTACACTCCTATCAGCTCAAAGAGGTCTGGTCGTTCTCCTCTAACATCTGACATCAACAAGACATTTTTCTACTCAATGAGCTCTAGAGATGGCTGAGTGGGAAAATCCCAGTAGCTCACGATGGATTAAATATTGAATATTCAGACCAGCCTGCCTGGCATCAACAATCATGCCACATTCAAAGTCACGAAAATCACCTTTCCCCTCCATTCTGATGCCCATTTTGACCACGTCTGCAATCCTAAATGCATCAAGTTGCTGCTGTTATTAGCTGATTAGATAACTTAGTTAATGAGCAGTTGAACCGATGCACCTAACAAAGTTGCCAATGAGTGTATATAGATTTTATTTATGAACCATGATGTTGTGGTTATTAGTCATCAATGTGAAACACTCAAGTGGAAACGTAACATAAAAACAGATGAAAGCCATCCCACATGTGAACACGTATTTTGTATTCTTTATACATTGCAGAGCAGATCCCACGGGAATGTTTCTTCTCTGTCTCCATTGTATTTTCCACATTATGAGATTGATGAGATTGTGCACTTCCAGTGACAGGATTTCATTCGATTATATTTGATTCATACCGTTTCCGTGTTTCGTTTTTTTCCCCCGTCACATCTCTCCAGGACACTCTGACAGATCTTGTCTCGATAAGTAATTGCCGTTAGAGATTTCCGTCTGACATGTTGCCCGTGTCTTATCAGCAAGCCTTTGATGTGCACTTTATTGAAAATCGCCACCAACTGCCGCTGCTGGTTGGATGATGTGTGTTAAAGTGCTCAGAGCTACACAATGGCCAAACAGAGGCGTACTATATTCCGCTGCTAAAATGCACCATTTCCTCCTCTCTCGTGATTCAGCTTCGACTGAAGTCCACAGAGCTTCTTTTTTTTCCAATATTAAACACCCACAACAACCATCGCAGCACAATGAAGGCTGCAATTATTCCAAATCAATTGTGTGCCGTTGCATGGCAATACAGACGGTCACCTTTTTGTCCGACAAAAATCCCATTTTATTATCTGTCACCCACATTCGACCCCAATTGTTTTTGCTAACTTAGGCGGTGGACACCCACAGATGTCAGCACAGGAGAGAAGAAACAAAGAGCCAACAAGTTTGGTTTTTTTTGGGGGGGGGGGGAGGTGGTAATGTTTGGCAACAGTATTGGCTGCCGAAACAAACCCCGCCTTCAGATGTGCACTGCCGCCAACAACGATGGAAATTGCAGGATGCCAATTGTTTTGTTTTGTTGTTGTTTTTCCTCTGTGCAACAAAAATAATTACACGTTCATACAAAACTGATTTAGGATGGTTTTAAGGGGGGAGATGCAGAAAGAGAGGCAGAGTGAGAGAGGAGCTTGGCATGATTGCACATTATTTGGCGTAATTACGCTTTCACTTGAGGATCTGTGTGTTTACTGCACTGCAACATTGTGTTTTTCAGCGGAATTTTGAAAAATGGATTTGTCACCTCTTTGTGAATTTAAAAAACATACGCACACACACAGTATTACATTTATTCTTCAATGAAAGGCTCACATTATCACAAATGTAACTGCTATAAAGAGACAGAACCATTTCTCTGTGTTTTGCTCTTTGTTAACAAGCTGATTTAATGTATTATTTGTAATGTCAACAACACTGTTTGCTGATTGCTGATTTTGGATAGATTGGCTTTTTACAGCAGGCATGGAATTAGCACAATGTTGCAAAACCCTGGGTTAAAGACGGCCCCCTTTGCTTTTTCTTCTATCCTTCCATAGCACAAACTAATCTTGCCCGGCGCTCTTTAAAAGCAACAAAATCCCCCACGGAGCTGCAGGTTTTTTGTAAATCAAATCCTGCCCACTACTAGGGAAGTAGTTCTCTTTTATCATGAGCAAGATGTCAAATCCAATGACCCCTTTTTTTGGCTCTACCAAGAGCCTGTTAAGTCCGCACCTTTCAACTCAGAAAATCACAGTGGGAGAGTGGTCGAGCAGAAAAGGGTCAGAGGAAATGCACGGTGGAAGAGGGAGAGACGTCGCTGGGAGAGAATGGATTGTTTCCTTAGCATTAAAAGCTTAATGGACACCGAAAAAGTAGCTTTGATGCTACATCCGTGAGATGAAGATGAAAAATAGGTCCAGGCAGGGAGAGTGAATTGGAAATTCGCCGGACTGAGAGGCTGCAGAGGACAAGTTGGACATTAAGAGGACAGCAATTTATGTTTTTTACAAACTACCTGTGACAATTTGTTATATTTCTAAAAGCATGACCTTCGAGCAGTTTCCTTGAGGGACTTCTTCAGCCAGTTAAAAAAAAAACCCACAACCTAATCAATTCGTATTAATGTGCTCATCCTGTATTTATTGTCCTAATGCACGAATCAGCCGCAGTAATCTTGAAGAATTCATGAGAAAGATAAAGACCACTCTGAGAACAAAAAGATCGGGTGTTCTTGTAATCTCACATAAAGAGCACTGACAGAAGTCCTCCATTATGCATAACGATGTTTAAATAGAGGACCGAGATTTATTTAAAAGAAGGATAGCTGCATGCGTAATTTTGTGTATGCTGCAGTAGTGTTTGGTTCAGGCCAGCGGTTCAGTAAGGTGAACTATAGTGGCCCCAAGCTTGGAAGTTTGGATTTCCAAATCAAGCAGACCTGCATTTAGAGTAATTAGTGATGGGCTGTAGCCCTTTTCAAAAAGCTGTCTTTGGAGAATACTGGAAATGATAAATTTTAGCGCACTGCAGATTGAGAGAATCTCAAAGAATCTCTTCAAAGAAGTTTGAATAAAACACAACAGGAGTGTTTTTGTGGCGAGGTTAATGTGACGGACCAGCTGTAGAAGTGACTGAAACCAAAACCTGTGAAGGATCAAACTGAGGCACAATTAAAAGACGTGGAGGATTCATCGGTGCTGTGTGAGAGAAAAATATGCAGGTGATGTGCGTTTAAATCACATGATTCACATAATACTGTTTTCTGTTAGCTGTTTGCTGTTAGCGTGTGACCTCCACAGCTGGTCCATCATGTCATTGTCTCCCTAAAAACATTTTTTTTTTTTGTGTGTGTGCGCTTGCAACACTTTTCCAATTTATTGTTGTGTTTTTAGGTTCCAGTGTGTTTGACCTTTCTGGGCCACCTCATAGGAAAAAAGGGATTTCTGGTAAATATCAATACAGCTTATCTTTTTTAGTGATATTTCACCATCATGAGCATCATCTTAAACTTTTAAACATACAATGTTGCAGATGTTACACTGACACTGGTTTGAAGTACATCTTCAGATGTCCTAGCTGGACTTTCTAGCAAAAGACAGTTTGTCTGCAAGAATTTTCTTCTATTTCTTTATTGATTAGAATGAAACAGAATAAAAATAATAGCTTCCTTATCTTACAACCTTATATGTTTTAGTTCTTCTTGTTAACCTGCTGAGCTGACTACTTTCATGTCATTATCCTGATGTACCATACAAACAAAGGATAACTGTAGTAGTCTAATGCGTTACATTGACGAATGCAGTGATTAGATGTAATTTTAGACAAAAACCATAAACAGCTTAATAAATAAAGTGTTGTTTAGTTAAAAAACGTTTTATATGTATTTGTACATGGAAGATATTTTGTGGACATCTGTTCATAACCATATACCAGCAACATTTACTTATACTCTTTCAAATATAATCTGTTAGTATACTTGAATGAACATCTGAAGTGTAGTACATGTTCATGCGCTTACTCTTAGCTGTATTGTAATTCAGACAAAACTGTGAAAGTTGCCTCTTTGTCTTGCCTTGTCCATCATACTTAACTCACACCAGAATTTTGTTTTTCCAGTCTCTAAACTCCTCAAGCAACAAACACAAAATCATCATTTTTAACTCAAACCAGCAATCAGACAGCATGGTGGTGCGGTGGTCAGGACTCCTAGAAGTATCCTGATTGCCTCGATCTTTCTGTGTTTGTCTGGTCTCCCTGTGGTTGTGTGGGTACTCCCATGTGGGGCTTCATCCCACAGTCCAAAGACATGCACGTTAGTTTCATTACACATTCTATATTTGCTGTGGATGTGAGCTATATGAAGTGCTGCATGAATGAGTGGTTAAAATGTGATTCCTTGTCTGTAGTTCAGTGGTCAGTAAGACTAGAAACAGTCAACACATATGCATGCATATTACAAATCTAATATTGACACAATTCCAGTTTGCTTTGTATAATTCCTTACTTGAAACAGCTACTAACAGAAATGGAAGACAAATTCTTATTGGCCCTTGTGGAGACACGAGGATCAGGGAATCTGTTACTCATGCCTCCTGCAGACTCACTGGCAAATAACAAGCCTCATGCAGGGCACACATCAGTCTTGTTAGTTGCCAGTTTCAGTGGATGCTGTTAAAGGTCTGATCAGTGACTGTTTAGCAACTTGACCTTGATGCTTGACCTTGAGTGCAGCAGTCCTGAACTTTGGATGCTTGTAGCTGCACACTCACTTCTACAGTCTGCCAGAGCCAGTCTGCCATCAGTCTGAAACTAACAGAATGATGCCTGAAAAGTTGATACAACCCAATCCAGATAAATGAACTGATGGACTGTTCCATATTGTTTGACAGTTTATCTGGATAGTTTACCAAAATTTAAACGAGACCAGTGCTAGAAGTTCGGCTATATCCCCAGCCAAATTACATTAAGTGTTGCTGGAAGTGGGTGCAATCTCTAGCCAGAGTTTATGGCTGAACCCTGTTAAAGGGGAATAACTTCAGTTAAAATCAAAGACAAATAAGTTTAGATTGTTAGTAAAACCCCCACTGGTGTCTCTCTCTGTTTCACTCTTAGTTTCCTCTGTCATCATTCTCTTTCGTCTCATTGCCTCTGCAATGATGTCTGCACTGAGAATCTGCTTCTGTTTGCTATTTAATGGAATACAACTCTAGTTTGGTTTAATACCCAGCTCGCCTGTTCTCATAGGTAACCGAAGACCCATCGTTGTTGATGCGTAACTTAGTGCCGAAGCACACAATCAACCCAAGCTAAGCAGTGTCAAAGCACTTCCTTTTG
This sequence comes from Aulonocara sp. 'chitande type north' Nkhata Bay, assembly GCF_057382095.1. NCBI lineage: Eukaryota > Metazoa > Chordata > Actinopteri > Cichliformes > Cichlidae > Aulonocara > Aulonocara sp. 'chitande type north' Nkhata Bay. The sequence continues at coordinate 12,179,601 of NC_141360.1, forward strand.
ATGGTGCAAATGAAAGACTGTGCTTTTCTTTCTTATCTTTTAATCCCATTACAAGGCAGTTTATTAAAATGATTTTTGTTGGATGTAGAGTGGCACCGTCTGTGCTCTTCTTCTTCTTGCTCCAGTGCCTCCTCCTGACATCCAAAGAAATCCATGTTAGGATAATTGATTACGTTAAATGGGCCTTAAGTGAAGAGTGAATGGTTGTCTATGTTTGGGTTACTCTTGTAATGGACTGGCAGCTGATTCCTATCCCACTGCCTCTCACCCAGTACCAGGTGGGATCGATTTCAAGCCCCTTGCAAACTCACTTAGATAAGTGCAAAAAAAGGATGGATGAAGTAATAACACTTATTTTGTTAAAAAATGAATAACAAATACTAAAATGTTTTGCTTTATAACAAAAGAGGGGGAGACAACCCAGTCTCTACACCACCCCGCATCATTAAACAAGCCTCTCTATGTGATAATGTTGGTTCACTGACAGCAGCCTTTCACTACAGGCATCATAAAAAGTTATTTGCTGGAGCTGTTTTTAAGATGAGCTTTTCTGTGTTTACGTGGCTTTTCAAACAAATAACATATCAAGTTGCCAATATATTTAATTTTTTTAGATATGCCTGACTGCGAGCGGTGCAAAAAATAAATAAATAAAATCTTAATTTGCTGTCCTGGGATTCAATTTCCTCATATACAGCAAACAGCAGGGATGTGAATAATAATGGCATGTATAAGGCCGTCTGCAAAAGTAGCATCCTGATCTGATCATTTCAGCCTGCATTATTCTCTTTGAACACCTCCAGTGAATCTGAGCCTCTGTGTTCAGCATAACATATTCAGTCAGGCAGATGTGCCGCTCATGACCACCTGCATTTGCTCAAAGTTTCACAAACTATAAACTCCTGATGCAGGTTGAAAAACTTACTGACCCCGGCTATAAGAATAAATCGCTTGTGCTGATTCTGAACATAGAAGCCCCAGAGGAGTAAATGCTAAATGACGCTTAGTCTCAACAATGCACATATTTGTGCTGACAAAGTAGTGCAGCAGTTTTCTCTGATGAGATGAAAAGATTTCATGCAAAACACGTTTTTAATTGAGCAACAACTTTTAGTTTCACAAATGCTTTACTTCTGCTCTGTCTCCCAAGATAGAGTGCAAATGTTTCAAGCCTCCCCTCATTTGGTTATGTTTTGCAAGGAAAGTGGTAAATAGAGGTAGAGATTTGTGCAAATATTCATGGAAATACAGTATAGAGATTGAAAATGTGACGTCACTCAGGGGTAAAACCGCAAAGAATTCTGGGAACTCGTGGCAACAGGTACTAGCGCACGCAGGCTTTCAATTGAAATCAGTTACACAGTGATAAAAAGAAACACAGAAAATGGCAAGAAGCTGTTGTATTATTAACTGCAATAGCCGGTCGCATGACAGCCACGGGAAGCCGATGGGTAAAGAGATCGGTTGTTATCGGATTACGTCGTTGAAGAGAAATTGTTCGAGCCATGTTTCCGAAGTAACGAAGAGGCAACGGGTGGCCTGGATTGCAGCTATTCAAAGACAAAATATAACGTCCCAGAACACTCCAGCTCACAGGTTAGTCTGCTCCAAGCATTTCCACAAAGGTCAGTCTGCTGTTGTAGTTAATGCGTCATTTTTCTTAACATAATTGGTGATATAGGTTACAAGCAAGTCTGGCGCTGAACAGAAATTGTCGCGCTATGCGCCTTTGTTTATTGTGCATAAATAGTGAATTGTCCTGACACAATATTGTGTTTCGCTTCTGTTATTACCATGGTACATTGACAAAAACATATACTTTTATTCACAGGGTAAAACAGTTGTTTTGTATCACTAATTGCCCAGTACGATTACAGCATACAATATTATTGTCACTGCTACATTTCTGTAACGCGTACCAGAAATTATTTCCACTACTAATTAATTACCATTGAGCGCAAAGGTTATATTAATAAACGGTTAACGAATGTGTATTTATGAAGACGATTTGTGAGACTGGTAAACTTATGATACGTACGATGGTCTTTACTTTCTACACGGTGCATTTCAAGGTCCTGCACCCATCCGTCGGTAAACTGTACCTGGGCTTGTTGCAGTGAGCTGAAGTTACTAAACTTCATGAGTGTATGCGCTAAATCTGAGCGTGGTGAAAGCTGGGCAGCACGCTAACGTATTTTGTCCCTCTGTGTGCTCGTAAGGGTCTAATCCTTTCACTGGTTTGATTTTTTTCCTCGTATCTTTTCTTTGACTTTTCATTAAGTCTGTCTTTGTACGGACCGGCATTGTTCTCCTTCGTTTTGTACAGAACCTTTTTGGGGGGCAAAGAAAAAGCAAGAATTTATTGGAACCGAAGAATGAACGTTTTGCGGTGCTGCAAATGCTTGCATTTGATGCGGTACTTGGATTGTTTTGCCACGAGTTACCGGCATGCAATGCGCGAAAGTCGCGTGGTCTGTCAATCTCTATATAAGACAAAACTGGATCTAAATAACTTAAAAGTCAACATTTGGTATCAAACAAAATAGGAACTCTTACAAAGATATGTATTAATTTTGCTGAAAAAGGTTGACTGGATGATTTATCTGAAAAAAATATTTGATAATGATCTCAGACTTGATGAAGAATGAACACAGACTTACATCTTGATTTTTAATATTAAAATATATAATAACACACAAATCACAGTTGAGTTAAAAGGCTTGGGCAGTGTGTGATATGATCAACAGTCAATATCTACAGGGAAAATTAAATATTAATGAGAGTTAAACTTTGTTCAGTCAAACAAGTGAATCCTCTAAGAAGCTTATCTGGAGGCGCTAGCTAAGCCTGCACATGTTCCACTTGCATCTTTTATTAAACTGGACTTTGGACGTCTTCTCTCCACCATCAAGGCTTTCCTTGCTAAATTACCAAAGAAGGTATTAACATCTTTTTTGCAATCTGTCCTCTCTATATCACACATGTTCACCAAAGTGGTTAGCAAGAGGAAACTTAGTTACTGCTATGATAAATTACAGAAGCTCATCTACTTGCTAATGCTAGCTCTGTTTCCAACAAAGTGCAGATTGCAAAGCAGTGAGAGCAGATCCAGTAACAGCTCATCTTGGATGCTACCATCAAGGCTTCATTCAAACAGGAGAGGTTTATCTACAATGTGCCTGTGCAAACAACCAGAGAAAGCTGCTGACTGCTCAGTGGCATGGAGACAGACTACTGTTTCCATTGGGATACAAGGCAAACAACACTTCCTGGACAATAGCTAACTGTGGCCACAAGATGGCAACAATGTAAATTATGTGATGAAATCTGTGAGAAGCTTTATGATGGAACACTGTTTGACATGAAATGAGATTTGAAATGAGAAATGACTTTCACAAGGTGAGCACTGCTTGCCTTGCTTGTCCTGACTGAATACAACCAGTACATTATGTTCAAACTGTTTTTTAAAATGTAAGGATGCCATAGGAGGTACAACAGGATGGGAACATTTTGCAGATTGTCACCAAAGAATAAGAAACAGCTGGTGTTATCATAACCCCCCAATATAGCAAGTGAGGGACAATCTAAGGAAAATTTCAATCAAAGGACATAAAAATCACAAATGTTTTAGAATGCTATAATTTTCTTTCACCCCAAAGTGAAATTTGATGAGCAGTGTATGGAAGATAAAAAACATTTCCTCCTGTATCAAACTGTAAGAATTGGAGAATCCACACTGAGGCTATTGGAATGTCTTTTTTATTTAATGAATGCAAACCATATTGACAATGTGTGACACCGATTTTTATACTAATTTAAGGCAGTCCTAACATGAGCAATTCCTCAAAAGGCCACATTATCCAATAGGAACACATTCTGTGGTTTATGTCTATTAAAATCAAAGCATTTCAAGAAAAAACAGTAACTCTGGTTGTCTTAAGTTCTAACAAATTATCCAAATCTTTTATTATCTAACTTTGATCCCCTCCAGGCTGCTGGGGAACTCCTATGATGGACTGAGTGTTTTAGCCTGGTTCTGCTAGAGGTTTCTTCCTGTTAAAAGGGAGTTTTTCCTTCCCACTATTGCCAAAGAGCTTGCTCATAAGGGGTCATATTATTGTTGGGATATTCTTTTTATTGTTGTTGTATTGGGTCTGTACTTTAGAATATAAACCTTCTTGAGGCAACTGTGATTTGGCGCAATATAAATAATTGAATTGAATAGCTTAAGCACCGGTATTGCCTTCAGATCAGGTGGAGTTTGATGATGAAAGTTGGCAAGCACTTTGAAACATTTCCAATGTTATGCCTTCAATATTTAACCTATTTTAAAAGCATTCTTGTATACCGCATTGCCTTCTAACAAGCACACACATCAAATGCTGCTCATCTCTTTTGCATTTAAACTCTGCTCCTGACAAAAGAAGAACACGCTGCAGTTGAGATCAGAAAGAAAAACCTTAAACTTGGCATTGGCTTTAAAAGTATTTTTTGAAACCATTAGACAAACAGTTAATTTGGTCTATATAATCACATTTAGTTTATCACAAGAAACTTCTCTGAAAAGCAAGACTAGAAGGTTAATGTTACTCAAATATGTATGGGATTACACAATGTGAGATAACATAGGAAATGAGCAGCTGATCCATTTGCAAAGAAAACAACAAGTTGCACATGCATTTATTTTGCCTCCGCGGTTCCACCTAACTGAGATTCCTGCAGTCTGCATAAAATAAGCAGTGAAATGTGCGGTTAATTAACTGTTATTGCTGAGAGCATTAGACAAGTTAACATACATTTCACTTTTATTTTTTTTCCTGGATTTCTTTTTTTAGTTAAGACAGAGAATTATGCTTAAGGAGTCTACAGACTCTCAAAGGATGTTCTATTCATCCCTGCTCATCCTCCCCAGTTTGTACACCAGCTGCCACTGAACACAGCTACTATCAAACAGACACACTAGGCATCCAAAATGACTGCAGATGAAGTCTAGCATCCTCACCGCACAGTCCCAGCAAGACAATTAGGTTAGGCATCTACAAATGCAAGAGGAGTCACACTGAAATGTACAGCTTCAAAAAAACGTGAGTGTGTACCTGAAAGACGCAGAATGGAACATTGCTAAGCAGTGTGTCACTGATGATTAATCTACTGTTGACTGCTTTTTCCTTTAGATCTGGTGCATTATTCATCACAAGCACACTGAATACTGTTTTGCTGTTTCTATTGTGCAGGAAATGCAGAATCAAGCCATTAGAGAGACTGAAAAACAGAAATTAACAGCAGCCCATGTGGGTTCTTACCGCAAAAGACACTCTAAATGTACCACTTTATTCCGGCATGCCAAAGCACACAGATGAAATGGTGCATATTTCTGTGTTTTATCTGGATATATATCAGGGCAAGAGGAGAGGCTAGAAACTGATGTAAACAATGCAGGATACAAAACACACACTTTGAAAAAGAAAGTTGCACCCAAGGACAAAGGATTTGCTGTGAAAAGTCAACAAAATCATATCTGTTTACAGCAAAAAAGTCATAGTGTCCCTGGAAATAACTCTGAGAAACGGCTCACATTTACTCAAAGGGTTGCCATGGTTACCAGGGGAAAAAAGAGTTACCTAATGTTCAATCAATGACATTACTGTTTATGTCTGACTGTACATGATTTTAAAAAAAGGAAGCTTAATAAGCAATCATAATAAAAACAATCAGCACTGGACTGCACTGAGTTTCAGGTTATACACAACCTGGCGGTGTTTGTTTCAAACAGTCCTTCTAAATCCTGTGACACTTGAAGACCAAACTTATTATGAAGGAATTGTTTGCTGCTGGAAATGTTCCCTGTCACATGTCGAGTGGGATTTGGCTGGATGGGTTATTTCAGTTCAGGTGCAAATAATCAGTGCAGGGACTGAAACATGGAGACGCCTGCGACAGGTGTCAATCTGAAGTATATATGTGACACTGAAGCGTGAACATCATGCTTTATTTGCAACTTAGTCAGAAAGAAAGCATCTGTTAAGATGCTGCTTTTCAACAAAAAAAAACCCCGTAAGAATTTAAAAAGCTGTGATTGCTATTTTTAGCGCTCGATGTCTGTTACCCATCGCCCACATCATCCCCTAGGCGGAAAGACTCCTCAGTTCTATGTGTGGCGGTTCTAATCTACAGTAATCATGGTTCATTGGGGAGATTGGGTCATTCATTTAGCACTTATGCACTTAACAGCAACCTGCAAATTATTCACACATCAACAGGATGCAGATTAGTAGTAACAACATTTAAGTTGTGGCTCTGTGCAGGTGCAATCTTTTCTTCTCTACCACCTTTCAAGTTTTTGGTTTTATATCTGTGGATTCTCAGAACATGAATGCACCATTATTGTGTGCTGAAATTTATCCACAACTTGGAAAATGTTCGCACATCAGAGCATCTAAAATGAATTGATTTGCAACATTTCTTAAACTGCAGGCATGGTTGAGGGTGCCAGACAGGCTGACCTCAGTCTAGTGAAATTTTCCAACACAACCAGCTCAAAGCATTTGCAGAACATGGCGTGAAAACGAGAAAATATCTAGTGACTCGCTGTTGTCTGGGTGAACATGCCTTGTTGATGTCAGAGGTCAGAGGAGAATGGGCAGACTGCTTTAAGATAAGATAAGATAAGATAAGATAGAACTTTATTAATCCCTCGGGTGGGTTCCTCTGGGAAATTCGACTTCCAAAAAAAGCACAGCAACGACCGAAGTTACAGTTACAGAACTGTTATATATATATATACACACACACACACACACACACACACACACACACACATATATAAATACAGAGACAAATATAAATAAAATATACAAAGGGGATAAATAGAATAAATAGGAATAAAAAATAAAAATACAAGTGAATTGCACATTTCAAGTATTGAGTCTATTGCACTGTTGACTATTTACAAAAAGTATTGCACAAGGTATTGTACAGTGAGGTGAAGAGGCACTACAGCTTAGTTGTTCCCCCCTCCTTTGTCCCCCTGTCTCCCCTCCAGAGAGGAGTTAAACAGTCTGATGGCGTGTGGGACAAAGGAGTTTTTAAGTCTGTTAGTTAAGCTGATAGGAAGGCCAAAGTAAGTCATAGAACAACTTGTTGCAGCCAAGACATGCACACTGATACTTAAAGGAGATGGGCTAAAGCAGTAGAAGACCACAATAGGTGCTACTGCTGTCAGCTAAGAACAGGAATCTAAGGCTCCAATTCACTCAGGTTCTCCAAAAACTGGACAACTGGGAGGGAGGGCACTTTAACAGGTGACACATATGCCATAAGGCTATAGCAGAGGCCTGTGTTGGAAAGTGAAATAGGCCGTTTACTTCTTTTCCTCCCTCCTGCTCTGTCTCCCTGTCAAATTGCAACTGTCCTGTCATGATAAAGACAAAAATAGCCCTCAAAAAACTTTAAAGATTGGAAAAAGTTGCTTTGTTTGACAAGTCTTGAGTCTGGTGTGACATTCAGAAGGTAGGGTCAGTATTTGTGACTAAACAGCATGAAATCATGGATCCTTCCTACCTTATGTCAGGTACCTTACCTTATGTCAAAGGTTCAGGCTGCTGCTGGTGGGGTATCAATGTGAGAGGTATTGTCTTGACAGATTTTTTTGGCCCTTAGTACCAACTGCGCATCATCTAAACTCCTACTTGAGTATTGCTGCTGACCATGTCCATCATCTATTATGACCACAGTGTGATATTACATGTTATCCTGCTGGAAGCAGCCACCAAATGATGCGTACAACGTTCAAATCTCATCAAACTGGCTTTTTGAACATGACATTGAGTTCAAAGTAAAGTCAATGGAGCTCAATCCAATAGAGCACCTTTTGGTGGTTGAGGGGGAGGATTTCACACTATGGATGTGCTGCTGACAAATCTGGAGTGGCTGTGTGATGCTATCATGTCGATATGGACCACAATGTCTGAGGAATGTTTTCAGCACCTTGTTGAATCCAATAGTAGGGAGTTATGCCTAGTAAAGTGTGTCTAATGATCGCTTTCACAAGTTAAAAATTTATACTTGCTTTGTATCATCCTGATGGAGAAAACTAAAAGGTATTCAGATTTTTACCCTTTTATTGTAGAAAAATAACCACATAAGTTATTAAACCCAATTTTGTCACATAGCTTGCAATATAATTGTCTAACTGTTTTTTCTTTGGCCTGATGATGCTCTTGTTCCTCTGCGCTGCTCTAATCCTGACAGCTTTCAGCTCTACAGGTGCCACTTGTATCGGAGCTGATCTGGCTGTAACTGGCTTCTCATCTGATCTAATTTGACCTTGCACTGCTTTGTCTCGCTCAAGAAGACCACAGTGGTCACAGTGGCTTGGTTTTAATCTTTCCATGTCCTTCTAAAGGCTTTGATATCAACAGCAGACAGCCTTAGATTTTCACTCAGGCGCGTCTATTTTTACAGCAGACAAGAATGGGAGTAAAGTTTTCCAGATGTGGAAAACTGATAGAAACTCTTCACACAGACTTGTGCTGTAATTGCTGTCGAAGGTGGATTTACTAAATATTAACTGAAACGATGGAAATATTTAAGCGCTGGGTTTTATACTTATTTGTGCAGAATTTCACCTGAAGTTTAATGTTTAGTTAAGTAATTATACTTGACATGGGAGAAGAAATATGATTTTAGTGTCAAGGAAGTTTTAAGCCGAACAAACACAAAAGTATACAGCAAATACACTGTTTTTGTAATCTTTTTTTAATGAAATTGAAATTAAAGTTGCACAAAATTTCTACACGCCTCCACAGTGGATTTTAAATCAAACATTGTGCTTAAAGTGCAGACTTTCCATTTTCCTTTTACAGAAGTATTGCATTGGTTGTTGAGGAATTACAGTGATATTTTCAGAGGCTCAAAATTAACTGGACAATGGACTGACTACATGTATACGTATATACACACACATATATATTTTATAGTTCTCTATAATGTCACGAAATACCCTATGGCAATACAGATAACAAGCAATTTGACATGAACAAACACTTGGCAAAAGAAAGAAATCCCTTTTTAGAAGAAACCGCCCAGCGTAACCAGACTGAGAAGCTGGCCATCCTTTTATTGTAATGGCTAAATGGAGTGAAGAGGGGGGAAGAGAAGAAAATTGGTATACTTACTTGCTCAACACTGCATTTTTAACAAATAACAAATGAAACATTCTTTTGTCTTCCTGACAGTAAACATTTGTGTTCTCTAGGGCTGTCCCTAGTACAACTAGCAATATTTGTATTAAAGTCAGGACCACTATAATTAAAAAAATAAATTTATTGCAGTTCTCCAGCAGCAGGACCACATACAGAAGAGAGCAGATACTGATGGCATGTGTGCCACTGATTTAGCCAAACACTGCGTGTGGATTGTGAACAGCTTTGAGATGCAACTATAGACAGGCTAACTCAATAACATGATCTGTCAGGATTGTAGACTGAGCACGACTCTACCCGAAAAAATCACTGCGCTCAGTTTGTTATTTGTCATGTCATCGCACAGGTGACTGTCTGATCAGCTATTAAGTTATTAACAACACATTTTTTGCTGAACCTTTAGGACCACACTATTTTATCTCACCTTTACCTTTTCATTTCGCTCCCCCTTCTTTATAGCTTTGGAAGACCAACAATTTCGAGGGTGGAACTCAAGAGCACAGAAAGATTACAAAACACACAGGGGAGGTGGTTATTATTTTCTGTTTTGGACACCGTTAGGCCTCTCTATCATTACCAAACAAGAAGTTTGCTGCTGCAGTACTGTTTAATATGCAATTTATAAAACCGTTATATTACACTGTTACATAACCAATTCTACATGGTTGCACAGGAGTGGAAACTGTCAAGTCTCAATGTTTACAAGCTAAAGACTTATGATGTGCTTAAATCAGTGGTGCACAATGGAAGTCAACAGAAGCATATCTTACCAACATGAGATATTAAATACTTTTGCACCAACTGGCCATTACCTTTGAGGCCCATAAGAGAGAAGTATGGCCAAAAGTATTTTTTTATCTAAAATTACAAATTATGTACAATAGGTGCAGTATCATTAGAGTGCTATACAAAATTGAGGACAATGACGCAGACCCACTATTGTAAAAAAAAAAAAAATAGGATGGTGACCTCCTTGTAACTTAGAAAAGCTGGTGGTCTGACATGTCTCATTAAAACAACTCCATCAACTCAGCTGGTTGCCAACAGGTTGTATTATGGTCACAGCCCTACATAAAAGGAAAAATTCAATTAGTTTATGAGAATTTCTGTGTGTAAACAGCAATGGCTTAGCAACAGACAACAACAAAGTTTGAGTTGATTACGATACAAACAGATCAAGTATAATTACTACCTTGACCCCCTTTCAATTGCAGTCTGACAGCAAACTGAGTCCTCTTACCGTTTTGTTGCTGTCTTGATGCAATAAATTCACTTTGGGTGGAGCAGCTGACTGTGTGTGAGTGTTCACAGAGCTGATCCCCATCTTCCAAGCAACCATTTTAAAGACTACATGAGTGAAAGTTCACTCCACACAGTTGCAATATTTTTGGTCATGCCATGGTCTCCAACTATCATTTTCTTTAGTGTGACTGTAGTGCTTTTATGTTACATATCATATAGCAGGGGTGTCAAACTCCAGTCCTCAAGGCCCAGCCTCCTGCTTGTTTTTGAGATATCCATGCTCTACCTGCTGCTGATTACCTGGATCAGGTATGCTTTGCCCATAAGAAGCTACAAGGGCAGGCTAATTGGAAAACAAGCAGGACAGTGGCCCTTGAGACCTGGAGTTCGACACCTGTGTCATATAGTAAGTAACAGTTAGACTTCAGACTAACAGGCCGAAATATTCACTACTCTTTATTTTATTCAAGTAACATCCCTGCTGTCACTCACACCACATTGTATTCTTTTGGTAACTAAGAATATGGTGGAAAAACTTTTCTATCCATTTGTGTTGAACATTGTCTTTATACACTTTTCTGCATTTAATTATTAGTTATGATGATGATGATGATGATGATGATGATGATGATGATGAGATAGCCTTTATTTGTCAGTTGCAGTTGCCCATTATTAATCTCTGGCTCTCTTCCACACCATTTCTTTGTCCTGTCTTCCTCCCATCACACCCAAATGATGGCAGATGGCCACACCTTCCTAAACCTAGTTCTGCTAGAGATTTCTTCCAATTGAAAGGAAGTTTTTCCTTCCCACTGTTGTCAGTGCTTGCTGACATGGGGTCATATGTTGGAGTTTTCTCTGTTTACTTTGTATTATTGTAGGGTCTTTGCCTTACAATATACAGGGCTTTGAAACAACTGTTTTTGTAAATTTTGTGCTATATAAATAAAATTGAACTGCTTGCTTGTGTGCATGTGTCCTTTTTTAAACTAACTTCAAGCCCTTTTCATTAGCGAGACTGAGAAGTGTCCTGCCATTTATGACCTGGTAGCAAACAATGCAAAATGTAAAAGCTCAAAAAGGGCCGCTAACAATCTTGGCAATGGAGTCATTAGTTCATAGTAATGCTTATAATGTCTCAAAGTTAATGAGGCAATGACTTATTGATGGGTAGCATGGTGGCTTAGTCATTAGTTGCTTCACATCAAGAACTCACAGGTTACTAACCTGACTGCAACCTCTCTGTGCAGAGTTCTTTATTCACACATTCAGGTCTGGTGGAGTTGAACTTCAAAATAGCTCATTAGGATGAAAACAATGAATTTCACAGCAATTCAGGCGTTTTTACTGGCATTTGCCCACTGCTTGCTGGGGTAAGCTGAAGGCCATGCCTCCACATGACCCTGTCACAAAGATTGGAGGAATGACATAGCAGAATTGCCTCACAAAAGAAGTTGCAAATGCAGGATACTACAGAACTACTCAGCAGTAAATCACTGTAAAAGGCTGCTGAATGAACTTTTATAGCTATATAAAACAATTATTAACTGCCTCTGAAATGCTACCATGTGCAAAAGTCTCTTATAACTGTGTCATTTGACTTTTAGCTATGATAAAAAAGTCAAGGACTTTTGCAAGACTTTGATCAAAGTCCTTCAAGCGGTAAGTCTTTCTGGTTGCTACTGCATGTTGATAACGTGGAACCATATCTGCCTCTTATAACGTTTCTGCCTTAACCTGAGTGTTACACCTTAAAGTAGTTTGTCTGTTCATAGTAAAAGAAACACTTTCCACTGTAGAGAAATGGCCATCATATTTCTTTGACCAATGAAAATGGCTGGTGTAATTACTGGGAGACAGACATAACAGCTTCTGCCCCCCCCCCAAGCTAGTGATCAGAAAGAGAAAACAATTATAGACCATATTCACCTGAGAATTATTTGACAAGTACAACAATTCCTACAGGTATTTCAGTATTTCAATCACAAAGGGATTTGTCATTCTTTCACTGACAATATGCTTTACAACAACAGCCTTTCCCTTTTTACAACAACTCTATTGAATAGGTATCTGGCATTCCCTGAATAGCCATCATGCAAACAGACCTGCAATCTTTTTTGTGTGCGTGTGTACCTAAGAAAGACCAGACAAATGTTTTGTTGAAAAAAAAAAGAAGCACGAATCACATCAGAAACAGCAATGCAGACTGAGGATGACAAAGAGGGAAACACAGACAGAGAGAGAAAAGGAAAACGAGTGAGAGGACTGAGAAACAGACATACAATAGACAGAAGCACACAAAGGTGGAGACATCTGTAGCAGCGCAGAAGAAAAAGGTGCTTTGGTACAACAGGTGAGGCTCAGAATACTGTTGCATTGTTTTCTTGGCTTCTGCTTTCATCAAATGAATTTGTGCTTGTTGTGTTGGTTGACAGTGTTGGATAATTTATTTTAGAGTGTGCTGTGATTTTCATCCAGATGAGCTAAAAACTTGTGAGATTTTCTCTTGTTCTATGAATTGCTCATAAACCTAGACCCTTTAATCAATTTATACAAAACAGTTGCATAGAAACATGGGAGTGGGGCCACTTAGATAAAAGTGGACTCACAAAAAGACACACACTCACCGGCTTCTTCATTACGTACATCTTTCCCTTCAGAACTGCTTTATTCAACTAGGTGCCGCAAACCTTCCACAGAGATTTTGGGACATATTAACACAAAAGCATCACACAGCTGCAGATTCATTAGATACACATTCATAATGGGACTTTTCCATTCCATCATATCCTAAAGGCTTTTCTCAAGCTCCTATTGGCTTGAGATATGGTGATTGTGAAGGTCACTAGGTACTGTGAGCTAAGTTGAATGGGCTGAACATGATCAGCAGCAATACTCAGGCAACTCAACGCAACATCTTTCGAATCTTCTATTGGTTTAGTGAGCCTGTATGAATTGTAGCCTTAATTTCCTGTTTTTAGATGACAGAAGTGGCACCTGGTCTGGTCTTCCACTGCTGTGGCACATTTGCTTTAAGTTTGTTCAATGTGTCCGGTGTTCGCAGATGCTCTTCTGCCTCCTTATCAGCTCAAAGCAGCCTGGCCATTCCTCCTCTCACACCTCATATCAACAAGTCATTTTCACCCATCTGTAAATTAAAGAGTTGGTTGAGTTACTAAATCTCAGTAGATCATGAGTTTCAAAGCCATTCAAAGCTCACTGAAATCCTCTTTCTTTCTGATTCTCATGCTCAGCTTGAACTTAGGCAAGTCTTCCCTCCATGTCTAGATACAATCTTTACATAAAATATTTGTTCACCTGCTTAGTACTTACAATTTTGTAACAATAGTTTTAGCAGTAACATGAAAGGAATCTCAAAAGCAAATTATGCGACTGAGGTTATGAAGAATTGGGCCTCAGCGCTATACCGCTGTATTGTTGATGCCTTTTAGATAATTTTTAAAGGAATTGTCTGACAAATAATATGGCTTACTGTGTGCCAAGATGTTTGTGAGTCAATTTTAGTGAGTACATTTGTAGTATTTAATGAGTCTGTTACTTAGGAGATATATGTTTCTATGTATTGTGCCATTAGACTGTATTATTGTAACCTGTTAAGCAAGCTTGCTTCATGTCCAGCTACTCTCAAGGCTTCCAAATGCTGCATCCAGAAACTAATAGAGGATGTCTCAATGGCTACATCCATCTTTAATATACAGTGCGTGGTCATAGTCAACCTGTAGCATGTTTTTTACCCATTTCCTCTTTAAGTCAAATCAGTTCTTTGGCTTCTGCATTTCTCAGATCTCAGTCCCACGCTGGCACCAAAGTATCACTCACTCTTTTTCTTCTTCTTCTTTCTCTTCTTTTTTTGAAACTTAAACCATTACTAGTTTCTTGTAGGCATTTACATACAGTCTCACTTTCCTCCATTAGTCTCCCTACTGCATGCCATTACATGCCTCACTGGCTCCCACCGGCCATGGTCAATGAGAAAAGCAGCTTTCAGGTCTCATGTCTGAGGAAACCAGTGGTCTAACAATAAAATCTATTCAGACAAGGAAATGAACACGAGGGGACGAGTGAACAAGTCTGCTGGAATAGACGTTTTCCAGCGTCATACCTTTGCTTCCAATGTCCCAGTGCAGGATGTCTAAAATCCTAGGTGTTTGGGTGGAACAAGCTACACACTCCATGAATTTTTGATTTATTAAAAAAAGAAAAAAGAAAAAAGAAAGAAGCCGAGACAAACAAAATTTTCTTACACTTTCAGGCCCTTGTCAGGATCAGCCCAAGCTGCACAAAGGAAAAAGGAAAAAAAAAACAAAACAAAAAAAAAACTCTGGTCATATTTGAACAGCTACAATTTTAAATATGTGCAATTGCATGAGTGTAAAGCGAGCTGTCAAGAAGCAAGCAAGCATGCCCAGTCATCTTTCACTGGGGTACACTTTTTAAAAGTTCCCGTGTTTTGGCAGTATTGTTAATTTTTGAAGAGCCATTCCGATAAAGGATCTTTGACTTCAGTTTGGAATTGCAGGCGATAAGGAGAAAGAAAAACCGTCTGACAGAGTAGGAGGAGGAGAAGGAGTAGGAGGGGGACAGCGTGAGCAAGTGAGAAGAAGACTGAGAGACTACAGCTGCCTGCAGACAAACCCAGTGGCTGTAATAGTGTCTGCTGCTAGAGTGATAAGTCAGACAGGCCCCAAGTCTCCTGATCCACTGCCAACCTTGACCATTTGTCAGCGCTGACTTGAAACTCCCGGTGGCCATTGCACTCTGCTGTTTGCAGCAGCGGGATCACACTTGACAGGTGAAATCATTATGGACAGTCCTGCTGCTGTTAATGGCCAGCTGGTTCTGCCATGTGTGGGTGTCTGTACATCTGCAAGAGAGGATGTGAAATACATACAAATATGTGGAAAGATATGCCGAATATTACTCACAGTCTTTTAGGTTGGCCTCTTAAATGGTAAAAAATAAATTTAAAAAAACAGTGTTTTTCTCTTGCTCTTTGTGTATGTGTCCATCTGCACCTGTAGATCAGCGCTAATGTGTTTTTGCATGGATGTAGATGAAAGGCATGGAAAGAGAGGGGTGGAACAGCTTTAACAATGGTCAAAGTTGAAGCCTATTTTGAAAAAGCTCTATATCTTGCGGTATTTAGAGACTTTTTAGTCCATGTATAACAAGGCAGAGAATATATTAAAGCCATGGTGGTGAACTGATGAGTCTCTGAAACCATTTTATCCTTCTTAATGTCCTGGTAATAACCTTTGTTCATCTTATAGCCATGCCAAAAGAAGGCACTTTTAAGAGCAGTTAAAATGTCAAGCTATATTCCACATATCTTCTTCTGATCCCTTTAATTAAGCTGTCTTCTGGTTAATGATGGACTGTCCTGCAAAGTGTCGTATTGTAGGAAGTTCACCTTGTGTGCTGGCTGTCAACTCTCAAAGTTTGGTTTCACGGGATTCAGACTGAAGGCCTTATTTCTGTTTTAGTGCTCATCAGTCTTAGACTTTACCAGGTAGCCATGGAAACACAAGCCTCAATCCAATCAAAGGTGAACAGATGCATGAGGTGTTCCTTAAAGTCTTCATTTTGTCATAGTTAAAGTCAATTGAGGGGGAAGAATGGCAGTTATGACTGTAGATTTAAAACAAAAAAGACTATAGTAATAAAGCAACGGCTTTGCTTAAATTAAATGATGTTAGAAATTATCACATTTAACATGTCCTTGTACACATTATTTTTCTTGTGCAGTTAAAAGGGCAATCAAGTAGACATCTGGAGGTTGGAGGAGTTGATGGGTTGGTGTTAGTATGTGTCAAGTTTTCTGCTGCAGAAGCCCTTAATTTTAGGAGATGTTTAGGATCAAAGAAACTGGGTTATATTTATAAAAAGATCATGGTTATGGTTCAACAACAAAAACTGCCTCTTCTTAAAAGCTCATTTTTCTTGCTTGCAACATCAAACAGTGACGTCCATAGGTTGTTTTTTTGTTTTGTTTTTCTTTAAAATTATTCTTTTGTTATAATTTTGCACACCACAACATTGCATTTTAAATCAAGTCAAGATGTGTTTAAAGCGCAAACTTTCAGCTTTGATTCAAGAATTTAACAAAATTATTGCATTACTTATTTAGTAATTACAGCTGTCCATCATCTATCTACAGGAAAGCATGCTCTGTTGAGTTGAGATCAGACTGACTTGGCCATTGAAGAATATCCCACTTCTTTCCCTTGAGAAACTGTTGGGTTGCTCTTGCAGTGTTCATTGGGTCATTGTGTATTTCCATTGTGAAGCTCAGTCTGACCAGTGTTGTAGCTGCAGCTGCATAATTTAAGATTATCGCATAGCAAGCTTCAGATTTCATCCTGCTACTTCTATGAGTCATCACATCATCAGTAAAGAGTAGTGGTCTAGTTCATCTGGCAGCCATACTTTTGTTAAACCCATCAAATTAAAGCTAAAACTCTGTATTTCAATCCCATCTTTGTTGTTTGACTTAAAATGGTCTGCTGTGGTGTACAGAAGCAAAATTTAAAAAAAAATGTGTCACTGTCTAAAAATTTATGGACCTAACTGTGCATGATGTAGGCATGAAACAGCTGAATTACAGTTGAGTTGAATTGCATTTATTTAAGTTAGTTTTTTTTTTAACTAACTTTTTCACATTATACCAAGAGACCAGGCTGAAAAAGATCACTGTTAATGGTAGAAATCTTTTGTCTATATTTAAATGTTTGCATGATGTCATATGCAGAATAACTTAACTATGCTAAAGTGAAGCAGGTTCTTAAAAGTTACAGTTGCTCAATGCAGTCTTCTCATAAAGCCACAGGGGCTACGGTGGTATTAGATAATCTGCATCTCTTTTTAGGCATGTGAGTCCTTTAAGATTATAGAGGGTGGTTGATGTGTAGGCGACTAATAACTGAGACTTTAATGAAGGAAACCAGAATTGGCATCTGGTAACTGTAATATAGACCTGCAAATAATTTGTGTCTCATAACCTCATGAGACTCTCAATTTGGTTTAAGAAACATGATAAAACACAAAAACAATGAAATCTATCTTTCTTATCATACAATTAGATCCAGTCTTAATTGAGGTTCTGCTCTGATCAGCAAATGCTGGGGAGGAGGACATTGCTAAAGTACTGTTTATTAGAGATAAAAGATAACAAATAATCAAAACTAAAACTCTGAAGGAAAAGTTATCCACTGCTCAGCAATAATCATCTCTGTAATTAGCTCTGCAGCAAAACTAGCTTGGCTGGTGTCAAGCTATAGGCTTCTACCTGGCAGCGGTAGTGACCCTGTAATTGCACTGACAACAGCTGTGAGCGTGTGGCAGCCACAGAGCACAAAGCTAATTGGTTTTTGCCTTACCATTATCTTTTAAATACCAATCCAGATTGCACTCCTGTTAAGCTGGCATCCAATACAGCTCTCCTTCAGTGCTGTTAACCTCTGGAGAATAAAGTGTCAAACCCAACAGGCACCGGACAATGTGAAGTCTCCATCTTGAGCACATTACACACTTTATTGTACCAAGTTTCACCAACAAGTCACTTCACGCGAACAGGACAACTTTCTTCTCTGCTTGAGCAAACATCGCAGACATGATTTACTGACTGATATGTATCCATAGCTACATCTTCATGTTGCCATCACCCATTAGTGTCCATGATAACTTAATTTTGATAGTAATATAAGTAATATAAGATATCTTCGCAAGATTCAAGCCTTTTTTGCACCCTGTCCTACTTTTTTCATGAAAATGGAATTGATGACATTTAATGGAGTTAGAAGTTAGCAGGAAGTTAGCTCGCTAGCTTCCATCTAAATATAATTTAACATGTTCTGACTGAGAGATTTATGAAACAAATTAAAACATACAACTCTGCTATCATTTCCAACATAAATGAAGACAGAAAACTAAACAGCAATGACGTTTGTAGGATTACTGAAGTTGGACTAGCTGGTATATAATGATGTACTACGTGATCGCTAGCGTGACAA
This sequence comes from Aulonocara sp. 'chitande type north' Nkhata Bay, assembly GCF_057382095.1. Classification (NCBI taxonomy): domain Eukaryota; kingdom Metazoa; phylum Chordata; class Actinopteri; order Cichliformes; family Cichlidae; genus Aulonocara; species Aulonocara sp. 'chitande type north' Nkhata Bay. The sequence goes on from NC_141360.1 coordinate 12,198,076, forward strand.
AGCTATGTTAGCATAACATAAACAGTAAAGCTGGAGGATGAACGCTAACTTTTTTCCACTCCATAAAAGTTAACATGAGGGTTCCCAATGGTTAGGGGCAAATGCAATCGCACGGCAGGATGCTACATGTACCCATTGACATCCATTAATAGAGAACCACCCAACCACCACTACCATACACACACAAACACAACACGGCAGGGCTAGAGTTTTTGGGCTTCAATAACTTGCCTGAGGAAATTTCAAATGGCAGACTGGATACCCAACCAACCTGTCTGATTAGTGTAAAACAAACTCTACTTCCTGAGCCAGCCACCTAGTTAGCAATTATATAGTGTTTATCCTTCCTGAGCTGTGTTACTGTTGTTTGCTAGCTTACGAGGAAAGTGATGCAACACTCACATCTGTGTATTAGTGCCTGTTGTGATAACATTTTAGAACAACTAGAGGGTCAAAAGTTATTGTAGATTTAAGGTAAATGGTATTCGTCTTACACTGTGTTTGAGTACGTACAGATACTCAAAACAGCTGTGTGTACTCAAATACGCATTACTTAATTACTACATATTAATTACTTAATACACATATTGCAAGTCAAGGGAGTAAAATACAATAATACAGCCACTCTTTTTCTTAACCTGTCATCCTGCTGTGGAAGGGCCTATCATAACTGTCACGGGGTGAGTTGTA